>NC_138996.1:29316344-30630121 GCF_964341445.2 Mesoplodon mirus
GCACAACTATATTATATATATATATATTATTCAGCCATAAAAAAAATGAGGAAATCCTACTACCTGTGCCAACATGGATGGACCCTGAAGGCATTAGGCTAAGTGAATTAAGTCAGACAGAGAAAGACAAATACATATAAATGATCTCAATTATACGCGGAATCTGCAAACAAACAAACAAACAAACAAAACACCAAAAAAACCTCATAGTAAAGAAAAAGAGGGCTTCCCTGGTGGAGCAGTGGTTGAGAGTCCGCCTGCCGATGCAGGGGACACGGGTTCGTGCCCTGGTCCGGGAGGATCCCACATGCCGCGGAGCAGCTGGGCCCGTGAGCCATGGCCGCTGAACCTGTGCGTCCGGAGCCTGTGCTCCGCAACGGGAGAGGCCACAGCGGTGAGAGGCCCAAGTACCGCAAAAAAAAAAAAAAAAAAAAAAAGAAAAAGAGATCAGACTTGTAGTTGCCAGGGGCGGAGGTGGGGGGAAGGGGGAATTGGTGGAAGGTGGTCAAAAGGTACAGACTCCCAGTTACAAGCTAAGTAAGTACTAGGGATGTCATGTACAGCACGGTGACCACACTAGCAGCTAACACTGCTGGGTGATACACAGGAAAGTTGTTAAGACAATAAGTCTTAAGAGTTCTCATCATGAGACAATTTTTGTCTTTTCTTCCTTTTCTTTTTATTGTGTCTATGAGATTCAATACCAGATAGCCGAACCTATGGTGGTCATCATTTCACAGTACGTGTAAATCAAACCATCATGCTGTATGCCTTATACAGTGCTATATGTCAATTATTTCTCAGTAAAACTGCGGAAAACAAGAATCATAAAGGCACCGGACTTCCCAAACACAAGGCTGGAGGCTACAAGTCAGTAGAGAAACATGGTCCCATTTTTCAGTACAAATTATTTCCAATCTGAGATTGTATCCCCAGGTAAAATGTCTATCAGGTGTGAGAGGAGAATAATGTGGCATTTTCTGAGATGAAGAGACTCAACAAATTTCTCTCCTATGCCCCCTTTCTAAGGCAACTCTACCAAAAGGAGAGAAGAAAGCAAGAAAACTGGAAGACATGGGATTCAAAAATTAAAGTATCTTAATTTCTAGTAAATGGAGATCCCACGCGCGTATGACCCGTGCAGCAGTTACAGTTACATGACTCACCAGGCTGAACTGGAAACCAAGAATAGAAGGAGCAGCAGGTGTAAAACTGACAGAATACCTGTTGTGTTTAAATGTACTGAAAGGAGATTTACAATTCTGGCAGCAAGTTGGTGATGGGGACATAGAAAATTAAGCCAATGGAAAAAAAAGAGACAATTATTAACTACAGAGAAAACCAAAGGGAATTCATCTGTAGTACACTAGATTGGTCATCCAGAAACAATATTTACATAGTCTGTAAATATTGAATACTGATTTATTTACAAGGTGATATAACACTCCAGGATGATGAAGGGAAGGGAGATGTGTACACGGGGAGGGCGCCCAGGAGAGCTGAATCCTCACCCCGAGTGGGAAGTCAATTCTCCAAATCTACAGCTAAGAAAATCAAGACATATACAAGTGTTATTTAAAAATACAGAGGTAAATACCAAAAGAAACCATTAAATATGTAAAAGTGGTTGACTCTGGGGAGAGAGAATCAGGTATAGGGAAGAGCAGTGGGTCGGGGACTGCCGATGTGCTTGAGAGCCTATAATGTTCATTCATCATTTACAGATAGAACTCTGGCTAAAATAAACTTGTAAAATCTCCCATAAGTTTCCAACTTTAATTCCAGAAATCAGAAAACTTTCTGTACTGTCTCTTTTTACTGATTTCAAATTTATTCTTAAAGAAATCTCACCTAAAGTTTTACTTTTTTTTTTTTTTTTTTTTTTTTTTTTGCAGTACGCGGGCCTCTCACTGTTGTGGCCTCTCCCGCTGCGGAGCACAGGCTCCGGACGCGCAGGCTCAGCGGCCATGGCTCACGGGCCCAGCCGCTCCGCGGCATGTGGGATCTTCCTGGACCGGGGCACGAACCCATGTCCCCAGCATCGGCAGGCGGACTCTCAACCGCTGCGCCACCAGGGAAGCCCAAGTTTTACATTTTTTAAGTTTTTTGAAGTTACAGTTTGTTAAAGTTACATTTGCTCAGAGCTTAAAGTATTTTTTCCCAGGCACGCTAAAGCACGTCACCTAAAAATCAGAAATTATTACCAGTGTAATCTTTTAGTAGAAACTAAGTTCTAGTGAATCAAACAAAACAGAAAATATAAATTTTTTTTTTTTTTTTTTCTTTTTGCGGTATGCGGGCCTCTCACTGTTGTGGCCTCTCCCGTTGCAGAGCACAGGCTCCGGATGCGCAGGCCCAGCGGCCATGGCTCACGGGCCCAGCCGCTCCGCGGCATATGGGATCCTCCCAGACCGGGGCACGAACCCGTATCCCCTGCATCGGCAGGCGGACTCTCAACCACTGCGCCACCAGGGAGGCCCAGAAAATATAAATATTATACCTTGTTCTTCTGGGTTTTATTTGGAAGCCCCTGTTACATTCAATACACTGTTGAGAGATACCAAATAATATATATGAAAAATATTCTGGAAAGTGCATAAATGCTTTTATTTTCATTTTGAACACTTGACCCTCCTCTCCCAGAGGCTGAGATCTAACTGGAAAGATAAGGCATATGCGGGAACATACACAACAAAAGGCAGTTTGTGCTAGGAACCATGTGAATGGTACAAAGAAGCAATGAAGGCAGTTGATTAGAAAAAGTTTCCATCCGGTTGCATCTGAAACGGTGGTTGTCACACTACGCTCTCATCAGTTACCTTCTCTCTCCATTTTATAAAGCAGAAAAACAAATTAATCTGAAGAAATGACTCTTACTATGCTCCCAAGGTGCACTTCCATATCCGCGTGTTGCACCTCCAGGACTTCCTTTTAATTCTCCCCGTGCCTGCCCCTAACCTGGCAATAGTGTCTCCTCCCTTCCCCACCCACTACCACAAGCTCCTTCCAGATGACTACAACTCCAGGACCTCAGAGCCGCAAAGTCTGCCCTGGAGCCTCTGCAGCTCTTGTCATTTACCTGAAGATCATCCTCACGAAGGTTTCTGAATGTTTAATTTCTACACCCTCCGAGCCTCAGGCTGGCTGTGACTTCAAGTGTCTGCCTCCTGAATCGGATGTTTTCAGCCCTGATGGGTCAAAAAGGACCCACTATTTTCTAGAGTGGAAATCATTCTCTGGCCAGCACAGCAACTGTTAACCTAATGTTTTTGTCTTCTTAAGCGAATAAGCATCTGGATTGTGCCATCTGGAATATTCCTCTCATCATTACTTCTGCTGTGGCTTTATGCTCTTTTTGTCCAACAAACCTACTACTGTCTTTTCTGAGTACCTTGAAAATCTATTTTCCAAAAAAAAAAAAAAATCATCCTTTTGAAGTATGCTCTTCTTTTGAAGCTCAGATTGGTGTCCATGAGAAACTATTGATTTCATAGTCACTTCCCTACTTAGGTGAACAAATACCTGATTGTTTATATTAAAGTAAGCTAGAATCGGGTTTCAAAAGTTTCTGGCGTGAAAACATATTATATTGATATTCATACTGAGTATTCAACCGTTAGATATTCAGTAATTCACTGGTTTACAAGAGAAAGTTGTAGCATTTAGCACTTTGTTTCTTTACACCAGGTCTTGAATCTTCAAAATTACTTCCTTTAATACAAAAACTACATGATATAAACAATTCTGGTTTGTATGCATCAAGATATTCACCCCATTGTTTGGGTATATGAGGGTCATTCCAAAATTGTATTTCCTCAGGATTCCTCTGATGGACATCTAAAAATATAATAATAAAAATAAAAAATATACAAAACACACTTGTCTTTCCTTCTTCAAACCTTAACAGCTTTACAGCAACTCATCTAATTTCAATGAGTATCAATAATGTGATTATGTATAATTAGAGTAAAATAAAGTTCTTTCATGCCAATGATTTGTATGCTTGTACTGGATCAATTTTGTTAATTTTAATATTTCCAAATGTTTTTAAAAATAGATATAGACTTTATAATACTTTATGCCATACAAAGATGACATTTCATATTTAAAGATAATTTTTAAAAACTCTTGTATTTCCACACATGCCATAATTTAAAATCCTATTTCAATGTGTGAAAATGGTATCTATCATCCTTGTTTTAGATTTTTGTCCTTGATGATTTCCACTGCAGCCAGCATGCACCCTGACACTCAGTGACAGACAGGGAGGATTCGAATGAATGGCTTAACAGTCTCCTCCTTAACGTTTGCTTTCTTCAAAGAATTTCTACGCACTAGACACTTAAAAAAAAAAAAAGCTTTGACACCCTTGACGTTGGAGTAGACGTTTTTACTTCATCACAACTAAGCCAAGACACAGAGACAATGATGTGACTGGGCCAAAAGTAATCGTAGAGTCCCCCGAAGACAGCTCTATAGTGAACTGAAAAACCTACTACACCAACAATCAGAGTATCTGGGTTTGACCCTATCTCTTCCAATAGCTTGCTGGGAGAGCTTTAACATTTAGCAAGTTCTTCGATTGTTAGTTTTCTTCAACTATAAAACAACAGGGTTTGATTCAAAGACCCAAAGTCAATTCATGCGCTAAAGCTTAATGATTTTTTAGATTCTGCAGTCTTTCACTGTAGAGTGTCGTAATTCATATCTTATTTTCTCACTGACTTAGAAATCTAAATGATCCTTAATTGGCAGTGGCCGCTAACAATTCTGTTTCAAACCCCTGTGCCCCCAAAAGAGCCCTTTACTATATCTGGCAGGAAATACAAGGATCTTTTTAAAACTTAAAAAAAAAAAATCATTCACTGACTTCTATTGCCAACTACATAAAATCCAAGGGATGTGGTCTGGCATTCAGGATACTCAAAATCTGACCTCAACTCACCTTCCCAACTTTTATCTCCAATGATTCCCTTTCTTGTTGCCAAAGCTACAGTCAAACCAAACATGTTTTTCTTAACCACTCCAAAGTCTTCCCGGTGCCCATGTTTTTTATTCATGGTATTATCTTTACCTAGACTGTTCTCTGTCTCCACAGAGTCAAGTTTGACCAGATCCTCAAAGCTAGGGGGACCGTATAATTTATCATCCAAACTGCGGCAATTTTGACAGTGAAAGGGGATGTTAATTGGATGGAATGCCAGGAATAAACTGGGGCTCACCCAACACACTGGGACATGTGATCGCTCTACATAAAGCCCAGCTGGAGTGCACATCTACTGGAAATAAAATCTCTCCCCTAAACCTCCATCACACTGGAAATTTGTATCCCCTTTTGATGATCACTTCTGCTGTGTATTTGAGTTATGTATACAACAGTCTGAGTCATGAAATGATTCAGCCTTATACTGCCCACAATGCCTGGCATATAGTCGGTGCTCAGTAAACATCTGATAAATGAGTGAGCTCCTAGGTATGTGAGATTTCTGTACATGACATTAGGTTCTTTCAAGTCAGTACATGCCTTTTTAAAATCAGCAGCACAGTTCACACAGAGAAGAGCCACATTCCTTGGTCACCCCCAAAGAGAGCCATTTCCCGCAGGGATGTCCCAGGTTCACACAGCAACTAGAATGAGGATTCCCGTGGCCCTGTGGAGGCACGCTTCAAACACACGCTGATTCAGGCCTGCTTCACGACGTAGCCCAACTCCTTGACGTGTAAAAACACCCCGTGAGGTAGATACAAGAAGTCCCCATTTTATGAAGCACTGTGGTTCACAGAAATAAACAGCATTGTCCAGAATGAGCTGCTAAGTGAGAAGCCAGGTCTGAAATCCAGACATTCTGACCACTAGGACTACCTTGGTCCCCACAGGACACTGCAATGAACTTGACAGATATGGCATTTACATAACAGAAAATATCATTCTCATCCCTGAATGCTGCAGGCTACAACGCACAACTGCCCCAAATGTTTTACGCAGTTCTGTTGATTTTCTGAAAATGAGAGGGAAAAAAAATCTTTCATTAGCTGCTTCTTTCAGCCACTAGTATAGATAGACCTGGCTAAGTTAGAGTAGGGGGAAGAAAAGAAAAAGAAACATAAATAAGAGAAAGAGAGAATTTAACGTATTACAAATCTTAGAAGCAGGAAGCGTGGAGTGTCATGGTATCAGCGTAGCCCTGGGTGCGCCGCAAGCAGGCATCACAATGTTGCCATGCAGATGCGTCAAGTTATTTCGGGGACTCAATAAAGGAGGCACTTTATCATCTGGAATGTCCACCTAAAGATGGAGCCTTCTACTAAAACAGAAGTCTTATGAATTAAACACAAGAATTTAAAAAAAATCAAACACACTCATTTTTTGTCCAAGTATGTTTCATTATACCGTACTCAAATGCCACACATAGGATTTGGATGAAAAAGTAAAACTTGTACTTTGTGCCAGTTTTTAAAGTTCCTTCATTACCTATACGGTTTCCACGTTCTTTCTTTGTAACAACAGTTAAATTTAAGCCTCAACAGGCTTCATTCCCATTTGCTCTGAGTCTGAAGGCATGAGAAGTATGTAGCATTTATAAAGCAGGAAATATCTAAAAGCATTCTGCTGAGATTTCCTTCCCCCACACCCCGTTCCACACCCATTCCTTAAACTCCCTTCGAAAGGCCTGCTGTGTCCCTTACAAATTAAACCCAAGCTACTAACAGAAGCAGCGTGCTATTCCTTGGTTTGTTTGGACACCACATCTCCACGAAAGTTGGATGTTGCCTGGCTTCAGC
Source organism: Mesoplodon mirus (assembly GCF_964341445.2). NCBI lineage: Eukaryota > Metazoa > Chordata > Mammalia > Artiodactyla > Ziphiidae > Mesoplodon > Mesoplodon mirus. Next base: position 29,323,128 of record NC_138996.1, read on the forward strand.
AGCTTCTTAGGCTAGCACCTGACCCCTCATGCTTAAATATTTTAATGCCACGCAGGTCAAATATGCTTTTCTGCTGTTATCAGAGTGGAATTTAGGAGGAAAAGAAGAAAGCCTACCAACTCGGCTTTCCATTCTCCACATACCAAACCCTAATCAAGAGGCCCTTCCAACGTTTGACGCGAACGTGTCTCTCTGACTCTCCAAGTCAGGAGAGGCCTTTCACCCCCCGACCCCTCCTCCCACCCTCACTCCCTGACCCACCCTCACATCAACTCTGCTCAACTGCGGTCTGAGCTCCCATGCATGTTTACCCAGTAGATGTAAGACTCTGGAACAAATGGAATGTTTGTTTATGGTCCATTAGAGGTAAAGATTGTGAATACGGTGCTTACATGAGGCTAACATTTATTAGTTCTTAATACCTCTGCAACAGTACCCAGCAACTGTTATTAATACCTCTGGTTTATTAACTGTCCAAAATGTGCCTTTTCTACAGGGTACCATTGGTCAGAATAAATCATTATGGTGATGAGCATGTGGATGTCACCACACTGGAGGCTGTCACACACAACTGGCAGCCAGCCAGCCACAACTTGCCTGGTTTTTGAAAACATCTATCCATGTCCCCAGAAGCCATTCAAGGTCAAGGAATACCCAGGAGGTCTGGCTCCACTGAGAAGCAGCCTCATGATAGGTGGGTCGAGCTGGCCTAAACCTGATCAATTCCAGGACCCATACCCACAAGAAAGGACTTACTTCTCTGCCAGCTCCAAAGCCATATGTATCATAAAGATTTCCTCCAACAGCGTAGACTGGCTTAAGAGTTTCCTAAAATATTCTCGATTTTAAAAAAAGCAGGAATCTCTTTGTCCTAATTTTCTCTGTCTTTTGAAGACCAACTCCCAATCTCTTCTTCCTTTTCCCATTACTTAAAAAGAAAAAATTGTTAAATCACATAATGCAGAGGACACTGACCTGCATTAAGTCATAATATTTTACAAGTAAAGTAACAGGTAGTTTAAGATTATGAAGTCTTACTAAGCGGAATTTAGAGCAGAAAGTGAATTTCTTATATGGATCTTCTTAATTGCTGCTCACAGAAATTATTTTGTCCACATGGCATGAGAGAATTTTAATTTCGGTTCCATTTTCTCATTACCCTCAAAAACTCTAAAAGTACCATTTTGTTAAATGGAGTCAGTGCCCATTGAATAGAGTAATTCAGTAACTTAGCTCACTTGTCCACTAGAACAATAATTTCATTTTTTTCTAAAATTAGTACAACCTGCAACATTAAAGCAAACCACTCCCATCTATCTTGCCACCTTACTCAATAATTCAATTCTCTGTGTAATTATGTTATAAAATTATAAGCTAAATCACAAATCAGTTATGAACAATGACCTAGAAAATACTCATCTCTTCACAAAACTGAAAACATCTAAATTAATTTTAACAATTTTGAGCACCATCCATATACAGCAACACAAGCAAGACAGAGGATACTTCCAAAGTAATTTGGCCATGACTTATAACTTGGGTCAATTCAAACAATCAAAATGAACAATAATAAAGGAAATAGAATACATGCTAATTTACACTGGAGTTAGGCTCCAAAAGCTCATTTGTAAATCAGCTGTTCAAGCGCTCCGGTTACTTACTGGCTTAGGCCCCCAAACCAGATCACAGAAGTCTCTTAAACTCACAGTTTATGTAAATAAAGCTCTGGCATCTTCCCTATCATACGACAAGCTTTTTTACTGGAAGAAGGATTTGTCATTCTGTTCTGATTATTTCCTTCAGCTGTGGGCTCTGGGTCTCTCCCCTGAGAGGAGAGATTTCCCAGCTCCAGTCCACCAAATCCTGCAGGCCAGGCGAGCTGGGAGCGTGGGGTGTGCATAACACAACCTCAGCACATGAGGTTCCACACGGCTCCCAAGACTCTTGTTTTCTGACCTCTCTGTGACCATGTGGATGAGTCAGCTTGCTTCCCTTTTTAGTGTCATCACTTCTTTTCACCAACCAGAGTGTTTCTCCTTTACGTTCACTGGGGAAATAGTCTCATGGCTATGTTCTGTCCTCTTTGGTCCCTAATGCAAATCACCATGATATCCTAAGGCTTTTCACTGCTACTCTCTCAAGTACAAGGGCTTCTCTTCCTTGAAGTCATCTCCTCTCACCAAGGTGCTATAGAGAAGAACAAAAATTGATGAAGAACAAAAAAATGATGCCTCTTGGAACACAAAAGAAAGATGAATACATTTGAAAAGGCAAAGGCCTTGATAAGACCTTGGGTTTAAGGATGAGACTCTAAGCACATGCTCTCAGAACCAAAGATAACCACTGGACTAGATTAACTAGGCAAGGCCAAAGGTAACCACTGGACTAGATTAACTAGGCAAGGCCAAAGATAACCACTGGACTAGATTAACTAGATTCACCAGACTTGGCAATGCTATGGGGTGGGGGGGAGGTGAGAAGAAGAGCTGGGTGTCAGAGTAGTAGAGTTGTTCCTCATGAGTCAGACAACGTAAAAGTCCCACAAAAGAAAAAAAAAAAAAAGAAAGAAAGAAAAGAGAAGAGAAAAAAAAAAAAGAAGAAAAAACAAGAAGAAGAAAAAACAGACAGCTTTTTTTCAACTCTGTAGACCAGAAACAAGGCCAGGGAGATGAGGCAATGTCAGGCCGGGGCAGCTGGAGAACAAGGCACCATGTAGACTAACGGGTAGCATGTTAATGGGAAACACCATGAAGAGGCTAAGAATATGGGAAGACACAGACAATAATACAGCTGATAATGGTTGCTGAAGTGTTGGCACTGGAAGATAAGGAATTTTTATTCTTAGTACAGGTAGTCCTCACTCGGCACAGTAGCACAGGACCATGAAAATGAATGTGCAAGCTGACATTGTGCAAAGTAATCTTAATAATTAATGGGAAAAGGCTTCAATCGTTCCATGACCTTGGAAAATTTTCATCAAAATATTAAAAGCTCTCTATTAATGAGTAGGGAAATGAAAAAATAGTAAAACTAATATTTATTTAGTATACTGTAATTTAAAACATTAGAAATAGAAAGTGTTTATTTGTAAAAAACTTATCAAGAGTAGTTTGAATAGAGCTTGTCTTCTTCACGTTGTATAACTTACGATTCGAAGAGAATCTTCTCTGTACCTTGACAAATTGCCATACTCCTTTCTAAGTCTGGATCAGCTGCCAACATTTTATCCTTTGCGCTTTCAATGTCATGAATTATCTCCAAGAGTTCCTTTAATGTTTAAGATATTTGGAGGCATCCTGGGATATCTTCATCTTTTTCATCATAGTCACTTACCTCATTTAAGCCAAAACATTTGCCTTCATTAAATTCCTATGGCTACACATCTCGTCTTTCAAATGGTGGCACTGTCAACGTTCTCATGGTCAACTATTTCTTCTATAACTCTATTTATGTTCAACTCAAATCTTGCAATGTTATTTGCACAGTGTGGTAAAAGTTTCTGCCATTCTGCACACATATTACCCACTGTTACTTCCTGATATAATGCTTGGATGTTTTCCAATTCATGCTTTATCTCATATTTCTTCCAAAATTCAGCTACAGAAAATGCACGATATCCCCTTGTAGCATCAATAACCAGTCGAAAAGTCCATTTAAGATAAGAGGCTTCAAAAGCTAGTAGAAAGCAAATTCTGACATTTTCATTTAAGTCCCTGAGAGAATCAGGGTGAACTCTACAGCATTATCTAACAATAGTGGTTGTGCTTCAGAAGTTAAATTATTTTGCATACCTCTGGACAAAAACACAATTGGAACAAGTTCTGAAACAATGATACCATGACCCGTGATCTTTTATTTGCATGCCAAATGACTGGTTGAGATGCTTTTTCATGATTGTTTAATGCTCTAGGATTCTCAGACTGATAGATCAGCACAGGTTTTAAAGTCTCCCTTTGCATCGCCTCCTACTAGAAGAGTCATCCTGTTTTTAACTCCTTTATAATCACATCGGGATCTGCCATCTTTTGTGGCACAAGTTCCTGAGGGGGCTACTTTCCAACCTGCTCCTTTAACATTAAATATTTGAGGATCATCATCACCTGCCTTAACTAATCCTTGGGACCTGGATGCAAGTTTCCCAGCAGCATCCTTACCTGTGATATAGCTTCACCTGATGGCTTAACATTAATCAATTCATGCCAACTTCTGAACGACGAAACCAGTCTTTACAGACAGTATTTCTTCAATATCCACACATTTACTATTTTCTTTCAATGTGGCAACTAACTTCAGTACTTTGGCCTGAACGTTAATCAAGCTGATTGGGATTTTAAAAATTACAGTCTTCGATCCAAAATATAAGTAAACACCCTATTTCAACCAAAAGCAACTTTCTGTTCCTAGCACAATTTAAACTAAAAGATGCTGAAACGACTTCACCTTGTTTTTACATTCACAGGATGTATTCAATATGCTTCATGCAGGCCTAGGTCTCATCCCATCTTTGCTTTGCTGTCAACATTTTCACATATTCTAATCACTTCCAATTTCACTTCTAGCACTATCACTTTTCATTTCTGTGCTTTCATTTTTATTGGCCAATTCCCTCTTTCAATTATTCATTCTTGTAAAATGATGTGTGGGTTTATCACTGGGAGATAAAGAAGCAATACAACTACACGCTTTGTTGTCTGTGTGTGAACTGAATAACAGACGCACAGGGAACAATCACTGACAGAACTGAAAAAAGTAATATGATTTATCACTGATCATCATTCACATTTGTTATCTATGCAGTGATTTGTGGACTGAAGCAAAGGATGTGCTTTGCGAAGCTACAGTTAGTACACCCTGGTAGCTGAAACCTGAACCATGCCACTGTGGGACTGGTGTTACCTACGTAAACCATACATGTGCACATGAGAACTGTACAAAGTTGCGTTCTGCCTTATTTCATTCCAATCCCTGCTTAACAATTACCTAGCCCAAATTAGGCTAAAATTTTTATAATCTTACTGAAACGATAAAACTTTAGGGAAAATAAAAAGAGCCCTAAACTCTGACCAAATATGGAGAAATTAATTATATAAATAAGGGATATGGAAGCAGAAGAGAAGGGTTACGATAACATTTCACTATAAAGTACAATTATTCACAAAATTAACTTATTGCGATGCAAGTCTTTTTAAAAAGAGAAATTCTGTCTGTAAGAAGAATGTGAGGACCAGCAATAATGGTGGCTGTGTAAAGCCAAATCTTCCAACAATTCTTCAAAATATAAAAAGACAATTTTAAAAGGCAAGAACAAATAAAACTACATAAACCCATGCCCTCAGGATAACCAGAAGACCAGGGTAACTTCAAATTACCTGTAAGTAAAGAAGGTAAATACCAAATCCTAGCGAGCGACTATCAGTTCTGCTCTAACACTTATTTTGAAAACGCAAAGTTTGGTGTTCAAATATGATTGTCACGTTAGGGAACAATGAGACCATAATGAGAATTTTGAGTTTGCTTGTGAGCATCTTCATCTGCAAGAAACACTAGGTGAATGCAGAAAACTGCACCCAGCTGAACCAAGCTGGTAGGAATAGGAAACACACTCCGCCTGCCTTGAAAATCGACCAGCTCCCTCAGTTCACCACAGGAGCCATGAGCTGCACCCACCCATCCGCACCTGGTCTTCCAACTTTCCATTCGATAAAACAACTCGAAAGCTACAGTCCTTCCTAAGGCCACCCCACAGGCAAATTTCAGGTCGTTCTCAAGGTGAAGTGCCATACTTATTGGATTGGTATTTCTAATGACTTAACATGGGTAAAAATAGTGGTACAGTTTTTATGAGGTTCCTACCTGTTTTTGTAATGAGCCATGGACGGTATTTAAGTATTGTGCCCTGTTATAGATTGTGTGTGTGTGGCCCCCATCGCCCACCCAACCTTTGTATGTTGCTGTTCTAATCCCCAGTACCTCCAAATGTGACTGGATTTGGTGATAGGTCCTCTAAAGAGGTAACTAAGATAAAGTGAGGTCATACAGGTGGGCCCTAATCCAACAGGACTGGAGTCCCTATGGAAAGAGGACAGAAGGACAAAGAGGCACACAGAGGGGAGACCCTGTGAGGACAGATGGAATAAGAGGCCGTCGACAAGCCAGGGAGAGAGGTTTCGGAAGAGACCAACCCTGCTGACTCATTGATTGCCAACTTCTAGCCTCCAGAACTGTGAGAAAATGAACCTCTGTTGAGTCACCCAGTCTGTGGTACTTTGTCATAGCAGCCCTAGCAAACTAACACACGCTCTCAAACCCATTTTCCCACAAACCCTGTGGTTTTTATTGTGCGGTTCTGCACGGCATGATGATGTTGAAGAACGCGTAGGTTGCACTGCAGGAGAACTGACTGTGCATCTCAGGTTCCTACTGTAAGTCGTCACAGAAACAATGGTATTCCGGGAAAAACTGCGTGGTAGCTGTGGTCTTAAGATGGATCTGAAATCACAGCCTAAAAGAGAAAGTCCCCCTAAATGGGAAAATACTGGTGGGGTGGGGAGAGAACTACAGGGAAGGAACTAACTTAAAAGTGCATCCGACTAGAGATAATCATACTAAGTGAAGTCAGTCAGAAAGAGAAAGACAAATATCATGTGATATCACTTATATGTGGAATCTAAAATATGACCCAAATGAACCTATCTATGAAACAGAAACAGAATCAAGGACATAGAGGACAGACTGGGGGAGGGGGGAGGAAAAGGGTTGGATTGGGAATTTGGGGTTAGCAGATGCAAACTGGTATATATAGGATGGATAAACAACAAGGTCCTACTGTATAGCACAGGGAACTATATTCAATATCCTGTGATAAACCATATGGAAAAGAATATGAAAAAGAATGTATATGTATCTACAACTGAGTCACTTTGCTGTACAGCAGTAATGAACACAACACTGTAATTCAACTATACTTCAATAAAAAATTAATTTAAAAAAAGTGCATCCAGACACCAGGAGGCAGTCTTGGAAAGGCGACTATTTGGGGGAAAACAAGGTAGAAAGGAAAGAGGAGGCACTCTGGACACCTCCTGGTAAAGAGAAAAAAGCCAAGAGGGGAAATTTAGAAAACTGCAAGAGAAAAAACTTTTCAACAATTTAGGGGCACATAAATCCTCCCCCATTCCCTCCTCCCACAAAAGCCATCCAGGAAAGCAACCACACTGTAGACACTGTCGGAAGCCCGGCAGACACCCCCTTAAACAAAAGGCCAAAGTAGACATCACCAGCAACAGGACAGACAGAATTCACATACCCCCTGATATCATGCACTGAAAAGGACACCAGATCACTTCTGGGATATTTCTAGCAAAAATGCATGACCTGAATATATCATGATTAAACACTGGACAAACACAAATTGAGGGACATTCATGACACCAAAAAGATGACCTATACTCTTCAAAAATGTTACGTTCATGGACGACCAAGAAATACTGAGAACCTATTCCAGATTAAGGGAGAATAAAGAGGCATTACAACTAAATAAAACAGGTGAGCCTGAATTATATGGGGGGCATGTCCTATAAAGGGCAATAATGGGGCACAAATTCAATTTAGCACAATTTGAATAAAGTACATAGAATAGATCATTGTACTGTGACTGTGTAAGAGAGGGTCCTTGTTTTAGGAAATGCAAACTGAAGTGTTTAAGGGTGAAGGGTAGCAAGTCTGTACTTTACTCTCAAATGGTTAACAAAAATTAATGTATATAAGGGAGTGTGTGTGTGTGTGTGTGTGTGTGTAGGGAGGGGAAAGGGGAGCGGGGGAGACAGAGAGATGATAAACTGACCATCAGAAAATGTTACCATTTGAAGAATGTGGGTAAGGGATATATGAGAATTCTTTGTACGCTTTTTGCAACTATTCTGTAAGTATGTAATGATTTCAAAATTAGAACTTAAAAAGAGAGAAAGAGATAAATTTTGCCCAGCCTTCCAATCTATACTTTCTGGTCAAGTTCGTAATTCATTCGCTAAGAACACCAAGGCCAAGAAAGAGTAGAAGGGAGTATAAGTAAAGAATGAAGACCAAAAGGGAACTAGAAATTCACAAATGATATTATCACATCATCTTAAAATCTGAATTCAGAAATTAAAAAAAAAATCTTGGCATCAGTCTCCATAATATAGGTTGCAAAAGTGTGATTTACACCACCAACCCTGTCAAGGAGCACAGGGAAAAACTCTTTCAGCCTTTCCTTGGGTGTTCCTGAGTCAACGACTCTGTAAGTTGATTCTGTATAGCAGCAGGCACTCACATAGAGAGAAGGACCAAGCAAAAAGGTTATATTATGTGACATTTTCTTAAAGTGCATCTTATTGCTTTCAAGTGCACATAGCCCAACCAACTGCTAAGAGAGGAAAGAAAAATGGAGTGACTCTTAACATGACTTCATTCCAACAGCAGCACTTGACCCAGGCGCCCTCATCATCCCTAGATCATTATAGCTTTGTCCAGATTAGTCCCCCTCCCTCCAATCACTCCTCCCTTCAATCTCTCCAGCTATACTCTTCCAGATTCTTCATTCTATACACCTTCTATGCCGTGACTCCTTTATCAAAACCCTTCGAAAGGTACTTATAAAGAATCAGGTTCAAATATCTTACCCTCAGTATTCAAGGTCTCCCACCATCTACGCTTCAGCTTCTTTTCCAAACGTGTTCTCTAATCTTCCTTCAGCCAAACTAGCCATGGTGTCTGTGCTGACCACCCCCAGCTTTCCCTGCTGATCCTCAAAGCCCCACTTGGGGGTCCACTGAACTCCATGAAGCCTGTTCTCACCAACTCAACCGCTTCCCTCTCCTTGGAAGATGTAGTCATTAGAACTTGCTGCATGTAAGTAAGTAAAAAAAGCAAAAGAAGGAAGGGAGGGAGGGAAGGAGGGAGGAAGGAAACAGAAGCCCTACAGAGTTCTGAATTTTTTGACTATCAGTTGTCTAATTTTTGCCCATAATTTCCCCCTCCTTTCATTCACTTTATTGCTTCAGCTTTGCACATACTTATTCTATAATACAATGGGACAGCAGCTGTGAGAGCACAGAGCTAGCAAAACTACTGCAGTTCTCCAAGAAGCATGAAACAAAAATGGTGCAGGAAAAACTGGTGCCGTGATCTGAGAGACGGGGCCAGGGCGCAGGGAAGGGAGCGGTGGGGGGCCGCTGCCACCGGGGAGCGTGGTGCTTCCAGCGCAGGCCATTGGCAGTACAATGCTATATATCCCAACTGGGGAGGGACCGAGGGTCAGCATACAACGCCCCCAGAGACAGAAGTGTGAACTGCATCCTAACCCGGTTCAGGTTATTAACCGTTATAATTAGGTAAATCTAAATGAAAATGAAATGTTGCCATATTTTCAAAGTACAGCAGTAACACAGGACAGATTCTCTATGGAAGATATAAGCCTTTGGTTATAAAAACAGAGATCCTGTTGGTGGATGCACTGGGGGAAACTCAAGGCTGTACCTGACCCCCTCCCTCCTCTTTATTCAGGACAAGGGCTTCAAGGTCATTTCAAGATATTCCCTGGGGGTAACCATGTGTGGGGACCAATGTCAACTAGACTTATTGTGGAGATCATTTCACTATATGTATATAAATATCAAATCATTACGTTGTGTACCTCAAACTAATAATATGATATATGTCAATTACATCTAAATGTTTAAAATCAATTAATGTTTTTGAAAGAAAAGTTCTTGTAATTGCAGTCCAGTTCCACAAAACCAAGAGCCCAGCTCAAAGGGGGAAATTTTTAAACTGTGTTCTCCTCTTTGAAAAGTCTTTAAAATAAAAAGAGACAAAAAGCATTTGAGTAATGACATTCTGCAACCCCCCAAAGAGCTCCCAAGGATAAAATTCATCCTAAACCGAGAGAGCTACACCCTTTACTTCCCATGTTTCCACGTATGAAAATCATTCATTCCCCTGCCCAGCTCCCCCAATGGACTGAGCTCTTTGACAGCAAACTGCCTTTTATTTATCCCTTTTATTTATTTATCTGCAGCTCCCAGCCCAATTATAGGCCCAATAAATGTTTGTTATGAAAATAAATATTTAGCCAGAATGGTGAGAATGTAGTAAAAGTAGTTGACCATTTTGACCACACACACACACACACACACACACACACACACACACACACACACAGATATTCCCTGGAGGCCAGAAACTTCAGGAATAGCATATAACTCAAATATTCAGTCTGCACAATTCAAGGTAATCGTAGTAATAGTTAACACATTTCCAGCAGGTATCTAATCACTTACTCTTCATTAACAAACCTTTGAGTTAGGTACTCCTATGACTTAACATAAAAGGAAACTGAGGCCCACGGAGGTTAAGTAACTTGCCCCAAATCACACAGCCAGAGAGGGGTACAGCCAGGGTTCAAACGCAGGCAATCTCCAGAGTCCACACTTTCAACCACCGTACAAATACAAATATATCAAAATAGATGAAATAAACACATTCTAAGAATTAAGCAAAAAGTATAATATTTTAATTGCATACTTTTGGGTTAATTTTTGGAATGCAGTCTAATTTAAACAGCATTAAATGATGATTAAAATTTTTTTTGTTTGCTTTGCTTTTAAAAGCTACCTAAGTTACTGTTAAAATAGAGAGCTCAGGGTGGGAGGGAGGGAGACGCAAGAGGGAAGGGATATGGGAACAGATGTATATGTATAACTGATTCACTTTGTTATAAAGCAGAAACTAATAAAAAAAAATTGAGAGCTCATTAATTATAACTACTTGTAGGGCAATCATAATTACTAAAAACGAATATTTTAATTATTAGTTTAATCAAAATAACATTAATATAGTATGGAGATTTTTCTTTAATAACAATAATCATTTTTTTAAGGTACATATTTTAAATGTTTAAATATTTTACTTATAAATATGAATTATGGTGTTAAAACCAAAATGAAATAAACACAAATGAAATAGAACATTTTAGCTGGATTACCATGAAAAAATATCTGGTATGTGACTGCATCTTCCTGTTCCTTTTCCTGAGAGGTGGTGAAAGCACAGGCTTTGGAGCACTGCTGGAATCCTGGCTGGTCCATTCTCCAGCTCTGTGACCTCAAGGGAAGGTGCTTAACCTCTGAGCTTTGTAAATAACACCGACAACCTCAAGTTATTTGGAAGACAAAAAAATGTAATATACACAAGACAGCATACCTAAAGTAAATAAATGTTAAATCCTTTTCTTTGTTGTAAGAGAAACAAGAACAGACAGATAACTTTTGTCTCTGTGCATGAGTAAGTCCAAACTATACTGATGTTCTTCCAGAGTCCAAGGGACAAGCAATGTTTCTCCATCCCCCTTTTTCCTTTCTGAAACTTTGAGGAAAACAATTGCATTAATATATCCTAAATCTAGATTCCAATTTATATGGATGGCTTACGCCAAAATAAAGTATTTCCTTTAAAATTTAACTTTTCAAATTATTTTGTTTTAAAAATCTTTTTTTTTTTTTTAAACTGACAACTTTGGCCTCTGTGAGCCTCTGTGATGACTTCAAACTGTGTAAGATGGAGATCTCTTCACCTTACCCACTGAAGGCAAGAGACAGGACCAGATGACATTTAGTGGTTTCTTTAGCAAAATAAGGTTTTAAATTTGTCAACAAACAGGAACAGATCCAGAAACATGAGTATCTCTAATGAAAAGGCAGAGTCCATTCTCCTGAAAAAGGATTCACGGTAACAAGTAGGTAACAACTAACAATTTTCAGACCAGCCACTTGCTCCTTGTCCAACCCAAGAACCAAAATGCCTATCAAATGGCCCTTTCCTGTGGTCTGTTCACCTTCTCAGGCGGTCCGGTGGGCAGAAAACTCCCATGGCTCATACAGGTCCCAGCACCCCAGAGGCCTCCCATGAACTAACAAAGGAGCAGATGAAGGAAATCCCTCTTTACAGAAATAGTTCAGTTAACAAATGAATAAGGAATGGCTGACATCATCGTTTTGCAACCCCCAGTTGTCATAGATCTAGACACTCAGCATCAACAACGCTAATTTTCTTCCCAATGTCATAGAGAAATATCTCAGACATTGTATGCTTTCTACCACTAAAATATCTATATATCTATATCTATGTATCTTGAATTTGATCAAACCTATAGATCCATTATCAATTTACAAGAAAAACAAAATCGCACAATGGGGATGCTATCAGGAGAAAAAGGATAAAGACAAGCTGTGGATTATAAAATACTTAAAGGGATTTTTTTTAAAATAAAGAATCAATCCATGGTGCATGTAGTTTTGTCAGGATAATTACTTCATAAGAAGGGGCTATAGAAGCCTTCCGGGTGGCTGGCAAAGTTCTAGTGTCCTGAGTGGTGGTAGAAGGGTATTCTATTCCCTTTACAACAATGCGTTAAGCTGTACGTTTGTTTTATCTGGTTTCTCTCTCTCTTCCTACACACGCACACACACACACACATATATACAATAAAAGAGAGCTTAAAAAGAAGAGTGAGATTCTAAAGGTAATTCCAGATCAGCCATTAGGCAGACTAAGTATGTGCTTAAGTGCTTAGAATATCAGTAATAAAATTCTCCTCTCCTGCTCCTATTCCAATTAGAAAGAATAATTTTGGATTTAATACTTAAAAAAAAAAAGAGGATGGGCTTCCCTGGTGGCGCAGTGGTTGAGAGTCCGCCTGCCGATGCAGGGGACACGGGTTCGTGCCCCGATCCCGGAGGATCCCACATGCCGCGGAGCGGCTGGGCCCGCGAGCCATGGCCGCGGAGCCTGTGTGTCCGGAGCCTGTGCTCCGCAACGGGAGAGGCCACAGCGGTGAGAGGCCCGCGTACAGCAAAAAAAAAAAAAAAAAAAAAAAGAGGAAATGAAGAGGTCACTATGAGAAACAGTCAGAACTCTGAGGAGGTCCTTAGAATTCCTCTACTATTTAGTAAAGGAGTTTAAGTAAAGGAATACTCTTTATTTTGAGTTATCCTGGAGGGACACCATATAATCTTTACAATGCCTGGGGGTCCTGAAGGTTTGTATTTGCCTTGCCTTTTCTTAAAAACTAAATCTCGGGCTTCCCTGGTGGCGCAGTGGTTGAGAGTCCGTCTGCCGATGCAGGGGACGCGGGTTCGTGTCCCGGTCCGGGAGGATCCCACGTGCTGCAGAGCGGCTGGGCCCGTGAGCCATGGCCGCTGAGTCTGGAGCCTGTGCTCCGCAACGGGAGAGGCCACAACAGTGAGAGGCCCGCGTACCGCAATAAAAAAAAAAAAAAAAAACACCTAAATCTCTCACCTTCATGTGGGGGTGAGAGGGAGGTTTGGTGGGTCTGTTCTTAATTGCTCATCTTTACTAAATGCTTTTCAGATCTTTTTTTCTAGCTCATTCAAGGCACCCTGGTTTGGGAGAGAGCTGCTTCTAGAGATTCCAACTTGAATAAGAAAGTCTCTGCTGCAAGGAGCTCAAACTGAGGGACAGAAGTTGCACAGGAACATGGATAATTCCTTGATGAGCTAAGAGCTAGAGCCAGGACACAGACAAAGGAGCAGAGATGTTCCGTCATTCCCTGAACCCTGCAGCCTATTCATGTCGTTTATCTAGTGCCAACTTTGCAGAGGAAGGGAACCACATTTAACCTATAGAGAAATGAAGAAGGCAGCAGGGAACATAAAAGCAGAGCTCGGTAAACGTTACACTAGCTTAACAAGAAAAATCAGAGATGTATCTCAATGTTCTTCATCTAATTTTAAAATGGGGAGGAGGATATAGAAGCAGCATGATAATCCTAAATATGTTCACTTAGTTAAAACTCTAAGATCTAGATATAATTTAAATAAAGTTCAACAGGCATTCTATTCCAAGTTTGTTAAATTTCACTATTCATTAGAAGTGATATAAATATGGGATATGTCATTACCAGATTAATTCTTGGATAGTTTTTATATATAAATATCCAAAAAATCACTTTATATCCAAAAAACCACTGTTTAGCCAAGACAGGTATTTTTATATGAAGGGGAAGCGTGCATACCTAAAGTACTGTGAGACAACCACCAATCTCACTTGCTACATATACTTTTTGTACTCAAGTAGGTAAACCAGAGTTTAAGGGCAGTTTTAGTAAGATCAGCTAACTGCAGAGCTATAATTTCACAGAGTTCTAAAATTTCTTATAACCTACTTTATTTTTTTAACTACTCAAAACTAAAGGACTATTCAATACAATCATTCTAAGTATTTGTTTTATAAAGGCTGTTCGCATTCATATTGAACAATGACACAGAATGAGGCATATTAGCATGTGCAAACATACACTTTACCAGAGAAAAACGTTTCACCTTTTCTTCTTATATTTGTCTTGATCTGCTTTTATGTTTGTCTTTATGATGTTTCGGAAAACAGAACTTAAAAGAAATAAATTGTTTGGACAATCCTTTGTTTTAACACCATTCAAGATCTCTTACAACAAGAATACACTGAAATCCTAAATGAAAACATGCCAGACATTTCTGTACCATTTTCAGCTTGATCCTAAACTTTTAAAATTTCATTACGCTTTCAATATCATCCTTTTACAACATTTTTAAGCAAAAGGTTGAAGAGGTTTTACCAATTAAAAATCTCTTGAGATTCACTTGGTAAAACTGCCATATTTTAGGAAGCTACAATGACACCCGAGTAATCTGAGTGTTTGTTCCTTATCACAGGTGTGAAGCTCCCTCCGCTGCCCCAAACTTTACCCTGTTGTGCAGTTACTTGTAAGTATAATAATAGGAGTTATAATAAGGATCTGGCTTTAACTCAGAAACCTTACAGAAAATAGATTATATTATGTATGTACATGTGTGAGAATTAAATAATGCTATATACATATAGCATCTGAGATAGAATAAGAACTCAAAAGTTCCTACTTCCTTCTCTTTTCTTATCAGAAGTGTTGAGAGTGGAGGGGTAAGAAAAGTTTGCCTGTGATACACTCTAGGTCTGGAATAGTGGTTCTTCTATTGTGGTCCATGACCAGTAGCACTGACGCGGCCTGTGAGCCTGTTAAAAATGCAAATTCACGGCACGGGCCCCAGCTCAACCTAACAAATTACAATCTCTCAGGATGAACCCAGGAAACTGGGTTTTAATAAGCTTTCTAGGTGTTTCTTAAGAACATTAAAGTTTGAGAACTACTGTTGTAAAAACACAGAATATTGACAGACAGCATCTCCTCGCGATTCCTTATCCCGTTTCCTGACCTCCCTCTCCTTCCCTGCTCGCCACTCCAGCTCCCTCAACTGCCCAGTTCTGGAGACTCTGCTTTTGACTTCGCTGGCTCACTTCCCAGACCACAGCTGGTTGCTACCCCTCCTGCAGTCCTCTCCTGATGACAATGAGGTAACTGTCACATCGTCACCCCAGCACCACCCTGGTGCACAGACAGACAGATATCCACCCAGGCTGTACAGTGCCCTCAGGAGCAGGCTGGACTGTGCCCATTTGAATCCCAAGTGAGTGATCCTTTCCGTCCAGAAAAAGCATCATTCTGCCAACCCAAGGTACCTGGGGCAGAGAGGAACTCCCAACAACTACGTCTCACTTTCAAGGCTTTGCTTGGAATTGACAAGTCAACTGAGGAAGGTTTTACAGATCTAGCTGGCTAGTTCCCAGAACTGAGTCCACACCCACATCCCGCCTCCCTGACCCAGCTGTGGAAAATGCTCATCCAAACCCAAGTCGCGGAGCTCATTACAATTTATGTCTTTTCAACCACTCTGTCTCAAGACAAGACATAAGGAGCAACACTCTCGCAAACAGATACTCTAAACAACAGTTATGATGGACACTTGCCAGAGGTATACATGTCAGTAGTTACTGGCCTGGACTGAGAGCATCATAACTATTTACTAGACAAATACTTCTGGACGAGAAGGCCCTCCCACACGGTATGAGAAGGCCGACTGTGCACTGTAGTGGATTTCTGTCGCTTCAGCTGCTTAGCACCCCTAATCTGCGAGAGGGAAGATGTCTTGCCCCCTCCCATGTGGCTACGGTGGGGACCACTGTGCCTGACCTGCTCCCTAGCGAGGATGTGTCCAGGAAGGGTCAGTCATATTCGGCTGCCCAGAGGGATTACTTATATACACTGTGACTTCAACAATATAAAACGTGCGTGCAAATAAACTATACTTAGAAGATAATATGCAAACATTATTTTTAAATATTGGGCATATGGGTAATTATTAGCAAATATTCTTTAATACTGCTGGTCTATCATCTTTCAACAATGATAAAAGAAAACATGCTTGCCAGGTATGTTTTCACACAGCTTGAAGATAAATATTACCCCAAATTTTCTTTATTTATGTAAAAGTCATTTATATTCATTTATATTCACTTACTTTGAGGCAGTTGTGATCCTAAATGTTTTATAACACACATTTAATCCCTAAAACAACCCTCTGAGGAAACAGGCAGAGAAGCCTACCAGAGGGTTACACAGTCAGGAATCCACAATGCCAGAATCAAAACCACTCGCAACAGCCAGGCCATTCTGCTTCTCAACTGGGGGGCTGAATTCATTAAACTTTCTCTCCATCTATGGAGTCCTCACTCTAAAGAAGCACAGAGGGTTCTATGGGAACCCTATCTCGTCTATGGCCATCCTTCCTTGAGCTGTGATTTTTGTCAGATTTCATCAGCTAAATAAAACCAAATCCAGCCAGTACTTAGAAACACAAGAAAAGCACAGTGGCTTCAAGAATGCTCTAGATGTTACTGAGGTGACACTTTTCCCCAGTATTTAAAAATAATAATGTTTGCTTGCATATTACCCTCTAATTAGAATACAACGTGTTTACAATGAATAGCGTTCCATGTACAATGAACATCATTAAACAAATCTTGTCCTGTTATAAGCAGATAGTATGAAAACAACTGAAACTGGAATAACCTCTTATTAGTGAGACATAGCATGAATGGGTAGTGACATCTGGGGTCATACATGTTCTCTCTACAAACATTTCAATTAGTCCTGGCAGCCAAGGCCTTAATTAGTACCTTCGAATATTAATTTTAACCTTCAAAAGAATGATTTAGCAATGCTCCAAAATTATGAAAGTAGACCAAGCAGTTTTCTTTGCCCTAGTACATTTGAGTACTAATCTCCTAGTAAAACAATCTCTAAATTTGTAAACTTTCTCAATTTTCAACTGAAATTCCAAAACAGGACACTCAATTAAACACTAAGGTTTCACAGTAAATAGTTAGTATTTATTCAAGTCAAAATGGTCACATTTCACCAAATTATTACCTTAAGTTATCTCTGCAGCCACTTCAACACATATATGCCAACCAGAGGAAAAGCTCCCTGATTTGGACTAATGAAATTCCTAAAAACTAAACTAATGAAGTTAATTAACCAATTATTAAAAGGTAACTTAACTTTGCTACATTTCAAATACCAGGTAACTCAAACGTGGGAAACTAATTATTCAGGAGAAGTTCTGAAGATATGCAAATGGCATATCGGTTGATATGGATTTACACAGGATTTACACAGGTTGTAAGTGGATTTACACAGGATTCTGAAATACAGGCACCTGTAAAAGATGCTTGAAAAGTTTATTACTATTTCCTTCTTTGTGGCTCTGAATCCATTATCTCAATTTCATCTTCACTAAGAGCTCACACTAAGAACATCAACCCCATACAAATTCATAACTTAAAATATGCAGCATTTTCAATTTTATTAAGAACTTTCATTAAATTTCATCTCATATTCTAGAAATAGAACTTAACCTAATTCTTATCTTAAAATGATTGTATACTATTAAAAATATATAAAACTAAAAGAATGATCACCAGATTATTTACAGCTGCTTCCCAATTATCCAAAGAGGTCCATACATACTTAACATGACAGAGACAGCAAATGAGTCTCATCTCTATGGCAACCCTAATCAATTAGTAATGACCTCCCAGAGCATGTTTTAGAGAAGGATTCTGATGCAACAGAGCCAGGACCGGGATGCAAGTGAAGAGTGCAGGAGCACGGGTGCCATGCTTAAGTCACCTATGCCCACTATTAATAAATATTCAGAGACTGCCAAGTTAGTAATTCAATAAAACATAATCTAAAAAGCAAATTAGCCTGCAAAAGTGAGTGGCACGTTATGAATTCCAAAGCCAAATAAAAGTGATTTGGGGAAAATTTCGCTTGTTGCTACATCTTCTATCTGGTGATTCTCTTCTGATGGTGCCAGAGTGAATTTCACTGTTCATTCTGACAGGAGACTGGATTTTCTTATGCTTCACTTTACATTGCTCATTCTGGGAAGAAAACTGCATTTTCTTGGTTTTCACTTTATATATAATTTATGGAAGGAAGTTGAACATTCTTGTGTTTCACTTTACAGGATACTAACAGTAAAACCACCCAGCCCACACCCTGATACCCTTGGGTAACATTAGCCTGCTGCTGAACAGGGGCCAGAACATACACCACATGGCTCTATTCCAGGGCTTCTCGACGGGTGCAGCCAGGGAATGTGCCTGGGGGCAAGGGTATTCAAATCCACAAAGCAGGCCTGGCATTTAAAATGTAATTTCAGTATTAAAGTAGGCACAAATGCATTATTTAGAAGAACACAAAATTGGCATGGATCTTTAGAAGAAAAGAGATTACAAAAAATGTTCCCTTTATGGAAAGACCTGTGCATGCACACACACACACACACACACACACACACACACAGACATACCCTCTTGGGTTCAGTCTTTGCATTCAGAACACTTTGGTGGAAAGCTCAGAGAAACACAGCACTGTGCCATTAGTGTCCATAAACTGAGGACTGACTCGGAAAATGTAACAGTTATCTTGATTTTCAAAGGTAGCAAGCTGATCTTGGTAACAGCTTCCAATAAAAAAAGTGCATTTGGGCAGAAAAAGTTTTGTTTATTACAGTTATATCTGCACCCTAATCACATTAATAATAGCGATACTTAACATCTGAGTATTTCCAGGCAATATGACCCCAGAACCTGGGGGTGTTACCCTTCCACTACTTGCCAAGAATATTCCAACTAGTAGTGGGCCTTTGTATTTCGCATGATGTCTCCTCTGTCCGCAATGTTCTTCTCTCAGGTATTTCCCTGGCTCATGCCCTCACTTTCCTACCACTTTTCTGAAACAGCACTCCACCCCATCCAGACTGCTATTCCCCCATTGCCTTGCCTTTCTTCTTCACAGCACAGACATGGTGCTATGCATTTCTCTGTTGACCTGCTAACCTGCAGTGAACACTCCAGACAGGCAGCACCTTGTTCTGTTATGCTTTTCACATATTATCAAAGCCCACGAACAGTGCTTGGCATACAGCAGAAGAATTAAATATTTGTGGAATGAATGACTACTATTTATTCAGAAATGTATCATATGAGACATGAAGATATCAGATTTGTATGCCTACAACCCACTCCAACCAGGGCAGAAAGATGTACTCCCAAGGCCTCCCCAGCAATGCCACAGTCTGCCTTATTTTAGCAACACATACCACCTGGCTGCCCACAGAAATGCCAAATATTTTGAAATAAGCTCATTGGTGATACAAATGTGAACCTAGTCACTCTGGTGATAATTTTTGCTAAAATTGACACTCACTAGAAGGTAGTAGAGAACCTATCCAGGCACAGAAGATGCCATATTTGTCCCTTGGAGTGATGGTGAGGTGCTATAGACTGTGCCCTTCCAAAATTCAAATGTTAAAGCCCCAACCCCCAATGTGACTGTATTTAGAGATGAGGTCCTTAGGAGTTAATTGAGGTTAAATAAGGTCATAAGGGTGGGGCCCTAATCTGATAGGACTAGTGGTCTTATAAGAAAAGGAAGAGAGAAAGATCCTTCTCTCTCCACCCACACTGATGGAGAAAAGCCACGTGAGGACACAATGAAAAATGGGACATCTACAAGTCAGGAAGATAGCCCTCACCAGAAATCAAATTGGCCAATGCCTTGGTCTTGGACTTCTAGCCTCCAGAACTAGTGGCGTTTCCTTATAGCAGCCCAACTAACACGTAGAGAGTCGAAAATCAGATGATGCTTAACAGCCTTGAAATCCTTCGAAACCGGCTCCTCCTCTGCTCAGTCCTCCCCATGTGGTTCACCACAAACCTGTCTCATCCTTCTGGTTAGGATCCCCCTGCTGCAGTAACACAAGTCAGCTCTGAAAGGGTTTTGTTTCTATCTCCATGTCTTTCTAAGCCTCGGTAAATCTAAATAAGGGGGTATCAATAATACACCTCATAGGGGCTTGTGAAAATTAAACTAACCTGTGGTAAAAGTTTAGAGCAGTATGTCACACAGAGTAAATGCCATATAATATTGGCTACTATTATCGGAAGCAGGACCATCCAGTCTTACTTCCAAAATAACACTATGCAGTGTGTATGACGAGTACCCTCGTTTCAGGAAACTGAAGCACAGAAAGGTCACGCAGTTTTAAGTGGAGGAGCCAAGATTTGAAAGTAGGCAGTCTGAACCCAGGGTCTAAGCTCTCAACTCAGTGACTGGCCCACAGGGAAAACCCTGTAAAGGTTATTGCTTTTATTACTAATGTCACACTATAATATTAGTAAAGAAAACAGAAGTGGGCATTAATCAAGAAAGCAATTTATTTTTCCTTTCCAATGCTGTTCTTACAAGGTCTCATCAATCATTTTATCTAACAGTAAAACAATAATTCTATCTGCTTATTAAAAAGAATGCTTCTTTGTGTGCACTAAAAATAGCTGTTATCTCAATATATTCCTCAAAGTATTGAGAAGTTCTGAGTAAGTAGTTCACGTTTATGACTATGTGAGTCACTACCTTCCACGAATAACAATGAAGCAAGTCTGCTTTGGTCTCTCTCTATTAGCAGCACTTGACCACTCTCCCCTCGGAAGAGTGGTCTCAAGTCTTGCATAGGAAAGAATCACTGCCAACAACTACATGTAGATTACACATTATTTTCAAGCACACGTGTAATATTCACTAAAATGGCAATATACATACACATTCTCTGACTCCGACTGCATCAGAAATCAAAATCAAAGACAAATCTTTGTTTTGGGTAAAAAAAAAAAAAAACAGCTAAAAACTATAAAATGTGTAAAACAGCATGATAAAACCTGACAGGTAAAAACATAAACAAATTCAAGAAAAGAACCATGTCGTTAGATTTACTATGTATGAAGTGCAATTTTTAAAGAGAAAAGACCAAAATCTTAAGCATCCCTTTTAAGAAGTTTTTAAAAAATCAGTAAAATCGGGCTTCCCTGGTGGCGCAGTGGTGGAGAGTCCGCCTGCCAATGCAGGGGACGCAGGTTCGTGCCCCGGTCCGGGAAGATCCCACATGCCGCGGAGCGGCTGGGCCCGTGAGCCATGGCCGCTGAGCCTGCGCGTCCGGAGCAACGGGAGAGGCCACAACAGTGAGAGGCCCGCGTACCATAAAAAAAAAAAAAAAAAAAAAAAAAAATCAGTACAATCGACCCAAAGTAGAAGAATGGAAATAAGTGCAGAAAGTAATGAAACAGAAAGCAAATGATAAAGAGGATGAATAATGTCAATGTCAAAACTAATTTCTTTGAAAAAAGTAATATTGACCAACCTCCTACAAAAACAGAAAAAGGCAAAAAAATTAAAATACAAATAGACAATAGCAGAAATGAAGAGGAAACACAAGTATAGATGCTACTACCTATATTAAACATATGTGAACTTCTCATGAATCACTTTACGCTAACAGATTTGGACATATGGATGAAATGAACAAATTCCTGAAAACTGAAACTTAAAAAAACTGAATAAGAAAGAGAAAACTTGAATTGTTTCATAAGCATTAAAGAAACTATATCAGCAGTTAAAATGCTACACCCATATATTATTTTATAGGCTTGCTCAACCAAACAGTCAAGAATGAAATAAGGCTGATATTACATCAACTATTCAATAGTATAGAAAAAGTGGGCACATTCCCCAACTCATTGTATCACGGGACATAACCTCAACACCAAAATTTGACAGGAAAAGAATGAGGAAAGACAATTATAGGTCAAGTTCACTTAAGAACATAGACATAAAACAGAACAATAGGACATTTAGTTGGCATCAAGACATATACATTAAAGTATTTTAACATCTCTAAAACCAAAATACATCTTACAGTGTAAGATACTTTATAATCATCATGTGCCACTTAAAAAAATTAATATCCTTGATATAGGGATGCATGTTACATAAATGTTAAATTTGAAAAAAAAAAGTATTGGCAAATCAAACCCTAACAATAATTCAGAACCAACTTGGGTTTATCCCAGGAATGCAAGGTTGGCTTAACATTAAAATATCAATTAATGTATTTAATGCAACATGCCATTCACAAAAGATAACTTAGTTGATTATCTCAAAAAGAACGGAAAACCTTTTGATAAAGTTCAACATCTTCTGGAAAACAAAACAAACAAACAAAAACCTCTTACATGCTAGGAACAGAAGGGAACTTCCTTAACCTGATAAAGGTGTCCACAAAATGCCTATTTACATTAAAAGCACTTCCTGTAGGATTTAGAACAAAACAAAGATGCCCCTTATTACTATTTCAATTCAACACTGTATTGTGATTCCAAGCTAGTACTGTATGGCAGGAAAAAGACATAAAAGGATTAAGGATAAGCAAGGAAGAATAAAAGTGTCCTTATTTGCAAATGTTATCACTGTCTTCATATAAATAACCTAGGAGACTTTCCCTACCAAATTCTGAGATTCATTATAAAACTATAATACTTAAGACAGTGTGATAATGGCAAAAGGACTGTATAAATAGACCAAAGGAACTGAAAAGCAACACAAAAGTAGAACCACACAAAGATTGACATTTGAGATAGAGAAACTGATGTGGAAGATGTATTACTGTTCAGTTGCAAAAGTTGGACTTTTCAATACATAGTACTGTGGTGACAAGTTAGACATGTAGGGAGAAAAATGAAGTTGGTCTCATCCCACCCCCCATACTCAAAAACCAAGTCCTAGTGATTTGAAGACCCAAGTGAAAAAGGCAAATCTCTAAAGCTTTGCAAAGATAATACAGTAGAATACCTTATGACCTCAGGATATAGGATACAGTTTTCTTAAACAAGAAACAAATGCACGATCATAAATAAGAAGATGGGCAGATCTGACTATACTAACTTAAGAACCGTCATTCATCAAAATCTCCAGGAAGAAAGGGAAAAATAAGCCACAAACTGGGAGAAGATACTTCCAGCACAAATAACTCACAAAAATGTGTTCCTAAAATATATAAGAAACTCTTAAGAATCAATAAAAAACTAGCAAACCATTCAGAAAAATGAGCAACCAAAAAAATCCCCACCCAGGAATTTGAAAGAAAAGGTAAACAAATGGCATCTAAACATATGAAAACATGCTCAACCTCATGCATAATTAGAGAAATAGAGAATTAAAACCACATGGAGGTACTAGGCTCAAACCCACTCAAGTGAAAAAAATCTATAAGTTAGGCAATGTCCAAATGTTGCCAAGAATGTGTGGAACCAGGAAATTTCATTTATTGCTGGAGAGTGTAAGCTGCTTTACAAAAAATTTTTTTCTTTTGAAAATTTGGCTTTACCTACTAGAGGTGTACATGCAACCATATAACCCAACAAATCCACTCCTAGATACACATTCTGGAGAATCTTCTCTTGCCTGAGAAGATGTACAAAAAATGCTTAGGGCAGCACTGTTCATAATAGGGAAAAACCGGACACAAATCCAATGCCCACCTGCTGTATCTATACAATGTAAGACCACACAGCAAAAATTATAAGTAAGTAACAGTCATCAACATGGATAAATTCTAAATTTTAATTGTGTATCGACCTTAATGTATTCTTTTTATCATAAACTATTTTAAAAAAATATTTATTTATTTACTTATTTATTTTGGCTGCGCCGGGTCTTAGTTGCAGCATGCAGACTCTTAGTTGCGGCATGCGGGATCTTTAGTTGCAGCATGCATGAGGGATTTAGTTCCCCGACTAGGGATCGAACCTGGGCACCCTGCATTGGGAGCATGGAGTCTTACCCACTGGATCACCAGGGAAGTCCCAATCATAAGCTATTTTTTAACTGACATACAGTAAAACTGACATCTTGGAGAGTGTATAATTTCTGAAATGTAACAAATGTATAGATTCAAGTTACCACCACCACAGTCAGAATACAGAAAATTCCATCACACCCAAAAACTCCCTCATTCTACCCCTTTGTAGTCACACACTCCTCCCACCATCCCCCACCCCAAACCTTGGCAAACACTAATCTGTTCTCCATCACTATAAATTCATCTTTTTAAGAAGGTTGTATAAATGGAACTATACAGTATTGAACTTTTGGAGACAGAAGTCTCTCACTAAGCATAATGCCACTGAGATTCATCCAAGCTGTTGCCATCATTGTCTCTGCTGAGCAGTGTTCAACTAGATTTAAGTGCCACAATTTGTTCATCCATTCACCCACTGAAGGACATTTGGGTTGTTTCCAGTTAGGGGGGATTACGACCAGAACTGCTATAAACATTTGTGTATAGGTTTTTGTGTGAAAGTAAGTTTTTACTTCTCTAGAAAAAGTACCAACAAGTGGGACTGTTGGGTTTTACGGTAAGTGTGTATGTAACTTCATAAGAAACTGGCCAACTTTCTTCCAGAGTAGCCGTCCCGTTTCACATTCCATCAGCAATGGACGAGAGTTCCACTTACTTCACATCCCCATCAGCACTTGGTAATGTCGCCATTTTTTCATTTTAGCCATTTGAATAGGCATGCAGTGGTATCTCATTGTGGTTTTAATTTGCATTTCCCTAAAAGCCAATGATGTGGAACATTTTTTCATTTGCTTATTTACCATTTGTATATCTTTTTTAGTGACATGTCTATTCAAATCTTTGGGGCATTTTTAAAATTGGATTTTATGTTTCTAACTGTTGAGTTTTGAGAGTAATTTATATAATATATAGTCAGATATGTGATTTGCAAATGTTTTCCCCCAGTCTATAACTTGGTTTTGCATTCTCTTACAGCATCTTTCAGAAAAGTGATGAACTTTTATGGAGTCCAGGTTATCATTTTTCCTATGAACCATGTATTTAGTATCATGTCTAAGAACTCTTTGCCTAACAGAAGGTCATGAAAATTTTCTCCATTGTTTTTTCTAAAATTTTTATCATTTTACACTTATATCTATGACCTGTTTTGAGATTTTTTCCTGTATAGAATGTGAAGTTTACAGAGGTTTTTTTTTTTGGCATATGGATGTTCAATTGTTTCAATACCATTTGTTGAAAAAAGCATCTTTTCTTCAATAAAGTATATTTGAGCCTTTTTCAAAAATCAACTGTCCATATTTGTGTGGATCGATCTCTGGATTCTCTGTTGTGTTCCACTAATCTATATGCTCACCCTTCACAAATACCACACTGTCTTAATTACTTGGTGGTTAATTTTATGTGTTAACTTGTTTAAGCCATAGCACCCAGATATTTGGTCAAACATGAGTCTACATGTTGCTGTGAAAGTACTTTCTGGAAGAGATTAACATTTAAATCGGTAGACTTTTGAGTAAAGCATACTACCTTCCATAATGTGGGTGGGCTTCTAATCAGCTGAAGCCCTTAAAACAAAAAAAGATTGCTGTCCCCTAAGAGGGAATTCTATCTCTATACTGCCTTTACACTCAAGCTGCAACATCAATTCTTCCCTGCTGGTCTACCCTGAAGATTTTGGACTTGCCAGGCTCCACAACCGTTCAAGCCAATTCTTTAAATATATCTCCTATTGTTTCTGTTTCTCTGGAAAACCCTGACTAATACAATTACTAGAGCTTCACAGTAAGTCTTACCACTGGACAGCGTGTTCCTCCAACTTCATTATTCTTTTTCAAAATCTTTTTCTCTTTTCTAACTCACTTACCTTTCCATATAAATTTTAGAATCAACTTGTCAATATCTACAAAAAATCCTGCTGAGATTTCTACTGGAACTGATTACATCAATTTGGGAAGAACCGACATCTTTACTATATTTAGTATTCCAATCTATGAATATATTTCCCCATTTATTTAGGTATTCCTTGATTCCTTTCACTGGTGTTTTAAGTACTGTAAAGATTACAGTTTTGTGAACTTTTGTAATGGTATTGTTTTAATTCTGGTTTCCAATTATCCACTGTTAGTTTATAAAAATACTGTTTTAATTTATGTACATACTGCACCCTCAAGGAGGTACAGCATTACTCCCCAGTCCTTAAGTGTGGGCTGTACATGCTGACTTCCTTCCCAAGAGGACAGTATGGAAAGAGGGAAGAAAAAAGGAACTTTATAGTTAAAAAAAAAAACCTGACACAACACTACCTCAGCCGAATTAAGGTCAACATTAACAGTGATAAGCCCTACAGAAACACCTGTGGTATCAGTGGGAGATGACAGGTTAGGGGCCAACGATACCTTAGGTTCGCTGAAAGCGTGATTTAAGTTGAAGACTCCATGTCTTCAGTTTCATTTGTATTCTCTGTGTTCCTAGAAAAAGTGCTCTCTAAACCCAGAAGGCATGCTGTAAATGTCAACTAACAGGTATTGACAAGATGCCTATCTGTGATCAGTGAAGTCAGTAACATCTTCTTCATGACTTTTCAGATCCACTAAGATACAGCCCATAAGGTGCCTCCTTAATATCTGCTATAGTTAACAGACTTTACTACAACCCTTATATCTAGTACTGTAGTATAAAGATTATGAAAGGCAGATTTTCCCTATACCACTAACTGGGAACCTCCCCAGAATATGTGACAATTCAGTAAGGGCTTTCAAAAGAAAAGAAAAATAGCTCATTTGTCACCAGACCACTTAAAATATAACATTTTGGCTCAGAATCAGATGACATACAATGATTACACATAAGAACTTTAATGGAGGAGCAAACTCCGTTTCTTGGCAACATTTAGAAATTCAAATACCTTTGTTAAAGGTATTCCAAAAGCAAAACCTGTATTTCCACCACCCCTGCTTCTCCAGGCTCTTCTTGATACAGGATGATAACATACTTCAGTTGGAGTCTACAGTTAAGGAGAAAAGTCTCAGCTTTAAATATAAAAAAGCAAATGTAGCATAAAAACATTTTCCCATATTGGATTCCACAGGAACTGGGAAACTTTCACCAAAAGTCAGACTGACAAACAGTAAGCCAGCTTCCACTAAGAAACAGAAGACAGCTTTCCTTCTGTTCTTTTTTTTTTTTTTTGCAAATTAAATCTCAACCTGGTTTTAACAAGTCCCAAGGAAAAACTAGGACTTCCAATCTTGATTAATCTAGATTAGCATCTGTGCCAAGGAGGCTGGGCCATCAACCCTCAAAAGACTCCCCAGACAACCTCCTTTTACACTATTCTTTCATTGCATCTTGGGTTTCACACTGTGTGTGTGTGTTTCCAGAAAGTTTTAAGTGTTTAAGGATATACTTCCTGGGATTATTTCTGTTCGTTACTAGAGAAGTTTCTCTAAAAATAGCCAAAGCAATCTTGAGAAAGAAGGACAAAACTGGAGGTATCATGGTTCCTGACTGTGAACTATACTACAAAGCTATCATAATCAAAACAGTATGGTACTGGCACAAAAACAGACACACAGATCAATGGAACAGAACTCCCAGAAATAAACCCATGCACATATAGTGAATGGTTATGAAAAATTATGACAATTATTATGACAAAGGAAGCAAGAATATAACAATGGGGAAAAGACAGTCTCGTCACTAAGAGATTTTGGGAAAACTGGACAGCTACACATAAAAGAATGAAACTAGACCATCTTCTCACAAAAATAAACTCAAAATGTATTAAAGACTTAAATGTAAAACCTGAAACTGCAAACCTCCTCAAAGAAAACATAGGCAGGGGCTCCCCTCGTGATGCAGTGGTTAAGAATCTGCCTGCCGGGCTTCCTTGGTGGCACAGTGGTTGAGAGTCTGCCTGCCGATGCAGGGGACACGGGTTCGTGCCCCGGTCTGGGAAGATCCCACATGCCGCGGAGCGGCTGGGCCCGTGAGCCATGGCCGCTGGGCCTGTGCGTCCGGAGCCTGTGCTCGGCAGCAGGAGAGGCCACAACAGTGAGAGGCCCGCATAACGCAAAAAAATAAAAATAAATTTAAAAAAAAAAAAAAAAAAAAAAAAAGAATCTGCCTGCCAATGCAGGGGACACGGGTTCGAGCCCTGGTCTGGGAAGATCCCACATGCCACGGAGCAACTAAGCCTGTGCGCCATAACTACTAAGCCTGAGCTCTAGAGCCTGCGAGCCACAACTACTGAGCCTGCGCACCACAACTACTGAAGCCCACACGTCTAGAGCCTGTGCTCCGCAATGAAGAGAAGCCACCGAATGAGTAGCCCACACACTGCAACAAGGAGTAGTCCCCTGCTCGCTGCAACTAGAGAAAGCCCACACGCAGCAACAAAGACCCAAGGCAGCCAAAAATAAATAAATAAATAAGTTTATTTTTTAAAAAAACGAAAAACACAGGCAGTATGTTTTATACAATGGGTGTTGGCAATATTTTTTGTATCTGTCTCCGCAGTCAACGTCAACAAAAGCAAAAACAGACAAATGGGACCACATTAAACTAAAAAAAAAAGCTTTTGCACAGTAAAGGAAACCATCAACAAAATGAAAAGGCAATCTACTGAATGGGAGAAGTTATTTGCAAGTGATATCTGATACGGGGTTAATATCCAAAATATATAAAGAACTCACACAAATCAATATCAAAAAAGCAATCTGATTAAAAAATGGGCAGCAGACCTCAATAGGCATTTTTCCAAAGAAAACATACAGGTGGCCAATAGGTACATGAAAAGATGCTCAACATCACTAATCATCACGGAAATGCAAATCAAAATCACAATGAGATAACACCTCACCTGTCAGAATGGCTATCACCAAAAAGACAAGAAATAACAAGTGTTGGAGAGGATGTGGAGAAAAGGGAACCCTTGTGCACTGTTGGTGGGAATGTAAATTGGTACAGCCACTATGGAAAAGAGAACGAAGATTCCTCAAAAAATTAAAAATAGAACTACCTAAGGTCCAGCAATGTCACTCCTGGGTATTTATATGAAGAAAACAAAAACACTAATTCGAAAAAATATCTGCATCTCAATGTTTGTTGCACCATTATTTACAACAGCCAAGATAGGTAAGTAACATAAGTATCCATTGATAGATGACTGGATAAAGTACATGTGATACAAACACACACACACACACACACATGCACACACACATACACATACATGTATATAAAACTCAGTCATGAAAAAGTGAAATCTTGACATTTGTAACAATATGGATGGATCTGGAGGGTATCATGCTTAGCAAAATAAGTCAGACAGAGAAAGATAAATACTGTATGTTTTCACCTATATGTGGAATCTAAAAAACAAAACAAACAAATATAACAGAAACATACTCACAGATACAGAGAACAAACTAGTGGCTGCCAGAGGGGAGGGAGGAGGGGGGAAGGGTGAAATAGGTGAAGGGGATTAAGAGGTACAAACTACCAGTTATAAAATAAGTCAGTCACAGGGATGTAATGTACAGCACAGGGAATAGAGTCAATAAAAATATAACTTTGTATGGTATGTAATTTATAAAAATATCAAATCACTGTTATACATCTGAGCCTAATATATATAAGTCAACTATACTTCAATTTTAAAAAGGAAAGTTTTATGGGTTTATTTATTATTTTATATGTGACTGTCAGCATACAGTCCACAATTTGTGATGGAAGATTCCAGAATGATCTGCCTCTGATACTTCCAATCTTCTCACTCCCCATAACCATTCCAGGTTCAACCCAGGCCACTATGTCTGGGAAAGTCAGGCTTATTAAGGTATAATTAAACAGCATACAATTCACCCTTTGGGGACACAATTCTATTAATTCTGACAAATGCGCAGTACTGTACAACCACCACTGCAGTCAAGAAACAGAGCATCTCCACCACCTCCAAAAGCTCTCTCTTCCCCCATATAGTCAGTCCCTCCTTGTACCCCTGGCAGCCACAGATCTGTTCTCTGATCTGATAGATTTTCCTGTTCAAGAATGTCATATAGATCAATCCACACAGTACGTAGCCACTTGAATTTGGCCTCCTTCCTAAGTCCACGCATTGTCAATGGGGGAGTGAAGGTCCCCTACTGTCCCCAAAGAGGTGAAAACTGATTCTTGGCACGTCTAAAAACCTTAGGTATTTCAATGGTCTGAGTCTGCCAAAGGGCTACAGTGCATAAACAGATAGACAATACCTCTGTGGTATTAAAATTTCATGAGGGGAATGGGCAACTAGGGAAAATATGTAAAAGGGCTGCAGGGTATAATAATTTTTTAAAGGTTGAGAATCACTGATTTTGCATAATGCATTTGAGATTCATCTATGTTGCTTCATTTATCAATACTTTGTTGCTTTTAACTATTGATAGTATTTTAGTATAAAAATGCCAGTTTGTTGGGCTTCCCTGGTGTTCCAGTGGTTAAGAATTCGCCTGCCAATGCAGGGGACACAGGTTCAAGCCCTGGTCCGGGAAGATCCCATATGCTGCAGAGTAACTAAGCCCGTGAGCCACAACTACTGAGCCTGCGCTCTAGAGCCCATGAGCCACAACTACTGGGCCCAAGTGCCACAACTACTGAAGCCCACGCGCCTGGAGCTTGTGCTCAGAAACAAAGAGAAGCCACCGCAATGAGAAGCCTGTGCACCACAACAAAGTAGCCCCCGCTCATCGCAACCAGAGAAAAGCCTGCGCACAGCAACAAAGACCCAACGCAGCCAAAAATAAAATAAATTTTAAAATTAAAAGTAAATAAATAAAACCAAAAAAATGCCAGTTTGTTTAGCCATTCATAATTGATGGTACATGCTTTCAATTCTCTTGAGCAAAAATCTAGGAGTGGGATCACTGGATTGAGAGGTAGGTTACACTGCTCACCAAAGTGGCTGTATCATATTGCTTTTCCACTAGCAACATATGAGAGTTCCAGTTGCTCCCTATCCTCACCAGCGCTTGATATTATCAAGTTTGTTTATTTATTCAGCCATTCCAATAGATGTAGTGGTTATCTCATTATGGTTTTAATTTGCAGTTCCTGAATGACTAATATTTTCTTAGCATCTTTTATGCATATAGCTTCTAAGAGCATATCTTCTTTGGTCAAGATTCTGCCTAGATCTTTTGCTCATATTTTATTAGGTTCATTGTTTTCTTATTACTGAGTTGTAAGAAAGAGGTCAGTTTTTAACATGGTCAAAATGAAGAGTTTTTTAGAAAGTTAGGACTCTGAAAAGAGAGAATATATCAATCAAATAATAAGTTTTATATCTACCATACTACTTTCCTTATAAAAATATACTTTATCATAACATTCATAGTTCATAAACAGTTATATAGTGTTTTTGTTTTCTATAATGTTTTTTATTTCTATACCATTTTGTTTCTTTTCTTTCTAGGAGAAGGACAAACTTTTTATTGATTCATAATTTTATAAATTTTATAATTATTAACTTATAATTCTTTTAAATTAATGCTTAGGTCAGAGTTGGTAGCCACTATACTAGGCCAATGGCTCTGAAATTTCTTTGTAGCCACCTTTAAAGAGCTAAATTCCTCACAAGCCACCTCCTCCATCCACCATTTCTATTCTTTTCTGGAAAATGAACTCAGGACTAACAGAAACTTGTGGCTATATAAGAAAAATCTGGGAGGATTATTATACTATATACTTCCCTGTTATAAATGTATATATGTATATATATTTTAAGCACAATTCACGTGTGTCTGAAGTTTTGTTACCAGAAAAGTATGGGTACAAAATACCACTGCTGTAAATGTGCATCACAACATTGAGTTAACAAAATAACCCAAAGGACTAAATTGAAGACAATGACACTCAGCAAACTGAAATTAATAGTTAGAAAGTAAAAGAAGCAATTGGAAACAATAACTACCTCAAGACAATGATAAATATGAATATTCTTCCTGAACACTGCCCTATGCAAGGTAGGCACTCAGTATGTGTTACATGAATAAAGGAATGGTTAGAAGAAAACTGCAAAATTCCAACTATCTATTATGCATTTGTAAATAAATAAGCTTTGCAAAGTTGTGTGGCAGTCAACTTCTAGGCAGGACACTAAATTAAATTCCTCAACAAACTTTACTAATGTGCTAACTGTTGTTATCAAACAACAAATTATAATAATCTCTACAAACTCACTCAGTAAGCTTTAATAACAACCCTGTAGAATCACTTATCATTTTCTCAAAGATTAAAAGGATATGTCTTTTTTAAGCACTTTCCACTACATCAATTTTTTTTTTTTTTTTTTTTTTTTTGCGGTACGTGGGCCTCTCACTGCTGTGGCCTCTCCCGTTGCAGAGCACAGGCTCCGGATGCGCAGGCTCAGCGGCCATGGCTCACGGGCCCAGCCACTCCGCGGCATGTGGGATCCTTCCGGACCGGGGCACGAACCCGTGTCCCCTGCATCGGCAGGCGGACTCTCAACCACTGCGCCACCAGGGAAGCCCTACATCAACATTTTGACCAGGTCACTGACTATGGTGATGTCAACCATTCCTCAAATTTCAATTACCATTGCTGTAAATGTGCATTACTGTACGATAATTCCTCTCAAATTTCTATCTTAAGACTAACCCTCTCTCCGAAGCTCTAGACTTGCAAAGTCAAATGCCTACCCCACATCTCCACCTGCGTGTCTCACGAATGCCTTAAACTCAACTTGCCCTTCCTCTAGTGTTAACCAGCCTGCTACATGACATCATCATCCACCCAACTGCTGAGCCTGAAAGGCTAGAAGTCACGGCTCTGCTTCCCCCCCAACAGCTCATCAATCAACTGACCTTAGTGTCAGAGCTCCTACGTACAGACTCATAATCGCCATCGCCACTACCACTACATGAATCCAAGTCAACATCACGCCCTGTCTCAACTACTGAAATGGTTTACTAGTTACCTTCTACCTCTGCAATACCGCCCTTACCCCATCAATCTCTTTAGAGAAATCTAATGTACCTAACAGATAAATTAATAACTTTATTATATTATTATTATATTATTTATTATTGTTAATAAATCTAATTAGATAAATTAGAGTACATATTTGCAGCGGAATACTATGCATCCCTAAAAAAGAATGAAACTGCTCTTTCTAGACTGCCATGGAATGGTATCCAGACTATGTTCAAAACTAAGGCATATAGAACCTTCAGATTTGCGTAAAAAAGGGTGAGGAAAAATAGTTATGTGTTTGCCAGTATGTGCACAGAACATCTATGGAAGGATACATGAGAAATAGAACATAATTGTCTCTAGGGAAAGGAAATGGATGGTAGGAAGATAGAGGTGGAAAGGAGACAAGACTGCTATACCCTTTGGTGCCCTTAAATATCAAATTATGTGATTACCTATTCAGAAAACAAATAAGATCAAAAAGGAAAGGACAAAATATCTTTGTCTCAGGATAAACTGCCAAGACCTTGACCCTGCCCCTGCCTAACTCTCCAGTCTTTTTTTTTTTTTTTTTAGAAGATGTTGGGGGTAGGAGTTTATGAATTTTTATTTTTATTTATTTTTGCTGTGTTGGGTCTTCGTTTCTGTGCCAGGGCTTTCTCTACTTGTGGCAAGCGGGGGCCACTCTTCATCGCAGTGCGCGGGCCTCTCACTGTCGTGGCCTCTCTTGTTGCGGAGCACAGGCTCCAGACGCGCAGGCTCAGTAGTTGTGGCTCACGGGCCTAGTTGCTCCACGGCATGTGGGATCCTCCCAGACCAGGGCTCGAACCCGTGTCCCCTGCATTAGCAGGCAGATTCTCAACCACTGCGCCACCAGGGAAGCCCCTAACTCTCCAGTCTTATATCAAGTCATCTTCTGCCCTCCACTACATGCACATACATACATGCACACATGCCCTGGATTCTTTCTGAACCTCCAAGGCATCAAGTGTCTCCCTGCTCAGAGACTTTGCACATGCTCTTTCCTCTGTGCCCCAAAATGGTCTCATCTCACCCCCCATTCTAGCTAACTCCTATCACCCTTCAGGTTTCCATTTAAATGTCACTTCCTTGGTTCCCAGAGTAAGTCAAGGGCCACACAGCACACCGCCATTTCACCCTGTGCTTCCCTTCTTAATACTCAGATGTTTAAAACAAAACTATTCTTCTAGGGACTTCCCTGTTGGTCCAGTGGTTAAGACTTCGCCTTCCAATGCAGGGCGTGCGGGTTCGATCCCTGGTCAGGGAGCTAAGATCCCATATGCCTCGTGGCCAAAAAACCAAAAGAACATAAACCAGAAGCAATATTGTAACAAATTCAATAAAGACTTAAAAAAAATGGTCCACATCAAAAAGAAATGAAAAACAAACAAACAAAAAAAAGACAAAAGAAAACTACTCTTCTATATCTGTTTACACATCTAGAATCCAAACAACAGGAGGATGGTGGTCGCATCCGTCTTTACTGACCGTGCAGGAGGAAACAGGGCACCCTGGAGGTCCAGGAGAACGAGCAGTGTGACTAGAGTGTGTATTTGCGGAGAGAGGGGAAGGTGACTCGTTACGAATCTGGAGCAGCAGACGGACCTGGCACCACGCCTGGCACCACGCAGGCGCTCAGACCCTGGCTGAATGAATAAATAAGTGGACAAATGAGGAGACCTGGGCTTGGATCCAGTTTAGACACCTACTGGATGGGTCACCTCCGGCAGATTATTTAACCTCTCTAAACCTCATTTATCAAATAGAAACAGTCACATCTGTCTCTTTTGCTGTAAAGGACTGAAGAAAGTACCAAAGACTCAAGCAGGGAATCAGTGCCCCGTGGAAGCCAAGGAATGTCCACAGCACCCACAGCAAGAAATGAGCTGACCCAAAGCTGGGGTCCCTAACACGTTAAGAGGCTGCTGGCCCATGGAAGAGGAGACATCTTTTATTTAGCATAAAAACCAAGACAAAAATAAAAAGAGAGGCATGTAGGCATCGGGAAGGCATTATAGTGAACAAAACAACAGCAGTAGAGGCCACTATGCCCTGACGCAGAACGGATGGAGTCTGTAGCTGGGACAAGAGATCAACCAACTGCAGAGCCAGGCCTCTTGTGAAAGCCATCAGAGCCACAGATCCCAACCTCCTCTAGTGGCAGGCACAGGGCTAGGGGTATACAAATGGTTACGCCACACATAATGAGAACATGGACATCTGCCGAGTACTCGGGAAGAGTAAGTACACAGGTACTTGAGGGATTGGTACAAGTTGATCCACCTGATCTGCATATTGTAAAGACTTCGAAAGGGCAGCTATACAAATTCTTGGCATCGGCGGTGATGGGAAACGCACCACCTTGTAAGGTAACCTATTCCATTCTTCAACCACTGAAGAAATCAGACAGGAGTTCATTCTGAGGAAGAAGGTGCAGGTCTTCTTGTAGTTGTATCCACTGGTCCTATCACTTGCACAGGTGAAGTCTTGTCGTTCTTTCATATAACAGACCTTCAAATATTTAAGATGATTATGATTAGGTGATCATGTTCCCATCTGCCCAGGACAGTCCTAGTGTATGCCCATCATCACTACTAATAGTACCTTCTTTCACTCTCAAAGAGTCCTGGTTTGGACAATAAATTATATGACCACTCAGTTCTGAGACACCTCCTCACCCCCCCAAAATACGCTCCTCTTCAGGCTCAGCATTCGTCTTCCCACCACTCATTTCTCCTGGGACATTATCCCCAGGCTCTTCACAGTCCCTAAGTCCTTAGCTCTGAACAAGTTCCAGGTGACTGATACCCCTAAACCAAACGCAGTATTCTATGTGTAACATCACAGGAAAAATCAGAATTTATTCTTCTGATCGTATAAGAGCACCTTAGCATTTTCAGAAATCAGGTCACACTCTTTATGCTGAGCTCAAATTACCAGTG
This sequence comes from Mesoplodon mirus, assembly GCF_964341445.2. Lineage (NCBI taxonomy): Eukaryota > Metazoa > Chordata > Mammalia > Artiodactyla > Ziphiidae > Mesoplodon > Mesoplodon mirus. The sequence continues at coordinate 29,359,234 of NC_138996.1, forward strand.
AAAAGTTTTCTGTCCTTCCCCCACTGTGTTTCCACCAGGCAATCCTGTACTTACACAATAGATTTTTAGACCCTGGTGCAAGGCCTTTCAGTGTTGCATTAAATTTCATTTAGTTTATTACTTCAACCAAGTAGTCTACGAGACATTAGGGTCCTGATTCTCTCATGAGCCCTATGTTTCCCCACCTTGTCCTATCTGCAAGTCTGATAAACTTGTGTTTTCCTCTAAGATATTAATAAAAACGACTGAACTTGGAGCTATCGCCAAAATCCTAGAACCAGCCCAAAGAAACTTCCTCTTCAGATTCCACTGATCCCTCATGGACACCTTTGGGTAAGGTCACTCATTACTAGCATGTCTAACTAAGGGGTTAACAAGTCCATATTTCACCACGTTCTTCATAAGAATGTGACACAATATCTTGCTTAAATGTACCATGTCCACTGCATGAGACTATTTTGAGACACTGTATTCTGCAGGTAACATCTGGATGTCAATGTGGAGATATCCTGAAAATAGAGAACAAGGAGAGACGTATATTCACCCACTGATATTCACCAAGTCATACAATAAATACAGGTTCTCGTATGTGCCAAGAGCTGTGGCTGCCTTGGTCACCCAACGGTAACAAGGCACATGCCCTGCCTACACAGTATTTTGAAAAACACTCATTTTTAAGGAGTTAGAGGAAGACCCAATAAGAAAACGGAGTAGGGAGTCAATGATTAAGGTGGAGAACAAAGAGGATGTTTTATAGAAACAGCCGAGAAAGAAACTTGATGAAGGGAGAATCAAAGAAGATCCTGCGCCTGGACGGCGGTCGTCGGAAGGCAGAATTGATTACAAAGGAAAGACGGTGAGTTTGGCCTTGAACATGTTAAATAATGATGGGAAAGTGATTTGAAGATTAAATGTATAAAGGAATCCCTTTTTAAAAAAAGACTAGAAGAAAAGTAATGACTATTTTCATAATCTTCACACAGAAAAAGGCTTTCCAGGCATTTTATAAAACCCAAAAGGATAAACGCATAAAATAAAAATTCAAAACATTAAACGTCATAAAACTCTATAAAATCTAAATGGAAAATATACATGAAGCACATTAAAGCTCTGACGTCGAACTCTGTGTCACACGTCTCAGAGTCCAGGTAGGAGGAGGGCCACAAGCGAAGGGAAAGAGGACAAAATCGGAGACAAAAACTCTCATGGGAGCCAGGGCTGAAGCGTCTCAAGCAGGTGAAGGATGTGACAGTGTCACCATGAAAGCAAGCCCGGGAAGAAGGGGGGTGGGCGAGGCCCCCTGTGCCGCCTTCCCCGGGTCACCCCACCCTCAGGGACCCTGCAGAGGCCAGGGGCCACTCCTCAGAGCCCCTGGCCAGCGTGGCTCCTGGTGAGTCTGCCACAAGAGGAGACAGAAGTGAAGCAGAGGGCAGAACCCCGGGCGAGGCTGACAGCGGCTCCCTGCCCCAGAGCCTGAGAACTACCCCGTCCCCGCAGGGCAGACGGGCCACTGCGGGAGCCCGCGGAACTGCAGCCTGCCCAGGCCAGCTCCCAGCTCCGCCCCCCGGGCTCAGGCCCAGGCCTGCCAGCCTCCGCAACCCGCAGGAGCAGCTTCTCCTCACTCTTCTCTCAGGTGAGGAAGCAGCAGATTGCACGTTAGACCCTTTATCCCTTAGAATACAGAGACGAGCCTGTTTTCCTGAATGGACCCTGAGTGCCAGCCCACTGGATTTATTACGAAGACCGCTGTTTGCTTTTGCAAAGTCAGACTGTAGTAAAGCAATGGACCGGAAAACGCGATCAGAGGGCATTAAACAAGAAGTGGTCAGGGGGCTTCCCTGGTGGCGCAGTGGTTGGGAGTCTGCCTGCCGATGCAGGGGACACGGGTTCGTGCCCCGGTCCGGGAAGATCCCACATGCCGCAGAGAGGCTGGGCCCGTGAGCCATGGCCGCTGAGCCTGCACGTCTGGAGCCTGTGCTCCGCAACGGGAGAGGCCACAACAGTGAGAAGCCCATGTACTGCAAAAAAAAAAAAAAAAAAAAGAAGTGGTCAGCCATCAGTCACATCACTTACTGAGCATATGCCCAAGAAATATCGGTTGAATGTTGAGTGTGGAAGAACTACTTCAAGAAGGTGGTCGGTTAAAAGAAAGAAGGGAAATATTAAGGTATTTCAAGGGCTCACAAGTCATTTTCAGTCGTGAACCCTAAGACCAAAAGGACCCATGATCTCCTTGGACACCACCAGTGTTGCCATAGGTCTTCAGCATAGTTAGAAAATAAAAGACAGTCATATATCACAACCGCACATCATCATTAGCAAATCAGAGCTAATTCCTCATAAAAATGCATATATATTCGTCATAAAATACCTAAAAACAGAATAAAACAAAACCAGGCCTGAAAAGCATTTGTGAATTTATTAAGCCTACACACAAAATGCCTTCCCTTTCTACAGGTAATATAAATATAGCAGAGTTATACGGTATAGAACTGTAATTTAGGGGGAAAAAATAGACTGCTACAACAATAAAGCAATGGATTAAAATAAAGAAACTGAGTTTATTGGGCTGTTCCAGCCCCACTTATCTTAATCTAGCCCTGCAAGGTCTCTCACACCTGTACCATGATCTTCTCATGCAGAGGGCAGACAGAATGGAATGGCCACTGTTCCCGTGTGTTGTCTTAGAAAAAACACATATGTATAATTTCTGGGTTTTTTTTTTTTTTGGCTGCACTGGGTCTTTGTTGCTGCACGTAGGCTTTCTCTAGTTGTGACGAGCGGGGGCTTCTCTTGTTGCAGAGCACAGGCTCTAGGCGCACGGGCTTCAGTAGTTGAGGCGCGTGGGCTCAGTAGTTGTGGCTCACGGACTCTAGAGTGCAGGCGCAGGGGCCTAGTTGCCCCACGGCATGTGGGATCTTCCCGGACCAGGGATTGAACCCATGTCCTCTGCATTGGCAGGCGGATTCTTAACCACTGTGCCACCAGGGAAGTCCCATATGTATAATTTCTGAGAGAAAGTTTGGAGTAGTGAATAAGAAAAGAATAAGCTAGAAGTCAGAAATTCAGACTAGAATTCTGATTCAGGTATCTCTCAAGAAGCAAAAGAAGTTACTGACAAACTCATGAGATGGATACACTATAATTCTTTTCATGCCTCAGTGAAAATCTGATGAATAAAGGAAATGTTGATAAAGAATGTTTTTAGTTTCTCTGACATGAAGTGTTATACAAGGAAAAGAGACACTTAAGGAGTGATCCGTAAGTAAATTCTCTTCATTCTATTAATCTGGTCCCCAAAACTGGTAACAGTGCGATAGTTTACAAAACTTCCAATTCCTGGGCTTCCCTGGTGGCGCAGTGGTTGAGAGTCCGCCTGCCGAGGCAGGGGACACGGGTTCGTGCCCCGGTCCGGGAAGATCCCACATGCCGCGGAGCGACTGGGCCCGTGAGCCATGGCCGCTGAGCCTGCGCGTCCGGAGCCTGTGCTCCGCAGCGGGAGAGGCCACAGCGGTGAGAGGCCCGCGTGCCGCAAAAAACAAACAAACAAAAACTTTCAATTCCTATGAAAATGGTGATAATGAATAAAAGTGGCCAACTGTTGCAAACAGAAGCTTCTTGAAAAACACTTCTTAGTATGCCAAGTACTAGATTTTTAAAAAACTTCAGTGGTGGCACTGAGCCAAGTGGTATTGGCTCCCTACCCTCAAGGAACATGAAATTAACATCACAGGAAAGGCCAGAGATCTCAGGGAAGCGGTCACATGGCACGCACGATGAGGCACATATGCCTGAACGCTATAATTGACAGAATTGGCGAAATGTGTCATTGAATCATTCATGAGTCGGCAAATACTTATCAAGAGCCCAAAACATGCCCACCAAGCTAAGCGACGGGCACACAACAAGGAATGTGACAACGGCAACGGCGGTAATAATAACAGCGGCTATTATTGAACGATGTCTATGTAACAGGCCCTGTACTACAATGCTCTAAATTATCTCATTTAATCCTCCCAACGATCCTATGAGCTTGGCATTACACATAATATCGCCATTTTCCACATTAAACAGTGAGGCTCTGAGAAACTGGGTCAAATAGATCTGTTTTGTTTCAGGCCCTACTCACTCACAAGCTCAATTACTCTCAACCTCAGTTTTCTTCATCTATGAAATGGTAACATAAAAGGATTAACTGATAATATTATGTTGGCACCAAAACAAAGTTAAGCCCTCTCTAAGCCATAGTTAATATCACCATTGCACGAGATCACAAAGCTACCAAGTAAACAGAAGAACCAGCATTCTGATTCCGTCAGATTCCAAAACCACAACACAACACAGAGGGGCAGGGGTGAGGTTTCTGCTGCAAGTGAAAGCTTTTGGTCTGAAGCTGGTTAAACAATAAGAAAAGCTGTCATCTCGCCTCACACAAGGATGGCTGGGGACTCTAGGGTTGATGGTTTCAGTGGCTCAACAACGCCACTAAGGACCTCATCTCAGTCCATCTGTACTCCGCCGTCCTCCGTGCTGGCTTCATTCTTAGGCTGGCAGCAAGACGCGGACCATGGCTCCAGGCCACACGTCCGGGCAAAACAACATCGAGGAGAACAGGAAAAACTGTGCCCTTCTCCAGCTGTCTCCTAGCCTCAGGCGGACTTCCCCTCACCTCTCACAGGCCAGAATAGGCCACATGTCCACTCCTGAACCAGTCTTCAACAGAAGGGTCAGAATTTCCACAACTGGCATATACTAAGTATCCGAGGCAGATGAGACCGAACAAAGAATTAAAAGATGTATTTCAGGAGACTGAACACTTAAACTATCTCTTAACAAATCCACAGGACGTGGCTTATAAGGAAGAGGGATACAAGAATTCCAAGTGGAGAGAGTGGAGAGCCTGAAACATAACACAGACATTGGAAAAACCGCTCTGGCTAGAAAAACATGGTATCATACTACAAAGGAAGTCCAAGGTGAAGTAAGCATGGGAGTCACACAACGCCTTGTGTTAGTCAAGTCAGCACCCATTTAAGCCACTAAGTGTAGAGCAATAAAGACCTGAAATACTAAAAACAGGCACACACTGAACCCTGCACCTAATTCAAAATGCAACAAATCTTAGAGTGTAGAACATAATAGAGAATGTTGATACAGCTTCTGCTTCCTTCTCACAATTCTTCTCCCATTCTCACACATAAATAAAAGTAAACTAGCGTGTGCATACATAAACCATGGAAGACTTTCCAAACCACAGTTATTTTTCGCATTCACGCAACCAGGTTTGATGTAAAAGGTAAACTATCCTTTGACCTGAAAATACAGTAATATGTAAATCCTATAAAGTTCTAAAGTTTCTCTGCTATTCCTAAGAAATGTCTAGGTTTATCTGCCTTGAAAATGACAAGAGTGGGTAGAAAGAACATCACATATCAGCCACCAAGTCATATTTTGAGGCAGGTACTGGGTATTTAGAGGAGCCCCAGGATGCCTGTGGGGTTGGGAAGGTCACCAAGGTCACTGCATCTGATGCTCTTCTCTGCCACAATAGGATTCCAGAGCATTAGACGTAGGAGCAAGCTCCCAGGAGCAAGTCTTCACTACTGCACACATCACCCTGGAAGAGCAGCACTGGAATCATCTCTCAAGCAATCCAGAACAATAACCGATTCTCACCCAGTTCTGCTCTGCAGTGGACAAAAGCTATCTGAACACCTGAATGGCCAAGACGGGGGCTTCTCAGCTACTCTGAGGACAGTCAGGCTCACCTTGGCGGGGGTGTAGCCCTGGGGACATTTCCCACACTTGGGATGATTTCTTTGGCCACACGCTGCATCTGAAAAATTTAGTGCGTCTAGTAATTTTTAAGCTTTTGTGGAGAGGTTTGAGCTACCATAGATTCTAAATTCTGACGTAAAGAGGAATTCAAACTGAATGCTGATGATTAAGTACAAAAGAACCATGAAATCATAACATTTCAGAAGCTCGAATACAACTACAGCAGGGATCTGTAATCTGTAGGGGAGGACAAAGTTTTCCTCAACTCGCTTAGGGTCCCTGGTAGGGTCTAAAAATTAAACGGACAGAGATTAACAGAAGAGCACACAAATTTAGTTAGTAAGTTTTATGTGACAATGGGAGCCTTCAGAAGGAAATGAAGATCCAAAGAAACAGTCAGACCCGTTATTTTTATACTAACTTTGATGAAGAGCTGACGGTCGTGGAAGAATATGATAGGTTCAGGTGTGTGCCTGAACCCCGTCAGAGAAAAAGAACATCCAGAGCTTTAACTGCTAATACTACTAACTAAGTAATAATGACAATAAATCAAACAATCTCAAGAAGTTACAAAAAATGAAAAAAGCAGAAGGAAGGAAGGAAGGAATAAAGATAAAAAGCAGAAAGTACTGAATTGGAAAAATAAATAATAACAATAAACTCAGGTTGGTTACTTTAAAAAGATAGACGAAAAGCTGAGCAATTAGGGAACCTAAACTGAAAAGAAAAAAATGAAAAAGTACAAATACACTAGGTAATAAATGAGAACAGGAAAACAACCAGAGATACCGTAGAAAGGAAAAGAATGTTAAGGGATTATCTTGTCCAATAAATTGGAAAACACTGATGATTTTCCAGGAAAATATAAATACCAAACTGATCCCTGAAGACAGGGAAAAATCTAATCAGTCACACAGATACCAAAACAGTTATCCAAGAACTAATCCTCCAGAAAAAGTACGAGATCAAAAAAGTCATGAATGTGAACGCTACCAAACTGCAAGGAACACACAATTTCAATGATAGTTGAACTGTTCCATGGAAAACGGTGAAAGCTTCCAAATTCTTTTCAGGAAGTCAGCATAACATTAGAACAACATCTGATCAAGGGAGCACGAAAAGAGGAGAAGAAAAAAATTAGAAAATTAGACTACTCTCATGAATATTAATGTAAAAATCCTAATACTAACAAAGAGAATACAGCAATACATTTTTTTAAATGACCAAGTGGGCTGTATACCAAAATTCAAAATTAGGAAATCTATTAATAAAATTCATTATATTAATAGCTTAAAGTACAAATTATCTCTACATAGTAAAAACGTATATGAAAAAATTCAATATGTGTATTTAATATATAACAACAACACCAAAAAAACCCACAAATGAACATCCATATCTACAATACCAAGATTTAGGGAATGATATTTTACCATTCTTGCCTTCAGATTTAAAAATATAAAGAATTATAGACACCTTTCAGGACAGACCCCCTTACACCTTTCCTTCCCTAGAGGCAATTACTATCCTGATGTCAGGGTAGACCATTCCTGTGTTCATTTCATTTCATTTTTTAATTCTATTTATTTATTTACATGGCTGTGTCAGCACAGCCAAATAAATCCCTCTTAGTTGTGGCACGAGGGATCTTCGGTGCGGTGCACAGGCTCTTCTTTGCAGCTCGTGGGCTTCTCTCTAGTTGTGGCGTGTGGGCTCCAGAACGCGTGGGCTCAGTAGTTGCAGTGAGTGGGTTTAGTTGTCCCGTGTGATCTTAGTTCCCCCACCAGGGACCAAATCCAAGTCCCCTGCTTTGGAAGGCGGATGCTTAACCACTAGACCACCAGGGAAGTCCCGACCATTCCTGTTTTTAAATCTTGACCACATACATATGTATCCCTAAATGCTATACACCCTAGTTCTGCAGGTTTTTAAAAAATTTAACATGAATGCTATACCATACATATACTTCTGAAACTTGCCTTGTTTCTCTAAACCCTATCCTCAAGATTTATCTATGCTGATATATGTAGGAAGATTCTAGTTCATTTATTTTAACTGCTGTATAGCATTCCATTATATGACTAAATCATGAAAGTTGTTTAATACAGTCCCCTATTGATGCACATCTGGATTGTTAACAATTTTCTGCTTTTATAAATTATGCTACAATGAACTTGCTTGTACATAGTGCAAGAGTTTCTCTCGGATATACTAAGTAGCATCCTGGGCTTATAGGAGCGCAAATGTTTAAACTGACATACATTGCTAGTTGCTATCTTAGTAGTATTATCAATTCACACTTATATCAGCAGTGATGAAAGCTATTTCCCCACATCCTCTCCACATCTGAGTGTTATCAGGCTTATTAATTTTAGTAAATCTGATGACAATGAGTTGGTGTTTCACTGGTGTTTTCCTCTGCATTTCCCTTATTACTAGTGAAAGTGAGATTCTGCCATACATTCATTAACCAATCTGTTTTCTTCTTCTTAGAACTGGCTGTAATTTTTGGTATCTTTTCTTTTACTTACTGAATTACAGACCTTTATTCATTCAGGATACTAATTTTTGATTAGTTATGTGCAACACTGTCTCTCTTTTTATGTCTTTTTTTTTTTTTCTTTCTTTTGCGGTACGCAAAAGGCCACTGTTGTGGCCTCTCCCGTTGCGGAGCACAGGCTCCGGACGCGCAGGCTCAGCGGCCATGGCTCACGGGCCCAGCCGCTCCGCGGCATGTGGGATCTTCCGGGACCGGGGCACGAACCCGCGTCCCCTGCGTCGGCAGGCGGACTCTCAACCACGGCGCCACCAGGGAAGCCCGGCAGGTGGATTCTTAACCACTGCGCCACCAGGGAAGCCTGAGGGTGTGTGTGTTTTAACTCAAATGGAATCATAGTAGAGATCTTTGTGTCTCAGTACCCATATTTCTTTATCAATTCATAGTATTTCATTCTATGCGCCATGATTATTTAACATGAATAAAGGTGGTTTTCAATAAAATTTATATATATACGTACATACACAACCCTTCAGGCAGCTGACCCTGTGACCTTGAAAATTCTAAAATAACTAGTTTTTCAACAAACAGGACCCTTCAAGACTAGAAAAGGAAAGCCACCTTTCCTGTTTTTTTCTAAATCCCCAAATTATTAACTAACTTAGAAGGATTTAATTTTAAAGTACTATAAGTGTCCTTTCTATACTTCCAAAGGTGACTTTACCTCCATTACTAGGACATTACTTCTGATATCGTGATGAAACCAGAGGTTCAAGCGACTTCTATTTCTGTTGTGACTTTCTTTAAAACGCTTCAACAAACAAATGCAAGTTCCTTGAATGGACTGCTTAAGAACTATATAATTATCACTATGAATGACTATCTGAGTTTCTGAGTTAAATATGGAACTCTGAACAAGAATTGACAATAGTGGAAAGGAAATGAGCCTCATATACAAGAGGCATGGTTTTCCATGATTTACATATAAAAACCTTCCTTAATGAGTTAAGTGAATACCCATCTCAAATATTACATGCTCATTTAAATTCTCACTCTTATCCCAGAATATTTTAGAATTAACATCCTAACATTATATCTGTGCTTTTAAAACTGACATATTAAAAATATAAAAATCCAATTTAAATTTTCAAAATTAAAATAAAACTTTTGTTTCAAAAAAAGAAATCACTGTTTCCTAACATGCAAAGGTGCACAGGGGACTTACCTGGCGGTCCAGTGGTTAAGACTTCGCCTTACAATGCAGGGGGTGTGGGTTCGATCCCTGGCTGGGGAGCTAAGATCCCACATGCCTTGTGGCCAAAAAACCAAAACATAAAACAGAAGCAATATTGTAACAAATTCAATAAAGGCTTTAAAAATGGTCCATATCAAAAAAAAATCTTAAAAAAAAGGGCACAGATGGCGACCTAGAGATGCCTGGGAGGAGGTGCCTGATCCCCTCCTTAAGGTGCACAGGCTCCGCAGGTTCTGCTGAAATCTTAAAGAAGAAAGTTATGCCTGTGCCTGCAAACTGTGTAAAGGGCTAGTGCTTCAGGGTTTGTTCTCAAGAGTGAGCTGGGGAAGAGGCGAGAATGCAGGATGCGGACAAAGGGCGTCTCTTCACTGAGTCCTGCATTCCCCAACGGAGAATCAATTACATTATCACTATAAATCCCTAAACCGGCCCGTTCCCAGCCCTCGTGCCTCTAGCTGGGGAGCTGACTTCCGCAGTCCAGCCCGATTCCTAGCGCCCTTCCGGAGAGTGAACTCAGGGAAATCCATCCAGCAGCCTCCACTGCCGGGCCAGCTCTGGACTTCCCTTCAGATGGGCCAACCTGTGCCTTCACTACCGCTGCTAATTTAGGTAAACACTGCTCGTTTAACCAGCACAAAGGAGTATAATTGAAAAATCACACAGCAGAGTCAAATAGCAAGCAGTCACCAGGAGTCAGGAAAATTTAGGCTGAAGTAGGGTGGAGAGCAATGAAACAAATACCATCGGGACAAAAGAAGTCTTTAGGAAGGAGATAAAGTGTGGTGAGGGGAGGACGAGAGACAGCTTTTAAAAAAACGAAAGTTGGGAAATTTCAGATAAATCATGGGTTTTCTATGCAAACCACTACACACGGCTTCTTTTCGGCCACAACAGTAAACGCAGTCGGACGACTCAACGCTTGGCTACTCGGCTACAGCCTGTAGTCTTTCCTCATTTGAATAGTATTTTAGGAATGTTTTGTCAAAGTGTCGGATGATTATTCACTTCTACCGCATTCTTCCCTTCACCATGATCATTATGGTCATAGTAACTATTTTATAGGCAGAACATTCACAACGTTAAATGATGACCTTTTTTAACCTGTTCAAATTCATGTATTTATTTGCCCACAATTCCTTTAAAAAGGGAGATTAACTTTAACAACTGTTGCTCATAGCAACACAGGAACAAAAGATTTTTCACATGCATAATCTAAGCATTTAATTAAAATTCACAAACTTGGATCTCAAACGGAGTCAAAAGTAGAAATGTAAGAATACTAGATTCCCAAATAGCAGCAGTTACAGAGTATATTGTTCAGCTATCACAAATACAAAAAACGGGTAGCTTGTGACAGGGATAAGGAGTGTACAGGTTTAAAGATTCCTTTATAACCACCATTTTAGTGAAGGGCTTATATTCTTCCAGGTAAGTTTCACAGCATAAATAAATCAAACAAAAATATACCATACTCTCACTAAGTTTCTATCACTTCCCTTTTACCAAGGCCAGAGCCTGAATACAAATCTAAGTAGTGTAAAGCAAACTCTAACAAGGCAATTTACAGAAGGAGATGATTTTTCCCCTCAGGACTTAAGCTCAACTACAAGAGTCAAGGTAAAAAAGAATTCCAATCAAGGTCTGTATTTACGCATTTGTGAAACCAAGGCAATCTCAGACAACAGATTGCCCATTAGGATTTAAATCAATGGAAAAGAGAGAGAGTTCTATTAAAGAATCTGGAAGAGCTGATCTGGGGCTGAGCTGTCGAGGAAAGCTTCAAGTGTTGAAATTAAGTCCTCCAGGGGAGCTGTGACCTCCAACCCCAAACCCAAGGCCAAGGGCTCTTCTGAGTAGTACCTGGAGGTCACACACAGCAAAAAGCACAGCTTTGGAGTCAGACAGACATAGGTGAGGTCTGCCACCTCTCCTTAACAGCTTTGTGCCCTGAGACAAGACACTACCTATTAAGCTCAGTTTCCTAAAATGGGGGTGCTAATGGTTCCTGTCAAAGGTTTCATTTATTCAGTAAGTATTTATTAAGAGCTTGCACAGAACTGAAATACAACAGTGCACAAGACAGACACAGGACCTGCCATCATGGAGCCTGAAACGACATATATGAAGGCTCAACAAATGGTGCATACATCATTATCATCATCATCTTTAGCACAGTGGTGGAAAGTATAAGGTATGTTCCAGTGAGAACAAATACACCATCTCGGCTGGAACAAGGTTTCACTCCCCCCAAAACACTGGCATGCTTCAGGGCTCAGTCCTGGGACCTCTTCTTTTCCTTCTCTCCCAAGAGTCTCATCCCATCCCACAATTTAAAAATACGATCTATGTATACCCAAATTTAGCTGTCTCCCAAACTCCAGACTCTATATCCAGCTGCCTATCAGATATCTCCACGTACATGTCTTAACAGGCATCTCAGACCTATAAATCTGCAACAGAACTCTGGATCGCTGATGTAACTGGATACCAACCAACCATATTCCTTCCTTGGTCTTTTTCCCATCCGTAAATCAGTAAATCCTTCATCCCTCTCTTTTCCTTATGCCTCACATATCTAAAGCATGAGTAAGTTCTTTCACCTTCACCTAAAAAACATATCCCCAATCCATTGCCAAAGCCACCATTCCAGTTCAAGGTCTGATTGTTTCTCATTTGGATTATATCACTGAAATAGCTGCTATGATTCCGTGTCCGCAGAGCAATGATCTCTTTTTTAAAAAATGGGTAAGAACATATTTACACACACACACACACACACACACACACACACCATCATTCCTCCATTCAACTGAGAACTCTCCAATGGCTCCTGGATGCCCTTAAAATGTTGATGGTCTACAAGGCATACATACAGGCCTTTTTGACCTCTCTGCCTCCTGTCATAAGCCCTCCCACTCCCCCACCCCCATCTCTGCCCTGCAGCCACACCAGCTCCCTTTCAGTTCCTTGAACATACCAACCTCCCTGGCACTTTGGGACAGTGCAGTCCGACAGAACTTCCTGTATCGACAGAAATGCTCTATATCTGCACACGTGGCTATTGAGCACTTAACATGTGGCTAGTGAGACTGAGGAACTAAATGTTTAACTTTATTTAATTTTGATTCATTTAAAGAGCCACATACTCCTAGCAGCTATCACACGGAATACTAGACAGAGCAGGGCTAGGAACCTAACCTGCTCCTCTGCCTGGACTCTTCCCCCAGATCTTCACGTGGACGGTGCTTTCTTATCCTCATGGCTCAGCTAAATTGTCAGCTCCTCGGAAAGGCCTGACCACTCCACTCAAAGTAGCTCCCACTGACAGCATTATCACTGCACCTTGGTTATTTTCGTCAAGACACATTCAGTACTGCCTCTATAATCTGTCTCCCTCAAAGTAGAATATAAAATCCATCAAAGTAGAGACCTTGCAGATTTTATTCATTGCTATGTCCCTAAGATACATGTACTTGGCACATAGAGTTTTCAATACATGTTTGATGAATGGCTGAATGAATGAATGAGTGAGCGGATGGCTAGGAGGCCAAGTCAGTAAAAGTAGGCTGGGGACAGATTGTGGAAGCTTCTGGAAGAAGGCAAGGGTCCCTCAAAAACTTGCATTTCATTTCCATGAGTATGGGCTCTGTGTTCCTAAGTGTCCCTGGGGGGACAGGCAGGCTAAGCAGGGGGCACAAAGGAACAGTACACACGCAAAGCAGGTCTCCACCCCCAACTGACTTGAAATCAATTTATGAGAACATAACTGATGCAGACACACGGATGCTCCTTACATATGAGACATCAAGAAATCTCTCAGGAATGTATCCACATACAATCTAAAGGCATACCTTTAGAGGGGAAAAGGACTGAAGGGATATTAGAAAATCAAGTTAGCTTTGTAGTCTTCGGAGCTGCAACAGCAAAACAGGACAGTAATGTTATGTTAAACACTCAGCCAAGTTAAATACCGGTTTAGAGTCATACTGTCCTCTGAGAGCTGTCACTAGCTGTGTCACTTAGCAGAAAAGGGGGAGGGGAGGCAATGAGGGGAGGAAGTTAATGATCTGTTTCTAACAAGTTCAAACACCCTGAAAATCAGCAAAAAGGGAAAGAATAAAGTGTAGAGAGTATTACTGACCAGCCAAAAATGAGCAAACCTGGACCTAGAAGCTGGCCAAACTGACAACCCAGGGATACCACGTACAATACGGATTCCACACATTCCTTCACTGTCATAATTTCAAAGAAAAAAAAATTTATCTCTATTTAAAACCAAAACACTAAGAAAACTGCAAAGTAAATTTCGGTACTAAATGAAACTGTGTGCTCTTCAAAGTTTTGAGAGTAAACTTTTCCTACCATGCTTTAAACTTACTTTACTGAATATCAGTGCCACTTAATAAAGTTACCCTCCTGCATAAAACGGAGCAGTATCAGTAAAGTAATTCCACGGTCGCTCACTGAGTCAGAATCTTCATCAGGAGTGGATAGCACAAATCTCTTTAGGTCAACCTTTCCTACAACGTGAACTGTCACTACTCAAGTTTGAACCCCAGAGAAAACACCACGAGCAGAGAGGCACCCGTGGCTCTGAGGAAAGCCTCTCCGCCTGCTAAATCCCAACACACTCGTTTTTCCAGAAATATAATACTAGGGAGACTTATTTAGCTAAAAGTCACTATTAAGTCAAAATAATGTCTACATTTCTTCAAAACGAAATCTCCTGCCTCCACCCCCAGTGAGATCAAAGCAGGTTAAATGTACATCTCTGTGCCAATTCTCTACTGGGACCACTGTAGTTCCTCCCGTGTTACAGGAGTAAAGCAACAGCTCCCAGGGCTTAGCTCGGTTACTCTGCTGCTGGTCTACTTCCCAGTGGGCTCCGTTCTCAACGCTACTCACTGCTGTCTTCTCAGAACCATGATTTCTTGACTGACATCCGGGTTAATAGTATAGGAGAAATTATTTGCAGTGTGAAACAGTTTTAGCCCCTCAGGGCATCCTTGAAACACCTGTAACTGGGACAGGCACCAGCTTTGTAAAGACAGTACCTGGAATTATTTTCTATTTGATCACCATCACCAACTGTATGATTTTATAAATACTATCAATACGTCCCAAGAAAGTCAGTGTTTCCAACGATCAAAACAGATCACTGTTACATTTATACTGCCAAGAGTAAACTGTAAACAAACAACTATGGTACTTTCAAAAGTTTGTGGGGTTTTTTGCCTGTTTCTCTCCTGTCCCTACGTATAATTCCAGTTACATCAGAGAAGAATGGGCTTGGAAAACTTTAAGTAGCATGCTGCATGTCATTAGAAGAAAAGTAATAAGAGAAGCAAAGCAACTCCTCCAATTCGGCATCCATGTCTGATTTATTTTTATACAACAGTGCCTAGAGTCCAAGTGATTTGTGAAAGCTATGATCAATGATCACTGATCAACATGCCATTTTATCATATAAGACTAATATTTCTTTTAAATGTTTGAATAAAATATTTCAAAGACTTTATCATCTCACTTTACATCAGAGGCTCTGGAAAGGGCCAGAGAGTAAATATTTAAGGCTTTATGGGTCACATACAATCTTGGACACATATTCTTCTTTGTTTTTATTTGTTTGTTTTACAACCCTTTAATGATGTAAGACCCATTCTTAGCTGGAGGGCTGCACAAAAAGAAGGCTGCAGGCTGGGATTTGGCCCTTGGGCCATAGTTAGCCCACCCCTGCTTTTCAAGTATACCAAAAAACCATAATTATATAGTACAGCCACTTTGACTAAAGAAAAACACTTCCAACTGTTTTGTGTGTTTTTCTGTAATTTTTTTTTAAAGTAAACTAATTTTTTTAGAACAGTTTTAGATTTACAGAAAGCACGCAGTTAATACAGTTTCCATACATCCCACCCTCCGTTTCCCCTATTGCAGTGGTACATTTATTAAAATTAATGAACCAACATTGATACATTGTTATTAACCAAGATGCAGATTCCCTTATCTTTTATGTAATGTCCTTTTTCTGTCCCAGAATCCCATCAGGACACCCTGTCTCTTTAGGCTCCTCCTGGCTGTGACAGTTTCTCAGACATTCCTTGGTTTTGATGACCACGTCAGTTTTAAGGAATACTAGTCAGACAGTTTGTGAAACGCCCTCTATTGAGATTTAGTGGGTGTTTTTTCTCACGATTAGACTGGGGTTTTGATAGTTTTTTGGGAGAAAGATCGCAAAGAAAAAGTGGTCATCACATCAATGGTACATCAACACGACTTATCACTGTTGACATTTACCTTGATCACCTGGCTGAGGCTATGTTTGTTAGGTTTCCTCCAACTGCTTTAAAAAAATTAATAAAAATGGTTTTAATTCTTACTATATATTACTAGTTTAAAGCTTTTATGCAGCAAATGATCTTGAATAAGCTGGCTGTACACATACACGCACACATTATGATTCATTATCTATGTGATTCACATCTATGCCTCTTAAAATATATTATATTTGAAATGAAGACAAAAATTAATATGGACATTGCCAGTAGATTCTACTTTTAATTCACCCGAACTCTTCTTCCTTTGCCTATTAGGAGACACAAAAAAGGTGGGTAGAGCGGCAAAGGCTAAAAGGCTAGAATAAAGGAGGAAAACTTGGGTCATATTGAGGCTATCAAAACACTGCAGGAAATGCAAAGCAAAACCACAGTAAGATACTAGCTCGTCCCACCAGAAATGCTAAAAAAAGAAAAGAAAAGAAAAGAGCAAGTGTTGGTGAGGGTGTGGAGAAGCTGGAACACTCATACACTCACACACTCACAGACTCACACACACACACACTCACACACTCATACACTCATACACTGCTGGTGGGGAGGTAAGTGGTGCAGCCGCTATGGAAGTTTGGCAGTTCCTCAAAAAGTTAAACATAGAATTAACGTATGACCCAGCAACTCCACTTCTAGGTATTTTATCCAAGAGAACTGAAGACATACATTCATATAAAAATTATACATAAATGTTCATGGCAGTATTATTCATAATAGCCAAAAAGTAGAATAAACACAAATGTCCAACAGCCGATGAATGGATACACAAAGTGTGGTATAGCCATACAAGTTATTATTCAAAGTCATAAAAAGGAATGAAATACTGGTACATGCTACAGCATGAATGAACCCTGAAAACATTATGCTAAATGTCATTAAGAAGCCAGACACAAAAGGAAACATACTGTATTATTCCATTTACATGAAATGTCCAGTATAGGCAGAAACATAGAGACAAAAACATAGAGACAGAAAGTAGATTAGGGGTTGCCAAAGGCAGCAGGGGTGAGGGAAGGATGGGGAGTGAGCTCTTAATGGGTACAGGGTTTCTTTTAGGGGTAATAAAAATGTTCAGGAATTACATAATGATCATGGTTGCACAACACTGTGAATATACCAAAAAAAATCCTGTACTGTACACTTTAAAATGGCTAATTTTATGTGATGTTTTTATCTCAATAAAAAATAAATAACTGGGGAAAAAAGACACTGAAAACATTCTGAAGCTATATATTCGGGAAATCATTTTTAACCCACAACTTATACACACACTGTGCCTTTAAAAATCCCTTTCCTACTCTTTATACTTCTGTGGTGATTTTTCCAGTAACAGGAGCTTCAGAAATGGATGAAGAGGGCTTCCCTGGTGGCGCAGTGGTTAAGAATCCGCCTGCCAATGCAGGGGATTGGCATTGGTTCGAGCCCTGGCCCGGGAAGATCCCACATGCCGCGGAGCAACTAAGCCCGTGCGTCACAACTACTGAGCCTGTGTTCTAGAGCCCGCGAGCCACAACTGAGCCCATGTGCCACAACTACTGAAGCCCATGCGCCTAGAGCCCGTGCTCTGCAACAAGAGAAGCCACCGCCATGAGAAGCCCGCGCACCGCAACGAAGAGTAGCCCCCGCTCACCACAACTAGAGAAAGCCCGCGCGCAACAACGAAGACCCAGTGCAGCCAAAAATAAATAAACAAAAAGTAAATAAATTTATTTTAAAAAAAAGAAATGGATGAAGAAATTAGTCCAAAATTCTAACAAGAAATCAGTTCAACCAATTTCAGTCAAGTTCATAGGACCGGAGCACACACAAGCCTAGGGCCCCTATCTCAAGGAAGTTACATTTCATTAGGGCTAACACTGTTTCCTACATTTTGGTAACTCCCATCGGCAAAATGAGGCTGGTCACACTCCTCTAGAGTGGTGGCATCATTTTCCTACAGACAACTACTCCGAAAAACTGAGCAAGTGCCATCCACAAGGCAATATCTCCAGGCCCCAGAGGCAGGCAGCACAGAGCCTGGTCAGGCTGCAGGGCGGCTTCTACACTTTTGCCAGCCCACCAGGGCTTGCCCACAGGAAACTGAAATCCTGGCTTGCTTGAAGGCCACATGTCACAGTGGCTGATTACGTAGCTCACAACTTAGTGATTTGCTGCTAAAAAAAAAAAAAAGAAAAAATTACTTATTTATAAATAATAGTCTTTCTTGACAATGCAATTATTGTCCTGAGAGTTCCAACAAAATTAAGGTGCAAACTATGGACTAGTAAAGTCAGAGAAGAAACCTCAGTCATGGACTAGGCAACCACTGCTCACTCCAGCTAACATCACAGCAAACTGTTGAAAACAAGAAATATTCTGTCGGGAATTTTTGGAAGACAGCACAGTTTAGTTTAAATTAGGGCTTCCCATAGTGATTTTTAAAAAAAAAAACAAAACTTCTTTTAAGAACCTCTCCACACTTCAAATACCATAATCACTGAAATCATAGTAACCACTTGGCACCCAGACTTGGACAGAGCCTGGAGAGGGATGACTCCCAGCAATCTATGACAAGGGCGGTTGTGATTAAAACTATTGGGGCTGATTTTGTGTTCTCTGCTCTTATAAGTGATTCACATATTTATACTGTTAGTCAAAATGTGGCAGCTTAATTCTCTCATTATTTTTAATCTAACTGGAAAATCAATTGTCTCTGGTTGTTGGTGGTTATGGCTATAGTTATGAAAACCCAACAACAAGAAATTGGAAACAAGAGTAGCTCAACTAGTACTATTCTTTCATCAACTTCACAAACTTTCTGTATCAACTGGCCTAACCAACATTCATTTAACATCTACCAGATACAAAGGATACAGAGAGCAGGAATAAGCAATTAGGTCTTTTGAAGAATTCACACTCCAGCAGTAAGTAGGTGTAGCAGAATTACTTGCTTTGACTTTGAAAGAAAGACAGCAGAGAGTTGCATACAGCCTAACCAGGTGCCACAAACTGGGCGTGGAGAGCCAAAGTTAACTCAGACACTGGTGACACCCAGCTGACATCCTCTTCCTCCTCATTGTCCCCCAGCCCCAGCCCCCAGGATTTCTTCCCTTCAATTAGAAAGTACAGGTTGCTCAACATCTGATCCAAGCCATAAACCAGAGATTATGGTCTATCAGCCCTTTTTAATGTAAAGTCATTTTGTGTGGTGGTAACTCTTTTAAGTTCAGCTAGACAAAGTTATTGTATCCCTGGGTAACGTCCAATCCGAGGATGGAAAGCAAACAGAATTCCACTGGGAGTCCGTAAAACCACTCATCCTGTCTCTGAGCCCTGCCCACCTTAGCCACCTACTCCTCCAAGAGGCAAATAAATCCATCATCCCACCTTTTTCTCCCACATTGAATAGTTTTTTTTTTTTTTTTAAAGCACCAGGCCATTTGGCCATGATCTATAGCCCACCATAAACACCATTTGGTGCAGTCAAAGGGTGCCCATGGTGAGCAAAATAAGAGGTGAGTGAGGGAGCAGACCTGCAAAATAACAGTTGGCCTACCTAGGGTGGGGAGGATTGCCAAGGAGTCACAGACAGGAGCTTTCCCCAGGATTGAGCGGGGGCGGGGAGGAGAGGAAGGGCAAAGTCAAGACTGTTAAGAGTAAAACTGTAATCTATGCAGGTTGATACAGAGCCCCAAACTGAACTTCTAATGTGCTCAAGAGTGCACCGAACTTCCAAGTTCTACGTGGACTAGTACTGTGGTTCAATGGGGTCAGCTCGATGGGTCCCCAACCCACACTCCCAAGGCATTCACCCTACGTGGCCAGCTCAGGGATCAGAGCATCCTACCTAGTTGACAGGAACCTCTGAAGACCAAGAAAGACTGGTCAAGTGGAAACCACCTAAGTATCCATCAACAGATGAACAGATAAAGAAGCTGTGGTATACAGTATGTGATATACAATGGAATACTACTCAGCAATAAAAAAGAACAAAATTTTGCCATTTGTGGCAACATGGATGGACTTGGAGGGTATTATGCTAAGTGAAATAAGTCAGACAGAGAAAGACAAATACTGTATGATTTCACTTTTATGTGGAATTTAAAAAATACAACAAACTAGTGAATATAACATAAAAGAAGCAGACTCGCAGATACCGAGAACAAACTAGTGGTTACCAGTGGCGGGGGGCAGGGGTAACACAGGGGTGGGGAGTGGGAGGTACAAACTACTGGGTGTAAGCTGGGCTCAAAGATGTATTGTACAGGGCTTCCCTGGTGGCGCAGTGGTTGAGAGTCTGCCTGCCAATGCAGGGGACACGGGTTTGTGCCCCGGTCCGGGAGGATCCCACATGCCGCGGAGCGGCTGGGCCCGTGAGCCATGGCCGCTGGGCCTGCACGTCCAGAGCCTGTGCTCCGCAGCGGGAGAGGCCACAACAGTGAGAGGCCCACGTACTGCAAAAAAAACCAAAAACAAAACAAAAAAGATGTATTGTACAACATGGGGAATAGAGCCAATATTTTGTAATAACTGTAAATGGAAAGTAACCTTTGAAAATTGTATAAAATGAAAAAAAATTGCATAAAAGTAAAAAATTTTAAAAAAAGACTGGTCAATCAGCCTGAAAAGTCAACCCTGGGCAAAGAGGTTCTCCTCCATCTAGAGACCCCTGAGCATGCCGAGATGTCCAGGAAGACTAGAGGAATGACAAAGGACACAGGCTCCAGAGTCAGACTATCTGGCTTTGGATCCTGGCTCCACGTTTAACTACGATGGCAGTCTCCCTGAGACTCCATTTCCCCATCTGTAACTGGAAGATAATAACAGCACCTACCTCATAGGACTTCTGGGAGAAATGAGATCACAGTTAAAGAGCTTAGCAGGGTGGCTCTCACACAGAAAACACTGAGAAAATGTGTGCAGTACCTCTACTATTTTCAGGGGTAACTGGAACTATCCGTCAGTTCCTAAATTGGAATGACGACACTACAACTATTACTCTTTGGTGAGGCCGTAGTTAGGGGCCCCCAAACATCTCCATGGGGTTGGTGGTATGATCTTCACTTTAGAGTTGAAGAATGGAGCTTTAGAGGGGTTCAGACACTCATCTAAGCTTTCTCATCTAATAAAGGTGGAGCAAGGAAAGCTTTGATCACATTGCAGCAGAGTCTGCATCATGTAATGGACCTCCAAAAGCTTAAAAGCATTTTTAAATAATACTTCAATAGTCTAAAATCACTACTTATTGAATAAAATTATGTTCTTGTGAAATCTCCAAGCCTTCCCCCATGACATCTGCATAATAACCTATACAATCAGAAATACTTCACAAATTCTGATAGACCATGAAAAACACAAAATTATCTTTCTTAACATAAATATGACTGGGTAAATCATCATGCCCATCTTAATGAAATGGATTTAAAAGTTCAAAAGTACTGCAGACCCACAGTTTATCAAGTCACTTTTTTTTCAGGATTTGTAATTTGATCCTGTAAAAGAAGGGGCACATTCCAATTGGCCTGTGCAACACCTCTCTGCCCATATGTTTGGTAAGTGTGTAACAAAATTGCCTAGAGGTAACAGTTCTCCAAATATCCTCTTCCACCATCTCTTACACTAGTTAGCAAGACTTATAGACACTTCACTGCCCTAAAATAAAACACAACCAAATTTAAACTATGTCAGTGTTGACTCATCTCACAGAATGTCTTTTAAAGCTCTACTACTGAGATCCAGAAATATGTATAACCGGTCAAATTTATAAATACTTAAAGATCCAACAGCAAACTGGAATAATAACAAATCACCTTAGTCAAAACTGTTTGTCCCCATCACATGAATTGGTTACCCGGTTTCTTAAAAACAGAGCTCATGATAATTGTTAATCCATTAACAATTTTAAATAAAAGACATGCTTAACTTGTTTAAGAAGTAGTGATAAAGATAAGCCAAGCCATATAATTTTATTTCACTTTCTATTTGCTTTACCCAGGCATTACACAGTCTTGTAATCCTTGCTAGTAAACACAAATGAGATGATATTAACAAAACATGTAAATTGAAGTAAAAGAGAATCTGAAATGCCTAAATATTTCAAGAATGCATTGCAGTTTCAATAACCTGAAACTCCATGTATCAGAAAGCAGAAATAATTACCATACAACTGTAAAAGTCAAATATTTATACAGGTGCCTTAAAAGCCACTGTTGGGTGCACACTATCATCACTGAAATTTACTATCTGTTAAGTAGTTTCAAAGTGCAATAACTGGCTTGGAGCGTGAAGTTTATGACAACAACTAATACATCTGGAGAGACTGTGAAGGCGTGATGCTTGTCATAACTTTCATCAGGTCAGCAACACGCAGCCAGGCTAGAGCAAGACAGGACCTCAGCACAGGTGTCTTTTCTCATTTCAAGAGGGAAACCTAAACCGATACCTTCATGGATAATTTAACAAGGATTGTTCCATAAATTTATAATGTCACTTGTGACTTTCTTATAACTGCTCTTTAGTAGCATTCAAAAACAATATTCTTAAGATAAAAGTAACTGAGAACATAAAGTATGAAACTATTTCAGCTTCAAATTGAGAAAAGGGGGAATGTTTAATAGGAGAAGGACCTAAAAATGTTATAAACCCCTAAGGCCACATTCCATAAAAAGGGGGAAAGAAATTTCAGAAATGATAAACATCCAAAATTTGGAATTATCCCTAATGGTATATTATTTAAATTTATAAATAGGAATACCTCCTTAATAGTTTACAAATTTACAATTAGGAAAATCTCCTCTTATTCTTCCAATAATTCTAACTGTAAGAAATTTTCCTTTTCAGGGTAAAAAGAAAGATGGAAAAGAGAAACAACATTTGTGAACATTCAGCTAAACTTCAGTTCCTGAACTTCTTAGATGATGATATTGTTATGTTTCTCCTCTTCACTTCTGAGCAGGAATAAAAAGTGTGTTGAAAACTACAAGAAACCACGCTAAGCTCAAGTCAGCGTTCCTCAATAACCAAGGTTCGGTTCCACTGTTCATTTCACCACTTCTTACTTCAACACAGCATCTGCCTTTTCAAGATCTGAGAGTCAGTTCAAGTTTTCAGGTGAAGATAAACACTAAGCAGTAAACCCCCAAACAAGCGTCTCGAAACTCTGGGGGGCAAAGTCAGTTACACCCACCACCAGGGCCCAGCAAGGAAGGGTGCCCGGGGCCCCCTCAGGCCCAGGGCCTCTGGCCCGACCATGGCGCGCCCCGTCAAGAACGTGCAGGCAAGGCTGGGAGCCACGGACGGCCAGAGAGATGCCACAGGTGGCCTGGACGGCTGGCTGGCCCCGCCTGGCACTTAGGCCTCCTCCTCCGGGAGGCCCAGGGCCGGGCCCCGCCTCCCAGGCCGAATGGACCCTCCAGCCTCTTGCTGGCCAACTTCAGGCGGAGGCGAGCCCGGAGCAGGGCTCAGGGGGCCCCTCTGGGTCCGTGAACTGGACACTGTGACCGCCCAGGGCGTCAATTCCACCCTTCCCTCTGCGCCCAGAGTGTCTAAAGGTCCCGGGGCCGTCGCAGAGCGGGTGACCAAGAGGGCCCTGGAAGGGGCGGCTGCAACCGGCCCCCTTCAGGGCGCCTGGCCGGCTGACGCAGCCCGGCTCCGGCAGACGGTCCCGCGCCTCCTTCCCGGGACCCCTCCCGGCACCCTGGTCCGGTGACGCCCCACGCCCCCCGCGCCGCGGGCGCCGCCGCTCGGCCAGGTCTCCCGGACAACAGCCGCCGCCGCGCTTCCGAGGCGGGTCCCCGCGCCCACCCGCGGCTCGGCAGCCCACCTGTCCCGGGGGTCGATCCAGCTGGTTCTCCGGGTGTTGTGGTCGATGTAGAAGACCTTGCCGTCGTAGTCCCTGGCCTCCTCCCAGCCCCGGGGTAGCGGCAGCTGCCCGCTCCCGGCCCTCCTAGGCATGGTCGGCGGCCTCGCCGGCGAGCGGCGCCTCCATAGGGACCGGGCGCGGGACGCGGCGGGAACGCGACTGCCCGGCCCGATCCGGGCGCCGGCGAGGGGCTGCGGGGCGCGGGGCGCGGCGGGGCCACGCGCGGGGGCGCCTCAGGAAACCCTGCTCTCGGCCCCGCCGGGGATCAGTCCACCATGTCTGCGTCGGAGCAGGCGAGCGAACCCTCCTCCTCCTCCTCCTCGCGATCGCCGCCGCTGCCTCCGCCTCTTCCTCCTCCTCCTCCTCCCCGTCCCCCTGTGGCCGCCGAGGGTCGCGGCGCCCAGGCTGCCCGAGCCGCCGCCGTCTGGGCTCGGATCCGGGAAGCTCCGCGGAGCTGCGGCCGTGGCGGCGACGGTCTCCTCATTTGCATGCGATTAGCATGCGCCCCGCCCGGGGCCCGCCCCCACCCGCTCCTCCCCTCGCTCCGCTCATCTGCATGCACATTCCTCGCCGCCACATTCCAGGGCTTAACCCTGCCGCTCCCGCGGCACGCTGCGCCTGCCGGGGCGCCGGCCCGAGTCAGGGGCGGAAGGGAGCCGCGGGCCAGGTGGGAGGGAAGACGGAGAAGGAATGCGCTGCTCGCTGCTTCCCCTTGACCCCAAATATCTCCCTCCCTACGGCCGAACACTTGGGGTTTTAGAGTTTCGGGACGGGAAAGGCGGCTAAAGAGAAGTCCCCGCAGCCCTCTCCACCGCCTTCCGACTTCTAGGGAAACCACAAGACTTTCGAGAGGAAAGGGGTGGGGAGGCTCTCTTCGGAAGACAAGGTCCCAGCAAACCGAGAAGGCACAAAGGCTCCCCCGCGCCCCCTCGGACCCCGGGGCGTTCCGGGCGGTGGGAAAGTGTGAAAAGCAGAGCCAGCGCTCGAAAGCGCGTCAGTGGCGCGTCCGGGGCGGTGTCGCCCCCGGGGCCTCTGCAGGGCGCCCGGCCCTCCGTGACCTCAGCCTCGCGGCGGAAAGCGAAGGCGGATCCCGCGGTCCGAGGGCGCCGCGACTTGCCTGCCCCGGTGCCCCGCTGCGCGGGGGAAACTCGGGCCAGATTCGGAGAAGCCACTGCACCCCCCCTTCCTCGCCCCCCCCCGCCGCGACCGTCGTCGTCGTCGTCCGCCGCGCGCGGGCCTGGGGCGCTCCACCCGGGGGCCCCGCGCTGGACGTGCACGCGCCCGCGAGCCAGCCCCTTCCGTCCGCCCGCGCCCCGGGAAGTCCCCCGCCCGTGCCCCGGGAAGTCCCCCACCCGGAGCCCCGCCGAGGCCCAGAAGGTGTGGGCGAGCCCGCTGGCAGGAAAACGCGGCGGCCTGGCGGCCACGCTTTCCTAGCCCCTGGATGTGTCCGGGGAGGAACGTGGACTTTCTCTCCTTCCACAAGTATTTATTTATTCAGCAGCTACTACGCCCTGGTCGGCTCTGAGGAGGGTCCGGACGTCGGGCTCCGGACTGGACGGTGCCACGAGCCGCAGGCCTGGCAGGGCCCGGACACACAGCATTTGTGCCCCCAGCCCCTCGGCCTGAGAGGGAGCCTCCCAGCCCCCAGACTCCTCTCCAGCCAGGTCTACACCACCGTCCCCCATTCATATTCTTCTGTGTTACTAAGCAGCTGCTTTTAGAGTAAAAAACAAAAAACGTTGGAAGACCCGGAGATCATTCACCTTTTGGTGTGAATTCGCTTAATCCTGCCGCCTAATTTGTAAAGACTTCCCCACCTTGTGCGGGACGCAGCGCACAGCAAGGGCTTTCAGGGGTTTTGGAGCAACGTCCACCTCCCCTCCTGGGTGCACAGACCGATAAGGAAGTCAGGTGAGCTGAGATTCTCTAAGGCGCGGAGCTGGCGCTGCGCGGTTAGTGTAGCAGCTGCCCTGGAGGCTGGGGACGGCCTTTGGTTCTCCAGGCCGTCGGGGCATCTGCGGTCAATCTCGAAGGTGGAGGAGGGTGGTCCTGGAGAGGAAGGACATGGGGTCAGGCTTGGAACAGCTTCACGGTGGGGACTGGACCTGCCGTCTCGGGCGAGGGCCTTAGAAGGAGTTGTATTTGTACTTGGAGCATCTGGGCAGAAACCTTTAACTACTAGAAACTCTAGAGAGAACTCCTGGGAAGGAGCTACCAGAGGTCGCAGGAGTTGGGGAACGGAGTCGCCCAAGATGAACTCGCTTACTGTATCTTTCTAGGTCTTCCTCGTTTACACCCAGGAAACTAGGCTTCGCCCGTAACAAAGGGAAGCCCCCGCCTCCAGGTCCTGTGTTCAGCCCCACTCCATTGATCAGGAAGTGATAACACAAGGCAAGCTTCTCCTGTTCCAGGTGAGATGTGACATCCTAGTGGGTAATCTTAAGGTTGTACTTCTGAATGCTGTGAAAAAGATGAGACCTGGCTAAAACTAATCTCTCACACCACTGAGTGAACGACCCAGCCAAGCCATTCTTGTTTAAACCTTGCTTCCTGCTGTGCTTTCCCCCTACCCAAACAATTAGAAAACATGTATTATATTAAAATGTCTGCATCCTACTGTTAAAAAAAAAAAGGAGCACACTTTGCTGTTGCCACAAGTTAGTTTGTTTCACTGGGATGAACTACTGCCCAATACTTCTCGGTGTTATTTCACATTTGATAAGCTTTCAGGTAAGTATTCTTACCCAACTTCTAAAACCGATGAGGAGTCCAAAATAGCACACAGCGGTAAATGGCATTTATTGTTCTATAAATCTCAAGACTTCAAAAAGGGACCCTAAATAGACAAACAAAACTCTGAAGCATTTAAGAGACAAGCTCGCTTCTTCTCCCCCACTGGGTGGCACAGGAAACATTTGGTCACACAAAAGCAGTTAAGATGACAGAAAGGAAAATTGCTCCTCTGCAGGGTTTTTTGTCTTGATCAAGTTTTCACTCTGCTGTTCTGAGTTCACCCAGTTTACATAGTACCATCCCTTTGGAAAATTCCTAGTGGTTAAGATTATCCCTAGTTTATAGATGGATACATTTAGATTTCATTTGGTTCCAGTTGATCATTGGCAGAGAAGGATGATGCTGTCTGCTGTCCTGGATGCCAGATTACCACAGCCTATGGTACCACTAGCCACTGAAGAGTCTGTTTTCTGGCCTTCAATTCCCTTTTCTCCCAGCTTTACATTTTCTCTGGTACTAATAGTCTGTGTGTGGGGGGGTGAGCTGCCATTAAACAAAGCTCCCACGTCAACGTCCAAATCCTGCGTGGCAGGAAAATTAGCGGTATCAAAAATGGGAGTAGGCAGCGAAATTTATTTCAACAGATAATTAGTTATAACTATCCAAATTTAAAATATGTATACTTTTAATCCAGCAATCCCGGTGCTACAGGTTTACCTACGGATACTAAAGTTCCTCAGGATTTGCAAGGATGTTCATTGTAGCATGCTTTATAATAACAAAACTGGAAAAAACCACCAGCATCCATCATTAAGGGACTAAGTAAATGAATTATCCATACTCAGCAGGCATATTAAAAGCATTGCATAAAAATGTATGTGCTGATCCTGGAAAGATGTCCAGGATCTTTAAGTGAAAAAAAGCAAGGTGCAAAAACCACTTGCTTGTTAACTTCACCGGAGGTGGAGCCAATCATAAAATTTAAAGAACACAGCCTCCTATATACTTCCTTAGTGTCAAAGGGAGAATTCAGACAGTAAATTAAGAGAATGGGGACTGTCAGAAAGGTCTCGTCAAAGCAGTATACATAAGGAAAACGATCATTAAAAGGGATGGGGTCGAGATGAGTGGACATGATTCCAAGATGGACCGGCGTGGCAGGGCATGCTTGTAGAAGGAAATGGATATTGGAAACTCCAAGGTGAATCTGGCGTGCAAGAGCCCAAGACTGGCTGGAGCCATCTAGTTAGGAGGCTGGCGTGATAATATAGGTATGAGAGAGATAAAGGTCTGGATTAGAAATAAAGTGAGGAAGGCATGAAAAGGAATGATCCGGCAAGAATTTGCTACTGATTAGATTAAGCAGTAAGTCGACCACAAGGAGGAATCTGGTATGAGTCCAAGATTTTAGGCCATCAAGAGAAACTCAAATAGCTGAAATAAATGAGGAAGTCCAAAGGGGGATCTGATATGGGGTTTGATTTTAGAAATTAGAGATACCCAGCAGAAAGTTAAAGGTCGGGACTCGAGCTCAAACAAAAGGTCAGAACTGGAAATATATGGTCGAATGTCACCCATCTGAAATTCTGTAAAGGGCTAAGGATTCAGGATTGAATCTTGGGAAAGAAACATCAGTACAAGTCTAATAGCATTAAGTAACCCATCTATAGTCCTGTATTTGGCCTGTAATTCTTCAGTAATTTGATGTGATTTAATTTATTTCTTTGTAAAATGTGGTCTCCATTTTCAGCGATGTGTGTAAGAATTCGTTACTAGCGTGTAATCCATCTCTGAATGAATTATTGTTATAAACTAAGCTTAAGCTATTGAGTCAGCTCATGTGTAGGACAAGATGAACTGGTTTTCAATATTTTAATATCCCCTGTCTCCTCAAGGAGATCAGGGATTATATAAACTGGAACATCTAAATAAGGATAACTTTTTCTTTCCTGAGTCAAACTAGTGACTTTTTTGTTTTTGTTTTTGCTCTTCTGCAACCGAAATGTTAAAATAAATAACATCTCTAGGTATTAGGAATCAGTAGCCCTAATCCACAATTCCTAAATTTTATTGTCTAGACAGTCCTGAAAAAGATAGGCATATGAGCGTTAAGAATTGCCAGTGCCAGGCCAGACCAGAAACCTCGATAACCGCAGCCACTTCCCTGCCAGTTACTCATTATAGCAACACCTTGGGCAACAGTGATCATTTCAGTTCAGCAGTAAGCAACATCAAACAGGTTAGATTTTACCTTTCTCACTGCAGAGGGAGACCCACACTGAGCGAATGCTGTGGTTGCTAAAGAGATAGAAAACATTTAATAGCTGTCTTATTAACTAAAAGGAACAAAAGTTCCAATGCCATGCTTGTATGTGTGAGGCTCTCAGAGGGTGCCTCTTGTATACTCTGTGGGGTAGACTCTTAGAATAAGTATTCACTGACATTCTTTCTTACATATGAAAAAATATAAGGTTCCATTTTCCTTTTACCATGTTTAATTTGCATTTTTCCCCATTCCAACTTTATAATCCACGAAAAACAGCTTCTTTAAAAGATGGGATGGTATTCCCTCATCCCTATCTTTTAAAACTATTTTATATCTCCTTTCCTATCCCTCTGAATTTTCCATTAAAATCTTTATTTCTACTTATTATTTCTCAGTCTTTCTCTCTCCACTTCATCCTCTCTCTTTCTCTTAGTTCTTGATTTCCTGATGTTGACTCAATGCTGTGAATTTGGCTTTAAGAAATTTAACTGCAATATAATCTCCCAAATTTGTCTGATTTAGGGATATTCAAATTGAATAAGGAGAAAAAACTGTCTGTGTAATAAAACATGTTCAAAGAAGTGTATTTTGCCAATAGACGTATGGAAAGTTGCTCAACGTCATTAAGAACCAGTGAAATGAAAACTAAAACCACAGTGAGATACTCATGTAGCCGCTACACTGGCAAAAACTTAAGTTTAAAAATATCAGCTGTTGGGCTTCCCTGGTGGCGCAGTGGTTGAGAGTCCGCCTGCCGATGCAGGGGACACGGGTTCGTGCCCCGGTCTGGGAGGATCCCACATGCCGCAGAGCGGCTGGGCCCGTGAGCCATGGCTGCTGAGCCTGCGCGTCCGGAGCCTGTGCTCCGCAACGGGAGAGGCCACAGCAGTGAGAGGCCCACGTACCGGAAAAACAAAAAAAAAATCAGGTGTTGGTAAGGATGTGGAGCAACAGGTGTTGTCATCAGTGACGGGTGGCAATACAGATTGGTACAGACACAATTGGGCCATATCTACGAAAACTGAGGATACCCACATCCTGTGACCTAGTGATTCCATTCCTAGGTATATCCCCTAGAGAAATTCACACATATCTGCTCCAGATCCACATACAAGAAATGTTTAGGGTGTATTATTATTATTACTTTAATTTTTATTTATTTATTTATGGCTGTGTTGGGTCTTCGTTTCTGTGCAAGGGCTTTCTCTAATTGCAGCAAGTGGGGGCCACTCCTCATTGCGGTGCGCGGGCCTCTCACTATTGCGGCCTCTCTTGTTGCGGAGCACAGGCTCCAGACGCGCAGGCTCAGTAGTTGTGGCCCACGGGGCTAGTTGCTCTGCGGCATGTGGGATCTTCCCAGACCAGGGCTCGAACCCGTGTCCCCTGCATTGGTAGGCAGATTCTCAACCACTGCACCACCAGGGAAGCCCGAGGGTGTATTATTTACAGTAGCCTAAAAGTGAAGCATGCAAATGTCTGATAAAGAATGTAGTGGATAAATATATTGTGGTTTATTTATGCAATACAATAGAGCAGTGATAAACGGATGAACTACACAAAACCCCTTCGGTAAATCTTTAAAAATATAATGTTGGATAAAAAAAGCAAGAAACAAAAGAATTTGTACAGAGAGATTTCATTCACATAAAGTTCACAAAAACAGGTAAAACCAAACTATATTGATTAGAGATGTGTATGTAAGAGGTGAAAGTATAAAGAAAAACAAGGAAATAAGTACCGCAGAGGTCAACATAGTGCTTACGTCTAAAGGGAGGGATAATGTTGAACTTGGGGAGAAGGACATGGGGAGAGGAATTCTGTGAATGTTCTGAGGTTTTTTTAACCTGTTTGCTTTATATTTTTTGTTAAACTATATGCACATGTTTATACACTTTTCTGTATGTATGTTACATTTCTCTTTCTCTCTCTCTCTCTCTCTCTCTCTCTCACACACACACACGGAAATACTATAGTTTTATCTTGAAGCATGGGGAATACCCAAGACCTGGGAAACCTGCTTTAATGAACAGATGAAAATTGTACTTGTAATTAGCACATTCAGTGTGTGAATGCAAATGCCCCACTAAAGATTATTCTTTCTAAAATAGAGTAAGCTCCCTTATTTGTTTATTTACAGATGTTGAGACATATATACAAATAAGATCCAATTACAATAATTCTGTAAAACGAAGCTATATCCTTCAAATTCATATCCTGTACCAGAACTTCTTAAAACCATAATAAATTATGCACAACAGTAATTCTACACAACCAATATTCTGTCTGGCTACTAAACACTTTCAGTTTTAAAATGGCCTGACTACTGTTCCACTGGTGTCCTGGGGGGAGGGGGAGGGGCAGCGGGTAGGCCAGCGGGGGCCCGACTTTACTGAACTGTGCTGTGCACGCCAGTTTTTTTTAGCTCTTACCCTTCAGCTCACTCAACTCTTTTTGTAGAAAACATCCAAATCACCTCTTCTAGAATTTACCTAGACCACCAAATCACAAAATAAGACAAGTCCCTCACTCATCCATTCAACTTCTATTGCACACTTAATATGAACAGAGTTCTGAAAACTAGAGGCTGAGTAAGAACAAGGTCCCTGCTCGATTGCAACAGTACTGATTCTCAGTATTTGGGTATTCCCATGCATTGTGCTGTTTTTGTGTCTTTAAATATCTGTAATTTTGTTGGTATAATACTGTTATTTTAATATTTAAAAAATAAAAAATTGGAGCCATTTACTTCTTGAGACACACCCAAGAAATTTAGATTCTTTTTATTTTGAAAAATGTGAAAACTACAGAAAAATTGAAAGAATAATAAAATGAATACCTGTGTAAGCATCTTCCAGATTCACCAGGCGATATTAACATGTTGCCATGTTACTATCTCTTTTATATCTCTGTTTGTAGATAAAGGCTTTTTTTATTCAACCATTTGAAAGTAAAAATAAGGACATTCTCTGATATAACCATAGTATTATTATCAACCCCCCAAATTAAAATTGATAGAATAAATACTACTTAATATACAGTCCATATCCACATTTCCCCAATTACCCTAAAGGGTCCTGTACAGCTGTTTGTTGTTTTTTAAACAGGATGCCGTCAAGGACACCACGTGGCACTTAATTGTCCTGTCTCTTTAGTCTCCTCCAATCTTGAACATCCCCCTGCTTTTTATTTTTTTTAAATCTTTCATGACAATGATGAAGAGTCTAGGCTGGCAGTTTTGCAAAATATCCCACAATCTGGGTTTAGATGATTTCCTCAAGATTCAGATGAAAATCCTTGTCCAGAAAGCTCCATGGTTAGGTTATACTTCTCACCTCATCACATCAGGAGGCCTGTGATGTCAGTTTTGTCCCGTCGTCGGTCCCATGCACCACTGAATGATGCAACGTGGCATCTGACAGGTGTATCTGATACCACTGCAAAGGTCTCTTTTCTCCTCTGTACTAATAGCTATCTGTGGGGTTATACTTTAAGACCATATGAATGTCCTTTTCCCAAACAAATCTTTCACCCACTGCATTTGGCATTTATTCAAGAGCCATGCTTACATACATCAATTATTACATTCATGGTTCCAAAATGGTGGGTTTTTTCCTTACATTTACCAGCCAGCATTTTTATGTGAAGGACTTTCCCTATCTCTTTCTGCCATGATGGTTGTTATTTTTTTTTATCACTAGGGACACATGGATTATTTTTTAGTGTGTTATAATCCATTCCAGCATTTTTTATTGCAGTAAAATAAATGTAATACCTACCATTTTAATCATTTTTAAGTGTACAGTTTAGGGGCCTTAAGTACATTCACACTGTTGTGCAACCATCACCACCATCCGTCTCCAGGACTCCATCTTCCCCACGTGAACTCTGTGCCCCTTAGACACTAAGTCCCCATGCTCCCCTCTCCCCCATTCCTGGCAACTGCACCATCGTTTTTTTTATGCTCAAATTGTCTTAGATTTGGCCTATGGGAGCTCCTTCATTCTATTTCCTGTGTTCTCTGACATGTCCCCATCATTCTTTTTTATTACTATAAATTTATTTATTTATTTATCTCTGGCTGTGTTGGGTCTTCGTTGCTGCACGCGGGCTTTCTCTAGTTGTGGCCAACGGGGGCTACTCTTCGTTGTGGTGCGTGGGCTTCTCATTGCAGTGGCTTCTCTTGTTGCAGAGCACGGGCTCTAGGCGCGCGGGCTTCAGTAGTTGTGTCTCGGAGGCTCAGTAGTTGTGGCTCGCAGGCTCTAGAGCGCAGGCTCAGTAGTTGTGGCGCGTGAGCTTAGTTGCTCTGCAGCATGTGGGATCTTCCCGGACCAAGGCTCAAACCCATGTCCCCTGCGTTGGCAGGCAGATTCTTAACCACTGCACCACCCGAGAAGTCGCATATCCCCATCATTCTTTGAGCATTTCCTTGTTTTCTGGCACAAGAAGATTTTCCAGTCTCCCTTTAATCCTTTCCCTGTCCCAGAGCTTGACTCAGCCATTTCTCCAAGGACCCCAGGTCCTTTTAGTGGGCAGTGAATGGTATTTAGAAACTAACATCTGGGCATCTAGGTGAAGTCATCGATATTGGAGGGTCACGCAGGCCCTCTTAGTAGATACATTTACATGCTTATCTATTTCTCTGTCAAAACCACGAGTTCATGTGAATTCCTTCAGTTCAAACTCAACATCGCAGCACTCACCCCAGTTTTGTTTCCGTTCCGTGTTTGTAACGCCCTTCTCGAACAGGGAGAAAACTGACTCTCCTTCTCCTCAGTGTATTTATGTACTTAATCGATACCCCGGAACGTAACCAGCCTCCCAAGGCTGCCACTGTGCCTTCCCCGATGATACCACCCCCAACCCACCCCCGTGGCCTGCACACCTCGCGTTTGGCCCACGCCCTCCCAGAAGCCTCTCCTACCCTCTGTGGGCTCCCGCACCCGGTGCCGGGCCGCTCTGCCGTGCAGGGGCCCTCCTCACCCCACTCAAGCTCCCACACCCCACACCAGGGCACCCGACGCCCTCAAAGGACTCATTTGCTCCGGCTCTGACACCCCACGCTGGGCTGCACCTGCACGAGGACACCATCTCTGTGCTGCTTGTTTTACTGCCCTTACAAGCACACACTCTTCTTACCCCTCTTGGTTAAGTCCCACATCCCATACCAAGGGGACTGCCCCTCTGCTTGGATGTCCCCCCAGCTAGGGCTCTGACTCTCACACTCGTAAGAGCAGCATTTCTCACAGCTTCAGTAGAACCTTGGTAACCTCTTGGTAACCTCTTGGTAACCTTGTTAAAAGTGCAGATGGGGCTTCCCTGGTGGCGCAGTGGTTGAGAGTCCGCCTGCCGATGCAGGGGACACGGGTTCGTGCTCCGGTCTGGGAAGATCCCACATGCCGCGGAGCGGCTGGGCCCGTGAGCCATGGCCGCTGAGCCTGCGCGTCCGGAGCCTGTGCTCCGCAACGGGAGAGGCCACAGCAGTGAGAGGCCCGCGTACCGCAAAAAAAAAAAATGCAAGTTGCTGGGATCCACTCCCAGATATTATGATTCAGTCAATTGAAATGAGATGGTGAGATCCACATCCTCAACAGGTGCTTCTGATGCAAGTGGTCTGAGTGACAATTTAAGAAATTCTGTTTTCATCTGGAATAACAGCATCAAAAGATAAGCACGTTTAATATCTTAACAAGTATTGCCAAACCGTCTGCCTGAAGGGCTGTACCACGTTGTGGTTCCACTGGCCATGCATAGCAGTGCACTGTCCCAGACCTTTCAACATACCCCTCTAAGAGGAGGTGCTTCACGAGCACTGGGTGGGGGGTGGAGCAGGGGATCCTCTTCCCTGGGCCTCAGTTTCCTTATAAAATCAGGATCTTGGATTAAATCAGTGCTTCCAAACTTTCCTGATGATGAACATCACTTGGATGTCTTGTTAAAAATCCAGATTTGCAGGATCAGGTCTACTGCATCAGACTCTCTAGGGGAAGGGAGTGGGCATCTGTGTGTTTAACAATAATCCCGAGCTTCTCTTGAATAAGTTCCACATTACTCCTTTGACTAAGTGAGTTTTGTAAATATTGCTCTGATCGACTTTGAATGTTCCCTCTGGTTCTATAGTATTTTAATTTCACCTGACTGTACAAGACCTTGTTTAATTATGAACCAATCGCCGTGAACTTTAGAGGGAAAAGTACAAGCTGTCTGCAGAGCAGCTATAATGCTCAAATAAGATATACGTGGATGATAAATTCAAGACATGTCTTTTACATCTTTGTGAAGGCTAAATATTTCAGAGAATTTTACATTTTTAAAGAAACTGCCACTGCAAAGATTTAAAATATCCCTAAACTGTCAAGGTGGCACCACTAATACTCCTGTGCTGCTTTCCCCTCGGGATTATTAAAGAGATGGACCTACTACGTAATAAAAGAAAAGCTTCAAACCCAAAGGAAGATCAGACTTCACGTAAAAGGAAGTTCTGAAGTTCTCAAGTTTCTCAGTGAAAAGGAAATTAGCCCAGTTGAAAACAGTAATAATGATAAAAGGGGATTGAAAGTAGATCTTATGACACCACGCTAAATGAATGATGTGTAATTTGGAGAAGTTATGGTTAAAGAGGTTGCTGCAGAGGAATGCACTGATTCATCTAAAACAAATATTAAACTGAAGATTTTCCATATTGAAGTGATTTTTCTTTATGTATTATATTGATTTGTGAATCATATTTACAGACACTCTTAAAATTGGAAGTCATCAGGTCACTGTTGGCTGTTGGATATTTTGGGCAAATAAATCTTCTGTTATAGACATTTTAAAAAAAGTTACTTATTGGGACCTCCCAGGTGGTACAGTGGTTAAGAATCCGCCTGCCAGTGCAGGGGACACAGGTTCGAGCCCTGGTCCACGAAGGTCCCACATGCCACGGAGCAACTAAAGCTGTGTGCCACAACTACTGAGTCTGCGCTCTAGAGCCCGTGAGCCACAACTACTGAAGCCCGCGTGCCACAACTACTGAAGCCCGCGTGCCTAGAGTCTGTGCTCTGCAACAAGAGAAGCCACCGCGATGAGAAGCCTGTGCACCACAACCAAGAGTAGCCCCTACTCGCTGCAACTAGAGAAAGCCTGCTCGCAGCAACAAAGACCCAGTGCAGCCAAAAATAAATAAATAAATATTTTTTAAAAAGTTAATTATTTAGCACTTACCATGAGCCACCGTCCCAAGTGCTTTGCTTCTGTAAACTCATTTTCTCTTCCATCAGCTCTATGGAGTATGTATTTTCATGACTCCTTTTTGAGAGGAGGGAAACTGAGGCACAGATCACTTGACTTGTTTGCCCACAAACACATGGCTATTAAGTGATGAAGCTGGAACTCAAACCCAAGGGGACTGACTTTGAGACCTGTGTTCTTGGCCACATCACAGCAGAGTGGTGGTTAGTGTGGACAATTGTTATGAAGAGCACATTGCTTCCTTTACTTTCTGTCTTCATTCAAAATTGAGTCATTATTATTAGCAAACGTTTAAGTAGACCCGAGCCAGGTTTCTCACTGTCCAAAAAAAAAAAAAAGTTACAAATAAGCAAGGGGGAAATCTAGAGTGAACCCTGTGGTACTAGAATAGTGTTGGAGACATCAGTATGAACTCAAGTTTTCATGTTTAGTTTAATATAGGTAGATAGGGAAGTAGATAGATAGAAATATGAGTGCATCCATGGGTTTATCTACGCACATGTATTTCCTGGTTTGTATCATTAGAGGACCTAGAAACAATGGCACCTCAGTAGCAAGAACTTGCTACTAAGGATGCAGTACCAAGGACAAGCATCCACGTCTTGGTTTCTAACACCATTTTCCAATAAAAGGAACCAGGGATCCTTGGAGAAGTGCCTGATTCTAGGGAGAGAGCAGGGAAAATACAAGATGTGCCTGGAGCATCTTGTAGTACAAGAAAGTAAAGAAGTTCCCAGAGAGCAAAACAATGGGATGTATCAAAGGGACATAGGAGGCAACTGTTACGATTGTATTTTCTTAGATTCTGTATTTGTCCACTTGGCATTCAATCATCACAGGGCCAAACTAAACAGCCAAGGTTGTTTTCATCTCCCGTATCATCCAGCTTTTGTGGGTGTGTGAAAAATCGTATTACAAACCCTCCAACCAATCCCAGATCCATATCCCCCACCACTTCTTTTTTTTTTTTTTTTTTTTTTTTTTCCAGTACGTGGGCCTCTCACTGTTGTGGCCTCTCCCGTTGCGGAGCACAGGCTCCAGACGCGCAGGCTCAGCGGCCATGGCTCACGGGCCCAGCTGCTCCGCGGCATGTGGGATCTTCCTGGACCGGGGCACGAACCCGTGTTCTGTGCATCGGCAGGCGGACTCTCAACCACTGCGCCACCAGGGAAGCCCCACCACCACCTCTTTTATTTAATTCTCACACACCAAGGCAATATTTCCCCAGCTCTATATCAACCCAGGGCCAGGTACCAGACAACCAAGGACATCCCCTAGGCTTCAAAGCCCATACTAAAGGACTTCCCTGGTGGTGCAGTGGTTAAGAATCCGCCTGCCAATGCACGGGACATGGGTTCAATCCCTGGCCTGGGAAGATCCCACGTGCCGCGGAGCAACTAAGCCCGTGCGCCACAACTACTGAAGCCCACGTGCTCCGCAACAAGAGAAGCCACTGCAATAAGAAGCCCACGAAGAGTAGCGCCCGCTCACCACAACTAGAGAAAGCCCACGTGCAGCAACAAAGACCCAATGCAGCCAAAAGTAAATACATAAATAAATAAATTAAAAACAAAGCACATGCTAGAATTATTCAGACTAATCCTAAGCTTTGCCTTTCCCAGGGAAACCCCAGTAAATTCTGTAGCCTGTGCTCTCCCCATGCTCCTGCTTCTGCCCTGACCAAACCTAATGCTTCCCCATGTGGCCCCGTGTGCTGTAGTGTGTTCCCTTCTTTTGGAAAATGTAAGTAACAAATTCTTTCAATGGCATTAGCCTCTCCGTGTTCACTTAGTTACCTCCATGAGTTAAAATACCACAGGTATATTTTAACACAATTGGCACGATGAGCAGGGTGACTCAGTGTTCTATAGAGGGACATGCCTCTAGATGTCTCTTGGCTTGCAAACTGGATTCACCCAAGAGCCAGTTCTGCCTGGGAAGACACGCTGGCTGCTGGTGTGCATGTGCTCTAGCTGTCACCACTGTATGCTGTGTCTGCTGTATGCTGCCGTGGTATTCCAACCTAGATTGTAAGAGGACTTCAAAGGCACACACCTTTGCAGTCAACCTCATTAGTCTTAGGTGCTGAAGTCTAGGTTGGCAGTTGCCCTCATTCCCTAGTTGCTGCCTTACACTGGACAGCTTGGTCCACTGGGCCAAACCTGGTTTCCCCCATTCAATAAACGTAGGTTCCAGGCAGTGACCCCAGGCTGGTTAGGATAAGGCAAAAATTCCCCCACAAAAGGAGCAAGGACAGGCTTCCTCCAATGAGACTGTGTTGGGGGCAAGTCCAACCTACGCAACAGCCTTGAAGACAGCCGTGGGCAATCAGCCTCCCTGTTGGAGTCTCCCCTCCCTTCAGTGATTCACCACATTGGCAGCCCTTCTAGAGGGTGTCTTTATGGAGATATCTCTAAATGTGCAAAGACCATCATTGCCTTTTACAGGAGGTTGGTTGGTCTACCTATATGGGAGGAGGCTGCACTGTTTGCTGTCTTGAGATTTCTTCCAGATCTATGATTCCAACTTGATAGGAATTTTATTTAATTCAATTCACACAACGTTGGCTAGTAATCTATGAATACCAAGAAATATATGTCATATGGGCTGTTTTGAAATATTGTATATTTCGTATGTAACAACCTTTATTGTATGATACAATCAAACCCCATGAAATAACATTTTTTAGTACAAACAAGGGTGATTACTGTAAAGCAGTTATACTCCAATAAAGATGTTATTTAAAAAAAAGAATGATTAGAATTTTTAAACACCAGACAAAAATCTTTAAGTAGTGCTAATTATAAACAATTTTGCTTGCTTTTCCAGTTTATGTGGGCTGATTATGCCTTTCAAACATCCAGTATTCTTGAATCACTATTTTGTGCTAGACATTGAACTGGGAGGTTAAATGCTCAAAGAAATAGGATTCTAAAGACCAAATACAATAAATTATTTAAGATATATAAAGGAGGTGCACATAAAGCCTATTTCAATACATAATGCAACACATCTGTGCCCAATCTTTGGCTAAAAGTTTTTGTTTGTTTAACACTCTATGACATAAATCACAGCAAGATCCCTTTTGACCCACCTCCTAGGGAAATGGAAATAAAAACAAAAATAAACAAATGGGACCTAATGAAACTTAAAAGCTTTTGCACGGCAAAGGAAACCATAAACAAGATGAAAAGACAACCCTCAGAATGGGAGAAAATATTTGCAAACGAAGCTACTGACAAACAATCTCCAAAATTTACAAGCAGCTCATGCAGCTCAATATCAAAAAAACAAACAACCCAATCCAAAAATGGGCAGAAGACCTAAATAGACATTTCTCCAAAGAAGATATACAGACTGCCAACAAACACATGAAAGAATGCTCAACATCACTAATCATTAGAGAAATGCAAATCAAAACTACAATGAGGTATCCCCTCACACCAGTCAGAATGGCCATCATCAAAAAATCTAGAAACAATAAATGCTGGAAAGGGTGTGGAGAAAAGGGAACCCTCCTGCACTGTTGGTGGGAATGTAAATTGATACAGCCACTATGGAGAACAGTATGGAGGTTCCTCAAAAAACTAAAAACTACCATATGACCCAGCAATCCCACTACTGGGCATATACCCTGAGAAAACCATAATTCAAATAGAGTCATGTACCACAATGTTCACTGAAGCTCTATTTACAACAGCCAGGACATGGAAACAACCTAAGTGTCCATCGACAGATGAATGGATAAAAAAGATGTGGCACATACATACAGCGGAATATTACTCAGCCATAAAAAGAAACAAAATTAAGTTATTTGTAGTGAGGTGGATGGACCTAGAGACTGTCATACAGAGTGAAGTAAGTCAGAAAGAGAAAGACAAATACCATATGCTAACACATATATATAGAATCTAAAAAAAAAAAAAAAAGGTTCTGAAGAACCTAGGGGCAGGACTGGAATAAAGACTCAGATGTAGAGAATGGACTTGAGGACACGGGGATGGGGAAGGGTAAGCTGGGACGAAGTGAGAGAGTGGCATGGACATATATACACTACCAAATGTAAAATAGCTAGCTAGTGGGAAGCAGCCGCATAGCACAGGGAGATCAGCTTGGTGCTTTGTGACCACCTAGAAGGGTGGGATAGGGAGGGAGGGAGGGAGACGCAAGAGGGAGAGGATATGGGGATATATGTATATGTATAGCTGATTCACTTTGTTATACAGCAGAAACTAACACAACAATGTAAAGCAATTATACTCCAATAAAGATTTTTTTAAAAAGATAAGCTGATTCAAAATTGTGATGCTAGGAGATGGACTAAGTTAAGGTTACCTTTTAGATGGCTAAAGCTTTCTACTAATGTTTTTTTATTTTTTCCATTATAAAGATTCTTTTAGTGGAAAAAAAAAAAGTTCAGTATGATGTAGAGGAAATAAAGTCCAACCGTTCTCACAGCCAAATAGCAGATGAAACAGATGGACTCTGAGCTGCCATAAAGCCCAGAAAATTCTCCTGACTCTTTTGGCTCTTATTTTGTAGCTGGCATGAAAAGTCCGTTTTTCTGCCATTGTGGTTGTAAGTTGCACAGCCTTCTGCTTTTTCACTCTTATATATTGATGCTTCAAAGTTTATATCATGGATAATAGAATAATAATTTATAAAGCATTTACTTAAAAATAAATATGGGAGATGAAGCTCCATGAAACTAATTTGGGCTCAATGCCCAGAGAAATGTTATATTGAGAATTTCTTGACTTAAATATATTCTGTACAGCCACATATTAGCTAAACCCCCTGATGGATTTCTGTTTAACTCCGTGAAGGCCGAAAAATATATCACAGGGCCAGTACTGGTTAATGTTGAACTGTAGAAAGGTTGTGTGTACTACAGTGATTTTGCACGTGAATATACACAAAGCAATATATGCGTGTGTTTGCAAACACGCAGCTAAAAGTCA
The DNA here is from genome assembly GCF_964341445.2 of Mesoplodon mirus. Classification (NCBI taxonomy): domain Eukaryota; kingdom Metazoa; phylum Chordata; class Mammalia; order Artiodactyla; family Ziphiidae; genus Mesoplodon; species Mesoplodon mirus. The sequence goes on from NC_138996.1 coordinate 29,400,120, forward strand.
TGGTCATCTGATCACTGTTGGCTTCTAAACAGTCTGGCTGGTTTTTGAGTTAAACAGCTACAAAGTTCACTTCTATGTTTTGCTCTGGTTTCTCAATGCAAAAAAAAAGAAAAAAGTGTGTTGACAAGTGACAACAAAAAGTGTGTTGAGAAAGGGGACTTTTCTTTTTAGCAGAGAGCACTCTTGGCCTCTTTTGAAAAGTCCAAGGTGCAAGCTGCAAGACTCTCCCTACAAACAGGTGAAGCAGCCTTGTACCTATTTGATTAAGTCCTGTTCTTGGCTCCATTCAAGGATTCCTGGGGTGTGAATGCCTTTGCTACCCTGGCTTCATTAAGAATCAGTCACTCCCTGGGCTGTAAGTTTCTGAAAGTGTCCAGGAAGAGGAACAGGAGGGGTGACCCTGGTATATGGAATGATATACCTAGAGAGTTTGACTGCTGTTTCAGAATCTGCTGTCTTGTCCCTTCTTACTTTCTCTTTCAGTGAACATGGAGATAATGGACATGTGCATAAATACGGAGGCACATGTGTGTATTCATTTTTCTCTTCTTTTTCTGACTGTGTTTTGTGTGTGTGTGTACATACGCCCAGCAGCTTCTCCTAGGAGCACTAGATGAAGCTACAGTAGCCTTGGGGAAAAACCTGAATGTTGGGGGGTCAGGAAGATCTTGGCTGCATTCCTGGCTGCACCACATATTAGCTGGGTGACCCTAACAACCACTTTACTCTGAGCTCAGATTTTCTTTTGTTACGTGGGGACTCAAGCACCCACCGCAGGAAACTGCAGGGAGCATTGAAACAACAGGGCAGCACCAGAGTTGGTTCACTTTTTCTTCTCTGGCCTCTAACAGTCTTGTCTCTCTTTGCCATCCCTCCGCATTTAACTCCTTACCCCAAAAAGTAATTTGCATTACCTTGGAAAGAAAGTATGTTTTAAAGGACTTGGTCCTTACTGAATACGTTAAGAATTTTTAGGTTTCTAATTTAGACATCTCATGATTTCAAACTTGTCAGTGTCTCCAACAAGTGTTTAAAAATTGTAGTGGACTTTCTTTTTTCCCAACCTCTGAACCCTCTTCCTAAGCTTGGATGCAGCCCCACTCTGGGAGCCTTGATGGAAGGCAGGGAATTCTGCCTTCCGCTAGGGGAACCAGGAGGGAAGTACAGGCGGTACGTCAACTTAGCGCAGCCAGTCAGACGTTCCCAATGGGGTACTGAACTGGGCTCAGCCAGTCAGACGTTCCCAATGGGGTACTGAACTGGGCTCAGCCAGTCAGACGTTCCCAATGGGGTACTGAACTGGGCTCAGCCAGTCAGACGTTCCCAATGGGGTACTGAACTGGGCGCAGCCAGTCAGACGTTCCCAATGGGGTACTGAACTGGGCGCAGCCAGTCAGACGTTCCCAATGGGGTACTGAACTGGGCTCAGCCCATCAGATGCTCCCAATGGAACGTGACTGTGGTTCAAAGAAGCAAGGAGGGCTAGAGCAGCAGCAACACCCTTCTGCAGGTACTGCTGAGATCTGGTATAGTAAAGGGTTTGTTGTGCCAGTGATGGGTCAGGCATTCAACAGGGGCGGTAGGTCTCGGTCTTCGCAGAAGACTTTTACTCTCAGGCAATTTCATCCAGGCTCTTTTGCCTTCTCTGTTCAGGCAGCTCTTCTGGAGAGGGGTCTAAGAAGGGACTTGTGTCTGAGACATTTCTAGAGCCATTTCCCATCTTTTGAGCCATTGCCTGGGGAATCTCTCTCCTAGATTAAAGTGACAGGCTACCTACCACCTTCTCTTAGGAACCCTCACTGGTGGGTGCTGCTTGAAATTTCATTTTAGTAACCTGATTTTTTTCCTTTTTTAAATTGAAGTATAGTTGATTTAATGTTGTGTTAATTTCTGCTTACAGCAAACTAATTCACTTACATATATATATATACATTTTTTTCATATTCTTTTCCATTATGGTTTATCACAGGATATTGAATATAGTTCCCTGTGCTTTACAGTAGGACCCTGTTGTTTATCCATTCTGTATATAATAGCTCACATATGCTGACCCCAACCGTCCACTCCATCCCTCCCCCAACGCCCTCCCCCTTGGCAACCACCAGTCTGTTCTTTATGTTCATGATTCTGTTTCTGTTTCATAGATAGGTTCATATTTTAGATTCCACATATAAGTGATATCATATGGTATTTGGCTTCCTCTTTCTGACTTACTTCACTTAGTATGGTCCATCCATGTTGCTGCAAATGGCATTATTTCATTCTTTTTTTTTTTTTTTTTTTTTTTTTTTTGCGGTATGCGGGCCTCTCCCGTTGCGGAGCACAGGCTCCGGACGCGCAGGCTCAGCGGCCATGGCTCACGGGCCCAGCTGCTCGGCGGCATGTGGGATCTTCCCGGACCGGGGCACGAACCTGCGTCCCCTGCATCGGCAGGCAGACTCTCAACCACTGCGCCACCAGGGAAGCCCCTATTTCATTCCTTTTTATGGCTGAGTAGTATCCCATTGTTTACATGTACCACATCTTCTTCATGCATTCATCTGGCGATGGACATTTAGGTTGTTTCCATGTCTTAGCTATTGTGAATAGGGCTGCTATGAACATAGGGGTGCATGTATCTTTCTGAATTACAGTTTTGTCAGGGTATATGCCCAGGAGTGGGATTGCTGGATCATATGGTAATTCAATTTTTAGTTTTCTGAGGAACGTGCATACTGTGCTCCACAGTGGCTGCATCAACTTACGTTCCCACCAGCAGTGCAGGAGGGCTCCCTTTTCTCCACACCCTCTCCAGCATCTGTTATTTGTAGACTTTTTAGTGACGGCCATTCTGACCAATGTGAGGTGGTACCTCATTGTAGTTTTGGTTTGCATTTCTCTTTTAGTGACCTGATTTTATTTCTTCTCCTCTCACTTCTTTACTTCCAAGTGTACATGTTTGACTGTGTATGTGTGTGTATCTTAGTGTGTGTTTCTTTCTCCTCGGCCTTCCCACATTATAGTCTAATCTGGAGTCAAAAAGAGTTGACCCAGTTCTCTCTGATTAAAAACCAATAAAGTCCAAATCACTAGAAAATCCAGGATTAAAAGCAGTTTGCACATACCACAATTTTTAAATACCCTTATTTGTAGACATGTTAGTGCAATGTTGAATATTTGCTCCCCGCATTTTACAGTACTTTCTTGGATTGCAGCCCCACCAGTAAGAAGCACAATTTAAATAAGTGTGAAGTCATAATAGATGTAATACATTTGAAGTCATAATAGGGTTACTTTCTTTGAGCTTTTCAATCAGAGGCATTTTGATCAGAACCATCTGTTAGTTATCGTTTCTTTTCCTTTCTCCTCAAACTGCTGCATCTAGCCACCAGAATTCACCTCACTCCAAAGAAAGCCTGCAATCAGTGTCAGCTGATGGGAAAATTCTTCTGTTTTACTTAGTATTCAGAAACATCACTACTTCTGCAGATCTCTGCTGCTGATAGTGAACTAAGAAATCATTGACCAAAATTCACTGCATAGAAACTGAGCTGAGGGGCTCTACCAGCTGTGTGACCTTGGGCAAGTTACCTCTCGGTACCTCTGTTTCTTGCTCTGGAGAAAGAGGTGATGATTATACTATCACCTTCCTCATAGGGTGGTTATGAGTCTAAAATGAGTTAACACACGTGAGATGCTCCCGATGTGGCCCAGCGTGTAGTTTGTGCTCAGTAAGGGTTAACTCTGGCCATTACAATCCATATCCCTTAGTTGGCCAGTGAGCAATGTTCAGTTCTCCCAGCCTGTTATGGGCTGGATTGTGTCCCGCTCTAGTTCATATGCTGAAGTCCTAGCCTCCAGTGTCTCAGAATGTGACTGTATTTGAAAGTAGTAGATCCTTTAAAGAGATAATTAAGGTGAAGTGTGCTCGTGGGGATGAGCCCTAACCCAATGTGTCTTTATAAGAAGAGGTGATTAGGATGCAGACACACACAGAGGAAGGACCCTGTGCAGACACAGGGAGAAGGTGGCTTTCTACAAGCCAAGGAGAGAGGGCTTCAGGAGAAAACAGTGCTGTCCACGCCTTAATCTTGGACTTGCAGACTTCAGAAAATAAATTTCTGTCATTTAAGCCACTTGGTCTGTGGTAAGTACTAATGTTTTGGTGCTTTGTTATGGCAGCCTTAGCAAACGAATCCACAGCCCAGTCTCAAGCTTTGTCCTTGAAACTGGCTGCGGTCTTGGGTTTCCTGTCCTTGAACCCTGCTGCTTCTCCCCTTTCTCTGGCTACTCAGTGCTCCCCACTGGCTCCTCTGCCATCTCTGCACCCCAGAATAGAAATGCTCCCCAGGTTCCTTCTCAGCACCCTTCTCTTTCTTTCTACGTTTTCTCACAAGGTGATGATCCATTTTCCCGGCTCCACCTCTGGCCTTCACACAGAAGAATTCCAAGTCTATAGCTCTAGCTTCACTCTTCCCGAGATTTACACAGACTCTTCAGATGCCTGTTAGACATCTTCACGGCCGTGTCTTACTAATAAATCCTCCAGCCAAACCCACTGTCTTTTCATACTTCTTCCTCCTCTTCTGCCCTGCCCCCTCCCTTAATGACTTCATTATCTTCTTAGAGACCCAAAATATGAAACCACCCAACCATCACTTATTTCCTTCCCTCACCACTCCCTTGTCCCCAGGTCCCATAAACTCAATTCCCACAAAGTTTTCCATGCTTCTCACCTGTCCCAGTCACCTCACAAATCCAGGACTCATCAGCAGTCACCCAATATTTTGCAATCACTCCTCACTTCCCCTGACTTCAGCTGTGGATCTACATCCTTCAAGGAGTTATTTTCCTAAAACACAGATGCTAGTATTTTCTTCTCAAGATATCTTAGTGGCCCTTTGTTGCCTAATTTAACAAATAAAGCCCAAATTACTTCCATTGGCATTCATGATTTTCTATGATCTATTAAATAGCCTTCCTTTTCAACTTTAAAGGATATTTTTAAAAATATCCACAAAATCAGCAAATATACTTTACACTGCTGCCTTATCAGACTACTTCAGAATCAGTGTAGGTTGTCGAACCTGCAGAAAGCAAGTGTTTATATTCTGCAAATATATTGCCCTTGTCTTCTGTATATTACAAGACTTCCCTTCAAAGTAGGTCCTACATGGTAAATGGAACAAAGGGGAATTCTGATATTTTTTATAAATGCTATTTTTAATTTCATGGACTCCCATCACACCTTTTGATATTGTTGTCGTTTTCCACTTTGATTGAAATATAATTGACCCACATCATTGTATATGTTTAAGGTGTACAGCTTAATGATTTGACTTCCATGCGTTGAGAAACAATCATCGGAGAAAGTTTAGGTATCTTGCACCATCTCATGTAGATACAAAAAAAAAGAAAAAGAAAAAAAATTTCTCCTTGTGATGAGAACTCTTAGGGTTTACTCTCTCAGCTTCCCTACGTATCACACAGTAGTCCTCATGTTGTACATGACATCTCTAGTACTTACTTACCTTACGAATGGAAATTTGTTCCTTTGACCACCTTCCTCTAATTTCCCCTTCCCCTACCCTCCGCCTCTGGTAACCACAAGTCAGATTTCTTTTCTTATGAGGTTGTTGGGTTTTTTGTTTTGTTTTGTCTTTTAGATTCCACATATAAGGGAGATGATGCAGTATTTGTCTTTCTCTGTCTGACTTATTTCACTTAGCATAATACCCTCAAGGTCTATCCATGTTGCTGCAAATCCTTGTTTTTTATGGCTGAAATACATGTATATGTATATGTGTGTGTGTGTGTATATATACCCACACACACACATACCACAACTTCTTTCTCTATTCATCTGTAAATGGCCACTTACAAATAATGCTGCGGTGAACCTGGGGGTTCAGATATCTCTTTGACATAGTGTCTTCATTTACTTCAGATATATTCCTAGAAGTGGAATTGCTGGATCATGTGGTAGTTATAACGTAGTTAACGTTTTGAAGAGCCTCCATACGGTTAGTGGCTGCACCAATTTACAATCTTTCCAACGGTGCACAAGGGTTCCCATTTCTCCTCATCCTCGCCCACATCGGTCCTCTTGGCTTCTTGATGATGGCCGTCCTAACAGGCCTGAGGTGATATCTCATTGTGGTTTTGCCCTCATCACATTTATCCACATTAAACTGTAGACCTGAGGATAATAATTTGGGTGTATGCATCCATCATTCATCCTAGGTCGATGTATAAAACTTCAAGGATACCATGGCCCTGCACCCACTACTGCAAATGGTCAAGGCCCAGAAGCACTCCTTGGAAAGTGTCAAGAGTCCAAGACTCAAGTCCCTTGCAATCAAATGCATTTCCAGTGAGCCTTGCATAAATGTTCTGAAGGACCCTTGCATAAATGTTAGAATTCATATGTGAAATCCTGCCTAGTAAGGGAAAAGAAATGAAACCTCAGTTCAGTCTTGTTCATGGGGCAATCCAAGATTCACAGATTCCCAGTAGCAGGTGTTCAGCAGATAAAGGATGGAGTCTTGGCAGGGAAAGGGAGATCTGTGTGAGGGCTAGAATTTTGGAGTTTTCCCCCAGGAGATAAACAGAACTGTGCTGAAGGATGGATCATCAGCCAGGGAGTACAGAAGGAGAAGAGAGGCGTGAACCTTCAGTGTGCACATGGAGAAAGGAGAATTCATGAAAAGTGATCCTAATCTAGCAGTCAGTGCTTAGGTAAATGAGAAAAAAAAAGAGGGGAAAAAAAGAGAAAAAGAAAAACATGTTATCTCTCAGTTATGTTTTCTATCTTCTTAAGGATTTATCCAAATCTTCGTCAACACGTTCTAAGAACATTTTGTTATTCTTTTTGCTTAGCTTGCTTTAAACTTTTAAACTATCTTGGTATCATTCTCTAGCATGGGCAGAGAGAAGGTTTTTTAAAAAAGGGGTTCTTTGGGGATCATTAAATATAGTTTTAAATCTGTTTCACTTGATTTTTATTTTAGTAATACCCAGAGGAATATTCATATATGAATCAGTCTGAAATAATGGAGCTTGGAATAATTGTATTTTGGAGAAATAGGTCAGTTCACAGCTGCCACTAAAAAGGTAACATCTTGTAGCAATAGTTCTTTCTGAAGGTCGGTCATCAACACTATTGCTAAGTCACCCAGTCCATGTGTTTTAAACTTGATATGAATGGTTAGAAATGTACACATGTAGTTTTTTGGGGGGGACAGTGCAAATTTTTGAAGAACAATGACTTTAGGTTAAGTTAGGGAGTTTGGGGCCAAAATTCCATCAATAATATTACTCCAGTGCACTTCACCTGATTTGAGAAAGGTCATATAGGTTCTTCCCCAATTATGAACACTTGACTGATGAACTTTCATACACACAATTCAGAACCTGTAGACGGACCCCTCTTCCTGCCCTCCGGGTTTTTCCTGGGACACTGGAGAGGTTATGAGATGCTGCTGCCACCTGGTGGTCAACAGGGGTAACTAACATTTACCCCCAAGCTGTTCTCTCCCGGGCATCCTCCATCCAGTTCAGTCCAGGTCTGCTGTGTTCAGTAAACATTTATTGAGTTTACATGAGGGCCAGGGATTGTGATCATTCCTCAGGGGACATGCCTGTCCCTGTCTACTTTTCCTTTTTTACCATTTACAATTTAGTTTATTTAATCTCATGCAATTGCTTTCTTGGGGACGGACTCATTCTCTTTTACCCTCTCTGTCCCCCTATCCTCTCTCAGTTCTTTCTCTGTTCCTTTAGAAATGTTTAGCTCTCCTCTTCTTTCTTAGCTTCCATTTGGGACCACCAATGACACTAACCATGACTTAAAGCGAAAATGTTATGCTGTTAGACATTGTTCCAAGGAAAAAGGAAATCATACAATTTATAAGTTTTCCACAGACTTCTAAAGGCTTCAGAAGGGCCCAGAGTTTCACAAAAGACACTTTTTGTCTTCCTGTCTAATTGCATCTACACTATTTTTACTCATTTTTCCTGAGGCACCAACGTTGAAGAAAAATATTTCTAATTCTTTTCATCGATTTTCTATTTTCTAGCCATAGTAAATTTTCCTTTTTCTATTTTCCAGCTAATTGTGGGTTATATCAGCTTGCTTAAGATTGTTTGTAAGCATAATCATCATTGATAAAACTGCTTTTAGGGAAAATTCATCTGAACTCAAACAAATAGTTAAAAGCTTTTGAAATGTAGTCTGCTTCAACAAGAGGCTTTTCTGCAATTAAAAAACATAAATTAGGGGCTATTTTGTTTATAATATTAAAAAGATTTATAACTTCATAGATTAACTTATCACGGAATCTCTAAATAACATGATCACCTGAATGCATTTAAATTGTGATTCGATTGTAAAACATTCAGAAATAGAAGTTGCTATAAATCCAGTGGGGGTAAACACAGAGCCAGTAAGAATCAAAGAATTTGGGAAGAATCACACAATTTCAGGATTCTGTTAGTTCCACTAAGTGTGCACATATCTGAAATAGTCTTATTATAATCAAAACATTTGGGAAGACTAATTATAATAAGAACTATGTAACCTTCAAGTAAATTCCTAGAATTCTTGGTGGGATTGCTAAATCAGAGGGCATGTATATTTGTAATTTTGATAGATATTGCCAAGTTTCCCTCCATAGAGATTATACCAATTACCTTTGTATCAATTTTTAAATCCCCAAAGATGTCATTATTATTGGTTTATACAGTCAGTGTTTATTAAATTTTTTGTTTGTTTGTTTGTGGGTTTTTTTGGCAGTATGTGGGCCTCTCACTGTTGTGGCCTCTCCCGTTGCAGAGCACAGGCTCTGGACGCGCAGGCTCAGCGGCCAAGGCACACAGGCCTAGCCGCTCCGTGGCATGTGGGATCTTCCCGGATCGGGGCACGAATCCGTGTCCCCTGCATCGGCAGGCAGACGCTCAACCACTGCGCCACCAGGGAAGCCCAGTGTTTCTTAACTTTATCCAAACATTTATGGTTTCCTTTGCTATTCATTCCTTCCTCATCTCTGGCCCTCCATATGGGATTATTTTCCTTTTTAAAAGTATATCCCTGGACTTCCTTGTTGGCGCAGTTGTTAAGAAACCGCCAGCCAATGCATGGAACACGGGTTCGAGTCCTGTAAAGGGAAGATCCCACATGCTGCAGAGTAACGAAGCCCGTGCACCACAACTACTGAGCCCGCGTGCCTAAAGCCCGTGCTCCGCAATAAGAGAAGCCACCGCAATGAGAAGCCCGCACACCGCAAGGAAGAGTAGCCCCCCCGCCGCTCGCCGCAACTAGAAAAAGCCTGTGCGCAGCAACGAAGACCCAACACAGCCAAAAATAAATAAATAAAATAAATTTAAAAGTATATCCCTTAGAATTTCCTTTAGTGAGTTTCTGCTGTGGTGAACTCTCTGTTTTGTTTGAATGAAAATGTCTTTATTTGCCCTCCTCCCTGAAATAATTCTAGGCTGACAATTATGGTCTCTTAGCACATTGAAAAATCTCGTCCTTTAAGCTTCCTTTGTTGCTGTTAGGGACTTAGGTCTCAGTCTGACTGTAACCCTTTCCAAGGTAATTCATGTTTCCCCCTCTGGCTGGTTTTAAGGTCTTTCTCTTTGGATTTTAAAATAATTGATATTGTTTTAGGGTTTTTCAGAAATTTGTTTTGCTTTGTTTTAGTTTCCTTTGATGTGTCTAGATGTGGATTTTCTTTTTTCCTGCTTAAGATTTGATGAACTTCTTAAATCTGTGGATTTGTCTCTTTTATTAGTCATTAGTTATTATCCTTTTAAATATAGTCTTTTACTTATTTATTTCATCCTCTCTAGACTCTCAATAAATGTATATCAGACCCTCCTCTTCTATCTTCTATGCCTTTAATCCTCTCTTCTGTATTTTTTGTCTTCTGTGCTGCGTTCTAGATAATTTCTTCTGACCAACGTCAACATCCAGTTCAGTAATGTTCTCTTTAGCTCTGTCTAGCCTGCTGTTAAACTCTTTTTGACTAATTAATTTCAGTTACAAGAGTTTTTCAGTTTTAGAAGTTCTATTTGTTTCTTTGTTAATGTAATGTTTCTAGTTTCTGGTTTCCTGGAGATATTTTCAAGCTAGTTTTTTACTCCTTAATGCATAAAAGCAGTCGCTTCATAGCATATGCCTGGGCATCCCTGTGTCTGAGGTGTCTCTCTGGTGGCCATGAACATGCACCTCTCAGATATCTGGCGATTAAGAGCATAAATAGCTGATGGCACCAGCTGCTGTGCTCTGGTACCCATGACCACATTCATGCAGAGGACATGTCCAGGCACAGCAAGGACCTGGAGGAAAACCTATTTATGGGAGACACGAGACTCCTTTGACAGGTGACTTTGGCTCAAGCACTCCCCTCCAGCCTTACTGAACTTTCTTAGTGCTGCATTGCAGTTCAAGACTCTCCCACCTACCCTTCCATCCTTCTCTGTCTCCTTCACAGGGGCCTGAACTGCAGTGTGGTAGGTCCCTAAGCCCCTGCCCTTCCCTTTATGCCTCTTCATTTTCCTTCACGGGCATTTCCCCTCATAAATTCTTGCATGTCTAGTCTCGTCTTGGTGTCTGCTTCCTGGAGCACCCCAACTAGCCCGAGTGGTACCAGGAATAACCCAAGACAGTAGATGAGAAATGTGCATTTGAGATTACCCCATGCACTGCTAAGTGGACCAGGAGGACGCCAACCCAGTTGGTCGGTGGGGCACGAAGCGTCTTGGCACAGGGTGGAGGCTTAATTACTAACGATTTCACCAGTGGTGATGTGAAGAAATGCCTCAGTGCCAGGGCTACAGCAACGATGCAGGCACTCAGGCTGTATGGGGGAGCCATACCTACAAAAACAGAGTTGACTGGTTACTGTTAAATTGTACTGATGCCCCGCAGAGGGATAAGGAGAAACTGAGGGCAGTTAATGGCTAAGTGTGAGAGCCTCCGTGGTACCTTACAGAGGGGCCCTTCTCTCCTGCAGTGGAAGAGCAGACGCAGTGGAGAGTAGACTGAAGACAGCTGTTAGAGACGTCTGCAGGCTTAGCCAAGGCAGGCCTGTAACACAAAAATTTGAGCGCTGTTGGGGAAAACCTGAGACTCTGAAACATACGATGGGGTCACCTGAATGGATGCCCTGCGCGTGTCAGCTCTGTGACCAGCAGCCACCTCCATCCTCCAGGCCTACAGAGGTGTCCACCCTTCCCCAGTCAGAGCTAGCACTTGTGTTAGATGGGAAGACACTGCAGAGACCTTGCCTACGAGGCAACGGTTGTCCCCTCTTGGGTGTCCCCACCCCTTCTCCTGGCAGCCAGACTGATCACTAGGGTTACATCCCAGTGCAACCCAGCTGAAGATGCACTGGGCATGATAAGGGAGGAAAGAGACCATACAGCAAAAGAATGACAGGAAGCATCCAGCATCTGCTGGCAGGAGCCAGGGGGGCAGCCCTGGAATTAAATTTTAAAGATGCTCAATCAAGACTAGTGTAATGTGGGACTGGATAACTAATTTCTTGGGAGATGGGATTTAATATCCTGGCAAGGACCCCAGGGGATGGGGAGAATTCCTTGCTGGGGTGGCTCCTGGAAGCCTGGAGAAAGGGATGACCAGTACGCAGCTAAGTGGAAAGGCCTGAGGTACCCAGGCCAACGGTAGAGTCAGGAGATGCTGGGATGGACGGATGGTCTCACTTCAATGAGACAGGATGACCAAGAAGTCTCTGTGAGACACACATACTCTAGAGGGTGGGAAATGAACCCTGTGAAGACTCAGAACCCTGCCGTTGGATAGAAGACTTTAGAGCTCAGAGACCTGGCACATCCTGGGACATCTCCTCTAAAATAACATCCTTACCACAGGGAAGGAAGCACTGCCCCGGTGGGATACCCTTGGGTTCTGGAAGCAGTGCATTCCACAGCTGAGAAGACTGTTGCCTCCATCTACTGGATGGCGTGAGGGCTGCCAGCTTTGAGTGGAGCAGAAAGGGCTCTGGCACATGTTCAGGCTCTGGTGGTGCAAGCAGCCTTACTTGGGCCATATGATGCAGCAGACCCTGTGGGGTTGGAGGTGTCAGTGGTGAGAAAAGATGCGGCGTGCAGCTTGCTGCAAGCCCCAGTGGGAGAATCACAGGGCAGGCCCCTGAGATTCCAGAGCAGGGCCGTGCCATTCCTAGCAGAGAATTATATGCTCCTTGAGAAAGTCCCTAGCACGTTACTGGGTCCTGGTAGAGATGTTTACCATCTTTAGGAATTGTCTAACCTTTGGGAGGGGAACAGTCTCGCCAAGGTCAGCCGGGCCCCAGAGGTCAAAATCATCAGAACGCAGCAAATAAAAGATGTGGTTGAGGGCTTCCCTCGTGGCGCAGTGGTTGAGAATCTGCCTGCTAATGCAAGGGGACATGGGTTCGAACCCTGGTCTGGGAGGATCCCACATGCCGCGGAGCAACTAGGCCCGAGAGCCACAACTACTGAGCCTGCGCGTCTGGAGCCTGTGCTCCGCAACAAGAGAGGCCGCGATAGTGAGAGGCCCGCGCACCACGATGAAGAGTGGCCCCCGCTTGCCACAACTAGAGAAAGCCCTTGCACAGAAATGAAGACCCAACACAGCAAAAATGAATAAAATTAATTAATAAACTCCTACCCCCAACATCTTCTTTAAAAAAAAAAAAAAAAGATGTGGTTGATAGAAGGTTCAGGAACAAGTTGCTTCCACCTCCTTGCAGGAGCCGGTGGTGTCACAGCTTCGGCCCCGAGCCTGGCTTAGCCCTTGGCCTGGCTTAGCATCCTTCCACCTCATCACCCTCATCTGGATCTGGAGCCCAGCTGGCCTATTGCTTTGCGGTTCTGTTCTGTTTTGGGTCCATAGTGATGTTTTCTTGTTTTTGAGCTCAGTTTGCATTTCTGGTTTCTGTTTTTATATTTTCTCTCTCGTTACTATACGTTTCAAGAAAAAGAGTGCGTCAGAGCACGAACACGCTGCACCGTCTTAACCAGATGTCCAGTTCATCCTCTGTCTATCTGTTTGTTAAGGTGGGGGCTACCAGAGCAGGACTATACGCTTACGGGAGAGGCTGAATGGAGAAGAATTGGAAGGAGAGGGGATCATCGGTGCATGGGGCTTCCTGAGAGAGCGGGAAGTGATGGGTGGAGAGCACGGCGGGCTGAGGGGACCTTTGCTACAGGGAGAGATGCTCTCTGCTGTGGAAGGAGGAGGGGAGGGCAGCAGATTGGGGAGCTTCTACTTTAGAGGACAGGAAGTTGGGGTGGTGCCCACATGGTGGCTATTGCCTGTCTTTATGAAGCAGGACATGAGGCCATCAGCTGAGAAGACGAGACGATGGGGTGAAAAGGAAGGGATATTGGCAGACAGAGAGGATTTCTAAAACAGGAGTTGGTAGCTCTTCCAATTTCTTTTTTTTCTTTTTTTCTTTTGGCTGCATTAGGTCATCGTTGCTGCGCGCGGGCTTTCTCTAGTTGTGGCGAGCGGGGGCTACTCTTTGTTGCGGTGTGCGGGCTTCTCATTGCGGTGGCTTCTCTTGTTGCGGAGCACGGACTCTAGGTGCGTGGGCTTCAGTAGTTGTGGCACATGGGCTTAGTAGTTGTGGCTTGCAGGCTCTAGAGCGCAGGCTCAGTAGTTGTGGTGCACGGGCTTAGTTGCTCCGTGGCATGTGGGATCTTCCCGGGCCAGGGCTTGAACCCGTGTCCCCTGCATTGGCAGGCGGATTCCCAACCACTGCGCCACCAGGAAAGTCCTCTTCCAGTTTCTAAAAACTACTTACATGTTGGAGCTGATTGACAAAGCGTAAATGTATTACATTTTGAGTATTTTGCAAACAAAAAGGATTTTGAATGGCCCTGTTGTTAGGCATGAGAAATATATTTCCAGTGTTATTTTGACTTTTAGTAACTCTTCGAATGACATAACCCTTTTGATTGTGCCTCAAAGAGTGGCCATGGAGGAAAATTTGTATTTCTTTTTGTGAGCTTCAGTGAAAAGAAATCCACAGAATTGCATATAAAGGTTAGGTAGCCTGAAGACTAAAGGGATTTGCTTATTTCTGGGTTTTTTGATTACTTTTGTTAGATTTTAAAATTTTATTTTGGACCATTTTATAACAGCTATGGAGTCGGTTTGCCTTGGAATGAATCCTGGCCTCTATTTATGAGCTACGTGAAATTGGGCGAGCAATTTTTTATCCTTGTGTCTCAGTTTCTTCTCCTGTAACAAGGGTAACATAATAATATTTACTTCATGGAGCTGTTGTAAGGAACAAATTAGATGATGTATGTAAAATGCCTAGCTCAATAAAGCTTAGCTGTCCTTGTCATTTTTAATGGTTGAAAAATATCCTACTCTATAACTATCATAATTTATCTAGCCAACTGCCCATTGATAGATATTTAAATTGCTTCTAATATTTTTGCTGTAATAAACAAAATTTGGTAAATATATGAAGATGGGGAGCAATGGGATTTCTTACATACTGTTAGTGGGAGCGTAAATAGGTATCAACCCTTTAGGAAATAGTTTGACACTACTCTGTAAAGTTGAATATGAACATACCATGTGACTCACTAATTCCATGCCTAGGCATACATCCTACAGAAACTGTTACATATCTGTGCCAGGAGATTTGTGTAAGAACGTGCATAGCAGCCTTGTTCTTGGTAGCCCTAATGGAAAGGACCCAAATGTCCAATAACAGTAGACTGGATAAAGGTGGCCTTAGAAACAAATGAACTACCACTATGTGCAACCCAGGAGAAACTCACAAGCATTTGACATTTGACGAAATAAGCAGGTCATAGCCTAAAATTCATATGGAATCCCAAGGGACCCTGAATACTCAAAATAATCTTGAAAAAGAAGAAAAAGTTGGAGGTCTCACACATCCTGGTTTCAAAACTTACTAAAAACCTCTAGTAATCACAAAAGTTTAGTGCTGGCAGAAAGACAGACTTATAGACCAATGGAATAGAATAGACAGCCAAGAAATAAACCCTTATATGTACAGTCAAGTGATTGTCAACAACCGTTCAATGAGAAAAGGACAGGTGTATTACCTTATACCATACACAAAAATTAACTCAAAATGAATCAAAGACCTAAAACTATAAAACTAAGATCTAAAACTATAAAACTCTTCGAAGAAAACATAGGGGGAAAGCTTCTTGAACTCTGGACTTGACAAAGATTTCTTGGATATGTTACCAAAAACACAGACAAAAAATTAGATCAAAATTAAAGACTTCTGTGCATCAAATGACAAAATTAGAGAGAAAAAATACCAACCTACAGAATGGGAGAAACATTTGCAAATTATATATCTGATAAGGGGTTAATATCCAATCTATATAAAGAACTTCTGCAACACAACAACAAAAAAACAAGCAACCCAATTAAAACATGGAGAAAGGACTTGAATAAACATTTATCCAAAAAAGATACACAAACGGCAAGAGGCACATGAAAAAAATGCTCAACATTATTAATCATTAGTGCAAATCAACACTAGTGAGATGCCACCTTACATCCAGCAGTATGGCCACTATTAAAAAAAAAACCAACAGAAAATAACAAGTGTTGATGAGAACGTGGAGAGATTGGAACCTTTGTGCACTGTTGGTGGGAATGTAAAGCAGTGCTCCTGCTGTGGAAGACAGTGTGGCAGTGCCTCCAACAATTAAGACTAGAACTACCGTGTGATCCAGCAATTCCTCTTTTGCATATATGCGCAAAAGAATTGAAAGCAAGGACTCGAAGAGATATTTGTACATCCATGTTCATAGCAGCATCATTCACAACAGCCAAAATGTGGAAGAACCCAAGTATCCATCAATGGGTAAATAGGTAATCAAAATGCAGTATACATATATACAATGGAAACTTTTTCAGCTTTAAAAAGTAATGAAATTCTGCTACAGGCTACAGCATGGAGACCTTGAGGACATTATGCTAAGCGAAATAAGCCAGTCAATAAAGGACAAATATTGTATGACTCCCCTTATTTGAGGTACTTAGATTAGTAAAATTCATAGAGACAGAAGTAGAATGGTGGTTGCTAGGAGCCTGTGGGGAGTGGGGAACGAGGGATTATTGTGTAACAGGTACAGAGTTTCACTTTGTGAGACAAAAAGAGTTCTGTGGATGGACAGTGGTGATGATAGCATAATAATGTGACTGTACTTAATGCCACAAACTGTACACGTAAATATGGTTAAGGTGGTAAATTTTATACTATGTGTATTTTACCACAATTAAAAAAAAGAAGCAGGTCACAAAATAATACATACAATAACATTCCACTTACCTAAAATTCAAAAACAGGCAAAACTATGCTTTCATAGATGGTGAAACTGCAAAAAAAAAAAAAAAAAAGCAAGGAAATGATTCTTAGAAACGTCAAAATAAATGGCAGTCGTTTCTACTGGGGACAGGAGGGGATGAGGGAGGGACTTTTGGGTGCCGCCTACGTTCTGTTTCTTGGTTCAGGTTATATACGGATGTTTGCCTTATTCCTCTCTTGACCTGTACAGATATTTTAGGTATCATTTATATTTGATATATTTTCATAGTTAAGAAGGAAAAGAAAGAGTTAAAAACACTTTACTGCTATAGATTATTCAATCAGACAATACTGTGGAAAAAGCAACTAATGGTTTGCTGGAAACCTCACAGCCTCCCACCAAAATAGCTGTAAGATTTCTCCTGTCCGTTGGCCCTGGTGGATTTGGAGTTGGCAGCAAGTGACACCACACAAGCTGCCGGGCGTTGTGGGGGAAGGTGACAGAGCTAAAGAGACCCCAACAGACGGGGCTTCAAAGTGGATCTGGAGCCTCATTTTTCCTTCATTCCTCTTCATGACACTGCTACGTTCACCATTTTTCAGTTGTTAAAAAGCGTCGGGTGGGGAGTTCCCTGGTGGCCTAGTGGTTAGGGTTCAGGGCTTTCCCTGCTGTGGCCTGGGTTCAGAACCTGGCTGGGGAACTGAGATCCCGCAAGCTGCAAGGTGCAGCAAAAAATAAAAATAAAATAAAAATAATACATACATACATAAATAAATAACAATTTTAAAAGTATCGGGTGAATTTCTTTTAACCTAAATAATTTCAGTTCAGCGTGGAAAGGAAAGATGTGCTTAACAAATATCTAGCTCAAAACTCTGCTTGAAAGTGTTTCTGGTGACCAACCAGGCAGGTGTCATCAGTATTATCACCCACAAGAAGTTGCTGGCCACTCACCATGTGCCTTATCTGAGATGAATGCTGTGATTTCTGGTGAAAAACAACCTTGAAAAATATTATTCACTAGTAACCAAGCAACTTTTTGCATTCCAAGAACTTCAAATAAAATATAAACAACTTCAGATTCTCTTGAGTGTGAAAGACCAAAATAATCCATGCCATGCCCACAGCATCTAAAGAGCTGGATGCTGTCCCCTGGGGTGAGGAGTTGGGAAGCACATGGTCAACATCAAGGATTTGGAGGAGGTTATCGCCATAAAATATGATGGATCAACAATAGAATAAGGAAGTAAATCCTGGTAGAGTCAGAGGGCGATTACTATATTGCAACGCTAATGAATGAATTACAGTTACACGTGACAACCTGGACGAACCAATGCTAAGGGGGAAACATGTCACAAAAGAATATAAACATCATGATTTTATTTAAAAGTCCATATGATGTTCATAAATAGGCAAAGCTATTTTGTATTGTTGGGAATGTATATTTGGGGGGAAATAATGAGAGCGTGACCTGCATAAGGAGGAAGGGGCGGGGGGGGCGCGACCAGGAAATGATGGTGAAGGAGCTGCTGACAACCATCCTTTGCTGTTTCTTGACTTGGGTCATTGTTACACTTGTGCTCGTGTTAAACTCTACGTTTGTATCTGTTATATGGCTCAAAGCGTCAATAAAAAGCACGATGGCATCTTACTCATTGTGAGAAACGTGAAGATGGAGCCTATAATGTTTTGCCGTGGTGATTTTCCCCTTGAGCCGCCCAGACCTTTCTAAGATACTGACTTTCATGAACTAGAAAAGTCATTTCTTTCTCTTGATCAGAGCAGGGGCACATCAATGGCGGGGAGGGAGGGTTGGTTTTTCTTTCTCTTTCTATTGCTATTTCTCCTTCCTTGGCCATAAGGAGAGAATTGAGACCAACAAGAGTCTTTTCCATCTGCCTGTCAATGTAGGGGACACAAGTTCGAGCCCTGGTCCGGGAAGATCCCACGTGCCACGGAGCAACTAAGCCCGTGCACCACAACTACTGAACCCGCGCATCACAACAAAGAGTAGCTCCCCACTCACCGCAACTAGAGAAAGCCCGTGCGCAGCAACAAAGACCCAACACGGCCAAAAATAAATAAATAAAATAAATTTTTTTAAAAAGAGTCTTTTCCAGAGACTTTGATTTTTTTTTAGAAACATGAGTGTGCATATGTCTGACCCGTGAAAGGATAAAATTAGACCCTTGGGGACAGCCACTGTACATAACTTAGTGCTAAAGAACAGGTCTTCTGAAGAGCAATTGACATCTCCAGTGTCAGGAGTTTGTAATAAATATTCCACACAAGGAACACCTGGTTCATAGGGTCTTGGGAAAGGGGTTTGCTGGAACCTATTCTTTTTTTTTTAAGTTTTTTTTTCTAATTTATTTATTATTGTCTGCGTTGGGTCTTCGTTGCTGCTTGCGGGCTTTCTCTAGTTGCGGCGAGCGGGGGCTACTCTTTGTTATGGTGCGCGGGCTTCTCATTGCAGTGGCTTCTCTTGTTGCGGAGCACAGGCTCTATGTGCGCAGTCTCAGTAGTTGTGGCTCCGGGGCTCTAGAGCGCAGGCTCAGTAGTTGTGGCGTATGGGCTTAGTTGCTCTGCGGCATGTGGGATCTTCCTGGACCAGGGCTCGAACCCATGTCCCCTGCATTGGCAGGCGGATTCTTAACCACTGCGCCACCAAGGAAGTCCGGAACCTATTCTTGTAAACTGTTGGCAGTCTGCCTCTCTAGTGCAGAAACATTTCATTTCTGTGAACCATTTTGTACTTTAAATGTTCAAAGTGAATCCGTAACTCACAGTAGCATCAATAAACCTGTCTCAGAAACTGTCTACATAATAAAAGGAAAGGTGTAAGAGGAGCCCATCCATAAAAAACGATCTTCTCCCCCCCCCCTTTTTTTTTTCGGTACGCAGGCCTCTCACTGTTGTGGCCTCTCCCGTTGCGGAGCACAGGCTCCGGACTTGCAGGCTCAGCGGCCGTGGCTCATGGGCCCAGCCGCTCCGCGGCATGTGGGATCCTCCCGGACAGGGGCATGAACCCGCCCCTGCATCGGCAGGCACTCTCAACCACTGCGCCACCAGGGAAACACCCTGACTTACTTCACTCTTGATCGTTAACATTTACACACCAGCTGTAGCAGCAACACGTTACATTCATTTGCAAATTAGCTTCCAATCTAGTATATCTCCAGAAAAGGGAATAAAATCCTATTAAAGAACACAAGACAGCTCTCATAAGCCAGAATATTCTGTTTTTGACAGAAACTAAAGGGAACAGGGAGAGAGGAAAACTCAAGATTTGCTAAGCATTTAACGTGATGGGCGCTCGCTGCTGTAATATTGGTACATATTTCCTCCTGTAATTCTCACTACAGCGCTGAAGGTAGAAAAGATCCCCATTCTATAGATGAGGAGTCTGAGCCTTGAGAAAATATGGGAATTTCCTAAATTCAGCCAGCTGTTCTCACTAGGGAAGGGTGGCGCTTGCTTGCAGATCCTGGTGAGTTTCACTCCAGAGCTGGCTCGCTTTGCCAATCTGCCAGACCGGCCACAGGGAGATGCCACATCACAGCTCTGTCTTCAAGTCACATCTAGTCCAACTGGCTCTCCAAAGGTGTGAGGGCGTGCATCTTCAACAGGGACCATATTGCCCCCAAGGATGCAGCAGTTGGTTTTTGGGAACAATAACCTCATAGTTATTATAAAGTACGTGTATACATATAGTACAGAAATAGATATCTAGTACACCTATACTATTAAAATTTCATGGAGGGGAATGATTAGGAAAAAAATGTCTAAAAAACTCCTTATGATAATGATGAAAAGGGTTGTGAACACGGGGCAAAGGGAAAGACTAGAGACATGGGTGGCTGTTAGACCTGCCGTTGTGCACTTGATGGTCTGGGGCCTCCACAGGGGAGGGATCTGGAACCCCAGGGTCCTCCAGCTCCTTCTCCCCATTCTGAACATGGAAGCCCAGAGGAGGCACAGGCCACGGCTGTATAGAGAGTCTGGTGCTAGATGCAACCCAGACCTTTCACTCTTTAGCTCTTGTTGGGAACATTGCTGGTGGATTCATCCCACACACAGCAATGGCAAAATGTCTTGGAGGAGATGAACAGGTGCTGCTTTCCTTAAGCAGCGTGGGGACGCCTGAAGTGGGAACACTCCCTGGGGCAAAGACTCAAAGACCCTCACATCCATCCAGTTCACAGAACCTCTGGATCAGGCCACATGTGGAGGTGTCCAACTGCTTTGGTGTAGTGGGCACCAAGGGTGAGGTAGGTGGAAGGCTTTTCAGAGAACGAAATGTATCTTTAGGTCCACCTAAAGCTTCCTCCACCCAAGTGGGATTTGAAGCTTTTCCCCTGTGAGCTCAGGGGTTTACCCTCTCACTCCTACAGGGGACAGCGGAAGTGGCTGCAAAGATGGAATTCTTTTGTGTCACTTCCCTGTCCTTGACAGAGCAGAATTTATGGCAGGCATCCTCTGCATTATGGTCCTGCTCAACCGTCATTTCAAAAATGACATTAGCTGTAGTCCTAGGATCAGTTAAAAAAAATGGTGAAATATGAAAACTAAAGAACAGGGCTCCAGTGCCTGCGCCTTCTCTGCATTGTGATGGGGTACGACGTGGTTTCACAAACTTCTGTCTTAGTCTTGAGGAAGGGACAGGACTGTTTAAGATTTTTAAATACAAGACACAGGAAGACTCTGTCAAGGGTAGGAGGAAAACTATACGTTTAGGTCACTCACTAACACACTTAAAAGAAAATGTCTCCAGTGACCATAAATTACTGGATATCTTACAGGGGGCACACATGCGTCAGATAACTCCCTTCCCCTTTATCTGTGTTTTTTGATACCTGGTAGGAGGGAGTGGGGGAGAGACACTTCACAGTGAACGGAGGTGGATAAAAGGAGAAGATCTGACAGTTGCTGTTATTACCGTGCCGTATCATTTACCTCAGCCAGGAGTCACTAATGCACCAGGTCACCCCCGAGGTCGAGGGCAATTCGGGGAGTTTCCATAGCCAAACAGGGTAGCTTGCTGGCTGGGGGGCACACATCAAAGTGTGACAACAAACATGAGAAGAAGATTTGTTCAGGTACAGAGATCAAGATAACAGTGCTTTCCTTGCAATATTCTACCACTGTGGTGGAAGGGATGCTTTAAATTTCAACATCTGTTCTTTCTGATCTTTTGAGAAGGAGCAAACACAATTAAGGGTTTAGTGAAATATCCTGTTTCTTTAGAAGTGGGCTCTTGCTAATAATGTATTGTTTCACTAATGTCTTCCTCTGCACCAACTCCAAATGTGAAGTAGAAATCTCCCCCTTTTTTACGGTGGCAAAATACACATAACGTAAAGTTTACCAATTTTAAGTGTACAGTTCAGTGGCATCAAGTACATTCCTATTGTTGTACAACCATCTCTACCATCCGCCTCCAGAACTTTTTGTTTCCTTCAACTGAAACTCTGTACCCATTAAGTACCAACTCCCCATTCTTCCCATAACCTCATAACCCCCAGCCCCTGATAACCACTACTCTTTCAATTTCTATACATTTGACTAATCTAGGTAACTCATCAAAGTGGAATCACACAACATGTATCCTTTTGCGTCTGACTTACTTCACTTAGCACAATGCCTGCCGGGTTCTTCCATGTTGTAGCATGTATCAGAATTGCATTCCTTTTTAAGAGTGACTGATATTCCATTGTATGTATAGACCACATTTTGTTTATCCAGACATCTGTTGACGGGCATCTGGATTGTTTCCATCCTTTGGCTATTGTGAATAATGCTGCTATGAACATGGGTGTATAAGTATCTGTTTGAGTCTCTGCTTTCAATTCTTTTGTATACCCAGAAGTGGAAAGCTAGATCACATGGCAATTCTGTGTTTAATTTTCTGAGGAACTACCATGCTGTTTTTCTCCCCCCTCCCCATATTTTTTGTACCTTAAACCTATGTGGCTTTTTTATTGGCATTATATGAAATTGGTTCTGTACACTGAATAGTTTGAAATAGGTTATAGTTTCCACAGTGGCATTGGTTGCCGTTTATAGTCTCCGAACAGTAGGTATCTGGACAGTCAGGTAGCAGGTGAGAGATACCCAGTGAGCATTGTTTCCCATGAGACATTATTTCAGTGAGATCAAGCGTGCAGTCCTTAATGTCAAGCCAAAGACAGTAACAAAGTAGATGTCACTAACCCAGGGTGGCTGTTCTCCACTTGGGACATGGGACTTGCAGCCACATAAGAACTCCTATGTGTTCTGAATTCAGTTCACCAGTGCAGAGTTCCCTGAGACCTTGGAGTAGTGGCAGTACAGGAAGATTTGGGAGACCTGGGTGCTAATCCTAATCTTGCCATAAATAATGTGTGATATTGAAAAATACCTTTAGCCTCTCAGACACATAGCTTCCCTAAGGACATTTGAGTTCAGTGTTCTCTAAATTACTTAGAGCTTTGTAATCCTGTGAAGTAACAGTTACCTTGATACTATGCTATTGTTAAACACTGATGACTCCTTTTTAATCTGGCCCCTTTAATGAATCCAGTAATTTTCAAAAAACCTGAAATAATTCTTCACTTTTTGTTCCCAGTTACTGAACATCTAGTAACATTTCAGCAGCTCCACTGGGTGTTTTTGGTTTTGCTTATTTGCTTAGCACTTGTGAGTTTCCGTGGTTTCACCTCTCTCAACATTATGAGGTCTGAAAAGCACCCTTGGAAAGAGAAAGACATTGGGGGCCTCCCAAAGGCTGGGCAGGTCCAGTGAGTGTCTGTAATTGACTGTACGAAGATACCAATTTCCCTGCAGTTGAAATAAAATTAAGTGCAGAAAATAAGATTTTATGTCTGTACAGAGTCATAGGTTATTTTCCTCTCAAAGGCTACTGTGAGATAAATATGATTTCTCAGGTTTTCATGAAAAAGTGATTTGAATATTGGGCCTAGAGTTCCAAGTTCAAACTATATGTTTATCATAGTTCTTGGTATAACAGTGCTTGAAGGCTGACCAAAATTTCTAGGGCCATTGGGAAAACCCATTGATGGGAATTTTTGATTTGCAAGAAAGACAATACCAACTTAAAGTATACTTTCTTATTAGCTAAAATCTTGGCCAAGCTTATGTTAGAAAAGGCTGATCCTGTGAAATGTGCCATCCGGGTCCTCTGATTCTGCGAGGGGTTCATTTGTTCTAAATGGTAGGCACAGATGTTTGTGTTTTGTTTCTGATGTTGCTTAACTTTGTGTGACGAGTGGTAGGATTTCAAGCAGTCTCAAATTGCGATGATTAGGAAAACCAGCAAATGACTGTGTCACAGCATTAGAGAGATCATGATATGATTAAATAATGAAACTTTTGCACCGCCACTACTGGTAAGGGGGTATTTGTGTTACACTGAAATCTAAAATACAGCAAAGAATATAAAAGATATATGTATGACAAAGACCAGTGTTCCAAAGAATCTATCACCCAAAGGAAAAATAGAACATTTCTAGTGCCCACGTGTCCTTCCTCCAGTACCTCCTACTGTTTTCCCCTGGAGGAGTGGTTTATAGCCCTCATTACACATTAGCATCACCTGAGGGGCTTTTGAACCATACTGATGCCAGTGCTGGTTACACATTAGAATGGGGAATTAGTCTAATCTAATCTAATCTAATCTAATCTAATAGTTTTGATTCTATTATACTGCATATAGCTAAGGGTAAAAACCACTGTACTAAAGAGTTCTTCTCAAACTTCAATGTGTGTTCAAATCCCCTAAAGATCTTGTTAAAACATAGCCCCTCAAGTCTTGTACATCCTCTGTAAGATTTCTTCCTAGGTACTTTATATTTTTCTTACTATTGTAAATGGTATTTTAACTGATTGTTACCAATGTGTTAAAATATATTGGCTTTTGTAGATTGATACTGTCCAGCAAACATGCTGTATCCTGTTATTAATTATGGTAATTTATCTATGGATTATTTGGAGTTTTCTATGTAGACAGTTGTATCGTCTTGCAAGTAATAACAATCTTGTTTCTTTCTGCCCAATCCTTCTATATTTTCCTGTTTTTTCTGCTTTTCTTCCCACATGGCTAGGCCTTCAAAACAATCTTTTTTGGTTTTTTTTTTTGCAGTATGCGGGCCTCCCACCGCCGTGGCCTTTCCCGTTGCGGAGCACAGGCTCCGGACACGCAGGCTCAGCGGCCACGGCTCACGGGCCTAGCCACTCCGCGGCTTGTGGGATCCTCCCGGACCGGGGCATGAACCCATGTCCCCTGCATCGGCAGGCGGACTCTCAACCACTGCGCCACCAGGGAAGCCCCCTTCAAAATGATCTTAAAGAGGAAGAGTGATGGCAGGTATTCATGTTAGTTTCTGATCTTAAAGGGAGTGTTTTTAATATTTCATAATTGAATATGGTATTTTCTCAGGTGTTTTTTTTCTTTTTATGAGGATGTGTTTTATCAAGGTTAAGGAAGTTGTTTTCTCAGCTTGCTGGATTTTTATTATGAAGAACATTGAATGTTATCAAATGATTTTTCTCCATTATTTTGTTTTTCTGATTTAAAGCTACATTATTGTGAATTACATTAATTGGCCTTGAATTCTTAGGATCAACCCAATAAGATAATCAGGTACTGTATTTTTTATATATCACTATATTTGGTTTGTCTACATTTTATTTAAAGCTTTTATATGTATGTCAGGCTAGTTTTACAACCTCTTTTTCTATTCTCTGGAAGAGAAATTATCTGAATAGAATATAATATTTGAATATTTGGTAGAACTAGAAGTAGTCATTTGAGGCTGCTGTCTTCTTTGTGACAAGATTTCTAAACTATAAATTTAGTTTTATTAATGGTTGAGACTTTTTCTAGGGATGTGTTATAGTTTGCTAGAACTGCCATAACTAAGTACCACCGAGTAGGTGGCTTTAACAACAGAAATTTATTTTCTCACTGTTCTGGAGGCTGGAGTCCCAAGATCAAAGTGTGGACAGGGTTGTTTTCTTCTGAGACCTCTCTCCTTAGCTCGTAGATGGCTGTCGTCTCCCTGTGTCTTCACATGGTCTTTCCTCTGTGTCTGTCTGCGTCCTAACATCCTCTTCGTATAAGGACACTAGTCCAAATGGTTTAGGGCCCATCCTAAAGATCCCATTTATACTTACTTCTTTAAAGATACTACCTTTAGATCCAGTCACATTCCAAAGTATTGGGTGTTAGGACTTCAGCAAATGAACGCAATTCAGCCCATAAAATGATGTATCCATTTCCTCTAGGTTTTCAAATTAATTGGCCCAAATTTGTTTATATCTTGTTTACTGTCTCCAGCCTCATTTAATATGTCCACACATTAATTCTTGATTAGTTTAGTTGTCTCCCCCTCTGTCTTTCTCTTTTATTAATCTTACTGCTATCGATTTTTCAGTCTTGTCAATTGTAGGAGTTCTTTATATATTCTGTGTATAATCTCACTGTCATATAAATATATCAAAAATATTTTCCCCAGTCTGCAGTCATCTTCTTAGCTGTGTCTTTTGAAGTACAGAATTTTAAAGTTTTCATAAAGTCCAATGTGTCAACTTTTTCTTTTCTGTTTAGTGTATTTTGTGTTCTGGCTACAAAAGCTCTGCCTACCCCCAGATTATAAAGTTTGTCTCCTATGTTTTCTTCTGGAAAATTTATAATTTTAGCTTTTACAATTAGGTCTATGATTCATTTAGAGCTAATTTTTGTGTGTTGTGAGGGAAGGATTTATTTTTTTATTTTTATTTTTTTTGCGGTACACGGGCCTCTCACTGTTGTGGCCTCTCCCGTTGCAGAGCACAGGCTCCGGACACACAGGCTCAGCAGCCATGGCTCACCGGCCTAGCCGCTCTGTGGCATGTGGGATCTTCCCAGACCGGGGCACGAACCCGTGTTTTGTGCATCGGCAGGCGGACTCCCAACCACTGTGCCACCAGGGAAGCCTGAGGGAAGGATTTTTATATTGTTTTCCATGTAAATAATTAGCTGTTCCAACACCACTTGTTGAAAAGATTGTTTTCTTCCCTCATTGAATTACCTTGGCATATTTGTCAAAAATCTGTTGATTATATATATATATATAAAATATGTATATATATAATATGTATATATACATATAATATGTATATATGGCTGTTTTTGGACTCTATATCTGTAACATTGATCTAATGTTTATCTTTATACTAAAACCACACTATCTTAATTAGTGTAGCTTTTTTGTGTGTGTGTGGTATGCGGGCCTCTCACTGCTGTGAGATGACAATCTGTAGACATTTCCATTTACCACCAAGGGTTCTGGGCATGGAAATTACAGATGGCTAGAATCCCATTACAGTGAGCTTCACTGGCATTTTCTATTGACCAATTAGCCCTTGTCTGACTGAAAAGGCTTCTTGCCATGTCCGGAAGAGAATGCCTAAGGCAATGTTGGTTTTTATTTATTCCAGAAAAACAAATATTTTTTATTTTTAGCTTCTTTAAATTCCAGATAAATGTATTCTTTTGCCAAAGAGGATGATTTTCCACATCGAAGGCTAAGACTCTGTGTGTGTGTTTGTGTACATAGTATGTATCCCTTATCTTGTGACTGGAATATAAATGTGACTAAATAAAAGGTGTAGTAGAGGTACTATTTGTTCCATTAATTTGTTTTACAAATTATTTAAAACCCAATTAATTTAATCTAAGTTTCAATATAGTAGAAGCTACATGCCAGAAGCTTGCATGACAAAAATGCTATAAATGATATAGTAACTCATATTAAACAAGATTTTCTTAAAGTAGCACACAGTAAAAACCACCAGGTGTCTCTTATTTGAGTATATGCTGTCATTAGTCAAAAGTAAGTACACATGCAAGGAAAAATACTAAGAAAGACTTTTTTTTTTTTTTTCCGGTACGCGGGCCTCTCACTGTTGTGGCCTCTCCCATTGTGGAGCACAGGCTCCGGACGCGCAGGCTCAGCAGCCATGGCTCACGGGCCCAGCCGCTCCGTGGCATGTGGGATCCTCCCGGACCAGGGCACAAACCCGTGTCCCCTGCATTGGCAGGCGGACTCCCAACCACTGCGCCACCAGGGAAGCCCGAAAGACTTGTTTTATAAAACTGACCAAAATATTGATGGATACTCTCCTTTTTGTGGACACTCTCAGACCTTTAGAATAAAGCATATTGAAATGCTACCAGTTATTCTGTGTACTTCTGTCACTAGTTTTTCCTAGTCTCTGAAAGGCTATATACTACGACTCAGACATGCCAAGAACACATGGTTTATTCCTATAATTGTTATAATCTTGTTTCAAACTTCCGGCCTATGTGTATAGTAGGCTTGTGGGAGAGAAGGAGGAAGGACTTGCCAATTAATGCTTTCTTTTCCTGTTCAAATACACTCCTTCAGGTAACTGCTCAGGTGTTCAGAGTTTTTCCCCCTTGCTTTTTCCTCCTCCAGATGTTGGGTATAGAGACAAGCTTCAGTGTCCTCTTGGTGGTCAGGAGAGGAGGCCTCAGGTCCTCAAGTTCAGGTCCTGTGCTGTCCTCTGAGCCTTTGCTGGTTTGGGGGTTGAAGTCCCCATCGCCTGCTGCCTGCGCACCGCTGGCAGTCACTGTTGACACCTGTGGCTGATGAGCTTGTGGTCTGTCCTCTGGGCTGGTCAGGGCCCTGTGATCGTCCTGTGCCGTCTCAATCCTACCTCAGCTCTTGCTGTTTCTGAAGCTGTGACTCTTAATGGTTCCCACTTTCTGCCTTTGCTTCCTCCTTCACTCCTTCCTTTCTGCCTTTCTCCCTCCTTGCTCCCTTCCTCCATGTCTCTCTCCCTCCCTTCTGTCTTCTCCTCCACTAATTTTTTTTTTTTTTTTTTTTTTTTTTTTGCGGTACGTGGGCCTCTCACTGTTGTGGCCTCTCCCGTTGCGGAGCACAGGCTCCGGACGCGCAGGCTCAGCGGCCATGGCTCACGGGCCCAGCCACTCTGCGCGGCATGTGGGATCTTCCCGGACCGGGGCACAAACCCGTGTCCCCTGCATCGGCAGGCGGACTCTCAACCACTGCGCCACCAGGGAAGCCCTTGACTCATCTTTGAACCAGCCCATATTTTCTTCTGGTGAACTGGCCACAGGTGTGAGATGAGAGAGAGGTGATGGTGCATGAATTCATTTTCTAGGACTGCTGTAACAGAATATCACAGACCGAGTGGCTTAAAACAACAGAAATTGTGCACTGTACATTGGTGTCTGGCCAATGGTGAGAATGGAGACTGAAATGCACACAGTGATTTTCAGGGCTGCATCTACACAAAGGGAGGACTTTTTCTAGTTGCACAAAGGCTAGCAGAGGTTCTGTGGGAGAAGTCTAAGGTGCACTGGTGTCAGGTAGTTTAGCCCTACTTTATCATGGGCAGAGCCAAGGTTAAGGTGATTTGAATGATACCCAAAGATTTTATACCTTAAACATCCCAATTACTTTGTATCTTTGGAGTCACAGTGGGGTCCAAGAAACAGAAAGCAACATATCTGAGTCAAAAATCAGAAAGAAATTTGGAGGATAAGACTCAACAGCAAAAAAGAATTTGTTTATTATGCATTTGTCCAACAAAAAATAAAAACAAATTTCAAGGCACGTCTTGAAAATGGGAGAGGAAGTACCTGAAAAGTTCCCAGTATATTATAGCTGGCAAATGAAAATAACTTATAGTAATTATTATTAGCAGTTACATATATATGTACATTTTATTGATATTTCCTTAATTGATTGCTGTTTCTTAACTAATATTTATTACTTATTTTGTGGATACAAAACTACTCAGAAGGGTCTCAGTATTTATTATTTTATTTTTCTGAACATAAAAATTCATACAGCTTTCACAAGTTTGGGTACAATCCTTGCCCCACAATTCTGTTTTTTTCCTATAAGGTTTTAAGTTATTCAACTATGTATCTCCTACTATGGGCTTTTTCAGGATCTTAACTCTCCTGTTCAAGAAGATAATACTGTAGATTCTGCATTATTTATGTGGGCCTTTTTGTCAGTGGCAATTACAGTGTGGTTCACATCTCATAACTGATTCCCCTTGTTTCTTCCCAGCCAGCCTAGCTCAAAACTTCCACTTATTCTTTGACATTTTTTCATTCCTAATACTTAAGATTCTTCTTTTACAACATCTCTTGCAAGTATGGCTTTCTGCTTCCCCCTTGGCACCACCCTAGTTGATATTTAGATTCTTGCAATAGCCTCCTAACTAGTCTTTCTAACTTCAACATCTTCTCTTTCCAATCTAACCCCTATACTGCTTTTAGATGGTTTTTCCCCAGATTCTCCTGTCATCATGTCATTTCCCTGGCCAAAATTTTCAGTGGTGCCCCATCATCTCT
Source organism: Mesoplodon mirus (assembly GCF_964341445.2). Lineage (NCBI taxonomy): Eukaryota > Metazoa > Chordata > Mammalia > Artiodactyla > Ziphiidae > Mesoplodon > Mesoplodon mirus. The sequence continues at coordinate 29,429,818 of NC_138996.1, forward strand.
AGTAATCTCAAAACTCATTTGATTGTATACATATCAGTAAAAGTATTTTGAGCATGCACCCCTAATATATATATATATATAGTATATATGTATTTATTTATAAATTATACATGTATACTCCTATCTCTACATATACTTAATATTAATTAAGCTTAACTTTAAACTTTTTTAGATAAAAATAATTATAAATGGAAATTCTTCTGCCATCCCAAAGGAACATTTAGTGCAACTCATTTTGGGTAATTACATGTAGGCAGAATATTTTTAAAGATCAGAGAGGGGGCAGTGGAGTGCTGTTCCACTGTCTGTGGTGCTGAACTGTGATTGCACATTACCACATCATTGTATCTCCTGACCTTTGGATACTGGGGATTCCTGTCTAACTATCCCCCATATTAAAAACAAAAAACAAAAAAACAACTCCTGTTTATTTTGTTTGTTTGTTTGTTTGTTTTTGGCCACGCTGAGCAGCTTGTGGGATCTTAGTTCCCCAACCAGGGATTGAAACCGGGCGCTCGGCAGTGAAAGTGCCACATCCAAACGACCTGGACCTCCAGGGAAGTCCCTCCTCCATATTTTTTCAACAAAAGGAAATGCTATAGACTATACTCTCAATGGGATTCTAGCTCCTAATATGGAATTCCAGAGGAGTAAAGATTCTTTGTCCTCCATCCTGAAGAACAAAGTATCTCTTTTCCTTGGAAAGAAGCAGACTGAGAATAAAAAGAAATGGAGGGTTTAAGAAAGTCTCCATATTAGCTGAATCATTTCATTTCTCTGTTGAAAAAACACAGTCAAGGAAGAAGTTAAAAGAAGATTCTACTACTCATGTGTTCTTAATTGTATAGCTTCATAACCAAGAATGATTGAAAATAGGTGAAGGCAGTCCTGTCAAAGATAATCCAGTACAATGAAGTTGTACAGTGAGGCTCAAGAATATCAGTGTTAGCAGCTACATGAATACTTCTGTGACTATTGGCTGTTAGAAACAAGACTGTAAATTTCTGCCTTGAGGAAGACTCTGATGATCTATAAAATGTCAACTGACGTTGTCACAAATCAGTGGTTCACATGAATCTCATAGAGACTGTAGAACCTGCAGCACGTGTTATATACATGATGAAAGAGTGTTTCCTCCTTAAATCTCCAGCTAGCTGCGGTTCAACTGAATGCAAAGTAGAAAGCTTAAGGGACATCCAGAGTGTTGGAAAAGAGTTAGGTTTCTCATATACGTAAAGATATATGGAGAACTTAGAAAAACAGAACAATACCTTGTTATCAATGGTTCTTCTGTAATGCCATTAGAGAATGTACAACCATTATAGCAAATTCCAGTAGGTCATTTAAAAACTTACCTTTTCCTTTCTATGGCAACACATCTCTGGTCACTTGACACTGAGAAAAACTAGTGTTTGTGGATCTCACCCCCAGTGTTCAACTTCAGTATTAACTGTAACACTTGAACCACTCAGTGCACTGAAAGTCTTCTTTGATGCAAGTGTTTAACATAGATTTCCATTTCATAAATGTTTGTTTGCAAATGTTATATGCCAGGCCATGCAGATACAGAGATTAAAAAGACAGAGTCTGGGGGCTTCCCTTGTGGTGCAGTGGTTAGGAGTCCACCTGCCAGTGCAGGGAACACAGGTTCCAGCCCTGGTCCGGGAAGATCCCACATGCCGCAGAGCAACTAAGCCTGTGCGCCACAACGACTGAGCCCTCGTGCCACAACTTCTGAAGCCCACATGCCTAGAGCCCGTGCTCCACAACAAGAGAAGCCACCGCAATGAGAAGCACATACACCACAACAAAGAGTAGCCCCCGCTCGCTGCAACTTAAGAAAGCCTGCGTGGGGCAACAAAGACCCAACGCAGCCAAAAATAAATAAATAAATTTATTAAAAAATAAAAATAAAGAGCTTCCCTGGTGGCGCAGTGGTTGAGAGTCTGCCTGCCGATGCAGGGGACACGGGTTTGTGCCCCGGTCCGGGAGGATCCCACATGCCGCGGAGCGGCTGGGCCCATGAGCCACGGCCACTGGGCCTGCGCGTCCGGAGCCTGTGCTCCGCAACGGGAGAGGCCACAACAGTGAGAGGCCCGCGTACCGCAAAAAAATAAAAAAATAAAAAAATAAAAATAAAAAAGACAGACTCTGACTTTAGGAATTTCATGATCCAGTGAAGGACACAGACAAGAAGATAAACTAATATCACTATATTATATTGCATGATAGACGTATAAACAGAATAGCATGTCAACACATAGAGAAGTACCTAATCAGACTGGGACAGTCTTCCCAGATGAGCTGATGCTTCAGCTCACTCTTTCAAGGACAGTAGGAGTCAGCTAGGAAAGCAAATGGAAGAAAGTCATTGCAGAGAAAGAAAGCAGTGTGTGCAGGGGCAAAGAGGTGTGAGATGGCAGAGCAAGATTTGGAAATTAAATGCAGTTCATTATCGTGACATAACAGGGATGAATGGGCAAAACTCAAAATCAGAAAGAGCTATGTAGGGGACTCTAAGGAGTTTGGATGCTCCCTGAGAATAAAGGGGAGGTATTATTAAAGGACTCTGAGCAGTGAGGGGACGTGATATTATTTGCATATTAAGAAAGTCCTTCTGACAATAATGTGAGGAGTAGATTCACAAATAGTCGCAAAAAAGGGAGATGATTCTGGAATATTACAGAAATATTGAGTCATCAGTCAAGTCATTGAAAGTGAAGGTGGAGAATAAGAGATTTAAAAGATATTTACGCTATAGTTTCAATAGACATAATGAACAATTAATTTTGGGGCAAGGAAGAGAGAAAAGTCTCAGATAATCCCAAAGTTTTGTGTGGGAAAAAGATATCACTTGCTGAGCATGGGGATGCAGAAGGAGGAACGTAGCGGGGGGACAGGTAATATGAGTTTTGGACATGCTGTGCTTGAGTACCTATGGGTCATATAAGCAGAGATGTCCAGCAGGAAGAAACATACTTGATTTTGAAGCTCTGAAGAGCAATGTTGGCTCAAAGGAAATATTTGGGTGTCGTCAGTGGTAGGTGGAACCATGTGTAGGATCCTCAGAGAGAATGTGTAGAATGAAGAGAGAAACAGGTAAAGTCTCCAGGGAAAGATAATATTTAAGCAGTGATTGGAGGAAGAGGAACCATCAAAGGAAGAATAAACTTGAGTAAACAGAGAGGTCAGAAGAAAACAAAGAGAATGTGTATCATGGAAGCCAGTGAAGGAGGAGTTTCCAAAAGTGGAAACAGTCAACAGTGACTAGGAAGACAGAGGCTGTACCTGACTCACCCTCATTGGTCATTTTTTGACCAATTGAAATTTATATTCTATTCATATTAGATACTAAGTATAAAAATATTATGTTTAAATAAATTACTTAAAATATACATGGTCAAATTACAGACATTACAGCTAACAATTATGACCAGACCAGTACATCTTCACTCTTGTATTCTTATGGTTATGCCAGAGGCGTTGTTTCTTATTGTGCTTGAAGCAAAGCCTGGAACCACATAGAGCAGCTATTTCTGAGATTCCCCGGTGTAAAAATGAAATTCCATGTTCTAGAAATGAACTCTAATATATGACTGAAAGGATCCTTTTCACAGATTCTTTATAATGCCATAATATAACTACTTTGCACTCACAAATTCAGCCATTCGGGTTTTTATATTTGTCATAATGTCAGAAATTACCCTGAGGTGTCCAGAGAGTAGAAGTACTTTGAATATGATGGAAACATATTCAGAGTTCTCAACACTGTCACCTAAATGTTGAATCTAAATAATTGAATGAGAAAAACACATTTTAAAAGGTTTATTCCATGAGTTAAGGTCACAGCATTTCATAATAACCTCAAAAAGAATGTTGAAATCTAAAACTGGGATACTAGTCTTTCAGGGCTGAAATACAAGTTAGTTGAAATTCAAAAAATTACTTGCTAGATGTGGTGCTTGCATGTGTGTGTATGGGTGTGCGTCGGTTTTATGGGATGTCTGCCCAATGACATATCTAGAGTCTAGATTGCCTAAGAGGCAGGATGGCATATATGAGCAGGAAATGGTACACACTTCCCAAAGGGGTATAAGTTTTAGAAGATCTGCTCAGTTTCCTTCTGGTTTCTCAAAGGGGATGCATTCTTTTTTTTTTTTTTTTTTTTTTTAGCCATGCAGTATGCAGGATCTCAGTTCCCTGACCAGGGATCGAACCCGTGCCCCCTGCAGTGGAAGCGTGGAGTCCCAACCATTGGACCACCAGGGAAGTCCCGGGGATGCATTCTTATATCCCATATAGCCACCCACTTAAACAAGATGTGGATTGAACAAAAGTCAACCAGTTTTTTACAACTAGTTAATTTGTTAGAAAATACGTGTAAGCATCATATCTGTGAAAGTTTATGGTGGTTGCCATAAACCACCACCCACAAAAAATATACTAGCTCCTTCAACGTATTATCTTGAAAATTTACAAAACTAAAGAAAAGTTGAAAGAGTAGTGTATTTATGTACCTTTATCACCAGTTGTTTAGCCACATTTGCTTGATCAGTCTGTATGTGGGGACTTTTTAAAAAATAGTTTTCTTGGAACCATTTGAAAATAAGTTGTAGTCATCATGACACATATTCCTAAGAATGAGGAAATCTCCTGTATAACTACAGCAGCATTAGCAAACCCAAGAAGCATACATATTGGTATAGTAATCTCATCTATCCATATTTAGGTCTCCCCAGTTGTCCCTTTAATAGCCAGGATCTAATCAAGAGTCACACACTACATTTAATTATCATGTCTCCTTAGTCTCCTTCAACCTAGAACAGTCCCCACCTATTTTTGTGTTGGTGCTGTTTATGACATGGATATGTTTAAAGAATCAAACTAGTTGTCTTGTAGACTATCCTACTATCTGAATTTGGGTGTCAGCAGTTTACTAGGGCTACTGTAATAAAGTACCACAAACCAGGTGGCTTGAAACAACAGAAATTTGTTGATTCACAGTTCTAGAGGCTAGAAGTCCAAGATCAAGGAGTTGACAGGGCCACACTCCCTCCAAAGGCTCGAGGGGAGAATGCTTTCTTGCTTCTGCCAGCTTCTGGTGGCTCTGGGTGTTCCTTGGCCTTGGATAAAATAACTCCAATCTCTGCCTTTGTGTCTTCACATGGTATTCTTATAAGGACACCACTTGTTGGATTTAGGGTCCACCCTACTCTAGTATGACCTTATTTTGACCTAACTAATTATATCTGCAAAGACCCTATTTCCAAATAAGGTCACATTGTGAGGTACTGGGGGTTAGGGCCTCAACATATGAATTTTGAGGAAAACACACTTCAACCTGTAATATAATAGTGTGATTGTTTCTTATGATTGAATTGAGCTGGAAGATTTTTGTCGAGAATATTTCATACGTGATGTGGGGTACTTCCAACTGAATCAGTTTTGTCCCATTATTGGCAATGCTAAATTTGTTCACTTAGGGTGGGGTCTGCCAGATTTCTTTTGTTATTAATAAGTAATCTGTGAGGGTGGGGAAAAAACGAAGACAAGGTGCGAAGCAAGTCATTATTTGGAAGCTGCTACACAGGTAGGAGAGGGGAGCGAGACGGGGCAGGAAAGCAGCCTGTGTGGGGTGGAGCATCAGGCTAATCAGCACCGTGGTTGCAGAGCTTAATCCCACTGGGAGCCAGTGTGGAACAGAATACTTTCTCAGTCTCCAGTTGGGGGCCACTGGGGTGGGGCTGAGTTGCTTAAATCTCTGGAATTTCCACCCTCCTCTGCCTGAACGGAGCCCGCGTTTCCGCAGAACTGGAAATCCCGGCTCGGGCTCTCTTCCCCCCGCCGTCACGGAACTGCCCCGGAGCCCGAGGGGAGGGTGGCCTCACTGAGGCTGCCGGCTCTGGAGGGGCCCCCGCGGCCGAAGCCGCGACAGTCGTGGGGACGGCGGGCCGGGTAAGCGGGCGCCGACCCTCCGCCTGGTCCGGTGCCCGTGTGGCAGCGCAAGACCAGCTTCTGAGGGGCAGGGGTTCGCTGCCACCCGCCGCTGCTGTGCAGGACGAGCGGCCCCCAGCGTCTGGTCCGGGGAATTTCGGTCCCTCCTCTCGCCCCTGCCCTCGGCCTGGCTCTTGGGGCCTGGGGGGCGTGGGGAGGGGGTTGGCCTGAGCGTCCTGAGGGGAAACGGGGCAAGCGAGGCGCAGGGTCGGGCTGCAGCGTCAGCGCCCCTCCTCCCGACTGCGGGGAAAGCGGCTCAACACTCCTCCCGAGGCTCGCAGGCGCCTTGTTCAGCCGAGTCCCTCCGCGCTCCTTCCTCCCTGACAGGGCAGGGGACTGGCGCAGGTAATGGGGACCATCAACAGGTGATTGTTAACTAAGGAAAACCAGCTCTTCCGACGTGAGGAATGTAGCGCTTTTCTTTGGAGGCGAAGATGCCAGAGTCTGGGCTCCCTGAATTCCTTCCTTCCATACGCACCTCAGCGCTCTGGGGCCTGCATTCTGTGTTTGCATATCCTGAGTTCCTCAGGGCCCGCGGCTCACACTGGAGGGCTGCAAGGGCTGATGACTGTGACCTCCTTTGTTTACTGAGATGGCAAGAAATATTCCATTTCTCACAGGCTCGAGAGGCAGACAGTGAAAAAGAGTCGGAGAATCTCACTCAGCATCATCACCCCACGAGCAGACTAGGAAGCTGAGGCTCCAAGAAGCCAAGTAATCCAGCTGGAAGCACAGACGTGGGACCACGGAGTGGGGTCTGCACCCGCCGCCCGCCCAGGGGGACTGCCCACTCTCCGCAGCTTCCACACCTGTTCCCTTCACCCACCTCCCGGGACCAGCTCACAGAGCCTCCTCTTGGGGGGATTCACTTACCTTCTTCTAACAGGATCCGTCTCACTATCCTGTTTTGGGATTATCTGGAAGGTTTTTCACTCTGAAGCAGGTTCAGCCTCACGTCACCAGGGCAGCTTTCCTGGATCACACTCACCACCTGCACCTCCACTCTCAGCTCAGACCCAAAAAGGCCCCCTCGGCCCCGAGCCCCATGGCTCTGCCTGGGCTCCCACCCCCTCCTGCCTGGTCCGTCCCTCTCATGTCCCCTGCAGGGTCACCAGGAGCTCCCACCTGCCCCAGGTAGGCTGTCTGCTCTGTCCTGGGGAGGCCTCCGTGGTGTCAGGTGGAAGACACAAGAGGTACCTGTGGGGTCTCCCTCATGCAGCACAGTGGCCAGCACCCGCCTACTGACCTCATCACTCTAGACGGACGGGGGTTCAAGGGGTCCATGGCATCTCCTGGTTCTCATTTCATCCCAGCACTGCCCACAGGGAAGTTGCTAAGCAACTTCTGTGCCGGCTGCACAGAGAGGACGCTCATACATACGCCCCCCTCCCAGCACACGGGGCTTTTGTGGTCAGGCCCCTCCCGGCATATGGAGCTCACCTGAGCAGGTACCCAGCAGCCCCCAGGGCTCTCGTGGTCAGGCCCCTCCCAGGGTATGGAGGTTACCTGGGCAGGCACCCAGCAAGGCCTGGCACACAGGAGCCGTGCACGTAGCCCTCATTGCAGGGCACCCCCAGCCCACGTGTTGGTCAGAGCTGACACAAAGCACCTCAGAGCAGGACCTGAACTAACAAACAGCAGCTCCTGCACAGATCTGTGACCCTGGGCTTCACTCTGTGCGGCCTCCTTCCACTGGGTCTTCCAGAGGCTTCCACTGCAGCTGGGGCACCAGGGCTCTGTCTCCACCCACCACCTCTCCTCTCCCTTACTCCTGGCTTCTTCTCATTAGGAGAGGGTCTTCTTGAAGTTATCTCCCACTCATGGACCAAACAAAATGTTGAGAAAACAAGCAGAGTTGCAACCCCATGTCTTTCCTAACCCTCAGGACCCAATACCTGTTCCTTGGACCTAGCCGGTGCAGCAAGGAAAATTTTCTGCACCTCTGAGTTCCTGATGGGCAAGGATTGGCTGACCTGGGCAGCCTGACCCGGCCGGCCAGCCCTCCCCAGGTGTGCCTGAGGTCTATATAAATACCCCTCCAGGCAGCAAGTACCTGTGCTCGACGCCATATTCTCTGCCCTGTCAGCAGTCTCGGGGCTGGGCTGCTGGGAGGGAGGGAGTGACCACGGCTTTGTGGGTGGCCTGGCGTGAGTGGGGCTCTGCTGGACTTTCTGCAGGAGTTGCCAGTCTGCTGCCTGCTAAAGAAGAGGATGTGTCACCCATACCTGCCGCTGGAATTTCTGCCCTGGTAGAGGTGAGGAAGGAAAAAAGCAGTGGGGGCCGGGACAGGAGGGGTACCTCAGGCAGGGAAATGGAAAGCTTCCAGAAGAGCGCCTGGGGCCAGGACCATCCTGGCTGGCCTGCAGGCACCAAGTCGGCCTGCGTGCTGTCGCTGATGTGGCTCCACGGCCCTTCCTCTAGCCTTTCAAGTCCTTGCACACAGCTGGCCTGGGGCTCAGCTCACGTTTACTCAGAGACGCCTTGGCACGGTCCCCCAGCTTTGCAGTGAGGACACTCCTTGCGGTGGGGGGGCGCTGCATGGGAGACGATTCCCCACCTCTGACCAACTTCAGAATTGTTTATCACTGGAGCAAGTATTATGATAGGGTTTTCATCTGTGTAACTAGTGGGTTCTTAGCAACGTGAAGGGTGACATCAGAAGTCCTGATTCAGAATGGAAATACTCATCCCCAACAGGTACAGGCGTAAAAACCTGGGGAGGCCGTGTGCAGCCGGCACCCTTAGGAATGGGCTTCTGACTGACCCCTCAACATTCTGGTGTCTAGCCACTGCTTTAGGATTTCTGGGGCCCAGTGCTGACTCTAAGGGTTCTGCAATCCAGCCTCTGTCAGCCTTTAATGAGACCCGCACTTCCAGGATCCTACAGAGTAGGGTCTGTGTGACTGTTCTGTGGCTTCTGTAACAAATGACCAGAAGTTGGGTGGTTTAAAACAACAGGAATTCATTCTCCCCCAGTCCTGGAGACCAGACATCTGAGATTAAGGTGTTGCAGGATGGAAGTCTCTCCAAAGGCTCCAGGATAGGGTTCTTCCTGCCTTTTCCAGCTTCTGGGGGCTCCAGGCGTCCCCAGGCTTAAGGCTTCATCCCTACCATCTCTGCCTGTGTCTTCACGTGGCTTCTCCTCTATGTCTGTGTTGCTCCTCTTTTGTCTTTCATAAGGACTCTCTCAGTTGGATTGAGGGCCACCCTAACCCAAGATGACCTCACCTCTAGATCTTTAACTACATCTACAAAGACCCTTTTCCCAGATATGGTCCTGTTCACATGTTCTTGGGGGGCACATCTTTTGGGGCCAGCATTCAACCCATTACCTATGTATAAAATAACCCTCATTTTAGGAGATTACCAAGGTCCCATATAGACTGGCACAGACGGCAGCCTTGTGGGTGAGAGTCTGGGGAGAGTGAGGACCCTGGAATCACCTGGAAAGGATGAAGTCCTGGCTGCATTAGGTGAGTGCTCCCACCCCGGGGCCCGTGGAAACAGCCACTCCACTCTGCCCGTGGAAAGGGACCCAGTGCCGAGTCCAGAAATGGTTATGTTGCAAAGCTGGCTCTTCTGGGATTTCATCATCAATAGCATCACGTAACCGGTAACTACGGGCTTGGAGGAGTCACTCTCTGGCACATGATGACAGCACTGTCACTTTAGGCTCATCAAGCCTAGAATAGGAATGTTTGAAGGAGAAGAGTTTGGGAGATTGTGAAGCTTGGTTGTCAAGGAAACTGAGCAGGTTTGTCAAGGAAACTTCTCCCTTAAACTGAAGGCAGGGCTGGGAGAGCTGAACTCCAGATATCTTTTAAAGTGGCTGCTCTGAAGCACCATCACCTGAGAGGTGGTCTCACCTTGAGCTGGGGTTTGAGAAAAGTGTGATGAGATTAAGCCTGACTTTCTGTGACAGCTGGGGAGGGGTTTGTAAAGCACCTTGGCTTTTAAGGCAAAGTTTGTTGCTGGAACAAAGTGTCTCCTCAAACTGGGCTGAAGCTCAAGATGTCTCTGTCCCCTTCTTGTGAGAGTCCAGGGCAGGTGGGTGTCAGGTGCCAGGCTCTGTCCCCCTTGTTTCTCCTCCTTGCTTCCAGGTGAGGGCTCCAACCAGCAGGGTGGGTGACCAGGCGGGCATCATGCCCTCCGTCCTAGGATGCAGGCTGGCCAAGGCCCTCACCACCTCCACCCCTTCCCCTTGGTAACACGAGACACTGTGCCCCAGCTGTAAGGGGTGTGAAGGCTGGGAGGTGCAGGGTAGCTGTGAACAGGAAAAAGGGAAATGGGTTCTGATGGGCAGCTGCACGGCTCTCCTGTGAGGGTCACCTGGACGCTAGCGCACAAACTCTGGGCCCTGTGAAGCTTCGATGCTTTGTGGTTCTGGAAATCCTATAGGAGACGGTCCACAGCAGGTGAAGCTAATGACCTCAGTGGAGCTGGTGAAGCCAAAGATCTGCAGTTCAGACTGAAGGTGCCGATGTGGGTGTACATACAGGATGAAACCATCTCGCGTGAATGGACTTCAGGCACGTTTAACATGAATGCAGTCATGTTAATGCCTAGCATCTTCTAGTGCCTCCCATCAGGGACCCTCTCCTCAGTTCCTGGGGCTCCTGTAACTCACGTACAGGGGGATGGAGAGTGGGATCTGTCCAGTGTGAGCCCTGAGTTACCCTGTGTGTCAGTCTGCTCGGGGCCGCCGTAACAAATACCACAGAATGGGCAGCTTGAATAACAGACCTATCTCCCAGTCCTGGATGCTGTCTGAGATCAAGGTGTGTGCAGGCTGGCTTCTCCTGAGGCCTCTCTACTTGGTGCTTAGACAGCCATCTTCTCCCCAGGTCCTCACATGGTCTCCCCCTGTGCCTATCTGTGTCCTAATCTCTTCTTGTAGGACATCAATCCTATTGGATTAGGATCCAGCCTAGTGACCTCATTTTTACCTTGATCACGTCTTTAAAAATCCCATCTCCAAATACAGCCACATCCTGGGGTCCTGGGGGTTAGGGATTCAGCATGTGAATTTGGGGGGACATGACTGAGCCTGTATCATCCTCCTTAGGAGCCAAGTGTACCTCGGTCCTTCCGTCTCTCAAGTCACACGAGGTGATGTAATGGCTCAAGGAGAGGCCACTCGTGCAGAGTTTGCGTCCCAGCAGGGGAGCCCTTCCCTGCTCTCTTTGATCAGGCTGTGGCAGTGCCAGTCCCCTCCTGAGGTGAGCAGTTCTGGGGTTTCCTGCCGTGTCTCCTGGCCTGCTGAGGTGCCCATTGTCAGGGAACTCAGGAGCCAGCAGCCTAGTGGGGATGCCGGGGACTCTCAGGGCCTTGGCAGATGCCTCTCCCGGCAGATACCCTAGCGAAAGTGGGGAAACATTTGGGGGACTACAGGTGGGAGAGAGTCACAGTCTCGTTTATGCTTCAGAAAGACCACGTTGGGGTGGGATGTGAGATGCACCGTGCGGGCAGGGAGCTTTGCCAGGGCCTGATGGAGGAACCAGGCACAAGATCAGGCTTGGGCCAGGGCTGTGGGTGTAGAGGGGAATTAGTGTGGGAACTGGCCACAGACTGATGTCAAAATATCGGCTTCCCTGTGCGCCGAGGCCAACCAGAAATACGGAGACAGGGATTTTGGAGGAAGAGAGATGGCTTTATTTTTCTGCCAGGCAGTAGGGAAGACATAGCCGGCTAGCGCCTCAAGAACTGGGCACCCCTCCTTGAGAATCAGGGAAGATTTTATATGTGGGGCTCTCGCAGTCCGGGGTATAGGATGAGGATCAAAGTAGTGAAGGTCTTGCATTCCTCCTTTCCTTTGCATTATTTCAAAAGTCATAGTTGGCATCAGGCTGCCCGGTAATTGGGGTCCCGCAGTCTGGTAATTGCGTCCGTTTGCCTCTGGTTTATCGACCGGTGACCTTGTTTCTGAAATGAAAAACTATAGGGGGTGACTTGTTATGAGGGGCGTATAGAATGTAAGTGCTGGACATAATAAGGTTAGGGAGTGAGAGGCAGGGGATGTAACTCACACAGAGTCAGGGGTGATGGGTGCCAAAGGTAAATTACATAGTGTCAGGGAGTGAGGTTAGCTTTGTAAAGTACAAATCTAGTTACTACAAATGAGTGAGAAAGGAAAACAAGGAGTGACGAACTCTTTTAGGCCAGGTTATGTTTCTTCTCTAGCCTGTTCGCTGTTCCCTTTGTTTTCCTTGTTCTCAGGGGAGGGAAAACTTCATTTCTATTTTTGCTGCAACAAGACTCTGGAGGAGCAGATGACAGTCAGTGGGACACAAGGCGAGTGGGAGCCTGGGAGACCCCAGTGTTACCGAACAAAACGTGGGTCCGCTTGCCCGAGTGCAGTAAAGCCAGTCTAGTGACACGGGGTGTGGTGAAGCAAAGTGCAGCTCTAATTGTACAAGTGCCGATACAAGGAGGCCAGGTGGCCTGTGCTCTAAAACCCCGAACTCCCTGAAGGATTTCAGCAAAGCAATTTCAAAGGCCAAGTGAAGGAGGGGGTTCGCAGGGTATGTGATCAGCTGGTGCACAATTCCCTGGTTGATGGTGAGGTAACAGAGCAGTTAACGTTGTAAATTCTTGGGCACCAGAAGCTCCGGGGCTACCGGTTCATGATCATCAAGTAGTTAATTTCTTCCACTTGGTGGTGGTTTTAGCATCTGTAACACAACTCAGGAAGCATGCATCAGATACTATGATCCAGGTACTTCAGAGAGGACCTACAGCAGAGGATGTGGGGGAGGGCTCTGTCCTGGAAAGGCCCCGTAGGGTCCTGCTCGGTTACACCCAGTGCCTGGGCTCAGCAGCCTGGGAAGGTGGGGCTGCTCCTGGGTGTGGGGAGCTGCAGGATCACAGTCCTCTGAGGGGCCTGTTAGCCCCCAAGGTGAGATGGGGATGCAGTGGCTGGACAGAGGTGTCTGGCCTGAGAGAGGGGTCCAGGCTGGGAATGTCACTGGAGTCATCACAGGGAGGGAGAGGAAAGGCAAAGTGGGGGCAGATGGGTCACAGCAGACTACATGCAGGTGACTGCAGTCCTGTTGGAAGCAACTCAGAGCCAGAAAGGAGTGGCCGTCAGGGGCTCAGCTCCATTCTCTTGTTCCTTTGTAAAACCGCTGTGTCAGAGTTTGAGACACGCCAGGAGACGTCTGGGCCCAGTGCTGCCGTGGCTTCATCAAAGGGGCCCAGGGGGAACACAGAACCACTGCAGGCCCCACCCATGTCCTCACTGGGAATGAATCCCATCGGGGCTCCTGGGCTCACAGACTCGAGGGAACCTCTGTCCTCAGGACTGGTCTTCCTCCTTCCTCTCACCTGCTGGTCAGAGGCCCAGGAACCCCCATCCTGGGTTCACCCCCCAGGGCCTGGATTCTGGGACAGCTTAGGGGTAAGCAAGACCCTCATGCTCTTTTATCTGCCTGGGGGTGAGAATGTCTTAAATGCTGCAGTTGACTGATTATGGAGGGCTGAGTGTTTCCAGCAGGTATGGGTGGAAAGATGGGGTGTGAAGTTCCTATGTCTGCAGGGTCTTTCCAGCGTGAGGATCTGTGCGTTTCCCCCGGCCAGTCAGCGTCCTCCCAGGAAGCCCAGATCCGGGATTACGAGAGCAGAGGCTCTCCCCTTCCTTACTTGTAACTACCCACTCCCACAGCAAGGAGCCTGGCTCCCACCATCTGCCATTTATCTGCATTGCTCCTTTCCAGGTTACATGTGCAGAGGTTTCAGAATTGTTAGCTACTACACCCTGGAAAGAACTTCGTAAAATAAAGCCCACTGTTTATATACGGTCCATTTTGCCTTTAGTCTACAGATTCCATTCATTTCCAAAGGTAACTTAGGTCAGCACCTTTTATCCCATCCCCTACAGTGAGTTGTTTTCATATATTTCTAATACAGTTAGATTCTGTCACATTATGTATTCCATCCTGCAACACTCCTACATTCTAAATAACTAAATTTGAATAGATTATGATTGGCCCCTTGGACTATACACATCTGTTGGCTTAGACAACTGCATAGTGACAGGTATCCATCCTAGAGTATTACATGGACTACTTCAAAACCCCACCCCATGATCTGCTTATCATCTATGTAGCTTTGCCTTTCCCAGAATGTCATCAATGGGGTGATACTGTGTGCAGCCTCCGCAGACTGGATTCTTTCACTTAGCAGTATATACTGAGGATATATCCATGTCTTTCCATAGGTTGATGGTGCATTCCTTTCTGCTGAGTAGTATTCCACTGCATGTGGATAGGAGGAAAAACAATTTTCCCTCTACTTTTCTAGGTTCTTGGTTGAGGCCCCCCTGCCCCTGTAATAAAAGACAGATTACCAGGAGAAAAGCAGAAGTTTAATAACGTGTATAACTTCTGAATACAGGGGGGATGCCACGGAAAACTGAGTCGCTCCCTGAAATGACCAAAAACGTCCCCTTAAATACCGTCTTCAGCTAAAAACAGAAGAAAGATGCTGGGGAAGGGGGGAAGACCAGTTATGGCAGGTTATCATGCAAAGCACAGTAAACAAGGGTATGATTGTTTGCACATTTAAGTCAGGACTTCTCCATTGAAAAGAGTTACTTAAGACTTAATTATCCTTCTATTTTTGGTGCAAAGAGGGACATACCCTTATAAATGGAGATTTCTCTATTGTAAATGTCCTTCATAAAATGGCAATCTCAGTTTTCTGAGATTTTAAAAAATTTATTATTTTATTTTTGGCTACATATGGTCTTCTTTGCTGCAGGCTTTTCTCTGGTTGTGGCGAGCAGGGGCTACTCTTCATTGCGGTGCGTGGGCTTCTCATTGTGGTGGCTTTACTTGTCGTGGAGCACAGGCTCTAGGCATGCAAGCTTCAGTAACTGTGGCACACAGGCTCAGTAGTTGTGGCTCGCGGGCTCTAGAGCGCAGGCTCAGTAGTTGTGACGCACAGGCTTAGTTGCTTGGCGGCATGTGGGATCTTCCCGGACCAGGGCTCGAACCCGTGTTCCCTGCATTGGCAGGTGGACTCTTAACCACTGAGCCACCAGGGAAGCCCCCCTCTTTTTTTTTTTTAAAGCAGACCAATAATCCTTATGCCAGAGAGACATTTTGGGGTGGTATATTCTTCTCGCCTTGACATGGATGTACCAATTTGCTTATGCATTCATCTTTTGAAGGATATCCTGATTTCTTCAAGTTTTTAGCCATTATGAAAGTGCTGCTGTGCATAATTGCATCCTTGTTTGCATTTGGACATAGATTTTCAAAGCAGTTGCCTAAATACTGTAAGCATGATTGTCGGATCCCAACATGAGACTTGTTTACCTTTGGAAAAAACTGCCATATTGTCTTACAAAGTGGCTGCACATGCATCCCCCCAGCGATGAGGGAGAGTTCCTTTTGTTCCTCACCCTCTAGCAATTGTCCTATTTTTGGAGCTTAGCAGTCCTAATAGGTGTGCTGTGATATCTCATGATTTTAATTTGTGATTCCCTAATGGTATATGATGTTGAGCTTGTTTCTGTATGACTTTACTGTCTGTGTATCTTTTTTGGCGGGATGTCTGTTCAGATCATGCTGTCATGTTCATGCTGAGAGGGGCCCTGTCTCCTCAGGACCCGCTGGGGCTTTGGCTTCTGGAACACGCGGGGCAGAGTCCACGCTGACGGCCGGGCTTCGGGACAAGCCGGGGTCGAGTCCACACTCACAGAAGCCGGGTCTCCTCAGGACCCGCTGGGGCTTCAGCTTTGGCACACTGGGGGGTCCAGTTCATGCTGACAGGAGCCTGGTCTCCATAGGACCTGCCAGGAGGTGATGCCACTGAGGGAGAAGGTGAGGAAAAGTGGGGAGAAGTTTCCCGTGCGTGGCTGACCGCTGAGGGGGTCTGTCTTCAGAGGACCCAGGAGAGGAAGGGCTTGAGGTGGAAAACTGGGTTTTTGGCCCCTTTTGTGTGTGGTGTAGACAGAGTGCAGTGTTGTTCTTTGGCATGTGGCATCCGGTTTTCCCAGCACCGTTTATTGAGGGGACTGTCCTTTCCCTGGTGTATGTTCTTGGCTCCTTTCTTGTGAATTAACTGATCACATACTTGTAGGTTGATTCCTGGGCTCTCTGCTCTGTTCCTCTGGTCCGTGTGCCTGTTTTTGTGCCGATTCCACACTTTTTTGGGACTGGAGCTTCGTAATGAAGTGTGAAGTCAGGGAGCGAGATGCCTCCAGCCCGTTCTCCCTCCTCAGGGTCGCTTTGGCTCTTCTGGGTCCTTTGTGGTTCCACACACATCTTAAGATTGTTTGTTCTGTTTCTATGGAAAATGTCATTGGACTTTTGGTAGGGATTGCATTGAATGTGTACATTAATTTGGCTAGAATGCATATATATTTTTTAAATTAAAAAAAATTTTTGGGCCACACCATGTGGCATGCAGGATGCGGGATCTTAGTTCCCCAACCAGGGATGGAACCTGCACCCCCTGCAGTGGGAGCGCAGAGTCCCAACCCCTGGACCGCCATGGAAGTCCCACCTTAGAATGCATATTTTCACAATATTCTTTTTACCCATGAGCACGGGGTATCTTTCCATTTATTTTTGTCTGTTCAGTTTCCTTTATCAGTGTCTTCCAGTTTTCAGTGTGCAGGTCCTTCACGTCCTTGGTTAAATTTACTCCTAGTTATCTTTTTGGATGCAATTGTAAGTGGGATTTTTCTTAAAATTCTTTTTCTGATGGTTCATTATCAGTGTATAGAATTACAAATGATTTTTGTGCATTGATTTTTTTTTGTATCCTGCAGCTTTAGCGAATTCATTTTTTAGTTGTAACAGTTTTTTGGTGGTTGAATGTGGAAAACTAGAATTCAGAAATCCCACTGTTTCAACTACATCCAGGTCATCCACAGCACCCAAGACATAGTGGCTCCCTATATAATCTTCCCACCGTTCCTCTTGTAGTATGTGGACTCCTACAAGGGTGATTAGCATCACCACTGTGGGTGAACTGAATCTGGGTAGGGCTTGGCCTCTATAACAAAGTTTGATGTCTGTATTTCTGGCTTGGTATGACATGGTTGTTTTGATAAGTACTTTATTTTCTAGTAAATTTCAAGTGTATAAAAACTTTAAATAGCAGTATAAAGTTTTCCACATTCACAAAATACTCCAGTTTGTTTTACCCTGTGAGAGTGGGAGGGCCACTGTCCCAGGGAACCAGCACATAACCCCAAAATGAGGAATAATGATGGTTTCCGCATTATAATCCTATCCACAGACCTGCTTCAACTTTCACCAGCTGCCCCAGCTTTGTGGAAATGTATTTTTCCATTCGAATCCAGTTTTCTTTTCTTGGAACCATCACTGGGGCTTTTCCTCACTTTAAAAACCTTGTTGGATTTAAAGTGTGCAAGATGAGCATGATCTGGGTGGTTTTTCTGTATGGCTCCTTTCACTTAAGATGTTTTCAGTGTTTATCCACATTGTAACATTGATCATTATTGCATTCATTTTTTCCATTGTGATTAAAAACACATAACATTTACCGTTTAAACCATTTTTTAAAGCTTTTTTTAAAAATTTGTTTTTTATTTTTGGCCTGTGTCGGGTCTTTCTTGCTGTGTGCAGGCTTTCTCTAGTTGCGGTGAGCAGGGGCTACTCTTCGTTGCCATGTGCAGGCTTCTCATTGCGATGGCTTCTCTTGTTGCAGAGCACAGGCTCTAGGCACACGGGCTTCCGTAGTTGTGGCTTGCAGGCTCTAGAGCGCAGGCTCAGTAGTTGTGGCCCACGGGCTTAGTTTCTCCGTGGCATGTGGGATCTTCCAGGACCAGTGCTTGCACCCGTGTCCCCTGTATTGGTGGGCGGATTCTTAACCACTGTGCCACAAGGGAAGCCCCATTTAAACCTTTTTAAGTATACAGTTCCATGGCATTAACTACATTCACATTGTTGTAAAAATATCCTCACCATCCATCTCCAGAACTTTGTTTTCCCCATGTGAAAACGTAGCCATTAAACACTAACTCCCCTCAACCCCTGGCAACCTTATTCTACTTTGTCTTTGAATTTGACTTACCTGGATACCTCATACTAGTGGAATTATAGAACGTTTGTCCTTTTTGTGTCTGGCTTGTTTCACTTAGCATAATGACTTCAAGGTTCATCCATATTGTAGCATGTGTGAGAATTACCTTAGTTTTAAAGATTGAATCATATTCCATTGTGTATATACTACACTGTACTTATCCATTCATCTGTTGAAGGATGTGTTGTGTTGCTTCCACCCTTTGGCTATTGTGAATAACGTTGCTATGAATATGGGGTACAAATGTCTGTTCCAGTCCTTGCTTTCTAATATTCTGGGTGTACACCCTGGAGCGGAATCAAGGGATCATACATTTTCCATGTTTTTGCAGAGCCACCATACAGTTTTCCACAGCGGCTGATAATTTTACTTTATTCCTTTATATGACAGAATAATGCATCTTATGTATCTACCTTATTTTGCTTATCCATTTACCTGCTGATGGACATTTAAATCTTTTCTACCTTGGGCTATTGTGAACAGTGCTGCTATGAATAATTGGTGTACAAGTTTTTGTTTGAGCACCTGTTTTCCATTTTTTGGGTATGTATCTAGGAGTGGAGCTGCTGAACCACATGGTAATTATATTTTATATTTTTGAGTAAATGCTAAAGTTTTATACCCATAGAGCGCACCATTGTACATCTCCACAAGTAACTTTTAAGGGTTCCAATTTCTCTACATTGTGGCCAACCTTTGTTATTTTTATATTTTAAAATTTATTTTAAAATTTATTTTTATTCTAGTGTGTGTGAAGGAGCATCACATTGTGGCTTTAATTTACATTTTCATCATGACTACTGATGTTGGACATTTTTTCATGTCCTTGTTGACCATTTGTATGTCTTCCCTGGAGAGCAGTCTATGCAAGTCATTCGTCTGTTTCAAAAATTTTATTGTTTGTCTCTTTGTTGATGAAGTGTAAAAGTTCTGGGTATATTCTAGGTAAAGAGTCTTATCATATATAAAATGTGCCAATATTGTCTTCCATTCTGCGGGCTGTCTTTTTACTTTCTGGATAGCCTCTTTTGATGCACAAAGGTTTGTAATTTTGAGGAAATCCAATTTATCTATTTTTTTTTCATTTCTTATGCTTTACTGTCAAATCTAAGAAACCATTGCTACGTTCATGGTCAGGAAGCTTTAATTCCTTGGTTTATATGAGAAGTTCATACAGTCATCCCTCGGTACCCACTAGGCCAGGCTTTAGGCCTGGGGTTGAGTCAGTGTGAGGGTTCAGGGGTCATGGTTTAGGGTTATGGGTCATTGTTGGAGAGTCATGGTAGAGGGTTGTGGATAAAGAGTCAGGGTCGGGGCTTAGAGTTTAGGGGTCAGGGGCGAGGGTCTAGGGGTCTGGGGCGAGGGTTGTTAGGGGGTTACGGTTAGAGGTTAGGGTTCTTAGGGTGAAGGTTAGAGTTAGGTTTAAGCACAATTGGCCATCATTGCCCTCCCCTCTCCTTCTCTCTGAAGCCTCCAGAATGGGTAGGACTTGCCCAGGGTCAAACAGCAGTCAGGGAGCTGAGGTCAATAACTGTTTTTCTGGCCTCCCTTCCCCTAGTCCTGGGCTCTGAGAGAAGAATGAAATGTCTGTTCTTGTCTCAGACTGTTTCTTATCCAGCTCACCCTCTGTCAAGGATTGGGGAGGGTGTCAGAAGCCATGCATGGTTTCCTTCTGCCCTCCTCCCTGGGAAGGGTGATGCTGGCCCTACTCTGCCTGGGCAGCCCCAGGTTCCAGTGCAGCCCAGACAGGAGGGCACTCCTGTGGACATGTGTGGATTTATACAGGACTGGGTGCAGTGACCTGCTAGCCTCCAGATGCTGCCTTCTTAAGGGCTGGTGGGGTCCTCCTGGCACTGGAGGCATCCTTTGTCCCATCTGAGCGGGCATGAATAGATGATCAAGTCTCAGGCAGGACAGCCCTTGACCTCTGACTATCCAGGCAGGCATCTGTGGTCCTCTAGCTCAGTCCAGCCTGGGCATTGTCAGACCCTCATGTATAGTTACGGAGCTGACCATGATGCTGGACAATTCAACAGCTACCTGGGAAGTGTAGACATTCCTTTGAGAAGTTTCAACTACCCACATCCATGTGGTTGAGAAAAAGGCCTCCCCCTCACAGCCTCATAGGCTGCCAAGAGAAGTAATAATCCTCTAAACATTGGAGTGTGTCCCTGACACAACAACCATACAGCAGACCATGGCCCTGCAATCCTTTGTTTTTTCAGTTGTTAGAAATTTTGACATTCATATTCATTAAGAATCAAAGTTATGGGAGTAACTGGGCCTCCCAATGGGAGGTTCACACTGAGACTGCATTGTCTTGGAGAGCCATATGCATCCACGTGGCCTCTGGAAAACCTGCCAATTATGGGTTCCATGGCATGGAATAATTCTTGAGCCTCCCATTACCTCATTGCACAAGAGTTTCCTTACCACCCTAGAATTTGGTTTCTTCACTTAGTAAAGGAGAGAGAAGAAACTGGAAAAGGAGCAGTATTGTTTTTCAGGGATGGGCAATTAATATGGCCAGGGAGATGGCATAACTCAAGGGCTCCTACCTCTCAGGGGCAGGAATGAAGTCTGTGTGTCTTCTGAGGGCACATGGGCTGTTCTGGGCCAACCTCTGAGATGTGAGGACCTGATGTCCAAGGAAAGAGACTTGAGTTTACCACCACCAATGATCCTGCCTTTTCAGCAAGTGAAAGAACTTCTTGCAGTCTTGGGAGGGACAGTAAGAGCACTGGATGAGTAGCTGCAGCCCCTGACCCTAAGTGAACCCCTTTCTTCCTTTTGTGTCAGATTCTATGCTGTGCAGTGAGCTGTCATTGACTTAGAATCTGTGGCTTTCTCCCAGCCAGCATCTGTTCTCATGCCCAAGTGCCTCATTTTCCTTTGGGAATTACATCTCACCAGCTTCCAGTCTGAACAGTTGCAGAAGGATGACCCCATGTTCCACCCAGCTCAAAGATGGGTTTACAACCCACATCTAGCCAGTCCCATTTTCCATCTTCTGGTGATGGGTCAAGGATGAGAATGCCACCCAAGCCAGATCAAAGGCATTTAAAGCCATGACTTTCTTGGAATCCAAGAAAAGGAGGAACTCTTTCTCGGAAAATGGATGGTGAGTGGTTGTCAGCCTAGAATTGCTGTTGGTCCAAGGGCAGTGAGAGAGCCTGTGCCTGTGAATGGGGTCCCCCAAAGGCACTGAGCAGGACAAAGTTTTGGAGAGAAGCAAGGTCACACTGAGACAGTGTGAGCCACTGGACCTGCCAGGTCCAAACCCATTCTTCAACTTGCCACTTGCAAGTATTAATTTATTTCTACCCTTACAATAAATACTAATTTATTTTACTTCAGTAAGTGTTTCCAGTTGCTGGGAATAGAAGAAGTCATAGTTGACACATCTGGATCAATAATCCCCGATCCTTCCTCAGATGTCCTCCCTGGGTAGGCGTGGCTGGGGGAGGTGAAGACACTGGGTGGGTCATATACTAGGGGAGCTGCCAAACAGCTCTGTCCCTGTTCCTTCCCTGTCCTCGGAGAGGGAAAGCCTGGAACAGTGGTAACCAGTATGGGGAAGAGGTTCCTCAGTGGTTAATTGGTTTTTTTCTATTTTCCTTAATTTAGTGTTCATTTTGGTAATGTGTTTTTACAAAGAAATCACCCATTTCCTCTAGACTTCCAGTTTGTTATAGTAGGTTTCTCTTACTTGATGTTTAATTTTTCCTGTCTAATTTTCTACAGAATCATGACAAATAATGAACAAATATTGATACTCTATTATTAACTGAAGTCCCTATTCATATTCCTTTTGTTATACCTTTCCTTGTTCCAGGATCTCAAAGGACATGGGGTCATCATATCTGTTTAGTCTCTTCTGGGCTTTGACAGTTTCTCAAACTCTCCTTGTTTCCATGACCTTGACACTGTGGAGGAGGACTGGTCAGGTATTTTATAGACTGGCGGGCACTGGGATTTGCTTGGTGTTTTTGTCGTGGTTAGACTTGGCTTTGAAAAAGCAGATCACAGAGGTGAAGTGCTTCCTCTTCACTATATATCAAGAGGACAGGCTCTTAAGGGCACTTCTCACTTATATCTTAACTTTGGTCACCTAGCTGAGGTAGTGTTTGTCAAGTTTTCCCACAGTGAGGTTAATTTTTTCCCATGTCCATCCTGTGTGTCTTATTTAGGAGGAAGTCACAATGCTGGACCCACACTTGAGGAGAGAGGGGTTAGCTTCACATCCTTGATGGACAGCTGAGTGTCTATATGAATTGTTTAGAAGTTTTGTGCATAGGAGATTTCTATTTAACACCATTCATCAAAAACTATGTAATTTATTTTTACCAGTTTGGACACGTGAATGATTATTGTAAACTTTTGGTTAGAATCCAGCACTACATTATTAGACTGCTTAGTTCATTCTTGCTTTGGCTGTTGAGAGCTTTTTCCATTTGCTCCTGTTTTCATTTTACATAATTTTTCTTTGGTGGGTTTTTTAAATTTTGGGTACTTCTTTACTTTCTGATATTTTAAGATTATCCTGCTTCATATATTTATTGTCTCAGTCCTAGCATCAGCCCTTTCTTCGAAGAGCCCTTGTTCCTTTTATTAGAGAATGGTATTAAAAACTTACATGTGGGAGCTCAATATGCTCAGCTGACAGTACATAGAAATACATGCATGTATCCCAGCCTATGCATATACACATAATTATAAAGATTTCCATGTGGAACTATGTGTAGGCTAAAGATAGTTTATACTGATTTCTCCAACCGGATCTGTTATGACATGGATACTGTAACCTTCTCCCTTTGTTTGACTGTAATATCCCACTCCAGTGGTAAGAAACCTGGCTTCCACCATTTGTCATTTATTAAATTCAGTGCTTGTTCCATTCGATTACTGATATAGTAGTTTCAGTACTGTTAGCTACTACCCCTCATGGGAAAGGACATAGAGTCCACTATGTATGTATGGCACATTTTGTCTTTGGCCTACAGATTCTGTACATTTCCAAAGTTAACTTAGGTCAGCCCATTTGTCCCACTACCAACAGTGAGTTTTTTCATACATTTCTGAATCAGTTAGATTCTTTGTTACATTCTGTATTCCAGTCTTTGACACTCCCATATCCTAAGTAGCTAAGTTTGAATAGGTTGTAAATTACTTGTTGGGTTGTAAAAATCTGTGGGTGTAGACAAATGCATAGTGACGGGTATTTGCCACTAAAGTATTATATGGACTATTTCAGCCACATATTCCATAAACTGTTTACCATGTCAGTTTTGCCTTTTCTAGAATGTCATATAAATGACATCATACAGTGTGTATCACTTCAGACTGGATTCTTTCACTTAGCAATGTAAGTGTTATATGCATCTATTTTTTTTTTTGCGTGGGTTGATGGTCCATTCCTTTATATCACTGAATACTATTGCATTGCATGTATATGAGAGGAAAAATAGTTTTCCCTCTACCTTCCTATGTTCTTTATTGAGATCTCCCTTGTAATGAAAAAGAGACGAACTGGAGAAAACTATCTGAAGTTTAATATATACCATGCATACCTCCTGTATAGTTGAAAGATACCCAGGAAAACTGAGTCACTCCCTGAAATGGCTCAAGCTGTTACCTTAAATGCTATCTTCTGCTGAGAACAAAAGAAAGATGTTAGGGAATGGGGGAAGCCATTTAAGGGATGTTATTAGGCAAAGCACAGTAAACAAGGGTATGGTTGTTACAGAGATTTACATCCAGGCCTCTTTCATTGACAAGCTTTTTTTTTTTTTTTTTTAACATTTATTTGGCTGTGCCGGGTCTTAGTTGAGGCCTGTGGAATCTTTAGCTGTGGAATGCGGGCTCTTAATTGCAGCATGCGGGGTCTAGTTCCCTGACCAGGGGTTGAACCCTGGTCCCCTGCACTGGGAGCATGGAGTCTTAACCACTGGACCAGCAGGGAAGTCCCAACAAGCTTTTCTTGATATTTAGTCATCATTCAATTCCTGGTCCAGAGAGGGACATACCCTTACAAATGGAGATATCCTTAATAAATGTAAATTTACCTCATAAAAGGGCATTTTCTGCTTGGTTTTGAAAGATTCTCCTGGGTCTGCTGTTTCTTAAATTAATCAGTCCAAAATAATCCTTTTGTCAAATGAGCATATTTTGGGGTGGCGTATTCTGCTCCCCTTGACATGTATGTGTCCTAATTTGCTTATGAATTCATCTACAGAAGGACATCCTGATACCTTTAAGTTTTTAGCCATTATGAATAGAGCTGCTGTGCATTACTTGATGCTGGTTTTGGTTTGAACACAGTTTTTCAAAGTAGTTGTCTAAATACAAGAGGTACACTTCTTGGATCTTAAGGTGAGACTTTTTAGATTTGGAAAAAACTGCCAAACTGTCTTCCAAAGTTGGCTGTACATGCATTCCACCAGCATCTTGAGTATATTCTTGTGTGCTTATTTACTGCCTATTTATCTTCTTGGGCCAGATGTGTGTTTCAATCTTTACCAAATTTTAATGGCATTGTTGGCATAATTTGAGTACAAATCCTTTATCAGATATGTGTTTTGGAAATAGTTTCTTGCAGCTTGTGGTTTGTCTTTTGGTTTTCTTAATAAGGTCACCAGACACAAAGTAATGTAGATTTTCTTTTTTTTTTTCCCTAGGATTTTTATAGTTTGGTAATTTAAGTGTGTCTATGGGTAATTTTGAGTGAATTTTGGTTTAAGTTGTAAAGTTGTGTCTACATTCATTTCATTACATATGGTTTGTAATTAATTGTTCTTTAACAATCTTTTGAGAAACAGTGAGATACTTGGCTCCGTTTCAGTTTGGATTTCCAAACAGTATATACAGCAGAACTGCCTTCCGAATGAGGCCTCTGAATTTGTGTGTGGCGCTCCCGGCACTTCTCTGACGTCCCACAGGGGGCGCCGAACCCACCTGTCTGACTCTGGGGGCACAGGTGCACCCTGCCCACAGACTTTGCTCTGTGACAAGCAGACAGGAGCTTTATCTCCTGCCAGGGCTTAGGTTTCTGGACCATGAGGCATTGTCCACACTGACAGGAGCTGGGTTTTCTCAGGAACCACTGGTGAGGAGACTCCACAAGAGGAAAAAATGAGCAAGTGTGGAGAATCTTCCTGTGCAGCTGACTGCTGGGTGGGTGGGGTGCATCTTCAGGGGACTCAGGAGAGAAAGGGTTTAATGTGGAATACTGTGCTCTTTTAGTTAGTTTTATGTGCAGTGTAGATGGTGACCATTGTCTTTCTTTGGAGTCTGGTGTCTAGTTTTCCTGGCACTGTTGTTTGATGGCTTTGGGTAGAATAAACATTTTAATAATAGTATTTTTTCTGATGCATGAGCATGGAATATTGTTTTCTATTGTGTTTTCAATTTCTTTGTCAATGCTTTATAGTTTTCTGAGTATAGGTCTTTCATGTCCTTGGTTAAATTTATTCCAAGATAGCTTGTTCTTTTTGATGGAATTGTAAATGGGATTGTTTTCGTAATTTTTCTTGCTGGTCGTTCATTATTAGTGTATAAAAACAAAACTGATTTGTGTATATTGATTCCATATTTTGCAACTTTACTGAATTTATTTTTAACATATTTTTTGCAGTAATGTGAAAAATTGCAATACTAAAATCTCACTGTTTCTACTGCATCCCAGGTAATCCACAGGAACCAAGACATAGTAGCTACTAATATACTCTTCCCACGGTGCCTCTAAATACCATGTGGACTCCTACAAGGGAAATAAGTATCACAACTTTGGTTGAACTTGGTCTGGGTAAGTCTTAGCCTCTATAACAAAATGTGATGTCTGTAATATCTGATTTTCTGGCATGATACTGACATGGTTGTCTAGAAAAGTAATTTATTTTCCAGTAATTTAAAATGTACAGAAAAGTTTCAATAATGGCCAGAAGTACTCATATTTGCCACTTCACACAAAATGCTCAGTGTGCTTTGCCCAAGGAACCAGCACATAACCCCTAAATGAGGAAATCCTGATGTCCACATTATAATTTAATACTCAGCCCCACTTCAACTTTCACCTGTTGTCCCAACTGTATGAAAATGTCTTTTTCCATCCTGATCCAGTTTTCTTTTTCTGGAACCATTACTGAGTTTCCCCCTCATTTGGACAACCTTGATGGATTTGAAGCAGACAAGATGAGTATGGGATCTAAGTTGCCTTTTCTATATGGCTTTTTTCACTAAGAATGTTTTTAATGTTCATTTTTGTAACAAATATCAGCACTACACTTTTTTTTCATTGTCATTAAAAATACAAAACATGACTTAAGCATTTAATTCATTTTACGTACACAGTTTTGTGGTATTAACTACCTTCATATAGTTGTACAAACAAGTTAACTAACGTGTACCTCCTGTGTGCATGGGAGATACCCAGGAAATTGAGTAACACCCTGAAATGGCCCAAGACATCACCTTAAATACCGTCTTCATCTAAAAGGAAAAGAAAGGATGGCTATAGTTGTTTCTTTCTACATTCATTTGATTGTATATGGTTTCCAATTGATGTTGTATAACTAGTTGTAGAGAAGTCATGGGATAGTTGTCTTCATTTCAGTTTGAATTTCCAAATTTAGTGGACTCTGCAGGCTTGATACAAGGTTTACAAACTTCATATTGGATCAGGACATCCCATGGTGTAACTGGTGTTAATGGTTTGTTCAACAATTAAAGTTCTGTGTGATATGAGTTCATCCCGGAGTAATCCAGGTTAGTTTCTGTTATACATTTGTCCCAGGATGAAAGGACAAGAGAAACAAGACCTAATTTATAAAAGTGCCTTCAGACTAATTGATACTGAAGTATAGTTGACCTACAATGTTGCATTAATTTCTGCTGTACAGCAAAGTGATTCATATATATATATACATACATATATACATATTTTTCATATTCTTTTCCATTATGGTTTATTACAGGGTATTGAATATAGTTCCCTGTGCTCTACAGTAAGACCTTGCTTATCCATCCTATATATAATAATTTGCATCTACTAATCCCAAACTCCCAATCCATCCCTCTCCCCTGTCTTCCCCTTGACAACCACAAGTCTGTTTTTTATATTTGTGAGTCTGTTTTTGTTCTGTAGATAGGTTCATTTGGGTCTCATTTTATAATCCACATATAAGTGATATCATATGGTATTTGTCATTCTCTGTCTGACTTACTTCACTTTGTATGATAATCTCTAGGTTCATCCATGTAGCTGCAAATGGCATTATTTCATTCTGTTTTATGGCTGAGTAATATTCCATTGTATATATGTACCACATCTTCTATATCCATTCATCTGTTGAGGGACATTCAGGTTGCTTCCATGTCTTGACTATTGTGAATAGGGCTGCTGTGAATGCTGGGGTGCATGTATCTTTTCGAATTATAGTTTTGTCTGGATATATGTCCAGGAGTGAGATTGCTGGTTCATATGGTAGTTCTATTTTTAGTTTTTGAGGAACCTCCATACTGTTCTCCATAGTGGCTGCATCAATTTACATTTCCACCAGTAGTGTAGGAGGGTTCCCTTTTCTCCACACCCCTTCCAGCATTTCTTTCTAGACATTTAATGATGGCCATTCTGACCACTATGAGGTGATAACTCACTGTAGTTTTGATTTGCGTTCTCTAATAATTAGCGATGTGAAGCATCTTTTCATGTGCCTGTTGGCCATCTGTATGTTTTTGGAGAAATGTCTATTTAGACCTTCTGCCTATTTTTTGATTGTTTTTCTTTTTTGAGTTGTATGAGATGTTTGTATATTTTAGAATTAGGCTCTTGTTGGTCACATCATTTGCAGGTATTTTCTTACAAAGAGTCAGCACAGGCTCTGGAACAACTGGATACCCACATGGAGAGAATAAAGTTGGACCCTCACCTCCCCCCACCCCGTATACAAAATCAATGCAAAATGGACCAAAGGCCTAGATGCAAGAACCAAAATTATAAAACTCGTAGAAGAAAACATGAGAGTAAATCTTCATGACCTTGGATTTGGTCATGATTTCTTAGATCTACTACCAAAAGCACAAGCAACAAGAGACAAAATAGATGAATTGGACTTCCTCAAAATGAAAAACAGTTGTGTATAAAAGGAGCAAGGAATAAGGTAATCCACCATCCAAAATGGCACAAGATGTTTGCAAACCATGTATATGATAAAGGACTGTAGCCCAACAGCCAAGCCCCTGGTGGTCCAGTGGAGTGTCTGTGTGGCCCCTCCCGTCCTAGGTGATAAGGGGATTTCAGGCCCCACAGCACCCAAGGGGTGGACACTGGTCATCCTCAGCACCCTCAAGGAGTGAGTGCTGGATGTTTTTGGGCCCAGATTCACTCCCATTACAACCCTCAAAGGCTGAAGGCTTCAGGATGCCTCCAGAAGGGCACAGAGTATTTGCGAGTCTTTGAGAACCAAGAGAACAGTCTTCACTTTTCTGAAAAGGGCATCTTATTATTTCACAGCATGACCATTTTCAATCTGGCTCTCGGGGTGCCCTCCCACCTTCTTTATTTCTCTGAGAGTGGCCATGGTGGTTTGGCTGTCCCCAGTCCCCACACCAGGTGACAAGGCCAGTGGGGCCAGATCCTGGTGGTCCTTAGCTTCGTTGGAGATTAACCCAGACTCTCGGCCTGTGATTGAACGGCCATGCCCCTGCTTCTCCCCATCACCGATTCTCATCTCCTCCTCTATCTCTTTTCCTCTTGCTTTTCAGTCTCAGATTTACCTGGTGGTCACCACTCACAGTTCCCGCAGAGCCCAGAGATTTCTCCTTGAAGGAAAGGTTCTGGAAAATTAGAGGGATAAATAAAGAATGCAGCTGATTCCCGCCTTGTGCTGATGCCCAAGAGGGAGAGGAGAGTGAGTGTTTTCTCATTAGAATTTTAAATCCTCCAAGTAATAGATCATTGGGGGGGGCATCTGGTGTCTTACAGCTCATTCTAATAATGTCATTCCTGAACTTTATTGCGGTAAATAATTTAAATCATAAATATTCTGGGGGGAGATCCATTAAAAAAATGTTAGAGGCTGCAGCAGCAGCCTTAGCGTATCATGCCCACCTCTGGGGTCCGCGCTGATAGCCGTGGCTGGCGCCCATCTCTGGAGTTCCTTTAAGCAGCGCTGTTAATCCCCTCTCCTCACGCACCAGGAAACAAAGAGGGAAGAAAAAGTCTCTTGCCTCTTCGGCAGGTCCAGACTTTTCCCCGGACTCCCTCCCGGCTAGCCATGGCGCACTAGCCCCTTCAGGCTGTGTTCACGCCGCCAACCCCAGTCCTCTCCCTGCGCTCCGACCGAAGGCCGAGCCTCAGCTCCCAGCCCCGCCCACCCCGGTGGCCGAGCAGACAAGCCTCTCGGGCTGGTGAGTGCCTGTCGGCCCCGATCCTCTGTGCGGGAATCTCTCCGCTTTGCCCTCCGCATCCCTGTCGCTGTGCTCTCCTCCTCGACTCGAAAGCTCCCCCCTCCGCCACCGGCAGTCTCCACCCGCGAAGGGGCTTCTAGTGTGTGGAAACCTTTCCTCCTTCACAGCTCCCTCCCACTGGTGCAGGTCCTGTCCCTATCCCTTTGTCTCTGTTTTTTCTCTTTTCTTTTGCCCTACCCAGGTACGTGGGGAGTTTCTTGCCTTTTGGGAGGTCTGAGGTCTTCTGCCAGCATTCAGTAGGTGTTCTGTAGGAGTTCTACATGTAGATGTATTACTGATGTATCTGTGGGGAGGAAGGTGATCTCCGCGTCTTACTCTTCCACCATCTTTCCCCTCTCTAGGGACAGTATCAGGTCCCGAGTTATGAGTAGTGTCAAGGCCTTAGTTAGGGACCGTTTCAGGGCCTTAGTTAGGATTAACATCTGAGCGTTGGTTAGGTACAGTGTCAGGGCCTTAGTTAGGGACAGTGTCAGAGCCTGAGTTACGTTTAGAGTCATGGCCTTAGGGACAGTGTCAGGGCCTGATTTAGGAGTAGTGTTAAGACCTTAGTTAGGACTAGCATCAGAGCTTTTGTTAGGTATCGTGTCAGGGCCTGAGTTATGAGTAGTGTCTGAGCCTTAGTTAGGGACAGTGTCAGGGCCTTAGTTAGGGACAGTATCAGGGCCCGAGTTAGGAATTGTGTCAAGGCCTTAGTTTAGGGCCAGTGTCAGGGCCTGAATTAGGAGTGGTGTCAGGGCCTTAGGGACAGTATCAGGGCCCGAGTTATGTGTAGTATCAGGGCCTTAGTTAGAGACAGTATCAGGGCCTGACTTAGGATGAGCACCCAGGCCTCAATTAGGGACAGTGTCACAGCCTCAGCACTAATTTCAGGGCATTAGTTATGTACAGTATCAGGGCTGTAGTTAGCATAAGAGGCACGACGTTAGCTATGGACAGGGTCAAGTTAATATCCAGGGATAATGTCAGGAAATGACTTAGGTATAGTGTCTAGTCATTAGTTATTGAGAGTATCAGGGCCTTATTTAGGACCAGCATGAGGGCTTCAGGTAGGGACAGCTCCTGAGCCTGACTTAGGGAGAGCGACAGGGCCTGAGTGATGCCTAACGTCAGGGCCTTTGCTAGGGACAGTGTTAGGGCAGGATGCAGGAGCAGCATCAGTGCCTTTGTAGGATCAGCATTAGGGTCTTAGTTCAAGACATGATCAGGGCCTGAGTGAGTCACAGCATCAAGGCCTCAGGGATAGCTTCAGGGCCTGTGTTAGGGACAGCCTCAGGGCTTTATTTAGGGACAACATCAGGGCTGACTTAGGGACAGTGTCAGGACCTTGGTTAGAGATGGGTCAGTATATTAGCTTAAGATAGTGTCAGGACTTTAGTTATTACTGGCAGCAGGGCCTATATTAGGGACAGCTTCCGGGCCTTAGAGACAGTGTTGGGGCCTTAGTTAGGACAAGTCAGGGCCTTAGTTAGGGACAGCATTAGGGCTTCAGGTAGGATAAGAGACAGGACATTAGCTAGGGACCGAGTCAGGTTACTGGCTAGGGATAATGTCAGGAAATGAGCAAGGGATAATTTGAAGACCTTAGTTACTGAGAGCATCAGGGCCTTATTTAGGACCAGTGTCAGGGCCTTAGCTAGGGACGGTGTCAGAGCAAGGCTTAGGAGCAGCATAAGGGCCTCTGTAGGATCAGCATTAGGGTCTTCATTAAAGACATTATCAGGGCCTGTGTTAGGGACAGTCTCAGGGCCTCACATAGGGACAGTGTCAGGGCTTACTTTGGGACAGTTTCAGGACCTTGGTAAGACATTGGTCAGGATATTAGCTCCGGATAGTGTCAGGACTTTAGATATTGACGGCAGCAGGGCCTTAGGGACAGTGTCAGGGACTTAGGAGTAGTGTCAGGGCTTTAGTTAGGGACCGCATCAGGACCTTATTTAGGGACAATGTCAGGGCCTGAGTGAGGCCTAGCCTCGGGGATGACTTATAACAAGTGTTGGGGCCTTAGTTATGGACAGTGTCAGGGCATGAGTTAAGAGCAGCGTCAGGGTCTGAAAGACATTTCAGGGTATGATTTAGGTACAGCATCTCTTACTGAGTTAGGGATAGCCCAGGGCCTCTCTTAGGGGCAGCATCAGGGCTTAGAAAGGGACAATCTCAGGACCTTGGTAAGAGATTGGTCTGGATATTATCTCAAGTTAGTGCCAGGACATTAATTATTGACGGCAACAAAGCTGACGTTAGGGACAGCTTCATGGCCTTACTTAGGGACAGTGTCACAGCCTGAGGTAGGACTAATGTCAGGGCCTTAGTTAGGGACAGCATCAAGGCTTTAGTTAGCATAAGATGCAGGGCAGGAGCTATGGGCTGGTTTAGTTTATAGCCTAGGGACAGTGTCAGGAAATGAGCTTGGGATAGTGTCAAGACCTTAGTTACTGAGAGCATCAGGGCCTTATTTAGGACCAGCGTCAGGGCCTTACTTAGGGACAGCATCTGGACATTAACTACTTGTAGTGTGTGAACCTTAGGGATTGAGAGCTCAGGGTTTACGTTAGGGACAGTGTCAGTGCCTTAGTTGGCGACAGCATTAGCACATTAGTTATGGAAAATCTCAGGGCCTGAGTTAGGGACAGCCTCAGGGCTTTCTTAGGGACAGTGTCAAGACCTTGGTAAGAGTTGGGTCAGGACATTAGCTAAGGGTAGTGATGGGTTTAGTTATTGACTGCAGCAGGCCCCATGTTTGGGACAGCATCAGGGCCTTATAAGACCAGAGTCAGGGCCTTTGTTAGGGACAGCCTCAGGACCGCAGTTAAGACCAGCATCAGGACTTACTTAGAACCATCATCAGGGCACGTTCTTAGTGACAGGGTCAGGGACTTAGGACTGGCATCAGAGCCTTAGTTAGGGACAGCATCAGGGTCCTCATTAGAGACAACGTGAGGCCTCCAATTAGGGATAGAGTCAGACCCTTAATTAGGGACCGCTTCAGGGCCTTAGTTAGGGACAGCATCAGGGTCTTATTTAGGATCAGAGTTAGGACATTATCTAGGGTCAGCATCAGGAAATGAGTTAAGAATAGTGTCAGGACCAGAGTTATTGAGAGCATTACAGCCTTAGTTAGGACCAGGGTCAGGGCCTGAGTTAGGGACAGGGTTAGGGACTTAGGACTAGCATCAGAGCGTTATTTAGGAACAGCATCAGGGCATTAGTTAGGGACAGCGTCAGAGCTTTAATAAGGATCAGAGTTAACACATTATCTAGATTGGGCACCAGGAAATGAGATAGGAATAATGTCAGGACCAGAGTTACTGAGAACATCAGGGCCTTAGTTAAGACCAATGTCAGGACCTGATTTAGGACCAGCGTTAGGGCCTTTATTAGGGACAGCATCAGGACCTTACTTAGGTAAAGCATCAGGGCCTTAGAGACAGACTCAGGGCCTCAGAACCACATTTAGGTCCTGTTTAGGAAGAGTGGCAGGGCCTTATTTAGGTATGGCTTCAGGGCTTTTGTTAGGATCAGTATCAGGACATTAGCTAGGAACAGTGTCAGGAAATGAGCTAGGGATAGTATCAGGACCTTAGTTATTGGGAGCATCAAGGCATTAGTTAGAACCAGATTCTGGGCCTTAGGATCAGCGACAGTGACTGAGTTAGGGACAGCAGAAAAGCCTGAGTTAGGACTAGCATCAGGGCTTTATTTACAGACAGAGTCAGGGCCTTAATTGTCGATGGTGTCAGGGCCTTAGGGAAAGAATTAGGGCCTGAGTTAGGGATAGCAGAAGGGCCAGAGTTATGGCCAGCATCTGGGGTTGAGTTAGGGACAGTGTCAGGGCCTTTGTTAGGGACAGCGTCAGGGCTTAGTTAGAACAAGCATTAGGACCTTAGTTACTGACAGTGTCATAGCCTTAGTTAGGACCAGTGTCAGGGTCTTATCTAGGGAGAGCATCAGGGCCTTAGTTAGGGACAGTGTCAGTGTCATTGTTAGAGACAACCTCAGGACCTTAGTTAGGACCACTGTCATGTCCTTAGTTACAGACACTGTTAGGGCCTTAGTTAGGAATACTCTCAGGGCCTTTGTTAGTGCCCGTGTCAGGGCATAGTTAGGGAAACAGTGAGTCCACTACTGAGAGACAGAATCAGAGTGTTAGGACCAGCGTCAGGGCCTTAGTTAGAGACAGTGTCAGGGCCTCTGTTAGGCTGAGTTAAGACATTAGCTAGGGACAATGTCAGGACCTTAGTTATTGAGAGCATGAAGGCCTTAGTTAGGACCAGCATCATGGCTTTAGCTAGGGACAGCATCAGGGCCTTTGCTAGCACCAATGTCAGGGCATAGTTAGGGAAACAGTGAGTCCACTATTGAAAGATGGGATCAGGGTGTTAGGTAGGACCAGTGTCCGGGCCTTAGTTAGAGACAGTGTCAGTGCCTTAGAGATTGCATCAGGAAATTAAGTAGGGATAGTGTCCCGATCTTAGTTAGTGACAGCATCAGACTCTAGTTAAGACTATGATCATGAGTTTAGATAGAGACAGCCTCAGGGCCTTAGTTAGGAATACTCTCAAGGCTTTAGTTACTCTCAAGGCTTTAGTTGGGGGTTTTGTTAGGCTCAGAGTCAGGACATTAGCTAGGGACATTGTCAGGAAATGACCTAGGGGATAGCATAGATCTTAGAGCACCAGGTCCTTGGTTAGGACCAGCATCAGGGCCTTAGTAAGGAACAGCTTCAGAGCCTGAGGTAGGGACAGTGTCAGGGCCTTGGTAAGGGATGCATCATGACATTAGCCATGGTTAGTGTCAGGACCTTAGTTCTTGACAACAGCAGGGCCTACGTTAGGGACAGTGTCAGGGCCTTAGGACCAGTGTCAGGGCCTGGGTTAGGGACAGTGTCAGGGAGTGAGTTAGGACTAGTGTCAGGGCTTGAGTTAGGCCTAGTATCAGGGTCTGAGTTAGACTAGCATCAAGGCCTTTGTTAGGGACAGTGTCAGTGCTTACTTAAGGATAGCATCAGTATTGTAGGGATAGCTTCAGCACATTATTTATCAACAGCATCAAGATATATTAGCTAAGGATAGTGTCAGGGCCTTAGTTATTGACTTCCTCATCCTCTATTTAGGACCAGTGTCAGGGCCTTAGTGAGGACCAGTTTCAGGACCTCTGTTAGGAGCAGTGTCAGGGCTTTAGTTAGGACATGGTCAGGGCCTCAGTAAGGTACAATTCAGGACATTATCTATTGGTTGTGTCAAGACACTTAGCTATTGTTAGCACCAGCATCAGGTCAAGGTTAGGGTTAGGGTACAGGTTAGGGTATGGGTTAGGGTTAGGGTACGGGTTAGGGTACGGGTACAGGTATGGGATAGGGTGTGGGTATGGCTTAGGGTTAGGATATGGGTTAGGGTTAGGATACGGGTTAGGGTAGGGTACGGGTTAGGGTTAGAGTACAGGTTAGGGTTAGGGTATGCATTAGGGTTAGGGTATTTATTAAACCTCTCCCACTCTCTAGATACTACTTAGCACGTAAAGGAATATCATTCGGCATCCAGCCATGGAGAAGATTTTAGACACTAGGATAAGATTAAGAATACACACATTATAAATAAATCACATTAGGATTCTTTTTTTAACCTGTACATTAAAACAGTAGTGCTTAGGAAATCTATTGGAGGCAGAAGCAGTAAAGGGAAGTTTTATGGGAATAACATCACAGATTTTGTGTAGAATACACAGATTTTGACTGGTTAGAAATTCAAGGAGGAATGTTTTTGTTCTGAAGATATAAACCCTGTTCTAAATTGAGCTGTTATTGGAAGTTAGAAATTTTTTGTTGCTGTTGTATTGCTTTGTGTTTTCATTATTACTCTGCTTGCATCTCCGTTGTTAAACATTTGATTTGGGGAAGAGTCCATTACTGGAAATGAGTTTACAGAATTATTCTCAAAAACAGAAGGAAATGGTTCTCACCTAGATATTAAGATATAATCTCTGTACTGGTGTACTAACAGAATTATGATTCAGGGATAATAATTCTATGAAATGTAATTAAACACAATATATATATTTTTCTTTTAACTTTACATTGTTACTTTTCTACAGTACAATTATAATTCAAGTTCTTTGTAACAAGTGAAATTTAAAAAGATAAAAGGAAAAGAAAATATTTTACCACTTGCCATCCTTTCCCACTCCCTGAAACGACCAGCATAATGTGTAGCTTTCTCATTTGATCCAGGTGTTCCTTACATCTGGAACATCATGTTTCTCACTGTAGAAAAACAGATTTAGCTCTCAAACTTTTTATAGGCTACATAACAGTCCATAGAGCAGAAGTACCAAGCATTTAAGACTTAGCTTTTTGAGGGACACTCAGGTTGCTTTCTGTTTTATTTTGTTGTTCTGCTAATTTCTTTAACACCTGAAAAATATTTTTAAAAATATAAAAAAAAATTAAGTTAGGGGTAAGGATTAGGGTTTAGGGTAAAGGTTAGTGTATGGGTTAGGGTAAGGGTTAGGGTTAGGGTACAGATTAGGGTACAGGATAGGGTTAGTGTACAGGTTAAGTTATGGGTTAGGGTTATAGTTAGGGTACGGTATTGGTTAGGGTACGTGTTAGGGTAGAGGTTAGGGTACGGTTACAGGTTAGGGAACAGGTACAGGTATGGGTTAGGCTACAGGTACAATTTAGGATTGGGTTAGGGTATGGGTTAGGGTTAGGGTGTGGGTTAGGGTTAGGGCCTGGGATAGGGTATGTGTTAGGGTTAGGGTATGGTTTAGGGTTAGGGTATGTGTTAGAGTTACGGTATGCATTAGGATAAGGGTATTTATTAAATCTCTCCCACTCTCTAGGGTTAGGGTTAGGGTACAGGTTAGGGTTAGGGTCAAGGTAAGGGTATGGGTATGGTTAGGGTTAGGGTACGTGTTAGAGTTAGGGTATGCATTAGGATAAGGGTATTTATTAAACTTCTCCCACTCTCTAGGGTTAGGGTTAGGTTTAGGATACAGGTTAGGATTAGGGTACAGGTAAGGGTATGGGTACGGGTTAGGGTACGGGTTAGGGTACGTGTTAGTGTATGGGATAGATAGGGGTTAGGGTTAGTGTACGGGTTAGGATTAGGGTACGGGTTACTGTATGGGTTAGGGTGAGGGTACAGGTTAGGGTACAGTTTAGGGTATGGATACAGGTTAGGGTTAGGGTACAGGTTAGTGTTAGAGTACAGGTTTGGATTAGGTTACGGGTTAGGGTACAGGATGGGGGGTACACTTTAGAGTATGGCTACAGGTTAGGGTTACGGTACGTGTTAGGGTATGGGTTAGTGTTAGGTTACGGGTTAGGGTACGGGTTAGGGTAAGGGTGAGGGTACAGGTTAGGGTTAGGATGCAGTTTAGGGTATGGATACAGTTTAGGGTTAGCATACAGGTTAGTATTAGGGTATGGGTTTGGATTAGGTTATGGGTTAGGGTACGGTTTTGGGTTAGGGTTAGGGTAATGTTTAGGGTTAGGGTACAGTTTAGTGTACTGATACGGGTTAGGGTTATGGTATGTGTTAGGGTACGGGTTAATGTTAGGGTATGGGTTAGGAGTAGGGTATGGATTAGGGTGAGGGTTAGGTTTAGGGTTAGGGTATAGGTTAGTGTTAGGGTATGGGTTAGGATTAGGATACGGGTTTGTTTAGACTTAGGGTTAGGGAATGCTTTAGGGTTAGGGTATTTATTAAACCTCTCTGACTCTCCAGATATCACTTAGCATGTAAAGGAATATTATTTGGGGTCCAGCCGTGGAGAAGACTTTAGACACTAGGATAAGACAAAGAATACGCATTATAAATAAATCACATTAGGATTTTGTTTTTTACCTGTACATTAAAATAGTAGTGCTTAGGAAATCTAATGGAGGCAGAAGCAGTAAACGGTAATTTTATGGGAATAACATCACAGTTTTTCTGTAGAATAGGCAGATTTTTACTGGTTAGAAAATCAAGGAGGGATGCTTTTGTTCTGAAGATATAAACCCTGTTCTAAATTGAGCTGTTACTGGAAGTTAGAAATTTTTTGTTGCTGTTGTATTGCTTTGTGTTTTCTTGATAATTCTGCTTGCATCTCCCTTGTTAAACTTTTGTTTGGGGAAAAGTGCCATTACGGGAAATGAGTTTACAGAATTTTTCTCTAAAACAGAAGGAAATGGTTCTCAACTAAATATTAAGAAAAAATCTCTATACTGATGTACTGACAGAGTTATGATTCAGGGATAATAATTCTATGAAATGTAATTAAACACAATATATATTTTTTCTTTTAAATTAACATTGTTACTTTTTAAAAGTACAGTTATAATTCAAGTTCTTTGTAACAAGTGAACTTTAAAAAGATTAAAGGAAAAGATAATATTTTACCACTTGGCATCCTTTCCCACTCCCTGAAACCAGCATAATGTGTAGCATTCTCATTTTATCCAGGTGTTCTATACAATTGGAACATCACGTTTCTCACTGTAGAAAAACAGATTTAGCTCTAAAACATTTTATAGGCTACATAACAGTCCATAGAACAGATGTAACAAGGATTTCATACTTAGCTTTTTGAAGGACACTCAGGTTACTTTCTGTTTTATTTTGTTGTTCTACTAATTAGTTTTAACCCCAGAAAAATATTGTTGAAAATACAAAAAAAATTACTTAGGGGTAAGGACTAGCGTTTAGGGTATGGGTTAGGGTATGACTTATGGTAAGTGTTAGGATTAGGGTACAGGATAGGATTAGGGTACATGTTAGGCTAAGAGTTAGGATTAGGGATAGTGTTAGGGTATGGGTTACGATTAGGTTACGGGTTAGGGTTAGGGTATGGGTTAGGGTTAGGGTTAGTGAACGGGTAAGGTTTAGGGTACATGTTAGAGTACAAAAGTGGGTTATGGTTAGGGTACGTGTTACTGAGCCACTTAGTGTTAGTGCACGGATTAGGGTATGGGTTTGGGTAAGGTGTAGGATTAGGGTTAGGGTTACGGTTAGAGAATGGGTAAGGTTTAGGGTACAGGTTATAGTACAAAAACGTGTTAGGGTTAGGGTACATGTTAGGGTACAGATTAGTGTTAGTGTACGGGTTAGGATTAGGGTACGGGTTAGGGTAAGGGTTAGTGTTAGGGTTGGTGTTAGGGTTAGGGTTAGCGAACGGGTAAGGTTTAGGGTTCAGGTGAGGGTACAGAAAGGTGTTAAGGTCAGGGTATGTATTAGGGTATGGGATAGTGTTAGTGTATGGGTTAGGATTAGGGTATGGGTTAGGGTTAGTGTTAGGGTTAGCGAACGGTTAAGGTTTAGGGTACACTTGAGGGTACGGAAACCTGTTAGGGTCAGGGTATGTGTTAGGGCACGGGTTAGTATTAGTGTGTGGGTTAGGATTAGGGTACGGGTTACGATAAGGGTTAGGGTTAGGGTTAGGTTTAGGGCTAGGGTTAGTGTTAGCATACAGGTAAGGTTTAGAGTACAGGTGAGGGTTCGGGAACGTTTTAGGGTCAGGGTACATGTTAGGGCACAGGTTAGTGTTAGTGTATGGTTTAGGATTAGGGCACGGTTAGGGCAAGGGGTAGGGTTGGGGTTAGGTTTAGGGCTACGGTTAGGGTTAGCGAACGGGTAAGATTTAGGATACAGGTGAGTGTCTGGAAACGTGTCAGGGTTAGGGTACGTGTTAGGGCTCGGTTGAGTGTTACTGTATGGGTTAGGGTAATGGGTATGGTTGGGGTTAGTGCTAGGTTTAGGGCTAGGGTTAGGGTTAGCAAATGGGTAAGGTTTAGGGTACACTTGATGGTACAGAAAGGTGTTGGGGTCAGGGTGCGTGTTAGGGCACGGGTTAGTGTAAGTGTACCTGTTAGGATTAGGGTACGGTTTAGGGTAAGGGTTAGGCTTGGGTTTAGGGTTAGGTTTAGGGCTAGGGTAAGGATTAGCGAACGGGACAGGTTTAGGGTACAGATGAGGGTACGGAAACGTGTTAGTGTCAGGTACGTGTAAGGGCACGGGTTAGCGTTAGTGTACGGGTTAGGGTAAGGGGTAGGGTTCGGGTTAGGGTTAGGTTTAGGGCTAGGGTTAGGGTTAGCGAACGGTTAACATTTAGGGTACAGGTGAGTGTACGGAAACGTGTTAGGGTCAGGGTACGTGTTAGGGCACGGGTTACTGTTAGTGTACGGGTTAAGATTAGGGTACGGGTTAGGGCAAGGGTTAGGGTTGGGGTTAGGATTAGGTTTAGGGCTAGGGTTAGGGTTAGCGAACGGGTAAGGTTTAGGGTACAGGTGAGGGTATGGAAACGTGTTAGGGTCAGGGTACGTGTTAGGGCATGGGTTAGTGTCACTGTAACGGGTTGGATTAGGGTACGGGTTAGGGTAAGGTGTAGGGTTCGGGTTAGGGTTAGGTTTAGGGCTAGGGTTAGGTTTAGTGAACGGTTAACGTTTAGGGTACTGGTGAGTGTACGGAAACGTGTTAGGGTCAGGGTACGTGTTAGGGCACGGGTTACTGTTAGTGTACGGGTTAAGATTAGGGTACGGGTTAGGGCAAGGGTTAGGGTTGGGGTTAGGATTAGGTTTAGGGCTAGGGTTAGGGTTAGCGAACGGGTAAGGTTTAGGGTACAGGGGTGGGTACGAAAACGTGTTAGTGTCAGGGTACGTGTTAGGGCACGGGTTAGTGTTAG
Organism: Mesoplodon mirus; assembly: GCF_964341445.2. Classification (NCBI taxonomy): domain Eukaryota; kingdom Metazoa; phylum Chordata; class Mammalia; order Artiodactyla; family Ziphiidae; genus Mesoplodon; species Mesoplodon mirus. The sequence goes on from NC_138996.1 coordinate 29,469,994, forward strand.
TGTACGGGTTAGGATTAGGGCACGGTTAGGGCAAGGGATAGGGTTGGGGTTAGGTTAAGGGCTAGGGATTAGGGTTAGCGAACGGGTAAGATTTAGGGTACAGGGGAGTCTCCGGAAAAGTGTTAGGGTCAGGGTACGTGTTAGGGCACGGTTTAGTGTTAATGTACGGTTTAGGATTACGGTACGGGTTAGGGTAAGGGGTAGGGTTGGGGTTAGGGTTAGGGCTAAGGTTAGTGTTAGCAAACGGGTAAGGTTTAGGGTACAGGTGAGGGTACAGGAACGTGTTAGGGTCAGGGTACATGTTAGGGCACAGGTTAGTGTTAGTGTACGTGTTAGGAGGGTATGGGTTAGGGTACGGGGTAGGGTTGGGGTTAGGGATAGGTTTAGGACTAGGGTTAGGGTTAGCAAACGGGTAAGCTTTAGGGTACAGGTGACAGTACGGAAACGTGTTAGGGTCCAGGTACATGTTAGGGCATGGATTAGTGCTAGTGTACGGGTTAGGATTAGGGTACAGTTTAGGGTAACGGTTAAGGTTTAGGGTACAGATGAGAGTATGGAAATGTGTTAGTGTCAGGGTCCATGTTAGGGCACGGGTTAGTGTTCGTGTACGGGTTATGGTAAGGGGTAGGGTAGGGGTTTGGGTTACGTTTAGGGCTAGGTTTAGGGTTACGGAACGGGTAAGGTTTAGGGTACAGGTGAGGCTATGGAAACGTGTTAAGTTCAGGGTACTTGTTAGGGCACGGGTTAGTGTCAGTGTAACGGTTAGGATTAGGGTACAGGTTAGGGTAAGGTGTAGTTTTGGGGTTAGGGTTAGGTTTAGGGCTAGGGTTAGGTTTAGTGAACGGTTAACGTTTAGGGTACAGGTGAGTGTACAGAAACGTGTTAGTGTCAGGGTACGTGTTAGGGCACGGGTTAGGATTAGGGTATGGGTTAGGGTCAGGGTACGTGTTAGGGCACAGGTTCGTGTTAGTGTATGGGTTAGGATTATGGTACGGGTTAGGGTTATGTGTAAGGTTGCGGTTTGGGTTATGTTTAGGGCTAGGGTTAGGGTTAGTGAACGGGTGAGGTTTAGGGTACATTGTGGTCATTTGTTACAGAAGCCACAGAACAGTCACACAGACACTGCTCGGTAGGATCCTGGAAGTGTGGGTCTCACTAAAGGCAGACAGAGGCTCGATTGCAGAACCCTCAGAGTCAGCATTGGGCCCCCAGAAATCCTAAAGCAGTGGCTGGACACCAGAATGTTGAGGGGTCAGTCGGAAGCCCATCCCTAAGGGTGCCGGCTGCCCATGGCCTCCCAGGTCCTTACACCTGTACATGTGGGGGAAGGTATCTCAACCCTGATTGAGGCTATTTAATGTCACCATTCACGTTGCTAATTAAGAACCCGCCAGTTATACAATGAAAACCCAATCAGGACACTTACTACACTGATGAACAATTCTGAAGATGGTCGGAGGTGGGGAATTTTCTCACATGCAGCCAGCAGTCCCCACAAGGAGGGTCCTCATTGGAAAGCTCGTGAGCCCTGTGGAGGCATCTCTGAGTAAACATTAGTTGAACCCCAGGCCAGCTGCTCCTGAGTTTTATCCACCCTTCCCAGGGAAGCAAACCTAAATATGTGCAAGGACCTTACAGGCTGGAGGAAAGGGCTTGGAGCCACACCAGGGACAGCACACTTGCTGAATTGGCTCCTGCAGACCATGTGGGATGGTCCTGGCCCAGATGCTCTTTGGGAAGCTTTCCATTTACCTACCTGAGTTACCCCTCCTGTCCTGGCTCCTACTTCTTTTTTTCTTGCTTCCTCACCTCTGCCTGGGGAGAAATTTCAACAGCACGTATGGGCGACACACCTTCTTCCTTAGCAGGTGGCAGCCTGGCAACTCCTATACAGTCCAGCAGAGCCCCACTTAGGCCGGGACACCCACAAGGCTGTGGTCGCTCACTCCCTCCCACCAGCCCAGTCCCGCGGCTGCTGCCGGAGCAGAAAGTATGGCATCAGGCACAGCTGCAGGGAATCCTGCTGCCTGGAGGGGTGGGGTGGGGGGTGGTTATATTGACCTCAACCCAGGCACACCTGGGAAGGGCTGGCTGGCTGGCCGGGTCAGGCTGCCCAGGCCAGCCAATCCTCACCCATCAGGGGCTCATAGTTGCAGAAAATGGGCCTTGCTGTACCGGCCAGGTCCAAGGAACAGGTGTAGGGTCCTGAGAGTCAGGATACACAAGGGGCTGCAGCTCTGGCTTGTTTTCTAATCATTTTAACTGGCCCATGAGTAGGAAACAACTTCAAGAAGACCCTCTCCACACAAGAGGAATCTGGAAGTCAGAGAGAGGAGGGGTGGTGGGTGGAGACAGAGACCTGGTGCCCTGGCTGCAGTGGAAGCCTCTGGAAGACCCGGTAGAGGGAGGCCGCACAGAGTGAAGCCCAGGCTCACAGACCTGTCCAGGAGCTGCTGTTTGTTAGTTCAGATCCTGCTCTGAGGTGCTCAGGCTGGTTGTGCTCTGCAACAAGGGCTATGGGCACAGTTCTTGTGTGCTGAGCCCTGCCAGGGTGCCTGCCCAGGTGAGCTCCATATTCTGGGAAGGGCCTGCCCACGAGAGTCCCATGGGCTGGGAGGGGCATGTGAATGAGCGTCCTCTCTTTGCAGGCATCACAGCTGCTTAGCAACTCCCCCGTGGGTGGTGCTGGGGTGAGATAAGAACAAAGAGCTACTGCAGGCCCCCTGAGCCCCTGCCTGGGCCCATCCAGAGTGATGAGGTCAGTAGGCGGGTGCTGGCCACTGTGCTGCATGAGGGAAGCCCTATGGGTACCTCTTGTTTCTTCTACCTGACACCACAGAGGCCTCCCCAGGACAGAACAGACAGCCTGCCTGGGGCAGGTGGAAGCTCCTGGTGACCCTGCAGGGGACACGGAAGGGAAGGACCAGGCAGGATAGGAGTGAGTGCCCAGGTGGAGCCGTGGGGTGGGAACCGAGGGGGCATTTCTGGGCCTAAGCTGGGAGTGGACAAGCAGGTGGTGAGTGTGACCCAGGAAAGCTGGCCTGGTGACGTGAGACTGAACCCACTTCAGGGTGACAAGCCTCCCACGTGACTGCCCTGCCCAAAAAAAAGGATTGTGAGACGAATCCTGTTAAAAGGTTTTGTAACGTGAATCTGCTGAAGGGAAGGTTTTGCAAAGTGAATCCCCCTAAGAGGAGGCTCTGTGAGCTGGTCCCCTCAGAGGGGACATGTGGAACCTGCTGGGTGTGGGCAGTCACCCTGGGTGGGTGGTGGGTTCAGACCCCACTCTGGGGCCTCACCTTGTGCTTTGCCTAATAACTTTCCTTAACTGGGTACCCCCTTCCCCCAACATCTTTCTTCTGTTTTTAGCTGAAGATGGCACTTAAGGTGATGGCTTGGGCCATTTCAGAGAGTGACTCCGTTTTCCTGGGTATCTCCCAAGTATACAGGAAGTATACACGCTATTAAACTTCTGTTTTTTCTCACTTATTACAGGAGGGCCTAAGCCAAGAACCTAGAAAGGTATAGGGAAAAGTATTTTTCATCCTTATCCATGCAGTTGAGTACTATGCAGCAACAGCAAGGAATGGACCATCAACACATGCAAAGACATGGATGAATTTTATGTATGCATTGCCAAGTGAAAGAATCCACTCTGAAGAGGCTACACAGTGTGACCAATTTACACAACATTCTGGAAAAGGCAAAACTACACAGGTGGTAAACAGTTCATGGGGTGGCTTTGGGGTAGAAGTATTCCATGCAGTTCTATACTGACACACACACTATGGGTTTGTCAAAACCCAGAGATTTTTTTCCAGCCCAATGAATAAGGTAGGACATCCAGTTGGTGTCAGAGTATCGGTTGTTGGTGTGGGAAAAACTGCATGCACACCACACGTGCATTTGTGAGGCTTGAGAAACACCAGACACCGTTCTCAAAGGTTATTAATCCCCTGCAGAATGTGGAAATGAGAATTCATCAGTGGCCCTTCCTCTCTAGTCAGTGATGGACACCAGGACTCTGCGTGTTTGACAAGTGCACCAGGGATCCTTATGAGTGAACCTTGTGAAAGCATGGCTGACAAGATAAGGACCAGCTCTTAACATGGCTCAAATCTCATCAGGTATGGCCAGAGGGGTCATTTCAGTGTTACTCATATCTCCCTTGAACAGAAGCACCAGCATTTCCTTTATGGGACACATGCTGGTCTGCTTTACTGTCTTGTCCACACATGGCCTTTTTACTGGAACCTCCTTTTCATTCCCAACTTTGCCCTCCTGGACTTTATCTCATTCTACAGGAATCTGCTTACTTAGGCAGTCTCCTTCTGAAGAAAAGAAAAAAAAATACTTTTTTCTAAATTCAATGTATGGCTTGCAAAGTGAAGTAAGTACCAACATCTATAGGAAATACCCTAAGAGACTTAAGGGCATGAGGCTACCTGGGATCCACAGAACTGTCCCAAGGCCTCTGTCCAACGAAGTGACACTCAGAAAGTGATCAGGAGATGCGTAGAGGTGTCTCACTTAGGGTCCAGGGATTAACTACCAGTCCTCCAAGCTCCCTGTATCTCCCCTTTCCCATATTATATAGCCTGAGTTCCCACCTCCTAGGTTTGGGGACATGCATCTGTGCATATTATGGGAAAAGACTACCCGGGGCAGCAGAAGAGGGAATGCTGAGAAAAAGAGAAACTGCTCATGACTGCTTAAACCTGGGAATTCTTGAGCTCTAGTTTTAGGTACAGAGGCATTTACAGAAAGAGCTCTTCAATGCAATTAGAGGGGTAAGCTGAGCTCGGGGGACATGAACTCAGCCCTAGAGACCCGGAGGAGCAGTGAGCAGAGCTGCTCCCCCTCCTCTATATGAAACCCAGGGTAGTTCCAGTTCTACTGCCTAAGAAAAAGATATCTTCCAAAATTTAAGTTGATTTTGGTTCACATGTTAATATGAAATAAATGTTAAACTTGGAGAAGATGGTATTTGTTCTATCAACCAAAAAATAATGCAGGAGGCTGCAAACAACAAAAGAGTTTATTTTGGGGGGGTCTTAAGAATTGCAATTCAGGAGACAGACTTGGTAACCCCAGAGGAGTGTTCAGGAGAACAGCAAGAGTCAGGGGCTTATAAAGACAAAAAGCCACAGGTTGTTAAAACTTGCCTGGTGAGAATTGTAATTAATGCTGATGAGAGTCAGAAAATATTTGTCCTTGGGAATCACAAGTTGTTTTAGGGTAGGGGTGCAATACGTAGATAGGCTGTCATGAGTTTCTGGCAGATGTTCTGGATGACTTCATCAGGTCAAAAGGTGAGATTCCATCCAGGCTGAGAGATGCATTAGGTCACACTTCCTTAAGGGTCTCCCGGCTCCATTTTAGAGAACTCTCTCAGCAATACTGACTCCATTTTGATTTTCCTTTCACAGTTCTGGGAAAATCAGAAGTGTGTCTTATTTTGGAAAAATCTCTGTAGCATAAATAGTTGGGATCTGATCTTGCCAAATTCTAGCCAGCATGAACTTCAAATTTTCCAAAATAAATAGATAGATATTAACTTAAAAGATTCTTTTTTATTATTTATCTATTTTATATGTATTAGTGTATATATGTCAATCCCTATCTCCCAATTCATCCCACCCACCACCCCCAGTCGCTTTCCCCCCTTGGTGTCCATACGTTTGTTCTCTACATCTGTGTCTCTATTTCTGCTTTGCAAACCAGTTCTGTACCATTTTTCTAGATTCCACATATATGTGTTAATATACGATATTTGTTTTTCTCTTTCTGACTTACTTCACTCTGTATGACAGTCTCTAGGTCCATCCACGTCTCTACAATTGACCCAATTTCGTTCCTTTTTATGGCTAATATTCCATTGTATATATGTACCACATCTTCTTTATCCATTTGTCTGTTGATGGGCATTTAGGTTGCTTCCATGACCTGGCTATTGTAAATAGTGCTGCAATGAACATTGGGGTGCATGTGTCTTTTTGAATTATTGTTTTCTCTGGATATATGCCCAGTAGTGGGATTGCAGAGTCATATGGTAATTCTATTTTTAGTTTTTTAAGGAACATCCATGCTGTTCTCCATAGTGGCTGTATCAATTGACATTCCCACCAACAGTACAAGGTTCTCTTTTCTCCACACCCTCTCCAGCATTTGTTGTTTGTAGATTTTCTGATGATGCCCATTCTAACTGGTGTGAGGTGATACCTCATTGTAGTTTTGATTTGCATTTCTCTAATGATTAGTGATGTTGAGCAGGTTTTCATGTGCCTCTTGGCCATCTGTATGTCTTCTTTGGAGAAATATCTATTTAGGTCTTCTGTCATTTTTTGATTGGGTTGAAGACAAACATTCTTTGCTTGACCAAACTTTAGGCTCCTAAAGCTTCTCTTATGCCCATCTATGCACTTCCTTGTAAAATCCAGTTTTAGCAAGAATGCTGCTAAGTCAGTTCAACGAGAATCCACCACCCTCGATATCTGCTCAGGTTCCTCATTCTCTGCTATTCCATAGGTGATGTCTGATCACCATGGAGTGTCTTCTGAAAGAAACCTGCTCATCAGTTTAGCCAGAATTCCCCTTACCCATGATGCTTCCTCTTAGTAATTTTCTATCCACTGACCTCCCAACCCTGCTCGTTGGCTATAAATTCCCACTTCATCCTGTATCTGGAGTTCACCCCAATCTCTCTCACCCAATACAAAATCCCACTGCAGTGGTTCTTATACCAATTGGGGAGATAGCTCACCCCCAGAATAAAATCTTCCTTATGATGCCTTGTCGAGGAACATTCAATTAACTGTCAAGTTAAGAAGAAAACTTGATAGTTAATTGAATTAAGAAGAAAAAAGGGAATTTTTATTTGAACCAAACTGAGGATTATAAGTCGGGAAGCAGATTCTCAGAAAGCTCTGCCTGTTAGAACTCTAGGACATAGTCAAGTACATTTTTGAGACAAACGATCATACATCAAAATGACATACTGATATTTACAGAAAGTTCACCAAGGATACATAGTCCAGGTAAGCCCATACAAAGCGAGCTGCAAGCCATCATTACCCCCTACAGAGCTGGGAAAGAACATTATTCATTATTCTTTTAAGAAGTTACATTGCTAGCTTAAGAAGAAAAAAAAATTGATCTTTATGGTTGAGCAGGCACCGCCATCTTTGAGGAGCTCTGGTTAACGTGTAATGCAGATGCACATAGCACGTTATGGAGGGAGGAGGTCCAAACACAGAAAATTTTATGTTTAATTTTTTTCTTGTCCCGCCTTAAAATATAAATTTATTTCATCAGCTTTAACAAGTATCACTGAAGTTTTTTCTTTAACACTAACATTCTTTCGGATAGCTGTGGGAATATAGATAAGGAAAATGGGAAAATATTTAGAAATTAACAACAAATTATGTGATGCCATCCACGCTTGGCCCCATGAAGTCCCCGATACTGAGCCCAGGGCTGCGTCTCTGGTGACCCGGGAGCAGACATGGAAATCATGGTCGCTCTGGTTTCCATCACCAGCACAGATAATTCCAGCCCTTGCTAAACTGAATAACCCATTCCAAGCGCAGGAACCACAGACGTTGTTCGGGATCCCACCACGGCCCACTTGGACCCAGCGAGGTCCCCGCCCGAGGCCGAGTCGCGCCCCGAGCACTCGCAGGACACGAGTCTCCAGGCGCGAAAGCGGATTTCGACCTAAACCGTTTTCAACATTTTAACAGGGAAACATTCCAGCATTCACTACGAAAGGGCTCACAGCTCTAAGCTCGTACCTACAGTTGTCCGAAACACTTAACTTGAAGCCCCGAGGGAGCAGCCCGGCTCCCCAGACACCAGCCGAATCCGACGCACACAAACGCTGAGACTGGAGGTGTGTCTGGTCGGGGTAGGGGCCGAGCCGGAAACAGCCGGGAGCTGGGCGGGAAGGCTCAGGCCTCGCCCTCGCCCACGCCCACGCCGCTCCGCCCCGCCTCTCCCTGAGTAAGGCCCCGCCCCTCTTGCGTAATTTCCTGCCGATGCGGAAGCGGATTTCGGGAGCGAAGGTCCCCTCGGGTGAGTGAGCCTCGACTCTGAGAATTAGAGGCGCGCCCCACAGCCCCCCCCGGACCGCATCCATCACACACAGGTTCTGGGGGTCCCCGTTCTCGCCCCTCCGGCCCGCGTCGCCCTGAGACTCGGGATGCCGGGCGCTCGGCTGCCGGGTCCGAGTCCGCGTCCGTTTCCGGTCAAAATCGCTCCGCGGCCGTCCCCGTCAGGCCTTTCTGCCTTCGGTCTCTTCTCCGTCTCCCGGCCCGAGCCGCGCCGTGTCAGGTCCCCACTCGCGACGTGGACTCTCGCCCTTCGCGCCCCTCTCGGCCCCTCAGGGCAGCCCGGGACGCCGAGCCCTCCCGCGGCCCTGGGACTCCACAGACCCCAGTGTTCTCCTGAGACCACCTGCCCATCCTGGGCCTCCTGCGGCCTGGCCATGCCGCTCGCGGCCCTTCGCGGTCACCACCTCAGAAGGGCCCTAGAACCCCGGGCTGGGGGCAGGGGACCAGTCCTGTCCAGTGACACCCCGTGTCCTTCCGTCCCAAATCCTGTCCGCTGGCGATACCGGCCAACGTGTGTCCACATTCCTGATGTCTCACGGGAAAGTGTGCTCTTCTGGGCAGAGCATCTTTGTTCCCACCCCTGTGGATGTCGAGTGGGCGGGGGAGGATGAGACAGAACAAGGAGACCGATGGAGTAAAGGAGAGTGAGGACTTGAAAAGTAAAATAGAGGAGGGAGGAAGGTGGGTGCAATGGAATTGGAAAGACAAAATACAGGTGAAAAAGAAAGTGACCTGGGCAAGAAGCAGTATGGTACATGAAAATAGACAAAAAGGAGACCAAGAGGGAGATGGCCAAGGACGGAGTAGGTGAGGGGCATTTCACCAAGAGTAGCGGTTGGGGAAAATAGAAGGATAGATTACAAATCATTAGATGTTTAATTTTGAAATTACTTTTCTTTTTAAATGTATTGTGTCAGGTTCAGATCATGAGGCCTCAGTGCTTTTCCTGTCTTTATTGTATACTAAAAGTATTCTTTAGTGCTTAGTAAAGAAGTTTTACACTATTTTTCAGTGCAGTTGGTAGGGATATTGATGAATTTTGTCTTTAAAGTCAAAACCAGGTAGTTTAAAACAGGTAGTCCAGTATTCAACAGCATCCTTTCTCCTGTATGTGACTTTTTAATTTATTGGTCTGTGAGCTAGTTTCCAACCAAGTATATGCTCTTTTCAAATCCCCTTTGTTTTTTTTTGTTTGTTTTGCAAATATTGAATGATAGGCTGGATGGTTCTAGAACTTTGTTCTCACAGACCTCCTTTGTTCGTGATGAATACATTATTCAGAGCTATTTCCACAGCGGAACTTTTGTGTTTTCCAATGCCGATAATTAAGTGTTCTTAATATTATATTTTTTGATATATTCATGGAAATGTATATTTTGATATTTATTATGGAAAAGAGAAATTAAATGATTTTCATCAGTATGATTAAAAGCATGACAGAGAACTTGCCCTTGCTCGGGAGAATTAAATATGATCTGGAATCTTTAGGGGCAGGGGTGAGAATGGTAAGCCTTGCCACTATCCAGTCCAGACCGCCCCATGCCTGTGAGGCCAGTAATGGTTACTCTCTCCTGTTCACATCTCTTCCTGCCCCCAAACACACACACATAGTACAAAGGCAGCTGGTAGGGAAAGACCAAGATTTTTTAAACTAAGCACAGAGCAAAGTTATTTCTCCAATGAGGAGATGACACTTGGCTCTGGGAAGGGAGCTTGGAGGAGAAAGGGCAATGCAGTTTGGATGTTAAGGAATGGAAGAGAGCCTGGGAAGCTCAGGAATAGGAGAAAAGGAGACCTCTGCCCATCCTTACTTGGGGATCCTGTGCTCAGCAGGTACTAGAAGACACTGTGAGGATGGTGACTTGAAAGGGAGGGTCACACCAACTAACATTCCCATATCTGCCCTGTGATGTGTGGGCTTTACAGGGTAGAAGGGTGTATGGAGTAAAGGGCAGAGAAACTTAGCTGTTGGTCTCCATGTAGGAGTTTATCGTCCCTGCTCCCTGATAGTTCAGCAGACAGCAGAGGACTATTTTTTCCAAATGTTGAATTTCTCCCTACATATGTGGTCGTGGCCAGGAAGGGGATACGTTGTTTGAAGACCTGAATGGCACATTCTCAACACTCGGGAGTGACTTCTTGCCTGCGAGAGACCCTCAGACGAGGAAGAAGATGAGGAGTCAGGAATAAATCTTTATCTGGAAAAGGTCATATTATCTGTTGATTGATCTGTCCTCTCCTTCCTGAAATGCTGTTTTTAGGACGTGCCAAAATCTGACTCTCAGATATCCTGCCTAACACATTTCCTCACTCACTGATGGCCTCTCCTATCTCCAGACCAATTCTATCTTACTGTCAGCCAGTGACATGGAACTTGTGAAGTGGCTTCATTTAGGGTATCGTTATGAGAAATGCTGCATGCCCAGACATTGATTAGAGGCAAGGACTGGGCACCATAGTGTCAGTAAGATTTGCCAGTAGGGATTGCATAGTGACCAGATCTGGATGTACTATAGACCAAGATTAAAGAAACTGCACACATTGGTACTGAATTAATGTCAGGAATACCTAAAAAGTCATGGAGAAGGGGAAATTTGTTCTACCTGATCTTGTAATACATTTGAAGCGTAACAAAGTGAATCTGTGTATTTGGCCTCAAAATATTAATGATTTGCAATAGAAGGTAGAGATTAGAGACTTAGCCATGACAAATTAAGGTGGCATTTCATCCACATCATATAGTATATTTTATTCCGTAATTGTTTAAAAATAGAATCAACCCAAATGTCTAACAGTAAGAGGATTTTAACACTGTTCACATCACATCCGTCCCAGGGAGACTTTGGTGTTCATGGATTTGTAAAGAATTGACTTTTCTACAGATATTTGAGGATTCTGCCTCTTTGGGTATTTGGGGTTTCATTGCTGGGCCAAGAGATGGTACGTTTCATTTTATAATAGATTCTGGCACGATTCCCTGTACACACATAATACACAACTGTAAAGAAATCCTCATCCATCATCAACTCCTGAGGTTTCCCCCATACTTTAACCAGGATTCATTTTAAATGTATTTATTTATTTATTTTTGGCTGCGTTGGGTCTTCATTGCTGTGTGCGGGCTTTCTCTAGTTGTGGCGAGCGGGGGCTACTCTTCGTTGCAGTGCGCGGGCTTCCCGTTGCAGTGGCTTCTCTTGTTGCGGAGCACAGGCTCTAGGAGCACAGGCTTCAGTAGTTGCGGCACGGAGGCTCAGTAGTTGTGGCTCATGGACTCTAGACGCAGGCTCAGTAGTTGTGGCGCACAGACTTAGTTGCTCCGCGGCATGTTGGATCTTCCTGGACCAGGGCTCGTACCCGTGTCCCCTGTATTGGCAGGCGGATTCTTAACCACTGCGCCACCAGGGAAGCCCCTCATTTTATATATATATATATATATATATGTGTGTGTGTATATATATATATGTATGTATATATATTTTATATATATACATATATATATATGGTTGTAGATTTGGATAAAATGACAACTCTGTTTTTAATTTCCATTTTACTAATTACTTGAGACTGAATGATTGTTGCTCTTCATAGACATGTATATGTAAAATGAATTTTTCTACTTATTTTCTGCTTATAGTTTATAATTTAATTATACACACACACATATGTGCACACTTTGTTCTGAAAACATTGATGAAGTGAAACCAAAATCCTTCCTTCATGGCCTTTGCTTTTTTTTCTTTCCTTTGTAAGGTGTCACCTATTTCATAGTATAAAATATTATGTTCATTTAGTCATAATATATTGTTTGTTTCAACTATTTAATTTAATTATTTTAAAGTTTCACATAATACACGTTCAGATGTAATTTGACCTGTCTCTATTTTTTTCCTTTTTCACAATTATTTTGGCTGTATCCTCATCCCAAATCAAAATTGAGACAAAATTGACTTTTAGGATAATTCTCATTTTTTATGTGAAATAGCACGTATGACTTTGGAGGTGGGGTATACTTGACTTACAGTGTTGTGTTTCAGATGTACAGCAAAGTGGTTCAGTTATACATATACATATATACATTCTTTTTTAGATTCTGCATATGACTTTTAAATTTGAGTTGCACCAAATTTCTGCAGTCACTGAGACTTTTTTTGTCACCATGTCTTCTAGTCTAAGAATTTGGCATGGCAGGCTTTATTCATGTCGTATTTATGTCCTCAAAAAGTTTTAAAATTTCTTTACATGGGTTTGCAAATTTATTTCAAGTGAGAGTCATAATATTTTGCTGTTGTACATAGAGATGGGCTTTTGTGTGTTTACTTAGTTTTTAAATTATTGTTACTAAACAGGAAATATTGATTTCAGTATATTATGATTGGATCTGTTCTCTTTAAAAAATATTAGGTATGACAGTTAAAATGGATTCCCCAATTTTTTTTTGTTTAAAATCATATCTTCTGAGAATCCATACAGTTTCAGTTCTTTGATGCTGTTTTTGAATTTCCTCTCCTTTCCTCTCTTTTCTTGGTTCTGATTCAAGCACCCAGTGCACTGATTTCTAGGATACTTCCTACTTCTATTTCCTTCTGATAATTTTTGAATAAATTAGACCTCAGACAGGCCATCTTTATCCTGTGCCCAACCAAATAAGTTTAGTTCTCTGCTAACCTGTCTTTAGGTTTATATAGTAACACCGTATTGTAACTTAATATTTATGTTTATTAAGTTGTAAATGCATTAAGGGGAGGCAGTAATCATGTCATTGTTTTGCTTTACTGTATGCCCAGCCTGTAGCACTAAGTCTGACTTGTAATCAGTGCCCAACAGTATCTGAGAAACAACAAAAAATTGTTTTGTTTATGTTTCCTTTTCTTTTTCTCTCATATCCTTCCACCTCCCTCACCATAATTTCACTACCCACACCCTGTGCCAGACAACCATCATCCAGTTCTTAAAACTCATTAAACCTTTCAGAATTACTTAACTCCATTCTTCAACAAAAGGCTCATTTACAAACACAAGTCTTCCTGTCATCTTCTTGCTCTCAGTTCTCCAGTGAATTCCCATTAGCTTTAGAAGAAGGACCAATCCAATTACAGTGGCCTATGGGCCCTGAAATCTACTTGCCTGACACCCTCTCCAGGTCTTCCTGTCACTCAACTGCCTTCCAATGTGTTCTCATTTCCTGGGGTACAGCCCATTCTATGATGTGTCCATGATTTTATACTTGTTCCTAAATCAGAAAGAAAAAACAAACTTCTGAACCTATTTCCACCTCTGCAAAACTGCCTCAGACTTTTTGCCCAACTGAATTTTTAAGGTGTCATAAATAATGTGCATTTCTAGAGAGCTTCCCCACCTCCACAAATGAAACACTTCATATGTTCACAGAGTAGTATCCTTGTCATTATTTTTTTTGTTTTTTTTCATTATTTCTTTAATCTGTTCTAAGCTAGTATTTTAACTCCATAAGGACAAGTGATCTCTCTGCTTTATTCATCAGTATGATACCACTCCCTGCTATGGTCTTGGCTCTGAGTTGACATGAAACATATTCATTTATGGCAAAAGGAGATCATCACTTACCTCAAATATGTTGCAGTAAATGGGCTGAAAAGACATAGACCATCTCAGAAATACATGAAAATCAAATAGTTGATAGAAAGTAATACATACTAAATCCTTTTTTTTACTGTCAGAAGAGTATAATTTTAAAAAAGAAAATTACAAAGAATTTCTTATGGGATCAAGTATTTCTTATGCCTTTATCTAAAATGGAAATATATTGCTTGATTTTCCTTCAGAAATAATACCCTTCTATAAAGTAATGTCTTAAGATTTTTAAATGTTTAATTTCCTTTTTAATATCAGTTTTTTAAAATATGCTACTTAGATGGGAATTCCCTGATGGTCTAGTGGTTAGAATTCAGGCTCTCACTGCCATGGCCTGGGTTCAATCTCTGGTCGGGGAACTGAGATCCCCCAAGTCCCACAGCACAGCCCCACCCCCCAAAACAAATCCTATTTAGAGACAGAAAGTAGAATGGTGGTTTCCAGGCATTGGTAGGAGAGGGGAATAAGGAGTAGTTGTTTAATGGGTACAGAGTTTCAGTTTTACAAGATGAAGAGAGTGTTGGAGATGGATGGCAGTGATGGTTGCACGATATTATGAATGTATTTAACACCACTGAACTATACATTTAAAAATGACTAAGATGGTAAATGTTATGTGTATTTTACCACAATAAAAAAAATTAAATTCTGTCTACAATAAAATCAGTCCTGAAACTGATCATTTATTCTGGAAATCCTTAATATTTTGAGGATTGTAGGGTTTTGCAGTTTTTAGGACATGAGCTAGATCTGACTTGAAGAGACCTAACACTGGATGAGCTTTTTCTCACTTGGTAGTAAAAACAAAAGATATTTTCCTTCTGTAGATATTTATTGAGCACAAACACTTACACTTCTGTAGAGTCACACTTATGTCCACAGCCTGAGAAAATGTTGGTAGATTACAAATCCTCCTACAAATAAAAATAAAGAGCAGGAAGGGGTCTCTGGGCTGCAGATTCTCAGTACTGCCCAGAACAACCAAAATCCATAAAACCCCGAAGTCTCTGAGAAAAGGCATGAAGTTTGCTTTTGAGACTTTTAGAAGAAGCAGAATTAAAGGATATAATTTGTTGTCCTTAATTTCATCTACAGGGTTTATCTAAAGAGGCATTTCTTGATACATTTATCTTGATTGGGACCCAAGTTAATCAGATTTGTCCTTTGGATTACAACACTGATGAGGTTGCCAACTGCATTAAAAGAGAGTTCACTATCAAAATGATGCATTTTCTAGAAAGAGAAAGAAGCTCTGAACTCTGGAATGTTGTGTCAGCATCCTCGATAAATATTTGGTTTCACTGGATTTTCCATCTGTTTGGGTTCTGGTGAGTACTGGAGATCATTTTCACCAGGAGGGATAGCCCTCCTTTATTTTGTAAATGATTTTTTGTGAATAGAAGTGTTCATTTTGGTAAGAATTCAGTGACACGATCTCTGAGGAATTGACATTCAAACAGATTGAAGGAAATAAGTATGGGGTAGGAAATTGTGTTTGTGGATTTGAGTAGACATGAAGGATAATAGTGAATAGTGTAGAAGTAATAACAAAGCTAAATTGTATTTGTGATGTTCTGAGAGAGCATATAAAATGTCAACCCAGGCTTCCCTGGTGGCGCAGTGGTTGAGAGTCCGCCTGCTGATGCAGGGGACACGGGTTCGTGCCCCGGTCCGGGAAGATCCCACATGCCATGGAGCGGCTGGGCCCGTGAGCCGTGGCCGCTGAGCCTGCGCGTCCGGAGCCTGTGCTCCGCAACGGGAGAGGCCACAACAGTGAGAGGCCCGCGTACCGCGAAAAAAAAAAAAAAAAAAGTTAACCCTTGGATGTCTGGTGGAGACATTGAAAAGTTTAGAGACTAGATAAAGAGTAATATTTGGGGAAAGTGGGAGATAATGTCCTGAGATCTATTTCCTTTCTAGTGTATGTTAGTTTCAAAAAAAAAAAGAAGCAAACTCAGAAATGGAATTCAGATATGAGTTTTGTCACTTTCAATTTAGAAAAAGTAATGGAAGAAATTGAAACAACTGAATAAATATGTGGGCATACCTGGGCAGTGTATGTAAGTAGAGAAGGATGAAGGAGTAGGATGGAGTCTTGAGATCCTCCAACAATATTGTTTGAGAAGTTCTTGGCAAGTGATAAGGAGTTAGAATGACAAGATTCCTTTGAAGACTGTAGACTGAGATGTTAGAGAAACCTAGGAAAGAGTATGTTCCCCAAAAGAGGTCATGTTGTACTTTTTATTAAGCTCTAGGTAAAAGCCTGAGGCACATACGTTGGATTTATTTATGCAGATATTATCGGTACGATAAGTGGTGACTGGGATGTGAGGATTCGGCAACTGCACCTTCATCTTTTAGTTTGATTGTAAAGGCAAGAAGGGAAAAGTAGGGATGGATTGAGGCACCAGAGGGCTGGAACGGAGCTGGAGAAACTGCTAGTGCACAGAGTAAGAATGATTCAACCTAAGAAGTTCCACAGTGGTTACTAGAGGTGGGGACACATGTGACATGAATCAGGGATCCCTATGGTTCGGAATTCGGAGGGGATTGGACAGTTCTGAACACCAGGGGTTAATTAGCATACAAAACTCAATGGTTTTTCACATTCTGCTCTCTAAATTGAAGGTATTTATATCTTCTTTACTAGCAACAATAGTCATAGCCTTCCTACGTTTGATCCTGGTAGAGGAGAGCTCTAGCCCTATTTCTCTTAGAGCACATTGCATGTTTCTTTTGGTTGTCCAGGGGGCTACTTCCAGGTGAAACGTTGGGGCTTCATGATAAGTGAATATGGAGGTTGTGAACAGCTAGAGTCTAATGACTTTTTTCTTCTTCCTCAGCTTTGCCTCCTGTTGCTTGGACTGTGTGTAAGTGAAAACCCAGAAGTCAGCTGGCAGCTGAGCTAGTTACAATGGAATCACAGGTAAGTAGGAAATTACTCTTTCTACTGAAATTGCATCTCTATTTTCAGTATATGGACATATTTCTCCTACAGGCACACATGTTCTAAGCACACTCGAGAGATTTTTCAAGGATCTGAGCTTCAGTTAAGTTTCCCCAGAATTCTGGAATGGTCTTGTTGGATCAAGGACTCATCAAGTGGTAACTCCTTCCCAACATCACACTAAGATATTCCAGTCTCTGTTAATGCTGTGTATTCATAGAAGAGATGAGGGAGGTTCTCTTTTTCTCATCAAGACCATGGCCTAGTTGGCAAAAAAAAAAAAAAAATTAGTCATTAACCACTTTATTAAATGTAATGAGCTTAGGATTGAAGTGAATACTGGTGATGAAGATGAGTGAGGAGGAAAACATTACAAACCAATAGAGATTCAGATATTTCCACAGGTGAGGTCAGTCAATCCAGTGTTACGGGTGCTGGGGGGACTCTCAGAGCCTCTGGCTTGAGCTGCTGAATCATTTATCCTTTATAATGAACACCTCAGTTTTGTAGAGATAAAAGCCTGCACCTGCTGATCCCAAGACCTGTTTGAATTCTAGTCAGTTGTGCAGAGTCCTGGATGTTGCTTCAGTATTCTCTGCCATTTCATGAATAATAAACCTAAAAGTTATATTTAAGAAATATTTGCTAGATAGTTAGTACTTTACACATTAGCTCATTAGATCTTTCAGAATTCATAACAGATTATTAAACTATTTCACTGATGAAGAAACTGAGACCATAAAGGGGAATAATCTAACCATAGCCATGCTTGTTTTTTTTTTTTAATATATTTTTGGCTGTGTTGGATCTTCATTGCTGCACATGGGCTTTCTCTAGTTGCGGCGAGCGGGGTCCACTCTTCATTGCGGTGCATGGGCTTCTCATTGCAGTGGCTACTCTTGTTGTAGAGCATGGGTTCTAGGCGCACAGGCTTCAGTAGTTGTGGCATGCAGGCTCAGTAGTTGTGGCACACAGGCTCTAGAGCACAGGCTCAGTAGTTGTGGCGCATGGACTTGGTTGCTCCGCAGCATGTGGGATCTTCCCAGACCAGGAATCAAACCCGTGTCCCCTGCCTTGGCAGGCAGATTCTTAACCACTGCGCCACCAGGGAAATCCCACCATAGTCGTGCTTTAAAAGTGGCATATCATGAATACTTCATCCCTGTGAGAAGTCTTTAAAAGATTTACTTGAGGGCCTCCCTGGTGGCGCAGTGGTTGAGAGTCTGCCTGCCGCTGCAGGGGATACGGGTTCGTGCCCCGGTCTGGGAGGATCCCATATGCCGCGGAGCGGCTGGGCCCGTGAGCCATGGCCACTGGGCCTGCGCATCCGGAGCCTGTGCTCCGCAACGGGAGAGGCCACAACAGTGAGAGGCCCGCATACCGCAAAAAAAAAAAGGAAAAAAAAAAAGATTTACTTGAAATTGGTTGAGAAGACTGTTTTCGATATAAGTTTTCAAGTGGAAATGTTATAATCATGATCTGGAAGTCGTAATTACAAATTTATTGGGAAATCTCCAGGGTATGTTACACCACACATCATGTGTTATCTCTTTATAATGAAGTTTTATGTATCTAGAGTGTGTATGTCTCTGTAGGTATATCCGAAAGTCAGATGTTCATGTCAACACGGAGAATGATGTGATTGGACCCAAAATACCGTTTGAGATTTCTGTACACTTGACCCCCACCTCCTTAGTGCTTGACACCTGTACCATCCTCCCCTGGCAGAGATGGCCCTATCTGAAACAATGTCCATAATATTTTAGGAATCAGTGACCTTCAAGGATGTAGCTGTAGACTTCACCCAGGAAGAGTGGGCCCTACTGGACACATCCCAGAGGAAACTATTCAGAGATGTGATGCTAGAGAACATCAGTCATCTGGTCTCAGTTGGTGAGTCTCTTACTCTTTTTTATGTATGTATTCATTCATTCAACAAGTATGCAGAAATCCTTTCCCATTTCTTACTCCAAACTCTGTCTTGATCCTTTCATAACTCTCACAACTACCTTATCACAGTTTTCTTTACTTCTTACTTACATTTAGTTTGTCAATCCCACTACAGTGTAATCTTCCTGACATAATTTTGTGTCTTTCTTGCTACTCAATCTCTGATACTCAAACAGTGGTGGGAATTATTTTTGTATGGGTGAGTAAATGTATTGATTTTTTAAAATGTATTTCACAGCAAGGACTGGTTTGATCAGATCACAGTGTTAAAAATAACAGATATATTGTTTTCCACATAGAACTTAGATTTTTGTGGTGTATTTATTGGAAGTTGTATTTATTGGATTGTTTTTGGGGGTTGTATTTTTTGAATTCTTTTTGGATATAATATTAAAACACCGTAGAATGAAAATATGGCAGATTCCACAGTCTGTCTTTGAACTTGGGCATGGGCGTTAGCTGTGATAGGTTCTTAATGTC
Source organism: Mesoplodon mirus (assembly GCF_964341445.2). Classification (NCBI taxonomy): domain Eukaryota; kingdom Metazoa; phylum Chordata; class Mammalia; order Artiodactyla; family Ziphiidae; genus Mesoplodon; species Mesoplodon mirus. The sequence continues at coordinate 29,489,092 of NC_138996.1, forward strand.
CTTGGGAACAAGTTCAAGAGCTATCATTTTGCTGGTCAAAGAGTATACATGTTGTTTTCAATGTACTCTTCTCTGTGCTGACCCTCAGAGGTTATTGTATTCTTCCTCATTAGTCTGCCCTGTACTGATGCACTGTTATGAGCACAGAACTCAAAATCCACATATCTTTCTCCTACAAACAGGCAATCAGCTCTACAAATCAGATGTGATTTCCCATTTGGAGCAAGGAGAGCAACTTTCAAGAGAAGGGTTAGGTTTTCTGCAAGGCCAGAGTCCAGGTGAGAACTGAGAAGCTGTGCTTCAATAGGAGGAGGAGCCTGATCAGTGAGTGAATAGGCCCTAAGAAATATCACATGAAGATATCTAAGTTTAGTGATATTTTTGAAATTTAGACAATATCATAGGAGAAAAATTTTTCAGATGATGTCATACCTTGCAGGTATCAATTTTCTATTCACATGTCTTTCTGCCTTTGTCTTTGGCTTTACGCAAGGTGAAATTTATATACTCACTGGAGCTAATAAACATTCACAGAAAGTCCCTTTTCATGGTCCTGTTCTATGAATAGGATCTTCTCTTTTCCTCCTCAACTTGCCATCCTCTTTTTTTTTCCTTCCTCTTAAGTGTTTGTTTGTTTATTTATTGGCTGCCCCGGGTCTTCATTGTGGCACATGGGCTCTTCATTGTGGCGTGTGGGCTTCTCTAGTTGTGGCATGTGGGCTCAGTAGTTGTGGCTCCCAGGCTCTCTAGTTGTGGTGTGGGCTCTAGAGTTCGTGGGCTCAGTAGTTGCAGCACACAGGCTTAGTTGCCCTGTGGCATGTGAGATATTAGTTCCCTGACCAGGGATCAAACCTGCATCCCCTGCATTGGAAGGCAGATTCTTAACCACTGGACCACCAGGGAAGTCCCCACCATCTTCATTTTATTTTTCTCGTATTTCAGTCCTGAGAATGACAATTGTTATAGTCCTATAATGTGTTTCTTCTCTTTAGAATATTCCTTAATTTGATGTTCTTTCGTTTTTTTCTCTTCAGACTATTCCTTAATTTGACATTCTTTGCCATCTGCGTGTCAGTATTTGAAACATACACAAATGGGCATTAGGTCTCTTCACCATTTTAATTCCTAATACCATTATAGAGATTTATTTTTTTCCAGTCATTTCAGATAGAGAAGATGATCTGAGAAAACAGGAAATGATATCCATGCAACATATCTACAAGAAGGACACATCTGTAATCAGTGCAATGGTAAGCTTCACGGATGTAAACGTGTTCTTCCAAATGAAGACCTAGGAAATGAATAAGTGGGGAATTTGGCACACTTACCTGATTTAATTAAAGTTGGGATCATGGGCTCTCACAGGAGAAAATTTTAGTTAGTTTGGTTTTAGGAAAGAAACATTAACCTGTAGTGAAAACCATAACTTGAGGTCTTATATAAACAGACAATTATATAATCATGGCTTATATTCCTAATCACTGAAACATAATAATGTCTTTAACATCTGTATAAACAGATGTCTCTGCAGTTGGGTTACTACAAAAGATAAAATCTATGCTTGCAAGAGAGTAATATCCCATGTTTATGTAAATAACATAGGGACAATTTTAACTGGAGTCTGTCACTGAATGATTACTCTAGAATTTATATGTAGAGGAATGAATGAAGGAATGAATAAATGTGGGCAAACCTGTAACAGTCTCTCATTTCCTTTCAAAAAGCAGAGGTCTCACAGTCAAGAGGATCCTTTGGAATGCAATGATTTCAGAGAAAAATTTACTGAAATCTTAACATTGACTCAGTATGTGATACCTCAAGTGGGAAAGAAACCCTTTATCAGCCAAGATTTTGGAAAAGCCATCAGTTACTTGTCATCCTTTAATATACATAAGCAAATTCATGAGAGAAGTAAATCATATGAATGTCATCAACGTACGAATGCCTTTATTCAAAATTCTGCCCTTAGGCAGCACAATAATACTCAAACTGAAGAGAAAACATTTGAATGTCATGTATGTAGGAAAGCCTTCAGTAAAAGTTCTAACCTTAGACGACATGAGATGATTCACACTGGAGTGAAACCACATGGATGTCATCTGTGTGGGAAATCCTTTACTCATTGTTCTGACCTTAGAAAACATGAAAGAATTCACACTGGAGAGAAATTATATGGATGTCATCTGTGTGGGAAAGCCTTCAGTAAAAGTTATAACCTTAGGCGACATGAGATGATTCACACTAGAGAGAAACCAGATGAATGTCATCTGTGTGGGAAAGCCTTCACTCATTGTTCTGACCTTAGAAAACATGAGAGAACTCACTTTGGAGAGAAACCATATGGATGCCATCTATGTGGGAAGACATTCAGTAAAATTTCTTACCTTAGACAACATGAGAGAACTCACAATGGAGAGAAACCATATGAATGTCATCTATGTGGGAAGGCCTTCACTCATTGTTCTCACCTTAGAAAACATGAGAGAACTCATACTGGAGAGAAACCATATGAATGTCATCTATGTGGAAAAGCCTTCACTGAGTCTTCTGTCCTTAGACGACATGAGAGAACTCACACTGGAGAGAAACCATATGAATGTCATCTGTGTTGGAAAGCCTTCACTGATTCCTCTGTCCTTAAGCGACATGAGAGAACTCACACTGGAGAAAAACCATATGAATGTCACCTATGTGGGAAAGCCTTCAATCACTCTTCTGTCCTTAGACGACATGAAAGAACTCACACTGGTGAGAAACCATATGAATGCAATATATGTGGTAAAGCCTTCAATAGAAGTTATAACTTTAGATTGCATAAGAGAATTCACACTGGAGAGAAACCACATAAATGTTATCTATGTGGGAAAGCCTTCAGTAAATATTTTAACCTTAAGCAACACGAGAGAACTCATGCTGTAAAGGTAGTAAATGTGGAAGATTCACCACCCATAGCTTCAAAGTATAAACACTATTGTGGGCTCACACAGTGAAGAAATACTATGTTTATATTCAATGTATAACAGCCTTTATTCGTCCTTATTACTCCACTCAATTAAAGTTAATACAGGGCTTCCCTGGTGGTGCAGTGGTTGGGAGTCCGCCTGCTGGTGCAGGGGATACGGGTTCGTGCCCCGGTCCGGGAGGATCCCACATGCCGTGGAGCGTCTGGGCCCATGAGCCATGGCCGCTGAGCCTGCGTGTCCGGAGCCTGTGCTCCGCAACGGGAGAGGCCACAGCGGTGAGAGGCCTGCGTACCGCAAAAAAAAAAAAAAAAAAAAAAAAAGTTAATACAAAGTGGAGAGAATCCATATGTATGTCACCTATGTAACAAAACATTTAGCAGTGGACTCAGGTGGGAGAACTGAAACTACAAATGGAATGAATGTGGTAGAATCTTCATCCTCAGCTGTAACTGTTAAACTAAATGGATAAATCACATGTCAGAGAAATTCTATGTCTGTAATCAGTGTGGAAATGCCTTGAGTTATAAGTTATCCTTTAAATAAATAAGTAAACCGCACAAGAGAGAAATTCTAGACCTGTAATCACTGTGCACTCTCTTTTAACTTAGCACCACCCTTAGCATTCATGAGAAGATTCAGTGTCAGGTAACTGCTAAAAAAAGAAATAAGTGGGAATAAATTAGTACATGAAGGAGATTGAAGACATTTGGAATATCCCATTTCTGGAATGCCTAATATATTTACACTTATTCATGTAATGACAAAGTACTGCCCCTCCTAGTGATTCATAAAACACCCAGAAAGCTGGGAGAGCAGAAAGAAGCCAAGATAATCGGATCTTGCCCATATTCCCCTGTCACAACAGCCATGAATCCACAAATCACCAACTGGGAATGACACCCATGAGTCCCAGCCCCTCCCATATACAAATACAGAAGGCTAAGAGAAAAAGTTGGAGCTTCTCTGCTGCCAGGGTAACAGAAGGGCTGGTTCTTGGTAGTCATTTGAACATGACAAATATCCGTGTTTCACAGGTGGCAAAACTGAGAACACAGATGCTTATAATTTATCCCATGTTTTTCTGGGGGATACATATGGACTCAAAGTGAAGGGATAGGAAAACATTCCACCTAAATGGAAATCATAAGAGCAGAGCTAGCTACACTTTTATCAGACAAAATGGACTAATTCAAAAACTGAGTTCCTGAAGAGGATGTAACATTTGTAAATACGTTATACAATATAATACCAAGACTAAGTGCACAAAATATTTTATAACGATGGAATAGAGGAGGTCTTCCAAAATGGAGACAACATGAAGGAAAGATTTATATTTTATCATATAAAAATTATAACTAAAATGGATCAAAGTGCAGGCACGTGTACAGGTACAAGTCTGTGTGCACAATAAAACTACAGAATATAAAACTAAAATTACATGAAAAATTGGCCAAGTAAGAAAGTTAACTTACAGGTACATGTCTATGAAATAAAATGCATTGATAAATTTTATTCAGTAATCAGTGATGTGGAAAGAGACAAACAATACTCATTTTTCCATATATATAAAAAATAATGTAGTATCAAGTCCTATTTAAAGCTGAGTGAAAAGCCCACATTCTGGTTGTGGGTGAGGATATCACTGCAGCTTTAGGTAAGGGGTAGCTTGCCAAAACCTGTCAAAATATGAATGTACCATAACTTGAACCAGCAACCAAACTCCAACTTCCCCAAATCAGGGGAACACTCTGACATCTGCAGATAAGTAATTATGCTCAGAAACAGCCACAAAAGATTTTTTTACAAATCCAGGAACATCAAGGTCTCCTTAGGATAGATGTAGTGTGAGCTGTTTTAGACATTTAGGTTGATTGAATTTTTAAAAAGCAGGGAATAAAACCCTTCCCATCATGTGGATAAAATGCAGTCTTAATTTTCACTGTTACCAGTTTCTGAATTCTCCATTTTATTCTAAACAATATTTTGCGGCCAAATTCACACTGATTCACTTTGTTAAGGGTGGGATGTGTTATAAATTTAGGCAGATCAAGTTTTCCATTATCTTGTTTTCCAGCTATTCCTGCAGATTAATAAAAAGTTTGCAGTTCCTTTAATACCTTATCCATAGAGAATTGACAGTGCATCCAGATGTGACCCCTGCTGTGCTATCTCTTTTAAACTATAATGCTCATTCCCCATTCAGGTCACATCTGAGTGTGAAGTCCTTCCCATGATTATCCCCCAAATGGAGCCAGTTCTGTCACAAGTCATGGTAAGATGGAATCTATCCTGAGATGGAAGAGGGCTCAGGGAAGGCCATGAGTGACTGTGAGCAAATGTGTTGGTAAGATACATGAGAGTTAGAAATTAGCAGGTCCTGGAGAAAAAAGTGTTTTAGGAAGAGAACGTAACAACCAACAGGATTCCTAAGAAGCATTCCTGACTCCTCACTTCAAACGAGCTTTCTAGGGTAAGATCTAAGTTGCTCCTGGGTGTTTGAAAATAGGCCTTTCAGCATACCCCCTTCCTGTGACACAACCATACAGATAAGGAGGAATTCACTTGTGGATATGACAGTCGTCTGCTGTCTACGAAAACACTGGGAATTCAGGGTCAGTAAACTACGTGGAGCCTGCAGTTTGGTTTTTCCGTCCTTCAGAAAGTCCTCCTGGCCTGATGAAACCCACATATTACTTGGCAGCAGTGGGTGTGTGGGAGGGACTGACCTACCCTTGAAGTTGGAGACATCGAAGACGCTTCTAGTACCTGATGAACATAGGAAAGGATGGGCAAAGATTTTCATTTATCCTAATTCTAAGCTTCCCAGTGTCCCACCCATTCCTAGCTCCTTCGTCCCCTATAGCATTCTTTTCATTCTCCAAGCTCAGTTCACATAGCCAAGTGTCCCCTCCAAATGGGAGAGATATTTATGTTCTATGCTTAGTTTTAAAAGTCTTGGTCCTCCCCTACCCAAATGACCGGGAACTCTGTGCATGTGTTGGACAGGCAAGCAAGTCAGTGGGAGAAGCCAGTAGAATGTAGAAACCACTAGCCTCAGAGGAATAATGTAGCCTGAACAGAATAGGGCAAGGTTTACTTTATCACTCCTACATCTAAAGATTATAGACCGTATTTCATACGCTCAAACGAGTAACTTCTCTTCTATGGTTTTAATCATAATTATCTCAAGTATTTAACATCTCTTTTCTAGAACATTACATTAATCTATCAGAAAATATACAATTAAGAACAAATGACCATCACTGGAAATCATGAAGGAAAGCCAGCTATGTAAACACCTCTATGAAGTGTATTCATCCTGAACAGATGGGCCTTGTCGGAACAAAATTCAGGTACAATTCAGTCAGTCCTTGAACATTTACAAAGAAAGGAGAAAGGGAGCTTATAGACTTAGTGGGAAACTTCAGTTTACAGACCATGAAGTTAAAAGATCGCATAAGGGAATTGATGAAAATTATTATTAGACAAACTGGTTAAACAAGATTTTGACTGTTAATACAAAAAAAGGTTTGTCGATATGCTTACCAAGTGCATATTGAAATAGAATAATATTATTTAGTAAGCTCAAAAGAATATTTTCAGCATACAATAGTGGGAAATGATTGACATAATCTGAAAGTGACACAATAAATTTAAGAGAAGTAATTTTGAAAACACTAATGAATTTGAGATCTATCGTTCTTTTACTCTCTTCCTATTCTGCCCTGCTCCATCTCTCTGCTGATACCCTTTTTGTCTGTTTTCATTTAAGACACTGCTTCTTGCCCAGGTCACCGTCTGACTGCTCTCGTATCTAGAAGGTCCATCGGACCAACCTGTTCCTCCATCTTCTATGTTACCCTCTCATTTTCTCCCTCCCTGACTCACTGTCTCCCTGGTTCTCCCTTTGTCTCTCTTCCCCCTTCTCCGCCCTTCACCTCCACATTCACAAGGATGGAATAAAGATGCCACCTGTGCAAGAAGAGTTCACATCAGGAATGTAAACACACCCTGGCAGGCACCGCCAGTGAGATGGGATCTGGGACAGAGGACGCGGGTGTCACAGGACAGGGCCAGTCACCTTTCCTAGCCAGGGCTCAGGGGTGCCAACTAAAAATCGGCACATGTCATCTGCCTCTATAAGGACTAAGTCACAGACCGCTACACCTGCTCACCTTCAACACCCCCTGCAAGGAGATCAGGATGGAGATGAGGTCTTCAGAGAGCTGTTCTGCTTCTCGTGATGAGCAGCAAGCCTCTGCCAGAAGGTGTGCTTGACTGCACATGCTGCCTTCACTGCAATCCTTTATAACACTGACCTTCCCCTACTTCTCTGGAGCGGTTTCTCGGAGCTATCTGAAGTGCTGTCTCCCGGACTATTGTCCTAATTTTGCCCCAAATAACAAGCTCACAACTCTCACCTTGTGCATTTTTTTTCAGTCGACAGGGGCTTCCCAGAGGCAGTGACCGCGAAGGGGAGACCTGTGGAGGTACAGGGCCCAGCTCCATGAAGACAAGGATGAGGAGGTTAGTCCTCTCCCGAGGACTGAGGTCTGCAGAATCCCAGGGCCAGGGAGGGCGTGGCATCCTGGGGCTAGGTTGAGGGCCAGGATGGATGATGGGAGGCGAAGGGTGAGAGTCCACGTCCTGAGTGGGGACCTGGCACAGCATGAGGCAGGAGACGGTAAAGAGACCAAATGCAGAAAGGTCGGCAGGGATCTTGGAGTGCTTTCAAGCAGAAAAGGAAATGACCCAAACTCTGCTGCCTGGCCTCCGGGCGTTTCAGGATGAGGCATTCTCCCTGAGGGCGGGACAAGGGGGTTCAGTGCCTGTGACAACTGCAGGGACCCACAGACCCAGGGGTTAGACACTTCAGACACGCCCTCTTGTCATAGGAGTCAAGCACTATACTTCTGCCTCTACAAACTGTCCATTCCCCCAACCCGCCTGCCAAGTCAGAGCTTCTGTGTTCATGTTTACATGCAGTGGGTGTCTGAGTGACGACAGTGTCTCCCCACCACATCTCTGAGACTCTATTTCCTTATGTGGGAATTAAGTCCAATGAAAGCTGAAGGGTAAAAGGAAGTGACAGTGCTTTGAAGTATAATTTAATTGGTTTTCTTTACTGTTACTAGAATTAAAATTTTTTTCCAGGTATTCCTTTGCAAAGCCCCCTCATTAAAGAACTACTCCTTTGAGGGGAGAGATTCAGCCATATCTAACACATCTTGGTGAGAGTTAGTCAGATGGCCTGAAAAAGAGGTGGGCTCTCTAAAACATAATGCAGTGCACATAAGGGAACCTATTTCCACATTCCTGGGGTGGCGGGGGAACTTTCCTCCTCAAGGTACCCCTGGTCCTAGTACATGTGACCATCAAGTGACCTGAGGGTACTCACATGTTAGGGACCCTCAGCTTGAGATGTTTGCTGTGAGTTAAAGTACAGAACCTTGGTGAAACCATATGAACCTTGGTTCATATGTTTGGTTTAGGCAGATACAATGAGGGAGATACCAATTCCCCTTCATGGGGACATGAGCACATTAGGGGAGTTAGTGAATAGGGTGTTTCCCAGTGTTGAAAATGTTTGCAAGGCTTTTGTCCTGCTGAGATTCTGCTGAGATCATCAGGATGCTTATGCAGCAACTCTTGTCTCATTTTTTTCATGATGAATTGTATGTTTAATATTCTAACAATGCCATGTTGGAAGTGAAGAAAACACAGCCATCCAGGAGTGGAAAGTGGGGAATGAAGAACATAAACGCAATGGGTGTTGGCTGATAACCTTCACATCCAGCCTCAGATACACACTTTAGAGGTCCCAGAGCTCCCATCATAGGGAATCACAAGTCATTTCCAAAGACAGACCTTCATGAACAGGGCAACACAGAAATACCCACATACCCCATATTGCTGTGGTTCTCCACCACCACATCTGTCCAGGGACCTCTGAGAAAGGATCAGAATGTCCAGCTCTCTGTGAGGGAAGTTCACAGTCAATATTTGAAGTTGGCTCCTTCATACTCAATCAGGAGCCCGTTCCTTCTACTATTCCTGGAGGAAGAATGAGTTTTCCAGATGAAGGAAAGAACGGTAGATGGCTTTTGAGTCATCTTAAGTGTCATAATTCCAAAAAGCATGTACTGGGTTCTGAGTCTCTCCTGTTGTGGATGTTAGGCCACTATTTCTCATAAGACGCCTTCCTGTCAGAATGAGTACTGAGGACTAAGGGCAGCTGGGGGCATGGGGATCAACAGGCCCTGAGAGCCGGGTCTTTAGTAACCGCACCTTTACTCAAGGTCCCTCCAGTGCCCACTCCTGTGCACAGGGTACCAACTTGCCTCCACAGAACCAGACACTACCCCAGAGACAGGCTCCCCACAGAACCTGTCTGACTGCGGTTCCTGCTCGACAGGCTACACACGTGGGAAGGATCTCCAATTAGCACTCTCCCCTCGCAGGTTCAGTATCTGCAGCAGCAACCTGGTTCTTTCACTGACTCTAGACTCTAGACCCCTGGACCAGTGACAAGGTCTCAGAACACAGCAGAATTTGTAGCACAGTATCATTCTTCCACCAACTCTGAAATTTCCCCTAGATGTCCTTGCTTGCCTTCCACCCCCCACCATTTCCACTTCTTCCTTCCTTGCATGCGATGAATATTACTAACTGCCAAGATGTTGAGGATTAAATTACATAATGTATTGAGGTCCCCAGCACAGTGCCTTGTACACATTGGAGCCTAACAAACCTGAGAGCACACAGGAGATGCTCAGTAAAGCTTGTTTTAGTGAATTGATGCATGTTGTTTCTCAAATACTGTCTTGCTCAGACACTGCTGATTTCTCTATTCTCTCAATTTGATAAGTGTCAACAAATAATATAATTTGGGGGAGGGGGAGGTAATGGGTGATATTGCTGGAACCAAATCTATTTGTGCTTAGAAATGATGTTGTGTCCCAGCATTTCCATTTTTAAGTTAAAAATAAAATTTGGGGGGCTTCCCTGGTGGCGCAGTGGTTAAGAATCCGCCTGCCAATGCAGGGGACACGGGTTCAAGCCCAGGTCCGGGAAGATCCCACATGCCACAGAGCAACCAAGCCCATGTGCCAGAACTACTGAACCTGCGCACTAGAGCCCACGAGCCACAACTGCTGAGCCCGCGTGCCACAACTATGTAAGCCCGCGCACCTAGAGCCCATGCTCCGCAACAAGAGAAGCCACCGCAATGAGAAGCCGGCACCGCAACAAAGAGTAGCCCCAGCTCTCAGCAACTAGAGAAAGCCCTCTTGCAGCGACGAAGACCCAACACAGCCAAAAATAAATAAATAAATAAATAAATAAATTTATAAAATAAAATTTCATCGGTCCCTCCCAAACATCCTGAATCATGATTTCCTAATGTTGAACCCCTGATCTCCAAGAGATTTCCATGTATATTACAGCTTAAAAAGCAATATTTACTTAAATAATTCTCAGCACTGCTTTCCCATTGGGAAACCTTAGATAATTGTAAGAAATACCATCACTCCAGGAATTATTTAAGTTGTTCTGAGGATGAGCCTAGCATCAATACTATTTTAACAAAACCTTCATGACCCCTTTATTTGCAGATCAAAGAACATTTATTAACCCTCAGGTGATTCAAATATCAGGTTGCTATCTATATTAGATCTTAAAATTCTTTGACTCTTGTGGTCATCGGAGGGTTCCAGAAAGGAGAAGTTTTTCTGTGCTTCTCTAGACTTTCAATTGCCAGAAATTAAGACCCACGACACTCTGTTTCTGTTGTTGTTGTTTCAAAATTCATGACACAGTGATGAGGCAGGAGTATTGCTATCACCACTGCTGGAAATAAAGATGCAAAAAGGTTGTCTTAGGCTGCTCTGAGCCCCTGACTCTAAGCTAAATCCCCAAGGGTGTCCCGGAAAAGGTGGTGCTAGAATAGAAAGCAGGAAGACAGCAACACACCAGCAGGAACAAATATAAAATTTTCTCAACACACCAGCAGGAACAAACATAAAATTTTCTAAGTCCTCCAGGAAGCCCTGCAAGGTTCGTATAGGCATGTGTTACCCTCTGCTGGCCTGGGCACATTGAAAATGGGATCTACCAACAGCCCCTCTGAGATATGAAAACCAAGATGTCAGACCTCAAAGGAGCTGATCAGAGCAGAAGGTAGAAGGGCACCCAGATGGCAAGGGCTGACGCTGTGCTGGACATGTAAGGTATGTTGTACGTGAGGCTTCTCCTTGCTGGGTACGGATCTGGTTCCTGTCTTTGTAGGGGTTGGCCTAACTCCAGTGTCCAGGGATGGGCAAACCCTGGACCAGGGCCTCTTTTCCTCTCTCTGGTAGTTCTCTTCTCCTAAGTGTCTCACAAGTTGCCAAGTTTTCCCATGCTCTCCTCAGGTTGGTTTTCTTTTCCCTCCTGATATTTGTCTTTGCCTTGCAGAGCAAGTTTCCTAGCACAAACCTAGAACTAAGACTTCAAACTACCCAATGGGCCCAATGTCATTATCTTGTTATTCAGTTAGAGATGTCTGTATTCTTTCATCTCCTTAGGTGTATTATTATTATACTTCCTCATATTAACGTCATAAGGATAATAATCACTATATTTATTATTATTAAGTTTCTTATTATGGATTTTCGTGTGTGGTTTTAGCTACACAGCATTGACTAGTGATTCTCTACTTAAGAAAGATGTCTGATTTTCAGATGATGATTGCCAAGGGGTCTGGAACAGACACACATTCACGGTCTCCCATGCTCCTTGCCATACCACTTGGTATCTTTTCAATAAGCAAAACTTGTTTTTCAATTCCAGCTCCAGAAGCAGGGACAAACCTGTGAGTAGGTGAGTTCCAGATGAGGATTCCATTGATCTTAGTGAGGCCCTGCTCACTTTACAACAGCTCTTCAGGGACCAGGCATCTCTTTTTTCAGCTCTTCAGGGACCAGGAATCTCTTTTTCCATCTGAAGAGACCCAGGGAAGTATTCCTTGACCTGCTAGAGAAATCACAAAGATTTGTAAGTCAACTCAGGGATGCAGAAACCATTCTTATCTTCCTGAAAACGTTGTAGAAGGATTCTCAACCTGACAGAGCATTGTCAGAATTTTCTGTGTCACCTCAGGAGGTCCAAAGTACCATTGCTGAAAACTGAGGAGCACAGGGGATGAGCCACACCTGCCAGAGCCTCTGAAAATATTCTAAGTCCTCTTGGGTGCCCAGAAAAGCCAGGGGCTGAAATGGAAGGCAGGGAGAGTGCAACACACCAGAATGATCAATTGAAGAAATTTATAAGTTCTATGTGGCTACAAGGAACCTCTAGTGCCTGCTCGTTTCACACCTTGCCAGCTGGGAGCTCCAATAGTAACATCCTCCAACAGCCCCAGAATGATATATATGAACACAGATGTCTGGACCTCAAGGGGCCTGGGTTGATCAGATGGTAGAAAGAAAGCTAGGCACTGAGAACTGAGATAACACTGGGGGCTTAATGTATGTTACTGGTGGGGTTACTGTATCCTGGCTGTAAATCTGGAGTCAAGCTTTGTCAGCCCATTGACCTGAATCCTGATATCTGATGGGAATACTTTTCTTTAAAGTATTTATTTATTTATATATTTGGCTGTGCTGGGTCTTAGTTGTGGCACGCGGGATCCTTGTTGCGGCATGCGGGATCTTTTAGTTGCAGCATGCAGGATCTTTAGTTGCGGCATGCAGACACTTAGTTGCAGCATGTGGGATCTAGTTCCCTGACCAGGGATTGAACCCGGGCCCCCTGCATTGGGAGTGTGGAGTTTTAGCCCCTGGACCACCAGGGAAGTCCCTCTGGTGGGAATCCTATGACTGGTAGGCTCCAGACCTGCGTCCTCCACCTCTGCTGGGGAGATCCCTCTTCCCAGGGTTGGTACAGGAGATCCCTCATTGGCCCATATTCCCCTCTTTTGGTTTTTACTTCCCTCCTGTTCTCATCCATGACTTTCAAAACACATTTTATTGTGCAGACCTAGGGTTCAAACTCCAAAATATTCCATGAGGTCCAATAACAGTATCTGGTCACTTAGGTAGAAGAGTCTGTATTCTATTCTACAATCTCCCTAGGTTTCTAATTATTATCATTTTTATAGTTACTACTTTTATTGTAATTAGGATAATCATCATTATCAATGTTGTTACTCATTATGATTTTTATTATTATGGTTTTTTATTATGCATTATTTTTGTGGTGGTAGTTATACAGCACTGAGCAGAATTTCTCTTTTCACCTAGGTGTCAGGTTGACTGAAGATAAGGGAAGGTCCCTCAACATACCTACACATTCACAGTTCTCCCAGGTTCCTGCAGTAGCCTTTTTTTTTTAAGTGAAAGCACTTTCATCAGTTTTTTTTTAATAGTATTTTTTAAATTTATTTTTGGTTGCATTGGGTCTTCATTGCTGTGCATGGGCTCTCTCTAGTTGCGCTGAGCAGGGGCTACTCTTCATCACGGTACACGGGCCTCTCATTGCGGTGGCTTCTCTTGTTGCAGAGCAGGGGCTCCAGGTGCACAGGCTTCAGTGGTTGTGGCACGTGGGCTCAGTAGTTGTGGCTCACGGGCTCCAGAGCGCAGGCTCAGCAGTTGTAGCGCACAGGCTTAGTTGTTCCACGACATGTGGGATCTTCCTGGACCAGGGATTGAACACATGTCCCCTGAATTGGCAGGTGGACTCCCAACCACTGTGCCAGCAGAGAATTCCCCCTGCAGTAGCCCTTGAGGCCTGTTTGTTAGATGAGCCTTTTGAAATATTAGAAGTCTCCTTCCAGAGGCAAACCCTGCCTGGGCATCTGGAAAATTTTACAAGTCTAACCCTTAATTCATTACACTGAAAGTGTTTTGTACATAGTGTGGAATCTTACATCTACAATTGTATCTCTTCAAGTAAAAGTTTCTTCCAGGCATATTACACTGAATATGTTCTCCAGCACTAATTTTCTGTTATTACCCTAGCATGCACTCCTCCTGATAAAGAGTTTCATGTCTAATTTCCCATTTTAGGGAAATCAGAATATTATTCATAGTGAGTTTTGTGCACCCCACAACTAGAAATCAGCTTAAATCTCTTCCACCTTGATTATAAATATAGGGCTCCTCCAAGTGGAGTTCACTCATGTTGTTTAAGGATAAATTATAAATGAAGGTATTTCCATAATGAATATAGTCATAGAATTTCTCCCGTGTAGCGTTCTGATTAGTTTCAGTTTAGAGCTGTGGCTGAAGACTCTTCCACATTCATAACATTTACAGAGTGAGTTCTCTCATGTCTTCTAAAGCAAGAGCTTGTAACAAAGTCTTTCTCACACAAATGACATCCAAATGATTTTTCTCCAGTATGAGTTCTCTCATATTCTCTAAGACAACAGCTTTGAATAAAGACTTTCCCACAGAGATGGCATCCAAATGGCTTCTCTCTAGAGTGAGTTCTCTCATGTCGCCTAAGGCAAGTGCTCTGAACAAAGGCTTTCCCACATAGATGACATTCATATGGTTTCTCTCCAGTATGAATTCTATATCTATTTAAAGATGAAGAATGACTGAAGGCCCTTCCACACTGATTACAGACATATGGATTCTCTCCTGTGTGAGTTATTTTGTGGAAATGAAGATGAGAGTTTTGGCTAAAGTGTTTCCCACATTCATTACATTTAAAAGGTTTCTCTCCAGCATGAATTAAGACATCTTGGGTCAGTGTGCATCTGAGTGAAAACTTCATTGGTCCTTTTTTCTTACAATGACCCCAATCCCTTCGTGGGAGACCCACTCTCATGACCTCATCTAAACCTAATTACCTCCTATAGGCCCCACCTCCAAATACCATTATATTGGGGATTAGGGCTTCAACATATGAATTTGCTTGGGGGAGGGCGGGGGAGGGGGACACAGAAGTTCAGTCGATAATAGTAAATAAACCAAAATCAGCAGGGTTTTTATGAGGATTAATTAAGCAAATATGTTTAAATCTCTTAAGCAGAAAGTAATGTTTAATACAATTTTTGTTTTCCTTATTTTCTGAACTTTAGGTACAAGGAGGTGTGTTAAATCTACTTTTTTGTGATATGTCATTTTTCCATGAAACACATTTAATTTTGGTGAAAATTTCAAGTTCACCAATACTTTCAAATATTGGGTTGGCCAAAAAGTTTGTTTGGGTTTTTCCGTAATGGACCACAGCTCTTTCTTTCTACCATGTCAAGACACAGTGAGAAGGCAGCCTTCTGCAAACCAAGAACAGGTCCATCACCAGGAACCAAATCCGCTGAAACCTTGACCTTGTACTTTTCAGCCTCCAGAACTATGAGAAATAAATGTGTGTTGTTTAAGCTACCAAGTCTGTGGTATTTTGTTATAGCAGCCCGGGATGACCAAGACATTTACCTATCTAACAAATGACATGAACATGGTTTCAGAAAGCTCGAGACACATCTGTTAGATGGGAATAACATGCATGGTGCCAGCAAGATAAATTTATTGGGTTATCGTTGGTGATTTTAGTAAGTCAAAGCATGAGGAAATATAAGGAAATAGTAACAACACTTTCAGCTTTCAGTTTGATTGGGAAGGAACAGCAGAGCAGAAACTAGAGAGAAGATAGGTTCAGATGAAGATTTTGTTTCAAAGTGGAAGACTTTTAATAGTTTAATATTGAGTAGAGAGATCAAGGAGAATAGGACATATGTCTGGTAAAGTAGATTTAATATAGAAGCAATAGCATAAAGTTCCTAAGATAGCAAGAAAGACAAGGACTTAATTGGAGAAATTGGAATGTCCCAGGGTAGAGAGGACACTTCAATATACAGGAGAGCAGTAGTAATGGATGGGTATGAACGCAGGGATAACTGTAGTCTTCTGGGCAGTCATCTGAGGTATGACTTAGTTTCTCAAACGATCTAATTCATCAGTGTAGTAGGTGGCAATCCCTTCTGTGGAGACTAGTAAAAGTGAGTGTGTGTGTGTGTGTGTGTGCGCGCATCTGAGTGTGTGTGTGATAAGGTTTGAAGTGCTTATGGAGCTGGAAGGATACTTTTGTTGGCAGGATTTCCAGATATATATGAAAGTTTCTGGGAGTTGGCTGTATTTAAACCAGTATCGATATCCTAGTCATGTGTTTGTCAGATGCAGCCAGTAGTAGAAGTTCCAACAGACATAAGAATTGTTTGTTTGGGAAAATTATATTTAAAACCTAAATAAATTACTATTAAATTATAAACTGCATTAGTATATGAAGTATACCTTAAAGTATAAGTTACTAGATGATACTTTATATTTTGTTGAGGACGGCATAGAAAAGCCTGTCTGAGGAAGAATTATCTAAAAATTACCAGATTGATGGAGAGTAGGAATTAGCCTGGAAACCG
Source organism: Mesoplodon mirus (assembly GCF_964341445.2). Classification (NCBI taxonomy): domain Eukaryota; kingdom Metazoa; phylum Chordata; class Mammalia; order Artiodactyla; family Ziphiidae; genus Mesoplodon; species Mesoplodon mirus. The sequence continues at coordinate 29,505,457 of NC_138996.1, forward strand.
GTGCTGGGTAATAGAGGAGGGAGACAGAGAACGTTCTCCATAGAAGGAACAACCCTTATTGATAAGTTGGTTAGACTGATGATTATCAGGGGGAGAGGAAGAAGTCCGTGCCATGCATGCTCCAAGGCTGCTTTTCTGATGCCTGAGTCCTACCCCCATAGATACATATTTTGGTGAGGTTGACATAAGGCTTAACACTCTCCAGATAATGTTAATGTGCAGCAAAGTTTGAGGACCATTGGAGGTGGTGGGCAAAAATAATGTATCACTCATACAATCTTTTAGGTGCTGTTCAAAGATTCACCCACAAAAACAGCCCATATACAAATAAAAATTCACATGATTATGTTGAAATAGTGTATAAACTCGAGGAGAGTAGTTTAGGAATAATCTCCATTAAAATAAACACTGCTTACATAGGACTATATTTCCTCCTGAAAAAAGGGACTGATTCTTTAGTGAGGTAGTTTTTCTAAGGAATCCCTGGAAACTCTTCTTTAAATAGTAATAATGACAATGAAAACATAAACTGAAGAAATTATTCTTCAGTGCAATGTCACTTCTTTTAACTTCTGAGCTTTCATTAGATCTAATCCCCAGCCAAGGAAACAGAGACCCAGAGATGTGGTGTAAAGACTGGTTTACTCATAAGGTACCCATCTCATGGACTCAGCTTCTCCTAGAGAGATATGTATCCCATATGGACCCAAGAGGAATCACTACAGTCGATATGGAGACTCCCAAGCACATATTATGTATAAACCTAAATGCAGAAGACTTGGTGGAGAAGGTGATTGGGAGGCTGGATGAGTTACACATGCAGATATATATCACTTGACTCTTTTGTAAGCCTCATCCTAACTTGACATAAAACATTGAGAAATAGAAAACAAAGAGATTAAGGTATCTCACATTTTTTAAATTAAAAACTTTCAGATAGCTCTGTGATATAGAAAAAGAAAAATGTGAAATTACAATATATTTAGAAATTAATGATAAGCATTCACGCTTGTCTCAAAGGTCTTGCATTCATAAATCACCTCAGGATGAGTGAAACTGAACAAGCGAAATGTAAGGAGAGAAGAATTTACATCTACACACGCAGTACACTTTATTCTTGTAAAGCAATGCCTCAGCCCCTCAGCCTCGCAGCCCAGGTCCTGGCCCCATGAAGTCCCCAATACTGAGCCCAGGGCTGCGTCTCTGGTGAACCGGGAGCAGAAATGGAAATCATGGTCGCTCTGGTTTCCATCGCCAGCACAGACAATTCCAGCCCTTGCTAAACTGAATAACCCATTCCAAGCGCAGGAACCACAGACGTTGTTCGGGATCCCACCACGGCCCACTTGGACCCAGCGAGGTCCCCGCCCGAGGCCGAGTCGCGCCCCGAGCACTCGCAGGACACGAGTCTCCAGGCGCGAAAGCGGATTTCGACCTAAACCGTTTTCAACATGTTAACAGGGAAACATTCCAGCATTCACTACGAAAGGGCTCACAGCTCTAAGCTCGTACCTACAGTTGTCCGAAACACTTAACTTGAAGCCCCGAGGGAGCAGCCCGGCTCCCCGGACACCAGCCGAATCCAACGCACACAAACGCTGAGACTGGAGATGTGTCTGGTCGGGGTAGGGGCCGAGCCGGAAACAGCCGGGAGCTGGGCGGGAAGGCTCAGGCCTCGCCCTCGCCCACGCCCACGCCGCTCCGCCCCGCCTCTCCCTGAGTAAGGCCCCGCCCCTCTTGCGTAATTTCCTGCCGATGCGGAAGCGGATTTCGGGAGCGAAGGTCCCCTCGGGTGAGTGAGCACGTCCCGCGCTCCGCAGCCCCCTCCCGAGCGCATCTTTCACACGCAGGTTCTGGGGGTCCCCGTTCTCGCCCCTCCGGCCCGCGTCGCCCTGAGACTCGGGATGCCGGGCGCTCGGCTGCCGGGTCCGAGGCCGCGTCCGTTTCCGGTCAAAATCGCTCCGCGGCCGTCCCCGTCAGGCCTTTCTGCCTTCGGTCTCTTCACAGTCTCCCGGCCCGAGCCGCACCGTGTCAGGTCCCCACTCGCGACGTGGACTCTCGCCCTTCGCGCCCCGCATCGCCCCTCTCGGCCCCCCAGGGCAGCCCGGGACGCCGCGGCCCTCCCGCGGCCCTGGGACTCCACAGACCCCAGTGTTCTCCTGAGACCACCTGCCCATCCTGGGCCTCCTGCGGCCTGGCCTTGCCGCTCGCTGCCCTTCGCGGTCACCGCCTCAGAAAGGCACTAGAGCCCCGGGCTGGGGGCAGGGGACCAGTCCTGTCCAGTGACACCCCGTGTCCTTCTGTCCCAAATCCTATCCGCTGGCGATACCGGCCAACGTGTGTCCACATTCCTGATGTCTCACGGGAAAATGTGCTCTTCTGGGCAGAGCATCTTTGTTCCCACCCCTGTGGATGTCGAGTGGGCGGGGGGCTGAGGAAAAAGGGACAAAGAGGGAGAGCCAGGGAGACAGCTAGCCAGGGAGAGTGAGGGAAAAGACTGCAAAGTAGAGGATGGAGAGTGGGTGGATCCTGTGGACTTGGCAAAACAGTAAGAGTGGGAGAGAGTGAGCTAAGCAAGAAGCAGTGCGATCAATGAAAACAGACACCAGTGGAATCAGAGAGATGGAGGAGGGCAGAATAGGAGGAGAGGGCCTTGACCAGTAGCAACAGTAGGGGGCTTCCCTGGTGGCGCAGCGGTTGGGAATCTGCCTGCCGATGCACGGGACTCGGGTTCGAGCCCTGGTCTGGGAGGATCCCACATGCCGCGGAGCGGCTGGGCCCGTGAGCCACAACCACTGAGCCTGCGCGTCTGGAGCCTGTGCTCCGCAACGGGAGAGGCCACAGCAGAGGCCCGCGTACCGCGATGAAGAGTAGCCCCCGCTCCCCACAACTGGAGAAAGCCCTCGCACAGAAACGAAGACCCAACACAGCCAAAAATAAATGAGTAAATTTTAAAAAAGAGTATTAGAAAAAGTAGCAACAGTAGGGGCAACAGGAGGGTGGATCCCATCCCATTCATTAGATGGCTTTCTGGTTTCCACATGATTTTCCTTTTGAAATGTATGGTCTCAGGTTTGGTTAGCGGCCTCAATGCTTTTCCAGTCTTTATTACATATTGAAAATATTATTTGGCACGTTACACTATTTTAACGTGTTCTTGGTAAGGATGTTGGTAATGTTTTTATTAACAGTCAAACCTAGTTAATCATTCTAGTATATAACGGCCTCCTTTCTTTGCTTATACGATCTTTTGACTTAGTTGGTCTTGAGCTAAGGTTTCCAACTAAGTGTATGTTCTCTTCAAGTTCCTGTTGTCTTTCCTCTACAAATGTTCAAGGATCCAGTCATCTTTGCCGCTCCTAGCCACCAAGGGGGACAGGTACAGGTCTTTCCCTGGGTCCCCTGAGAACTTAAAGAATTAGTCATTTCTCAGTGTGTGCCCCCCTTAGTGCCTTCCAGTCCAGCACCAGCCTTTCCTGGGTATCTGAGGGGACTTAGAACATTTCCAAGCAGGCCTAGAATGCTTTCCATGGGACTGCATTTGGGTAGTGGCATTTCCCAGGCTCCTGAACTGACGTAGAAAATTCTGCAGCAAGATTAACGGGCATAGGCACCCTCTCCATTCTTTCCACGCAGACACTAGTGGTTCTTGGGTCCTCAGGGCCACGTAGAAAATCTTAAGAGTGCCAGGCAGGAGACAGATGAAGTTCACTGATGTTCCATGTTAACAAAAGCAGTTCCTGGCTTGACCAACTTTTTCTTTTTTCCGGTGGCTCTTATGGGCCAAAATGCCCTGCCTGGTGTTTTTACTTTTCCCATGTCCCACTGGAAAAAGAGGTTTAAATAGAGGAGGGAGGTGGTCTGATGCACTTGGAAAGACAGAGTGAAAGAGAGTGAGTAAATACCATATTTTGGTGTTTAATTTTTGCTAGAGATATGCAGTGTCCATTTTTCCTCTTCAAATGTTTTTCATATGGTACAGTTTCACTGAGCTTGTTTCGATATTTTTAGAATGAACATTAAAATGTGAAATGTACAAGGCTTCTCTTCAAGAAATGGTATCTATGAATTGCGTAATATTTCGTTTGAAATTACAAAAGAGCAACAGCTGGCCTAAAGAATCTAAGTTCGTATGTGTAAAGAGCCCTGCACACCTTGTTAGACAGTAGTCATACCTTATTTGGCAGCAGCCTTAGAATCAGAGATGCATTTAAGGGCAGCAGGAACTCACTTTCGTGGAGCTCATGGTTTCTGTCAACTAGGCCAAGTGATACATGGAAACTATCAAATTAAATGTAGAAAACTACTTGTATGGATTTTATTTAATTGCGATATAGTTTCCAAATGGTACGTTATATGTTTATTATAAGTTTTGCTTATATGAAGGATGTTCTAGAATAGATGGTCATATTGATTTTTTTGTGTAATCCAACTCATAGGAGCAATACTCATTTTTCTTCTTTCTTTTAAAAAAATACTGAAATAGAAATTAGCAAAAATGATAGGGCATGAAAATTCATTTGGAAAACAATTTGTCCTTCAGAGACAACTCTTCTTTTTGGTTCATTTAAACATGTTTGTGTGTATGTTTCCTCCAGGGAAGCTGGACTCAGGATCCATCTTTACTTGCCTCCAAAGCTCCGCCTACACCAGATATTAAGGCCGCAGCACTCCCTCATTGCTGACCGCCTTGCTGCACTTTCTGCCGGCCACCTTCAGGTCAGACATCTGGGCTTGCACTTTTTGTTTAGAGCTGTTCATGGGCCATGGGATTGTTCCCTCGGCATCCTCAGAGTTTCCTGGCTGTGAGGCTGTGACCTGGTGTGGCGTTAATGGTTCCCTGGTTCTAGGGTATACTTAGAAATTTCTGCACAGGTGAGGACTTCTCTCAAGACTTCTGAACTTGCCTTGGTGGTTTGTTGTCCCTGAGAGGTCTCAGGAAATTTGAAGTGACTTGTGGCCCAAAGATGGCCTCCAAGTAACTTCGGGCAGCCATGGGCCCTTGCTGGACCCCAGATAACTTAGAATATTTTCCAGGGGCTCAGGCAGGACAGGATGCCCTTTTCAAGCTTCCCCTGTAGAAATGGCAGGCCTGAGCATCTGGAAGGGGACTTGAAAATTTCCAGGCACTCCTCGGGGGAAATGCCATCAGGAGGTACTGTGGTAGAGCAGGAACACGCGCGCGTGCGTGCGTGCGTGCGTGCGTGCGTGTGTGTGTGTGTGTGTGTGTTGGAAGTAGTCATCCTAGCCAGTAAATCAGACCGTGACTGGATAGAGAAATGTTATTTAATGTCTTATAACAACAACAATGATAAAAATGTCAGGAAATGGGAGAATAGAGTATAGACTACCCTGCATGAGTGACAGAGTGCCCAAATCAGTACTTTTGGGGTGGTTTGGGTCACAGTCGTACGTAGTTCTGTACCTTGAAACGTGTTCCTTGAAGGTGGAAGACCACGCCAGAAGGGAAAAGCAAACCATCAGAAGTCAGGCAGAGGTGTAATTGGGGGATTCCTGGGGGACACTAGGGGGTGTGATTGGCACTCACCCACTGCCCTAAACCCACCTGCTTTCTGGAGAGCAGCCAGCTAGCTGCTGGGGCGCTGCTCCCTGCCAGGAAGGCAGGACTCCTGAGCCACACCCACATTCCTGCAGCGTAGCAGCCCTGCCTACCGTGAACATTAAGCCCCCAGAATAAAGACGCAGACATAGAGAATGGACTTGAGGACATGGGGAGGGGGAAGGGTAAGCTGGGACGAAGTGAGAGAGTGGCATGGACATATATACACTACCAAATGGAAAATAGATAGCTAGTGGGAAGCAGCCGCATAGCACAGGGAGATCAGCTCGGTGCTTTGTGACCACCTAGAGGGGTCGGATAGGGAGGGTGGGAGGGAGACGCAAGAGGGAGGGGATATGGAGATATATGTATACGTATAGCTGATTCACTTTGTTATAAAGCAGAAACTAACACCACCTTGTAAAGCAATTATACTCCAATAAAGATGTTGAAAAAAGATCTCAAGTTGAGTTTCCTTAATTTATTGTGGACCCTAAGTCCAGTGAATGGTATCTTTGTCAGAGATGAGAGGGAGTGTGAGCCCCAAGGAAAGAGGCCACGTGGTGACGGAGGCTGCGATGAGCCAGCAGAGGCCAGGAGCTGCCAGAAGCTGGAGGGTGGGGGGCGGGGGGGCGGTCCCCAGAGTCTGGAGGGGATGTGGCCCTGCCAGCACATTTTTGGGGGCTTTGAGAGAATAAATTACTCTTGTTTTAAGCTCCCAAGTTTGTGGTAATTTGTTATGGGAACCCTAGGAAACTAATATAGTGTCCTTTGTGACATCTTCTGTTTTTTCAAAATGATTTCTCAAAATGACATCACGTTTATTGTTTATTTGATACTCTCAGATAAGATGCAAGTAATGCATACAGGTATGAACCATAAGAAAAAAGCCACTGTACCTCCAACAAATACAGTCCCCGTGTGGAAGTTTACTATCTGACACTTGGCTCCCGTCCCACATGCACACTAACGCACACGGCGGGGCCTGTGTGTTTAGGAGGGTTTCTTTGGGAAGATGCTGCCTTTCAGTGACAGCGGGCTTATCTTTATAAAGTCAGTTCCCACAAACACTGGGGAACAGGCTCAGAATTTGTGTTTTTTAGTGTCATTGTCTTGGAATTATTCATATAATTGAAATTAATTCCCATATCTGCTTTGTCCATAATTATTTGCCCCTTTTTCCGTCTGTGTTTTGTTTGTTTCTAGTATTACTCTTTTACATGATGTGCCCCATGTGAATTCAGGTTATAAATCTTTTCAAGAACAGCTTCTGTGACATCCCTTTTTTTATTCTATATATATCGCTTGTATGCTTGTAATTTTTACTCTGTTTCTTTTTGCTCTTTTGGATGTTTGTCGCTGTTTTTCCAATACCCCATTGTTTTAAATACTCAGTTTTCCCAAGCCAACATGTTCTAACATGTAAGTGTATCTGTTAGGAAATGTTGAAAACTGGTGACGTCATTTTTTGCTGTAAATGTTTCTGAATTCCTCTGTACCCCCTATGTATATAAAAATTAATTGTTTTCAGGAAGTTCTTATATAACTTCTATTTTAATGAACTGAAGCAAGTAAACATAGCATATAGCATTTAGTTAGTTTTCCCTGTATTTATATCTTTATGGATTTGGACATTTGCTATTTATAATTTAGTTTCAGTTTCATACAAGCTTTCTCTATTGCGTGGAAAGATCATTGTTTTAGGGAAAGAGGATACATAACTTTTTTTTTTTTTTTTTTTTTTGCGGTATGTGGACCTTTCATGGTTCTGGTCTCTCCCGCTGCGGAGCATGGCTCATGGGCCCAGCTGCTCCGCGGCATGTGGGATCCTCCCAGACCGGGGCACGAACCCGTGTCCCCTGCATCGGCAGGCGGACTCTCAACCACTGCGCCACCAGGGAAGCCTGAGGATACATAACTTTTAAAGATGGAGGTGGCAACCAGGAGAACTCTGTAAGATATTAATAGTATGCAGCCAAAATACAGGAAAAAAAACTCTTCCTAAAGCATTTACATGTCTCCATAAAAAGCTCCACCATTAAGGCAAAGTGCCTTTACCCCCATTTTCAAATAAAACTTTCCCTGCTGTCTCTGTAACCCCAAAAGTTTACGAATCTTCACACATAGAATGCCAACACACATTCCCCACGTCTCTGAATTTTACAAAACATAAGCTGAAATACAAAATCCCATATCTGACCAGGGCAAGGTGATATGCAAAAAATACCTCTGTTCTCACACTTAGCTCTCATATACTTACCCCATCTGTGCCACCCACAAACCACAAAATCTATACTAAGAATCCCTCCAAACACTTAATTGCTCAGCCCGGTGTTCCCTGAGAACTCACCCTGAGACCTCTTTTGACAACCTATCAGCACATGTACAACACCCAATCCCACTAGAAAACCTCCGAAATCAAATATGCAAAGTTGTTAAGGAGATTCACATGTATCCCACACACGTTTCAGGGCATGGAGGCACAGTTTCCCTTCTAAGGCCTCAGCTCTGGATCCGTCACCGTTACACGGTGGCACCAGTGTACACGTCACCGAACCCCACCTTTGTTTCTTCACCCCAGAGGGACTGTGTGTATGTGCTCATTGCACACGTGTGCCCTCAACACTTGTACCAAGATAACTGGAATACACGCACAGGCTCCTCACCCTTCTTGTTTTTTCTCTTGGTATCTCTGTTACTCTGCCCCAAGACAAGGGAGTTTGCTACTGTTCTCCTCCACCTGAGCTGGGATGTCCCTGAATGAAACGTTCAGCAGGTAGTTTTCCTGCTCTGGAGATTCTTCTCATCCCACCTCTTTATTTAGACTGCTGAATCACAACTGCACTGCAGCGCCCCAGGGTGAATTCTGTTTTCCTGAGGTTGAATTCAGGCTTTGGTCAGTTTTGTTCTTGGAGAAATTTCCCCTGGTCTAAGGTGACTCCTTTGGTTGGTGTTTCTTCCAAATTCTCCTGTGACTCAAGAACTTGGATGTAGGCGTCTCCTTCAGGGCTTCCTAAATCTGCTCCCATGGCTGTGTCATCAGCCCAAGGGCTATTGGTTCCCTACCTATTGCCAGACTCCCACTCTTTCTTTCCAGTTTGCTCTTCTGAGTGTTCCAGAGGACATAGGCAGTTTGGCTCAGGAAGGAAGTCATGTCACAGGTGGCTACCTTAGATCATCCATCATCCCACTCTTTTTTTTTCCCCCAGTTTTTACATATCAGAAGTAATGTCCATTGAGACAACTCAAAGCGGCATAGACCAGCACAGCTTAGAGTAAATAGAAAAGTTGTCCTGCGTTCTGCTGAGACAGGAAGATTTGCACGTCAAGACACTCGGGATATGGTTACTCAGCAATTTTGTCACCTGTGAACTGTTTCAATACAAGGATGAGGACCTTAGAGGGAGTGTGCAAAGTAAACATCTTGGCAGTAGGCACCTTCTTTAGACAAACACTACAATGACAGGAGTTTTCGCGGTCCAGCTCTTTGGGCTTCATCGACTATCCTAAAGCTTGGCTCTCACTCTGAGCTACCTTGATCTCCAGCTTAATGTCCAGGTAAGGGTCAAAGGTGTTTAAAATGCCCTTGCAATGGAGACACTTGATTTAAGGTCTCCAGCACCCTCCAAATATTGGTCGTGTTAGGGTGGTGCCCTTGAAGTGACACTGTAACTACTTGTCGCCTTGCAGACGTGCCTTCTGCATGGCATTGACAGTGAACATCAGAAATTCATGGGCATCTTCCTGCTTGTGTGTATGGAAGCCAGCAACTCACGGGTGTGATGGCTTGATAACATCACAATGATGATGGCTTGCCTAGTACATAGGATGCAGAATCCTTAACGCCGACAAATCTGAGAGTACCCCTGAGTCGGTGTAGAGTTGGCAAGGGATGGTGTATATGTCAGATTTTGCAGCACTGCATTCATGTAGCAGGCGGTCCCCATATTCCAGAGTCCCATAAAGTCTCTTTTAAGTCAGACAAGTTTCTCTGAAGGAGGGGGCACTGTTGCCACAGAAGCAAAACCATCATGCAGGTTATGGTGTCTGTGGTGATTGTGATGGTTTTTCTGCTAGAGGGAGACCCCAGTGGACTTCAGCACCAGCTGTGGGTGCCTGAGCAGGTTTGCGTTTTGGAAAGATAATGAACTGAGCCTCACCTCCCCAGTGGAGAAAAGTAGCTTCAGTGTCTCAAACTGGCTGTACCATTTTACATTCCCAGCAGGAGTGAGTGAGAGCACCTGTTGTCCCATATCCTTGTTTACATTTGGTGTTGTCAGCGTTCTGTGTTTTAGCCATGCTAACAGGTCTTTTAATTTGCAGTTCCCTTATGACATGTTGGATCTTTGCCGTCTGTATGTCTTTGGTCAGGTGTCTGCTCAGATAGTTTGTGCATTTTTAATTGGGTTGGACTTTTAAAATTTCTTTTAAGATTTATTATCATTATTTATTTTTGGCTGCGTCAGGTCTTAGTTGCGGCACGTGGGATCTTTGTTGAGGTGTGCAGGATCTTTCGTTGCGGCACGCGAGCTCTTCGTTGTGGTGCGTGGGCTTCTCTCTAGTTGTGGCGTGTGGGTTTTCTCTTCTCTAGTTGTGGCGTGCAAGCTCCAGGGCGTGTGGGCTCTAGTTTACAGCACACAGGCTCGCTAGTTGAGGCGCGCAAGCTCAGTAGTTGTGGCCCGAGGGGCTTAGTTGTGGCATCTGGGATCTTAGTTCCCTGACCAGGGATCGAACCTGAGTCCCCTGCGTTGTAAGGCGGATTCTTTACCATTGGACCACCAGGGAAGTCCCTTAAATTTTAATGAAGTCCAATTTATCAATTTTTTTCTGACATGAATCATGCCTTTGGCACTGCACCTAAAATGTCATCTCCAAACCCAGAGTCATCTAGACTTTCTCTTATGTTGTCTTCTAGGAGTTTTATAGTTTTATATTTTACATTTAAGTCTATGGTGCACTTTCAGTTGATTTTTATGAAGGGTGTAATATCTGCATCTAAATTCATTATTTTGCTTGTGGCTGTCCAGTTGTTCCAACACCATTTGTTCAAAAGACTGTTGTTTCCTCATTGAATTGCCTGTGTGCCTTTGTCAGAGATCAGTCTTAGAAAACCTTTGACCCTGGTGGGAACAACACCAGCCAGTAAGTACTGGAGGCTCAATTTACAGGGTAGTTGAGACTCTTCCACTTTTCAGAAAGGGGACACCAGACTCCGGCAGGCCACCACTGTCCCGAAATGACAGAGGCTCCTGGGCCTGGAAATCGGCCCGTCTGCACCAAGAGGTGCGGTCGGTGTGAAATTCACACTGGAACCCAGACGTGCTGGGGGAGAAGAAAAGTGTAAAAATACCTCACTAGTAATGTTTAGATTGAGTACATGGTTAAAGAATCATATTTTGGATCTGTTGGGTTACATCAAATGTTATGAAAATTAATTTCTTTTTACTTTTTCCTGTAGCTACCAGCACACTTAACATTGCACGTGATTCTGTTGGACAGCGTGGGTCCAGAGCCGAGTCAGTTCCTGCTTTGGGAGCAGAGAGTCCTCCGTGTGGGGGGTCCTGCCCGCGGGACCTTGGGCAGCACCTCCAGCGTCGTCCACCAGATGGCAGTAGCTCCTCTCTCTCCAACACGACTTTGCCGGAGTCCCCAAGGGCTTGGAGCAACCCCGTCTGTCCACATGCTGCAGGTAAGCGTGCTGCCCCGAAGGGCCTGCGCCATCCTTGCTCCTGAGGACAGACCGGCCTGCGTGTCTTGTTTGCAGGGCAGGGTGTGGGGCGGAGCCCCGTGTGGTGGGAAGGGAGCTTGGGGGGTGGGTGCCCTCGCTCCTGCTCTGTGTCCGTGTGTGACTGGGCACCCCAGACCTTCCTGCAGATGGTGGGGGCAGGCCGTGAGGCAGGGTCCCAGCACCCCACCTCTCTCACGAGTGCCGTGCCTGATGCCCTCCCAGGAGGGAGGAGGGCCTTTCCTCCACGGCAGAGATCAGTGTATAATGCACAAATAAGGCAGAGGGTGGAAGCGCCAGTATGAGCAGCTGCTGCCCGGCCAGGCTGGGTGTACCCTCACCTCCTTGTCCGAGGGAGGAAGCCAGCATCGTCCTGCACCCCTGTGTGGGAACTGAGTATGTCTTCCCAAAGGCCCTGAGTGACAGAGGCGGGATCGAACCCGGACCCTCTTTCACCCAAACCCATGTTCCTTCCACAACCCTGACATCGCTTTACTCTGCCCCACGGAGCCCAGGGACTGGATCCTGAAGATGCGGTGGGGGTCCCTCGGTCAGACACGTCCCATTGGGCTGTGCCTGGCGTTCCCCAGAGCATGTGTCCAGGGGTTCGTCTTTACACTCCCTCCCTATGGCTGGGCCTGTGTCCAGGGGCTGAGGGCAGGGCCCTGCTGGGCAGAGAAGAGGAGGCATGGGGCGGCCGTGGGAGCCCCCAGCTCCTCCCAGGTCCAGTTAGGTGCACGACCCCGAAGCCCCCCTTGAACTGGTGTAATCCAAACAAGCGAGACAGGTTCTCAGGAAGGATTAGAGGGTTTAGATGTACTCAGTCCCTGGAGGACGTGGATGTTTGTGTTCAGTTCCCATGCAGAGCCTGGTGCTTCCGATCTGTTAGCTGGGGTCCCAGAGACAAGGCCACCTGGTTACTAAGGACTGAATTAACTTTTCACGTCGGCTCGAGGTTCCCCAATATGCAAGTAGTTCACAGCCTGCAGACACGACCAGAGGACGGCTTTGAAGAGACACTGTCAGCCCAGACAGGGACGTCGGGCCAGCAAAGGAGGCCAGTGTGCTGTTTGTTTGCACGGCAGATTACATTTTCAAATAACATATCATAACGGATTAAAGCTGAAAAAATCATTTTTTCCAGGCCACTGAGCACTTTATAGGATTATTCAGTCCAAAGGGGCTCCTGGCTGTCATCCTCTCAAGGTCAGGAGAACAAAGTTTCTGCCAGTGGCCTCGGTCCCAGTCTGAGCTGAGACGCAGCTGGCCATGCCAGGGAGCTGGTCCATAGCTGCCTCTTCCTAGAGAGACAGCCAGCTCTTGTCAAAACAAATAGCAGACACCTGAACCAGTGAGCACTTTTTTTTAATTAACTTGGAGTGACTGGAAGGGGTAACTGAAGGCCCCTTTGGGGGTTTGGTGTTTCTGTAGGAGAGCTTGATTCTTGCAGCTGCTGAGCCTGGTCAACAAACGGAAACCCATCAACGACAAACACGTTCCCGAGTGAGGCTCCCTTGGGGTCCAGCGTCCAAGGGTCTAGGAGAGACAGGAGTCGGGCCGCTCATGATTCCTGAGGGGGGAGCAGGGTCGGGGGCGGAGATGGGAATGAAATGACCCCTGGGCACCTGGGCGTCTGCTCCTCAGAGCCATGGGGCCTCACCTCTGGTCTGACTTCGTCCCCCACGGCCCACCCTGCCCCTTCCAGACAGAGGACGCAGCGCTCGGGGAAGGTGCCTGGCCCCAGGTGCACCTCCAACGGCAGCATCTGCAGGAAGTCCCTGCAAGGGAGCTGACCTTGGCTTAGGGACGGTCTGCACCCTTTTCCTTCCAAGAAAATGGAAGAACGCATTGGGAGGGGAACTAACAAAACTTGCTCTGGGGAGACAGCAGGAGCAGAATGGAGACCTAGGGGCAGGAAGGCCTCCACTGAGCACGCACTCGGGGCCCAGCACTGCGGCAGGACCCAGAGGTGGAGGGTGAGCAGGACCAGCAAGACGGGGCTGTTCCAGAATAACGTGCACCAGCCGGAGAGAAAGAGGCTTCGCTAAAACACAGTCAAGAAAACACAGAGGGTTAGGTCTATGATCAAATCAGTGGGATAAAGATCCCCTGGAAGCCATGTCAGTTCACCAGATCTGAATCACAGCCGCACAGACGTGTGAAGATCAGCACGCGGGACGGTGAGAGTGAGGGTCCTATGAGGGGAATGGGCCTCTCCCCTTGCAGCTCAGAGAGAAGCCCACAGAGGCTGGAGCCACGAGATCGAGAGGCCAGCTCGGGACCCGAGTTTGGAGAGAAAAGGCAGGGCTGGATTTGCAGGGCCTCACAGGCTGAGAACAAGTTTGGAGTTTTTTGAGCATGGACATGACCACCTGATTCACCCCCAGCGGACCAGCCTGTCTTCACACGGAGGGTGTCGAGTGGCGGGCAGCTAGGGAGCCCCGTCAGGAGGCCCAGGCAGACAGCACAGGTGTCCACTAACCACGGGACATGCTCCGGGACTGGAGATTTGGGAAAGAGAAAAAGGAAGTTGCAGAGAGGCGAGTGGAACCAGCTTTGTGGGAGGAGCACGGCGCTTGCCAGCCCTCCCCTCCTCGCGGGGCTCCAGGGGCCGATGTGGGCAGAGGCCTGCAGTGCACGTACCAGGAGCAGGGAGTGCTGTGAGGAGGATGCAAGGCTCTCAGCCTTGCTCCCCGCCTGCTCCTGGTCTGCAAGACCTCCAGGGATTTAGCCCTCCCTTGGCGTAAACGTGAAGCTCAGAGGGAAGAGGAAGGCCTGGGCAAGAGCGTTAAGGCAGCTCTCTGGGGCACCTGCTCCCAGGGCCGCATGACCCGTGCACCTCAACTCCAGTTTGGTTACGGTACCACCAGCCGCGGCCTTCGAGGGCACACTCACACCAGAAGCAACAGGAAGGCGGCATTTAGCAGAAGTGCACTTTCACAGCTCTTTAGCATTTAAATTTTTTTTATTTAAATAAGAATTAAAAATTTTTAGGGTGCCCAGCATGCTGGTTTGAAACACTTACACACAGTGAAACGGTTAGTACAGTCAAGCTAGTTAGCACGTCCGGCTCACGTAGTGACCACTGTGTGTGGTCAGAGCACCTGAGGTCCACTCCCTGAGCGAATTTCCAGGACCTGACCCAGCGTTATCACCTGCAGTCACCGTGCTGGACAGTAGTCTCAGGACTGCTCACCCTGCGTCCCTGCAGCTTTGTCCCCGTGACCAGCTCCTGCCCACCTCCCCTGCCTCCCGGCCCCTGGTCACCCCCATCTACCCTTTGCTTAAAATTTAAGTCAACAAAGCTGACATCACAGCTCCTTGCGTAAGAATGGATCAGGGAGATCTCTTTTTGGTGAGAGTTTGGGTACCACTTAAAATGCTCTTAATGCTGCAAAACTGCTCAGGAGGTGCCATAGAACAAAAACGTCTCCCGGTTCTAATTTCCACCCGCAGTGGCTCCACAAGCCTTGTAGGACCAAATCCATTCAGGTTCTCATCTAAATGAGTATGTGTGGCTTTGTGCGTGTTTGTCTTGGGTTTTTTTCTTATTGTGGAAATTTGCCAGTAGAGAGAATAAGTTATACAGCTGGGCGATCTGGTTCCATCTTTGCCCTGCCTACCCCTCTCCCCCAGGGGTGTTAGGGCAATTCCAGATATGGTACTGTTGCATCCACCCTAAGGATCTCTGGAAGATGGGAGGTAATTGCATTTCTATCATTAAGCAAAAAATTGACAATAATTGCTTAGCAAAACAAAACACCCAGCATGGTATCCGTTAATCTGTGGCCTCCTTTAGCCCGGAGAATGCAGGGCTGTGGAAGGGTGAGTGTTTTGGGGCCGGCTGGAGGCCTCTGGGCACCACAGCAGATCCCATCACGGGAACCCCGGTGCCTGGCTGTCTCTCTCGGTGATGTTAGCAGCCTTTGAAAATGGATGCCTAGATTTACTCAGGCATGCTGAGTTGTGAAACAATGACATTTTAATTCCAAGCTTCTATTTTATTTTATTTTATTTTATTTTATTTTATTTATTTATTTTTTTGCGGTACGCGGGCCTCTCACTGTTGTGGCCTCTCCCGTTGCGGAGCACAGGCTCTGGACGCGCAGGCTCAGCGGCCATGGCTCACGGGCCCAGCCGCTCCACAGCATGTGGGATCTTCCCGGACCGGGGCACGAACCCGTGTCCCCTGCATCGGCAGGCGGATTCTCAACCACTGCGCCACCAGGGAAGCCCCCAAGCTTCTATTTTAAAAAAACAAAAAACACTTTCCCTCATCAACTACTTGTACCTTGAGGTTCAATTTAGATTTTGCGCTTTTTGTTTTATTTTGTTTTAATGTCTTTGTTAACTCGTGGATTTAAACATTAGTTGTGTTTCAATGCGGTAATTCTCACATCTTCAGTCGGTGGGGGCCTCTTCAGTGAATCCTTTTGACGTGGACCTGGAGACCTTTGGTGGCTTTCTTATTTTCTGGTGGACACGATGTTTTAGATGGTGCATTTCCCGACTCAGACATAAAATCTTCCGTTTCTCCCAGAAGCCACGGATGGTTTTAGTGAGAAATCTACTCACTGGGGGTGACTGTTGGTCAGGTTTGGTCACTGTTTTCAGTCCTTTTCTGTACAAAGCTAGTCATTTCACATCCATAATTCCCATTCGAATTTAGGAATACAGTGTTTTTACTTAACCTCATCCGTTGTATGACCGTCTCCTTTCACTCACACTATTTTGATTCTCAATGATATCAAAGTAATGACTCAATCTGACCTCAACGTAAAAACGTTAGTCTCAGAATAACAATGCCCATGCCCGCTCCCGCTTTTAACTTAGTGGTTTCCTTCTGTTATTGTTATAGTTATTGCTATTATGGGTGTGTTTCAACACGCAGGAAGGCCTGTATTTTCCTGGCACGCCTTTATTGTTGGCAGGGAATTGACAATGCTTGTGTAGATTTTCCTGTGATTGTTCATGCTGCTTATTTTTAAAAATAAAACAAAACAAAGACTTTTCCTGAATCGCCAGGAGATAGCAATGGGCTGGCATAGCTTTTTAACTTCGAAGCCCTGGTGCTTCCTCTTTTGTTGTTTTCACAAAGCGATGAGCAATTTAGCCTGGGCGGTTCAGAAATCAACCCGCTTGTCTCCCCTCCCCGACCACCTGCGAGGTGTCTTCTCCTCTGCCCCTACTGTGCGTCCTGCTCAATTTGGTCAGGTTCAGTCCTCAGGAGTTTCTCCTGAGGGAAGGAATCTGGGTGCTGGGGGAGCTCTGTTAGTTTTGAGTTTATAGGGTTCAGACTGTTCCAGAACTGTGGGATCCGTGGGTACTGGGTTCTTAGTTTTGCTTTCAAATCTAGTATGTCTATTTCTGGGAGAATTTGGGGAAAATACAAAAACACTAAACTGCCACCATCTTCCTAGTCTCCTCCTTAAATGGGCTTTCAACTTTCTAATGAGACTTAGAACAGGGTCAATTGTAGAAAAGAATACATCACTGTTATTGTGGACAATATAATCATTCACTAAAATTCAAAGTCAGTGTGCTTCTGGTACCCAGGATTCTCTAGAAGGCTGTCTCCAAAGGTTCTGGTCTGTACTCTTCTCTTGAGGTTACGAAATAATTTTCCTGGCCACCAAGCAAATCTGGCCGATATTCCCCTACCCTCTCACAGAGTAGTATATGCAGTTCTGATCACCACACACCATGAAGTCAGTAAGAAAACTGGAGAGTGAAAACAAGGAAATGGTGATGAATTAGGTTCCCATTGCTGCTGTAGAACATTTCCAAAAATTCACTGGCTTAGAACAGCACATATTTATGATCTTACAGTTGTAGAGACAGAAACCTGAAGTGAATGCACAGGCAGTTCCTTCTGGAGGCTCCTGGGGGAACCTCTTCCCTGTCTTCTTCCAGCTCCTCGAGGCTCCTGCCCCCTCCTTCACCTTCAAGGCCTCCGGGCAGCTTCTTCTCACATCTTCTTCCTCTGACTCTGACCCTCCTGCCTTCTCCTCAGCCACCAGCTGGGAGTTTATGGGTGAAATTCAGACCTGAAGAAAGGGCCGGGGCAGCGGAAGGAGGTGTGGAGCTTCTGGCCACGGCGGGGGCTCCGGTGCAGGAGGCGGGTGGGGAAAAGGAGCCCAGGGGTCAGCACATGCCAGCTGCCCCCGAGCCCGCACCCCTGCGTCAGCCACTCGCACTCCTCCAGTGAGTTCTGAGTCTAGGGCCCAGGACCCGAGTGTGACATTATTTGAAAGATCCATCACTGAGAGACAGAGAATGAAACCACTGTTTCCATCGAAGCGCTGGCTGAGATGGGTTCACACTCAGGTGGGGGCAGACTCAGCCTGGGGGGACGGGGGGCGCGGCAGAAGAGGCAGGGCGCCTGGGCCTGGGGGGGCCGTGGCGTGCTGGGGCCGCTCTGCGAGGGGTGAGCATCCCTCTGAGCCCCTCCCATGGGCTGAGTGTTCAGGAGAGGGCTCTGGGTGGCAAGCTCCTGCTCGGGACGTGGGGCCAGCAGCTCCCAGCACCTGATCCCTGGGGTCGTCCTGCTGAGGGGTGGTCTGAGCGCCATGGCCCTCAGAATGGAAGTTGCCCCTGGGGTCATTTCTGGGTAATCCTGCTTGTTACGTTTCAACCACACTGTCTTCTACTTGTCGAAAAGTTTTACAGAAAATGTTGGTCTGGGGCTTCCCTGGTGGCACAGTGGTTAAGAATCCGCCTGCCAGTGCAGGGGACACGGGTTCGAGCCCTGGTCCGGGAAGATCCCACACGCAGGCTCAGTAGTTGTGGTGCACAGGCTTAGTTGCTCCGCTCTAGCCACAGAGCAACTAAGCCTGTGCACCACAACTACTGAGCCTGCGCTCTAGAGCCTGCAAGCCACAACTACTGAGCCTGCATGCCGCAACTACTGAAGCCCGCGTGCCTAGAGCCTGTGCTCTGCAACAAGAGAAGCCACCTCAATGAGAAGCCCACGCACCGCAACAAAGAGTGAGCCCCGCTCGCCGCAACTAGAGAAAGCCTGCACGCAGCAACGAAGACCCAATGCAGCCAAAATAAATTAATTAATTTAAAAAAAAGAAAATATTGGTCTATCGGGTAAATCCACCCCCATGACCCCAGACCATACGTGCAATTAACTTTAACTTTCCAGAATCTCCCGCTTGTAGAGATTCACAGGTAGCCCTTGGCTGGTTTGTTGTTCTACAAGAGACATGACCCAGCTCCCTGGCAGTGGCCAAGGGAACAGAAGAACCAGCCTGTGGGCTGCCCTTAGCAGGAAGCCGCCAGCTTCTGGGCTGGGCTGATTAGAAATTGGGTCTTATGTTGGGTTTGACCCCAAGAATTGAACCCACGGAGGCACCTCTGCAGACTGTTTTCCACCGTGAATTCTGGAGATGAGCTGGAGGTTATTGGGCAAAGAAAACTGGAGAATTCCTGGTACTCTGCCCCATTCAGACGGGCAGAGTTTAGACGCCCCTAGAAACAGGGCGGCTTGGAAAGATTGTCCCTTGAACAAAGCGCTTCCTCCCAGGACTGCACGATTTTCTCCTCAGCTGCCCTTTTGCATCGCCTCAGAGATTGTTGGGACTTGACATTCTAATATCCCACCGTCTGGATAGACCAAGTTTATTTATCCACTCACCTGCTGAAGGACATCTCGTTTGCTTCCAGGTTTTGGCAGTTATGGATAAAGCTGCTGTAGACATTTGTGTGGGCATAAGTTTTCAATCCCTTTGAGTAAATACCAAGGAGCATGGTTGCCGGATCACATCGTAAGGGTATGTTTAGTTTTATAAGTAACCACCAGACTGTCTTCCGAAGTGTCTGTACCCTTTTGCATTCCCACCAGCAGTGATGAGAGTTCCTGTTGCTCCACGTCCTTGTCGGCATTTGGTGTCAGTTCTCTGGATTTTGGCCATTCTAATATGTGTGTGGTGGGATCTCATTGTTTTAATTTTTATTTCCCTAATGACATACGACGTGGAGCATCTTTTCATATGCTTGTCTGCCATCTTGATGAATTTTAATATAATTTCTAAAATTCATAGAGGGAAAAAAAGGTGATTTTGGTTAAAGTTTTCTGGCAAATGGAAGAAGCAACACATGTGTTCATATGGCAAGTGGTTTTACCTCTGAAACGTTGATACAAAAACTCCACAAACATCTGCAGAAGGAGTTTCCACAAGGAGACGCAGCACATTAAGCTTCAAGTATTCTGACTCTGGCTAACAGTGAGAGGCTACTTTAGTGTAAAGAAATAGAGCGCAGTTGTTTTAACCTCACGCAGAAAGAGGCTTTCTGTAAAGTCTGTCCACGACGGACCTGGAGTATTGAATAAAATGTTTTCTTTCTTTAACCGATCATCTTTTGACAAGTAGAAATATATATAGATATAGATATTTAAATTATAAATATCTATATCTATATATAAAATATCTATATCTATATCTATATCTATCTATATAAAGCACAGACACCACTGCTCCAGATTTGTTCAAACTGGTTCAATGCTGCATTTCAATTCTTGTGTCAAATGCTGGTTTAGAAGGATTTTGGGTGACACGTGTAATCTATGTTCTAATGATCCAGGCTGATTGAATGTTGAGTCAGTAAGAATTTCTCATTTCTTGTTAATATGATGTTCACTTTTTTGAAAGCAGATTTTTTTTTATAGAGAAAGAAGGTAAATGTCACACATTTCAATTTAAAATGTGAAATGAAGTATATTTTCTTGCTAATGGACACAAAAACGTGGGTTTTTTCTTTTTCCCAATCAACAGATTTTATAGAGCAGACCCATTGTTTCTGTTGAATCCCCACTAAGCCTATGGACTGGACACACGGTGAGTCCTAGGACCTCAGCACCCGTCTGCCTTCACAGCCTCTGCCGCGTCCCCTGCAGCCCAGGCTCTGTGGCCCATTGCTGGGTGCCCTCCATTTATTAGTCTCAACTTACTTCGCACGATTTCTCTTCCAACTTCTCTGATGCTATAAAACTCCTCTCTTTTAAATTCCATCAACACGTTTTGTCTATTTCTGCCTCTGCGCATCTGTTTTTGCTGCTCCAACATGAATGCCGACCTCTTTCTCTCCAACAATTAAAACAGGGCCTGTGCCTCAAGGTCGCCCCAAGGTTACCTGCCCGATGTGCGCACAGCTTCCACACTGCTTTGTCATCAGGCCAATTACTAACACTGCTGACGTTCCTTAACCCACCCCAGCTGCAGTTCACCGTAATTCACGCACAGGATGTCCTTAGCACCGACCGCTGCCTCAGACGCCTGGATGAAGGGCAAGAAGTCGGCACCAGCGAGGCCCTGAGCTCACGGCGCCTGCAGCTCCTTTGGTCAGAAGACGGAGTTGGCTCAGACCTGCGGCCCCTCCGGCCGTGGGAACTCCCAGGAGGGCAAGGGGATGAAGTAACAGGGTGGGCTCAGGGTCACCAAAACTCCAGTATCCACGGCCTTCGAGCGGACGACTGAAGTGAGCCTGGAGAAGAGCGTGCGGCCAGCTTGGAATATTCGTCCCGGGGGGAAAGGCTGATGACTGGGCAAACGGCGCCAGGAGAAGGCAGGAAGGACGGAGTTGGGCCTGTTGGGCACAGCGGGGGCTCTGAGCTCGGCCACGCGGGTTACTGGAGGGTGAACGCTGGCTCCTGTGCGGGGCCGGGTGCGGGGAACGGGGCTCCAGGCTCCCAGAGGCACATGGAGGCTCGGACCCTGGGAATTGGCCAGACTTGGGACTTGCTAACGGACTGGGCTTGTGACGTAAGGAGACCGGGTTTATAGAAAGTTCCTGAGCCTGGGGCCTGAGCCAGTGCTGGTCTCTGCCACGCTGAGCAGAGCAGGACAGGGCAGGCAGGGGTCCTGCGCTGAAGCTTTCCATCTGAGCTGCCGGCCAGAGATCCAGGTGAGACGTCCAGGCAGAGGTTGGGTATGTGAGCCCGGAGAGCAGGGCTGAGCATCTAAATGTGGGGACCTGTCAGCATTGTGGTCGTGCTTAAACTATTGGGATAGGGTGTGACCCCCTGAGTACGGAGATAGATGGAAGGATTTCCGTTATTTCCAGGACGAGGAGAGGATCCAGCCAGGTGGCCGAGGGCACAGCAGGAAAACTGCAGGTTCCCAGAAAAATCACTTCAAAACCTGGTTTCTGAGAGGTCAACAAAAGTGTCCAAATACTGTTGCAAGGACCAGGCAGATGAGGCTGACATCTGCCAACAGGGAGTTGACAGGGACTCTGTCAAGAGCATTTCAGAGGCACCGCCGCCACCCCTGAGCTGGAAGCCTGGTCAGCAGAGCGGGGGCAGGGGAAGCCACGCTGTAACGGAGGACAGGGGAGTGAAGTGGAATCCGGAGGCTGACGTGTGCTCATCAGAGGCGGTTCTGCTTGATTTTTGTTTTGCTTTTAGATGAAGACCAGCATGTTTGCATATTGATGAGTTGACTCAAGGAGGGAAAGAAAAAAACAAGCCCCAGGTACGAAAGGCCAGCTGGATGTGCGTGGAGATTCTCATGGGAATGGGCAGGCCCCACCTTCACTCGGGGCTTCCTGTCTGGTTCACTCCTCCTTTGATCTGTTGTGGGAACCATCGTCTATGGTTTGTTTTTCTCACATGGGTCTCTGTGCCTCTCTGCTTGGTCCAAATGTGGGACACAGGAGCTGTGCCATAGGGGCAGCCACCCCACGTGCTGGGCACTTTGCTAGCACAGGGCTGCATGGTTGTGAACCCAGACCGAAGAGTCCTTCAGAGGAAAACGTACGATCCCAAAATTGGCCGTGTCAGGTGGCATTCAGAATGAATGCCAGAAATAGCCTGTATTTTTGGTGCAATCAGCCACCTCATACATTTTTTCTTAAAGCTTAAAGGAAGCAGAAAGGCACACACAGCCTCAAAATTTCTTTGGTCCAATCAGCCACCTCATACATTTTTTCTTAAAGCTTAAAGGAAGCAGAAAGGCACACACAGCCTCAACATTTCTTTGGTCCAAGGTGTTTGTGTCTGAGACCCAGACCACGCAGGAGGGAAGTGTTCTAGAAAAGTGAGGTGTTCTTATGTTTTCAGCTGGATCAGTGGGCTCCCTGTATTGTGCAGTCAATGGGAAAACTGACCTTGAGATCCCAGAATGAGCATCTAGGAGACAGGCATCTCACCTGGGTACAATGCACCAACCCTTCAGCTTGCAGAACTATCCTCCCACTTCAACAACCTTGGCCGAGGGAGGCCCGTCCTTGGTTTCTGGCCGCTGTGAGCCACGTGTGCCCTGGGCATGAGTAGAAGAGGGGGGTCCTGCTCGCCCCCATGTGACACATCGGCCAGCCCACTTTACAGGACCGTGGACATGACCTGGGGTCCCCGTCCCCACCGCAGGGAGAGCCTGCTGCTCCTGGACTTTCAATCTGTGTAAAGTGTCTGAAAAGGGACTGTGTTCGGAGGAATTGGCTTCTGTCCGTCTTCCCTGACAGACCAGCTACGTGTAAGTCAGTGTGGCTTTTAATGCCATAAGCTTTGGGCGCTGTGCCAAAGTCCAGCCGCATACCCACCGAAAATGCAGCACACGCTGCAAAGAGAGGGAGTGACTTTGCCTTAATAGTGCTTCACGGGAACCTGTGTTTGTGGGCTGATTCCCATGTATGGTTCCTCACTTCCTGTGGGATGAGGCCAAGACTCTTTCACATCATCATCTGGTCCTGTTTTTCCACCTTCAGCTCTCTCCTCTCCCCACATCCCTGCCAAACACTTCCTATGTTCTAAGTTAGTACTTTTTAACTTATCCACAAAGATTGCTCTGCACTAATAGCAAAGCCTATGCTTACAGTATTCTTGTTTGCAGAAGGTTTTGTTTCTGTGACAGAGTCACTTACAACTCTCCACCCTCTCAGATTTTGTTTCCCTCTGCATGCAATGTCTGAATACCTCATTACTGTCTGGTGAGCTCCTATTCATACTTCAAAGCCCAGTTCAAATGTTGTCAGCTCTGAAACCTTCAACCACTCCACCCCGAACCAGAGTTGTTGCTGCACAGCCTTTTGCTGTAGAACTGATTATATTTGTGTATAACTTTAGGCGTTTTTGTTCACATCTTTGCCTTCAACATTATGTAGTGAGCACCTCAGTAGAGGGACTAGCTATGATATGCCTGGGTGTTGCATATCACCGTGCTAGCACAAAGTGGGGTTACTAAATATGCTCTTCTTTGTCCAAGGAAAGAAGGATGAGGGAGACACAGCGCTAATGAGTGCCATGTTCTTAGTAGGTCACGTTTTAGTAAAAGCCAGCACAACTGTTCTGGTGAACTGGCTGATGGTCCCCCGCCCTGCTTCCTAATTAGAATTGACAACTGTAGGGGCACCTGCTCTGCTTGTCTGTCCAGCACCCTCTTTCTTTTCTTCATAAGGTCACCCTGTTTTCCTTTGGGGACTCACTCCTCTCCAAGGCATGTGACTTGGGTGACACTCTTGAGAGTGTGACTGGGTGGGGCTGCCCCACCTTGTGTCTCTAGGGGAGGCCCACAAGCTAGGCCTCTCCTGGGAGGGTCTTCCATCCCCTACTGCTGAGATGGGTTCAAGGTGGGCCCCTGACTCTAGCAAGACCAATACATGTTATACCCACGTCTGCTGGGATTATTGAAGGAAAGCCCCTCTTCCTCTGATAACTGGACACAAAGCACATGAAAGCCCCAAGCTTTGGGAGTCGTCGTTGCTGCCACATGGAGAAACCAAGCCAGCAATGAAGCCTACTCAGAAGGAGCGACCAAAGATGGGGACAAATTTCCAATATGACCACCTGGATCCAGCCATGCCTGATGCTCACACCTGGGCCTTGGGCTACATACCCGAAGCCATTTTGAATTGGGCTTCAGTCCATTGCAATATACGATGTCCTGGCCATTCCCTGATGAATCTCCCTGTCAGAGAAGAACCGACTCAGTGGCAATGTAGTGATGGCAGATGCTATGCAGGGAGGAGAAGGGGGAATTCCTGCCGAGGGTCACTGTAAGCTTCCCGAAGGCTGTGGTCCTATAACCCAGGCAGGGGCATGTCCGCACGCAGCAGTGGTCAGAGCGTTCCAGGCCAGCCACGGCTGGGAGAACAATACCCAGTATCAGACACAGGAGAACACTTGCCGAGCCCCTGCCTGCACCCATGCCGGGCAGAGGACCCCGGGCCCCAGGGTGCTGCTCCTTTTCTGCTTTTGCCTCACAGACTGACTGGCTCTTCAGCTTGAACTTGCTGGAAGGTGCAGTTTCCAGAACAGCGACCACTCCCAGTCCAGCGTGTTTGTCTTCTGCCGCCAGGTTACAATATTGCTGAGAGCTGGATCACACACATGCGTATGTGTACATGTATACATGTTTGTATACATAGTAATACATAGCCTGCGTCTCTGACCTCTGCCTCTCAAAAGGCAATTTCCTATCTCACGATCTCCTCCTGGCTAGGGGCTCGGCTGCCCACTTGCTGCTTGGCGATCTCAACACAGGTCTGCTGGCCCCTCTGCCTGATTCTTGCCATGTTTTAATGGGATGTGACAGAGAGAAAACAGCTATTTGCTCTAATGAATTCTCCTTGGTAAATGAGAGATTACTTTAAAATCAAAGCAGCCAGGACTGATACCCCAAGTGGAAATAATTAAATTTTGTGCTAGAGAAAGATTAGAAGCCCTTATAGAGGGATGAGAAAAAAGACTTTAAAAATCCAAGTTCAAGGGCTTCCCTGGTGGCGCAGTGGTTGAGAGTCCGCCTGCCGATGCAGGGGACACGGGTTCATGCCCTGGTCTGGGAAGATCCCACATGTCGCGGAGCGGCTGGGCCCGTGAGCCATGGCCGCTGGGCCTGCGCGTCCGGAGCCTGTGCTCCGCAACGGGAGAGGCCACAACAGTGAGAGGCCCGCGTACCGCAAAAAAAAAAAAAAAAAAAAAAAAATCCAAGTTCAAGGGTGTTCTAAAGATTATGGAGGTGAGCTTATGCTGCAGAGATGGTTTCTGGTTGCGTGTTTAGGGTTTGGTGTATCCCACACGGGCAAGGGCACCAGTTCCTTCCAACTAGACTGTATAGTCAGCACTGCTGAGGGGAGGGAACTGACCACAAACACAACAAAGTGGGGATGGATGTCGGTGGAAATCTGGGCTCTGTTTGAGCCCAGATCTGTTTGAGAAGTAGGCACTACATCTGAAGTGCACATGTCACCATGAAGTGTCAGCAGGAAGGGCTTCTGGCTGGGTGAGTGGAGAGATGGTGGGAGGGGAGTTAGGGAGTTGGGGGAGAGTTAGGTAGGCGGCCCTGGCTGGGACAGGGCAGGTGGGCATGTCCTCAGGGCCCACCGCCCTTTTCCTGACTCAGCATCCAGTGAAAAGGAGATGATGAGGGCTCTGAGCACCTTTCCCCAGCTCCTTCAGATTCCTGGTTCTAGCCTCATGGGGGATGCTGTAGGCAGGAATGCATCTTCCCAGACTCTGAATCCTCTGTAGTAAACAATGCCCAGGAAATCAGCCTGAGCTGGAGGGAGTCAGAGCCCAAGTCATTATAATGACAAAAGATTTCAGATGGCTCAGAGGAGCACAGCTCTTCTCCACGTGAAGGAGCCTTTCTGATTGTCATGGACGACTAGCTAGCTCCGTGTTTCTCTCCAAAGCCCTGTAATCCTAGAAATCAGAACTGATTAGAAAACTAAGGCAATTGCTAGGTAGTTTCAAAGGCTTGAGGAGGCATGTCCAATAAACCAAGGATGCAGTTTCACGGGAGAACATAGACGTGTGGAAGCTGTGGACCACAGGGTATTGCAGATACCACGCAGTGGGAGGTGACTGATAGCCACTTTGTGGAGATCAACTTGTCAGTCAAGACGTGTGTTGACTTTTTGACCTAGAAATTTTAGTTTTTAGGAAACTAGGCTAAGAAAATAATTAGAAATACAAACATTCACATCCGAAGATGTTCATAACTGTGTTACTTATATAAAAATTATTGAAGGTATCTGAGTTCAAAATGATGAACTGGTTAAATATAAATGCAATGAAGTGTTATTAGCCATTAAAATTGTTGTGAATTTTTTTTATCTATGGTGAAATGTTTGTAAAGAACTTTAAAAAAATATATTTATTTTTGGCTGCATCGGGTCTTAGTTGCGGTGCATGTGCTCTCTAGTTGAGGCGCGTTGGCTTAGTTGCCCCGAGGCATGTAGGATTTTAGTCCCCTGACCAGGGATTGAACCCATGTCCCCTGCATTGGAAGGTGGATTCTTAACCACTGGACTGCCAGGGAAGTCCTGTAAAGAACTTTTTTTTTTTTAATTTAATTTATTTTTGGCTTCGTTGGGTCTCCGTTGCTGTGCGCGGGCTTTCTCTAGTTGCAGCGAGTGGGGGCTACTCTTCGTTGTGGTGTGCGGGCTTCTCATTGCAGTGGCTTCCCTTGTTGTGGAGCACGGGCTCTAGGTGTGCGGGCTTCAGTAGTTATGGCTCGCAGGCTCTAGAGCGCAGGCTCAGTAGTTGTGGCCCATGGGCCCAGTTGCTCCGTGGCATGTGGGATCTTCCCAGACCAGGGCTCGAACCCGTGTTCCCTGCATCAGCAGGTGGATCCTTAACCACTGTGCCACCAGGGAAGCCCCCTGTAAAGGACTTTTAAGTGAAAGGGGAATATGAGACTCCACATAAAATATTTTAGCTATTGCAAATGAGAGTAGTTGCTTTCTGTAGATGTACATGAATATTGCATAGAGGAAAAAATCAGAAAAGAATCCATCAAAACACCAACTATATATCTAAGTTACATATATCTTACCATTATGGGTACAGGTTTTTTGAATTTTCCTCTTTGTACTTTGCTTTGTACTTTTCTGAAATTTTAATGATAAGAACGTATCACTTTTTAATCAGAATTTTGTTTTTACTCAGACATGTCACTTAACCACTCAAACCCTCAACTTAACCCTCAACTTAACACAGTAATTTAACAGCTTCTTCCTTTTTTTTCCCCGTTCTGGTTCACGCATCTGATAAAAGACGGTTGCATCGGATGAACGTTCGTTCTTGCCCAACCTTGCTTCACACGATGGTGACATCGAGTCAGTAGTCCCATGTCCTTGAAATGTGCGGTTCTGTGTTTTCACTCTGAAGCTCCGGTCCTGCTCTGGACACCCTGTGTGGGAGCAGCTCCCACGCGAAGGGGGCGTCTCCCCACAACCGTGCGCTGGAAGGGGTTTAAAGACAGCACCACGACCCTGGGCTCTCACACGACGTGGCCTGCCAGTCCCAGGTTCAGCCTAAAACCGGGGCCCTGTCCCTCTCCCCGCTTGGGAAGCCTTCTTTTCTGTTGTTGCCTGTGGTCTCCTAAAACTGGGCGGACGGGCAGTGTTTTAGAAGGTTTTATCTCCATGGCTTATCACTACTTTCTTATTTTATTTTTAGGTAATAGTTGTATGTATTTGAGGTGTACAACATGATGATTTGAGACATGCATACATAGTGAAATTACTACAGTTAAGCTAATTAACATATAGTTTCCTCACATAGTTACCATAGATCCCAGAACTTACTTTCCTTCTAACTGGAAGCTTATGCCCTTTGACCAACGTCTCCCCGTTACCCCACCCCCAGCCCCTGGCAACCGCCATGCTACTCTTTGCTTCCATGAGCTTGACTTTTTTAGATGCCTCATATAAGTGACATCATGCAGTAAATTTCTTTTTGTGTCTTGCTTATTTCACTTAGCATAATGCCCTCAAGGTCCATCCATGTTGTTGCAAATAGCAGAATCCCCTTCTTTTTTAAGGCTGAATAATATTCCATGGTGTATATATCACATTCTCTTAATCCATTCATCCATCAGCAGACACTTAGGTTGTTCCCCTGTCTTGGCTATTGTGAATAATGCTGCAATGAACATGGATAGGTATGTGGATATCTCTTTGATGTAAGGATTTTATTTCCTTTGGATAAATACCCAGGAGTGGAATTGCTGGATCGTATGGTAGTTCTGCATTTAATTTTTTGAGGAACCTCCATACTTTCCATAGTGCTTGAACCAAATTCCATTCCCACCAACAGTGCACAAGGGTTCCCTTTTCTCCACATCCTCGCCAACACATGCTAATTCATCTTTTTGTCGATGGCCATTCAACAGGTGTGAGGTAATAGCTCTTTGTGGTTTTCATTTGCATTTTCTGATGATTAGTGATGTTGAGCCTATTTTCATGTAGCTGTTGGCAGTTCGTATGTCTTTGAAGAAATGTCTATTCAGGTTCTTTGCCCATTTTTTAATGGAGTTGTTTGATTTTTTGCTGTTGAGTTATGTGAGTTCCTTTTGGGTATTAGCTGCTTATCAGGTATATGGTTTGCTAATATTGCTTCCCTTTCCCTGAGTTGTGTTTTCATGTTGTTTCATTTGCTGCTTCTCACTACTTTCTAATCTCATCGCCCACCTTTCCTCAGCAGGACTCACCCTTCCTGCCAGCCTGGCCGGTGCGTGGAAGACCTGGCACTTCCCATGCAAACCTCCCTGGGTCCTTCCACTGCCCGCAGTGCCCCTCTCCTCCCTCTTCACCTGATGAAACCCTAGGCTGTAAACATTTTTGGTGGAAAACCATGTCTTCATCACTTTCATCTACCTCTAAGTCTTATACAGTTTTCGCACTTAGTAGATATTCAATAAATATTTTACATAAATTGCTGTTGGAGTCCATTTCTGAACAATGTAAGAAAACAAACCTTGGTTTTTAGCCTCAAACTTAATTTTTAGCCCCAAACAATATTCTTATCCTTGATCACTCTCCTTATTTACCATATTTAGCTTGGAATGATTTTAGCTTTTCCCAAAATAAAATTTACCCTCAAATGATGAAGTTTTGCCACCAGAGAGTAGATCTTAATGAATATACCTTTGGCTGTAGAGGTGGTTAAAAAAAAAAGAGTTGAAGAAAAAAAATTAAACAGTAATAAAATCATTGGAACTAATATGTAGGTCTATTTTCAGAGTTACCACTTGAATGTAGATATTTCTATATTTTTAAAAAATCAGACATATCTATTGTCATATCTTATTCATTTATTTCCCAATTCTGAAAGCATCCTCTTAAGAAAAAAGAAATCTAATTAGCATAAATTACAAAGGAGACAAGGAAATCCTCCTCCAAGTGGGACGTATTAAGACCCTCGCTCCTTGGGGGACGTGACTCACTCCACAGGATCACAAATGAATATCTTATCCTTGAATACACAAGTTTCAAAAAACAGCTGGGGTTTTAAAATTAAACTTGCCTTGGTTTTTAAGCATAGTTTGGCACAAGTCTGGCAGTCACAACTAAAATCGGGTGGCATGAGGCGGAGGGAGATCGGGCTTCAAAAGCGCCAGCTGTCCCACCCCGTCTGCGCGCGGGTCCCAGCAGGACTGTGTACTAGAGCGCTGTCCTCCTCCTGTGGTTAAACTCCGCGAAACTTGCAAATCGCTGACGTGCCGATTAATCTTTGCTTCAAGGCTCTTATCCTGGTAGTTATTCTCATCAGCCCACAAATGATTCCATTTATTACCTCCCTGTTCTTTAAGGTTTGTTCCCCTTTTGCTCCGTCTTCTTCATAACGAGAGACCACAACTGCGGCCCCTGGGCTCCTAGGATTTCCTTTGCGTCTGAGGAAAGTATGCAGAGTTCTAAGCCCTGGTTCGGGATTTTCATTGAATAGGTCGCATTTTCTGAGCCTCATAACCTCGGCACCTCCTGTAATCAGCTTTTACGTTACAAGTGCCTACTTGGGATATTGTGACTGTTGGGTAGAGCTGATCAGGAAAGAAGTTTATTGTTGCAGAAGTGAGAAGAAATTATTAGGCTGACTCATATGTGAGGGAGATGTACCTGGAAGAAAGTCTGTAATAGGGCATGTATGTTCGGGGGTATTTTTAAGTTGTATTGACAGACATGAAATCTGTTGAACCTGAATCAAGCAAATATGACTTTGGTCAGTTCAAAGAAACCTCTCGCTCAGCAGGAATGAGGCCCTGAGGAAGGAACCGCCCCTGGGCTGTAACGCTTTCGGAGCGCCAGAGCTCCAGATCCGGACTCAGGGCAGTGGCTGGAGGAGGAGGAAGGGCCTGCGGGAAGACCAGCAGTGGAGTCTCTGCGCTCAGGATGCGTGCACGCAGCCTGCTTGTTCCTCCTGAACACGGGGGTCAGGAGCCCCCACCGCCCCCCTTGCCGAGGGGCTGCACCCTTGACCTTTGACCAGTCCCGCCAATAAAAGCTTGAGTCCACCCAAGAGGATTGGGAAACGCTGTCAGCTGTTGTGTCCCTGCGTGGACGCCCCTCAAAGGGGCAGGACTGGAACAGACTGGAACAGGATGGGAGAAGCCCATGTCAGGAATCCAGTGAGCAGCTCCACCAGGTGCGGGGAGGAGCCTGGCAGGTCTGCCCCCGGGCTGGAGCCTCCCCTGCGCTCACCGTTCGGTCTGGATCCTGCTTCTCTCGCAATATGTGTCTCTGTGGCAGCTCAGCGGCCTCCACCTCCCCTCATCACACCATCGCTTGCACATAACACACATACACATGCATAACGTGCGCACAATCACATACATGTGCAAAACACATACGCATGCGCACACATGTATACACATGTACTTCCGTGCAGAGGACATGTGTGCACACAAAGCAACACCCACAGAGGAAACACACACAGGCACACAGTACACACGTGCATACGTATGTACACAACATACACCCACACATGTACACACATACTTAAATACACATACACACTACACATGTGCACACACATGCACCCACAGTACGCACACACATACGGAAACATACACACACACAAACGCACGCACACAGGTGCTGGAGTTGGCCTCTAGTCTGACACGTCCTCACCCACCAAATTCCCCTGAGGGTTGGCACAGCTAAGGGGATGGAGAGTGCTGCCCGAGACAATGAGTCCACGGCCCACTTACCTCAACAAGGCTTGCTGAGCTCCACGGCAGCCACCACGTCCACGGCCCATGCTGACCCGCGGTGCCGGCTGGCACTGCCCCGTCTTGGTTCTGACAGCACAGCCCAGGAGGCTGGGGGCCTGCGTGTGCAGGAAGCTTCGAGGTCAAAGCGTGGAGCCGCAGGGCCAAATCACACACCCCCGGGCTTTGCACATGTGCAGGTTGTGAATGGGTTTTGTAGACGAAGGTGAAATCCTGTCTTTCTATGCAGTCTGCCCACTTAATGTCGAATATAGGCCTTACACAATATTTTTGGTTCATTAAATTGTAACTTTTCAATAAGCTGGCTGGTCCCACACATTAAACATGTTCAAGAATGCTGGGGAGGGGAACATGCACCAAACCACTGAATTACGTGAAAGTCAGGTTTCGAGGACCAGTGAGCTCTGGGCGAGCAAACGGGGGATTGACCACCACCCATGTTTTATTCTCCAGGTTACGGCCCGTTTCCTCTGCCACCTCATTTCCCCGTCCTTGTGCTTTTCTCTGTGCTGTTGATTCTCAATATATTCCTGGTTCCAGTCAGGTCATCCTGTGCACACATCTTGCTTTCCAGACCAGGTTAAAATCGCCTTCTGTCTCTTTTAACACCTATAGTACCTAGCAGAGGGTTCAAATATTTATTGCTTGTTAATGCATGATTGATTAGCAGGGAACAGAACTAATTTTTTATTTTTTTTTTATTTTTATTTTTTTTTTAATTTTATTTTATTTTTTTGCTTTATAACAAATATAATCAGTTATACATATACATATGTTTCCATATCCCCTCCCTTTTGCGTCTCCCTCCCACCCTCCCTATCCCACCCCTCCAGGCGGTCACAAAGTACCGAGCTGATCTCCCTGTGCTATGCGGCTGCTTCCCACTAGCTATCTACCTCACGTTTGGTAGTGTATATATGTCCATGCCGCTCTTTCACTTTGTCACAGCTTACCCTTCCCCCTCCCCATATCCTCAAGTCCATTCTCTAGTAGGTCTGTGTCTTTATTCCTGTCTTACCCCTATGTTCTTCATGACATTTTTTTTTCTTAAATTCCATATATATGTGTTAGCATACAGTATTTGTCTTTCTCTTTCTGACTTACTTCACTCTGTATGACAGACTCTAGGTCTATCCACCTCATTACAAATAGCTCAATTTCATTTCTTTTTATGGCTGAGTAATATTCCATTGTATATATGTGCCACATCTTCTTTATCCATTCATCCGATGATGGACACTTAGGTTGTTTCCATCTCCGGGCTATTGTAAATAGGGCTGCTATGAACATTTTGGTACATGTCTCTTTTTGAATTATGGTTTTCTCAGGGTATATGCCCAGTAGTGGGATTGCTGGGTCATATGGTAGGTCTATTTGTAGTTTTTTAAGGAACCTCCATACCGTTCTCCATAGCGGCTGTACCAATTCACATTCCCACCAGCAGTGCAAGAGTGTTCCCTTTTTTCCACACCCTCTCCAGCATTTATTGTTTCTAGATTTTTTGATGATGGCCATTCTGACTGGTGTGAGATGATATCTCATTGTAGTTTTGATTTGCATTTCTCTAATGAGTAAAGATGTTGAGCATCCTTTCATGTGTTTGTTGGCAGTCTGTATATCTTCTGTGGAGAAATGTCTATTTAGGTCTTCTGCCCATTTTTGGATTGGGTTGTTTGTTTTTTTGTTATTGAGCTGCATGAGCTGCTTATAAATTTTGGAGATTAATCCTTTGTCAGTTGCTTCATTTGCAAATATTTTCTCCCATTCTGAGGGTTGTCTTTTGGTCTTGTTTATGGTTTCCTTTGCTGTGCAAAAGCTTTGAAGTTTCATTAGGTCCCATGTGTTTATTTTTGTCTTTATTTCCATTTCTCTAGGAGGTGGGTCAAAAAGGATCTTGCTGTGATTTATGTCATAGAGTGTTCTGCCTATGTTTTCCTCTAAGAGTTTGATAGTGTCTGGCCTTACATTTAGGTCTTTAATCCATTTTGAGCTTATTTTTGTGTATGGTGTTAGGGAATGATCTAATCTCATACTTTTACATGTCCCTATCCAGTTTTCCCAGCACCACTTATTGAAGAGACTGTCCTTTCTCCACTGTACATTCCTGCCTCCTTTATCAAAGATAAGCTGACCATATGTCCGTGGGTTTAACTCTGGGCTTTCTATCCTGTTCCATTGATCTATCTTTCTGTTTTTGTGCCAGTACCATACTGTCTTGATTACTGTAGCTTTGTAGTATAGTCTGAAGTCAGGGAGCCTGATTCCTCCAGCTCCATTTTTCGTTCTCAAGATTGCTTTGGCTATTCGGGGTCTTTTGTGTTTCCATACAAATTGTGAAATTTTTTGTTCTAGTTCTGTGAAAAATGCCAGTGGTAGTTTGATAGGGATTGCATTGAACCTGTAGATTGCTTTGGGTAGTAGAGTCATTTTCACAATGTTGATTCTTCCAATCCAAGAACATGGTATATCTCTCCATCTATTTGTATCATCTTTAATTTCTTTCATCAGTGTCTTATAATTTTCTGCATATAGGTCTTTTGTCTCCTTAGGTAGGTTTATTCCTAGATATTTTATTCTTTTTGTTGCAATGGTAAATGGGAGTGTTTCCTTGATTTCACTTTCAGATTTTTCATCATCAGTATATAGGAGTGCCAGAGATTTCTGTGCATTAATTTTGTATCCTGCAACTTTACCAAATTCATTGATTAACTCTAGTAGTTTTCTGGTAGCATCTTTAGGATTCTCTATGTATAGTATCATGTCATCTGCAAACAGTGACAGCTTTACTTCTTCTTTTCCAATTTGGATTCCTTTTATTTCCTTTTCTTCTCTGATTGCTGTGGCTAAAACTTCCAAAACTATGTTGAATAAGAGTGGTGAAAGTGGGCAACCTTGTCTAGTTCCTGTTCTTAGTGGAAATGGTTTCAGTTTTTCACCATTGAGGACGATGCTGGCTGTGGGTTTGTCATATATGGCCTTTATTATGTTGAGGAAAGTTCCCTCTATGCCTACTTTCTGCAGGGTTTTTATCATAAATGGGTGTTGAATTTTGTTGAAAGCTTTCTCTGCATCTATTGAGATGATCATATGGTTTTTCTCCTTCAGTTTGTTAATATGGTGTATCACGTTGATTGATTTGCGTATATTGAAGAATCCTTGCATTCCTGGAATAAACCCCACTTGATCATGGTGTATGATCCTTTTAATGTGCTGTTGGATTCTGTTTGCTAGTATTTTGTTGAGGATTTTTGCATCTATGTTCATCAGTGATATTGGCCTGTAGTTTTCTTTCTTTGTGACATCCTTGCCTGGTTTTGGTATCAAGGTGATGGTGGCCTCGTAGAATGAGTTTGGGAGTGTTCCTCCCTCTGCTATATTTTGGAAGAGTTTCAGAAGGATAGGTGTTAGCTCTTCTCTAAATGCTTGATAGAATTCGCCTGTGAAGCCATCTGGTCCTGGGCTTTTGTTTGTTGGAAGATTTTTTATCACAGTTTCAATTTCAGTGCTTGTGATTGGTCTGTTCATATTTTCTATTTCTTCCTGATTCAGTCTTGGCAGGTTGTGCATTTCTAAGAATTTGTCCATTTCTTCCAGGTTGTCCATTTTATTGGCATAGAGTTGCTTATAGTAATCTCTCATGATCTTTTGTATTTCTGTAGTGTCAGTTGTTACTTCTCCTTTTTCATTTCTAATTCTATTGATTTGAGTCTTCTCCCTTTTTTTCTTGATGAGTCTGGCTAATGGTTTATCAATTTTGTTTATCTTCTCAAAGAACCAGCTTTTAGTTTTATTGATCTTTGCTATCGTTTCCTTCATTTCTTTTTCATTTATTTCTGATCTGATTTTTATGATTTCTTTCCTTCTGCTAACTTTGGGATGTTTTTGTTCTTCTTTCTCTAATTGCTTTAGGTGCAAGGTTAGGTTGTTTATTCGAGATGTTTCCTGTTTCTTAAGGTGGGATTGTATTGCTATAAACTTCCCTCTTAGAACTGCTTTTGCTGCATCCCATAGGTTTTGGGTCGTCGTGTCTCCATTGTCATTTGTTTCTAGGTATTTTTTAATTTCCTCTTTGATTTCTTCAGTGATCACTTCGTTATTAAGTAGTGTATTGTTTAGCCTCCATGTGTTTGTATTTTTTACAGCTCTTTTCCTGTAATTGATATCTAGTCTCATAGCATTGTGGTCGGAAAAGATACTTGATACAATTTCAATTTTCTTAAATTTACCAAAGCTTGATTTGTGACCCAAGATATGATCTATCCTGGAGAATGTTCCATGAGCACTTGAGAAAAATGTGTATTCTGTTGTTTTTGGATGGAATGTCCTATAAATATCAATTAAGTCCATCTTGTTTAATGTATCATTTAAAGCTTGTGTTTCCTTATTTATTTTCATTTTGGATGATCTGTCCATTGGTGAAAGTGGGGTGTTAAAGTCCCCTACTATGAGTGTGTTACTGTCGATTTCTCCTTTTATGGCTGTTAGTATTTGCCTTATGTATTGAGGTGCTCCTATGTTGGGTGCATAAATATTTACAATTGTTATATCTTCTTCTTGGATCGATCCCTTGATCATTATGTAGTGTCCTTCTTTGTCTCTTCTAGTAGTCCTTATTTTAAAGTCTATTTTGTCTGATATGAGAATTGCTACTCCAGCTTTCTTTTGGTTTCCATTTGCATGGAATATCTTTTTCCATCCCCTTACTTTCAGTCTGTATGTGTCTCTAGGTCTGAAGTGGGTCTCTTGTAGACAGCATATAGATGGGTCTTGTTTTTGTATCCATTCAGCCACTCTGTGTCTTTTGGTGGGAGCATTTAGTCCATTTACATTTAAGGTAATTATCGATATGTATGTTCCTATTCCCATTTTCTTAATTGTTTTGGGTTCATTATTGTAGGTCTTTTACTTCTGTTGTGTTTCTTGCCTAGAGAAGTTCCTTTAGCATTTGTTGTAAAGCTGGTTTGGTGGTGCTGAACTCTCTCAGCTTTTGCTTGTCTGTAAACGTTTTAATTTCTCCATCAAATCTGAATGAGATCCTTGCTGGGTAGAGTAATCTTGGTTGCAGGTTTTTCTCCTTCATCACTTTAAGTATGTCCTGCCACTCCCTTCTGGCTTGTAGAGTTTCTGCTGAGAGATCAGCTGTTATCCTGATGGGGATTCCCTTGTGTGTTATTTGTTGTTTTTGCCTTGCTGCTTTTAATATGATTTCTTTGTGTTTAATTTTTGACAGTTTGATTAATATGTGTCTTGGCGTATTTCTCCTTGGATTTATTCTGTATGGGACTCTCTGTGCCTCCTGGACTTGATTAACTATTTCCTTTCCCATATTAGGGAAGTTTTCAACTATAATCTCTTCAAATATTTTCTCAGTCCCTTTCTTTTTCTCTTCTTCTTCTGGAACCCCTATAATTCGAATGTTGGTGCGTTTAATGTTGTCCCAGAGGTCTCTGAGACTGTCCTCTGTTCTTTTCATTCTTTTTTCTTTATTTTGCTCTGCAGCAGTTATTTCCACTATTTTATCTTCCACCTCACTTATCCGTTCTTCTGCCTCAGTTATTCTGCTATTGATCCCATCTAGAGTATTTTTTATTTCATGTATTGTGTTTTTAATCGATGCTTGATTCATCTTTAGTTCTTCTAGGTCCTTGTTAACTGTTTCTTGCATTTTGTCTATTCTATTTCCAAGATTTTGGATCTGGGAAATAGAATCTTGGATCATCTTTACCATCATTATTCTGAATTCTTTTTCAGGTAGAGTGCCTATTACCTCTTCATTTGTTAGGTCTGGTGGGTTTTTATCTTGCTCCTTCTCCTGCTGTATGTTTTTCTGTCTTCTCATTTTGCTTATGTTACTGTGTTTGGGGTCTCCTTTTTGCAGGCTGCAGGTTCGTAGTTCCTGTTGTTTTTGGTGTCTGTCCCCAGTGGCTAAGGTTGGTTTAGTGGGTTGTGTAGGCTTCCTGGTGGAGGGGACTAGTGCCTGTGTTCTGGTGGATGAGGCTGGATCTTGTCTTTCTGGTGGGCAGGTCCACGTCTGGTGGTGTAGAACTAATTTTTTAAATTGGTTGCCAGTTGAAAAAAATTAAACAAGATATCCCAGTGCTTAACCATAGACATGTGACGATCTGACGCCTGTGATCACCTGGTTAAAACTTACAGTTAACTGCCCTCGGTTATCCACATCTCCTGATTACACCTTCTGTTTCTAAGAAATCTCTCTGTAGACAATCTTGTTGGATACTTTACAAGACCCCACAGCCCTTCTCCAGTGTGTGTCCCCCCGAGTGGGCACCCCAAGACCCCCACCAGCCCTCCTCAACATTCTTCTCTTTCAGTGCATTTAATGAACAGTTTTGAAGTCTGTGGAAACGTGGGTGTATTTCTTGGGGCTAGTCTTTTCAAAAAGAGAGCAGACCTTTCGTATTTGAGGATGTTTCATCTTTTGGGGCTGATAAAGAGTCTTTAAAAACAAGGGAAATAGAAACCAGAGGGAAAGTACAATGAGTGAACACCGTACTTTTTCTCACGCCCCCAAGTGGGAAAATGCGCGTCTTAAATAAAGGAATACGTAGTCCTGGATGGCTTTAAACTAGCATGTCGTGGACTCAACGCATCCCTCTTAAAACGACCTATTTAATAGAGAAAACCTGTACTCCACATTTACCAGCTGACCCTTCTGTTCAGAGGCTCCCTTTGCAATGCTAGGGTTACAAGCATGATCTCCCCTCTCATCCCATTTGTGTTGAGCCACCACTGACCTGCAGAGCTGGGTGAGAGTCACCAAAATCACTGGACACCTTTGCTTCGGAATGAGACCACACTCACCGTGTGGTATAGTGCGTCCCAGGACGTATAACTGGAAATTTGTAGCTTTGGACCTGCACCCATTTCACCCACCCCTAATCCTTCCTCTGGTAACCACCAATCTGTTTTCTGTAACCGTGAGGTCAGTTTTTGTCATGTGTTTTTTTTTTTTTAAATTCCGCATATGAGATCATATGGTGTTTGTCTTTCTCTGACTTATTTTACTTGGCATAATACTCTCTAGGTCCATCCATGTTGTCACAAATGGCAATATTTCCTTTTCTGTGGCTGACTAGTATTCGTGTGTGTGTGTGTGCGCGTGTGCGTGTGTTACATCTTTCTTTATTGATTCATCCATCAATGGACACTCAGTTTGCTTCCATATCTTGGCTATTTAAATGCTGCTGTAAATATGGGTGTGCATATATCTTTCCATGTTAGTGTTTTCATTTTCTTCAGAAGTGGAATCACTGGGTCATATCATAGGTTAATTTTTTTAATATTTATTTATTTATTTGGCTGTGCCAGTTCTTAGTTGCGGCACGTGGGATCTTTAGTTGCGGCATGCAGAATATAGTTCCCTGACCAGGAATGGAACCCAGGCCCCCTGCGTTGGGAGCACAGAGTCTTAACCACTGACCTCCCAGGAAGTCCCTAATTTTTAACTTTTTGAGGAACCTCCAGACTGTTCTCCATAGTGGCTGTACCAATTTACATTCCCACCAACAATGCACAAGGGTTCCCTTTTCTTCACATCTTCGCCAACATTTGTTATTTCTTGTCTTTTTAATGATGGCCATTCTGACAGTATCAGGTGATATCTCATTGTGGCTTTGATTTGTATTTTCCTGGTGATGAGTGATGTTGAGCATCTTTCCATGCACCTGTTGGCATTTGTATGTCTTCTTTAGAGAAACATCTCTTCAGATCTTCTGCTCATTTTTTAAATAAGATTGGGGTTTTTTTTTCCTATTGAGTTGTTTGAGTTTGTTATATTTTGGATATTAACCCCTTGTTAGATGTTTTCTCCCATTTGGTAGGTTGCCTTCTCATTTTGTTGATGGATTCCTTTGCTGTGCAGAAGCGTCTTAGTTTGATGTAGTCCCTCTTGTTTGTTTATGCTTTTGTGGCCTTTGTTTTTGGTGTCACATCCAAAAAAATCATCACCAGGACCCATTCGCAGAACTTACTGCCTATGTTTTCTTCTAGGAATTTTATGGTTTTAGGTTTTATGTTCAAGTCTTCAATCCGTTTTGAGTTAACTTTTGTGTACTGGGTGCCATTTTGAAATACCCACAAGACAAGGAGAACAAGGATGAAATCACTGTCCTTCTTCTGATTTTCAAGACAGTAGATGGGTATTTTTCTAAAGCTCCTGAGACTCCACTAGGACCTGGTGGCCACAGGCAGCTTCCATGCTGGGTCAGCTGTCAGAGGCACCTGTGCTGTGATTGTCCAGATCCTGAGCTTCTGGGAGGGAAGCAGAGCCTTTGGAGAGAGACTTGGGAAGGGGGTGGGCTGTGAGGGGCAGGTGAGAAAGAGAAAGGCAGATCTCCGGGCTGTTCAGATGAACCTTAGCAGAGCAGTGCAGGCAGGACCAGCACTGGTCACCAAGCCACAGCAGCCCTCCCTCCACAGGCTCTCCAAGTGTGGAGGAACCTGCCGTTTTCCGTCTGGGACTGTCTCTGTGGTTTTTCAACCAGATTTAATCTTTACAAAATGTGATAACCAAAATAAAGGGATTAATTTTTCCCATCACCCTTTTTCCCTTCCTTGGCCAGATCCTGGTTTTAATGGGAGTTTCCAGGGGGTTGAACCCAATGCTCCTCAAAAAGGATTTTTGCTCTTGTTGACTCCTTGATTTGGGGTTTGCTTGAAGGTCTGTTTTAACAAGTTTCTGAATCAAAGTCCAGTCTGTTCCAGTCTGTTTCAGGCAGAGAGGCTGGGAAATGAGCATAGCAGTCTGGATATTGGAGCCAGAACACCCAACCTGCCATAGCACGGTCCCAGCAGGAGGCGCCTGGCCTGCTACGGGGGTGGAGGGGGTATTGCCCAGGTGAAAGAGGGAAGGCAGCCGGGTGAGAACTGCCTTTGGGGGAATCCTCCCATTGAGGTTGTTGGTGCCAAGAAGGCCCCGGCTCTGGGTGGGTGGGGGGGGGTTCTTCTACATCGGAGATAAACTGTTCAGCTGAGTCCAGGCCTTCCATTCTTGGCTTCAGTCTTCAGTCATTTGCTTCTGTTAAATGTACCAAATTCCTAAATCATCTCCAATGCTGACCAGTACTTTTAGACAGAGCAGGACTCTTAACACTCTTTATGTGTGGTTGTCAGATTAATTTTGATGTAGACTTGAGTGAATGATAACGCCAAAAATTTGTTCAGTGACCCTGCACCCTCCAGATGCCATTTCATCAAACTAACAGGACTGTGTATCAACTTCTAAACTGTATCAAGGACAGAGACGTGCTTCAGGGACATGCTGTGTCCCACATACCAACCCTCCCCCGAAGTCTGTAGATTTAGTGTTTACTAAGCATCATTGGACAACCATTAGCCGGGAAGGTCACCAGCGTGTGTGTGACACGTTTCCCCCCAACCAGAGAGATGTCCTGGCCCCTCCTCTGGGGCCTCGTGATGCTGTGCACACAACTCTGCGGTCGTTCTGGACACTTGCTATGCTACGGTTCAGACACGTCCACAGACAGTGACAGGTGGGGTGGGGTCTACGTGTACGACAGACAGAAGCACACAAATGAGGTGCAGAGAGAGGGCTGCACCAGCGAGCAAAGGGAGGGGAATCTGAAGACAGAAAACCCCCTGTCTCTTAACACTGGTCTGTCACAAAGTGGCTCTGATATGAATAATAAAGGTTTTAAAGAGGGATGCAGACGTCACATTAAATGCAGGTCAACTGACAAACTGATACTTTGAAAAACTAAGTGCAATTTTGATAACTGATAGTGGTTAATATCAATACAATATAAAAATGCCTTAAAATGACAAGGAAACTGAAATTGTGAAGAGATAGGCAAGAGGAAAATGTATAAAGCATAAAATAGGTTATTTACAGAAGGAAAATACATGTAACTAAAAGCTCTTCAAAAACATGGGAACAGGGCTTCCCTGGTGGCGCAGTGGTTGAGAGTCCGCCTGCCGATGCAGGGGACATGGGTTCGTGCCCCGGTCCGGGAGGATCCCGCATGCCGCGGAGCGGCTGGGCCCGTGAGCCATGGCCGCTGGGCCTGCGCGTCCGGAGCCTGTGCTCCGCAACGGGAGAGGCCACAACAGTGAGAGGCCCACATACAGCCAAAAACAAAAACAAAAAACAAAAAACATGGGAACAGAGTTTCCTCCTTCCTAGAATTTAGGGGAAATTACAAGTAAAATAATACCTACTGGGGCTTCTCTGGGGCGCAGTGGTTGAGAGTCCGCCTGCCGATGCAGGGGACGCGGGTTCGTGCCCTGGTCTGGGAAGATCCCATATGCCGCAGAGCGGCTGGGCCCGTGAGCCATGGCCGCTTAGCCTGCGCGTCCGGAGCCTGTGCTCCGCAACGGGAGAGGCCACAACAGTTAGAGGCCTGCATACCGAAAAAAAAAAAAAAAAAAAAAAACCTACTGGTTTGAGAAATATTAGAAGCGTTCTACCATAAACTGCAAGACATGAAGGGAAAAGGGAGTTCTCCCACAGTCCTTGTGAAAATACAAATTTTTGTCTTTTGAAAGTGTGGCAAGATATATCCAAACTATAAGTACACTTATTCTTAGTACCAGTGACCTGACTCCTTGCCCCATAGAAATAAGAGAACGTAGGAAAATGGGTATCAGAATGTCAGTTGGCCGAGGTCACCAAACCCATTAATAACAGAAGTGCTGAGACGAGAACGGGAGTGCTGGGGGGCGATTCTGAGACCCAGGAAGGTGAGTCAGTCGTGACCACCAGGCTAGTTTGTGGGTGAACCTCTAGCCCGAGAGCTTTGGTCGGCTGGCCACCCATCCCTGCCACTCCACTGAACCAGAGAGTCTTTGAGGGAAAATAACACTCTCCCTTCCACCTTGGGAGAATGGCTTAAGGTGAGGGCACAGTGATGGGAAAGCACAGGTGTGCAGGGAAGGTGAGCGCAGCACACGTGAACTGGGCCTTGTCTCTGGAGTTCTGTGTTTCAACGGCCCCAGACCTGGAATAGCTCTGTACATAATTTCATCCACTGTGGAAGCCATAATGCCCCCTGTTTATTTACGACAGAAGAAATTAGAACAGGTCACCCGTCCATCCCTCTCGCTGAGCAGGATTCTTCACACTAATCTCTCTCCTGTCATTGAAAGCCACCAGCAAGTTACACTTAATGTTCTGTGTCCTCTAGGGAGAGTAGAAATAATGACAGTTGTCAGCCCTTTCTTCCTGGGTCCCAGACACCACAGCCAAGTCGATCCCAATGACAGGAGGAGTGGTGTCACTGGGGTCGTGGAACGCCCCCCTCCTCCCTCCCCACCTGAGCTACAGCAGATAAATCTCTGCCACTGAGTTTCCTTCGAGTGGAAACCCTCATGCCTCCTGAGGAGGAGTGAGTTGTCCATGGGAGTCATATCAAAAGATGAAAGGTTTACACAAAGAGGAAAATCCCAGATTGTGTGAGACTCTTACCTGCATCCAGGTGTCTCCTCCTCGCCGGTTCCCTGGTCACAGTGACCATGAGTCACGGGCTGTCTTCACTGGCATCCAGGTGTTTGGAGCAGGAGAGCGTGGGGTCCCTCAGCCTGCGGCAGCCCCTGTGCCGTGTGACCTTGGACTCTTCCTTAGAGGAGGGAGCAGGGGCCTCCACGGCCGTTTCTAGTGTTGATTCTGCGGGCGGCACCTCCGTCCACCCTCCCCCACGGCTCCCTGTACATCAGTCGGTCTCAGACAACTCATCGCTTAAGTCACAATGACACGTTTCAAACTTTCTGCAACAACCATATCTCACTTTACAATCAGAAACAGAACAAATGTTTTTAATATTTGAAATTTTCAGGGAAAAAAAGTTAAAAACCCAAACCTTTTAAGAAGTTGCAGCAGACTGAAAGATGCAGAAATTTCAGATGACTAAAGCAGGGACCAGATTGACTGCTAAACAATAGTTCTTAGAAGAACGGGCACGTGTGGGTCAGACAGAGGGAAGCAAGTGCCAGCCCCCTGGAACATGGCAGGTTCCACCCGTGTTGGATGAGGAGGTGAGCGGGCACTAACTCCGGCTCAAGGTCTCCTACTTTCCTGCTGAAACAACCAGTAAAGGAAGAATGCAAAGACTTCCACAGCCGCACCACATTGGGAAATGAAAGATTCATTGTTCTTTGCAGGTACTGATTAAGGAAG
The DNA here is from genome assembly GCF_964341445.2 of Mesoplodon mirus. Lineage (NCBI taxonomy): Eukaryota > Metazoa > Chordata > Mammalia > Artiodactyla > Ziphiidae > Mesoplodon > Mesoplodon mirus. Next base: position 29,548,848 of record NC_138996.1, read on the forward strand.
CTTTCATCAGCTGCCCAATTAGGGAAATCAATGCAGCATCACATGAAACGGGTCGAAATGTTCCCTTTTTATGGAACATACTCAAGATCTCCTAACAACCACCACGTTGCCTACTTGGTTATTTAACACAGGAGAAAACAAGCCCCAAGGAGTTAGGTAACTGGCCTGAAGTCACAGAGCGAATTTATAGCACGGCTGAGACTAGGCCCGGAACTTCCCACATCCCATGACTGGTTCCCCATCTCCTCTGAACACCCTTGTCCGTCCATCCCAAGGTGACCTCCCTGCAGATGTGTTTGAATATCCAACTTCTCCCATCTCACTGCCTGCTGGAGGGGCTTACCTGCCCCCACCCCAAATCCACCCTTCAGATAACAGGGCATCGTTTCAAGATGTACACTGTACAGCTTGGCTGCTTGAAATTCTCCAGTGCCTCCTGTGGCCCTTGGGATGAACCCAAACCCTTGGGTGTGTGAACGGCCGCCCGAGGCCCTTGCCTCACCCTCCTTCTCCCCAGGCTCCGCAGACTCCTTCCTGCCTGGCCTTCGGCCTCGGGGCTGCATCTGCTCCTGGGAATCCCTTCCTCCCAAAGGCAGGTCCGAAGCAGGCGTTACTCCCCTGAGAGCTCCCGCTTGCGAACCAGGAGGGCGGCACAGCCTCGAGGTGCAGAAGGGGCAGCTGGCTGGCTGCCCGCTGGCCACTCTCTGGTCACCTGAGCTATGGCGATTATTCAATGTCTCTGACTCGGTTTCCTTGTCTGTAAAATGGGGATTGAGTTATACTTAAGAAGACTCTAGCTCAGCCCAGGGCGAGTGCTGTATGGGTGTGTGCTACATAAAATGAATAAGTTAAATACAAGTAATGATTCGTACTAACATTTCAGTTTGAGGGAGAATCGTAGCTGGGGGACTGTTTTCTGGCTTTGGCAGCTGCTGCTGGGAATTCTGATTCCCTTCTGAACCCCCGGCCTGTGTGTCGCCAGGTGAAAGATCACAAGTGCAGACCTTTCCTGATCCACACGCATTTCAAGTGTCCCTCATTAGTCAGACATGTCCGTGCATCTCTCAGTTCCAAGACCAGCCCTGTGAACTATTAATCACTCTGAGGAGGAGCTCGATGGCCCCAAGGTCCCTCAGATGCAGAGAAATAGTGGGAAACCGAGCTGCGGTGTCCCTGATGGTGACCGCAGGACAGGGCTGCATCGCCGAGCGTGCGTGTGGGCGAGGCTCTGACTGGCCATCGGGCAGCACCGGGGTGAAGGCACCCTGGAAAGGGAGGTCCGCACCCAGGGGAGGTGTGGGTGGCAGGCCACACTCAGTAAGCTGTGCATTAAACCCAGGGTGGCTGAAGTAAAACTGCAGTGGAAGGGCCAGGCGTGGACCAGGAAGGCAAGGGGACGGTTAATAGGAGAGAAAGGACAACGGAAAGAATGTGGACGGAGGAGGATATTATCAAAAACAAATGCGAGAAACTTCCCAGCTCCCACGGACACCCACTACGGGGCCGTAACGGGAACTCAGATCGTCGCAGTGGCCACAGGTTCAGTCCGAAAGTGTGGATTGTCTACAGACAGGCACCACGAGGGGAGAACCTAGGGCTTAGGGTCTGCCAGGCGGGGCCGACCTGGGAAGAAATGGCTGAGACATTATGGAGAGGGTGACGGGGGTTGGGGGGTGGGGTGATGCTGAATGCGTGAGGAGCAGGGCCAGGGTGCCCCGCAGGGAGCATGAGGCGCCCACCCCCACAGCCCTCCTTAAAGACCAGCTTGTGTGTCCTCGTTCCTCTCCTCCCGTCAGCCACCCGGGAGCCTTAGTCAGCTCAGGTCTTTGCAAATCAAACCATCCTCCTTCAGTGTGCCAGGTGCAAAGTGGTCGAGGCAAGTGGATTTATCTTTATTTCCCCGCTGACATTGCATTAGCCGTGAATGCCCTCCTCTGAATAGATCACCTGTTTCACACCCTCCCTGTTCCCGCTGGCATCAGGGTGATGCCTTTCAGTCTAGGTAGAAATTACGTGAAATCGAATTGAAGATGTGGTTCACGTCACACCGGGTCATGGAGGACTCGGGCCCCTGCAGGGAGGACTCCGCAGCAGGTGAGGGAGCGGAGCCAGGCGTGGATTCCAAAGCGGTGCCGTGACGCCCTCTTGGAAGACGCGGGGCTGTTTATGGGGCTCAGAGGTGAAGGGGTTTGCTGGTGGGGCAGCAGCGGTCGGAGCAGGCTCTGGGGACTTGACTGCCTAAGGACAGCCCCGTGGTGGGAACCGGGCGGGTCCAGGCTCTGTGGGGTCTGAGCTTAGGCAAGTCAGGGAGCCTCTTCACAAAGAAGAGTTCAAAGTGACCGACAAGGTGTGGGCACCTTGGAAACAGGGCCCTGGCGCTTCCTCAGCTCCGTGGTGCATCCCCCGTGGGGCTGGGACTTCTTGAACGGAAGCCTGATGAGAGGAATCTTATGTTACTGTGATGGAATGACCATTGGATCTGTAGTGCTTCTTGGTTTTGTTTCAATATAAAACTTACTCCCTCCATGCTGTGGTCAGTGAGCCATAAACCGGGCAGTCTGTGCCAGCCATCACAGTTCAAAGGGACCCTGATAACAGTTTCCCAAGAGAAACACAGCCAAGAAAATAGTGATGACCCTCGGGCTTCCCTGGTGGCGCAGTGGTTGAGAATCCGCCTGCCAACGCAGGGGACACGAGTTCGAGCCCTGGTCCGGAAAGATCCCACATGCTGCGGAGCAACAAAGCCTGTGTGCCACAACTACTGAGCCTGTGCTCTAGAGCCAGTGAGCCACAACTACTGAGTCCGTGTGCCACAACTACTGAGCCTGCGCTCTAGAGCCCACGAGCCACAACTACTGAGTCCGTGTGCCACACTACTGAAGTCTGCATGCCTGGAGCCCGTGCTCCACAACAAGAGAAGCCACCGCAGTGAGAAGCCTGCGCACTGCAACCAAGAGTAGCCCCCATTCGCCACAACTAGAGAAAGCCCGCGCACAGCAACAAAGATCCAACACAGACAAAAATAAATAAATAAACAAATCTATTTTAAAAAAAAAAAAAAAGGAAAGAAGGAAAATCGTGATGCCCCAGAAGCCACACTGGTTGTTTCCATGTTTTGGCTGTTGTAAATAATGCTGCAACGAACATGGGGGTGGAGGTATCTTTTCCAGCTAGCGTTTTTGTTTTCTTTGGATAAATACCCAGAAGTGGAATTGCTGGATCATCTGGTAGTTCTATTCTTAATTTTTTGAGGAACCTTCATACTGTTCTCCATAGTGGCTGCACCAATTTACATTCCAACCAATAGTGCACAAGGGTTCCCTTTTCTCCACATCCTCACCAACACTTGTTATTTCTTGTCATTTTGATAATGGCCATTCTAACAGGTGTGAGCTGATATCTTATTGTGATTTTGATTTGACTTTCCCTGATGGTTAGTGATGTTGAGCATCTTTTCATGTACCTATTGGCCACCTGTATGTCTTCTTTGGAAAAAATGTCTGTTCAGAGCCTCTGCCCATTTTTTAATCGGATTGTTTTTTGGTGTTTGGTTTTTGCCATTGTGTTGTTTGAGTTCTTTATATCTGTTGGATATTGATCCCTTATCAGGTATATAATTTGCACATATTTTCTCTCATTTCGTAGGCTGCTTTTTCATTTTGCTGATGGATTCCTTTGCTGTGCAGAGCTTTTTAGTTTCACGTGGTCCCTCTCATTTGTTTATGCTTTTGTTGCCTTTGCTCTTGGTGTCAAGTCCATAAATATCACCAAGACTGATGTCAAGGAGCTTATTGCCTATGTTTTCTTCTAAGAGTTTTAGGTATTACATTCAAGTCTTTAACCTATTTTGAGTTAATTTTTGTGTATGGTGTAACATAGTGGTCCAGATTCATTCTTTTGCATGTGGCTGTCCAGTTTTTCCAGCACCATTTAATTAAAGGGACTGTCCTTTGCCAATTGTATATTCTTGACTCCTTTGTCATTAATTAATTGACTACATGTGCATGGGTTTATTTCTTGGGCTCTATATTTTTTCCATTGATTTTTGTGTCTTTTTTTTTTTTTTTTTTTGCGGTACGTGGGCCTCTCGCTGTTGTGGCCTCTCCCGTTGCGGAGCACAGGCTCCAGCTGCGCAGGCTCAGCGGCCATGGCTCACGGGCCCAGCCACTCCACGGCATGTGGGATCTTCCCGGACCGGAGCACGAACCTGTGTCCCCTGCATCGGCAGGCAGACTCTCAACCACTGCGCCACCAGGGAAGCCCTTTGTGTCTGTTTTTTAATGCCAATGTTAAACTGTTTTGATTACTATAACTTTGAAATATCGTTTGAAATCAGGAAGCATGATGCCTCCAGCTTTGTTCTTCTTTCTCAAGATTGCTTTGGCTGTTTAGGGTCTCTTGTGGTTCCATACAGATTTTATATTGGTTCTATTTCTGTGGAAAGTGCCATTGGAATTTTGATAGGGATGACATTGAATCTGTATATTGCTTTGGGTAGTATGGGCATTTTTAACAATACTAATTCTTCAAATCCATGAGCACAAAATACATTTCCATTTATTTGTGTCTTCAATTTCTTTCATCAGTGGTGTACAGTTTTTAGTGTACAGGTCTTTCGCCTCCTTGGTTAAATTTATTCCTAGGTATGTTATTGTTTTTGATGTGATTGTAAATGGGATTGTTTTCTTAATTTATCTTCTGATAGCTCATCGTTAGTGTATAGAAATACAGCACAACCAAGTGATAGGAGGGTTGGAACTCTCAGTTGCACCTCCACTCCCCACCTCTGGGGAGGGGAAGAGAGCTGGAGGTGGAATCTACCCCCAGTGGTCAGCAATTCAATCAGAAGACGGGGTTTGGAGAGCATCCAGGTAGGTGAACACATGGAGATGCTGGGAGAGGGGCGCCTGGAGGGATCACGGGGCCCCAAACCCCCTCTGCACACCCTGCCCCACATGCCTCCCATCTGGCTGCTCCTGAGTTCATCCTTTTATAATAAACAGGTCATTTAGTAAGTAAAATGCTTTCTGAGTTCTGTGAGCCACTCTAGCAAATTAATTGAACCCAAGGAGGAGTCGTGGGAACCTGCAGACTATAGCCAATTGGCCAGAAGCACAGGTGACAACCTGGACTTGCGTTTGGCACTGGGTAGGGGGCAGTCTTGGGGTCCTGGGCCCCTCCCCTGTGGAATCTGACACTTACCTCCAGGTACAAAAGCCAGAACTGACTGACTCATAGGTCACCCAGAGAATCGCTTGGAGGCATGGGGGAAACCCACACACATTGGAACAGAATCATACCTGTTCACATTACACTGGATCTTCCTGCAAGCAGGACCAGCCAACTCACCAGGTATGCAAAGACCAGTGAAGTCAAGCTGTGGGTGCGCCTCTGTCCACAACAGCCACGAGGGCAGCCTCAGCATTGCCCAGGTTTACACCAGGCCCTGACCTCAGCTATGCTGCCCAGGTTCTTTCGGCTTCTGGCCCCTGAACTTCACTTTGACTCTTGGTGATCACAGAGGCTTATGCTTACCCGTCTGCCTCTTCTGCTTCCCGGCCACATTGGAGAAGAAATAACCTAGAGGGAATCACCTGCTTTGATAAATGATTTAGGCCAGTCAAGTTATCCAATATCCCCCAGCCTCTGTTTCCTGACCTGTAAAATGCATATTTAAAAAAATGCTTCATATGGTTTTGTGATATTTGAATGAGAAAATGCATGTAAAAATCTTAGCACTGAGCCAAGCTCTCAACAAGCGCTAGCCATTTTATATACGTTATCTTACAAGGACACAGGCACCAACTCTCTGGGAAGGCCCGTAGAATCGCGTTCAAAGCCTACAGGCCAGGAACAAAGGCCTAAAGTCAGGGCTGCTTTCCGCATTGGACACAGGAGCCAGGGTCTCTGCAACACCGGGTGGGGCTCTCCCGCTGAGGCTCCTGAAAAACTGGACATATCTCCCTCCCCGTGACAATGCCTTCTTCATGTCTCTCTTCTTAGAGTCCAGTCCTCAAATGGAAGAAGCCATTTGGTGCCAAGAGAAGCTTGGAAAATAGATTTCTGCCTTGAAGAGGCAGGGTTCACAGGTGGGAAAATTCTCCACAAATAATCAAGATTTTCAAGTGTTAAGAAGTGACCAAGGGGGGACTTCCCTGGTGGCTCAGTGGTTAAGAATCCACCTGCCAGTGCAGGGGACATGGGTTTGGGCCCTGGTTGGGGAAGATCCCACATGCCACGGAGCAACTAAGCCCATGTGCCACAACTACTGAGCCTGTGCTCTAGATCTCGCGAGCCACAACTACTGAGCCCACGTGCCACAACTACTGAGCCCACGTGCCACAACTACTGAGCCCACGTGCTGCAACTGCTGAAGCCCACGCACCTAGAGCCCATGCTCCACAACAAGAGAAGCCACTGCAATGAGAAGCCCACATACCACAATGAAGAATAGCCCCCATGGGCTTCCCTGGTGGCGCAGTGGTTGAGAGTCCGCCTGCCGATGCAGGGGACACGGGTTCATGCCCCGGTCTGGGAAGATCCCACATGCCGCAGAGCAGCTAGGCCCGTGAGCCATGGGCGCTGAGCCTGGGCGTCTGGAGCCTGTGCTCCGCAACGGGGGAGAGGCCACAGCAGTGAGAGGCCTGCGTACTGCAAAAAAAAAAAAAAAAAAAAAAGTAGCCCCCACTCGCTGCAACTAGAGAAAGCCCACGCACAGCAACGAAGACCCAACGCAGCTGAAAATAAATTAATTAATTAATAAAAAAAAAAGAAGTGACCAAGGGACTTCACTGGTGGTCCAGTGGCTAAGACTCTGTGCTCCCAATGCAGGAAGCCCGGGTTCGATCCCTGGTCAGAGAACTAGATCCCACATGCCGCAACTAAGAGTTCACATGCCACAACTAAAAAAAAAAAGATCCCGCGTGCCACAACGAAGACCCTGGGTGCAGCAACTAAGACCTGGCACAGCCCCCCCCCTAAAAAAAAGTGACCAAGAAGCACCACAAGGGACTCCCACACTGAGAGAGCTGGGGCATCCACTCCGGGCCAAGTGACCGGCCCTGTGCCCACCCCACCATTGGGTCCTTGACGCCTTTGTTGCCTGCTGCCTACCCTGGATCTGACCCCACCAGTGGATGTGAGGTCTAATCACGTTTGTACACCTGTATCAGGGATGGTATCCGGTTACGGAAGCCACTTAATAAGTGATGGCTGAGCTGTCTGTTGAAAAGCATGCACTCCTGGGGCAAGAGGGACATAGATCCTGTCTCTGTTTTAAGCGCCTCATGCGTGTTTGTGGACTAACTTGCTCCTCCTCCTGGGGGCTTATTACACGCAATGCCTGGGCTGCAAGTCACACCAACAGTGAGTGTGCAAGGTAGGTAACAAGATGCCACATTACTGAATACAGTGTCAGGAAAGGTAATTTCGCTGGAAAGTGTACCAGTTGGAAAGCATTCAAAGCACTGTATGTGTTTTGTGCCTGGTTTCCGAAGGGGACCACAAATGGATCAGTCATTCTTAAAATATCCCTGCATGCAACTATGCATCCAAAAGGTCCTCAGACATATTATAAGAACTCATCGTATTTTCCCTGTAAATTCTTCTGCATTTCTATTTAAAATTTTGGAACAGATTTCACTATTTTGAACCTCATAAAACAACTTAATATAGTTTATAATTGGAAGAGCAGCGTTGAAGTGAGGCCTGTAAAGTGGCACAGCCATTTCGTACAGTTAGTGGTATAACACCCAGCTCAAAAAAGTCACAAGTCACATTTGATACAGAAAATATTGTTGACATCTCTGCATGGATTTTTAGGACTTCACAGTAAAGCAAAATTCCAAGCTTAGTAACAGCAGTAACAATTAAATCTTTCTTTTTCATGGAAAATAATTTGCTCAGAAACAGGAGTGCCTTAGATCTGTGTATTGTATTGTATTGTATTGTATTGTGTTCTGGAGAAAACCAGGTCATTCTTCTGGAAGAAGATTTGAAATATTTTACATAAGGATTGATTTAATTAACTCGCATTTCTATGTACCCCCTTGCCATCCACAGTCCAGACCGCACTGAAAATGGGATTTAGAGTCATTGGTGCCTTAATATCAAAGCATCTTTCCAATATGTTTCCATTTTTTATGTCATTTTCTACTCCTTGCCTTCTAGGATAAGCATCCTTGCAATTCTGGGACACCTCTGTCCAGCTTGGTCTTTGTAGTTAATTGACGTTTTCCACAACCACTCATCAATGTGAAAGCCCCAGCAGCTGGCATGAGAGCAGGAGAACTCACTAGCTCTGATCCATGACCTTCCACGTGTGCTCCACTTCCGAAGACTCGACTGTGCAATGCCCCCTGCTCCCAACCCTGGAGATCGCTTGTGGGGAGATTCTGCCGGACACTGACCTTGACAAAATGACCTTCAGCCCCCCAGCTCTGCGATTACAGGGGCCCCTTGAGGCTGGGGTCTGACTTTGAATGGTTTATTTATTTATGATTTATTATCAAAATCTACTTACTTCCCAATGTACTCTGCAGGCTCGCATTACAGTACATTGTACATTAGGCTGAGAGAGGTGTTCCAGCTGAGCCTTAAGCTCTACTGATTTTTGCGTCAGAAAGGAAGGCGAAAAAAAAAGGGGCCCAAAAAACGAAGGCAAGAGCGGAGCGGCTGGGCCCGTGAGCCATGGCCGCTGAGCCTGCGCATCCGGAGCCTGTGCTCCGCAACGGGAGAGGCCACAACAGTGAGAGGCCCGCGTACGGAAAAAAAAAAAAAAAAAAAAAAAACGAAGGCAAGAAAATTATTTCAACTTATCAAAAAGCTTTGAGCCTCCTCACATCTTGTCTTCTGAAGAGCACTTAGAGGAACTTCAAATAAGGTCCTGCACTTACCCCTGAGAAACAGAAGTGCCCGTTTCCTTCCAGAAAGGTACCGGGAAGTCAGCATTTTGCGCTCCTTTTTTAAATCTTATGTAGATTACAACAACAGTATCTTTTATCCCTGCGCACCTTCTGGAAATCCTGGATTGGTCAGGCTGCCCTTCCTCAGACAGAACCGACACTGCCTTTCACCAGGGGGTTGCTTTTCTGAAACCTTCAGTAATTCTACCCGTTAGAAGCAACCACTTAATAAGATTCTTGAATATGTAACTCCCTACAATCTCTTAGGAAAGTTTCAGTACCCTACGGTTTATTCCAGGCTTTCCCAGGGATGTAACAGTGTCTGTCCTTGGTAATCCTGTGCAGCACTTTGCTCCACCGCTGTTTCCCTGCGATGCCCTAAGGTCCTTGAAGGCAGGAATCGTGTTTTACTCATCTTGTCCCCACAGCTATCCCAGAGCAGTTGGCAAATGTGTGAACGATGAACCAGTGGGTACCCTGTATCCTCACCTGGACAGCTGTGCCTCAAGCCCCTCTTGACCATAGTAATCAGGACGGACCAAGCCCTGCCATGGTAACAGACAACCTCAGAAAACCTCTGTGGGTTAAAAAAGCTTCACTACTTGCCCACAGGCTAACAGAGGCGCTGCTTCGTCAATTCACCAGCTCAATCGGTTTCACCCTCAGTCCCACGGAGAAAGACTCTCCCACATCTGCAGCGTTGCCAGCCTCATGGCAGAGGGAAAGATGCTGGGACATTGCACCGGCTCTTAGAAGTGTAGTCGATTTACAATATTATGTTAGTTTCAGGTGTACAGCATGGTGATTCAGTATTTTTGCAGATTATACTCCATTATAGGTTATTACAAGATAATATTTATAAGTCCCTGTGCTGTACAGTAAATCCTTGTTGCTTATCTATTTTATATATAGTAGTTTGTATCTGTTGATCCCGTACCCCTAATTTGTCCCTCCCCCTTTCCCTCTCCCCTTTGGTAACCACAGGTTTGTTTTCTATGTGTAAGTCTATTGCTGTTTTGTAAATAGATTCATTCGTATTATTTTTTAGATTCCACATATAAATGATATCATACAATATTTATCTTTCTCTGACTTACTTCACTAAATATAATATTCTCCATCCACGTCGCTGCAAATGCCATTATTCCATTCTTTTTTATGGCTGAGTAATATTCCATTGTGTGTATATGTGTGTGTGTATCTTAATCCAATCATCTGTTGATGGGCACTTGGGTTGCTTCAGTGTCTTAGCTATTATAAATAGTGGTGCTATGAACGTTGGGGTGCATGTATCTTTTTGAATTAGTGTTTTCATTTTTTTCCAGATACATACCCAGGAGTAGAATTGCTGGTTCATATGGTAGCTCTATTTTTAGTTTTTTGAGGAACCTCCATTGTTTTCCATAGTGGCTGCACCAATTTACATTCCCATCAACAGTGTAAGAAGGTTCCGTTTTCTCCACATCCTCACCAGCATTGGTTATTTGTAGACTTTTTGATGATCGCCATTCTGACTGGTGTGAGGTGATATCTCATTGCAGTTTTGATTTGCTTTTCTCTATAATTAACAATGTTGAGCATCTTTTCATGGGCCAGTTGGTCACCTGTATGTCTTCTTTGTAGAAATGTCTATTCAGGTCTTCTGCCCATTTTTTGAATGAGTTGTTTGTCTTTTCAGTATTGAGTTGTATGAGCTGTTTGTATATTTTGGAGATTAACCCCTTGTCGGTCACATCATTAGCAAATATTTTCTCCCACTCTGTAGGTTGTTTTCTCGTTTTATCGATGATTTCCTTTGCTGTGCAAAAGCATTTCAGTTCAATTTGGTTCCATTTGTTCATTTTTGCTTTTATTCCTTTTGCCTTAAGAGACTGATCCAAGAAAATATTTTGTTTTAAATAGTTGCAGTTAAGAAATTGAATTGGGGCTTCCCTGGTGGCGCAGTGGTTGAGAGTCCGCCTGCCGATTCAGGGGACACGGGTTCGTGCCCCGGTCCGGGAAGATCCCACATGTCGCGGAGCGGCTAGGCCCGTGAGCCATGGCAGCTGAGCCTGCGCTTCCGGAGCCTGTGCTCCACAACGGGAGAGGTCACAACAGTGAAAGGCCTGCATACCGCTAAAAAAAAAAAAAAAAAGAAAGAAATTGAATTGGTGGGATTTCCCTGGCAGTCTAGTGGTTAAGACTCTGCGCTCTCAATGCAGTGGGCACGGGTCCGATCCCCGGTTGGGGACTAAGATCCCACATGCCACACAGTGTGACCTAAAAAACAAAACAAAACAGAAAGAAAGAAAGAAAGAAAGAAAAATTGAATTAGAACTATCATCTCCTGATAAACTCCGAATTGTCTTTCTCATTTTTCCCTCATTATTACTTAGCCCAGGGCCTGTTCTGTTGAATGGAATTAAGTAAATATTTTAAATCTCTAGGTCAGGAATTAGCAAATTATAATTTATAATTATCAAATTATAAATTTCCACAGGCCAAATTCAGTGATCATCTGCCTTTGTAAATAAAGTTTTAATGAAACGCAGCCACAGCCCCCCATCTAAGAATTACCCGCTCTCCTGCTGTAACAATTGAGCTGAGTCATGGGCGCAGCTGTGTGGCCCACAAAGGGAAACATCCACAAACCCCTGCCCACTCCATCCATGTAAGATCAGTCGCGCCAGGAACTAAAGCTTGAAGAACACACTAAATTCTCTCGTTACTTTTCCTCACACAAATTTCATGAAACTGGATTTTTACAACAAAAACAGGCCATGCTAAGCCATTCTTCAATGTCTTAATTATAGTAATTGTAATTTACTCTATGTCAGTGAATGGGAATCAGCAGCCCAAAATGTACATACTCACTTACACACTTTATGTACCTTCTCAGAGCTGAGAAATATCTATTGGAAAAATGTACTGTTGGAGCTCCCCGTTCTGAGAGGGGAAAAAAAAGAGTGCTTTTCAAGGTTAGCAGTTTACTGCCGCAAGGTCAATTTTGCTTGAAACTAAGCATATTACAAACATTTAACATGTCTTCCTGACCTGGAACCAGTCAGGGGCCAAGCTTTGAAAACTCTAAGGAATGGCATCCAGTTTCTAAGTGTAATTACGGGCTTTGTAATTGCCCATTACCACTGCGTCACAAGAAGTACAGTCCAGACCAGACAGGTCCTTATATTAATACACAGAAAATACTCAGCCTCAGTTTGAGCCCTCACAAAGCGTATCTTCTGGCTGAACAAGGTCACCAGCTGCACCCCCAGGAAGTGGGAAACACCAGAGAACGGCACCTGCTCTTTGCATCACGGGATTCAAGCTGGATGGTCCAGGAGGAAGGAAGCTTCAAATCTCAGCCTCAACTGGAGAACTGGCGAGAAGGGGATGATTCGAAAGGGAGCAGAAGATGGAAGAGGACGAACAGAAACATCTGGATGGTCCAAGCGCCAGGAGAGGAAGGAGGCCCCGGCGCCAGAAGGCCCTGCCCGGCTGCAGACAGTTTACCGGTGCCGAGGTTTGGGTTGCCGGCAGGCTCCCCCGCTGGGCTCACCCACCACCGCCTCCTGGGACCTCTCTGCTTTCCTGAGACAAGTGCAGGCTCTCGTCTCCAGGGTCGATTCCTGGTCGTGGGTCTTCCGGGCCTCAGGAGATAGCACCCTCGATGCATCGCTTCCGGGAGGGAGAGGAGCACAACTCGGCTCAGGATGAGTGAGAAAGGAAAGAACGTGAGTGCAAGCGGAGCGGGCCTGACCCTAGATCTTGGCAACGCAGAACCCAGCTTTTAGTTTCTTCTGGAAACGGACTCTAACCCTCAGATGCTCTGAGATCCCGGGGCGCTGCCAGCTTCCCAGCTGTCTAAACCTCACCACGTGGAGTATCATTACCAAGACTAAGGTGCCCTCACCCCACTTTCTAAACTGTGCAAACCCCCAAAACACGGCTGACTAGGAGGGGTGAGTAACGGTCAGCCTGGGCCTTGGCGCCGCAGGCTTGGGAAGCAGCCGCCTGGAGCGCAAGTGACCGCAGCCCAAGATGCTCACGGGTTCTCACGAGCTGCTGAAACGCATACAGAGGGCAAACAGGCAAATTTCACAAGAAATCGGTGTTAGTTCTTGGAATGAGAGATGGGGGCATGAGTCAAAACAGGCTAGACTAAGCTGGCTGGAAAGATGAATCACTGTTTCCTAGTCTCCCCACAGCCTCGTCTTGTTTGAACTGCAGGGCTCCACTGAGAGCCAGTGAGGGGCTGGGACTCCGGACTCCCGGGGGTCCCAGTGGTTTGCAGAGCTGGACACACACCCAGGCAGGAGTCCAGATCCACCAGCTGCCCATGGGACAGCGGGATGTCAGGTCTCCAGGGGAGCTGTAGGGAAACCTGGGACCTGTCCCAGAGGACGCAGTGTGTTTTGGTTCTTAAAGAGCAACTTGTGTGTGAGATTCTCTGTCATTTTATTTGCCAATTTGCTGAGCCTTTCAAGATTACATGTTCCCCAGCGACCTTTCACATGTGCTAATGAATTCAGTAAAGCACTTACTGCTGACTTTGTATGGCCTAATCGTGATAATAACTTTACGTGATTAAATGTAATCAAATGCCGTACCATTGATGAAGCCATGTGTTTTCTTTTTTTTTGAGTTTTATTTTTTAGTCTTTTTTTAACATCCTTATTACAGTATAATTGCTTTACAATGGTGTGTCAGTTTCTGCTTTATAACAAAGTGAATCAGTCATACATATACATATGTCCCCATATCTCTTCCCTCTTGCGTCTCCCTCCCTCCCTCCCCCCCTCCCGATCCCACCCCTCTAGGTGGTCACAAAGCACCGAGCTGACCTCCCTGTGCTATGCGGCTGCTTCCCACTAGCTTTCCATTTTATGTTTGGTAGTGTATATATGTCCATGCCACTCTCTCACTTTGTCCCAGCTTACCCTTCCCCCTCCCCGTATCCTCAAGTCCATTCTCTAGTAGGTCTGCATCTTTATTCCCATATTGCCCGTAGGTTCTTCTGATTATTTTCTTTCTTTCTTTCTTTTTTTTTTTTTTTTTTTTTTTCTTTTTTTTTGCGGTATGCGGGCCTCTCACTGTTGTGGCCTCTCCCGTTGCGGAGCACAGGCTCCGGATGCGCAGGCCCAGCGGCCATGGCTCACGGGCCCAGCCGCTCCGCGGCATATGGGATCCTCCCAGACCGGGGCACGAACCCGTATCCCCTGCATCGGCAGGCGGACTCTCAACCACTGCGCCACCAGGGAGGCCCTCTTTCTTTTTTTATATTCCATATATATGTGTTAGCATACGGTATTTGTTTTTCTCTGACTTACTTCACTCTGTATGACTGTCTCTAGGTCCATCCACCTCACTACAAATAACTCAGTTTTGTTCCTTTACATGGCTGAGTAATATTCCATTGTATATATGTGCCACATCTTCTTTATCCATTCATCTGTTGATGGACACTTAGGTTGCTTCCATGACCTGGCTATTGTAAATAGAGCTGCAATGAACATTTTGGTACATGACTCTTTTTGAATTATGGTTTTCTTAGGGTATATGCCCAGGAGTGGGGTTGCTGGGTCATATGGTAGTTCTATTTTTAGTTTTTTAAGGAACCTCCATACTGTTCTCCATAGTGGCTGTATCAATTTACCTTCCCACCAACAGTGCAAGAGGGTTCCCTTTTCTCCACACCCTCTCCAGCATTTCTTGTTTGTAGATTTTTTATGATGGACATACTGACCGGTGTGAGATGATATCTCATTGTAGTTTTGATTTGCATTTCTCTAATGATTAATGATGTTGAGCATTCTTTCATGTGTTTGTTGGCAATCTCTATATCTTCTTCGGAGAAATCTCTATTTAGGTCTTCTGCCCATTTGTGGATTGGGTTTTTTTTTTTTTTTTTGATATTGAGCTGCATGAGTTGCTTGTATGTTTTGGAGATTAATCCTTTGTCAGTTGCTTCATTTGCAGGTATTTTCTCCCATTCTGAGGGTCATCTTTTTGTCTTGTTTATGGTTTCCTTTGCTGTGCAGAAGCTTTTAAGTTTCATTAGGTCCCATTTGTTTATTTTTGTTTTTATTTCCGTTTCTCTAGGAAGTGGGTCAAAAAGGATCTTGCTGTGATTTATGTCATAGAGTGTTCTGCCTATGTTTTCCTCTAAGAGTTGGATGTTGTCTGGCCTTACATTTAGGTCTTTAATCCATTTTGAGTTTATTTTTGTGTATGGTGTTAGGGAGTGTCCTAATTTCATTCTTTTACATGTAGCTGTCCAGTTTTCCCAGCACCACTTATTGAAGAGGCTGTCTTTTCTCCACTGTATATTCTTGCCTCCTTTATCAAAGATAAGGTGACCATATGTGCGTGGGTTTATCTCTGGGCTTTCTATCCTGTTCCATTGATGTATCTTTCTGTTTTTGTGCCAGTACCATACTGTCTTGATTACTGTAGCTTTGTAGTATAGTCTGAAGTCAGGGAGCCTGATTCCTCCAGCTCCATTTTTCTTTCTCAAGATTGCTTTGGCTGTTTGGGGTCTTTTCTGTTTCCATACAAGTTGTGAAATTTCTTGTTCTAGTTCTGTGAAAAATGCCAGTGGTAGTTTGATAGGGATTGCGTTGAGTCTGTAGATTGCTTTGGGTAGTAGAGTCATTTTCACAATGTTGATGTTTCCAATCCAAGAACATGGTGTATCTCTCCATCTATTTGTATCATCTTTAATTTCTTTCATCAGTGTCTTATAATTTTCTGCGTACAGGTCTTTTGTCTCCTTAGGTAGGTTTATTCCTAGGTATTTTATCCTTTTTGTTGCAATGGTAAATGGGAGTGTTTTCTTAATTTCACTTTCATATTTTTCATCATTAGTGTATAGGAATGCAAGAGATTTCTCTGCATTAATTTTGTATCCTGCTATTTTACCAAACTCATTGATTAGTTCTAGTAGTTTTCTGGTAGCATCCTTAGGATTCTGTATGTATAGTATCACGTCATCTGCAAACAGTGACAGCTTTACTACTTCTTTTCCGATTTGGATTCCTTTTACTTCTTTTTCTTCTCTGATTGCTGTGGCTAAAACTTCCAAAACTATTTTGAATAATAATGGTGAGAGTGGGGCACCTTGTCTTGTTCCTGATCTTAGTGGAAATGGTTTCAGTTTTTCACCACTGAGGATGATGTTGGCTGTGGGTTTGTCATATATGGCCTTTATTATGTTGAGGAAAGTTCCCTCTATGCCTACTTTCTGGAGGGTTTTTATCATAAATGGGTGTTGAATTTTGTTGAAAGCTTTCTCTGCATCTATTGAGATGATCATATGGGTTTTCTCCTTCAGTTTGTTAATATGGTGTATCACATTGATTGATTTGCGTATATTGAAGAATCCTTGCATTCCTGGGGTAAACCCCACTTGATCATAGTGTATGATGCTTTTAATGTGCTGTTGGATTTTGTTTGCTACTATTTTTTTGAGGATTTTTGCATCTATGTTCATCAGTGATATTGGCCTGTAGTTTTCTTTCTTTGTGACATCTTTGTCTGGTTTTGGTATCAGAGTGATGGTGGCCTCATAGAATGAATTTGGGTGTATTCCTCCCTCTGCTATATTTTGGAAGAGCTTGAGAAAGATAGGTGTTAGCTCTTCTCTAAATGTTTCATAGAATTCACCTGTGAAGCCATCTGGTCCTGGGCTTTTGTTTGTTGGAAGATTTTTAATCACAGTTTCAATTTCAGTGCTTGTGATTGGTCTGTTCATATTTTCTGTTTCTTCCTGATTCAGTCTTGGCATGTTGTGCATTTCTAAGAATTTGTCCATTTCTTCCAGGTTGTCCATTTTATTAGCATAGAGTTGCTTGTAGTAATCTCTCATGATCTTTTGTATTTCTGCATTGTCAGTTGTTACTTCTCCTGTTTCATTTCTAATTCTATTGATTTGAGTCTTCTCCCTTTTTTTCTTGATGAGTCTGTCTAATGGTTTGTCAATTTTGTTTATCTTCTCAAAGAACCAGCTTTTAGTTTTATTGATCTTTGCTATCATTTCCTTCATTTCTTTTTCATTTATTTCTGATCTGATTTTTATGATTTCTTTCCTTCTGCTAACTTTGGGGGTTTTTTGTTCTTCTTCCTCTAATTGCTTTAGGTGCAAGGTCAGGTTGTTTACTCGAGGTGTTTCCTGTTTCTTAAGGTGGGATTGTATTGCTATAAACTTCCCTCTTAGAACTGCTTTTGCTGCATCCCATAGGTTTTGGGTCGTCATGTCTCCATTGTCATTTGTTTCTAAGTACTTTTTTATTCCCTCTTTGATTTCTTCAGTGATCTCTTGGTTATTAAGTAGGGTGTTGTTTAGCCTCCATGTGTTTGTATTTCTTACAGATTGTTTCCTGTAATTGATATCTAGTCTCATAGCGTTGTGGTCGGAAAAGATACTGATACGATTTCAATTTTCTTAAATTTACCAAAGCTTGATTTGTGACCCAAGATATGATCTATCCTGGAGAATGTTCCATGAGCACTTGAGAAGAATGTGTATTGTGTTGTTTTTGGATGGAATGTCCTATAAATATCAATTAAGTCCATCTTGTTTAATGTATCATTTAAAGCTTGTGTTTCCTTATTTATTTTCATTTTGGATGATCTGTCCATTGGTGAAAGTGGGGTGTTAAAGTCCCCTACTATGATTGTGTTATTGTCGATTTCCCCTTTTATGGCTGTTAGTATTTGCCTTATGTATTGAGGTGCTCCTATGTTGGGTGCATAAATATTTACAATTGTTATATCTTCTTCTTGGATTGATCCCTTGATCATTATGTAGTGTCCTTCATTGTCTCTTGTTATAGCCTTTGTTTTAAAGTCTATTCTGTCTGATATGAGAATTGCTACTCCAGCTTTCTTTTGATTTCCATTTGCATGGAATATCTTTTTCCATCCCCTCACTTTCAGTCTGTATGTGTCCCTAGGTCTGAAGTGGGTCTCTTGGAGACAGGATATATACGGTCTTGTTTTTGTATCCGTTCAGCCAGTCTGTGTCTGTTGGTTGGGGCATTTAATCCATTTACATTTAAGGTAATTATTGATATGTATGTTCCTATTCCCATTTTCTTAATTGTTTTGGGTTTATTATTGTAGGTCTTTTCCTTCTGTTGTGTTTCCTGCCTAGAGAAGTTCCTTTAGCATTTGTTGTAAAGGTGGTTTGGTGGTGCTGAATTCTCTTAGCTTTTGTTTGTCTGTAAAGCTTTTAATTTCTCCATCAAATCTGAATGAGATCCTTGCTGGGTAGCGTAATCTTGGTTGTAGGTTTTTCTCTTTCATCACTTTAAATATGTCCTCCCACTCCCTTCTGGCTTGCAGAGTTTCTGCTGAAAGATCAGTTGTTAACCTTATGGGGATTCCCTTATGTGTTACTTGTTTTTCCCTTGCTGCTTTTAATATTTGTTCTTTGTATTTAATTTTTGACAGTTTGATTAATATGTGTCTTGGCATGTTTCTCCTTGGATTTATCCTGTATGGGACTCTCTGTGCTTCCTGGACTTGATTAACTATTTCCTTTCCCATATTAGGGAAGTTTTCAACTATAATCTCTTCAAATATTTTCTCAGTCCCTTTCTTTTTCTCTTCTTCTTCTGGGACCCCTACAGTTCAAATGTTGGTGTGTTTAATGTTGTCCCAGAGGTCTCTGAGACTGTCCTCAATTCTTTTCATTCTTTTTTCTTTATTCTGCTCTGCAATAGTTATTTCCACTATTTTATCTTCCAGGTCATTTATCAGTTCTTCTGCCTCAGTTATTCTGCTACTGATCCCTTTTAGAGAATTTTAAATTTCATTTATTGTGTTGTTCATCTCTGTTTGTTTGCCCTTTAGTTCTTCTAAGTCCTTGTTAAACGTTTCTTGTATTTTCTCCATTCTATTTCCAAGATTTTGGATCATCTTTAGTATCATTATTCTGAATTCTTTTTCAGGTAGACTGCCTATTTCCTCTTCATTTGTTAGGTCTGGTGGGTTTTTATCTTGCTCCTTCATCTGCTGTGTGTTTCTCTGTCTTCTCATTTTGTTTAACTTACTGTGTTTGGAGTCTCCTTTTCGTAGGCTGCAGGTTCATAGTTTCCGTTCTTTTTGGTGTCTGTCCCCAGTGGCTAAGGTTGGTTCAGTGGGTTGTATAGGCTTCCTGGTGGAAGGGACTAGTGCCTGTGTTCTGGTGGATGAGGCTGAATCTTGTCTTTCTGGTGGGCAGGTCCACGTCTGGTGGTGTGGTGTGTTTTGGGGTTTCTGTGGTCTTATTATGATTTTAGGCAGCCTCTGTGCTAATGGATGGGGTTGTGTTCCTGTCTTGCTAGTTGTTTGGCATAGGGTGTCCAGCACTGTAGCTTGCTGTTTGTTGAGTGGAGCTGGGTCTTGGTATTGAGATGGAGATCTCTGGGAGATTTTCACCATTTGATATTATGTGGAGCTGGGAGGTCTCTTGTGGACAAGTGTCCTGAACTTGGTTCTCCCACCTCAGTGGCCCAGCCCTGACACCTGGCTGGAGCGCCAAGAGCCTGTCCTCCACATGGCTCAGAATAAAAGGGAGGAAAAAAAAGAAAGAAAGAAAGAAGATAAAATAAAGTTATTAAAATAAAAAAATTATTTAATTTTTTTTTTTTTTTTTTTTTTTTTGTGGTACGCGGGCCTCTCACTCTTATGGCCTCTCCCGCCATGGAGCACAGGCTCAGCGGCCATGGCTCACGGGCCCAGCCACTCCACGGCACGTGGGATCCTCCCGGACCGGGGCACAAACCCACATCCCCCACATCGGCAGGCGGACTCTCAACCACTGCGCCACCAGGGAAGCCCTAAAAAAAAATTTTTTTTTGTAATAATTTTTAAAAAAGGGACAGACAGAACCCTGGGACAAATGGTAAAAGCAAAGCTATACAGACAAAATCACACAGAGAAGCATACACATACGCACTCACAAAAAGAGAAAAAGGGGAAAAATATATATATATCGTTGCTCCCAATGTACACCTCCTCAATTTGGGGTGATTTGTTGTCTTTTCAGGTATTCCACAGATGCAGGTACATCAAGTTGATGGTGGAGATTTAATCCACTGCTCCCGAGGCTGCTGGGAGAGACTTCCCTTTCTCTTCTTTGTTCGCACAGCTCCTAGGGTTCAGCTTTGGATATGGCCCTGCCTCTGCGTGTAGGTCGCCGGAGGGTGTCTGTTCTTCGCTCAGACAGGACGGGGTTAAAGGAGCAGCTGATTCGGGGGCTCTAGTTCAGTCAAGCAGGGGGCGGGAGGGGTACAGATGCGGGGCGAGCCTGCGGCGGCAGAGGCCAGCATGACGTTGCACCAGCCTGAGGCGCGCCGTGCGCTCTCCCGGGGAAGTTGTCCCTGGATCGCGGGACCCTGGCAGTGGCGGGCTGCACAGGCTGCCGGGAGGGGAGGTGTGGACAGTGACCTGTGCTCGCACACAGTCTTCTTGGTGGCGGCAGCAGCAGCCTTAGCGTCTCATGCCCGTCTCTGGGGTCCGCGCTGATAGGCGCAGCTCGCGCCCGTCTCTGGAGCTCCTTTAAGCGGCGCTCTTAATCCCCTCTTCTCGCGCATCAGGAAACAAAGAGGGAAGAAAAAGTCTCTTGCCTCTTCGGCAGGTCCAGACCTTTTCCCGGACTCCCTCCCGGCTAGCCGTGGTGCACTAACCCCCTGCAGGCTGTGTTCACGCCGCCAACCCCCGTCCTCTCCCTGCACTCTGACCGAAGCCCGAGCCTCAGCTCCCAGCCCCGCCCGCCCTGGCGGGTGAGCAGACAAGCCTCTCGGGCTGGTGAGTGCCGGTCAGCACCGATCCTCTGTGCGGGAATCTCTCCACTTTGCCCTCCGCACCCCCATTGCTGCGCTCTCCTCCGCGGCTGCGAAGCTCCCCCCGCTCCGCCACCCACAAGTCTCCGCCCGCGAAGGGGCTCCTAGTGTGTGGAAACCTTTCCCCCTTCACAGCTCCCTCCCACTGGTGCGGGTCCCGTCCCTATTCTTTTGTCTCTGTTTATTCTTTTTTCTTTTGCCCTACCCAGGTACGTGGGGAGTTTCTTGCCTTTTGGGAGGTCTGAGGTCTTCTGTCAACGTTCAGTAGGTGTTCTGTAGGAGGTGTTCCACATGTAGATGTATTTCTGATGTATCTGTGGGGAGAAAGGTGATATCTGCGTCTCACTCTTCGCCATCTTGAAGCTCCCAAGCCATGTGTTTTCTGCTTACGAAATTCATAGATGAGATGTCACAGCCCATATGTTCACTTCAAGTGACTGTCCAGGGTCTTCTGCGTTTCCACAAAGTTACATAATCGGAAAATTAATCTCCCAGCAGCTTCCAGCCGGTCGTCACACTGGGGTCTGAAAGGTGGAGCAGCCACCAGACTGTCAGCCCAGGAACTCCACTGGGTGAAGGTGAGGAGGGCCAAGCCTGCCTCCTCACGTCTCCTTGGTGACCGTCTCCTTGCCGATGATGAGCTGACTCCCCCTGCACCTTATCCTCCTGGACCCAGCACCTCCTTCGGAGTCCCACGCCCACTGCTCAGACTCAGGTCCACGTTCTACAACACCATGTAGGTAACAGAGCCAAAGACATATCGATACGACCAAACAAGAACTGACACTGGTGATAAGGGGGGAGGTGGGGAGGTTACAGCGCACGCCGAGGCTGCCGGGAAAGAAGGGAATTCTTAATATGCAGTGGAATGGATGAACCTGGAGGACATACGCTCAGGGAAATGAGCCATCACAGGACAAGCACACATGATCCCACTCACGTGGGGCATCTGAAAGGGTCACATTCATGGGGTCAGGGACTGGAACGGTGGGTGTCAGGGCTGTGGAGGGGGAGAGGGGAGGGACGTTAGTCAGAGGCAGGAGCCGAACTGTACGTGGTGCCCGGAGTCGACAACACTGGAGGAGGAGCCCGGCGCCCGGCTGAGGCTGGCTGCTCCCACCTCAGACCAGATGCTCTCAGGTGCCTGGCAGGGCAACTGTGTTGATTCTGTTAGGAGATCCATGGGCTTCCTTACAGGAGGTTAACTGTGAAGGTCTGTTTTTAGCTTCCCCCGTACCGTTTGCGTAATTTTGGCACTTCCTGGCATTCTCTCCCCTTGGGGTGCTGGCTTCTCCCTGTTCTGCCCACGGAGATGTTAGGTCTGTAACTGGCTTCCCCTTCGAAGGTCTCATTAAATACACGTGTCCCCCTTCACCACGCAGCCCCAAGAGACTGTGTTTGTCTTATGTTTCTCTAATTGGCAGGTTGCGTTCCTGCTGGGGAGAAAGAAAGAAGAAGGTAAAATAAAATAAAATAAAGTAAAATAAAATAGTTATTAAAATTTTTAAAAAATATTATGAAAAAAAATTTTTAAGTAATAAAAAAAAAAGAGAAAGAACCCTAGGACAAATGGTAAAAGCAAAGCTATACAGACAAAATCACACACAGAAGCATACACATACACTTTCACAAAAAGAGAAAAAGGGGGAAAAATATATATATCGTTGCTCCCAATGTACACCTCCTCAATTTGGGGTGATTCGTTGTCTTTTCAGGCACCGTTTAGAAGGACTAAGCAGGATTGGTTTCCAGTCCCTTTGATACATTGTCCAAAGGCATCTTTGCGTTTACTTTCAGTTTCACAGGCTACTTCTTGCTGTTTAAACAGATGATTGTCCAGAAGGAAGTTTCAGCCACAGTTGCTTCCTGCTTTGAATCCCAGCCTCACAGAGTTTATTTAAGTAAGATTTTTCTCAACCTGTGAAGCGCAGTTCCGAAGGCACAGAGGAGAAGCAATGTCTGCACCTCATCCGCACAATGTGGTCGAGTGCCAAGTGCCACAGAATGTACCGGAGAGGCCACGGGGGAGTGACCCCTGGGGAAACGGTGCTCCAAGCTTGATATACTGTAACGTCATAGGAAAGAGAAAGAAGTGCCATAAATGAGAAAATACAAACGCGGTCTTGTCACGAATGGAGCTAGTGTAACCCTGGGAGACAGGAGGCTGCGGAAGAGCCTCCTGGGGAGGGATCAGAGGTCCTGAGATGGCTGAAGAATAGAAGGAAGAAGATGCAGACACAGAAATGCCCTCTGGCCGGGTCAGCAAGGAGGGCACCAGCAGGTGAGCCGCTGACATTGTTCTCAGTTATGCGTGTGTATGACATGCGTTATATATTTTAGGTTATCATATGTATAGTTATGTATGTATATGTATATATATATATATAGTTATGTATGTATGTATGCTTCTGTAGCAGATTATGTAATTCTGTAACAATTTGTATTTCTAGTATTTAGTATGTAATTATAATATATATTACATATGGTATATGACATATAGAACGTATTAAATATTCCATATATACTATATAATATATAGAATACTATATATACAATATAGTGTATACTATATTGTATATAAAATATATTGAGTGTAAAATATTTAGTATATAGTATTATAGTTACATATGTTATAACCATAATATATAGCTATACTATATATAGTATATAGTATTCTATATAGTTCTATATTATATATTATATAAATATTTTATATGATATATAATCTATGTGTAAATATATGGAAATAAAATATTTTTAAAATACATTATTTTACAAAATAAATGGAGAAAACTACAAATATTATACATTTGATCTTTCCAACAAAGAGCAGCAGATTAAGAACTCAATAAAAGCTAGAAGGAGTTCTGGCTCTCCTTAATCAGCTGTGGAGTATTGGAAAAATCAGTTAAGCTCCCTGGTCCAGTCTTGTCAGTAATTGAAAGATTAGCTGGTGCCCCTTAGGGGCCCTTCCTGAGCTTTCCTACGGAGTTTGATCCAATGCAGGGCATTCAGACCCATTATTAAGCGTTCGAGAAGCTCCCTTCAGCTGGTTCCTTGGGTGTGGATCACCTCTGTCCCTGCCCAAGGCCCACAAGGACCCCGCCCTCTTGTGTGAGCCAGCCAGTGGCTATGACAGACCCCCTCCCTCTGCCTGGCGCCCCCAGTCCCTTCCCCTGGCTCTGGCTTCTGGACGTCTTCCTGCCTTTTATACTTTCCCTTCTGGAAACCAGGGGTCTTTCTCTCTCCTTGAAGTTGAGTTACTTAATCAAGGTATTTTATATCCATCTTCTTGTATCACTTTTTTTTCCTGGAACATAAGACCAAGAGATTAAAATTTTTCATTTTTTAAAGATACCTTTATGCACTCATATCTTTAATTTTTTCTCTTTTATTTCTTCTGGTTTTTTTCTTTAGGAGCACCAGTTATAAACACGTTATTTTCCCATCGTCTCCACATCATTCCCTGGGCCCCGAGTCACTTAACCGCTTTGCACTGTGCATGCCCAGCATCCTGAGTGACTTCAGCTTTGCTCCCCGTGTCTAGGACAGCACTTCCCACCTGCTTCTCCTACCTCTGATGGCTTCTGTTGGAGCTTTCACCTCCCAGCTTCTTCCTCCTTCGTCCACTCCTGATCCTCTGTCCTTGTCCTGCAGTCTCTCCTTGGAGCCCTTACAGCTCTTCCTTCTGCTGTTTTCCTAGGAGAGCTTGTCTTGGCTCTGTTTGTTTAGTGATGTTATTTCTTTGAATGATTTCTTATTTCTTTGTCTTTTTGCAATTTTGAAAAAAAATTAAAGATACAGGAAAAGTATAAAGAATTTTTACAAAACACATTGTGTTTCCATAACCCAAATTTAATTATATATTTAACTATATATTTTGTCATCCTTGTTTCTAATCCATTTAAAAGAAAAAATACATCATAGATAGAGCTCAGGAATCCTTTACAAACAACACAGAGGCCTGTCCTCACTCACCCGGTGGTAAACAGTTTGGTGGTTTGTATTTTTATATTCCTTTTTAAAAAATTGACATATGTACATGTGTCCATTATACACACTTATTTTTGAAAGTGTTACTTTACATTAAGTGGCACCACGCTGTCTTAATTATTCTTCCCCTTCCTCTTTTCACACTATGTTCATGATCACAAAATCCTATATTACCTATATTTCATCCTACTAGTTTTTGGTTGGTCACGTTCAGGCTTTCATTTGTCTTATTCGTAAAGCAGGAATCTTGTTTAACAGGTTTTCCCGATAGAGAGACCCAGTCTCCCCACATTCTATATTGAATGTCCGTGTTTCCTGCTGCCCTGTGACGCCACCACCATCAGATTACCAAACCCCCAGTACACACAGGACTGCTTCTGAGCTCTTCTTGTCCTTTGGGCTGTTTTCCTACTGCTGTACTGTTGTCACAGTCTTCCTGACTGCACCTTTGATACATTCACTTTCTTGTAAATTCTCCCAATTTGGCTTTTTCTCAAAAAAAGAGTTTTTGGTATTTTTCCTTCTCAAACTTTTTTATCCTTATATTATAGAAAATTTTAAACATACAAAAGTAGACCCAATGGGATAGCCCAATCCCAGCTGCAGTGATCATCAATTCATGCCCGATCTATTTTCATCTATGCCTCGCCCTTGGTACCCCCACCCCTGCCCCAGATTCTTTTGAAGCCAATTCCAGGTAGTGTATCATTCCAAGCATTTCTTTCTTTTTTTTTTTTTTTTTGGCTGCGTTGGGTCTTTGTTGCGGTGCGCGGGCTTCTCATTGCAGTGGCTTCTCTTGTTGCAGAGTGTGGACTCTAGGCGTTCAGGCTTCAGCAGTTGTGGCATGCAGGCTCAGTAGCTGTGGCTCTCGGGCTCAGTAGTTGTGGCTCGTGGGCTCTAGAGCGCAGGCTCAGTAGTTGTGGTGCACGGGCTTAGTTGCTCCGCTGCATGTGGGATCGTCCTGGACCAGGGCTCGAACCCGTGTTCCCTGCATTGGCAGGCGGATCCTTAACCACTGCGCCACCAGGGAAGCCCCCAGGGAAGCCCCCAAGCATTTCTTAAGCTATTTCTTTACACATATTCTCTAAAATCAGTTTTTTAAGTTCCCCATATATTTTGATGGAGTTTTGATTGAATTTTCATTGAATTTAAAGATTTTGGAGGGGCCTCCCTGGTGGCGCAGTGGTTGAGAGTCCGCCTGCCGATGCAGGGGATACGGGTTCGTGCCCCGGTCTGGGAGGATCCCATATGCCGCGGAGCGGCTGGGCCCGTGAGCCGTGGCCGCTGGGCCTGTGCGTCCGGAGCCTGTGCTCCGCAGCGGGAGAGGCCACAACAGTGAGAGGCCCGCGTACAGAAAAAAAAAAAAAAAAAAAAAAAAAAAAAAGATTTTGGAGAATTCACTTACAAAATTGAATCTTTCTATCCACGAAATTGGATAAAATTTCTAACCATGAAATTTTCCCCCATTTATTAAATTCTTCCTTTATATCTTTTAATAACACGTTTGTTGTTTTCTCTGTGAAGATCTTGCACATTTGTTAGATTTTGCTGCAACTATGAATGTTATAGATTTTGCTGGGGCTATGAATGACGCAGTTTAAATTGTAATTCCCACTTGGTTATTGCTACTGTAAAGAACTGATATGAATTTTGTGCATTGCTCTTGTCCTCTGCAAATCTTGCTAAACTTTTATTTATTTATTTATTTATTTATAAATGTATTTATTTTTGGCTGCGTTGGGTCTTTGTTGCTGCACATGAACTTTCTCTAGTTGCGGCGAGCGGGGGCTACTCTTTGTTGCGGTGCGCAGGCTTCTCATTGCGGTGGCTTCTCTTGTTGCGGAGCACAGGCTCTAGGCACACCGGCTTCAGTAGTTGTGGCACACGGGCTCAGTAGTTGTGGCTCACGGGCTCTAGAGTGCAGGCTCAGTAGCTGTGGCACACGGGCTTAGTTGCTCCGCGGCACGTGGGATCTTCCTGGACCAGGGCTCGAACCCGTGTCCCCTGCATTGGCAGGCAGATTCTTAACCACTACACTACTAGGGAAGCCCTAAACTTTTATTAATCTGAGTAGTTTATTCATAGATTCTCTTGGATTTTATAGGTAGACAGTCGTATCATCTGCAAGAAAATGATAGCTTTGCTTTCTCTCATCCGTTATAACTCACGGTTTTTATTTTTTATTTTACTGCAAAGGCTTGTTCTCCAGTGCACTGTTGAGAAGAGTAGTGATAACTGGCTGTCGCACTTGTCCCTCACGTTCATGGCTCTTGTACGTTCCCCATCTGCCTAACATCTTCTCCCCGCCCAGCTGGGCAGCATGTCTCCACCTGGCCCCGAGCTGACTCCAGGCAATCAGCATTCATCTTTGAGGGAAGCGGGTCTGCTGAGCCAGCCTGGTCCTGAAGGCTCGTGGGGGCAGGGACAGGGCTGAGCTGCAGAGAGACCAGGACACCACCTGGGTTTGCTGTCGTCCCCTGCAGGATCCCCTGACTCACACAGAATGACGGTGGCCACACCCTCCCCGCCCACCTCTCCTTGGCCGACTCTTAGCTAAAAGGCTGGGTCATGGGCCAAAGAACTAGCACGCAGACTGGCCTTCAGTTTTACCTCCCGCCATGTGAGAGGGGTCTCAGCTCCCCTTTCTCAGGCCCATCAGCCCAGGGAACCCCCCAGCACCCCTATCTCTGGGACAGAGCCAGGGTCCACGGCCAGTTCAAACAGGGGTAGGCATCCCCAGCCGAGCGATGCATGGATTTGCCCAGGCCCTCATCCCTGATGCATGACGGGTCCCCGAGACTCCACCGCTTTCTCTTCTCTGCCCTGCTCTTTGCCTTCGGTGTGTGGCAGGGACAGGACACTCAGATGGGGTAAGGGGCAGGCGACCCTGGGGTGCGGGAGACCCTGGGCTTTCATGCTTCCTTAGCCCCTTCCCCTCCTGCCCCTGATTCCCAAAGTTGTAAAACTCGGTTCCATTTCCCAGCTTCCTGTACAGTGACGTTGAGAGAGCCCAGGAGTCCGCTTTTCCATATTCTCACCTCAAGACATTTGAACAGTTAATACTTTAGCAGCAGAAAATAAGCCACCACATAAGCAGTAAGTTTCTTGGTTAGAAAACGAGCCATCAGAGAAAAAATATTTTTTGCAGAGGAGAAATAGTGGGTGTGCTGAGTTTTTATCTTTCGTGTGGTAGATAAGTGATTATGTCTGCACAGCGGCAGCTAACATTTTCAAATAGGAAGGCATATGATTAAATCTCTTTTGATGTTATCTGCAAATTGTTTCTCTGAGCTCTGCTTCCAAAGGGTAGCTCTCCAGTTAGAGTCAGAGATGATTATTATGAAGTTAGCCCTCACTGTCTACTGCTTAGGCAGGTAATTTCTTCTTTAAAGGGCTAATTAGCCCTACATGCGGTATCTTGTATCGTATGGGACCTTCAGCATTTTGTTCTTTTCTAATTAGAATCATCTCTCCTCATGCTTCTCCAACAGGAGAAACTGTTGGGAGTTCTTTGCTGCTCCCTCCCAAGGCCTCTGTGATCTGCCATGAGGTGTGGACTGCCGCTGTGGCTCCCCCGCCCCAGGGCAGTTCATTCCGTCCCCAGGGCTGATGATTTAGTGAGTTCATTTCCACTCAGCAAATTTATTAACCCCTCTCTTGAAGTAATAGATTGTTCACTCTTGACGACTTGTTATTATTATTGAAATGGACCTTAAATTAGGGTCAGGGATCCCTAAACCTCTAATGGTCACTAGTGAGCAAAACGAAGGTTAAGGAGTGAGGACGTGTTAGGTACGATGTCCTCACACCGTTTTGCTCACTAGTGACCCTTAGAGATCAGTTTAGAGACTCTTGACGTTAGGTCCTTTTTTGAAGGGTTAATTAAATGACATTATATAAACCACCTTGACGTGCTTTAAAAAACAATTCCATCCCTCTTTTCCGAGTGAACTCCAGTTCCTGGCCGGTCCACGGATGACGGCTGTGCTGTGGCGCGGCGTGGGGACTTCTGACAGCTGTGCTGACGAGGACAGTGTGTGGCTCTCGGGGACACTCACAGTGCACCGGGCTCTGCCCAAGTCCGAAGACTGATCACCGTGCTCTCAGCCATCACTACACTGCTAGGGGGAGGGGAGGGTGGGGCAGGTACCACTACTGTGTTTTGCAAAAGAGAAAACAAGGAGGCACAGGGGGTTAAGGGTCTGCCGCGGGCGGGCGAGCTGGGGCTGAGCCTGTCGGTCTGGCCCCTTCACCACCGTCTCATGAACAGTTTCCACTGATGAAAACAGAGGCACTGTTGGGTAGATCCTGCATCCTGATAACCCGTCAGCTTCAGTCATCAAACCCGCGTCACCAGCTGTTCACCGTCCTCTGTAAAGCTCCTCCCATCTTATTTTCTTTCAGCGGGAGGCTCGTTCCTTCAGCAAACATTCCCAGAGCACCATCTAAGTGCGGGTTCTTAGAACTGTGTCACAGCTCCGATGCGGAACAGAACAGAACTGCACTCCCTCATGGAGATTACAGTCCAACTCGGAGAGGCGCACCTGAAGTCACTTGGTAATAAATTAAAGGTTGTAACTGTGACAGTGGCTCAGAGGGACAGAGGGGCTGGACTGAGAGTTCCGAGGGTCGGGGGCACCAGCAGGAAATGCCTGCGCGAGCTGAGTAGATGGTGGCAAGGCAGTGGGGATGCAGGGGTCCTCTTGGTGGGAGCCTGGAGCACCAGTGGGGTGGAACTCACAGATGGCGCAAGTCGGGACAGTCCTGCTTCCAGTGGGAGGCGTTGGTGGCTCAGTGGCAACGCTTGTGCCTTTGTCCCCATACTGGACGGAGGCACAGGATCATCTGCCTGTGCAGAACCATTGTCTGTGAAGACCAGTAAACCATCTGTGGGCAGCAGAGTAAGGCCCCAAAGATGTCCAAGTCCTAATCCCCAGAAACAGCGACTACCTTAGGCTGAGCGGTAAACGTTGCTTATCAGCTGACCGTGAGGTGGGCGGACAGCCAGAATCACCCAGGTGGGCCCAGTGTCATCAGGGTCCTTATGAGTGAGTGGAGGAACCAGGGAGAGGGGGGCAGGGAAGTCTTGGTGGTCAGGGCTGGCTTTGAAGGGGGAGGGTCCCGGGAGCCGAGGAAGGTGGGCAACCTCCAGAAGCAAGAAAAGGCAAGAAATGGGTTTTCCGTGGGACACGGCTCTGCCAACACCTTGATTTTAGCTCAGAGAGACCCCTTTCTGTTTCTGAGCTCCAGAACCATAGAGTGATCAATTTGCGTGTTTTAAACCATTAAGTTTGTGGTAATTTGTTCTAGCAGCAGTAGGAAACTAATACTAATACTATGATTTTTCTTCCTGAATATTTCGTTTACCACACTGACTTGAGTGTGAAACAGTAGGTTTGACTGTGAAAATGCAGCTAAGACTGACCTAACCTTCAGCCAGTCAGGCCCAAGCACGTTTCTGAATAATGCCCAACTTGGTGTTTACACCCTCCAGTTTAAAAAAGTGATTATAATAGAAATATTTTAAAATGTATTTTTGCTTTTCTCTTGGGTTTTGGATAAAGCTATGTAGGATTTAGCATCTCTTATTTCATGTTTCCCCTTTTTATTCAAGATGAAATATTCCCAGAAATGTCAGAATGACACAGACATGTTCAGCGTTTGCTGTTTCCAGGTTGTGGGGCGGGCAGAACTCCTGGCACCTGTGTTAGTATAAAAACTGGAGACCTAGGGCTTCCCTGGTGGCGCAGTGGTTGAGAGTCCGTCTGCCGATGCGGGGGGCGCGGGTTCGTGCCCCGGTCTGGGAGGATCCCACATGCCGCGGAGCGGCTGGGCCCGTGAGCCATGGCTGCTGAGCCTGCGCGTCCGGAGCCTGTGCTCTGCAACGGGAGAGGCCACAACAGTGAGAGGCCTGAGTATGGCAAAAAAACAAAACAAAACAAAAAAAAAAACTGGAGACCCAGGACCAACACCGGGGTCTGTACTGGTTTGGTTGTTGTCAGATTATATGATCTAAGAATGACAGTTTATAATCACTTCTTTATTATGGCTTATTGTTTTTCTCCCCCTCCAATTTTTTTTTACTGAAATTGTGCTTGTACAAATTACTAGTTTTATAAAAGTACAAAAGGGGGCTTCCCTGGTGGTGCAGTGGCTGAGAGTCTGCCTGCCGATGCAGGGGACACGGGTTCGTGCCCCGGTCCGGGAAGATCCCACGTGCCGCGGAGCGGCTGGGCCCGTGAGCCATGGCCACTGAGCCTGCGCGTCCGGAGCCTGTGCTCTGCAACGGGAGAGGCCACAGCAGTGAGAGGGCCGCGTACCGCAAAAATAAATAAATAATAATAATAAAATTACAAAAGGGCTTTCACCTAGTTTCTACAGGATAATAAGGTCAGTCAGTGTTGTAGGGGAATAAACTGTGGCTACTTAAGAAAGGCCGAGGACCACCCTTGTACTCAGAATTTTTGTGTATTGGGAAAGGGGCATAATGACAAAAAGGTACTTATTCAGTAACATTTCAGAAATGTGCGTTTTATTATCACAAATACATCTAGGTACATGCGTAGACAAGGGGCCACACGTGAAAGACATTTGATTTTTGGACCACGCTGAGTAGAGGGTCCTTACGACACATGCCTCCAAAATGTGGTTTACGGCTGAGCCTGGTGTGCAAGCTCTCAGCTTCGAGCACCCTTCAGAACGAGAACTTTATTTATTTACGTATTTTTTATTTAAGTATAGTTGATTTATAATACCGTGTTAGTTTCAGTTGTACTGCACAGTGATTCAGTTACATGTACATAACTGAATATATATTCCTTTTAGATTCTTTTCTGTCGTGGTCCAAACGCAGGTTGGAAAAGAATTTCCAGACACAAGGCTGAATGCAGAGGATGGAATTTATTAGAGGGAAGGGTCGCTGCCAGAACAGCGGGCCGACTTCCTAGTAGTCCGGGAGAGCCAACCCGGAACGTGTGCTATTAGTCGGTTTTTATAGCCAGAGAACAAAAGAATGGTCCGAGGTGAAAATTTCTTTTCTCAATTGGTCAAGGCACATATATATACCTTCCTTCTATAGGGTGGGAGTGGGACAAGGCAGATGCTTTTCCTTATTTGGGACGAGAGAGGAACAGTCCCGTTGCCCAGGTGGGCTCAGGAATTTCGTTCCCATCGCAACATGGCGCGGAGGGTGAGAGAGTCTGGTGGGGTGTGTAACAAACTTTTTCAGGCTGGGCTGTCCTTTGTCCTTGAAGCACCACATTTTCCCTTATAGGTTATTACAGAATATTGAGTAGAGTTCCCTGTGCTACACAGTAGGTCCTTGTTGGTTATCTATTTTATATGTAGTAGCGTGTATCTGTTAATCCCAACCACAAGAGCTGTATTTAAAGCCACCCTGCGCCCTCACGAGCATTCCAGCCTGAACTCCACCCCAGCCCCTGCCCCCGCCCTCGGCCATTGTGCAGCTAAATACAATCACTTACTGTGTTTTAAATAGTGCCGGATGCCTCACTG
This sequence comes from Mesoplodon mirus, assembly GCF_964341445.2. Taxonomy (NCBI): domain Eukaryota; kingdom Metazoa; phylum Chordata; class Mammalia; order Artiodactyla; family Ziphiidae; genus Mesoplodon; species Mesoplodon mirus. The sequence goes on from NC_138996.1 coordinate 29,581,066, forward strand.
TCATTTATTGTAGTCAGGAACGTGGGCCTTTGCTTTCAGTGATATTTAAAGCTGTGCCTAATTAGACTTAACTCCATTTGCTTGAAGACTTGTTAAGAATCCTTTGCAAGGTGGATTAGTGCTCCAAACTCATGTGAAGTCTGGATTTTTATTTATCCGCTTATTTTAAAGGATGGAATGCCTACCTCACACTTTTAGGTTTTATCCCCGTCTTCCCACTGGAGATTGGAAGGAAGACTAGCAGGAGTCTACGGTGAAAGAACTGTTCCCCCAGCCTTGTGCTCTCTGTGGGGGCGTCTTACCCTCATCTCAGGGCTGAGGGGGATTGTTCAAAGCCCAAAAGCTGCCTCTGGAGTCTGGTGAACCGACCTATGAAGCTGCTGCTGACAGCCCTCAGGGTGGTCTTTTTTCTTTTAAAAAATCTGCTTTTGCTTTATTTATTTCCATTGGATTTGTTTTTCTTCCCTAGGAGACGTTGCAGTGATGGCCCATAGGGGAGGGTGAATGATTACCCGGGTGAACAGAGAGGCACACAGCATGCTGGCGGGCGTGCGAGCAGGTGGCCCAGGAGGGGCTCTGTCCCTGACGGATGGTCTGGCTGATGCCGAGGGCTTGAGCGGCCAAGGGCCTCTGCTGAGAAGTCTGCTCCCTCAGAGGGGGGCCGACGGTCCAACCCAGAGCCCAGGAAGCCGCGAGCCCCAGGGGCCACGGGTGGGCTCGCTGCAGGTGGGAGCTGCCCGCAGGGAGAGCATTTGCCCGCTGCCCAGCCTCCTCCTCTCCCACCCGGTCCCCCCCACCCCATCATCAACCCCCTTTATCTTACAGCTCGGGAGGTCAGGGTCCTACTAGGTGTTGGCAGGGGAGGGTTCCTTCTGGCGCCCAGAGGAGAATCCACGTCTTTGTTTTTTCTAGCTCTAGAGGCTGTCTGCGCGCCCAACAGGCAGGACCCACAGCAGGCGGCCAGTAGGGGAGCAGGGTGGGGCCCCGGGGCTGTGCAGGGCCGGACCTGCGGGCAGGAAGGAGGACGCAAATCTACAGCCTTCCAGAGTCCCCAGGCCCGGAGCTGAGACGCGCCTGAGCTCAGGGCGTGGCCTGCCAGTCTCCAGGGTCCAGGCTGGCAGGTAAGCAGCCTGGATGGTGCCACCCCTGTGGTTTTACAAGTAAAAAGTGAACAAATTGACAATCAACAATGCTTCTTAGACCCCTCAGAGAACTGAGATCACAGGGCAAACCCAAGGTCTCACCTGAGGTGGGGAGAAAACAGAACTGAGAGGCTCTTGTGAAGGTCACGGTCACAGTCGCTGGCACCCTCAAACCTGAGATGTAATCACACTCCCCCCGACGCCCACGTCCCCGCCCCCTGTCCCCCACACCCACGTCGCTGCCCCCCAGGCCTCTGCCCCCCAAACCCACGTGCCTGCCGCCATGCACCCTCGTCCCTTGGACTGGGCTCCTAGGCACAGGGGATTACAGTGGGAAACACTGCACGTGGTGATCTCAGGCGGCCTGAGGCGGCCTGAGGCAGGATTTCGGCTCCCGGCCAGAGATTGAAGTCGGGCCGCGGCAGTGAGGGCGCTGAATCCTGTCCACTAGACCAGCAGCCAGTGACAAGGCCCTGGCCCTTAGGCTCTGTAGAAATGAATTTCCACAGAGATGGAAAGCAGTGAAACAAAGTATTTATTAGGAGGAAAAAGAGTAAGTGTGGATAGACACATAGATGGACTCAGAGAGTCGTGCCCTCGTGGTAGTTTGAATCACTTATATTCGGCAGTTCTTCTGGGTTTCCTCTGGCCAATCATCTTGCTCTGTCTGGCTCTGAGTCTGTATTTGGTTTATCTCAAGGTCCTGCCCTGTGTGTGCGTGCATCTCTTAGCCAAGATGGATTCTAGCACAGAGTCCTATGGGTAGGTTGACATCACCTACTATGGGGTGGCGCCCCCTCCTGTTGACCCCCAGGAGCCTTTCTGCACGTGTGTAATCGGGAAGTCTCCTTGACCTCGAGAATGAGGAATATGAGGTCTCGTTATCTCTTATCTGGGCTGGGCTCAGGTCCTCCTCCCTCCTGCTGCTGTCTTCGTCTTGGAGTATCTGTCCAGGGGTACAGACTCCAGCTGCTCAGCCTGGGTCCATCTATCTTCTGCCTCACCAGCTCGCCCCACACCCACGTCCTATCGACAGGGCTCCGACGAACGGGATTCCAGCGGAAAACACTGCACGTCTGAGACCTTGTTTAAGGGGAACTGCCTCTCCTATGTCTCACTTCTAAACGGTAAATTGTTTAAGTTATACGTTTAACAAACCACCTTGTGAGAGCCATAAAAAGAATGGAAGTTCACATGCAAATCCACTATAAACAGCATCGTGGCATCTACTCATCAGCAATAAGGAAACGTTACTATGTTTCCATAACCATAAACCGCTTTTCCTGGGTTATCAGGAGGTCTTCCCTCTCACCAGGAATGGATGCGTAGCTCAGGCGGTCCCACCTCTGCGGCCTTATTCCCTGGCATTGACTCTGCTCACCCAGGGTGAACACAGGACTGGCATTCGCGTTCCCCAGCCCCAGGGACTACACCATCCCTCCTGGGTTTCCTAAACCCTGTCCACACCGGTGTACATAGTCCCTTTATTAAATCTTCCTTCAACTACCCAAATTTGAATGTTCCATCCTTCCCTATGGGGAGGTAGAGAGGGATCTACATCTGAGGAGGTAGAGAGGGATCTAGTATGTAATACAGACCTCTTTCCACTGGCTTTGTCAAGATAAATGCCTGTAGTTGCTAGAAAAAGCATGTGGTTTTCTGTACCTTAACCCGGATGGTATGAATGCGTGAAATTTCATTGAGCCATCTCACCTCTTCTGGGGAGACTGGCGGGCAGAAGGAATGCCAAAGCACAGGTTAAATTAAACCCCAGGAAGCCGGAAGAGCCGGAGAATTCTGATTTGCTGCACTTTTGGCAAGGCCCTGCTGCAGAACGCTATTTTCTTTTTATTTTTGCCCTTTTCTTAACCAAAATACTGTCTGAAATACTTTTACCATTTTCCTGTTGCCACTGTGAAAAGCACTGTTGGGGAACTGACACTGGATCAAGCGGGCAAGGGTAATTTAACATTTAGTTTTGTTTTAGAAATTGCGGTCCTGTTCCCTTGACGCCATTCCCTGGAAAAGCCCTTGTTTGCGCTCAGAGACCAGCATTGTACAGGACGTCGAGCAAGTGTTTTCCACGCGCACACAGTGTTCACAGAGCAGGAGCAATCGCGTTTTGATTCTGTACCCATGTGTCACATTTGGCGCTGACCCTGGGCTGAGTTCCAGACGCAGTGGACGTCTGTGTGAACTGGGCCTTGCCCCTCTTAGACCTCAGCCATTCTGTGAAAGTTCGTGGGTTGATTATGAGATGCCAGCCTCTGCTGTGTCCCCTGTGGAACATCAAACACATGACAACTGCAGACCACAGAGTGCGGGCCCTGTGCGTCGTCACCCGCGGGGTCTCCCCCACCCAGCAGCGGTGTTTAGGCTGCAGGATGGGGAGCCCTCTGGGCACCGCGGGGAGCACAAGTTTTGCCCAGATTTCTCTGATTCAAACAGTAATTGCTTTCGCTTGTTTTACACATTAATTGAAAGCCCAGTCATTGGGACAAAGCGTTTGAGGGCTTAACAAAAATAGGAAACAACTGATCTAAAGCAGGGGCTTCCAAATCTGGCTGCAGAGAATCAACCGGAAAGACTTTGGGTAACAGAAGTGTGTGGGTTTTACCATGATCTTGGGTAACAGAAGTGTGTGGGTTTTACCATGATCAAAGCGAAGAGAATCTCATGGGGATGGGACGGCAGCTTTCACAAGCTCGTCGGGTGATCCTCGTGCACACATCCTGGCGAGCTTGGGAAACGTTCGTCTGGACCAGCAGTTGAAACCGTACTGTGCCTTAGAATCTCCTGAGTAGCTTGTAGATTAGCAGCTGCCCAGACCTCAGCCCCAGAAATTCTGACTAAGAAGCCACAGGTGTGCCTGGGATGCTGCATTTAAATAAACGCACCAGACGATTCTAATATAAGTAGTTTGAGGGCCGTGTGCAGAGGAACACGTGAACACAACTAACGGCACATGTGCCCCATGGTGGACCTTGCCTCTTCCAAAGGTGAACGTTTCCTGCATAGCTATCTGAGGCTTAAAAACAGGGCTTCTTTTAAAAACAACAGTGGTTGCTTCCGAGTGGTGGAATTATGGATGGTTTGTAGATATTTATTCTTTACGCTTGTCTGTATTTTCTATTTTTCATTAAGCGTATAGTATATTCCATCTACTGTATTGTTTCAGTAATAAAATAATAGTGATCAGTAATTTTAAAATATTATAAAGAGGAATACAACTAAAAAATCTGTCTCCTTTCTAAGCAACAAGTTTAGAAAGACATTCTTGCCCGTTTTTTACAGTTTGGTTCTTGGTCTCCTTTTCCATAGTACTCATGTCATGTGTGTTACATAGATTTCCCAAGGTAGCTCATTACAGCCTATTTAACCAACAGCAGCTGACGCGAGTGTCTGATCTTTTCACGTGTGCTGTCTGCTTTATAAACCGCAAGCTGTGTTGTCCTGCTCCACCTTTTTGTCTTCTATTGTCTTTTTATCTTCTTCTGCCTCTTATTGTTTGTGCTCATATGTCCCTTATTCCTCATCCTCTCCCACCATCCCCACCTTGAATCTCTAGTTAATACAGGAAAAGCTTCAGGCAAAGCACAGACAATGGTAGCTTTACAAGGCACGAATCCCATTCATGAGAGCTCCGCCTTCGGGGTTCAAGCACGTCCCAAAGGCCCCACCTCCTAATGCCATCACATCAGGCATTAGGATTTCAACTTGTGGATTTTGAGGGGACAAACTTTCAGGCCATAGGAACATCAAACTTTATCAAGTAAATAAGCAACATAATCTGGAAACATCTCCATTTACCAACCCTCCTGGTATATTCCTTCAATTCTGTTGTGACATCAATAGAATCTTCTGGTCTAGAACATGAACCTGCATATTTAACATTTTTTATATGAAGGATGTGTTTCATTGATTTGTTCATTCATTTATTTATTCAGCAAGTATCTAAGTGTCTAGTATGTACCAGGCACTGTCCTGGGAGCCGGGATGCATTGGTGAACAAAAGAGAAAAAAGAAAATTCTGCCCTGGTGAAGCTTACATCCTGGGGTAATTAATAACTTAATAAATTTATTCACACATTAATAAGGGTGAAAAATAGACCAGTGTGAGGGGGTTTCTGAGTGTCTGGGGGACGTTGCAATTTTAACTGAAATACTAAAGGTAGGTCTAATGAGAAGGCAACCTGTGAGTGGAGCCTTGATAAGGTAGGAAGCCATCATATGTAAACATATGATACTTGCAAGTCACCTGAAGGCCCAGCTTTCACAAGATCTTGTGCAGACACTGTCTACCGGGCAATTTTCCTTCCATCCCAGGATAAGACAAGGCAGCGCAAGGGGGCACTTCACTTGTAACAGCAGGAATCACAGCAAGTCTGTGTTTCCTTCTTATAAATGCCCTTTTAAGGTTTTATAGCTCTAACAACTATTGTAGACAGCACAATTGTCCTTCAGTCAAAGGAGAAACATCTATATAAAGTAGCTTATTTATTTTCCTCTTAAGATTTTTCTTTAAAATACATGCAATTTCCATGGACCTATGAGGCTCTCTGGCTTAGAACGCTGGCTGAGTATTTTCCATCAGTACACTTTTCCTCCTGGTAGGGAAGGATAATATCTTGAAATATGAATCTCCCTGACTTCTGTTTATCTACTTCCTTGTATGTGACTTTGCACTAGTTAGAGCATCCACGTTGCCTTGAAAAGAAGTAGGAGTTTTAGAGCTGGAATGAGAAGCAGAAGGAAGGGTAAATGTTTGATTTATTTTGCTGCAACAAGTCAACATGAGGCAGTGGAGCCAAGAAACAGAAAGTAAGCTCCTGTCTCTAGACTTTGCTGCATCACTGGGGCAACTTGACAAGGTCACTTAAGCAGCCACACTAATCCTTGGGATTTCCATCAGCAGCTGCCTACCCATCAGACCCATGGGTCACAGAGACAAGAGACCCCAGCTGTGCACAAAACCTCACCAAGTCCCAACCAAGTAGCTACACTGGGGACTCTCCACTGCCCTCCACAGCTCCGGACACGTGTAAGTTCCCTCCTCGGTTTGGTTGTGCCTCAAGGTTTCCCCATTATATCTGTAAAATATGCACCTGGGATTGGGCTCCCTGCCTAAGCATGGTCCTCACTCTAGCATGTGCTTTTCTTCACTTCTGCCCACTCAGACATAGTAGAGAAGTTCTTCTCGGAAGAATGACTTCAGCAGAGAAGTTGCAGGCAGTTATGTGCCATACCTTACGCACTCCTCAAATGTTAGGCTTTCAGTGATGCTACACCGATCTGTGGCTCGTGTCACTTACGTTGCTCTGAGTTTCAGGTTGCAGTAAAAGCAAAGAGCATTTGTACAAAGACTGAGCAAAATTGTTGCTTTTTTGCTGTTCTTTGCTTCCCCTGTCCTTGGAGGTGGATTGAGACACTTGGAAGGAAGCTCTGTGGGCCAGCAGATAGAAAAAAGGTGAGCCGTCACGGGGCCAGGAAGTGCCTCCTCTGTTTAGACATCTCTGTGAGTGTGGGTCCTGGTGTGCACAGAAACAAATTCTGGCCCTCGTACACACCTACTCTCCTGGCTGTGGCTGCCTTTATCAACTCGGTCCCACAGATGCAGACTCCCTATCGGCGTGAATTCATCCTCTTCCTGTCCTGCCATCTTCAGCATTTCAGATGAAGCTGAGGTTTTCATGTGAACAGAGAAGCTAAATTTCTGTGTTCTGGTTATATAGTTCCACGTGTGCATTAGACACTTTTTTCCAACAGATGAGAATCATTTCTGTTGACATTTTCAACCATTGAATTCCACTTGCTTTTCTAAATTAGATTTGCTTTAACTTCATTTTCTCCCAGACATTATTGGAAGAATGATTATGGAGCCCATTAACCATTTCATCATTTTATTGCTAATAGCCAAACCAGAATTAATTTTCCAAAATTATGTAGCACATTACCATAATGATTTACTAAAACCCAGGTGTATTTAAAATACTGCCTTTCTATTGTTTCTGTTTCTTTTCTTTTTTCTTAAAAAAATTTTTTTTTTCATTTAATTAATTAATTTATTTATTTTGGCGGCGTTGGGTCTTTGTTGCTGCATGTGGGCTTTCTCTAGTTGCGGCCAGCAGGGGCTACTCTTTGCTGCCGTGTGTGGGCCTCTCATCGTGGCGGCTTCTCTTGCTGTGGAGCACAGGCTCTAGGTGCGTGGGCTTCAGTAGTTGTGGCACGTGGGCTCAGTAGTTGTGGCACACGGGCCCAGCTGCTCCGTGGCATGTGGGATCTTCCCGGACCAGTGCTGGAACCCGTGTCCCCTGCATTGGCAGGCGGACTCTTTTTTTTTTTTTTTTTTTTTTTTTTTATTTTTGCTGTACGAGGGCCTCTCACTGTTGTGGCCTTTTCCGCTGCGGAGCACAGGCTCCGGACGCGCAGGCTCAGCGGCCATGGCTCACGGGCCTAGCCGCTCCGCGGCATGTGGGATCCTCCCGGACCGGGGCACGAACCCACATCCCCCGCATCGGCAGGCAGACTCTCAATCACTGCGCCACCAGGGAAGCCCGGCAGGCGGACTCTTAACCACTGCACCACCAGGGAAGCCCCTGTTTATTTTCAATTCTATCAAAAAGCAGTAAACTTCTGCTGACAAAATTGCTTGGAAAAACCCAGTTTTTCATCAGGCAATGTTGCTGTTTTCCATTTATTAGGTTTTTACTGTAGCCCTGGTGACGGGGCATCTGTGGCACATTGCCTTCATTTGACTAGTGACCCTAACCAGAAACTCGGAAAATTCTCGTGGCTGGACATGAGAGGATCTGCTCGTGCCTCTCCTTTCAAAGAAGGGTCCCCTTAATAGACTTTGCTCATCTCACCCAGAGGCTGCACCTCTGTGCTTCCTCCCAGGAGGGTATGGTCAGTCGTCCCCCATTCAGCAGAGGGACAGAGTCATGATGGGCAGGAGACCAGGGTGACCTAAGGTGACTGGAAGTCTGGGCCAGTCAGAGAGCAGCCCAGCAATGCTGTTGATAAAAGGCTACAGACACCTTAGCGACCATGCCCAGCCCATGGTGGTTTCTCATTTGGTGGACGTGGGAAGAGGGATCTGGGACTTCCAGGCTCAGAGGACAGCAGACACAGAGACCATCTGCTGTGTTAGGGGAAGAAAACCATGTTTGACATGGGAGGCTCGGCTCCAGCTCTGCCGTTCCTCCCCCAGCTGAGTCTTGAAGGTGTGGCCTTATCTACAAGGACAGATTAGGCTCCACGCAGCGTTCTCTCTTGGTTGTAACAATCTATCGAAGTTTATCCCATTGCTTGGATCTCACAGAAAGCAACATAGAACCAAGAGAAGCACATGCCAGCATGGAAATAACCATGCAGAGGACGAGCCAACTTCAATACCATATCTGAGGTGACTCTGAAGGGGACCTGTTCCCAGTGTTCCAGCTGTGGTCGTGTTGTGTAGATGAAACGATGTTGGCTGGATGGGCAGCCAGCCTCTCCCTCCCCTCTCCACCAAGAATTCTACTTTCAGGGCTCTGTAAAGTGTCAGACCCTAGTCCCTGCCTTCAGAGACCTCACAGTCTTCACGCAAAGCTGAGATGTTTTTATAAGTCGAGGGCAGGGCGAGCTGGGATTTAAGTAACTGAAAGAAGTTACAGGAAACTGTGGTTGTCTAGTGACTGGTAAAGACTCAAGCACCGGAGGGCTGGGGGAAGGAGGATCACCTAAAACAGGCCTCTCGGGGGCGCCTCCCAGGGAGGTGGACACGCAGTGATGGCGTCAGACAAGCCAAGTCACACCTGGATCCATGTCTGCCTACTTGTGGGGTCCCGGCAAGGTTACTGAGCTTTCTCGAAGCCTCGGGGCCTCATCTTCAAGACACAGTAATAACAGGATTGACCTTTTAGGATTATTTGGAGCATAAGGCAAGCAGAGTGCTTGAGCACAGCCTGGTGTGCAGTGAACAGTAAGTAAAGGCTGGCCATTTACACCATCACTGTCATTATCAAAGCCGTCATTGTTATCAGCATATAAAGAGAGGGTTGGTCTGAGCCTTGAGGAGTGGGGTCATGTGGGCAGGCTGAGACTAACTCGGGACTTCATGGAGATGCTCCCTTGAATTCGTGGATGGAATTTCAAGACACCAGAACTGGGAGAGACTTAGAGATTTACCATTTTTGTTTCTAGATTGAAGTGCCTGTTTTCTGAGATTTACGTTAGAGGAAAGGGAGCATGGCTCTAAGAGATGTTACCGAAAACGTCTGCCCTGTTAGAATCCATATTAAGTTATGAAACTATGCTTTTCCCCCTCACCTGCCAAAGTGAATTTTAGTATCTTCTTATGACTGCTCAGGCTACAGTGATTTCCCTGCACCTGTGACCCCCATCAAAGTTCACTTGTGCGAATGACCTGGCCCTTCCTTGGGGTCTTTTGAATTTTCATTTAAATGTTCGATTGCTAACACTTCTTACACGTATTTCCTACCTCAATCACAGAGCACAAGCTCCTAGCTGGCAGGGAAGGTTTCTACATTTCTGCAGTTCCCACAACTCTTGTTTTTTTTGTTTTTTTTTCTTTTGCGGTACGTGGGCCTCTCACTGCTGTGGCCTCTCCCGTTGCGGAGCACGGGCTCCGGACACGCAGGCTCAGCGGCCATGGCTCACGGGCCCAGCCGCTCCGCGGCATGTGGGATCTTCCCGGACCGGGGCACAAACCCGTGTCCCCTGCATCGGCAGGCAGACTCTCAACCACTGCACCACCAGGGAAGCCCTCATTTATCTTTGATAAATACCTAGGGTGGGACGTGCTAGGGCATCTGTATTAATGTAAACATGTCCATGAGTGGAGTTAGAGAGAGCCTTGATACCGAGCAGGGCCCAGTGGGGCTCCTGGGCACAAAATCCTTCCTGTGTCCCCATTTCTTTGATTATAGAAAACAGGCTTCAGTCAGCCTCCATGACCTTCCATGAGTTGCATGGGGCAGATTCAAGCAGTTGTTAATTAGGGAAGGGAGGGGGAGTCGAGAGAAACAATAGAGCAACCTTGGGGCAGGGTCCTGGTTCCCCATCAAGTGATACACAGAACAACGTCTTTGAGCTGTTTTGCAGGTAGAGACCCCCACCAGGTGGGAGAAGTTAACAGTTAATGGCATGCTGCCCACAGAGGCCGGATTCGGCTTCAGCTCTGCGCCAGGTGAACAGAGAGGGTTTGGAGCTGGGTGAGGAGTTGTGGGCTTGCAAACTGGCTGCTCTCGGGATGAAGCCTGATGACGACACGTCTTGTCCGGCAAATACAGAGTTTCAAAAGTGGAGGGATGAGGTGCCTGCAGGTGGCTGTGCAGTCAGCCTTCCCATCCCTCCGTCCCACGCTTACCACGTGCTCCTGGCCACCTCTTAGTTCAGGATCCTAAGATTCTATTCCGATTCCTATTTGAAAGATAAGGAGGCCCAAGACCGAGAGGAGATCTGAAACAAGCCAGCAAACACAAGCTATCTCCTCTTCTGCCCTGGCCATCGCTGCCTGCTGGCCTGGAGGCATCTGTCAGAGAGGTGCTTTTGCCCCAGGCCTCTCCATATTTTGTATGTCTTTATAGCCATCACCCCATTTTCTCACTGTGTATTTGCGATCCTATATCTGCCTCGAACAGTGAGCTCCTGAAAATCAGGGATTTCAACTTCACATCCTCACCGCCTGCCACGGTGCCCAGCATGTGGTCTGCGTGGTCACCCTAATGTACCCACTCCTCTACCAAGTCTGCAGCAAGGTGACAGGGTTTTGTTTGGGTGGTTTGGTTTGGTTTTTATTTCGCACCCCAGTATTATCGTTGCATAGAAAATAGAATTAGTCTTCATGTGTTGTATAAAGATGCCATTAAACACCTTATGTGTTCCAGACAGGGTGGAGCATGGAAAAAGAGACAATTCCCTGAGCCTGGATGGAGCAAAGCTGAGCTTGTCTCCAGAGGATCAGGGACCCACTCCCCAGCGGTGTAGCGGCCTTCAGGACGCATGGGGGCCCCGTGCTGGCCGCACCCCAAGCCCCCGGTGAGGCATGGGGGTACCAGCATGCCTGTGACCAGTGACTGCCCCAGCTCACTGCTCCGGCGGACCCCAGCTTTGGGGAGGGGCTGCAACAATGCGTTCAAGTGTCCCCAAATCCTTGGATCGAATCACAGTTGGATTATTTTTAGGAAAATAAAGAACTCGAAATTCTCCCTCATCCCAGTTGATAGACTTGTTAGATGAAGGGACGCCAGCACAGTCTGGTAGGTAGGCCCCTCCCTCTGGGTCACTGTTCCTGAGGCAGCGCCCGCCCCACGGCGACTCCGCCCTGGCCTCCAAGCTCCCTCCCAGGGGCTCTCCCCCCACTCCCAGGGCTCCACAGCGCCCAGCCACACCCTGTCTTTGCGGAGCATCTTCCTGCCCCTCTGCTGCTTTCTCCTCCTCCACTGGTGAAGTTTCTAGAGAGCCGTGAACATGCTCCTCTTTACAAGCAGAAAGTTAGTGCGCTCTCAGAGATATTTGCTGGACGGAATTGACCTGAACCACTTGGGGGGCCCCTGCGTTTCTCTGCGGATGGCTGTCACTTTGCTTCCTCTCAATCCAGCCAGTGGAACTCCCTCACAAGGAGCTATGTGGACGTTGGCCAGTTAGTCTAGACTTCATACTCCTCTAAGCCCCGTGGGGTGCCGGCGGGGCTCTCGCCCTGGCAATGTCGACCACAACTCGACTTGCACTTGCCTTTGGCCCAACAATTCCAATGATAGTAGTTTACTCGCAAACACACCACCCCACAAATTTAAAAAAGAAACCAAAACCGCCCACGCATACAGCTACTCATTTATTTTTAACGGCAAAATACTGTAAGGAACCGAACGCTCATCCATGGACGACACCTAAAACCAGGAAAAGAAGGGGGCGGTTCTTAAACTGGGGATATGCAAGCAGCACTGCTGACCTCTGTCCATAATCACTTTCCCATTGTTTTAAAAGCATGTAGTCAAAGAACACAATTGTAATACGCACATGAGGAATAATTTACAAAAATATTTTTCTAAAATATGAATACCTACTATATTTTACACATTTTACAAAAAGAAAAATGCTAAGATCAAATACTTATGTCCTGCTCACCATACCCCAGGTACTGTTTTGAATGTTTGACCATGTTAATTCAATTTTCATAAAGATCCTGTGAGGTAAGCCCCGCTGCCGGCTCCGTTTTACTTGCGGGGAAAGTGAGGCAGACAGAGGTTCAGGCCTTAGTTAATGCCCACGCCTCTCGGCAGCTGGTCCTGCTCCGACCCGGCCGAGAGCTCGCACTGGCCAGAACCGGGGGCCCTGCTCCTACCCTGCCCTCCGGAACCCCACATCCTTGTCTCCTAACTGGGAAAACCCCACTAAATCGTTTATAAATACAAAGTACTTGGGCCTTAAAACTCAGTATACAAGGTAATGAGGTGCACAGGCGGATTGGGGGCAAATCGAAGCTGCATTCCCGAAATTCAGGTTGGGTTGGGAAGCTGAGCAGGTTGGGGTGAGCGGATTGGAGTGTCTGTCTGCAGTCGGCCCGGCAGTCAGAACCCAGGTGACCCACGCCTTCTCTGCTCCCTCAGCACCTCGGGCTTCTCGGCGTCCGGGCCCCGCCTCCCCCACCAGCCCCACGGGCCGCACCCACTGCGCACGCGCGGGCAGCGGCACGGGGGCCGGGCGCGACGCCCACTGCGCACGCGCGCGCCGCCGACTCAGGGATCAGGGTAGCAACACGGACGCGCGGAGCCGCGCTGGCCAATCAGAGCGGCCGGGGGCGGGGCTTCCCCGCGGCGCTCCCGGGTAGGCGGTGGGCGATTTCCGGCAATAAATCCCGACGGGCCGCCGTCAGGTGCCGGCTGGGGGTTGTTAGTGCGCCAGGTGGGGCCCGGATCGTCGGCGCGCCAGGTAAGGACTGGGACGCCGCGCGCGCTAGGTGGGGACTATGGGTGTCCGCGCGTCAGGTGGGGACGGAGGCAGTCTGCCCGCCACACGGCGCGGCCCACCCGTCCTCAACCCCATGCCCACCCTCCGCGTCCCGCAGCCCAGCTCCCCTCACGCCCCCGCGTGAACCCGCTCCCACCGGGTCGGCCCCCGCCTCCCCCGGCCCGGGGCCTCCTGGACCACCCTTCCCCGGCCCGGCGTCTCCAGCGTCCGCCCTCCGGCCCCGTCCTCCCCAGTTCTTCCGCGCGGGCACCTGCCCGGGCCTGACCTCGTCCTCCCGGCGTCCGTCCTCTGCCCCCGTTCTGCTCCGGCTCCGGCCCCTCTTCGGCTGCCTTTCTTATTTTTCTTGAGCGGACGCGTTTCAATTTTGCGTCCTTCTCTTCGCGGTAAGCTCCGTTTGGACCCTTCTCCCAGCCCTGGCCCTGCTCAGACTCATCTTGAAGGAGTGTGGGGAATCGTGCCTTTTCCTGCGGAGCCCTCCTTTCTTACCTCTTCCAAATCCTTACCTCCAGCCCTAATCACAGAAGACACGCTTTACCTTATTCTTTCGTGTTCCACTTTCCCCTCTTACGGGAAGGTTTTCCGTTTCCGTGAGGCATCTGTGATTATCTCTCAGGCCTTCTTGCAGTAAACCCCATTTCTGATTCTCAGCCCTCGATTTACCATTTCTTGATGGTCTTTCTGGATCAGATTCTTCCACATTTAAAAGCCATATTCATGTTTGACCCTCAATTATTTGGAAATCTTGTAAGGAAGAGAAAGCAGTAGAAAAAGCCAAATGCTTATCAAATTGAGGATCAGTCATTCTTATCTCAGAACAGTGCAAATTATTTTCTCAAAATTTATGATGAAATTTCCAGTATAAGAAATACTGGAAGAGAAACTCCTTTGTCAGCTTTTTTTCTCTGAATATGAAAGTGCCTTTTATTTTCACTGTAACTTGTTTGTTTCTTATCTGTTTGTAGTATAGCCATAGCTCTTGCTCTACAGGTATAGTCTTTATTGTTCTGAAAATCAGTTTAGTAACTGAGGAGAGTAAGTACTGTTATACATGTAACCTTTTCACATTTTTTAGAGCTGTTTACTGTCATGTTTTCCTTGTCTTAGTGTTTTTATATTTAGATCAGTCATTACCTCAGATCATATCTGATGATGTATGACATATAAGCTAAAAAATGTAAGAAAAAAACCCCTGCAGTTTTATGACATCTGTTTCTAATAGGGTGTTCAGGAATTGCTGTTTTAAAAATATAATGGTAGAGCATGGATTGTGGATTGAGATTCCATGACTGTAAATCCCAGCTCCACCAAACTTTTTGCCTCAGTTTCTTCATCTATAAAATAGAGATTTAAAACTTTTAAATGAGGATTGCAACATTTCCTATCTTTTTTTTTTTTTTTTTGCTGTATGTGGGCCTCTCACTGTTGTGGCCTCTCCCGTTGCGGAGCACAGGCTCCGGACGCGCAGGCTCAGCGGCCATGGCTCACGGGCCCAGCCACTCCGTGGCATGTGGGATCTTCCCGGACTGGGGCATGAACCCGTGTCCCCTGCATCGGCAGGCGGACTCTCAACCACTGTGCCACCAGGGAAGCCCACATTTCCTATCTTATACGGTAGTGTGAGGACTAAATGAGATAATAGAGGTAAATTGTCTAGGGTGATGCCTAACCCATACTGGGATCTAGTAAATGTTTGCAGCTGTTATCATTAGTTAACGGAAAGTGTGCTTGTTGAAGGAAAGACATTTCTTGTCTTGTGCAGGAGTTTCCACTGGCACGTGAACTTCATGAAGCCCTGTTCTCCTGCAGTGCTTCACCCCCATGTCCTGCCATATAAAATAGAGATTGAGGGAAGATCTACAGCAGATGGCCCCATATGCTCTCTGACATTAGTTGGCATGAAATGTGCACAAAATTGCAGATTGTACCAGCTATTTTACAAGAGTAGCCACTTTTGAGTAGTTGCTCTTACACATTTAATAATTTTCACGAGTAATTTCTAGTTCTTATTTTTGTATTTGGAAATTATCAAAACAAAGGTGATTTTAATTAAATTTATAACATAGCAATTCAGATCTTTTAGCAGAACAGATAAATACATTTCCATAAAAAATGATGGGTTGTCATCATTCCAAAACTTTAACAGTATTTTTCAATTTGCAGACTTGTTAGATGCTTCAGACTGGGACTATTTTTGAGAATTTGAGACCCAAGCCTTTCACATTGCAACCCGTGTGTTTTTTCTTTCTTTCTTTTTTTCTTTTCCGTTATGGCTTTTTTTGTTATTGTTTGTAATAACTGTGCTTCCAGAATCTCTGCTTTATTTCATGAACTAAAGCATAAAGTATGAAGATTACATATAAGTATTATATAAGGTTATATATTGTAATAACCTATGATAGGAAAGAATATGAAAAAAATATGTACATAATTGAATCACTTTGCTGTACACCTGAAGCTCACCCAACATTGTAAATCAACTATACTTCAATTTTAAAAAAAGTTATATGCAAGTGTAAAGCGTAAGTATAAAGATTATACACCTATATGGAATGGAATACACACAGTTATTTTGAAACAAATCTTTTCCTCTGTGTTGAAAATAAAACTCTTGGAAATGAACTATTTTTATTTCCGTGGTCCATTTAGCTGCATTTCACTCCTTCCAACCCATGGAAATATAAACACTTAGCAGCTGAAAAGTTCAGGCTAACTATATTTGTTTCTCACAGAGAGTTGTTAAAGTCAATATGAATGATCTGTAGAGTTTTGGTAGTTGTAAAGGAATCAGTTATCTTACAGGAAACCCCAAGCCGACTCTTAACTTTACAGCAGAAACTTAGTGTAAATGTTATAGGGATTGCTTGTGAGGCCTGAATATAAGTGCATTAAGTGGTGAGTGGGCATGGTGTCTAAATAGGCAAGTACAGTGTGTGTCATCAAGTCTTAAAATATCTTGTTAGCTGAGGTGTTGGTAAGAAGTTGCTGTTGCTTAAGTAGTTGTTCTTTCTGCCTCTGTTCTCCCCTTCGGTCTGTCCTTCACGCCCTGGCAAATTATTGTGAAAATAGCACTGCTCACGTTGCTGGATTGCTCAAAAACTTTTAATTATTTAGAGAATGAAGTACAAACACTTTTGATATTCTGCATTCTCCTAGTCCCCTTTCCAATCTGTTCTGTATTTCAGCCAGCGTATTCCACTTATTCTCAAATATGTCACATGTATTCCTGTCTTCATTTTTTTCACCCACCATGTCTGTGATTGGTATTTTTTTCCTTTCTTCATTCACTTAAGATCTAACCATGCTTTAAGGCCAAGCTCATGTCCTGGTTTCTCTTCAGAGGTTTCCCAGGTGGTTTGCTTTTTACTCTGAGTTTCTTCTAGTTATTCTCTCTTTACCACTCATTTAGTACTCATATTACAAGATTGCATGTATGCACATTTATATATATATATGTATATATTTAATGAGAAACCAATTTTATTAATTTAAATATATGAAGACCTCTAAATTCTACAAGAATGGAAAAAACTAAAATAATAAATTTGTAAAATCTGTGAGCATACAGATCACAAAAGAAAAAAGGAAACATACTGGGGACAATTCTTCAACTGCATCAGGAATCAAATAATACAGGTTAACAATGTCACCATTTCTGCCTTTCAGATCAGCAAGTCATGTTCTATAAAAATTGTCACATGGGTAGTACATTTTCATCTAATGAAAGAAATATTAAAAATAAAAATGCCTCAAATAAAAAATAATGTAAAATCACTTGAAATTCAAACATGCAGAGATATTCGCTGTTTACATTTTGCTATATCTGCTTTCAGATTTTTTTCTATACACGCATGTATAAACTTGTGCCTGCATGTAGAAATACACAGAAGTATCACATATATTTTCCTAAAACTTGCTTTGCTTTCACTTAATATACTGTGAGTATCTTTTCATGTTAACAGATATTTGCACAATTATTAATAGCCATTTACAATCCCAGTATAATAACAAATATATTTAACAAAACCTCTTTTAGATATTTTAATTGTTTATAGTTGTTGCAGTTTGTTCCTGTTACAAAGAATTCTTCAAGGGACAGTTTTTCTACATAACATCCACCTGCCCTGGTTTTATTGAGATATAACTGACATATAGCACTATGTAAGTTTAAGGTGTACAACTTGATGATTTGACTTACATACATCATGAAATGATTACCACAATAGGTTTAGTGAACATCTGTCATCTCCTATAGATACAACATTAAAGAAAAAGAAAAAATATTTTTCCTCATGATGAGAACTCTTAAGATTTACTGTTTTAATAACTTTCAAATATAATGTGCAGCAGGTGTTAGTTATCGTGTTGTACATTACATCCTTAGTGCTTATTTATTTTATGACTGTTGGTTTGTACATTTTGACTACACATATGCATATATTTTAATATATTTTAAATATACTTACATATATTGTGTGTGCCCTAGGGAAGGGACACATAAGGTAATAACACATTTAGTCTGTGTTTATATGTTTGTCATTGAAGTAATACTGTATTTGACCTATTAGCAATATTCTGCACAGTTGCCACTTGATTTTTTTTAAACGCAGTTTAAATATGATATTGAGAGATACTTTGGCAATTGTCAGAGGTGGTTCTCAAAGACGTTCTTCTCTTGTTTGTGTTTTATGAGACTAAATTTGCCATTTAAGCATCATCTACTACATCATGGTACTTGCCTTCTTTTGTAAAAGTATTCTCTGGCTTCTGTCTGAAGCTTCATGAAAAAGCATCAGACACCTGCTATTGGAGACAACCTTAAATAATATGGATGGACTAGACATGGGTGGTGGCTTTTGCGTTTTAGGGTGATCAGTAGTTGTGAAACAAGAGCGTAAGATGAGGCTTCTCAAAATGGTTTTGAAATTTAAGGAATTATTTTTAATTATCTTCTAAAGAAAGAATTTCAGTTAAACAATATATGACTGGAAAAGATGTGTTCTGATTATTACTTAGTTTAGCAAGGTTTTGAGATCCTCTTGGTACCGAGGAAAATTACTTCATCATACGTTTCACGTTGAGCACTTGTAGTTGGCACAGGAATATTGTTGAAGAGTTATAATTTCCCTCTGAAAGTTTTTGTCTCTTCTAAGCAGTATAAATGCCTATTTAATAGCCTATTTTTTGTTAGCTACATTAAATATATTTGGGAGATGGTATTTGAACACTTTCGTCTCTTGTGTACTCTTTGATATGATGTGATATGATACTTCCACATTAGTGAAATATCCCAAATCTACGTCATCGGACATGAGATTAATGTAACACATTACTCTATGGAAACTTTTTGTTGAGTTATCAACTACCTTTTTGTAGTTAAATACGATGTATACTTTTTAATTCTTACCGTACTGGCTTCTTTATAACACTTTCCTCTCTGTTGATCATTTCTTTCTTACACCCATTCTTCTCTCGCCTTCCCACTTCCCCTACATCCGTGGCTCTTCCTGTTGGGTGTCCTTTCTCGGCTCATCTTCACCTGCTTGTCCCTTCAGTGTCAGCGACCCTTGGAGCTGGCTCCTTGGCTGTCTTCTGTCCCCACGCTGTCTGGTCTCTGTCTGTACAGTCTCGATGCTGGTGGTTTGCCTGCCTTGCTCTCCAGCCTTACCCTCCCCTCTGAGCCATTCATTCAGTGATTGTTGAGCTACCCTTGTGCGCCGGGCATCGTTCCAAGTTTTGGGACACAGAGTTGAACAAGACGTCGCGTTTTCTTGAGGAAGGCAGACTGTAGCCATGTAAGTAATTTCAGACAGCATTTATTACTAGGAAGACACTAGGCTCTGGCAGAGACCGAGTAGCCCTGAGGTCTTTGTGAAGCTCAGATCTGGTCTCCCTGCGGAGTGGAGGTTCCTTCCTTGGCCGCTCGGTGTCCTCAGAGTGCAGTCCAGCTCCTTTGACTTCGTTTGCCCCCAGTGGCCTCTCCATTCTCACTTCCAGCCACTCCCCACTCCCCCCTTACGTAGTCAGCCTCAGGCAGACTGGACTGTGTACAGGGCTGAGCATCAGTGTTTCATGTTCTGTTCCTTCTAATTTCTGGCATGGGTTTTCTGTTTGGTGTCATATTCCTTTTCTTCCTCACTCCCTGACTGCTTGTTCTTCAGGCATGAGCTGAGATGTCACCTCTGGGAAACCTTTCATGACACGTGCAGGGTTGGGCTAATAAATCCACCAGTCCTCATCCGTCTTATCATTTTAGTACAACTGAAGTCCTGTGTTACCTTCAGTGTTTCATCTCAGTGTCTAGCCGGCACGTAAGGCACGTGCAGACATTTAAATATTAAGTAAGAATTGTATTCATTAAAGTTAATGAATAAATGTTCTAAATGAAAAGAAACTTACATCAATTACACATACATTTTTAACCTGAATTATAGGAGAGCTATGCCATTTTTGGGCCAGGACTGGAGATCTCCTGGATGGAGCTGGATTAAAACAGAAGACGGCTGGAAAAGATGTGAACCCTGGAGTGAGGGACTTGAAGGAGAGAATAACCGGTGTGGCGCCAGCCACGGCACGTGAGTCGCAGCTCAGCAGAGCCACACCGTCCCCGCCTGACTCTTACGGCTTCACCTGTTGGAGCCCATGACTTACCGCTTGGCTGAGAGTCCCCCCCCCGCACCTGCACAAGGCTGGTGTAAGGAAACAAGTTACTAGCCAAAGTCTGAGCCTGGTAGATCGCCTAGTGCCTACGCACAGATGCTGCCGTCTTCTTTTTAATTTGAAATGCTTAACCCTTACAGTAGCCCGAGAGATAGGTATTATTCTTACTAACCTCCCATTACAGCTGAGGAACCTGAAGGAATTAAAAGATGTAGTTTTGGTGGCCTGCGTCAGAGGCCCATGGTGACAGTGGCTTGCGCGAGACAGGAGTATAGTCTTCTCTGTCAGAGGCCTGAGTTGGTGAGGTGGCCTTTAGTTCTGCCATCCCCAGAGAGTAGCCTCGTCGGCGGGGTTCAGGGTGGATTTCTGCCCCCACCTCCGTGTTGCGCTTGGCAGGGTAGAGGAGGAGGGTACCTGTGCCAAACCTCACCGGCTGGAGTGGGAGCTGCAGGGCAGGCTGGGGGTTGTGGTCTTTCTCCAGATGAAGGTGAGAGATTGCATGGATGCAGGAGCAGGCCCGTGTGGCCGTGGTGTGCTCACCCGCAATCCCCGTCACAAGTGTATTTGAGCATTTGGAGGATTGGGGAGGTCTGCAGACCTCTTCCTCCAGAGTGTCACGGGTCTAGTCATCCATTTTACTGCATATGTTTATCTCACATTTGCATAACTATCAATTGTATATTTCGAACTGACTGGTCATCTGTTTTTCTGATAGGAATTTGGTACCTTTAGACTGGAGATTGGGGTTTGCGGTATTTAAAGCAGAAATTAATTTTATATTTAAGATTATAGGAAGGATACACACAGTGTTCGTTGAATTTATATTGTGGCATTTCTCTGCCATTCTGAATTCTAAAATGTCAGTTTAAAAAAAGCTGTAATGCATGAAATAGAATGTACTGCTACTTCTACACTAAGGAATTTGCATGTGTTTTTTTCCTCATGTATTCTTTATTTCCCCTCATTCCAAACATGTTGTGAATATCGAAGAATACTTTTTTCTCATATATGCATAGAATTAGAGAAATACAATCAAGACCTGTTTTCTTTGCATGATAAACTCCATGTTCTCCTGTCTCCCTTCCCCCCTTCCCCACAGACACTCCCACTCACCCACTCCTATTCATACTCATTTGAAAATCCTTTGAAATATAAGTGGTGCTGGCAGAGGCCTCTCTGTGTGGGTGTCCTCACAGGGACAGGGGCTGTGTCACAACAGCCGTGGACTCTCCACCACGGGTGGAGTGAAGACACCTTGCTCCCATCCAGGTGCCTCGCAAGTCTGGGTGCCTTCTCTTTATACGAATGATATATGTAATTACCAACCTTACATAAACTTTACAAACAGGATGGGACCGTGGGCAACTCACTCACTCCCTGCCAGAGAACATGGTGGGACCGTAGTAAATGGATTGTTCTCAGACCCTTGCAGTTGGACTTTTAGTTTTCATCTTTATTAAGTTCATCCTGAATCTTTATCAGCTTCATCCAGACCACACAAAGATGTGTGGATCAGAGATGTTTTTATTAATTACCTTCTGTGAACGGAAAGAGGGTTGGTCTTCCCAGCCCAGTGCTTACTCCAGACCCTTCACAGTGAGGGACCAGGAGAAGGTGACTTTGCTTTGCTTGTCCCCAGAAAGGATGCGGCCGTCCCCTCCCCTCCAGAGGGGGCTCCTTGGAAACAGAAGGGGCCTGAGTCCTGCCTGTGCTCCTTTGGTGTGTAGATAAATCCCTCCATGAGCCAGACCTGAGACGCCTCTGGTTTTGTGATTACACATGCTGTTGTATGTGCTCAGTCTATACCGTATGTCGGGCGTTTACTGTGTATTCCCAGTGCTGGGATCCAGCAGTAAACGGAAAGAGGCAAAACCCATGCCTGGAGGAGCTTGCATTCTAGTGGGACAGTCAGACGAAGGACAAAAGGAGCTCCGCGTGGTCTGTTCCATGTCGTAAGTGCTGTGAAGGGAAAAGCCTGGGGTGGCAGGGAAGACCGTGGGGGTGGGGGTGGTGCGTGGAAGTGTCGAGAGGGGGGGCCTCTCTGAGAAGGGTCAGCTGAATGACACCTTGGGCACCGAGAGGGCAGCCCAGGTGGGGAAGGGAGAGCAGAGACCCCGAGGCAGGTGTCGTGAACTCGGGAGCAGCGGGGACAGCGAGATGGGTGGGATGAGGGCCAGCAGGGGACCAGATGGCAGCGTGGCCGTGGCCGGTCATGAAGGGCCAGCTGGGTTTTCTCAGAGCTAGACGGGGCGTCAGCGGTTTGGAGCAGAGAGAGGGGGGTTTGTTCAGGTTTGTGTGTTAACGGGCTCCTTCTGGCTTTGGTGTTGGACATGGGCTGCAGAGGGCTGAGGAAGAGCAGATAGACTCATTCCGAAGAGCCTGTGTGGTGACCCAAGTGAGAAACGACCGTGGCTCAGAGAGGAAGGAGGTGGCGGGTGGTGAGAAGCGCTCAGATTCGGATGTTTCGCAAATGGAGCTGGCAGGTGGCTGAGAGGCGGAGCGGGTGGGCAGTGGAGGGGGGCGGCGGCGAAGGCAGGCAGGTGTGCGGCCTGCACAGCTGGGAGGGTGGCCGTTCATCTGATGACAGTGGAGTCGGACCGTGTACCTTCCTGTGCACGCGCGAGATCCTCGGGGCTCGTGCCTGGGACTGGAGCTGCTGGGTCACGGGCAGGCCCACCTTCCGTTGTCCAGTGAGGTGGTATCTATTTCTGCTCCTGCTGTCAGTGCACGTTCATCTGACCACACTGCTCATCCTTTTTAACCATTTTTTTATTTCTTGGAAGTAAATCTGGGCAGAGAAGAATAAGCTCAGCATCATTAGTCAGCAGGGAAGTGCAGGCAATCTGGGAAGACACGCGTCGCAGCGAGCCTGAGATCACAGCGCAGTGTGGGCTCAGCAGCAGACCAGCTAGAAACGTAAGGGAAGCTCCAGGGGAGCGAGACAGCCGAGGTGGCCTAGACAAAAGTGTGGAGAAAGTGTTCACCTGCCGGATAAGGTGCCTTGACACACCTACCGCAGCGGCTGCAATTAACAAACAACAGAACGTTACAGGTGCTGGTGAGGGCAGTGCCGAGTGCTGGCGAGAATGTCCTCTCGTAAGCTTGATGGGAGTGTGGGATGGCACAGCCACTTTGCTGACTAGTTTGGTACTTTCTTATTAAGTTAAACATATAGCTGCCGTATGACCCAGCATCTCAGTCCTAGGTATTTACCCAAGGAAAATGGAAGTTTATGTTTCCACAATACCTGTATGTGAATGTTTATAGCAGCTTTTTTCCAGTAATTGCCAGAGCTTGGACCTCACCTATGCTCTTCAGCTCTCCAGGGGGAGGGCCACTCAGGAGCGAAAGGAACGAACCGTTGATTGACACAACGTGATGAATCTTAATTTCATCTTGCTTAGTGAGAAAAACTAAACCCAAGAGGCTTCGTATTGTGTAATTCCATGTATATGGCCTTCTGGAAAAAGAAAAGCTATAGGGACAAATGGGTGAAAAACAGACCAGTGGATGCGAGGGGTCTAGAGGTAAGGGAAGGAGTTGATTACACAGGGCAGGAGGCTTTTTGGGGAGTGGTAGAGCTGCCCTGTAGGGAAGGCGCCGGTCCCTTTATGACTCTGCATTCGTCAAAACCCATAGAGTTGTGCAGCACGAAAAGCAAATTTTGCTCTGTGTAAATCTTTAAAGAAAAAAAACAACCAGGATGTGTGTGATGGGGAGCTGGTCACCCAGATGATCTAAACTGTGACAGATGGATGAGATTGTGTTACAGACGACCCCCATAACCACACTGAGGAGGGTGTGGAAGAAAGGAGCTGACCTGGGAACTTGGGAAAACCATGTTGACAGGATATTGTCAGGCTATAGACAGACACTCTAGGTGGTAAATGTGCTTCTCATGCCCCAGGGTGTGGGTTAGCAATTCTGAAACTACTTTATTATGTATATAGGGTTGAGCTGGGTGAGTAAATAAAATGCAGACAATGACAGCCAGATCTCTCACTTTGGAGAAGGAAGTCACAAAATCATGCTAGACTATACCTTGTGGTGCTGGATTGGTGGTGATGGCGTCAGTGTGTACTCAGGCGGTTGTTGCTCTTGTGGGTGGGTGGGTGGGTAGACAGGGATCGGTGTGTAGGTGAGTTAATATAACATGTTCCCCAGTTCTGTCTACTGGGAGGCCAAGAGCGGTAGTGTCCCAGTAGCAATGAGCAGACTGAACACCAAGATCTTGGTTTTGAAGGGTTCCTGGGGAAGTGGTTGATTCCAGAGCTGGGGTAGGGAAATATAAGCTGAGCCTAGAGCATCTTGTGGTGTCCAAAAGTAAGGAAATACTTTAAAAAAAAAAAAAAAGGGAGGGGGGCGGATGGGAATATGTCAGATGTCAAAAGGGCAGAGGCCAACCTGAAAGCAGTCCAGTGGCTAAAGCTGGAGCCATTTGAGCAAAAAGCAGATAATGGTGGTATTGGATTATAACTCAAAGGAGAAGATAAATACCCCTGAGTTTATGGGGATATAACACATGAATACGTGGGGAAGAAGGGTCAGCTCTTCCTGACAGAATAATTCCAGTCAGTGAATGTGGAAGGGATAGGGACGTAGAGTGTCACCATTAGGACACCGCAGTAATGATGGCCGCAGGCAGAGTCCACTGATAGGTGCTGAGATTCGTGGGTGAGATGTTAAGGAAAAACAATATTTGCAAAGCGTCCTCCAAAATATCTGTGAATTCACAAAGGGGAAACAGTAGCTTTGCAGTTGAGAACCCTGGCAGATCCCACCTTAACCGAGTGGTCCAGGTGACATGACCAGGAGCAAGACACAGGGGCAGCGTGTACCCTGATCGCATAGGTCCGGATGGGGTCCTGGAACGCGAAGGGCACCAGCGGGAGGCTGGCGAGACACAGGTCTGTGGGCGAGTCCGCGGTGCCGCGCCAGCATCCACTCCTGGCTTTGGTCGCTGTCCTGCATTCATGTGAGATGGTGGGGAAGCTGGGGGAGGGGACTTCGTACTGTTGCTGCAACTCTTCTTGAAGTCTAAACCGATCTTTGAAAGTTGCTTTAAAAAGTCACCATTGAGAACATCAACAGGCAAGCCAGTGACTGGGAGAAAGTATCGTGTTTTGTAAGCTGTCAGTAAGCTGTTTTCTAGGCTCCGTTCTACCTGCTCACACCTCCCTATGACGCTGCAGCCGGTGGGCCCTGCTAGGCCCTGCCTGGGGAGGGTGCCACGGGGCCTGTGGGGTGGGACTGGGGCAGCTGCTGCCGGGGCCTTTCTGTACCTGTCCCCCCAGGTCGGCAGCACTGGACTCTCCCTCCGAGCTTTTCTGACATTTGCAGACCTGGCTCATCGTGACCCTTCAACACCAGATGCTGGTGCCCCCACCCCACCCCGCAGGTGGACCCCAGGCCCTCGGGGCTTCTCATCTGAGCTCAGACTCCAGCACCAGCCAACAGTGCTTCCTCCTGCTGGTTCCAGCCTGTGCACTTGCTCTCCCAGTGCAGTGTGGTGACGGCTGTTTGCAGTCACTACCTCTGGAATGCTTCAGTGTTCTTTTCGGCTTTTAGGTTACCTAGTTAACAATGTTTTGTACATTTTCATTTTAAGTTTCTCTGTTAAAATAAGTGATGTGGCTTCTGCGTCCTGATTGAACCCAGCTGTTATACTGACAGGCTTTTCTTCCAGGATTTCGGCAACTTAGTAGAGACAAGCAACTCAGTTAGCAGCTGGGAGAATGACTTGGACAAACATGCAAATGGCCAGTAAGATAAAAGTTCAAATCTTTAGTGATCAGGGAAACTAAATTAAAACCCCAGTGATGTGCACCTTCGTCTTGGTTTTGTTGTAAACCTAAAACTTCTCTAAAAAATAAAGCCTTTTAAAAAAGCTGCAGTGAGGTAGAACTATCCACCCACCAGAATAGCTGAAATTAAAAAGGCTGACAATAAATGGTGATGCAGATGTGGAGCAAACGGAACTCCCCCTTTCAGCTTTTCACCATTGAGTATGATGATAGCTGTGGGCTTCTCATATATGGCGTTTATTATGGTAAGGTACGTTCCCTCTATACCCTGTGTATTGAGAGTTTTATCGTAAATAGATGTTGAATTTTGACAGATGCTTTTTTTTTGCTTCTATTGAGTGATCATATGATTTTTTTTACTTCATTTTGTTAATGTGTATTACATTGGTTAATTTGCAGATGTTGAACCATCCTTGCATCCCTAGAATAAATCTCACTTGATTATGGTATATGACCCTTTTAATGTATTGTTGAATTCAGTTGGCTAGTGTTTTGTTGAGGATTTTTGCATCTGTGTTCATCATTGATATTGGCCTGTAATTTTCTTGTGGTTTGATTGTGTGGTTTTGATATTAGGGTAATGCTGGCCTCACAAAATGACTTTGGGAAGTGTTCCCTCCTCTTTGATTTTTTTGGAAGACTTTGAAAAGGATTGGTATTACTTCTTCTTTAAATGTTTGTTAGAATTCACTAGTGAAGCTCTCTGGTCCTGGACTTTTGTTTGTTGGGAGGTTTTTGGTTACTGATTCAGTCTCCTTACTCTTAATCAGTCTGTTCAGATTTTCTCTTTCCTCATTATTTAGTCTTGGTAGGTTGTGAGTTTCTGGGAGCTTAACCATTTCTTCAGGGTTGTCCAATATGTTGGCATATAATTGTCCATAGAGGGCTTCCCTGGTGGCGCAGTGGTTGAGAGTCCGCCTGCCGATGCAGGGGACACGGGTTCGTGCCCCGGTCTGGGAGGATCCCACATGCCGCGGAGCGGCTGGGCCCGTGAGCCATGGCCGCTGAGCCTGCGCATCCGGAGCCTGTGCTCCGCAACGGGAGAGGCCACAACAGTGAGAGGCCCAGATACCGCAAAAAAAATAAATAAATAAAATATAATTGTCCATAGTAGTCTCTTAAGATCCTTTATTTCAGTGGTATGAGCTGTGCTGTCTCCTCTTTCATTTCTGGCTCTGAGTCCTCTCTCTTTTTTCCTTCCTGTGTCTTGCTAAATGTCTGTCAATTTTGGTTATCTTTTCAGAGAACCAGCTCTTAGTTTCATTGATCTTTTCCATTGTTTTTCTACAATCTTTTCAAAGAACCAGCTCTTAGTTTTATTGATCTTTTCCATTGTCTTCCTGCTATTTGTTCCATTGTTTTTAGGCTTTGTTCTTCTTTTCTAGTTCCTTGAAATATAAAGTTACATTATTTAAGATTTCTCTTGTTTCTTGGTGTAGGCACTTATCACTATGAACTTTCCTCTGAGAATTGCTTTTGCTGTATACCCTAAGTTTTGGTATGTTGTATTTCCATTTTCATTTGTCTCAAGGTATTTTTTTGGTTTCTCCTTTGAATTCTTCTTTGGCCCATTGGTTGTTCATTAGCATGTGTTTAATCTACACATATTTGTGCATTTTCCAGTCTTTGTCTTGTAATTGCTTTCTTGTTTCATATCATCAAGGTCAGAAATGTGCTTGATATGATTTCAGTCTTTTTCTAATTTATTGAGACTTGTTTTGTGGCCTTATAATATGATCCATCCTGGAGAATGTTTCCTGTGCTCTTGAGAAGACTGTGTATTCTCTTGTTTTTGGATGGAATGTTCTGTATATGTCTGTTAAGTCCATGTGGTCTAACATGTCATTTAAGTCGTCTCCTATTGTTGTATTGCTGTCTATTTCTCCTTTTAGGTCTGTTAATATTTGCTTTATTTATTTAGGTGCTCCTGTGTTTACAAATGTTATATCCTCTTGTTGGGTTGATCTGCTTATCATTATATAATGACCTCCTTTGTCTCTTATTACAGTCTTTGTCTTAAAGTCTATTTTGTCCATTTCTGATGTAAATTTAGCTACCCCAGCTTTCTTTTGGTTTTCATTTGCCTGGACTATCTTTTTCCATTCCTTCACTTTCAGTCTTAGTGTGTCTTTGCACCTGAAGTGAGTGTCTTGTAGGCAGCATAAAAATTGGTATTGTTTTTTTAATCCATGCAGCCACTCTGTGTCTTTCAATTGGAGAATTCAGTCCATTTGCATTTAATGTAATTATTGATTGGTATGTACTTACTACCATTTTGTTAATTTCTGGCTGTTTTGTAATTCCTTTGTTCCTTTCTTCTTCTCTTGTTTACTTCCTTTGTGGTTTGATGGCTTTCTTTAGTGGTATGCTTAGTTCCCTGTCTCTTTATCTTTTGTGTATCTACTATAGATTTTTGCTTCGTGGTTACCACAAACCTTACATAAAACAACTTGTATTTGTAATAGTCTGTTTTAAGTTGATAACATCTTATGTTTTGAATGCATTCTAAAGCTACATATTTACTCTCCCTCCACGTTTTATATTTTTGGTGTCGATTTACATCTTTTTATGTTGTGTATCCGTTAACAAATTATAGTAGTTATAGTTATTCTTACTACTACTATTTTTGTTTTTAACCTGCACACTGTCTTTATGAGTGATTAACCGACTGCCTTTACATAGATTATTCTTAATTTTACTACATATTTACCTTTACAAGTGAGATTTATACTTTCATGTTTCCCTCTTTGTATTTAGCACCCTTTCATTTCGGCTTAAAGGCATCCCTTTAATATTTCTTGTAGGGCTGTTCTAGTCTTGATGAACTCCTTTAACTTTTGCTTCTCTGGAAAATTCTTTATTTCTTCTCAATTCTGAAGGAAAACTTACTGAGTAGAGTATTCTTGGTTGGCAGTTTTGTTTTTTTTTTTCAGCACTTTGAATATATTGTTCCACTCCCTTCTGGCCTACAGAGTTGCTGCTGAAAAATCTGCTGATATTCTTATGGAGATTCCCTTGTGTGTAAGGAGTTATTTTTCTCTTGCTGCTTTTAAGATTCTTCTCTTGTTTTTAACTTTTGAAACTTTAATTATACTGTATCTTGGTGTGGCTTTCTTTGGGTTCATCTTATATGGAACTCTCTGAGCTTCCTGGGCCTGAATGTGTGTTTCTTTCTCCAGGTTAGGGAAGTTTTCAGCCATTATTTCTTCAAGTAAGTTTTCTGCCTCTTTCTCTCTCTCTTCTCTTCTGGGACCCCTATAATGTGAATGTTGGTCTGCTTGATGTTGTCCCATAATGCCTTAAGGTATCTTCACTCCTTTTCATTCTTTTTTCTTTTGGCTGCTCTGATTGGGTGAGTTCCACTCCCTGTCTTTGAGTCACTGATTTTTCCTTCTGCTTCATTTAGTCTGCTTTGAAACCCCTCTGTTGTATTTTTCAGTTCAGTTGTTGTATTCTTCTGCTTCGTGACATCTATTAGGTACTCTTATATTTTCTATCTCTTTGTTGAAATTCTTACTTTGTTCATCATTTATCCTTCTCCAGAGCTCAGTGAGCATCTTCATGACCATTATTTTGAACCCTTTATCAGGTAAATTACTTCTTTCCATTTTATTAAGGTTTTTTCCCTGAGGTTTTATCTCGTTCTTTCATTTGGAACTTAATCCTCTGTTTCTTCATTTTCCTTGACTCTCTGGGTTGGTTTCTGTGCATTAGATAAACAGCCACCTCCTCCAGTCTCGAAGGAGTGGCCTGGGGTAGGAGATGAACCTTTCTGTTCAACCCTGCCCCAGCTCTTGGTTGTCTCTCAAACCTCTGTGATTGTCCGATCAGCCTACTTTATTTTTAGTCTCTCTCAGTAGTTGAGGGTGTGCCAAGACCTGTCAGTGTCACAAAGGGGACTATATCAGTTGTTACCTAGATTCAAGCTGATTGGAAGCCAGACCCTGAGGCAGCGGCTTATGCACATATACCTCTCAGGGGAGACTGGGAGGTGGGCTTTTCTGTCGGTTTCCTCTGAGTTGAGCCCTGGGGTAGCCAGTTAAGAATGGTTTCCTTCTCTGCTACTGTCCTGTTGAAGCCATGAACACAGTACCACTGGCCACCAGAGCCAGGCTATCAGGGGTTGGGGTCTCTGGGCAGCAGCCATGACAGTCCACGTACCAGGTGTGTGCATTGCTCCTCACTCAGAGATGCTGATGACCCGCAGTGGGGCAGGGAGAGAGTATGAATGACGTGCCTGCCAGGCTCCTGTCTCTAGAGAGGGTTGCAGTCAGCCCCCAGATGAGTATTTCATTAGCACCCTGCCCCTCCGGCCATAGCTGAAGGTAAACTGACAGGCCTCTTTCACAGGGAGGCTGGTGCGTTTTGGGCTGAGGTCTCTGTACTGTGTTCTGGAGGCAGCTGGTGGAGAGCTCTCTCTGGATGTCTGGGGGCTTGTCTCTCAGGTGCAGGTCTTAAAAGTTGGGGTGCTGATGTGGGTTCACGTCCCTCACTCCTCAGAGAGAAGATCCAGGCTGGGAGTTCCCTCCCGACTCTGGGCAGCCCCTCGGGGCTGAGGTTTGTGGTGAGATGTGTCAGGGCCTCTCCTACCCACTTAAATGTGTTGTTTTCTTGTTCAGCTGATGTGTAGGGGTGCTCTGCTGGTTTGGGGTTTCTCCCCAGGGAAAATTGTTCCATATGTAGCTGTCAATTCCGTGTGTCTGCGAGGAGGTGAGTTTGGGGTCCTCCTTTGTCGCCATCTTGAACTGGACCAGAGGCAGTTTTCGTGAGGCTTTATAATTTGTTTTAATATCAGGTAGGACTAGACTTCTCCCACTGCTGTTCTTATTCTGAATCGTCTCCTAATTCTTCCTTGCTTTATTCTTTTTTTTTTTTTTGCGGTACACGGGCCTCTCACTGTTGTGGTCTCTCCCGTTGTGGAACACAGGCTCCGGACGCGCAGGCTCAGCGGCCATGGCTCACGGGCCCAGCCGCTCGGCGGCATGTGGGATCTTCCCGGACCAGGGCACGAACCTGTGTCCCCTGCATCGGCAGGCAGATTCTCAACCACTGCGCCACCAGGGAAGCCCCCTCGCTTTATTCTTGAATGAACTTTGTATTTAAC
The DNA here is from genome assembly GCF_964341445.2 of Mesoplodon mirus. Lineage (NCBI taxonomy): Eukaryota > Metazoa > Chordata > Mammalia > Artiodactyla > Ziphiidae > Mesoplodon > Mesoplodon mirus. Next base: position 29,611,746 of record NC_138996.1, read on the forward strand.
TAGCTCTAAGGGAAAAATCTGATATTTTTTTATTGGTTAAATTTATATTTTAAAAAAACTTGTTTCATTTCTTCCCATTTATTTACAAAGAGTTTTACAAAGTAGCCTTTTACGATTTTTAAAATTTCCTGTCTGTGCTTGTGATTTTCTTCTTGTCATTAATTTTATATAGTGTACTTTCTCTATTTTTTCTGCTAAGGTATCTAGTGGTTTATCTTGCTGGTTTGTTTTGTCCAGTGAACCAGCTTTGGGGCTTATTTTTCAGTTCTACTCTTTTACTATTTATTAATACCTGTTTTGTCTTTTTTTGTTGTTTTTTAATTTATTTGGCTGAGCTGGGTCTTAGTTGCAGCACACAGGATCTTTTAGTTACGGCATGTGGGACCTAGTTCCCTTTCCGTGAGCAGGGATCGAACCCGGCCCCCTGCACTGGGAGCGTGGAGTTTTAGACACTGGAGCACCAGGGAAGGTCCCACCTGTTTTTATCTTTAACAGTTCTGTCTTTTTGTTCACTTACTCTTTTTCTAGCTTTCAAGTTGTATGTTTATATTATTTACCTTTTTATCGATATATGTATTTAATGCTATAAAGTTTCCTGTCACAGTTGTCTTTCTTGGGTCCTGTAAATTCTGATGTGTACTTCCCCATCCTGTTACACATGTGCGTATTCAGTATGGTGTTTGTCTTGCTTTGTGAGCCAACCCCAAACACTTTTCCTTTAAAAGTGAGCCAAGCCCCTTCACACTTACTGCTCCGTTTGGCCTCAGTTCCCTGAAATTAGTGTTTTGGATGTACAGTACACGTCTGCATCTGTATCTGTCTGTCTTTATTTATGTTCACCTCTCTCATAGACACAGCAGAGAGTCTGGCCCCTTGTGTTTTGTTTTATTTGCTTTTACTCTTGATATTTAGGAAGTTTTTTACCTCTTATTTTCACCTTTGTGCTAATACCTTTGTGTAGGATCCTTGGTTTCTTCTTTTTGAACACTGACTGCCGGCTCCGTGCAGTGTGTAATATTGCAGTTAGCTGCTGACCGGTCTCCCCTGCCCTCCCCTACCTTGCTAGTCATTGTTCTCTGCTATGTGTCTTATAGCCATCACTTGCTGTGTCTTTTCTGTCATCACGGACCCTTCGTGTACGTGTAGAAACATGTAATTCTACAAGTACATACACGTCACTGTTTAACACCAGCCTTCTTGCCTCTGCCTCTCTAGTCCTGGTGGCTTCCCGAGCTCATTCTGTAATGGATTCTCCACTCATTTCCTGGTTGCAGTACTTCTCTGTTCATGCACATTCATAACGTTTGTTGTGACCTTTACCTTGAAGACTGGGTTTATCTAAATGATAAATCCTTGACTCACTTGAGTATGTTAAATATGTCACCTGAACCCATTCCATTCCTGGCCTGTGATTCCTCCTACAGAACAGCTGTCAAGTCTTTGTGTCTGTCTCACGTTATGGACATGCACTCTTAGAGTAAGCGGGAGTGTGACCGTCATGCGGTGCTCGGTGGGTCTCGGTCAGGCGAGGCAGCGGGTTGGAGGCAAGCCGTCAGAGCACGCCTGCGGGGCGTCGGTGGAATGCAGAGGGTGGCCGCTATGCCCTCGTGCCCTCCCGGCTCTCTCTCATGGAGTCTGCAGCTGCTGTGGTTGGACTTCTTACACGGCCCTTCTCCAAGAGAGCTCCCTCTGGAACCTCTGAAAGATGGTGTTCCCCTCGCCAAGTTGCATGGGGGGTGTCCCCTGCTTCTCCCGCTGGCAGAGCCATGGGGCTGCCTGGGCTGCTGTCTACCTTGGTCTTCAGTATCCCATCCTGCCATCTGCCTGCTGCTCCAGTCATGCATCATGTCTGCATCAAATTCCTTAAGCATGTCACATGAGATGTTTAGGTCAGAAATGCTAATGCTAAAACCAAACAGGTTTTGCATTTTTTTTTTACCTTAAAAAAATTGGACCTTTTTTTAAATATATTTTTTGCAAAAGAGGCTAGTAATACACTGATGCAAAAGTGACTTTATATCAGGAAAACAAACATGAACATTTGGCCAGCAGGAGAAAGTAATATAACTCTGACCCTTTGTGGGTAATGTGAGGATAAAAAGCTAAGTTTAATAGGTGACCGACATACAACTGAGAACAGTAACCCGGGAATGTTAGAGCAGAGACTGTGGCCCTGCTGGGAGAGAAGTTTCTTTCACTGAGAGAAACGCCCGTGGAAGTCAGCTTGGCAGTCAGTTACTGGTGACTGTGTCTGAGGGGTTCCTCTGTTTTGTTTTTTAGTAAAATGATCACATTTTGTTTGTCATGTTTACTTTAGTATGTTAAATATTTCATTTCGCTGAGTTTTTCTTCCCAGAGTCTCCTCTATTTGTATGGTAGAATTGATAGCCCATATGTGCTTTCAAGAGCAATACCAACTGAGGTAATTTAAGAAGATAGAGAATTGTATTAGTTTTCTAGGGTTGCCATACCGAAAACACAGTGGTGTAAGACAACAGAAATTTTTTCCTTGCAGTGTGGAGGCCAGAAGTCAGAAATGCAGGTGTCAGCAGGGGTGGTCCCTCCTGGAGGCTCTTTGGGAGAATTTCTAGCTTCTGGGGTTGCCAGCAATGCTCGCTGTCCGTCAGCTCCAGTCCCTGCCTCTGCTGTCACTGGGCTGTTGTCCCTTGGCCGCTGTCACCCGCCATCCCCCCGCGTCTGTCCTGTGTGGCCTCTCCCCATATAAGGTTTAGGGCCCATCTGGTTAATCCAGGATGATTTTGTCTTGAGATCCTTCATGTAATTATGTCTGCAAAGACCCTCATATTCACAAGTTCCAGGGATTAGGACTTAGACATATTTGAGGGGCCACTATTTAACCCAAGGCAGTAATAAATATTTCTGGTTTAGTACAGTTTTTAAGATTCTGATTTCAAGCAATTGGGTGGGGATGGATGCTGCAGTTTCCCCTCCTATGAAGAATCCTAGAAATGATAAAAAAAGATATATATTATCTTAAATACTGTAAATATATATTGTACTTGAGAAAAAAGGGGGGGCGCAACTCTCAGTGTCTTGGTGCACCCGAAAGGGTAAGGAGTCTGTGAGACACACTTGCATGGTCTGTAGCTGAAGGGCTTCCCGGTGGGGAGAGTGTGGGGTGGGGAGAGTGTGGGGTGGTGTCGCCAAGGAGGTGGCTGCAGCAGGGGGCTCCTCCCAGGGACAGCCTCGGGGTCTTTACTTGAGAAATGCAGTAGGAGAGACCAACAGAACACGTGCTGGGCATCCCCCCCTCCCCCAGGCCGTGGAGGTATCTGACGCCAGCACTGAGCAGTGATGTGGTCAGGGCAGCACCATAGGTGGCCGGGGTGCCCGCAGTTCCAGACCTGGTGTACACACGGGCCAACAGCAGAGCCCACCTATTCCCCATCTCTCACTGAGGGCCAGGCAGGGGCACCCAGGCAGCAGTGCCTGCCCATCCCCCAGCCAGGGGGTAGTGCAGCAGGAATCCCTGCCTTCTGGGCACCTTTAAGAGACATCGGATGCTGCTGGGAACGCCCCGAAGAACTCATCCGTGAAGAAACACTCATTACACAACTCGCAGCAGGACTGAGCATCACCCTGAGACGTTTACACCTGAAATGATGGCCTGTCTGGGATTGACGCCAAAATGATGGGAGTGGGTCCCGGCCAAGAAAGGGTGGGAGAGAGGAGGTGAGGTGGGTTACGCGTCGGTGATCGTTGAATGAGGGATTGCCAACCGGAATGGAGAGGAGGGCAGTAATGAGGTTAATGCCTTGTCTCTGACAGGCAACTCGAAACAGAGGCATGTGCCTGGGTTTTCTGTTGTGTTTTGTTGTGAATTATAAAATTAGCAACCAGAACAAGTGAAGATAGAAATAATGAAAATTTACCCAATTCTCAGGCGTGAGATTGGCAAGGGAGACTTTTCATTGTATACTTGGTTGTCTTTTTGTTTTTGTGTTTAGCACAAATTACCTTTATAAATATTTTTTTTTTTTTTTTTTTTTTTTTTTTTTTTTTTGGTGGTACGCGGGCCTCTCACTGTTGTGGCCTCTCCCGTTGCGGAGCACAGGCTCCGGACGCGCAGGCTCAGCGGCCATGGCTCACGGGCCCAGCCGCTCCGCGGCATATGGGATCCTCCCAGACCGGGGCACGAACCCGTATCCCCTGCATCGGCAGGCGGACTCTCAACCACTGCGCCACCAGGGAGGCCCACCTTTATAAATATTAAAATGTAAATCATTCACAAATGTTGGTAATTTTTCTTACTAATTACAAAACTTTTGTGACTTGTCTTACAACATTACAGTTACGAACTGCCGATTAACCATTTTCAAAACCGGAGGTTTACCCTCCCTTGTCTTATTTCCTAGAATTGGGTGGGAATGATTGGAAGGTGATAGCCCATCACAGAGTATTGCATTCAAGGCTCTGCTGACCCGAGAAAGGTCTAGGGATGAAGCTTAAGACCATGTTATGTGACTCTTGAGGAAAATGTCACCTGTTGTCTAATGGGTCATCACTAGGGTGAGGATCATAAGGTGGGAAAAGGTCAGGTCACACTTGGACAATGTTAAAAGCTGCAGGCTGACTTCAAGGAGTGAGTTAGGAGACTTCTTTCCTCGGCCCTTGGTTATTTCTGTCAGGAGATTTTTTTTTTTTAATTGAAGTATAGTTGATTTACAATATTGTGTTAGTTTCAGGTGTACAGCAGAGTGATTCAGTTACACATATATACGTACATATCTATTCTTTTTCTAATTATTTTCCACTGTATGTTATTACAAGATAGTGAATACAGTTCCCTGTGCTATACAGTAGGTCCTTGCTGTTTACCTGTATGTCAGGAGATGTTTTTGATGGTTCTTCTCCACACGCATCCTTGTCTTGGTTGGAAATGGACGTGGGGTGTGGGGAAGCCATGCACCTTTGGTGGGTTTATCAGAAAAACATTCCCGAGAGAGAGGGTGACGGAGTGCTGAGCGGTGGGCGTGGAGAGCTGAGAGTGTCGCCTTGTAAGTCAACAGGGTTGAAATGTATAGATGTCTGTGCTTCCTTCCTGTACGTCTGTCCCCTGGGCCTGTTGCCTCCCTTCAGAGGGCCCAGCCCTCCCAGGGCAGAGTCAGGGCAATGCACACGTGGACGCTTGCCCAGTGCCCCTCGCTTGCCTGCGCCTAGCCGGGCCCAGCTCCCTCCCAGGAGGTAACGGGTGGCTCCCGCCTCTCCTGGTGCCTGGTTTCCTTTCTGTGATGCTGTTTCTGGAGAGCAGTGTACTTCTGCTTTCCCTTGATGCCTTTGTGATTGTAGTTAGAAAAACTGTTCACATTTGAAATCTTCTACCTTCAGTATTTGAATCAACGACAACAGACCAATGTGAGATACAGCCGGGGTCAACCCATTTCTGTGAACTGGTGTTATTTAACGCCTGCCACTGAATGTTAAGTTGTTTGTTTTTTCTAAGTGCACTTTTGCTTGTCTTCATGATTTACAACTATTGCCAGTGTTCTTTAAGTCTATTCTCATGGTGATAAATGGATTCATTTGGGAAAATCAGCTGTTTTGATTAAAAGTGAATACAGGTTAGAGGAAGAAGCTTGTGTACAATTCTCTTGTCAAAGAGTGGCGATGAGGCAGCCAGCAGGGTTACTCCCTCGGCTTTGAGTGTCAGTCCCTGGCCCTCCGCTAGCCAGCTCATCTCCACAGAGCCCCTGCTTGCTGTCAGACTGAAAACAATCCAGCTGTCAGTGTGCTGAAAATAAAAATTGTGTGCATCTTTAGTTTTGAGGGGGTGGACTGCTTTTTGCATAGTCTTATTTATTTATTTTTTAGTACAAGGAAGACATTTTTTAAAAAAAGAAAGTGTGTTCTAGTTGTTTAGTTATCACCTTATGATTTTATTTTATTTCATCCAAAAGAAAAAAAAAAGAAAAAAATGGGAAACCTTTTAATTAGATGTATTTAAGTGGAGAAAAGAAATGTTTTACTTCATCTGGCTTCAGTTAAGCACCTTAACAGGTAGCATTATTTGGTTGATGCTTAGTAAGGAAATACAGTAGTTCCAGTTAAGTCTTTGGAAGTATGGAGACAAAGAGAAATGTTGAGTTTACTCAGCACTGGGTCAGGGATATAGCAAATCATTAGTATTAGGTATCATGTTGTCACATTAACTTTTTTCCAGAGTATAAACTATAAAACTATGTTTTAAAGTCTGAAACTACCTTGGTTGAGCATTTCAAAATCCTTAGGCGATTCTAAAACTTGTGCATCACTTCCTGATAGAGCATTCTGATAAGAACCAGGAGAAATCTCAGGTTTCTCAAAACAAGCAAAAAACATAGACATTAGCCTTGTAATTTCAAACCTGTGATTTGTTGCTTTGAAAATTAAGGATTGCTTTCAGAATTTAACATGATTTTTATTTTGGGCTCCTGAATTGCAAACCAAATATTTCTTTTTTCTTTTTAACAAAAGAAAATCCAGATGAAGAAACCCCTGTAAAAATATTTTAATAAAATGTATCTTTATTTCAGTATCTTAAATAGTGAAGATGAAGAAATATTCAATAATGAAGAGCATGAATATGCATCCAAAAAAAGGAAAAAGGACCATTTTAGAAATGACAAAAATACTCAGTGTAAGATGATTTTCATTAATAATTTCATATTTACTTGTTGAATACGTTGGTAAATTGAATTGCATTGACAGTACTATCTTAGGACGGTAAATGCTGATACAGTTATATAAGTAGCAGCACGGTATCCAGAGTTGCCCACTGACTTAGTGGTCAGATATTTGCAGCTCAGCCATTTAGTTGAGTACGTCATTAGTAAGATTTGCTACAATGAAACCAAAGACAGGAAAACCTACAAAACAGCCTCTATGTCTGAATGTTGAATAGCAGTCCTCAATTCAGGTCCATTCACTCCCAAGCAGTGAGGCCGAACCTTAGGGACCTTGACATTGGGCTTTGGTGCAGGAGACGCTGGAGCAGAAGGTAGACATGGTCAGAGCTGGAGCCATGCAGGCGGAACGGGGATGGGGAAGCTCTGAAAGGGCCCCTGTGCAGATGCCCAGACTTGAGTCCCTGAGACCCTGTTAGTGAATTCAGTCGTGCGCCCTCTGGAGGCCCCCATGGACAATGTAGTCATGATCCTCGGAGCTTTGGAATATGAGTGACTTGGAAAGTGTATTTAAATGGAACACCATATGGGGCAAGGAAAGAGGAAGAGAACTTTTATTAGGGTGTATACCAAATGCACTTTTATAACCATTTATGTTTGGATATGACTGCAGTCACTTGGTGACACTATTTTCTTCCAGGTTACCTAGACGTGGTACTGTCATAAATCATCTTTCATGTAAAGATGTTGCAGTACCTCTTAAACTGATATTAGGAAACGAAGCAATTCTGGTTGCATTTAGCCAAGTCAAAGCATCTCTTATCTATATGATGTCAGATAATTTTGTTAGCATGTGCCACTGTTGAAGTTCCTTAAAATCTTCATTTTGTAATGATTCACCAGCTTTTAAAAACAAAGTTAATTTTTATTCTAGGTTTTTATCGTGAAAAATGGATCTATGTCCATAAAGAAAGCACAAGAGAAGTAAGTATTCTGTTATAAATAAGAGTATATTTTGTATTGTTACTGTTGAATATGTGATGTCACATTAAATTGTTTCTTTTGCAATATCAGACCTGTGTCCACATTCTAAGAGGTGAAAGCATAAGAGGGTCTTGAGACAGTGTTTCGTGTGTGTGGTGTATGTCAGTGCCCCGTACGAATCCGAATCAGCAAAGGGCTGTTTCAGAAGAAGTGTGGACCCCCAGGTACTTGGATATTTCCTCCCCTGCCCTCCCCAAACGCTGTTCGTAGTGAGCCTCTGGTACTAGTAGGGTTGTGTCTTGGCTCTCCTGTGTCTTGGGTTGGTGAGAACAGTTTGTAAACCCCTCATTTATTTTGTAGAGTAGTAGCTAAGGCGATGTTGGTAGTTAAGCTGGAATCTGAGAAGAGCAGTTCGAGCCCTGCCCGCCTTTCTTTTGCAAAAGGTCTGTTCACCTCAACTCTGCATGTTTCCTTTTTCTCTTGGAGAAGCTTGCCTCCATCTGTTGTCTGAGAAACTCTGCATTTGCCTTATTTTGCAACAATGGGGGAAAATATTCAGGGAGCAGTTGTTTAGCATGTATTATGTTAGCGTAAGTTAAGGGTTCCAGAAGTGTTAATAGTGGGTGTTCTGAAACCACTCCAGCTTCCTAGAAGCTTAAGGATTAGATTCTGAGATAGAAAATTTATCCGACCTATTTGGCGATGGTTAACATTGTTAAATGGGTATGAAACCACCCTAACCCGTAACATACACTCCAGTACACCATTGGAAGGCGTTTGGCGAATCTGACCTAGTTTGAGCTTATGAAAGACTGTTAGACGTTTGGACTTCCCTGGTGGTGCAGTGGTTAAGAATCCACCTGCCAATGCAAGGGACACGGGTTCTAGCCCTGGTCCGGGAAGATCCCACATGCCGCGGAGCAACTAAGCCCGTGCACCACAACTACTGAGCCTGTACTCTAGACCGCGAGCCACAACTACTGAGCCTGCATGCCACAACTACTGAAGCTTGTGCGCCTAGAGCCTCTGCTCTGCATCAAGAGAAGCCACTGCAATGAGAAGCCCACGCACTGTAACAAAGAGTAGCCCCTGCTCGCCGCAACTAGAGAGAGCCCGCGCGCAGCAATGAAGACCCAATGCAGCCAAAAATAAATAAATAAAATTTATTTAAAAAAAAAAAAAGAAAGACTGTTAGACATTTCATTTGCTGGGTGTCACCACACTGATTACAGGACAGAGGTCCAGCTTCGGCTGCACACGCGGCAGAGGGGGAACTTGCTGTGAGTCTGCGGGGTGTTGCATGGGTCCTGGGAACCGGCACAGGAAGGGGCCAGGACTCGGAGCTGGTCCCATCTCTCTCCGCCTCACATCACGCCTTTGGTCTTCTCACCTGGGGCCCGCCAGGTGTTTGCTGCTTGTGTGCTTCAAACGTGTGATTTTATTTCCCCCCAAAGAAGAGGCTGTTGTGAGATGGGTGGCTGCCTGGAAGGAACACCAGTGTTTGGAATTCTGTTCACTGAGAAAGAGAATAGTTACCGGCTGTGATTGATTTCAGGTTATGATCGATATCCAGTTAATCTTGGCTTCCGCCACAGCTCCCAGGAAAATATTTTGTACTTAGTGGATATTCAGTAAAAATACATAATGAATGTTTTAAATAAGTGTATCTTGTTGGCTTGTGCACACATTGAGAGTGTTGTTGGGATTTGGGTGTAAAACCAAATCAGCCCTCATGGTGCGTCTTCCGTCAGAGACTAAGGATTTCCCCTCCAGCTCCCCCTCTGGCCCCGCTCCTGTCCTCTGTTTGAAATATGAGGCGTATTTGTCACCTCATGTCTTCTGTGATTATTCCCCACTTTATCTGTACCCACAACTCTGCATTGAAGATCTCTTTATGTTCTAAATATTCCAATACAGAAGATGGAGTTTAAAATGTCTTCTGAAACCTAGGGTAGAGATCTGTACAAACCAGTACAGAATATAGGGCATATCACTGCCCACAGTCACGTCCCGTCACCTCTAGCCCTTTGCACCCACACGCTGGTATTCAGAACCCCACCCCACTCAGGTGCCTCTTGGCCTTGATCCTGAGCGGCTGGGCGTACGTCCAGGCCTGAAGGCACACAGGACTCCCCGCAGAGGAATCAAATTCCAACATGTAGTTTATAGCAGATGCTTCTTCATAGTGGCCAAGCATGATTTATGTATTAGTAGTTGCACAGCCTAGAATACATCCAGTTATTTTATGACTTTAGGCTTAGTTTTGTCCTCCCCCAAATGCATGCCAACAAAGGAAATTGACAAATATTTAATCAATATTTATCCTTGTCATTCAGTGGTGTAGAAATGTCAATGCATAGTGTCTGGATTATACATAAATGACTTAAATTTAGCATTGTTTTAATTTTACACTATTTTCAGCTAAATATGGAATAGATCATAATAAAAATGAATATCCTTTGCCGAAATTAAAAAAGAAATTGCGCAGACTAATTCACGTTAACTGTTAACTCATTTTGACTCATGACTCATTTGACAGATTTTCATTTGTGTCTGTTTTTCCAGAGACACGGCTACTGCACTTTGGGAGAAGCTTTTAACCGCTTAGACTTCTTCAGTGCGGTCCAGGACGCCCGGAGGTTCACTTACGTGGCCAGAGTGAGTATTTTATTTCAGAGACACTTGATGACACTTTGGAGCGACTGCGTTTTGAGGATTATCATGTGAAATATTTAAGATGCTTTTGACAGCTGCGTACAGTTGTGCTTGTTCGCTGGTAGAGAACCCCCGGGGGCGGGCGGGCGGGCGAGGCTTCGGGCTGGTGCTGGGGCTTCTGCAGGCTCCCGCAGGGGCAGGGGCACGCTCCCCGCCCGTGGCGCTGTTGGAGATGCAAAGAGGAGGCGGAAGTTATCCTGGGAATCCTTACCCGGTGGCTTCACATGCGTTTTCTACTTTGTTTTTTTCACGGAGTATGATCCCTGATTACTAGAGGGACAGTGGGCTAACAGAAAGGGGAAATTTATACCGAATGGAACTCCACAGAAGCCTTATTGTGTTAATAACACGTTTTTAGAGGAAATTTTTATCTTGGCCTACATTCAGAAAAGAAAGGATCTTGGGCTTCCCTGGTGGCGCAGTGGCCACAACAGTGAGAGGCCCACGTACCGCAAAAAAAAAAAGAAGAAAAAGAAAGGATCTTGCCATATATTCCATTTACTGTCTGCTTTTATTTGCCTAACAAATTTATTCACCCTCTTACTATTATAGGCAAAGAGTAAGTGATGGGTCACGAAGCTGTTAATTTTCGATTTTTTTTTTTTTTTTTTTTTTTTGCTGTACGCAGCGCTCTCACTGTTGTGGCCTCTCCCGTTGCGGAGCACAGGCTCCGGACGCACGGGCCCAGCGGCCATGGCTCACGGGCCCAGCCGCTCCGCGGCATGTGGGATCTTCCCGGACCGGGGCACGAACCTGTGTCCCCTGCATCAGCAGGCGGACTCTCAACCACTGCGCCATCAGGGAAGCCCAATTTTGGATTTTTAATGGTGCTGTGAGACTCTGGAAAGATATTCCTTGTAATGGCTGCTAGGCGTTTGGAAGTGCTACCGGAAAGACAGAAAAATGGGTGGTTAAATGATTTGAAGCCTGAGTGTTTGGTTTGGTCCCGGTCAGAGTTTGCCGGGCATCCATGTGACCAGCGCCTGGAGTTCCTAGCCACGTACTCTCTGCAGCCTCGCCAGGTGGGGGCTGTGTGGAGGCCGTGGTCCCTCCGAGGGTTCGAGTTCTCCCAGGTGCCTGCGCACCAGACGGGGGGCCTCCGCCAGCTACCTCTTCCCTCCAGGTGACCGAACCGGGATTTGACTCCACTTTGTAGAAATGCCAAGATTTGAGTATCCAGGAAAACGTGTGTCAGCAGAGAGGTCTGTTAGACAGTAAGCGTTTACCCACATGCTTTTTGATAGTTCAGACCATGCTTATTTGCCTAATACCAGCCGCTCTGGACCGCAATCACACAAGGGATTTTACTCGTGGGGGCGTGAGAGAGACTCTGGGGCAGGACGGAGACGCGGGAGGGAGCATGGAGATGCGGGAGGGAGAACCGAGCCTCCTGGTTTCGGTGCCGGGCTTTCTGCTCGTCTTGCTGGTCCAGACCCTTGGTTTGCTGACTAGAGAAGGTCTGAGCGTTCTGTGCTCTGTGTCCTACTGAACCTGGTCACCTGAACAGCCTTGGGATCTTGGTTTTGTCCGCATGCTGATCTCTTTTTCACTGAGGAGCCTTTCTTCAGACGTTGTCCTCATCCTCGACAGTAGTACCTGGCAGATCGTAGACTTTCTCTGCTGGTTCTTTTGTAGTGTGTGTAAAAAAATACATAACTAAAAAGTAAAATGCATGGTGTGTCCACGTGCAAACGCGTGAAGTGGCATTTCTCTGCATCGCCTCTAGAAACGGCCGCCGGGGCTGGTGGCTTTGGCAGCTGCTGAGGCCACTATGCGAGGCCCGCCAGCACCAGTGGGCCCTCCCACACGGCTGGCCTATCTCTGTGGCACTTCCATGATGGCCGAGTGCTCCCGCCAGGTGGGGCCTCCCCATCAGGGATCCTCACCTCCTCACCCTCCTCCTGCCCCTGCTTCCTGCTCCTTCAGACCCTTTCCGAGGCCAGTTACCTTCCCAAACTGATCTGCTTATGTCTACCTTCTCCGAAAGACAAAGACAAATGAAGCCAGCTGTCAGTGACTCTGTGATCGGGTCCACATGCCGTGGCCGTGGCATGCTGTCCCCTGGCCCTAGTGACTCTCTGATCGGGTCCACGTGCCATGGCCATGATGTGCTGTCCCCTGGCCCTAGTGACTCTCTGATCGGGTCCACGTGCCATGGCCATGATGTGCTGTCCCCTGGCCCTAGTGACTCTCTGATCGGGTCCACGTGCCGTGGCCATGATGTGCTGTCCCCTGGCCCTAGTGACTCTGTGGTCGGGTCTGCATGCCATGGCCATGGCGTGCTGTCCCCTGGCCCTAGTGACTCTGATCGGGTCCACGTGCCATGGCCATGGCGTGCTGTCCCCTGGCCCTAGTGACTCTGATCGGGTCCACGTGCCATGGCCATGGCGTGCTGTCCCCTGGCCCTAGTGACTCTGATCGGGTCCACGTGCCGTGGCCATGGCGTGCTGTCCCCTGGCCCTAGTGACTCTGTGATTGGGTCCATGTGCCGTGGCCATGGTGTGTTGTCCCCTGGCCCAAGTGACTCTCTGTGTTTGGGTCCATGTGCCGTGGCCATGGCACACTGTCCCCTGCCCTAGTGACTCTCTGTGATTGGGAAAACATGCTGTGGCCATGGCGTGCTGTCCCCTGGCCCTAGTGACTCTCTGTGTTCGGGTCCACGTGCTGTACTGTCTCCTCTCCCTTCCCTTTCCTCCTGTTGCCCCCCCAGCAGGCCTGATGCCCCCACTTGCTTTCTTTTGATCGTGCTCTGTGCCTCACCTCTGGGTGATATGTCCCCCTGCACTTGCTGCCACCTTGCCTGTGGGGGTGGGATCCCCTCTCCCTCGGCACCCGCCACTGGGGCGGAAGCACTGCTTTGCGGGTCTGTTAGTGCGTCATCGTGTGGTCAGTACCCCTGAATCGCACTGAATCGTAGTTGGCCTCAGTGGCTGGAGCAGTGTACTTGGCACTTCTCTGCTGCTTTCATGTTTACACCACACCTACCAGGACAGTGAGGGTCTCTTGCAGTTCTTCTCAACAAGACAGTTTCCCATAACTTGTGCTGTGTTGTCCAGATGGCCACTCCTTAATATTAGAAGAGCTGTAGATGTACACGCAATGGTTTTGAAATGACTGATGAAAGAGCTTCCTTACATCTCGGATGGCATGCAGTAATATCTCCCCTAAGAATTTATATGAAAAAATTAGTAGAATGCATCTTTTAATTAACATTTTATATGAAATCCATTTGTTTATCTAAAATTAACATTTTAAACTGAGGCTAATCCATAATTACTACATAGTTTCGGAATAAAAATAGTATTAGAGTTTAGTGTTCAGTATAAATTGTTTTAGTTGTCAAAATAAAAATAAGTAGTTTGGAATGGAAGTTTAGTCTTTACTGTCCTGTACTTTGGCAGGAATGGAAATTTGACGTCTTCTAATTACACAAATCCAAATTAAATTGTCTCTTCCACATCCTGTATATGAAATAAGCCACTGTTGGTATTGTCTGTTAAAAAATATTTGAAACATCTTCATACCTAGGTTACTTTTACAATTTTTCAAAATTTTAGTCTGATTTTGAGGAATAAACATTGTTTTTCCAAGCTGCATTCGCTCAACTTTTTAAAGGAGAATAGAGAACTAATTTCATGTGCCATGTTCCTCAGAACATGGCACGTAATTTAGGGTCACTGTTGAATCACATAGGCAGTGCCTGCCGGCGCTGGTGGGAATCGTAAGGAAGATCTGTAAACATGGGGTGTGAGCTGCCCCTCAGCACTGTGGTGGGACGAGTGGGTGGTCTCTCACACACTCTTCGTGCATTCGGCCTGTTCTTAAACCTCATTCACGTTACATTTTGTCCATCTGGCCACGGATAAGTCCAAACACCACTTCTTACTCTGGGCTAACACGTGCGTAAACACACACACCGCCTCCGCTGCTGAGCTTCGTCGGCACACTTGTAAACAGTCGTGTTCTTCACCACCATTCAGCAGAATTTGTGTTACAAATGTAATGCTGTATATTTAGTTTCAGACTAGTTGGTTGTCAGTGATATGGCTATTGTGTTAAACTGCTGTTAAAACTATCTTGTAATTCACCAAAAAATGCTTATTTATAGGTTGAGAATGTTGTCTTGGCCGGCTGCTGAAAAGCCCTTAGCATAATTTATTGAACTATTAAATTTATTTCCAGAAAATCAATAAAAACTGGTCTTTACTCACTAGTAATTTTTCTCTCCTTAACTGATTATTTGCAGTTATTATTTTATAATATGTGCTGAGAAACTTCCTTATTGGGGGAAAAAAATGACAGTTAAGATGCAGTTTAGATTTGGCCCTGGTGAGTGGACAGTTCTTAATATCTGGTCCGTAATTGAGCTTACTTCTCATTCATCCCATTTGTATGTAATGTATAAGTAAATTAAAAGCATTTTTGGTCAGTTTTAGGACCTTACTTTCATTAAGATAAATCAAAGACTTATTTTAAGTAGAAAAATTAACCAAAGACTTGGAATTATTAGCACATATGTAGTTATTTTGCCACAAAGTGGGAGATTTATAGCAGTCAGAGTTGGTATTTTAAAAGGCCTTTGAAGTGGGCTTTTAGCTCAGTGTCAGCATCTTGACCTCCCGCCTAGTAGTCGGTATCCCCTGGTCTGAGGTGGGACGGATGAGAATGTTGGTGCCCACATTGCTGAGCACCCTTAGGAGAGGTGCACGGTCACATCCTGTGAGGTTGACTTGTCTTTCCAAACTAACAGTGTCAGGGAATCTTCTAATTCACATTCCAGCCATAGACCTCATCACATCTGTCAGCAATACACACTGAAGTTTCAGCAGTGCAGAGAGGTGGCATCTGTCCGTAGTGTCAGTGCACACCCGGAAACTGGGCAGCCCCTCAGTGCCAGCCCTTCCTGGGGGAGAGTTGGGTTGTGTCTCTCTGTGGAGCATGTAGGTCATGCATGGTGGCTCCCTGGAACCCGAGGCCCCCCAGCACTGCGGGGACAGCAGCTACGGGTCCCCTGCGAGAGACGGGGCGGGCGCAAGGAGGGCATGGACTGGAAGTGTCGGCATCTGGGGGCGATGGCCAAAGAGGCTGTCAGGAAACTCCCTGAGAGCAGCACAGGGTAGCAGTTGAAATGTATGACAATGCCAGGTGTGCTGTGCTTCCTAAAGTAGGTTCCTCTTAGGGGAAAAACTCTCAGAATCGTTCCGTTTATGTACCTTTATTTGGGTTATTTGGAAAATGCGTTTATACTTCATTCCCTGCCTGTGGTCAGTGAGCTTTGTTGCCATCTGTGATGACACATTATTGACTTTATTTGGCTTGTAAATAGTGACTGTTTTTTACCTTGGTTACCTTAACTTCCTCACATTAACTTCCCTGTAATTGGAATGTGTTACTCACTGAAGGTTTGGTTTCTCTGAGCTTTATTTGAAGCTTCGTCACAGGAGCATCAGGTTTTATCTGTGACAGTAACTCAGCCTCTTGACGGCCCTTCCAGCTCGCCCGAGGCTCCTCCCTGAGCTCGGGGAAGCCACGCCCGGCAGCGGGCCGTCCTGTGCGCGTCGCCCAGGGAACAGCGGGAGGTGCCGGATGCTGGCTGTGTGTGCTGCACCGTCATATTCGTAGCGTTAGGAGAGTTGAACTCTGTAGCTTAATTATTAAAATATTTGTTGAGAAACATTTTAACAGACGTTAATACTCACTGCTAGCATTCACGGCCTGTTTAGAGAATAGGTGCTGCCCGGCGGGGCAGGATCTGTGAGGTTTAATAATTGGTCGGGCCTTTCCAGCGGTGCTGCTGAACCTGTCGTCTGTGACGTATTTAAGTCCCTTCTTGTACTCGGGGTCGTACAGAAGGAATCTACTAACCCCCTAGTCACAGTAGGGGATCAGGAAATATTAATAAATACAGGGTGTGCTTAGGGTGTAACAGATGCACTTATTAGGGTGCTTACGAGAAGTCGGTCATGGAAGGTTCATGTTTATACAAGGTGGAATCGCGCAGAATAGTAATTTCTCCATTTAGAACATTTCACTAAAGGGGTAGGACTTCCCAGAAGCGCATACGATATTCTTAAAGGATATTTCAACAACTTTATGACTTAGAAGGAAGTTTGGCAGTGGAAACCGGATTTCTAAGAGGGATTGTTGGGTAGGGGTAGGGGATTAAGAGGATCAAACTACTGTGTATAAAATAAACAGGCTACAGGGATACACTGTGCAGCACAGGGAATGCAGCCAATGATTTATAATAACTGTAAATGGAGTATAAGCTTTAAAATTGCCAGTCACTGTGTTGTGCACCTGAAACTTATACAAATGAATAAAATAAAAGGATCGTTGAGTGACTTGGCCAGGAGGATGCAGCAGGGCCGATTTCCTGGTTTTGCACTGTGGCTCTTGAAGTGAAAGGCGCCAGGGACCAACGGTCGGGCTTGGAGGCCCCACGGACGCCAGGGGAGCTCTGAGAGGCCACAGCGAGTGCAGCCCCTCTGCAGCTCAGCCCGGCCCCCAGGGACTGCCTACGTTTTGTCACAGACGTGTACGTGCAGGATCCCACCCCGAAGAGCCAGAGACGAGGGTGTCGGTGTGAGCCGGAAAAGGGGCAGTGAAAAGGTCTGGTGACAGGAGGCCAAGGGGACGAGTGCGGATGCGCCACTTGATCTCAGTGGACAGACCCTGAGTTCTCACTGTCCTTCGAGATGGCACACCTCTCATCACTTTCTTTCCATTTTTGTCCTGTGTCAGGGTTAACTGCGGGAGGTGGAGGTCAGAACGGGACCCGGCCTCGGGCCGAGGAGTCGGGCGGCCGAGTGGTGGGCCCGGCCCTGCTCCAGGTGCACACAGGCCATCCCGGGAGACTCGACGGCTCACAGAGCACCCTCGCTGCCTCTTCACTGCTGATGCGCTGCCAGCTCGGTGGGCTGGGTCACCGTGCGCGGCAGACGCTGACCTGAGCCACAGAGGGGTTCCCGTCTTGCGCATGGGTTGCCTGCGTGAAAAGTTTAGTTGTAGAGTTTTGCTTAAGTCTTTTCACTGTTCCACATTCATGTATTAGAGGAATGACCGTGTTTTTGAGGAATTACTTCTAAATAGCGAGTCTGCGGGCCTGAACAATGTCCCCCAAGGTTCACGTCCACCTGGAGCCTCAGAATGTGACCTTATTTGGAAGCGGGGTCTTTGCACGTGTCATCAGTTAGGATGAGGTCCTGCTGGAGTGGGAAGGGCCCCAAACCGATGACTGTGTCCTTAAGAGAAGAGGAAACAGAGGCGCAGTCACAGGGAGAAGCCACGTGAAGAGACTGGCCCAGGGACTCCACAGCACTGGGAGCTGAGCGAGGCAAGGAGGTCCCCTCCCTGGGCCAGGACGTACCAGGGCCCTGCCGACACCGGGGTCTGGACCTGTGGCCTCAGAACCGCTGACGTACCCCGCGTGGCGGAAACCGTGCAGCAGGGCCGTGACTTCTCCCCTGGGGCGCCGTGTGCTTTTCCCCTTGAGAGGAGCGGTCACACTTGTTCATGTTTTGTCTTCTGCGAAGGACCGAGCATACTTCTTCCCACGATAGTCAGATAGCCTCACACCATCTCACTTCGAACGTGTGGAAAAGGAACCTGTGTTAATTCCTGACATGTGTGGAGACATTTTAAAACAGTGGCCTTTTGAGTTCAGGGCGACTGTTGAGAGGGACCATCCGTAGAATCTCTGACCTGAGCCTTTGTGTGTCACGTTGCAATGTCTTGGGTCGCAGCCCAGCTTGGTCCCTGTCACGTGCCCACCCGCTGGGCACCCCACACACACACATGCCCCCAGCACCCGCAACGGACCTGGAGCTGCTCCACTCGCAGTGAGGGGACGGATGAGCAGGTTGTCCTGTGAGTTGTTGTGGTGATTTTTTCCATGGTAAACATTCTGCACAAATTCTACCTGAATATGAACTGGCTTATAAGAGACTCTAAAATAATTAATTTGCCAGTCATTTTACTGAACCTACAGGCACCTCCTCTTTTCAAAAATACTGGTATTTAGAAATGGAGGAAGTTCCTTATTAGAAAACAAATTCTTCACAAAAGGAATGCCCTCTGAGTTCCTTAGCACAAAAAGATATGTTTACATGTTATTTTTTAAAAAACGTCCTTCTTGTTGATTCAAGAATTGGCTATAGGCTACTTACTCCAGGAGTTTCCTCTCATTTTTCCCTTTAAAAAGTGTTGGATTAAAGTGAGCTAGCAAAATATGTAACTGCTCCTAAGAACAAGATTCATGAAGGAGAAGAGACCACGTGGGACCTCCCAGGGATGCCTGGTTCCAGTTGAAGGAAACACTGCTGGACACTAACTGGACAGTTTGACCTCAAGAGAATTAAATTAGATGATGTAGCTCTGACGTTTTATGGGATGTGTGTGTCCAGCCAGCAGGAGTGCGCCGATTAGATGGCATGTCCTCTGGAAATTTGAAATATCACTAGCACAGAGTCTGCAAGTGTCCAGTACCATCTTCATTTTTCTTTAACTTCCTGCATATTTATGCTGCCAACAATGTAACTTGTAGAATGTGACCAAACGCAAGAACTAAGAATTCTTTTAACAAAACTGAAATTATAGATTGTGCAACAATTGAATTCATAGAAGATAACAGTTTTTCCTTCTGCCAGTATTAGAAGTCAGTGACTAGGATGAGAGTCAAATGAGGTGTTAATTCCCACGGAGCATGGACAAGAGGGACAGTCCGAAAAGAGGTCACTTCTTACAGGCCATCTGCCCGAGCTGGTCTCCCAGATGGGACCCTTGTTCTCGACGCAGCCTGCGTTTGCTCTGCTTGAGATACCCTCATCCCTGGGGGAGGAACGGGGCCACAGACCTTGGGAGAACCTGATGGAAGCTCCTGACACTCCCCTGAGAGTTATAAAAACATGGACGCAGAGTCTGCGAACAAGCCTGGATGCTGGCACTGCTCCGGCTTTGTGAACATCTCGGCGAGAATCTGCTATTGCAGAGTTTAGGTCTCATTCCTTTTTCGTTAAATACAGTCAAACTGAGAAGACTTTTAAAATCAGGTAATCAACTTGCACATCGCTGAAGCCTGTGGAAGCTGTTCGCTGCGTCCTGACACACGTGAGGTGCACGGGACGCAGCGTGGCACGAGTTTGCAGTGTTTCAGTCCTGAATCCGGTCCCTGTTACTGTGTGACTTTGGGGTCATTTTCCTCATCTCTGGGCCTCAGTTCTCGTTGTGCAGAGTGATAATACAGTACGTCTCCTAGGGGTGTTGTAAGAATTAGGCAGTCACGTCCAGCCCTTCCGGTAGCGCCTCGGTAATAACGGGTCAGTGTGGAAATCTGCGTGAAGCCAGGAGTGAAGACGGACGGCCACCGGCCTCCGCCCGTCGAGGGTGCCCTGTGCTGCACGAGAGTGACCCAAGCATGAAACCGTCACCCTCTGTCCTTCCCGCGCACCCACGCTGTCATCCTGACCATGTGACGCGTGCGCTCGGGCATTCCAGACATGCCTGGGAGCTCAGATAGCTGAGGTTTTCTGTACTTTTATTTAATTCTAGCTTTAGTATGTTATCATCAGAGAGTTCGGCCTGTACGATCTCTGCTTTTTTGAAATGCATTAAATTTTCCTTTGTGGCCATTTTCATAGTGGATTTTTGTAAATATTCTATTAACACATAAGAAAAATGCAGATTCTCTATTTGAAGGATCTAAGTTTTTCTGCTTATTTATTAAACAAGGTTTGGCGGTTATATTATTTAATTCTTCCACATCCTTACATGTTTAGAATTGTTAAATTTGAAGAGACGTATAAAAATCTCCCACAATATTTTTATTTTGACAAATTCTCTTTAAGTTTCCAACAGATTTTGTCTTATATATCTAGCTGAATAGAGGCTAATGCGTGGTTATATCTTTGTAAATTGTCTTCTGGGGGCTTCCCTGGTGGCACAGTGGTTAAGAACCCACCTGCCAATTCAGGGGACATGGGTTCAAGCCCTGGTCTGCGAAGATCCCACATGCCGCGGAGCAACTAAGCCCGTGCACCACAGCTACTGAGCCTGCGCTCTAGAGCCCGTGAGCTACAACTACTGAGCCCATGTGCCACAACTACTGAAACCCACGCACTTAGAGCCCATGAGAAGCCACCTCAATGAGAGAAGCCACCGCAATGAGAAGCCCGCGTACTGCAACGAAGAGGAGCCCCCGCCGCACAACTAGAGAAAGCCCGTGCACAGCAATGAAGACCCAAAGCAGCCAAAAAATAAATTAAAAAAAAAAATTGTCGGGCTTCCCTGGTGGCGCAGTGGTTGAGAGTCCACCTGCCGATGCAGGGGACACGAGTTCGTGCCCCGGTCCGGGAAGATCCCACATGCCGCACAGCGGCTGGGCCCGTGAGCCATGGCCGCTGAGCCTGTGCGTCCAGAGCCTGTGCTCCGCAACGGGAGCGGCCACAACAGTGAGAGGCCCGCGTACCGCAAAAAAAAAAAAAAAAAAAATTGGCTTCTGCACTTTTATGTTAATTACCATTTTAACCTAAAATTTCACTGTCATCTATTTACATGGTCACTCTTGTGTTTGCACATCCCACTGTGGTGGTTTTTCTGGTGGATGCCCTGTGGATAACTAGCTAACCCACCATGCCAACCCCATGCCTTCTGCTAGTGAGTTCAGCCTTTTTCTAAAGGATTTTTTTACGTGGTATTAGAAAACTGTAGTTTTGTTGATGATAGAAGGGGGTAGTTGGAATACTTATTCCCTTTTGTGACAATATCCATTCTCAGACTAAGACCTGGTGTCAGGGGTCCTCCTCACTTTGAAACTACTGAGGACCCCAAAGAGATTTGCTTATGTGGGTTTTGTCTATTAATATTTACCATATGGAAGTTAAAATAAGTTTTAAAAAAATTTCTCTATTTAAAAATAAAGAGGGCTTCCCTGGTGGCGCAGTGGTTGAGAGTCCGCCTGCCGATGCAGGGGACACAGGTTCGTGCCCCAGTCCGGGAAGATCCCACATGCCGCGGAGTGGCTGGGCCCGTGAGCCATGGCCGCTGAGCCTGCGCATCCGGAGCCTGTGCTCCGCAGCGGGAGAGGCCACAGCAGTGAGAGGCCCGCGTACCACAAAAAAAAAAAAAAAAAATTAAAAATTAAATAAATAAAAATAAAAATAAGGAGTGCCTGTGTCCTCCCGTGCCCATCTTCGCAGCGTCTGCGATGGTGGAAGATGGCGCGTTCTCAGGGCTGGATTCAGCGTGTGCAGCATCCTCGTGGGGTCCCGGGACCCTGTATTGCACACGAGCGAGGCGGCAGTGGTGCCAGGGAAGTAGCTTAGATCTGGGGTCCCGGGGGCTCCCTGGAGAGCTCTCTGAGGGCCGTGGCCCACGGGCTCCACGCTCTCATTTTTCTTTGTGGAGCAGGAGAGGCGTGTATTTGCGTATTCTGGTCCGTTTCTCTCAGGTCCTGAGCGTCTTGAGAGCAGGGAGCCTGTCAGGGAAGGTTGGTTGTTACTCACTGCCCAGGGCCGGTGGCTCGGTCTGCCGGGTCAGCGCTGGGAGCCTCACCCCTTCCGGCTGTTGTTAGCAGTGAAGCTGGCCTCAGGTCTCTAAGTTGGTTGTAAACGCAGGCGGTGGAAAGGGTCTGAGTCAGTTAAAGTGGTATTGATTGTGATGCTGGTAGAACAGGGAAGACGGAAGACGCTAACAGTTTGCTTTGTGGCCGCCTGGAGGGGTGGGACAGGGAGGGCCAGAGGGAGACGCAAGAGGGAGGGGATATGGGGACGTGTGTATACGTATAGCTGGTTCACTTTGTTATACAGCAGAAACTGACACACCATTGTAAAGCAATTATACTCCAATGAAGACGTTAAAAAAAAAAAGATTGAGGGGCCGGACTGACCTTTTGTAGCCTTGGGCTTCTCAGGTGTTCTCTGGCCAGGGCCCTGGAGTGTTGTTTCTGTATTCACTGCAGTACGGGACACTTTTATGTAAATATACTGGAGGGCCTCCCTGGTGGCGCAGTGGTTGAGAGTCCGCCTGCCGATGCAGGGGATACGGGTTCGTGCCCCGGTCTGGGAGGATCCCATATGCCGCGGAGCGGCTGGGCCCGTGAGCCATGGCCGCTGGGCCTGCGCGTCCGGAGCCTGTGCTCCGCAACGGGGGAGGCCACAGCGGTGAGAGGCCCGCATACCGCAAAAAAAAAAAAAAAAAAAAAGTAAATATACTGGAAGTTGCAGAATGACTTTTTTCCCAACAATCATCATGTGATTGTCATATTTGCAATTGTTTTTTAACTTCCGCGGTCAACATGGCAATGTGAGTAAGTGAGTTAGCATTTTCTTTTCTCCCTCTGGAAACTCACAGAGGCAGCTAGGAGGATTGGGAAGGAGAGATGAAAAATTCCTTTTTCAGAGAAACAGGCAATGTAATTCACAGATTCTAAAATCTGTTTAAGGCTTACCCAGAGTGGCTCAGATTGGGCAGAAACAGTATGGGAAGAAGTGAATGGATGTGTCCAGGTGGCGAGGACTTGGCAGAGGCAGCTCTGGACCACACCAGAGACACGCGTGGTCCAGGGCGAGTCCCCGCGTGGGAGGCGGAAATTACAGGACGTGAGGGGACGCAGGGAAGTGGCCGACACAGGATTCCTGAGACCCAGTTTGTACAGAGAGGTGGGCCGTGGGTTCACCAAAGACTGATACGGATGAGCCGTATTTGTGACAACCAGCTCTCCCCGGAGCGGCACAGGGGAGGGGACGGCACTGGGGCAGAGAAGCGGGAAGGCTGTCCCGTCCTTCCCAGGCCTTCCCCGCCGGCCACCGTGCCGGCATCGTGTGCTGAGAGCAGCCGAGCCCCTGACGGAGCAGGAGCCTGGGAGGCACGCCGGGCAGCAGCTGCGGGAGGAGCAGTGCCGTGCGTGTCAGGCGGGAGGCTGCTGGGGCAGATGTGATGTGAGGCCGTCGGGGAAGGTCCGGCTCGGCTCGTGTCAGGCTGGGGCATTCAGAGGCGAGGGCACAGCAGGGCGCTGGGTGGACCCCCAGAGATGTGCCGTGGTGGGGAGGGTGTCACGGCCTGCGGCCTGCGCTCTCCTTCCCTGTCACTTGGGGGCGTTTCCCTTCAGAGGTGATGCTCACCTGTAACTCCCCCCCTCTTCCCCCCACAGCTGTTGCAGCTGATCGCAAAGTCCCAGCTGACCTCGCTGAGCGGTGTGGCCCAGAAAAACTACTTCAACGTTCTGGATAAAATCGTTCAAAAAGGTAAGGTGATGACTGATAGTTTTAATAATCTAAATCTTAATTAGAAATTCGGTGCAAGGAGATTGGATTTTTCTTTTATTTCCCCCCCAGTATTAATGGTGTCAAATAATGAGATGGTGTCAGGGCAAGGGCAAGGGCTCAGCTTGGCTGCTCAGTTCTTGGTGTTGTTATTGCTGTTCTTTAAAAGGTGCTTTTGCATACAGAAGAACATATTGTAATGAGAAAGATAATTTTTTTTGTTTTGGGGCCACACTGCGTGGCATGTGGGATCTTAGTTCCCCAATTGGGGATCAGACCTGTGCCCCCTGCAGTGGAAGCGCGGCGTCTTAACCACTGGACCACCAGGGAAGTCCCAGAGAAAGGTAATTAATCCCTGAGTTTTAAAAAGACACTTACTGTTTCATGGGTAACTAGTTACCGCTCACCTTAGCTGTATAGTGTTTCTATAATTAGCAAGGTTGTGACTTAGTTCTTAGGCATCAGATAAGCCTGTCATTTTAATTTAATGTTTGTCCTGATTAGTTAGTGGCCAGTAATAAACGGAACTTTGAGTTTATGCATATATATGCCATTTTAAATATCCATTCTCATGATTAAGTCTAAAAGAAAACAGAGTCTGACAAGTTTAAAGGCAAAACTGTAGACTCAACCAAAAATACACTATCAGACAATATTTTGAAATTTTAAAATCTCATCATACTTGTGATATCTCAGAAATGATGCCACTTTGGAGTTGCAGTGAAATTAGATCATAATTTTTTATTGTGGTTAAATATACATAAAATTTACCATCTTAACCACTCTTAAGTGCACAGCTCAGTGGTGTTAAGTACATTCACATCATTGTGCAACGATCACCACCATCGTCTGCAGAGCTCACCTGGCAGAGCTGACACTCTGTCCCCATGAACACCAACCAGCACGACCCTCCCCCCACTGCCCAGCCCCTGGCGCCCACCATCTACTTTCTGTCTCTATGAATTTGACTCTTCTAAGGACCTCATGTAAGGAGAATCACACAATACTTGTTCATTTGTGGCTGGTTCTTATCATAAGGTCTTCAAGTCTCATCCACATCATAGCACATGTCACAATTTCCTTCCTGTTTAAGGCTGAGTAATATTCCATTGTGTGTATATATCACACTCTGTGCATCTGTGTTATCTGTTAATGGGCCCTTGGGCTGTGAAAGCAGGTCATTCTTAACAGTGGGGGTTGACTGTATCAGTGTATTGTTTTGGTTGTTGTTTCTTCCAGTTCTCGATGACCACCAAAACCCTCGCCTAATCAAAGATCTTCTCCAAGACCTAAGCTCTACCCTTTGCATTCTAATTAGAGGAGTGGGGAAGTCCGTTCTGGTGGGAAATATCAACATTTGGGTTTGCCGGTTAGAAACTATTCTCAACTGGCAACAGCAGCTACAGAATCTTCAGATGACTGAGGTATGCATTTCTTGGCCTACAAGTGAGTACGCTCTGTTTTTCTATTACAGACACTGTTGTTACTTCTAAGTGTACGTGAAAGACTATTACAGCTTCTCCAAAGGTTTTTTTCCCTTACATCTCATAAATATTAAACTGTTGTAAGATGGATTAAGACCAGAAGACCCTTTAATGGGTTATAGGTGTCATTGGAAAGACAGTGGGGATGGTAATTATTAAAAAGAGCTGATCCTGTGGGTGATGAGGTGGTGAATTAATTTACCTTTACAGATTAGGTATTTCAGGCTAAGATAACGTTCAGTGAATTAAGGCTAAATTGCATAGTAGTGACTCTCTTCATCTGCTGTGGCTTCTCTAGGGTTGATGTGTTGTACGTTGCATGGTATGTCCATGTGTGTGTAGTTCAGAAGGAGCATGGAGATCACTCCAGTTGTTCTGATGTTTTTTGTTTATTCTGGTAACTAGTTTCATCAAGAAAAATGTTGACCCTATTGACTAAAGTGTTTTAGGTTGTGTTTTATTTATATCTGGCTGCTTTCAAAGGTGGCCTTGGAACACCGTAACTTTGGGCCATTTATCTGCTATCTAAACGTGGGATTTACAAAGAGCAGTGATTCCCTAATTAAGGCCCTGCAGTTACAAGGGACGATCTAACATCCGGTGTCCAGGCGGCCTTGGTGTGAGCGCCGCACAGACCCCACCTCGTTCCCACGGGCAGGGGCTTGTGCTGTGAGGGCCACCTGCCTGAAGACATGCACCTGGGGTGTGTCTGGTATCCAGGCCTTGATAGACGTGGCCAGGTGCCACTGTCCCCTAGTAGCTGATGCGTGGTGACGCCTCGTCAGCTGGCGAACTCGGGGAGCGTGGGTGTCAGTGGTCGGGATCCCCAGGGAAGGGAATGCTTGTCGCGCAGGTCCAGGCAGGGCCGCTGCTGGGCATTATCTGGAGAGAAGTGGAGAGGAAGGAGGGGCGGGCGGCCTTCCCATTGCCTGGGCCTCAGACGTCAGCGTGAGTGCCCGCTCCCGCGCCTTCTCACTGGAGTAAGTGCGCGGGTCCTCCCAGCAGGTGGACAGCGGCCTGACGCTCAGCGACCTTCCCGTGCACATGCTCAGCAACATCCTGTACAGGTTCTCGGATGGGTGGGACATCGTCACTCTGGGTCAGGTGACCCCGACGCTGTCCGCGCTTAGCGAGGACCGGCGGCTGTGGAAGAAGCTCTGCCAGTACCACTTCGGCGAGAAGCAGGTGAGCACGCGCTCCGGCCCCCGCGGCCAGGCCTGGCCACTTCGGGGAATGGACTAGAATCACTTACGGGAAAGCTTGTTCTTCATGTTGAGAATGAGCTGTGATTCTAAACACAGCCCAGAACAGAGAAGCAGAACAAGAGCAGGTTCTTCCTGTCGAGGACGGGCCCCTCGTCTTTCCCGTAACTCGAGGCCTCTCTCCGGGTGGTGTGTCACCGCTGAGATCACGGTGGCCATCCGCTCCCCACACCCCTGCCCTCCCAGGACCGGGACTAGCCACGGGGACCGGCGGACTCGTGTGTGTCCCCCTCATCGTTGCCCCCCTCCTCGCCCCCTGCCCCGTGGTGTTTCTGGAGTGCAGCACCGACAGCTGGGCATCCATGACACGCACGGCAGCGTCAAGGGCAGGGGACAGCCTCGGACGGGGCAGGGGGCGATCCTGCCCCAGGGGGTCCTTGCCAAGGGGACAGACGTCACGTGTCTCTTCAGACACGGGCTCGGGGGACGTGTGGGGTCACGTGCCCGTCCCCCAGGTGGACACGGCCACTCCGGAGGGCATGGTGGGCAGGGGCGTCCTGGCGCTGAGCAGGGTCAGGCCCTGAAATGGAGAAGTGCGTGCTGGAGGGGGCGCGGCCAGGCCACGGGGCCA
This sequence comes from Mesoplodon mirus, assembly GCF_964341445.2. NCBI lineage: Eukaryota > Metazoa > Chordata > Mammalia > Artiodactyla > Ziphiidae > Mesoplodon > Mesoplodon mirus. Next base: position 29,638,644 of record NC_138996.1, read on the forward strand.
CCATGGTCCCCCTTCCCGGGGCGGGCGGTGGGGGGGGTGCCCCGGAGTGGAGTCCAATGTTCCGAGGAACCGAGAAGCTGTTTCTCAAAGTCGCCGCCCCATCGGGCGGCCCCCGACTGCTCCACGTCCTCGTCCCCGCCCGTTACTCTGAGTGTTTGGTCACAGCCTCGCGGGGGGTGTGAGGGGCTGCCTCCTCCCATCCCTGATGCCCGAGGCGCTGAGCATCTTTTCATGTGCTTGTTGCCCATTTGTATGTCTTTTCAAGTCCTTTGCCCATTTTGTTTCTGTTACTGAGTTGTGTTCTTTTTGTGTTCTAGTTACAAGTCCCTGGCAGATACATGATGTATGTAACTTATTTTTAGCTTAATAGTATGTCGTGGACATCATTCCAGATCAGAACCTTTAAGTCTGTTTAACAGCTGCATGGTATTCCATTGTATAGATGGAATTATATTTGAAATTTAATTTCAAATAATTGAATGTTTCATGCAGTATACTGCTTTTAAAATTGTTATGCTATGAAAACCATCTGATTCTGAACAGAATTTTGTTTGTCTAGTTTTGTAGACACTTGATCCTTTCAGAAAAAGGTCATATCGAATGGAAGTTGATGTATTTTGCACTTCAGAAACATTACCCCACTAAGGAACAGTATGGAGACACACTGCACTTTTGTCGGCACTGCAGCATCCTCTTTTGGAAGGTAAAAATTTCAGATGTACTCTTGGAGTTTGAGGATTAAAATTTGGAGAAACAAACTATTCACCTAACGGTAATGGTAAAAAAAAAAAAAAAAAAAAAAGTTGTATTTGTGATAAGATAATTATGCACCGCCAAGGACTGAGGCAGGGGAACAGGTTCACAAAAGTAGAACAACTTGCGGTTGGACCTGAACGTCGGGCCACCCACCCCGTCCCCTTGCACTGTGGTAGCATGTGGGGGCCTGTCCCCAAGGGCGGTGAGCGATCTGGCTGGCGCCTCGGCCCAAGTCCTGGTGGGGCTGCTTTCTGCTGTTGTCGAGGCTCAGCCTGAGATGAGGCTCAGGATCCCCCACCCTCTTCTGGAAGCCGAGGGGGGCCCCTCACCTGTCCTCCACACTCGGCCTCAGCCTCCACTGTCGGGACCCCCGAAGACGGCAGCTCCAGGGGGCTTCTCCTCACAGCCCTGTGCCTGGAGCGGAGGCGAGGCCCACGAAGGTGCCCGGGTTTCTCATGTGTTTGAGCCACACTTAGCAAGTCTGGTCCTCGGTGGAGACGGAGCCATGTCCGCAGTTGTCTGGGCCCTTCCCCTCCCTCTCTGGCTCCCTTACTCTCCTGTCCAGACTCTGATTAAAACAAGTTTCCAGGGTGGGGGAGTGGGGTGCTTCCATGCACCTCCTCTCAGTAAAATCATTTCCATAGTTTGCCTTGAGTTTGAATTTGCTTATTAACGTTGTGAAACTTCACTAGGGAGAAAAGTGGCGAAACTGGCAGGCGGTCTGCGCCTGCCCCTCCGTGTCCTCGGGCGTGGCTGTAGGGCCGCAGGCCTTCCTCCTGGTCAACACCTTGGCGGTTTGTGTATTTCTTTTGCTCTTCGTTTATCTCTAATTTGTTGCCTGGATTACATGGCAGACTCTAAACTGTTGGGAGAGAAATGACTACTTTAAATTGTTTTCATTTCAGATTATATCCGTGGTAATGTGGCTCTTTTTTAACTATAACCTGTGGTTGTGGGGTGAGAGGCCCTGTGTCAACAGAGCTTTACCTCCTGTGCTGCAGGCGAGCAGGTCCTGCTGTCCCCACCCATGACCAACAGGAGGTCACGTTATTGGTAACTTGTTGTTTTGTATTCTAGTGTGGCTTTTCCCACACAATTAAAAAGGAGAAATGTGTTACGTGGCTGCTGTGGCTATTCTGTGGAACCTTGTTCCTCTGGGGCAGGGGCACCTCGCGCTCGTTCTCGCCGGTGTGCCGGCTGCGTTCTGCGGGGACGCGGGCGAGTCAGTCAGTGGGATTACAGGACATAGAGCGGAGCCCCTATTGTGCGCCCTTGGTCCCAATCACAGGGATAGAAACGCACACCAGGGCAGGTGCCCATGGAAAACACGTGAGGAGGTGTCTTCGCGGCTGAGTCAGAGCAGGTGAGACCGTCTGGTTGCTGCTCTGAACTGACGCTCCTCCCCAGGGTTTTCTGTTCTCCTGAGCAGACCACTTCATTCCAGAGAGAGACTGGGAGCAGTGGTGTTTCTTCCTGGGGCGGAAGTCTCCGCCCTGGCATGTGATGGGCGTTTCTCTAAGAATGCCGTTGCAGAGCGTGGGAGCCCTCCTCCTTAGTCTCCCTGTGGTTGGTGTAAGAATGTGCTGCTGAGGCATCGAGAAGCACGGAAGTTCTGGATTTTTTAAAACTGAGACGTGATTTTTTAGGTTTCCAGAGGAATTGGCCTGCAGATTTTGTTTATGAAAATTCAGAACAAGTGTCTCCTGCTGGTCTTTTGGCTCTGAAATGTTCAGTCTTGCCTTGAAGGCTGAGCACCTTGATGTCCGTGCAGCCTCAGGCCTCAGGGCCTGGCTCGGTCCACCCATGAGGTCACATTGCAGCTTTTTCTCCTAGAGGCCATTCCAACTTTATTCTGAATCTATGGGTGGAAATTAAAAAAAAAAAAAGAGTCGAGTCTCTGGAATTTCTGGTGGAAACTGCTTGCAGTGTCAGCTCCCGAGGAAGGCCCCCTGCGTTGCCCCAGCTGACCGGACTCTCCCCCCGGCTCGTCCCGCACCATCCCGTGGCCTCACCCCAGTTCCCAGCCTCGTGGAGCCTCCTGTCGGGGCAGACCTGCCGCGTGGAGTCGTGAAGGTTAAGCAGTGCCCTGCCCTGCGTGGGGCTGGTGCTCGGAAGTGGCCCCTGTGCTTTGACTCACCTTCGCCAGCACTTTCTGCTGATGGGAAGACAGCAGCGTGACACCATCAGATGCTGCCGGGTGCTGGTGGGGACCCACTATGGTCCGGCTCCCGCACGCTACCAGACTCGTCCTCTTCCGCCCATGCGGGCCTGGGCTCTGACCTCTCAGCTGCCCCAGCCATCCTGTCTGTTCTGGCTTCACTCTCTGGAGTCTGGGGGTTAGTTTTCTACCTGCCTTTGTGGCAACTCTTCCAAAGTAAAAGGAGGGGAAATACTGGGCTTAAGAACTGTGCAGCACAGTCTTGGAGTCACTGAGCCGAGTCAGCCAGGCGAGCGCAGGTGCCCGGCTCGGGGTCTGTCTGGCTTCTGTGGGGCGGCCCTCCCGGGTCTCTGAGTAGTGATGCGAGACCGCTGTGTTCCTTCCGCCTGACCGTCCTCCAGCTGAGTTTCTCGACTTCATGGAACTTCGGTCAACACTGGGGGTTGGGTGAGTTGGAAGCCGGACAGGATGAGTCCAGTTAAAGGCTGGGAATCAGGACCCCGTGTCCTTTTTTGTCTCGGCGTGTCCACTGCCAGGTCCACACTGCGTGTCTGTGGCCAGAGCAGGGAGGCTGCTGGCCCCAGCCCGCGCTGATGGCCAGCCCCCGTCTCCAGCGAGGGTGGGGAAGCCAGGCCAGGTGGCCGGGCTGGCAAGAGGTGAGAGAGGCAGGTTGGTGCTGACTTCGAGCTGGAAACCGTGGATGAGCAGGCGTCCGCGCGGGAGCGGGCTCTGGGGCGCCTGGGCTCGCGTGGAATCTGGTTCGTGCTCTGAATTCCACGGAGTTGACTCCCAGTGAAGTGGGAATGAGGGAGCTTCCGAGAAACCTGCCGTAAATATTTGCAGTGTAAACCGTATGTGTCAGTGTCGCTCTGCGCACTGTGAGTGAACAGTTCCGACGATTATTTAGCTCTGCAGCGTCATCAGTTGTCGTTCCAAGACTCCAGGAAGTGGAAACTGTGGCAGTGTCCCAGACGGCCTGAGGGTGCTGTGGCCCTTCAGGTGCTGGACGGTGCCTCTGATTCAGCTGCCCGATGATTTTAGCCATTTTCGTAAATACACATCCAGCCTAAATGCTAAGTACAGTCTGGCTTTTCCTAATAACCCTGTTTTCCCTTTTTTCCTCCCTTCTCTGCACTCCTTCCTGACCCTTTCTCCGCCGTCTCCAAGGACTGCCGCCTTGCTTTATTACTCGAGGTACCTCCTGCTCTGCCCGCATCTGCGCGCGTCCCCAGGAGGCCGGTGCCCCTCAGGCCGCACCCTCTGCTGATGTGCGACTGGCCTGCTTGCTTTGCCATGACCGGGGGTCCCATGAGCTGCCCTGTAGACCAGAGGGAGGGTGTAGGCTTGGCCGCCGGGTCCCCAGCCTAACTGGATCCCAGTCCCGAGGCTGCTTTGTCTCCTGACCTGAGCCCCGTTTCTGCTGCGGGACGCGGTGCTGGGCCCTCTGGTGAGTGGGGTGGGCGGTGCCGAGAGCAGGTCCCGGGGTGGACCCTGACCCATGGCGGGAGGGGAGGAGTGTGGCCAGGACAGGGGCGCAGAGCCCAGTGCTCCCTCTGGGGCCCTAACTCAGGGCGGCCTGTCTCCCCATCCACTGGAGCAGGAATTCCTTCAGGAAGTCTCTCCCCCGGGGAGCCGCGTGGCTGCCTTCATTTTCGTAGTTCTCATCGCTTGCTGTCCACGCACCTTTGTGGTGGGGTCTGGGGCGCGTTTAAACAAGCAGCTGGTGACTTCTGAGCTGCGTTCCCTCCAGAAACACGCCCCGTATGGTAACGACCCACTCCTCCCACAGGACTCGGGCCACCCCTGCACGGCTGCTGACCCTGACAGCTGCTTCACGCCCGTGTCCCCACAGCACTTCATCGACCTCTTCAAGTTCTAAGGGCCCCGCCGCGTCGTGGCCTGGGCAGCGTGGTAGGACGCGTCCTCCGTGACTGAGCCGTGACCTGGTGCCCAGGCTGGAGGGCGTGGAGGGACGTGGAAAGCTGCCCTGGCACCTGCGGGCAGGAGCACCTGTTGTTTCCACCTTTGAAGCGGGGTCAGGGAACCCAGGAAAATCATTTCTACTTCCTTCTTTAAAAAATTCTTTTCTTCTAAGCGCATTAAAATGTGCAACTTTGCATGTTTGTGAATGTGGTTCAAAAAGAGTCTGTATTTTCAGCACCGCATTCTGTGCTGAACTGACACTAACAGCCAAGCATATGCTTCTTAATTGTCAAATGATAGTTCCCTGATTTTGTAGTGATTGGGGGTGGGGATAGATCATTGATCCTTGTAAGGACATTGTGCAGAATATTTATTTTTCTTGAGATGTATTTTAACTGTATTGGTCTTGTCCATATGAATCCTTTTGGATACAGAAGGAACCCAGGGAAGTATGTGCATGTCTTCTGGGTGCTCAGCATTGGGTTGTGAATTGTGCAGACATCCGAGACCCACAAAGGCGTGAGTCTGGGGCTGTGATCCTGGGCTCATGGCCCGATGCTGGCAGGCAGGGGCCCTGACCTGGGGGCCAGCCCAGTGTGACCTGCACTGTACTGCTCTGAATCCCCCTTTGCAGGCTAAGTAATAAATCATGTTTATCTACTGATTTTAACTTCATCAGTTTTGCATCTTACTGAAGGAAGTAGTATCAATGATTTTGATATCATTTATTGAAACCTTTCAAAGATTGTTTTATTTTAAAAATATTGCATGTACATTTTAGAAAATTTTGAAAATAAAGGTTTATAAAAGAATAAAACTTGCATATAACCCTGCCACCCAGAGATAGCTGTGCTTACCAGAAGGAATGCAGGAATGGCCCCGGCAGGTGTAGGGGAGACTGAACAGGGTCAAGGACCCAAGCAAAGTCATTTCTACTTCCTTCTTAGCACATGGAAATTTGCTGTCTTGCATATTTGTAAATAAAGAGTCTGTATTTTCACTACATTCTGTGCTGAACTGACACAGCCAAGACTATGCTTAATTGTCAAATGGTAGTTCCCCTCTGTGTGTATTGGGTGAAAGCTTTTCATAAAACCGTAAACATCATATATACCGTTTTCATTTTATAACCAGCCTTTTTTTCAAAAGTGTTTGTGAAAATATGGTTTTTACTGGCAACGTGGTACCACACAGCTGGACCAGATCACTTTGTGATCAGCATCACCACATGCGCACTTTTGTGCATCTGATGATCTCCTTACGATAAACGAGAAGCAGAACCAGGGAAACAAGGCAGTTGTTTGTAAGGATGTTTCCAGAGCACTGGCGACGATGGAAGGTGGCATCTCTCTCCCCCGAAGATGGACGTGAAGAGGCTGTGAGGTAGGATGTGTCTTCTGAAAGCTTATTGGCGAGTTGTTTCTGTGTTTTTTTTATACGTATACATTTATTTATTTTTGGCTGAGTTGGGTCTTCGTTGCTGTGCGCAGGCTTTCTCTAGTTGAGGCAAGCGGAGGCTACTCTTTGTTGCGGTGCACGTGCTTCTCATTCTGGTGGCCTCTCGTTGCAGAGCACGGGCTCTAGGCACGCAGGCTTCAGTGTTTGCAGCACGCAGGCTCCGTAGTTGTGGCTCACGGGCTTAGCTGCTCTGCGGAATGTGGGATCTTCCCCGACCAGAGCTCGAACCCACGTCCCCTGCGTTGGCAGGCGGGTTCTTAACCACTGTGCCACCAGGGAAGCCCTGTATTTTGTTTTGCTTTGGCAAATTACCTAATTGTGTTCTTTGCCTGTTTTACTTTTGGGGTGTTGGTCTTTTCTGTATTAGTTTCTTCTTAGGAGGACATTAACCTCTTGAAGTGAGTTCTTCTCCCCAGAGAACATTAAAAGTCTTGGGAGAAGAGTCCAGCTGTTCCCCCTATTACTTAGCCCATTTCCACAGGCAGCAGATGTGCTTGGACCCAAAACTGCACACAGGCACTGGCAAAACGTGTAGGTGTGCCTGAGGCCTGCAGCGCTGGGAGGGGCCACGTACAGACACGTACAGAGTTCCAGGCACACAGTTCCTGGGCCCTGATCCCTCATTTACGGAAGATCAGGTGACGTGAACAGGAAGAGAGGGATCGTCCTGAGCTGCAGGTTCGTGTGGCATTTCTGAGTGTGGTTCCGTCAGGGGGCTCACTGGACTCAGGCTGCACAGCATCACTCCCCGCGATGTGTCATCTGCACGCCCTCGACCCTCTCAGGATGGCCAGGAGTGGGCCCAGAGCCGCCCCTGCGGGAACTGCCACCCCCAGGAAGTGGTGTCTGGAAGTCTGTGGTGTCTTCCTTTGCCTTGAGGTACAGTTTCTCACCCGGGTTGTGACTCATGGGCCAGGAGGAGCCACAGTAGGTTCTGCAGCAGGTCCAGGTGCTAGTCTGGGAGTTTCATGGCATCTGTTGTGCATTTGCTCAGGGCTGTCCGTGGAGAACCATGTCTCCTTTAGGGACGGTATTGAAGGATTTGATGTTATTTCTGCTGTAAATGCTGCTTTTAGAATCATGTAGATTCTAACAAACATACAGAATCAAACAAAATGCCCACGTAAGGTGTTTGTATACTGATTTTGTATCCTGTAACTTTGCTGAAATCACTAATTAAACCTAGCGGTATTTTTTTGTATATTCCTTAGGACGTGGATATACATCGTGTCCTCTGCAAATAGAGGCGGCTTTTCACCTTTCCTTCTTTCTTCCCTCCCTCCCTCCCTCCTTCCCTCTCTCACTCCCTCCTTCCCTCTCTCCTCTCCTTCCCAGCTTTCCGGCCAGGCCCCCATGCACGTGGACGGCAGTGCACACACATCCTAGCGTGTTCCTGGGAGGCTCTCCGCCCTTCGCCTGTGGGTGTGGTGCATGCTGGGCATCTCTGTGGACGCCTGTATCAGGGTGAGGTGCTTCCTTCCAGCCTCGCTTTGTTGACGTGTTTTGTTTTGTTTTGTTTTAATCATGAAAGAGTGTTAGATTTTGTCAAGTGCTCTTTCTACGTCTACAGAGGTGGTCGTGTGTTGACTTTTGTATGTTGAACCAACCGTGCATTTTCAGGCCCACGTCCCACGTGGTTTCCATACACGGTTGGTGAGTTTAGTTTGCTGGTTTTACTGAGCATTTTCACAAGAGAGATTAGCTGTGCTTTTCTGGTGAGTCTTTGTCTGGTTTTGGTATCTGGGTGAAAATAGCCTCCTAGAAGGGGCTTGCCTTGGGAGCGTTGCCTCCCATTTTCTGGGAAGGGTTTGTGAAGAATTGGCATGAGTCCTCCTTTAAGAATTAGGATAATTCCTTGGAAACTTAAGTTACTGAGGAGAAGCGTCTGTTTTCAGTTTAGTGACATCCTCCCTTTTGGAAAATCCTTTGCCTTTAACGGGATAGGGTAGTTTTGTCTTAGCTGAGACGTATCTTGGTTAGAGCTCATTTTCTTCATCATGGGGCCTAACCCAGCAATAAACGGGCTGTAAACTTCATCTGCTTTCCTCCATAGTTACAGAAGGAAGTGTGCTGAAAACCGTAGATGAAAAGGCAGAAGCTGTCTTGGCTTATGACATTTCTTTCTTTCATTAACGGTGTGAGAAAATGCATATGCTTCACTCCTCTTCCTTTCCTGTATTCCCCACCAAACGCAGCATCACCCCCACCCGGTGAGATGCCCAAGGATCTGCAAAACTGGGAGGGAAAACCCTGAGGGACCCAGTGATTTCCTGCTGCCGACACCTGCTCGGCTGAAAGGCCCGACAGCCACTTGCTTCTCAGCTCGCACTCCCCTGCTCCTATCTGCGTGTGGTCACGTCTTCTGACCTCACTCCAGACGAGCTCTGCTTTTTGTCCCTTTTTGCAGAGGGAGCAGACCCTCACTTTTGGAGAACAGTGTCCCCTGGGCGCCCCCCAGAATCCCAGCAGGGACGTGCCACGTGCACCTTCCCGACCCGTTATGGCTGGTGTGGCTGCTCCTTCCCACCTCACAGGTGTGACTGCAGTGGCCCCTCGCCGGCACCGTCTGGGTGTCATCGGCACACGCGCCTCTCAGGCGTATTCCTGGGGGGCCTGCCGCCCTCCCCGCCCCCAGCACCGACTCAGGCCCACATGGAGAACAGAGGTGCTCAGAGCACAGCCACCTGAGGACGCGAGAGGGCTTTTCACGTGCCTCTCACTCAGGATGGCGAGATTCTCCACACACAGTGTTCTTCTGTGTCAGACAGGAGACACACCTCAGCTGTGTTGTTTTTATTATTTGGATAAAATTTTCACTTTTCTTTGATAGTCATTTGAGAAATTTGCACAGACCAATGCAAGTAGCTTTTTACTATTTAATCTACATAGAGAATTCAAATGTCATTAAAATTTTTTAATTGCAGTAACATACACATAAAATTTGCCATCTTAACCATTTTTCAGTGTACAGTCCAGTGGCATTAGGTACATTGACATTGTTGTGCAAACACCACCACCATCATCTGCAGAACACTTTTTACCTCTGCAAACAGAAATGGTCCCCATTAAACACTAATTCCCCTTCCCCATCCTCCAGCCCCTGGCCCCCGGCCCCCACCTTGTCTCTGTGGATCTGACTACCGTAGACACACCATGTAACTGGAATCATAAAGTAGTTGTCTTTTCATCCGTGTTGTAGCATCACTCAGGATTTCCTTCACTTGTGAGCTGAATAGTGTTCCATTGTGTGGTTGGACCACATTCTGTTTCTCCGTCTGTTGATGGGCACTTAGGTTGCTTCCACCTTTGGGCTGCTGTGAACATGGTGTACAAATCTCTCTTCTAGGTAAAGGTTTCATTTCGTTTTGGATATATACCCAGAGGTGGAATTGCTGGATCATGTGGTAATTATATAGTTAATATTTTGAGGAACCACCATACTATTTTCCATGGTGGGAGTGTAAAACGGTGCAGCCTCTAACAGTGCCCAGGGGCTCCGATATCTCTACATCCTCACCAACACTTGTTATCTTGTGGGGTTGGGCTTTTTTTGTTTGTTTTTTATAGTAGTTGTCCACATGGTTGGGAGGTGATATCTCATTATGGCTTTGATTTTCATTTCCCTGATGAGAAGTGATGTTGAGCATCTTCTCCTGTGCTTGTTGGCCATTTATGTGTCTTACTTGGGGAAATGTCTGTTCAGGTCCTTTGCCCTCTTTTTAATTGAGCTGTATGTGGCTTTGTTGTTGAATATAGAAAGAACTACTACAACTCTGGACACTAAGTCCTTATCAGCTAGACGACTTGGAAATGTTCTCTCCGATTCCCTAGGTTGCCTTTTCACTCTGTTGATTGTGTTAATTTTGATGTCCAATTTCTCTATTCTTTTTTTGGTGCCTGCACATTTTGTGTCATATCCAGGATTTTCATTGCCAAATCCAATGTCATGAAGCTTTCTCCCTATGTTTTCTTCTAAGAGTTTTATAGTTTTAATTTTTGCGCGTGGCATAATAAGGTAAGGATCCAGCTTCATTCGTCTGCATGTGGATATGTGGTTTTCCCAGCAACATGTGTTGACTGTCCTTTCCCTAATGAACGGTTTTGGCACCCTTGTTGAAAATCATTTGACCAAATATGCCATTATGACTTGGGTGGGGATTGTACTGACTCTATAGATTGCTTTGGGTGGAAGTTTTCCAATCCATGAACATGGGATGTCTTCCATTTATTTGTGTCTTTTTCTTTCAGCCTTTTTCACTGAGTTCATTCCTAAGTGTTTTATTCTTTTTGTTGCCATTAAAAATGGAATTTTATTAATTTCCTCTTTGGATTTTTCATTGTTATTGTATAGACCTGCAACTGATGTTTGTATGTTGATTTTTTGTTGTTGTCTGTAGAATTTTCTACATATAAGATCATGCCACCTGCAAACAGAGAATTTTAATACTTCCTTTCCAATTTGGATGCTTTATTTCTTTTTCTTGCCCAGATGGCTCTGTCTGGTGCAGACTTCCAATCTGTGTGGAACAGAAGTAGTGAGAGTGGGCATTTTGTCTTGTTCCTGATCTTAGAGGAAAAGCTTTCAGTCTTTCAGCATTGAGAGGATGTCAGCTGGGACTTTTTATATGGCTGTATAATGTTGGGGCAGTCTCCTTCTATTCAGAATTAGTTGAGTATTTCCATCGTGAAAGGGTGTTGAATTTTGTCAACTGCTTTTTCTGCATCAATTGAAATGATCATGTTTTTCCTTTGTTCTGTGTATAATAGCGTGTATTAAATTGATTGATCTAATGGTGGATATTGTCTCTTCTTGAAAGTGGGGTATTGGGGTCTCCTACTATAATATAGAGCTGGCTCTTTCCTCAGTGTTTGCTTCATATGTTTAGAAGCTCTAATGTTCACGTATGTTTATGATTATTACATCTTCTTGGTAAATTCTCAACTTTTTAATTTAAACAACATGAAGATGATGAAATTACAGGATTATGGGATTTACTTTAACATAATTCTCTTGGTTGAGGCTAGGGGGTGACTAAAGATAAAACAAGATTGGCCAGGAGCTGAAAACCGTAGAGGGGCAGGATGTGTAGATGAAGGAGCTTTCGCCAGGGTTCAGCAGATTTTCTGTGAGGAGGCAGGTGTTAAATATTTTTGGCTTTTCAGGGCCCACATTCTCTCTTGCAGCCATAGACAATCTATACGTAACTCAGACTTGGACTGCGTGGGGGACATTGATAGCGAGTGTTCCAATTAAACCCTGTGGTATTTCATGTGTCACAGTATATTGTTCTTTTAAGTTGTTCTACCATTTGAAAATATAAACATTCTTAACTTGTACGCCATATAAGTAAGTACAGGGGGATGGCCACATTTGTCCACCAGGCTGTAGTGTGCCAACCCATGATTTATATAATTTTGTTTCTTCTTTTGGATATGTTTGATATTTTCCATTTAAAAACTGAGATGTTACTTTTTCAACATTTGTCACCCTGTTTTTTGATCACAAATGTAATGTATATTCACTGTAAAAAGTTTTGTTAAAAAGCCAATATACAAAAAAAAAAGAAAATGCTACCCATAATTCTACTTCAAGGTAATTACTTAAATTTTGATATCTTTCCAGTATTTTATCTCACATTGCCTTTTGAAGACCTGTAAGCACCCAAATTAAAAAGTGAGAGAAACAAACAGCGAAGTACTAGAATAGAGCTGCGTGTCTCCTGGGGGAGAGCAATGCCCTCCTCTGGGTCCTGCTCACTGGTTCCCAAGGGAAACTGGTCTTCCAGGGGCTTCTGCATGTTGAGCTTTGGAGATTTCTTACAGAACAAAAATTCTTGGCATCCTCCTGCTAGCTCACTGATCCAGTTCTGAGTTTCTAGGGAGAAGAGAATTTTGAAACCCTAGCCTCTAAAGAAAAAAAATACTTTTCAAAAAGAAAACTCAAAGCAAATATTTTTCCCATCACCACCCCCTTCTACATTTATTCAGCTCTCTTGAAAGCTAAAATTCTACCCTGCCTTTATCACTAAATTCTGCAATTCTGAAGTCATGCTGAGACATCAACTTCTAATTACATAAACTTGTCCACCACTTCACTGAGGCCAAAGACCCTGGAGGGAGACTGGCGACCAGATGACAGAGGCCTGGGACAGAATCAGAAACTTGGCAGATACCCAGAGAAAGGACTCATGAGTATCGGAACCCAGCACAAAGCAGTGGATTTGTACAGAAGCAAGTCCCCAGACACACATTCCTGCAGGCGGAGAGAGGCAACTGCAGGCACGTGAGGAGGGAGGGAACTTGTCATCCCCAAGCCCACATCTCACACCTACCTCAGTATGGGCTGAGCCCCTGCAGCAGGCCAGTCACAATCCATACACCATGTCGTGGTCTTGAGGACAAAATTAAAAGCAGCTAAAGAGATATTTTCCAGACAATTGGGAAAACCTGACTGTATATATGGGTATTGGATGATGTTAGGGAATGGTTAATTTTGTGAGGCGTGCCATTGACGTAGTAGTTATGCTGGGGGAATAGCTTCGTTTTTAGAAATGCATGCTGTACGCATTCAGGAGTGAAATGTCATGATGTCTGTAATTTACTTTTAAATGGTAAATATATATCTCAGCTTTGAAATCCTTGATCAGGTAAACACACATGTGAAGCAAATATGACACGTTCAGCAACTGTGGAATCTCAGTGGCTGAGTTGCCCACCACACTGTTTTTACTCTTGCATAGATATTTTCCATAATAACAGTTTTTAAAAACTGAAATGCTTGTCACTTCCAAATTGAAATGTGCTGGGTTAATTATGAAAAATAACCACCACTTAGAGGTTTAGGTGTAATCCGGCCTCCCTTGCACATGCCTGCTGCTACCGGGCTCAGGAGTGGCACACACTGTACAGAAAAAGCACAACTCTTAACACTCCCACACACACTGAGACCCGGGGGCCCCCAACTCCTCAGGACCCACAGTGGAACCGAGGTGTGGGGACTCTTGTTCACAGCTGAGCGTGGCCTTTCCTGTTGTTAAAAGGAGAATGACTGTTTCACTGGGGATGGTTCTTCTCCTGGATGAGCTGTGAATGCACGGAAGCTGGGCGCTGGCTTCCTCACCATCGGGACCCTGGGTGGCTGACAGGTGCAAAAAGCAAAGTCCAGGAGGAGCCCCTTTCCTTGAACCAGCCTCGCAGAGCCTGCAGATCTGGAATAACTTCCCGCTCCGAAGCCCTGGCACCCCTGCTGCCCCAGGAACGTCTCCCAAACTCCGCCAGCCTCTCAGATTCCCGTCCTCCAGCTACACGGCCTCCTCACCCCACTGAATCCCATGCTCCGTCCGCTTCATGAAAATATTTGCCCGGTGCATATGGGCAGGGGGCTCCACCCATCCAGGAGGAACCGCCAGGTGGGGACACCTGCCCAGACGCCCCACAGCCTCGCCTGGCCCTCATTGCTGCATCCCACGCCAGCCACGCCCTGTCCAGCCACGCCTTCTGCGACGAGGGACAAACTGTGGCCTCCCAGGGTCTAGGCCAGCATTTAGACCCCGTCCCTGTCAGTCTGAAGCCAGGCCCTGCATCCCCAACCAGTCCTGGGGACACGTCAGACCCCTCGGAACAGCAGGTGCCTCGGGCTTCCCCACCTGGATCTCAGTTCCTGGTCCAACGAGTGCCTGGGCACAAACACCCTCAGAGCCTCACTATGATTATCTGCAAAACAGGCGCAGCAGCACCGCCTCCGGGAGCCCTGATGGGCCAGGTGCCCCGCAGGAGGCCGGGCGGCACCAGGGAGTGGAGTGGACGGTGCCTGAGACCCTCGCCCCACACCAGGGTCTGAGGTCTCCTCCCTGTCCTCCCTCTGCGAGGCAGATGCACGCGCCACAGCCACGTGCCATCTCTCCCTTGCTGTTCTGTTTAAAGCCACCATTTCTAAATTCAGAATTTCTGCATGAAGGCCGGAGTCGCCACTTGGGAACTGGAACACAGGCACTTGGTCAGAAAAGACGGCCTCTTCCTCACGGGGAAGAAGCCAATTTTCAGTTTATTCCCCCCGTGGCTTCACTGCCAAGTCCCCGTTCTCATCTGTGCAGGTGGGGGGACTCGGGGGCCACAGGCCCGGGCGGGTCGTCCCTCCAGGCCACATCCCCACTCTCGGGAGGACTCGGGAGCCGTGCCCGGGTCATGGTAGCCTTGGGTGTGGCCCCAACAACCGAGCAGGTCAGGGCCCCCTGCAGGGCTGGCCCGGCCACACCTCACCTTCCCATGGCCTCAGGACCAGCCGCAGTGCCCTGACCTGTCCTTGTGCGAACACAGTGGGGAGACGACATGGTTAGAAAAACCCAGAGCAGAGCTGGTTTGCTTGTTAATATGGTCTGTATGCTTGTCTGATATTTCAAAATACCCCAGAAGGCATGAAAAACATAAGAGGTGAAAGTCACCTGTAATCCCTCATCCGAATGCAACCGTTAAAAGGTCTCGTCTGCCACGTCATTCTCCCCATGGGTTTGAGGAAAGTTGGGTGCTGGGCCACTATCTCCGGGGTAACACGATGACCTCGTCAGGGGCACCAAATCCGGGGTGCTACCCAGCTATGCGGGGCTTTCCTTCTAGACCCATTGCGACACCTCATACCCTGGGGGGGGGGTCACCGTTGCGTTCGTCACCCTGTTACTAAAAGACACAGCTCAAATATTTTCCAAATCCTGAGACGGCTCCTTTCGGTAGAAATTTTACATTTTTCAACAGCGGGCAAAATCTGTCAATAGTTCATCACTTTGTTCTGCTATTAGTGAAGACTGGTAATTTTTCATTGCAACGTGACTCTTCACAACATGAATCGAAAGCCATTTAGGTTACAAAGTAGTGCTTTTTCTGAAAACAGGTGCATTCAGCTGGCTGAATGTTAACAGCTGGCCAGCCCCGAGTGGACCAGGCTGGGACAGGATGTGGCTGTCCACCACCCTACCCCACCCCCTGCCCCAGGAGCCCCGAGGGACCCTGCGACCCAGGAGGTGCCCTGCAGACAGTTCTGGACCAGGCTAGGTCCTGTATCCACGATTACAAACTACAGAACACAGCTGTGAGGACACGCACTCACCACGACAGCGTCACGTGCAGGTCACAGCCCCGTCAGACCCTTGTGTTGAAGCAGCAACTAGGAGGTGACGGTGCCTGTCCTCAGGGCACAGGCGCTGGGAAACCCCCTCGGAGGGCGTTCCTGTCCTGCATCCATCACCCAGAACGGCTCTTCTGCCAAAAGAAAGCAGTGGCAGCAGGGGGCCCCTTGGTTAGTCATTCGGCACCGTCTGTGCCCCCTTTGGACTAAAAATTTTATCACCAAGTTCAAGGATTTTTAGCCAATTCATTTCTTTAAAGCTGATTTGTGTTCTGCCCTTCTTTTGTTCAATCCAATACCAACTGAGAACCATAAAATCTAGAAAGCAGATAAATGGCTGGAATTAAATGGGGAGAAAGAAGAGAGAGTCCCCTGGCCTGTGACAACAGTCGGAAAATATCTGGTGACGTACATCCGTGAGTGAGCATCTGAGGTTCAGGGTCTGAAACCACCAGTGGAACCACACGCCCCCAGAGGCAGGTGGAGAGCAGGACGAGAGCAGGAGTGGGTGAGGTGGGGGGGAGGGGAGGAAGGGGACGAGGGCAGGGACAGGCCAGGAGACCAGCGAGGGGAAGGCAGAAACACGCACACCACGGGAAAGGAAGGTGGTGGGACTCGGACGTGTCACCTGGCGTGAGACGGCATCGTGGTCATCCAGTCCCTAAGGGAGGTCAGGGTTTCTCTCCAGAAGAGGCCACTGTTTGGGAAAAACAGATGGAAACCTTTTTACAAGATGAAGATGATTAAGTAAAGAACGTACTCCTATCAGCTGGGTGCTGAGGGGAGGCTTGCTTCAGGCTCTAACTCCTGAAGTCACTGCAGTAAAATCAGAAGCGGGGCCCAGGGCAGACGCAGCGCCTGCTGTTCCCAAACAGCGTCCATTCAAATACACAAAAGATACATCCCGACAGCTGAAGTTGAAGTTGGTCGTTTATTTATGAGTCTACACATTTTGTTGGCATCTTAAATGAGGTTGAAAGTGTCGAGAACGGGTACCATCAGCTCTGAGTGACTGAGTCACCGGAAGCAGATGCCAGTAACCGTGCAAACTAACAGTCAGAGTATATAAAGCATGTTTTATTTTTAAAAACCTCAGCAATAAGAATTCAACCTTCTTTGAAGCCAATCATTTTCCTGTTAAAAACGGCAGACACTTCACTCTAAGACACAGAGAAGCTATGTTTTTACAGAATTCAAACAAACCTGTTCTCTCATCAGCCAGTGAACAAAACAAAGATGCTTTGGTAGATTCTATCAAGAAAAAATATCTTTCCCCCAAAGCATACCAATAAATATTTATATTAAAACCCACATGTATTTTCGTTTAATCAGACACAACAGAAGAAAAATTCATTTTTACGTTAATCTTTGTAGATAAGTGTGATTTGTGTGCATATTCCAACCCCGGTCTGGTTTTGAGGAACAACGGTATGAAGAGCTGTTCTGCCGGCTGGGCACCACGGGGGTTTCACAGGCACTGAGCGTTGCAGCGCACGGGCACAGGCTCCCCACGGTGAGGACGCTGTCCCCACCCCTGCGCTGAGCTCCCTGCCTAGAGCCTCGGACACGAGGTCTGCGTCCCTGCACCGCAACACAGGATTAGCCCAAGACAAGCCCGCGGCTCCTGCTTTAAAAGCCTCACGTAAATGACGGTCTGGAGCTCGTCTGCAGCCACAGCAAGCGTCTCTTTAGGGAGAAGGACTACAGTCTATGTACTGAACTGTTTACCTGAAGAAACACGGTTTTCAGTTCCGGTGTTAACCATTTCAAGGTTCTAACGCAAACTGGATTTTACCACCACTTACATGTCCCCCTTTAAAGGCTCAGTGAAGTAAACTTCTTGTCTCTTAGGAAAAGACGGACATAGATGACTGATGGATGCTACATAGACAGAGAGAGAGAGATGGTTAGAGGACAGGTAGACATTGTACACGGATGGCTGGAGATGACAGTGTAGACAGATGACTGGTTGAGAAATGACAGATGACAGGCAGACACTGTCACCCCCCGAGTCCACAGAAATGCTAAATGACACCCCCTTACGTGGAACAGCACAGAACTGAACACTGAGGACAGTGGCTTTTAAAGAGGAATGCACAGTGTAACTGGAGGTTTTTGTTTTTAACCAAAAAACCCCTATACCTTCTCTGTGAAGCCACCGTGACCTGAGATAGACACGTACTCCTGTGGATCAGAGCTGTCCTGCTGAGGACACACGTGCACGGGTACCCGACCAAGGGGCCAGTCTATCAGGGAGGCAGAAAGCAAGTCTGGAGACACACGAGACGCCTCAGTGACGTGCCCAAACCAGCCAGTCTCTCATTTGGAAAAACAAAACCCTGGGTGTTAGAGAAGAGAGGCACTTTCATCATTTTACATACAGTTTTAACTCTTAACGAGCAAGTTATCATCTTCCAAACAAAATTAAGTGTCAAGTTACTAAAACTGATCCATGCTTTATAGCATTCTTTAATCTGCAATCAAAAACAGAGAACAAAGTTTTAGAAGAAAGTAAGATCAATATTTAAAAGTTCAGGAAAAGTAAAAATAAAACCTCAAGATAAGAGCCACTGTCACCATCTAATGCGCTTACGGGAGGCTGGAGATGAAGATGCGTTTGCAGACAGTGCATTCACGCTGATCAGATACAGCCTTCGCTTCTCCAGGGTTTATTCTGCTTGCATATTTCAAAATTTAGTACAAAAGAAGAGTTAACACAATGTAACACGACCTTTGGAAGATTCATTTTACACCTGGATTGCAGGTTTCTGGCAACAGAAGAGAACTGCGCAGCTGCTACATTCTTGTGTCATAGACTACACATATGTGCTACATGCAGAGAAAGGGATCAAGTCACGGAACAAAAAACTGCAACCGAGGACACAGGAAGACGGTTTTGTGGCAAAATGCAAATTACCACTGGACAGCAGCAAACCTCAGGTCTCCAGTCTCAGCAACACTTGGACGACAGGAGGACGTTTCCACATAAGGCAGTCGACGTGCGGTCCCTGTTCGTGTCCACCGAGGAATTTCCTACGTAAGCGTTTGAAGAGGGAGAGTCCACGTAGAACAGCACAGGGCAGGTTCTCTGCACGTTTCATCTGGGAAAGACCAAACTTGATACTCTACTGAAAAAACACTGTGATACAGCAAACTCTAGGAATCTGAATGAAATGAGATACAAAGGTGCAAAATCAGGCAGATCTTGGTTTGTGAACTCGCAGGAGTGGGGCCGTCACTCCAGCTCCTCCCAGTCGTCCGTCAGGTGGCCTCTGCTCTGCCGACGGATGCTCACCAGCTTCCCCGCTGACCTGAGGCTCCAGCGCGAGCTGTTCCCGGCGCTGGCCAGGCTGGTGTACTTGGTGGAGCCCCTGGCGTCCTCCTCCCAGCCTGGCCCAGACAGACGGTCACTCATGAGGTCGCCCGAGTCGGCTGCCACATCTTCAAGAGCAAGTTTTGGAGGCTCCCAACCTTCGATCTCATCTGGTTTCTTAGACTGTGTATTCTGTTTCAAAACCAAATTGTCCCAAAATCCAGACTTCTTCTCCATCTTCAAGTCTTCTTTTAATCGTAAGTTAGTTCTACAGGAGACGAAAGAGTTAAGTGTTGGTGATCAATCATCTCAGAGCCTCAAGTTGTGTTTATTTTATAAAATAAAAGGTTCTTTTTAAAGTCTTGTTTGGAAAGCTCACAGAGATTTATATGTAAAACTTGAAATATTAATATTAATAAGGAAAAATCAGCCACTACACATGATTAGGGAAACTTGTGAATGCTGTATTTAAGGTACCACACTTGGCAAAATGCAAAGTCACTCTCAGAAGAGAAAAAAGCGGACTGTCTCAAGGCCACACGGAAGGCCGAGCTCGTCTCTGAACCAACCTGAGAAAAGAAGCCCCAGGTCCAGATTCAGAAAGGGGGGTTACTCCATTTACCACAGGTTTATTCACAGCTGCAGCGCTGTGCGCTCCGAGGAAAACACGGCCGACTGTGGAGGTGGATGCTCACACACGACTCAGAGCTCTGGCCGCGGTCCCCCAGCCTGGCTGCTGGGAGCATCCCCAGGACATGGGTAAAAACACTGGCGTCCAGGCCCGACCCCTTCAGAGTCTCATTTAATTGGACTGAGGGGCCAGGACACAGGTGAGTTTTCAGGCCCCCCATGAGCTGCCACCCTGACATCCAAGAGGACCGACTTACACAGTCCCTGCAGAGAAGGCGCATGAGGTCATGACCATGGGGTCAGAGGCAGGGGAGGGCCAGACAGCGCTGGCAGGTCATAAGTGCTGCTGAGGCACCCGGTCCTCGGAGGAGAAGCCTCTCTACGGTCAGACTCACCAGGAGTCACCTGCCACTGGCAATTCTACTAGGTCGTCACTGAATTTATATTTTCATCTTTAAAAACACTTTTTTGTTGTTGTTGGCCACGCTGCATGGCTTGTGGGATCTTAGTTCCCCAACCAGGGATCAAACCCGGGCCCACGGCAGTGCAAGTGCAGAGTCCTAACCAGTGGACTGCCAGGGAACTCCCTAAATACATTTTTTAAACTTTCAAAATATTTATAATAAACTAGCAGCACTGTCAGCCTAAATATATTCAATTTTCTAAAATCTTTAAAATTTATTTATTTTTGGCTGTGTTGGGTTTTTGTTGCTGTGCACAGGCTTCCTCTCGTTGTGGCACGCAGGCTTCTCATTACAGTGGCTTGTTGCAGAGCACGGGCTCTAGGTGCGTGGGCTTCAGTAGTTGTGGCACACGGGCTCAGTAGTTGTGGCTCGCGGGCTCTAGAGCACAGGCTCAGTAGTTGTGATGCACAGGCTTAGTTGCTCTGCAGCTTGTGGGATCTTCCCGAACCAGGGCTGGAACCCGTGTCCCCTACCTTGGCAGGCAGATTCTTAACCACTGCGCCACCAGGGAAGCCCCAGTTTTCTAAAATCTTTTACAGTTTACAGTCAATCTTTGCATTTTTAACTGGGTTTTTTTTCTTGATTTTCTGAAACTACTACACACCTTAAGCATGACTACAGGCTGCTTTAAGACTCATAAGTTCTATTTACTGTTAAGTTTGAGAGCTGGTCAGAGAAGCTTTTTTTTCCACTTTTTCATAATCTTTCTAAGTGCTTACTGTCAAAATCAGTACAACTCATTTCTGCCTCCTCACGCGGGGAAGGAAGCCTTGAGCGTCCCCGCACACAGCCCTGCTCTCCACCGCCTCTGGAACGGCTGCCGTCCAGACAGCAGCTACTCACCCTCTGGACTTGGGGGATTTACATCTTTCCAGCAGGTGCTGCTCATCATCCTTGTTAAACAGCGAAGTCACTTCTTTCCAGCCTCGGAAACTCGCTCCCTGAACCTAATAAAAGGTTAAGAAAAGATCACATCTGACAGTAAATAAACAGGTCACAGCTGTATTATGCAGTAACTGTGGGGCTGACATTCAGCACAGAAGCTGGCACCAATTTCCTTACCTGCCGTATCCGCACAGGGACTTTCCCCATCAGTTGCAGGTAATCTCCGTTACCCAGTGAGGACAGTGGGTAAACCCACCCATGTTTAATAACGGACGATCAGTGACCACACTTCAGCCAAACCAGGTCGGGATGGTGGGGCTCCTGACACGAGGTGGGGGGCTGCACCAACCTCCAGGTGGACTTTGAGAAGAAACCATGCGTTTTTGTTTATTCTAAGACAAATGATTTTGTACTTTTTCATTTCTGAAATCAGGATGTAATTAACGCCTGGCATCTTAGATTCAAAGAGATACAGTAATAAGGGAGGAATGGAGAAAAGGAAGGACATCTCCAGAAGTCTCGTGTCAAGTGCCTTTACAGTGAGCCACTCTGATGTCCCTGGAGCCCAAAATCACCAACTGCAGCTGGTTTTCTTTGAAGGGGATGGAGGAGGGCATCTCCCATAGGGCAGACGTGGGTTTAAATGCTTTGAAACGTTAAAAGTGCAGCAGCACTGAAACCTGAACCAGGAGGCCGCAAGCGAGCACTGGTGTGAGACCATCCACAGAACAGGAAACGAACAGCTTGCGACCCTGCTGCGCTCGCCCCTCCAGGGCTGATTATGTCTCGCTGAGGGCTCAGATGATAGTTGGCATGTTTTTTAGCAATTAAGCATTTTTTAATTAAGGTGTCTACATTTTTAAAGACATAATACTACTGCACATTTAAAAGACTACAATCTAGTGTAAACACAACTTTTATACACGCTGGGAAATCAGAAACTTGGCATGACTTGCTTTACTGCAGTGATCTGGACGGAACCCACTCTCTGCCTGTGCAGCAAGGTTGTTGAGAGAGTACATCCTACGTTGTCATCACAAGGAGACAAACCTATTTCCTCCTTTTTCCTGTATTTACACGAGATGATGGGTGGTAACTAACCCTAGCGTGGTCATCACTTCCTGGCGTATGTCAGTCACGGCATCATACCACACGTGTGGAATTTACACAGTGAGGCGTGTCAGTTACTTCTCAATAAAACAGGAGAAAAAAAGAGTTCTAGGGCAACCACTCGGTAGCCTACAGGAGAAACTTACCACAAATCACTGAGATGATCTAAATGAGACGGTAAGTCTTAGATGTGGGCCCCAGAGCTTGAAGGGAACTGAAAGGAGCGTCTAAAAACATTTACAATAATAAAAACCTCACCACAAACCACCTGTGCCCCTCAGCCCGGGAGGCCCCAGGCTGCGGGAACGTGTCACCGGCTTGGGGCGTTCTCCCCCTCCTCCCCTCTCCTTGGCCTCTAAACGCCCCCTTCCCATCTCCTTCTCACCTGTAATTGGGAAACACAGACGCGCTCGCCCTCTGGGCAGGTGCAGGGATGCACGTGAGGCGAAGAGCCCTCTGGGTGTCACCCCCCACCTTTCCGTGGAGAGCATAAGGGCCCGTGTCGGACCCTGAGCTCTAACAAACCTCCCCCACACCTCCCGCTGGACACTGCCCACCAGGCTCGCCTCCACCTTGCCGCCCCTCGAGAAGGACAGCCTTCTTCCCGCCTCTCCCTCCATGGGCTGGCCTTGGTGCCCCTAGTCCGGCCGGGCTCAGAACCTGTAGGTGACCCCGCCCCCTTGGATGCCACATCTGTCCCCGGTGTGTGAATCCAGGCCTCTGGTTGTGGGGAGGACACCTGTCCCACTGCCACACGTCACTCAAGGGCTGGCAATACCTGCCAGGTGACATAAGAGCGAGGCTCCACGTCCCCAACAAGCAGACATCCCAGGTCACAGCTGACACGGCACCTGGAAGAAATCAAAGAGACCAGGTGCAAAAACCTCCCTCTGCTGGCAGGTAACTACTAAGTGACAAGTTATGGCACATCTACAGAGCAGTAGGAGTTCTGAGTGGTGAGCGCTCACGTACAGTGTGGGGCAAACAGCCCGCTGGCAGCCTGAGGGAAACCCACCCTGGGCCAGGCACATCCTACAGGAGCACGGCCATCCCACTGGGCTTAACGATCCCAAAAGAATGTGTCAAAGCCAGACCGCTCCTTCACGGACAAACCTGCTCTGCCTGCAGTGCCCACGTTTACACCAGAACCGCACCCTGAGAGGGACACGGGGATGTCACCCACAGACATGACTGCAGCCACCCAGCAGGTCCCAGCCCAAGGGCTCTGCCCCTGATCTCAGGGAGGCTTCCTTCCACAAGCACCACATGAAGGGTGCCTGTGGACGTGGAAGTGCTCCTGAGCTCAACTGGAACCGTGGGCTGTGTGGAGTGCAAGTGCCATTCGCAGTGTGGGGTGAGGAAGTTTCCATCCTCAGAGGGCAGAGGTGACAAACTCAAATGCTTCTTGCAGTCAGAAGGGCCAGGGGTAAAAAAATTCTTTATAAGTGACAAGAGGGCCAGGGGGAAAGGGACGGCCCCAAAATAAAGACGAACATGATACGCTATGAAGCTCTGAGCGGTACCCAAGAAGCTGTCCAAAAGAGATGAGAAAATGAATTTCAGCTCCGAACAAGGAAGAATTACTTTTCCCTGTG
The DNA here is from genome assembly GCF_964341445.2 of Mesoplodon mirus. NCBI lineage: Eukaryota > Metazoa > Chordata > Mammalia > Artiodactyla > Ziphiidae > Mesoplodon > Mesoplodon mirus. Next base: position 29,662,054 of record NC_138996.1, read on the forward strand.
CCCATAACTCAGTTGAAAAAAGTACTTCACGCCCCGTGGGAGGAACATCTATGAAATCCTAGAAAGTTGTCATCTGTAACTTACCAAAACTTGTTCTGTTGGAGCAATTTAGCAGGAGGGTCTCGTCACACCTCGTCTACTGCCCTGCGTGAGCACAAAGCCCGACGGGGTTCTCCGGGCCTCCCGCTCTGCCTGGGCAGAAAGGGAATTCACCGCACTGCCCACGGCTGAGTAAAGCTCCCAGCCTTGCCAACCAGAGTCCCAACAGGCAGAGCTGATCACCCACAAAGCAAAGCCAGCAGCAACATCCAACAAGGGAACTCGGGGCGTGGGTCAGCTTGAGTCAAGACCACAGAGAGCCTTACCACCTGCTGCCCCTGGGAGGGGACACTAACCCACCTCCCGCCCACGGCTGAGTACAGTCTTCAGCCCACCTGACCAGGGGCCCTGAGCAGAGCACACAGGAGGCTGTGCTGTCTATCCAGCAGCCCTGCTTACAGTGGCAGCTGAGTGGAGGGCACAGCCCGAAGTTTTTCCCTTCTGCAGAGCAAAACCAGTGGCCCCGTCTAGCCGGGGAATTCAGGCACAGTCCAGTCTGACTTGGGATCCCAAACACGGAGCTGGGCAGACCCTGAGGCCCACCCTGCTGCCCCACCAGGGCACAGAAGCTAACGCACAGCCCCCTCTACTGCTGAGGATAGCGTCCCATCCTGGCTGTTTGTGGAGCCTAACCGGAGAACCCAGGCCCCTGCAGTCCCTCTTACAGTCTCAACTTGGAAAAAGAGCCAAGCCAGCCAACCTGTCTGAATGCTGTCAGCCAGCAGCAAACCCCCCCACCCCACCCAACACGACCTCAGGGCCCAGGGCTCAGACAGTGGCCTTGCCCCAAAGTAAACATGCATAGCAAGCCCCATCTGCCTAAGCACGTTAGCAGCTGACAGGTCCAGAAACACAAACTAAGCTGCTCAAGAACTGTCTCTAGCAGAGAATCTATAAGGTCTGGAAGAGGAACCCACTCACTCAAAAGCGCAGAAAACAACGTAAGGAATCAAGCATCACAACAGCAGGTAAATGTCACACCACCAAAGGGAACTAATAAAGCTCCAATAACTGACCCTAAAGAAATGTGATATCTATGAACTATCAAAGAATTCAGAATAACCCTATTAAAGAAGTTTAGTGAACCACAATAACACAGACAACTAAATGAAATTAGGAAAACAACACATGAACAAAACAGGAAGTTCAACAAAGAAGTAGACACCATCAAAAACAAAAACAAAACCACACACCAGAAATCTTGGAACTGAAAAACACTCACTGAACTGAAAAATTTCAATAGAGAGCTTCAAAACTAGCCTTCACAATACAGAGAAACAATTGAAACGATCTGTGACCTGGAAGACAGGACAGCTGAAATTATCCAGTCAGAGGAGCAAAAAAAAAAAGAAAGAATGAAGGAAGCCAGAGGGACTTGTGGAACACAGTCAGAAATAACAATATCCACATTACAGGAATTCCAGGAGAAGATAAAGGGACAGAAAGTATATTTAAAGCAATAATGGCTGAAAATGTCTCAAGCCTGGGGAGAGAAATGGATATCCAGATCCATGAAACCCAAAGGACTCCAAATAGGTTGAACCCAAATACATCTACATTGAGACACACAATTAAATTGTTAAAAGTCAAAGACAAAGAAACAGTTTTGAAAGCAGCAAGAGAAAAGAGACAAGTTACATACAAGGGAACCCACTACCCTCCCCCAATAAAACTATGGATAGATTTCTAAGAGAAACTTTTCAGGCCAGGAGAGGATGGGATGATATATTCAAAATATTTTTTAATTATTAAAATTTTTACTTTATTTATTGAATTATAATTAACATACATTATAAAATGTTATAAAATATTAAAAGAAAAAACTGTCAACTAAGATTTCTATACCAGCAAAACTGTCCTTCAGAAATAAGGAGAGATAAGGACTCTGCCAAACAAACAAAAGCTGAGGGAGCTCATCAGCAAAATAAAAGGAATCTAATTAATATAAAGACATATGAAGGTAGTGTAAACCTCACTAGTACAGGTAAATTTACAGTCAGAGTTAGAGTCTGTAATATGGTAATAATGGTGGTGCATAAATCACAACTCTAGGGCTTCCCTGGTGGCGCAGTGGTTAAGAGTCTGCCTGCCGATGCAGGGGACATGGGTTCGTGCCCCGGTCCAGGAGGATCCCACATGCCACGGAGCGGCTGGGACTGTGAGCCATGGCCGCTGAGCCTGCACATCCGTAGCCTGTGCTCCGCAACGGGAGAGGCCACAACAGTGAGAGGCCTGTGTACCGCCAAAACAAACAAACAAACAAATCACAACTCTAAACGTAGGAAAAAAGTACTAAAAATAATCATAACTACAATAATCTGTCCTTGGATATACAACATAAAAATATGTAAACTATAATATCAGTAACCTAAAATGTGAGGGGGAAAAGAAATAGAAGTTAAATACTGCCTGCCAATGCAGGGGACACAGGTTCGATCCCTGGTCTGGGAAGATCCCACATGCCACGGAGCAACTAAGCTCGTGCACCACAACTACTGTGCTCTAGAGCCCGCGAGCCACAACTGCTGAAGCCCGTGTGCCACAACTACTAAACGCTGCATGCTTTAGGGCCTGCGTGCTGCAACTACTGAAGCCCGTGTGCCTAGAGCCCATGCTCCGCAACAAGAGAAGCCACTGCAATGAGAAGCCCGAGCACCACAACGAAGAGCAGTCCCCACTCGCCGCAACTAGAGGAAGCCTGCGCGCAGCGACAAAGACCCAAGGCAGCCAAAAAACAAGGAACAATGGATCTATGACATAGCCAGAAAGAAATTAACAAAGTGTCTTGCCTATCAATAATTAAATATAAATGCACTAAAGTTTCCAATCAAAAGGCACAAAATGACTGAATGGATTAAAAAAACAAGACCCAACAATATGCTTCCTACAAAGAGACTCACTTTAGCCTTAAAGACACACATAGGCTGAGAGTGAATGGATGGTGGAAAAAGATACTTCAAGACAAAATAGACTTTACCAAACAGGGACAAAGAAGGCCATTATATAATGATAAAGGGGTCAGTCCATCAAGAAGATACAATTAATATTTAAGTACCCAACATTGGAGCACATAAACGTATAAAATAAAAACTAACAGACCTAAGGGAATTCCCTGGCAGTCCAGTGGTTCAACTCAGCTCTTTCACTGCTAAGGGCCTGGGTTTGATCCCTGGTTGGGGAACTAAGACCCCACAAGTCACGCAGTGTGGCCAAAAAAGCAAAACAAAACTAACAGAGCTAAAAAGAGAAATAAACTGCAATACAGTAATAGCTGGGGAAGTTAATACCCCATTCTCAACAATGGATATAGATCATCCAGACAGAGAATCAATATGGAAACAGTGAGTCTGAACAACACTATAGATGAAATGAACCTAACAGACACATGCAGAACATTCTATATAGCATGACAGCAAAATACACATTCTTTTAAGCACACATGGAACGTTTTCTATGACCATATGTTAGGCCACAAAACAAGTCTGAGCAAATTCAAGAAGGCTGAAAGCATGGTAAGTATCTTCTCTGACCCCAACATATACCATCAGTAAGAGGAGGAAAACTGGAAACTGCATGAATACATGGAGACTAAACAAGGCTCTCCTGAACAACCCACAGGTCAAAGAAGATATTAAAGGGGAAATAAAACTGTTAGCCTGAGACAAACAAAAATGGAAACACACCATACTAAAACTTACAGATGCAATGAAAGCCGTTCTAAGAGACAAGTTCACACAGAAACAAGGAAGATCCCGAATAACATAACTCTGTGCTTCAGGGAAGTAGAAAAAAAGGAACGAACTGAGCCCAAAGTTAGTAGAATAAAGAAAATGATAAAAAGAAATAAATGAAATAGAGAACAAGAAAATGATAGAAAGATTTACAAAACTAAGAGTTGGTTCTTTGAAAACATAAACAAAATTGACAAACCTTTAGCTAGACTCACCAGGGAAAACAGAACCAAAATCAACAAAATTCTAAATGAAAGAAACATTACAATTGATACCACATAAATATAAGGATCATAAGAAGCTACTATGAAGTTACAACTCATCACAGAAAAACAAACAACCATAAGAGAATACTATGAACAGTTACATGCCAACAAACTGGACAACAAGATGAAATGGAAAGATTCTCAGAAACATATAACCTACTGAGACTGAATAAGAAGAAATATAAAATCTGAACAGACCATTTACTAGTACGGGAATTAAATCAGTAATTTAAAAAATCTCCCAATGAAGAGAAGTCCAGGACCAGACAGCTTCACTGGTGAATTTTATCAAACATTTAAAGAAGAATTAACATTAATTCTTCTCAAACTCTTCCAGAAAGTCAGAGAGGAAGGAACACTTGTAAACTCATTTTTCAAGGCCAGAATTACCCTGATATCAAAGTCAGAAAAGAACAGTGCAAGAAAAGAAAAATTATAGGCAGGCCAATTTTCCTGATGAATACAGATGCAAAAATTCTCAATACTAGCGAACCAAATTCAGCAGCACATTAAAAGGATCATTCACCATGATCAAGTGGGATTTCCCTGGGATGCAAAGATGGTTGAAACACACAAATCAAATAAGTGTGATACATCACATTAATAGAAGGAAAGAAAAGAAATACCATCTCAGTAGATGCAGAAAAGGCATTTGACAAAATTTTCAACATTCATGATAAAAACTCTTAAGTATGGAAGGAACATACCTCAGCATAATAAAGACTACAGATTAAAAGCCCACAGCTAACATCATACTCAATGATGAAAGGTTGAAAACTTTTCCCCTAATATCAGGAACAAGACAAGGATGTCCACTCTCACCACTCTTATTCAACACAGTACTTACTGGAAGTCCTAGCCAGAGCAGTCAGGCCAGAGAAATAAATAGAGAGTATCAGAATTGGAAAGGAAAAAGGAAAACTGTTTCTATTTTCAGAATCCATGATTTTATATACAGAAAATCCTAATGACTCCACCAAAAAAACCCTGTTAGAACTAATCAATGAAGTCAATAAAGCTGCAGGTTACAAAATTAACATTCAGGACTTCCCTGGTGGCGCAGTGGTTAATAATGTGCCTGCCAGTGCAGGGGACACGGGTTTGAGCCCTGGTCTGGGAAGATCCCACATGCCACAGAGCAACTAAGCCCATGCGCCACAACTACTGAGCCTGCACGCTATAACTACTGAGCCCTCGTGCCACAACTACCAAAGCCCACATGCCTAGAGCCCGTGCTCCGCAACAAGAGAAGCCACTGCAATGAGAAGCCCACGCACCGCAGCGAAGAGTAGCCCCCGCTCACCTCAACTAGAGAACGCCTGTGCACAACAACAAAGACCCAACACAGCCCAAAACAGATAAATAAATAAATTTTAAACATTAACATTCAAAAATTGGTACCATTTCTACAAGCTAACAATAAATTATGTGAAAAAGAAATAAAATGATACCATTGGGCCTCCCTGGTGGCGCAGTGGTTGAGAGTCCGCCTGCCGATGCAGGGGATACGGGTTCGTGCCCCGGTCTGGGAGGATCCCATATGCCGCGGAGCGGCTGGGCCCGTGAGCCATGGCCGCTGGGCCTGCGCATCCGGAGCCTGTGCTCCGCAACGGGAGAGGTCACAACAGTGAGAGGCCCGCATACCGCAAAAAGAAAAAAAAAAAAAAAAATGATACCATTTACAATGGCATCTAAAACATAAAATACTTAGGAATAAATTTAACCAAGGAAGTCAAAGATCTCTACACTGAAGACTACAAGACATTGATGAAAAAGATACAAGTAAATGGGAAGGTATCCCATGTTCATGGGTTGGAGGAATTAATATTGTTAAAATGTCCATACTACCCAAAGCCATCTCTAGATTCAATGCAATCCCTATTGAGATTCTAATGGCATTTTTTACAGAAGTGGAAAAAACAGAAACAATCCTAAAATGTGTATGGAACCATAAAAGACCTTGAATAGCTAAAGTAATCCTGAGAAAGAAGAACAAAGCAAAAGGCATCACACTTCTTGATTTCAAGCTATACTATAAAGCTATAGTCATCAAAACAGTATGGTACTGGCATAAAAACCGACACAAAGATCAATGGAACAGAACTGAGAGCCCAGAAATATACCCATGCATATACAGTCAACTAATACTTGACAAGGGAGCCAAGAATATTCAATGGAGAAAAGACAGTCCCTTCAATAAATGGTCATGGGAAAGCCAGACAGCCACATACATGCAGAAGAATGAAATTGGACCCCTATCTTACACCATTCACAGAAATTAACTTGAAATAGATTAAAGACTTAAATGTAAGACAGGAAACCATAAAACTCCTAAAAGAAAACATAAGAAAATAAAGCTCTTTTTTTTTTTTTTTTTTTTTTGCTATACGCGGGCCTCTCACTGTTGTGGCCCCTCCCGTCGCAGAGCACAGGCTCCGTATGCGCAGGCTCAGCGGCCATGGCTCACGGGCCCAGCCGCTCCGCGGCATATGGGATCCTCCCAGACCGGGGCACGAACCCGTATCCCCTGCATCGGCAGGCGGACTCTCAACCACTGCGCCACCAGGGAAGCCCGAAAATAAAGCTCTTTGACATAGGTCTTGGCAATGATTTTTTGGGGAAATCACCACTAAAGCACAAGCAACAAAATAAAAAATAAACAAGTGGGATGACATCAAACAAATAAGCTTCTGCACAGCAAAAAGAACCATCAACAAAGTGAAAAGACAACCTACAGAATGAGAAAAAATATTTGCAAACTGTATACCTGATAATATCCAAAATATTTGAAGAACTCATACAACTCAATAACAACAACAAAAAGCAAACAATATGGTGTAGAAATGGGCAGAGGATCTGACTAGAACATTTTCAAAAGAAGACATACAGGTAGCCAATAGGTACATGAAAAGGTCCTCAACATCTCTAATCATCAGGGAAATGCAAAGCAGAACCATGAGGAGATATCTCCTCACACCTGTCAGAATGGCCATCATCAGACAAGAAGTAACAAGTGTTGGTGAGGGTGTGGAGAAAAGGGAGCCCTCAGGCACTGCTGGTGGGAATGCAGATTGGTGCAGCCACTGTGGAGAACAGTGTGGAGGTTCCTCAAAAATATTAAAAGTGGGGCCTCCCTGGTGGCGCAGTGGTTGAGAGTCCGCCTGCCGATGCAGGGGATACGGGTTCGTGCCCCGGTCTGGGAGGATCCCATATACCGCGGAGCGGCTGGGCCCGTGAGCCATGGCCGCTGGGCCTGCGCGTCCGGAGCCTGTGCTCCGCAACGGGAGAGGCCACAACAGTGAGAGGCCCGCATACCGCAAAAAAAAAAAAAAAAAAAAAAAATTAAAAGTGAAAACTACCGTATGACCCAGCAGTCCCACTTCTGGGTGTTGATCTAAAGGAAACAAAAATACTAACTCAAAAAGATACATGTACCCCATGTTCACAGCAGCACTATTCACAACAGCCAAGCTATGGAAACAACCTAAGTGTCCGTCGGCAGATGAATGGATAACATGTGGCATATATACAGTGGAACATTACTGAGCCCTAAAAAAAATAAAATAAAATCCTGCCTTTTGTGACAGCATGGATGGACCTGAGGACACTATGCGATGGAAAATAAGCGAGACAGAGAAAGACAAATGCCACATGGTCTCAGTTATCCATGGAATCTTGAAAAAAAATTAACTTGTGGTTACCAGAGGAGAGTGGGTGGAATCGGGGGAAGGTGGTCAAACGGCACAAACTTACAGTTATAAGATAAACAAGTACCGGCCGTGTGCAGCGTGGTGACACGGACGGCAATGCTGTAATGTGCATTCGAAAGCTAAGAGAAAGCTGTTAAGAGCTCATCACAAGGAAAATAATGTTTCCTTGTTTTGTATCTATGAGACCATGGATGTTAACTAAATTTATTGTTGTCCTCATTTCGAAATATATATAAGTCGTCACTATGCTGTACATCTGAAAGTTATTCAGTGCTGTGTGTCAGCTATATCTCCTAAAACTGGAAAAAAGCAAACTAACTAGACCTGTGAACTTCGTCTCTTTGGATCTGGAAAATAGAGCCTTATCTGACCAAGTTAAACAGTCTAAGCTGCCATCCTGCCAACTCAGTCTCACAGTTTGTAATCTTAAAATATCGAACAGGGCTCCCCTGGTGGCGCAGTGGTTGAGAGTCCGCCTGCCGATGCAGGGGACGCGGGTTCATGCCCCGGTCCGGGAAGATCCCACATGCCGTGCAGTGGCTGGGCCCGTGAGCCATGGCCACTGAGCCTGCGCGTCCAGAGCCCGTGCTCCGCAACGGGAGAGGCCCCAACAGTGAGAGGCCCGCGTACCGCAAAAAAAAAAAAAAAAATTGAACAAAATGTCCCAAAGTTAAAGACCAAAATATAGTACCATTTGCATTTACTCTTGTTTTTCCTCAAATATAAAGCTTTAAGTGCTTTAATTACCCAAAAGTGACAGATGCAAGTTTCTCATCTCAAATTTTTCTGGCAAAGTGTGTAACCGAGTTATTAGAAGTGTCTGATTATACGTGCACTGTGAGAAAGCATTAGCTACCTGCCCCCAGGCTGCCAGGGCAACTCTTGGTCCAAAAGAGGATCAAAACACACACTTTACCTGAGCAAGAAAAATTACATGAAAACTGCACGGTGATAAATGAGATGCGCCATTTCAGTGATGAGGGCCAAGGAAATATGCTGCCAAGATATCCCTGAAAATCAGAAACGAAGGCAAGGGATGATGAGGAAGAATACAACATAGTGCTCTGGTGGGTTCTGTGGGTGCCACGTAACCTGAGGGTACTGGTCCAGTCCAGATCCCATGGCATGTGAATGCTTTAATAAAAGCAATTATTTTTTAACGGTATTTAAGGTCAAACATCAGGAAACACCTGTTCCTCTTCCTTAGGTCAGGCATCCCACTCTTCTATCAGGAAAACACTGCTGTCACCCCGCAGGGGCGGAGTGCAGCTTCAGTGTCACGGTCGTCTGCACCAGGTGACGTTACTGCAGCGCTGTCGCCCCACAGTCACCCGCCCGGGAGTGCGTTTCCTCGCGTGGATCAGAGCGGTCAACGCACAGGGCCGGCCGCCTGAAGCCTGGGGCCACGCGCTGTGCCAGAGCAGAGCCCAACTCCGCAGTCATCCTGTCGGCAGACCGAGGGCCACCACTCTGCCCCGGGAAGGGCTCGGATCCGTGCCAGGAAGCTGCTTTGGAGGGAAAAGTACTCAGGGTGGGCAGTGTGGGGTGGCTTGGGGCCAGGCGGGAGCCCCCCCTGAGCACCTCAACTCTGCCCGGGGACTCTGGAGGCAGTGGGTGCTGTGGGCATGACTTCCAAGCCACAAACTGGGGCTGAGGCCCTGCCCTCAGTACCCAGCACGGGAAGGGGCTCAGTCTGGTGTGTCCCAAAGGACAGCGACGGCCGAGGTTCCGAATAAAATGTCATTAAAAAAGCCTCATTTCCTAACCCTTCTAAACTTTAGAACTCACAATCACTTTATGTTTAAACACTGAATTTATTGAGAAACTGGTAATCCTGGAGGAAACTGATTTCACAACCCAGTCCAGGCCTCTAGGTCATGCTGTGAAACCAAATCCCAGGCCCCGTCGCCGCACGAGAGCTCTCCGGCTCCGGGAGAATCGCTACGGGGCCTTCACAGGCTCACAGATGCACGAGGTGAAGGGGTCTGAGAAGAAGGTGGTCCCGCCGCTGATGGCAGAGACAGAAACGGGAGGGAGGGCGTGGGAGCGGCCACTGGGGTGAAGGGGGACCAGGGGGACCGGGGCCGGCGTGAGGCCGAGGGGACGCCTGGCCCTCAGCCCTGCCCGTCAGACGCTGTGCAGCACAGGGAATGCAGCCAGTATTTCATGATGACTATACATGGAGTATAACCTTTAACAACTAGACCACTGTGTGGCACACCTGTAACTCATATAATATCGTACATCACCTGCTTCTCAATTTAAAAAACCCTTCAGATGACACACACACTCCAGGCACACTCTTCAGACCCGGAGCAGGACGACACCTGCTGAGGACCTGTGGGTAACAGGGCGCCCACGCCCTCCCCGTCCCCGTCCCCGTCCCGGGTAAAGTGAGGCAGGCGTGCCCGCTTGACTGTGTCCCCGTGCTTTCCCTCTGCCCAACGCAGGGACACCGCGGCTCCCCCACTAGTGCCCTGAGCTTTAGGGACGGCTGGGGTGAGCCGAGGGCCTTCCGTTGCCTGGACTGAACCCGACCAGAGGCAGCCACTCCACGGCCGGGGGCTCTGCATCCAGCCGGCTGACAGTTTTAATCTGTCGGGATGGCGCTCACCGAAGAACTCTACACAAACTCCTTGGACTAAGTAGAGAAACAGCTAAGGCTTCACGTGGCTTGCTCTGGAAGCTACATTCTGTACAACGGTCTGCTGTGGAAATGCTCCTTGGTGGGGACGTGCACTTGTTCTGGAGTGTGCAATGTTACAACCGCGTTCGCCGATGGTAACAAACGCACGTAGCAGTGTCTAAAGTATGAAAACTGTTCCTGATCAACCACCAATTCAACTGTGGTTACTTGGTTTGTTTGGTCACTTGTTCAACAATGTTTAAATCTTTTAAATCCCCTAATCATTTGACGGTCAACTAAATTATTCATGCTAATGGAAGAAAAGAGAGAGGTTCGTGACTCAGAGCAAAGTGCATCTCTGAGCAGGAAAATACACTGCAGAGTCCCGAGGGGGCGACCCGAACGCCTGTCTGCTGAGGCCTCATTAGGCAGACACGGTGCATCCACACCTGGGGGCAGAAGGGGCCACAGGGACTAACACCAACCCACCAGCAAGATGCCAGCGGTGCGACCGGCTGCCCGTACAGATCTGGGGACACACACACTCTGTACTTAGGACATCTGGGCATGCAAGTGAGTACTGACGTCCTTCTGTGTTTACGTGTGTTACATGCAGACAGGGTCTCTAGAGGGAAGAGCAAAAGCTGTGAACTGGAGAACTGGGTGGCAGGTAGACAGGAGACTCAACGTGTCCCCTTTAGTACAGCTACAGCTGCAGACCATGTGTCCTAGTCGGAGAGAGCAGGGAACAGGGCATCCCTGAAGGGCTGGCTGGCGGGGGCCGAGGCGGGAGGAGGCCCCAGGAAACTAAAAGGCAGACGGTGGACAGAAAGAGTGCGACGTGTTACCAAACAGATCCTGAGTCTTCTGGGAGGAGGAGACCTCAGTGCGACGGGGCAAGTCGCCAGGTAGAAACCGACGCAGGGCAGAGCTCAGCCAGAGTCAGAGTGCTACCCAGCTGAGATGGGTTTCGTGAGGAAAAGCAAGAGCACGGCTGAGGGTTTTCCAGCATCAAAGCCAGACATGCAGTGGCCACAGCAGCAGCCCCCAGTTCAGAACAGAGCTCCCCGCCGGGGGGACCATGCCTCCCAGATGCTGCGGAGAGGAACATGTGTAGCAATGCATTCTCAGGGGTCGGAAAACGTGTGACCCGCAGCAGAGGCCACTGAGGGCACATGGGATTCTGCCCCGTAGGTAACAGGTCAAATAAAACACATCTCAACCCCGTGCCCGTGGGAAACGTCTCCCAAATGCTGCAGAAAAGACTGCTCTGAAAAGTGCTTCCCTCTGAAACCCAGAAGCAAAGAGCAAACAGTTTATACACACAGGGGCCAGTCTCTACAGAGGCCGCATTCTACAGAATCTCTCTGCGACATAGGATAAGCACTGAGCTTGGAAACCTGCAGGCAGGTATCTTGAGAGATAGCTTCAACATTAAAAGGGGTAACTTCTGAGACCAGAATTCATCATGGGAAGGGGAGAAATGGGTACTGCTTCTTTTATTTAATTATAAACTTTACAGTTCTTTCCGAATTTGAAAAACAAAAAAGCTATTTTTCTAGGAAAGATTGCAAAAGTTTTTGGATGTTTAATGATAAAAATCCAAAGTCCTCAATATAAAGAGTTTTATAAAACAAACAAACAAAAAAAATCAAAAACAACCTAGTAGGAAAATGGGCAGAACAAAAGAAAACAGGATCTTCTCTGACTAGGGAAGCCTGAGTATATGGGAGAAGCTTGGTCATGTGACCAGGTCTTCAGCTCAGGAGACACAGGACCCGGTCAGGCCAGCCTTCTCTTCTACAGCCAGAGAGAAGGGGAGGACTCGTGGCCTGAAATGACTCGGATCTTCTGTCATTAAACAGCTCCCGGCAGCTCTGTGCCCCCGCCCCCACCCCGCCGGCAGCCCTCGGCCTTTCCTGTTGCCCGAGACGCCGTCTTCTGCGTAACATGCCCTTCTTTTCCGTCAGTTGTCTTTCGCTCGTTTAGCCTTGGGGTGCAGCCATGAAGTGTTATTAAAAGTCCTGAAGCTAGAAACATGTCCCCAAATGAGGAGTGAAATGAGATCCCTTCAGGAGGCACAGGGCCGTGGACGCTGTCCCCACAGAGGTGGCCCGGGTCTCTGCACGTGCCCTGGATCTGCACACGCTTGGCCACCACCTTGTTATCAGCCAAGCGTCTCAGGAGGAGAAGCTCAGCACTCGGCCCTCCTGCAAACACTACCTGTTCACACTACCCGTTCACACTACCCGTTCACACTCCCGGTCCACTGACTTCTTTGTGCTTTACTATCTCAGGAAGTGAACACGGAGATCTCGGAATGTTTAAATTCTAACACACCAAAAACTATTCAGACACAGACAATGGTTAAGACAAAAGAACTCTGCTCTTGGCTTTTGCACATTTCGGAACCAAACGTAATAAATTCATTCAGAGCTTTTAAGCTGCATTTTTAATCATTTCCCATTCTGAGAAACTTCCACCTTATGTCCTTTTTAAAAGAGCTATTTGAAAACTAACTGGCTAATTGTATATTAATGGTGGTAATTACTTATTTAGAGCAGGATTCAGAGAGTGGGGAAAAGGGAATTTTTCCTTCCCACACCAAATTTTTTAACAAAGTATTTACCCGAAATAAAAATTAGCCTTAAGTGATTACTTAAATACTCAATTTACGTAACCAGTATAAATTACAACCTTCATATAATCTTGTAGGCCTGATGAAAGCAAACATTAATTAATACACGTGGAGTACTTACGTAACTGGGAAACCAGAACCCATACACACTGCCCCCTACAACGGTTGTACCTCCTTGGTACAAACTGCGCAGCAGGTTTGCCAAGTGCTGTAAAGGACTAATCCAGTAGGAGCGTTAACTGTTCCGTACAAATCCACGCACCCCAGGCGCTAAGTGCTAATCGGCTTTAATAACAGGCTCACTATGCAGGCCCTCTGGTTAGACTCCGGGGCCGAAGGGCCCTCAGGAGGGAGAAATGCTATTCGTCAGCACATGGAAGGCCATGGTCTAAATGTATGGTTCCCCCCAAAATTCACATGTTGGAATCCTAAACCCTGACGTGATGGTATTAGGAGGGGGGTCTTTGGGAGGCGACCAGGGCCTGAGGGTGGAGCCCTCATGCTGGGATTAGTGGATTAGTGCCCTTAGAAAAGAGACCCCGAGAGCTTCCTCAGCCCTTCCTCCACAGCAAGAAGCCTACAGCCAGGAAGGGGTCCTCATCAGAGCTGCGAGAAATGAATTTCTGTTGTTTAAGCCACCCAGTCTGTGGCGTTTAGTTAGAGCAGCCTGATCACCCTAAGACAAAGACGCTTATAAGAAACTGGAAAAAGCAATTCCAGTGAAGAAACATAATCCATTACTTTGCCAATCAAGATCCAAAATATGGGGATTTTTTTTGCTAGAAATATTTCAGACGGATGAACTTAACCTGCTGCCAGAAGCCAAAGGAAAATTCCATCTGCTCCCACCCACTTCCAACAACCTTTGAATATCCTCTTCAACCACAACAATGCGAATAAAAAAGCCGCCAAAATCCAGTATCATCAGATAACCAACACATCAACGAGGCTTAGGTTGAGAAAAAATAAAAATGATTATTCACAAAGCCCAGCCTTCTGCATAGCAGCACAGAAATCACGCAAGGAAGTGTGCACACCCTCCAGTGAAGAGGCCTGGAAGGAGGAGGCCTCGCCAGGGAGCAGGGGGGCCAGCAGAGCTAGAAACCTGAAACCAGGCCCCAGGTGGGGATGCTGCCCTCCTGCCAGCCCCCCTCCCCCTGCCCACGGTCCCAGGAGGAGGGGCAGGCTCCAGTGCACGTGGTCTCAGCTCCAGGTCTCCTTGGCCCGGAGGGTAGCCGTTCCCACGCTTCCCTCGTGTGGCGAGGTCAGTGCCCCCCCACCTTCACACGCGGGCACCAGGCTGTCTGCACTTCCCTCCGGCCCCTGACAGGACCACCACCGCCGCCGCTGTCCCGGCCCTTCCTGCCCTGACGCCGCGGGCCTCTGTCCTCGGAGAGGCCCGCCTGGCCGCCTCCTCGAGGCCGTTCAGCAGTCACCGCCAGAGAGGGGCGCCCGTGAGCCGCCAGCAGCGGGCAGAGCAGGAAGGGAAGAGGCTGAGGGAGGGCCCGGTGCCCGTCTTCCCCCCGGGCTCCCGTGTGGTCACATGCGTGGTTTCCGGGGCAGAAGTGGCAGAACAGCCCATAATCCTACCAGAAATTTAGATTCCGTTCTCCACTCCCACAGCGGGATGAGGAGCTAATCATCGTTAACCGTGTGACAATCACATAATCATCAGCTATTCTAAAATTTTAGATATTTGCAATCGTACTACTAAAAACAGTAGTAAGAGCCTAACTTGTTCTAAGTGTCAAAACAGAGCAATTACAAATTGCATAAAGATGCCAATAAACACATGTAAAAATCAGACCAAAGGGAGCTAGTGTTTATAAGTCACGGCAGTACTCTAAGTTACTCCTGCAAAAATAAACTGAAAGGTAGACGCGTATATGTAAGAGCCAGAGATAAGAATCAATAGATAAAAGAAGAAAACTCTCACCTTAACTCAACCCCTCATTCCTTTTGAAAATTATTTGAGACATATAACTCGCTAAACGGCACTGATCCTAAACGCTGATTTTAAACAGTGGCTCCTGAACTGACGGTAAACGACGGGTCCAGCCTCGCAGCAGAGCTGCGCCCGCAATCACCACGTTGCTGTAGCGTGGCGGCTGCTGTGCCCTCTCTACACAGGCCTGGAGAACGCCAGAAACAGCAAAAGCAACACAGGACTTTTACGTCGTGCACTCCCACCCTCCACTCACTTCTGTACCAAATGCTTCCTATTAGAAGGCAGAGGAGGTGGCGGATTTGACTTCCGCCAAGAAAATGAGCAAAACGAGAAACGGAGACAGCACTGGGGGTGGGTGGGTCATGCTGACCCTGCCCCCGCACAACGCAACACCTACTGAAGTGGGGCTTTAGAAATGAAAGCAAGTACCATCCTCCACCGCCACAGCCTGAAGAGACCAGGACCCACTCCCCAGTGAAACTACTGAAATGTGTAAACAAACAAAACCACAGCCATCAAAAGCCTCTGGAAATGCTCCTTAGGGTGAAGAGTAAATGAAGAAATATCTACTCAAGAAAATCGACAAATATTTGAAAATCCAGAAATTAAGAAAATGCACAAAAGGCAAGCAAGCATCGGTGGCATGTGAACCTGACCACGGCCCCTGGGGCCCCCAGCTGCAGCCGCAGCACTGAGCCTGCTCTCCCCCAGGCCCCAGGCAGGGTTCAGGGCTTCTGCATTTCTCATCCCGAGGCTCCCGAGGAGTGGGCCCCAGAGGTGAGGGCTCCCTCCTTCCATCCAGCCCCCACTCAACAGACAGAGGCTCACCCTGGGTATGGAACACTGGAAACCCTGGACCCTGGTCTCCTGGTCCAGCTCACGCAGTGGCAGCTACTACACACCAGGAGACCCCAGGCTGCTCCCCACCCCCATGAGCGCTCAGCTCCTAGAGTGGGATGCCACTCAGAGAGAAGCTTGTCGTGGTCTCCACCCCAGCTCCAGAGCCCTGGCTCAGAGACCCTGCCAGGGGAAAGCAGGACACGAGATGCTGTGAGCCAGCAAGAGCTTTGGAGCCATGGAAGAACTCCTCCCAAAGGCACCAACTTCATTTGTGACACAGCACAGGGGAAGGTGCTCTCAAGAGCAGGGGGTGGTGGAGAAAGGTAATCAAGAGAAGACTTGGGGGCTTCCCTGGTGGCGCAGTGGTTGAGAGTCCGCCTGCCGATGCAGGGGACACAGGTTCGTGCCGCGGTCTGGGAAGATCCTACATGCCACGGAGCGGCTAGGCCCGTGAACCATGGCTGCTGAGCCTGCATGTCCGGAGCCTGTGCTCTGCAACAGGAAAGGCCACAGCAGTGAGAGGCCCACATACCGCAAAAAAAAAAAAGAGAGAGAAAAAAAGAAAAGAATTGAGGTGCAGCTAAGCTGAGCAGCAAGCTTGCAGGAGAGAAGCGGGGAGGAGAAGCCAGAAGGGGCCCCTTGAGGTCAGAGTGATGATCAACCTGGGCCTCAGAAATGCTTCCCTCAAAGGAGCCAGTCAGAGTGCATGCATCTGCAGAGCAATTTATGCCCCCGAGTATTACTGGAAATAATAGAGTAGCCAGCTGGCAGTCAGTGGAGTTTAACAGCTGGATGCTGTCAGGGCAAGAGGAAGGCTGGCCGGCCAAACCCACCGCAGCCCAGGCGATGTGGGTGCACCCAGAGGAGGGCTTCCCTGAGGGGCAATGCACAACACTCAACATTGGGGGGCATGGGGCAGAACCTCATAAAGATAATCCAGTGGGACACGAAACAAGGAGGCGATAAGTAAGTTACAAAGTAAGCAACAGGAATGGGGGGGTAGTGCCCAGATTTACTTACATATAGAACAAACAATCCTAAAATTTGTATGGAACCACAAAAGATCCCAAATAGCCAAAATAATCTTGAGAAGAACAAAGCTGAAGGCAACATGCTCCCTGATTTCAGACTATGTTATAAAGCTACAGTAATTAAAATAGCGTGTTATTGACATAAAAACAGACACATGGGTCAATGGAACAGAATAGAGAAGGCAGAAATAAATCCATGCATGCATGATCAGTTAATTTACAACAAAGGAGCCAAGAATATACAATGGGGATAGGACAGTCTCTTCTATAAATGGTGTTAGGAAAACTGGACAGCATATACATGCAAAAGAATGAAACTGGACTATTACCTTACACCGTACACAAAAATTAACTAAAAATGGATTAAAGACTTGAGTGTGAGACTGGAAACCATGGAAGAAAACACAGCTGGGTAAGCACCTTGACATCAGTCTTAGTGATGACTTATTGGATTTTCTACCAAAAGCACAGACAACAAAAGCAAAAATAAACAAGCCAGACTAAATCAAACAAAAAAGCTTCTGCACAGAAAAGGAAACCATCAACAAAATGAAAAGGTCATCTACTGAATGGGTGAAAATATTCACAAATCATATATCTGATAAAGGGCTAATATCCAAAATATATAAAAAACTCATATAACTCAATAGAAAAAAGCAAACAATCCAATTAAAAAATGGGCAGAGGATCTCAACACTTTTTCAAAGAAAACATACAGATGGCCAACAGGTATGTGAAAAGATACTCAACATCACTAATCATCAGGGAAATGCAAATTAAAACCACAGTAAGATACCACCTCACACCTATGAGAATGGCTATTACCAAAACACAAAAAATATCAATAACAAGTGTTGCACGGTTGGTGGGAATGTAAATTGGTGCAGCCACTATGGAAAACAGTATAGAGATTCCACAAAAAAAATTAAATAGAACTACCACATGATACAGCAATTCTACTTCTGTGAAAACACTAACTCAAAAAGATATATGTACCCTGGGCTTCCCTGGTGGCGCAGTGGTTGAGAGTCTGCCTGCCGATGCAGGGGACGCGGGTTTGTGTCCTGGTCTGGGAAGATCCCACGTGCCGCGGAGCGGCTGGGCCCGTGAGCCATGGCTGCTGAGCCTGCGCATCTGGAGCCTGTGCTCCGCAACGGGAGAGGCCACACCAGTGAGAGGCCCGCGTATCGCGCAAAAAAAAAAAAAAAAAAAAGATATATGTACCCCATGTTCAGTGCAGCACTATTCACAATAGCTAAGACATAGAAAAAACCTACACACACACAATAGACTATTATTCAGCCATAAAAAAGAATGAAATCTTGCCGTTTGCAACAACATGGATGGACCTTGGGGACATTATGCTCAGTGAAATAAGTCAGACAGAGAAAGACAAATACTGTATGATCTCACTTATATGTGGAGTCAAAACCAAAACAAAGCAAAACAAAAAAGAACCCAGTTCAGAGAGACAGAGACAGAGACAGATTACTGGCTGCCTAAGGCAGAGGAGGGATGGAGGGAGTGGGTGAACAGGGTCAGAGCTACAAACTCACAGTTATAATAAGTTGTGCGGGTGTGATGTCCAGCACAGTGACCATAGCTAATAACACTGTGCTGTACTTCTGAAAGCTGCCAAGAGAGTAATCTTAAAGTTCTCATCACAAGAGAAAAAATTTTAACTATGTGTGGTGATGGGTATTAACTAGACTTACTGTGCTGATCATCTGCAGTACACATATCAAATCATGATGCTGTACACCTGAAACTAATATAATGTATCTTAGTTATACCTCAATTTTTTAAAAATAATAAAATGTCCATTTTCTAATGAAAAATTCTGAAGCAGCCAGAAAAGGAGGAGAGTAGGACCCATAGACCACCCCCCGCAAAATGTGGGCAATACAAACTGTGAGAGCAAACCAGATGTTTGACTTAACAGAAAAACACTAGAAAATAGCCATCATAAACCTGTTCACAGGACGGAAGGAAACACCATTAAAGAAGTAAATGACGGCATGCTGGCACTGCTGCACCAAGGGGAAAACAGGAGTAAAGAGGCAGAAATGACCAAAAAGAACCAAGTGGAATTCTAAAGTTGGAAAGTAAAATAAACAAAATTAAAAATTCACTACAGGGGGCTCCACAGCAGGTCTTAATTTGGAGAATAAAGAATTATTGAACCTGAAGCCAAAAACCAGAGAAAAAAAAGATGAAAAAACAATGAAGAACCTCAGAGAAATGTGATACCATTAAGCACATCAACGTATGCAAAATGGAGTACGAGAAGAAGAGAGAAATTAGCAACAACAACCACCAAAAAAATGCAAAGAAATAACAGAACATTTCCCAAATTCATGGAAAAACAAAAATCCACACATTCAGGAAGCTCTAGAAACTCCAAGTAGGGTGAACACAGAGACCCACAAACACATACATCATAGTTAAACAAAGTCAGAGTCAACATCAGCTGTTTTACTGTAATACAATTCTGAGGCTAAACTACCTGGAGTTAGTCTCAGACTCAACAAGTTCAAGGCTCAGTCCTCCTCAAGACTGTCTTTGCTGAAGACACCAGCCTCATTTCAGTGGCCCCAGGCAATCAAATAGGTATAAATTCAGAGGCTGGGGGGAATGCAGAGCTTCCCTGCCCTCTGCCTGTGGATTCAGAGCCAGCTTCTCTCTCTCTCTCTCTCTCAAACCCCCTCCGCTCCACACACCCCAATGTGTTTACCAACCATGAAGCTCCACTGTCTTTACTGGAATTTCATTCTGTTGGCATGATTAATTGATTAAATCATTGACCATGTGATAGAACTCAGTCTCTAGCCCTCTCCATTCCCTGGGGGATCCCAAACCTCTATTCCTATGCATGGTCTTTCTGGTAACCAACCCCATTCTGATGCTGTGGAGGGGCACGCCATGAGTTCATGTCTTAGCGTAACAATGACTCCTAACCCTCAGGAATCCCAAGGGTTTGGAACCCCTGTGCTAGGAATGGGGGGGTGGGGGTGGGAAAGGCCAGACATTTTCTTTATTACACCACACAGACAAGGAGGAAGTCTTGAAAACTAGAAGGGAAAAACAACCAGTCACTTACAGAGGGACCCCCCCCCCCCAAGTAAGATTAGGAGCTGACTCTCAGAAGAAACAATGAAGGCCAGAGGCAGTGGAAAAACATACTCAAGGTACTCCATGAAAAAACTGACAAACACAAATCCTGTATCCAACAAAGTTATCTCATAAATGAAGATCAAATAAAGACTTCCCCAGATAAGCAAATCTGAAAGAATTTGTTGCTAGCAGACCTGTCTTACAAGAAACACTAAAGGAAGGTCTTCGGACTAAAAGTAACTCCAAATGGTAATTCAAATCCACATGAAAAAACAAAGAGCACTGGGGTAAAAGTAATTATGTAATTATAAAACACAGTATAAATGCTTATTTTTTTACTCCTTATAACTAACTTAAAAAGTGTATACAATAACATGTATCTAATGTAATGTTGGGCCTACGTAACGCAAGTGTAATACATTTGGCAATAATAGCATAAAAGAGGCGGGTGTGGGTAAAACTGTACTGGACTGTGAAGATGACTACAGACGGTAAAATAATAAGATGTTAAGATGTTACATGAGAAAGTATACACTTAACACAAAGGAGAGTAGTAAAGGAGGGATATCGGAACAAAAAAGACATGAAGAAAACAAAAAATGGCAGGTGTAAATTCAACTAAGCAATAATACTATTAAATGTAAACTGAATTTTTCACAGAACTAGAAAAAAAATTTCAAAATTTGTTTGGAAAAACCAAAGACCCCGAATAGCCAAAGCAATCTTGAGAAAGACAAAAGGAGCTGGAGGAATCAAGCTCCCTGACTTCAGACTATACTACAAAGCTACAGCAATCAAGACAGTATGGTACTGGCACAGAAACAGAAAGATAGATCAATGGAACGGGATAGAAAGCCCAGAGATAAACCCACACACATATGGTCAACTTATCTTTGATAAAGGAGGCAGGAATGTACAGTGGGGAAAGGACAGCCTCTTCAATAAGTGGTGCTGGGAAAACTGGACAGGTACATGTAGAAGTATGAGATTAGATCACTCCCTAACACCATACACAAAAATAAGCTCAAACTGGATTAAAGACCTAAATGTAAGGCCAGACACTATAACTGTTTTTTTTTGTTGTTGTTGTTTTTAATGGTACGCGGGCCTACTCACTGTTGTGGCCTCTCCCGTTGCGGAGCACAGGCTCCGGACGCGCAGGCTCAGCGGCCATGGCTCACGGGCCCAGCCGCTCCGCGGCATGTGGGATCTTCCCGGACCGGGACACGAACCCGTGTCCCCTGCATCGGCAGGCGGACTCTCAACCACTGCGCCACCAGGGAAGCCCCAAGGCCAGACACTATAAAACTCTTAGAGGAAAACATAGGCAGAACACTCTATGACATAAATCACAACAAGATCCTTTTTGACCCACCTCCTAGAGAAATGGAAATAAAAACAAAAATAAACACATGGGACCTAATGAAACTTAAAAGCTTTTGCACAGCAAAGGAAACCATAAACACGACCAAAAGACAACCCTCAGAATGGGAGAAAATACTTGCAAATGAAGTAACTGACAAAGGATTAATCTCCAAAATTTATAAGCAGCTTATGTGGCTCAATATCAAAAAAACAAACAACCCAATCCAAAAATGGGCAGAAGACCTAAATAGACATTTCTCCAAAGAAGACATACAGATTGCCAACAAACACATGAAAGAATGCTCAACATCACTAATCATCAGAGAAATGCAAATCAAAACTACAATGAGATATCATCTCACACCAGTCAGAATGGCCATCATCAAAAAATCTAGAAACAATAAATGCTGGAGAGGGTGTGGAGAAAAGGGAACCCTCTTGCACTGCTGGTGGGAATGTGAATTGGTACAGCCACTATGGAGAACGGTATGGAGGTTCCTTAAAAAACTACAAATAGAACCACCATACGACCCAGCAATACCACTACTGGGCATATACCCTAAGAAAACTGTAATTCAAAAAGAGTCGTGTACCAAAATGTTCATTGCAGCTCTATTCACAATAGCCCGGAGATGGAAGCAACCTAAGTGTCCATCATCGGATGAATGGATAAAGAAGATGTGGCACATATATACAATGGAATATTACTCAGCCATAAAAAGAAACGAAATTGAGCTATTTGTAATGAGGTGGATAGACCAAGAGTCTGTCATACAGAGTGAAGCAAGTCAGAAAGAGAAAGACAAATACCATATGCTAACACATATATATGGAATTTAAGAAGAAAAAAATGTCATGAAGAACCTAGGGGTAAAACAGGAATAAAGACACAGACCTACTTGAGAAGGGACTTGAGGATATGGGGAGGGGGAAGGGTAAGCTGTGACAAAGCGAGAGAGAGGCATGGACATATATACACTACCAAACGTAAGGTAGATAGCTAGTGGGAAGCAGCCGCATAGCACAGGGAAATCAGTTCGGTGCTTTGTGACCGCCTGGAGGGGTGGGATAGGGAGGGTGGGAGGGAGGGAGATGCAAGAGGGAAGGGATATGGGAACAGATGTATATGTATAACTGATTCACTTTGTTATAAAGCAGAAACTAATAAAAAAATTAAGAAAAACATAGGCACATAATAACAAAAAAATATAAGAAGCAAAAATGTAGAGAAGTAAAGAGAGAACTAGACAATCCAACAAAAGAGACTTCAGTATGCCACTATCAATAATGGATAGAACTAGACAGAAAATAAACAACACGTGAAAAACACTACAAACTAACTAGACCTAATAGATCTCAATATAACACTCTGTCCGACAATAGAATACACATCCTTCTCAAGTTCACATGGAGCACAGACCATATGCTAGGCCATAAAATAAACTTCAGTACATTTAATAGGATAAAATTATTCACAGTAGAGCCTCTGACAACAGAGGAATGAAATTAAAAATCCATACCAGGAAAAACTCACAACAAGGTGGAAATTAAACAACGCATGCCTAAATAACCAATGAATCAAACAAGCACTCAAAAGGGAAATCAGAAATATTTTGAAATAAATTAAAGTCAAGACACAACTTTCAGGTTTCAAGTATAATTTACATATATTGTATAGTTATAACAGAACTGTCACTGTATGTTCTAAGCATGGTAGCAATAAATTTTAAATGTTTGTTTTGCTTGTTATGCTATTTAAAAGTCAATGATTATTTTTTTTAAAAAAAGAGAACTTCCTCAATCTGATAATGAGCATCTATGAAAAACTCACAGCTAACATCAGACTAAATGGTAAAATACTGAAAGCTTTCCCCCTTAGATCAGGAATGAGTCAAGGATGCCTATCGCTATTCAGCACTGTGTTGCGGTGCCAGCAAGGCAATTAGACAAGAAAAAGAAATAAAAAGCATCCAGATTTGAAAGGAAAAAGTACAATACTTCTATTTGCAGATGACATCATATTTTACATAGAAAATCCTAAGGAATCCCCTAAAAACCTATTAGAATAAACCAGTTCAATGTGGTGACACAACACATGATCAATATATAAAAATCAGTTGTGTTCCTATACACCAGCAATGAGCAATCAAAAAATAAAGAAAACAATGCCACATACAAACACATCAAAAAGAATACTTAGGGATACATTTTACAAAAGTTCAAAATTTCTTCTCTGAAAACCACAAAATATTGTTGAAATAAACTTTTAAAATAGCTGGATAAATGGAAAAATCATACAATGTTCATGGATCAGAATACATAACATGGTTACAGATTCAATGCAATGTAATCCTATCTGACTTCTTTGTAGACACTGATAAGCTGATGTCTTATCAAACCATGAAGCAACTAAACTTCATCAAAATTTAAAACTTTTGTGCTTCAAAGTACACTATCAAGAAAGTGATACAGGGCTTCCCTGGTGGCGCAGTGGTTGAGAGTCCGCCTGCAGATGCAGGGGACACGGGTTCGTGCCCTGGTCCGGGAAGATCCCACATGCCACGGAGTGGCTGGGCCCGTGAGCCATGCTACGCAGCAGGAGAGACCACAACCATGAAAGGTCCGCATACCACAAAAAAAAAAAAAAGAAAGTGATACAAATAGCCAATAAGTACACGAAAATGTACATCAGTCATCAGAGAAACACTGATAGAAATCAAAACCACAATGAAATACTACTTCACTCCCACAAGGATGGCTAGAATCAAAAAGTCAGGTAATAATACGTGTATGTGTGGAATTGTAGAAATCAAACCCTCAAACACTACTGGTGGGAATGAAAAATGATGTAGGAAACAGTCAGCAGGTTTGTAAAATGATTTCACATAGAGAAACCATGTGATCCAGTGTCTTCTCCATTTGAGCTGCTCTAACAGAACACGATGGACTGGGTGGCTTATAAACAATGGAAATTTATTCCTCACAGTCTGGAGGGTGGGAAGTTCAAGACCAAGGTGCCAGCAGAGTCGGTGTCTGATGAGGGCCCACTTCTTGGCTCACTGATGGCTAAGCTCAGCGCACTCCCACGTGATGGAAGAGGCAGCGAACTCTCGGGGGTCCCTTTTATAAGAGCACTAATGCCATTCATTAGGTTTCTGGCACCCGACCTAATTCACACTGGGGGTTAGGATTTAACATATGAATTTCGGGGGCATAAACATTCAGTCTGAGGCACCTAGAAATTCCACTCCTAGATATATACCCATCGGAAATGAAAAATAGGTCCACACAAAATCTTTTCCACAGCTGTTTATAGCAGCATTCATAACAGCCAAAAAGTGGAAACAATCCAAATGTTTGTGGTAAATTGATAAAATGGAATATTATTCAGCCATAAAAAGTAACAAAATACTGACACATGCTATAACATAGATGAACCTTTTAAAATAGTATGCTCAGTGAAAGCGGCCAGTCACAAAAGTCCACACATTACATGATCTGTGAAAGTCCAAAATAGTGAAATCTGTAGTAATACAAAGTAGATAAGCAGTTGCTTGGGGAGGGAAAATAGGGGGGTAGAGAGCTACAGGGCACAGGGTTTCTTTCTGAGGTCCTGAAAATGTCCTAAAATTGGCAGTTGCACATATCTGTGAATACACTAAAAACCATTTAATTGTACCATTTAAGTGAATGAATTCACTGTTACATGAATGACGTCTCAATAAAGCTGTTTAAAGAGAAAAAGGCAGGTGGTTCTATTTGAAAATACTGTGGAAGGGGTGCAGATTACACTCAGAAGCCCAGAGAGAGCTTACTCGTACCACCTCTTACCAGCCTTGGCCCGACAATGGAGGAAAATGCCTGAAATATCTGGTCACGTCACAAAAGTAGACTCTTAATAGTAGTTTTACAGCTGAAACAGTTCATAGCAAAGGCAGGGTACGCACTACCCTTTTCACTCCTGTGTAAAGATGCCTGAGCGCAGATGCCAACTGCCATGACTGATCTTCACATGTTCCAATCCTGGGAACAGCACACCCAGGGCCTACAGAGCTTGGTACAGACAACCAACAGCAGCCACTTTTTAACTCACATACAGAGATTTAATACAGAAAAATACAGCTGCAGGTCCAGCTGCTGAAAGACTGAAGGATGGGGCTCCACACTGAGCCTGCAGGAATGACCCCCAGAAAACGGGACCAGAGCTGACCTGCCAGGCAACAGCCACAGATTCACAACCACGACACGGGAGTAGGGAGGCCGCCGTCCTCCACGCCTCTCTGGATCAACATTCTCTGCAACAATCCAGGGTCCAGGATGCCTCCGCCGGACCTGCTGCTCCTTAGCTCACACGTGTAAATACAAGGAACCCTTTGGTTACAAAGCCCCTTGGTGACCAGAAGGCCCACATCGGCACAGTGGACTGTTTTCTGTAAGGGGCTACAGGGAAGGGTAGTCCCCACTGACACTGGGAAATGGCAAAATCAGCTTGCCAGCTCCGGGGAAGGAGTCCCACCCAAAGACCGTGGGGACACATGCTGAATGAGCCGATCTGCAGCTCTCACATGCCATCCCTCGCCCCCAGAGACTGGCACCAACAGGTTGAGAGTATTTGCTTCTGGCCTTGAAGGGCTACCTAAAATAAAGATTCTCATTTTGTATGTCGAATGAACTGGATATTGATGGAATTTATCCTGAAAAAAAATCTAGAAAAGGAAAAGTTTTACAGTTCAGACTTTATTACACTTCAGCTAGTATCTCTGAATAAAGATACCACAAATACTGGGAATGCAGGTCAGGTCAGGTCCCCACCTACCATCTGCAACCTAGTGGAAATGACCTAGTGCCTACTCAGCCTGAACTTCATTAAATTTGGACAACACTGGCCTCCACATACTGAGACAGCCGTGGGACTGAATCTGACAGGTTCCTCCTCCACCCTCACTTTATTTTTTTTTTATTTTTTATTTTTTTTTAATTTAATTTATTTATTTGTATTTTTGGCTGTGTTGGGTCTTCATTTCTGTGCGAGCTGCTTTCTCTAGTTGCGGCAAGCGGGGGCCACTCTTCGTCGCGGTTCGCGGGCCTCTCTTGTTGCGGAGCACAGGCTCCAGACACGCAGGCTCACTAGTTGTGGCTCACGGGCCCAGCTGCTCCGTGGCATGTGGGATCTTCCCAGACCAGGGCTTGAACGTGTGTCCCCTGCATTGGCAGGCAGATTCTCAACCACTGCGCCACCAGGGAAGCCCCCACCCTCACTTTAAATATATTTTCCGCTCTACATTTTCTATGATTTTTAAATGCTCACTAATCTCTTGGCCAGCCAAAAGAACTATATCTATGAAACTATGAAATCTCCCTCTCTGATTAAAACTACAGATACAGGCATTCAAAATATTGTGTACATGAGCATGCTTAAAGTACTATCAAAATAAATGATATTCTAGCAGGCATAACCCAAAATAAAGTCAGAAAAAAGATATGGCAGCCCTCCCACATTATTACTCAGTATTATTCTGTAAGTTCTAATCAGTACAAGGCATAAAACAGAAATGAGTTAAAACAACTGGAAAGGAAAATACAATTATTATGATTTAGGCAAAGACCATATAACTAGAAAATGGAAAAGCATCAAATGAAGAACCATTAGACCTAATGAAATGGCTAAATATAAAATAAATGTATAAAATTCAATAGGTTTATTGCAGTTAAAAGACAATAGAAAAAATGCTATTCTCAAGACAAGAACATTTAAGATGTCCAGAAAAAAGTTACACATTACCTTGACAAATTATATTTAAAAAATAACTTGAATAAATAAAGATTAAAAAATCATTACCTGAATGACAAGAATAAATATTAGGAAATATAATTTCTTCTCAAATTACTGGTCTGGTAGTATGATTTCTACCTGGGATGGGGGTAGAATATGTGGCAGCTCTAAGTCCCATGGGCCTCAGAAGATGCAGGTCTAAGCCCCTTGCTTCTCCCCAAGTCCCTCCAGAGAGTGAGCTGCTGCCCGCATCGGCATCAAATCATAGTCCGCAGGAATGTGGAATACAACAAGAAAAGGTGAAAATTCAAGAGAGTGAGAAGAAAATCCATAGACCTGAAGAAAATATTTGCAAAAGACATACCTATCAGGTATTTGACTATCGTCCAAAACATACAAAGAACTCTTAAAATCTCAACAACAAGAAAATGAAAACCCAATATAAAAATGGGCTAAAGACCCGAATATACCCCTCACCAAAGAAGATACACAGGGTGAAATAAAAAAGGTGAATTCCTATTTTCTCATACAAAAACAAACCTGTTTTCCACTTTCACATGCAGAAGTGAATAATCAAAGATGTCAGCTGTAACTGGTGTCCCAGCCAGAGTGAACCTGTGTACACTCATTAAATATCAGGGGGTCCACAGCACATTCATTTCATGGAAAACAATTAAGCATTAACTAAAACATGTATAGACAGACAGTGACGAAGCATATGAAAAGGTGACAAACAACATATGTCATCAGGAAATTGCAAATTAAAACAACAGTTAGATACCACTATGCAACTATGAAAATGGCCAAAATGCAAAACACTGACACCACCAAGTGCCGGTGAGGATGTGGAGCAACAGAACCCTCATCATTACCGGCGGGAATGCAAAATGGAAAAGTCACTTTGGGGCTTCCCTGGTGGCGCAGTGGTTGGGAGTCCGCCTGCCGATGCAGGGTACACGGGTTCGTGCCCCGGTCCGGGAGGATCCCGCATGCCGCGGAGCGGCTGGGCCCGTGAGCCATGGCCGCTGAGCCTGCGCGTCCGGAGCCTGTGCTCCGCAGCGGGAGAGGCCGCAGCGGTGAGAAGCCCGCGTACCGCACACACACACACACAAAAGTCACTTTGGAGGACAGGTTGGCAGTTTCTTATACAAATAAACATACTCTAACCATAAGGTCCAGCAATCATATGCCTTAGTATTTACCCAAAGGAGTCAAAAAGCTATGATCACACATCAACCTGCATGTGGATGTTTATACAGAAGTTTCATTCATAATATCCAAATCTTGGAAGCAACCAAGATGTCCTTCAGCAGTTGAATGGATAAATAAACTTGGTCCAACCAGACAATGGGGATATTATTCAGCTAAAAAGAAATGAGCTATCAAGTCATGAAAAGACATGACAAAACATTAAATGCATTTAACTGAGTGAAAGAAGCCCATCTGAGAAGGCTACAGACTGTGTGATTCAACTCTATGACATTCTGGAAAAGGCAAAACTGTGGGGACAGTAAAAAGATCAGGGTTTGGGGTAGGGAGGAACAGGCGGAGCACAGAGGATTTTTCGGGCAGTGAAACTACTCTCTATGACACTATAATGGTGGATACCTGTCATTATACATTTGTTAAACCCACAGAATGTTCAACACCAAGAGTGAGCCCTGATGTAAGCCAGGGACTCTGGGTGGTGATGATTTATCAGTGCAGGTTCATGGATTGTAACAAATGTCCCATCTGGTGGGGATGGTGACAGTGGGCTGGGGGAGGGGCGGGGGGCGGGAAATCTCTGTGCCCCACCCTCAATTTTGCTGTGAACCTAAAACTGCTCTAAAACATAAAGTCGTATTAAAAACAAAAAAAGAAGATAATAACCTAGCTCAATAAGACACATACATACAAAAAGTAAACAGGAAAGTGTCGACTGAAAAAAAAAAAAAGCACAACCTAAAAGTTGACAGTTGTTTTATTTCTGCGACTTCAAGCCTGGGACGCAGCCTCTTAGATGGCTCTGAGGGAGTGCTCTGAAGAGGTAAGGGAGGAGCTAGGATACACAGAAGTTTTTCCAACAAAGACCAGGTAGTGGGAACATCCAAAGAGTACTGTTAATTAAAGAAAACCAAGTTAAGGAATTTAGTGCTTTTCTACGCATGGCAAGATCCAAGAGTCTGGACTCACTGAAATCATTCCTTTGCTATGCACCTCAGCTCTGTGGGGCCAGCATCCTGTGCTTTCCCACCCTGAGTTCCCTCAGGGTGCACAGTTTGGGGGGAGCGGTTGCGGTGGGGGGGGAGGGCTGCAGTGGCTGAGTCAGCCCATCTGTCTCCAGCCTGAGTCCCCTCAGGGCGCACCATCAGGAGAGGCTGTAGTGGTTCGATGGCAGCAACATCCTTCTTTCAGGATGTGGGAGGCAACATTTTTCATTCACAAAAAGGAAGACATTTTTAAAAGTCTAAGAAAAGGCAATTTGTGCCACCAGTTATTAAACATATTATAAAACTTCAGCAAGTAAACGGTGGAAATGTAACAAGAATAGGCAGAATTCAAGAGAACAGAATGGAAAAACCCAACAAACCATAACACACAGCAATTTTAATAAGAGTGATGTGTCAAAGAGGGTAAAAGAACAATGACTTAAAAAAAAAGATTTAGAACAACTGGTTATCTACTTTTAGAGAAAAAAGTTACTTAAGTTCTTATTTTCACAACAGACAGCAAAATAAATTCCACACAGATGAAAGAGTTTTTCCTTTTAAATGAAGCCATAAAGGAACTAAGGAGAATCTGATCTCAAGGAAGGAAATGCCTTTCTCAGCATAAAAGCAAGAGGAAAAACACAGAAAAAAACTAAGAGATTTTATCATTTTTTAAGTTTTTTAAGAAAACATTTACATATTTTAATTAAAAGTCTAGTTTGAAATCCATATACATTTACAACAAATCAAATATTGGGGATTTGGTAAAGATAAATATTTGGTCTTTGTCTCTGCTTCCTGGCACAAAGCCCCCTAAAGCCTTGTAATTTACAGTCTTTTGTATGCTAATAAGATGACGCATAGGGGTTTTGGGTTGGGGGGGGCGGCTAGAGAACTTCAGGATGGGGGCTGGTCACCAGAAAAGCAAACTCCTATAGTTAGAACTTTCCGTCTGTCAGTCTGTCTGTCTCACCACCGCCCCCTCCCTTGACCTTTGGGAAAGGCTAAAATTGACTCAGTGACCAATGCCAGTGATTTAATCTATCCTGCCTGATAGGAGGAAACAGAACCTCCAGATAACAGGTTCAGGAGCCTCCAGGCTGGTGAGGGCACGTGCGGGGAAGACAGCAGGTCCACAGAGGTCGAGAAGGCCCCTCCCCACGCACCTGGCTCCATGGATCTCTTCCATCTGGTTGTTCCTGAGTTTTATCCTTTACAATATACCTGTAATTCTAAGTAAAGTGCTTTATTGAATTTCTGTAAGCTTTCCTAGTTAATTACTGAAACCAATGGGAGATCATGGAACCCCTGACTTGTAGTCAGCTAGAGAGAAGTGTGGGTAGCCTGGGCACCCCACTTTTTTATTATGGTAAAAAAACACATAACAAAATTTACCATTTTAACCATTTCTAAGTATATAGTACTGTCTTAGTCAGTTTGGGATTACCATACACGATACAATAGACTAGGTGTCTTATAAACCACAGAAATTTATTTCTCCTAGTTCTGGAGGCTGGAAATACAAGATGAAGGGGCCTGCAGATTCAGTGGATGGTGAGACCCATTTCCTGGTTCACAATGGCACTTTTCCCCCTATGTCCTCAGATGGCAGAAGAGGGAAGGGAGCTCTCTGGTGCTTCCTTTCTAAGGGCACTAATGCCATCCTCATGACCTATGACTTCCCAAAGGCCCCACCTCCTAACACCATCACCTTGGGGATTAGGTTTCAACATATAAATTTGCGGGGAGACACAAACATTCGGTCTATAGCAAGTAAGTACTAACTATATGCACACTGTTGTGCAAGAGAGCTCTAGGATTTTTTTCATCCTGCAAAACTGAAACTCCTAACCACCAAACAGTAGCTCCCTGTTTTCTGCCTTCCCTAGCCCTGGGCACTCCAATTCTACGTCCTGTGTCTGAGACTTTGATTATTTCAAGACCTCATATAAGTGGAATCATATATATTTATCTTTTTGTGATGAGCTTGTTTCACTTAGCATAATATCCCCAAGGTTCATCAATGTTGGAGCGTGACAGGATTTCCCTCTTTTTAAAGGCTAAGCATTATTCCATTCTGCGCATGGACCACATTTTCTTTATAGAAGGAAGGAGTGGGACCGCTGGATCATATGGTACTTCTCTATATTTAAAGCATTTTTGGAAACGCCAGGCTGTTTTCCACAGTGGCTGTACCATTTTACATTCCCACCAACAGTGCACAGGGTTTCAATTTCTTCAATTTCAATTTCATCTTTACCAACACTTGTTATTTTCTGGGGTTTTTTTGATAGTGGCCATCCTAACATGTGTGAGCTGATATTGTGGTTTTGATTTGCATTTCCATGCAAACAGAATATAGTAAATTTGCATAGTTCTTTGGGAAAATGTATACTCAAGTTCTTTGCCCATTTTTAAAATCAGGTTTGTTTCCTTGTTTGTTTTTGGTGTTGAGCTGTAGGAGTTCATTTCTATATTCTGGATATTAACCCCAAACCTCAGGTATGAGGTTTGCAAATATTTTCTCACATTCCATAGGTTGCCCTTTTTACTGTTGTTTCCTTCGCTGCACAGAAGTTTTTAAGTTTCATGTAGCCTCACTTGTCAATTTTTGCTTTTATTGGCTGTGTTCTGGTGGCATATCCAAGAAATCATTGCCAAGAGCAATATGAAGAAGATTTTTGCCTGTTTTCTTCTAGGAGTCTTATGGTTTCAGGTCTTATGTTTAGGTCTTTAATTCATTTTAAGTTATCTTTTGTATATGGTATAATGTCAGGGTTCAACTTCGTTTTTTTGCATGTGGATAACCAGTTTTCTACATTTCATTTGCTGAACAGACAGTTCTTTCCCCATCATGTGTTCTTGTCACCCTTGTCATAGACCATTTGACCATGTAAGTGAGAGTTTATTTCTGGGCTCTCTAGTCTGTTTCACAGGTCTGTATGTCTGTCTTTATGCCAGTGCCATACTATTTATATTACTGTAGTCTGTAATATGTTTTGAGGTCAGAAAGTGTGAGGTCTCCAGCTTTTTCTTTCTCAAGAAAAAAACTGGGGGCTAATCAAAAAGTATTTTGGCTATTCATAGTTCTTTAGGATTCCATATGAATTTTAAGATGGATTTTTCTATTTCTGCAAAAACTGCCACTGGATCTGGTAGGGATTGCAGTGAATCCTTAGATCACTTTGGGTAGTGTGGATATTTGAACAATATCAAGTCTTCCGCTCCATGAACACAGGATGTCTTTCTACTTATTTGTGTCTTCTTTAATTTCTTTCAACAATGTTTTCTAGTTTCAGTGCATAGCATTTTTGTCCCCGTGGTTAAATTTATTCCAAGTTTTTTATTCTTTATGATGCTACTGTAGATGGGATTTTTTTCTTAATCTCCTTTTTGGAATTTTCACTGTAGTGTATAGAAACAAACCTGATTATGATTCCAGCAACTTTTCTAAATTTGCTCATTAGTTATAACAAGCTTTTTTGTGGAATCTCTAAGTTTTCTATGTATAAGATCGTGTCATCTGCAAAAAGAGATAATTTTACTTCTTTCTTTCTAATTTGGATGCCTTTTATTTCTTTTTCTTGCCTCATCTGCTCTGGCTAGGACTTCCAGTACTACATGGAACAGAAGTGGCAAGAATGGGCATCCTTGCATTATTACTGATCTTCGAGAAAAAGCTTTCCATTTTTCACCACTGAGCAGGATGTTAGCTGTGGGATTTTCCCCCAAGCAGGATGTTAGCTGTGGTATTTTCCCTCTGTTTATAATCAGTTAAATGCTTTGTCATGATAAGGTGCTGAATTTTATGAAATGCTTTTTCTGTATCAATTGAGATAATTATGTGGTTTTTCTCCTTCAATATGTTAATATGGCATGTTACACATAGATTTTCGAATCTTGAACCATCCTTGGGTTCCAGGAATAAATCCCACTTGGTCATAGTGTATCATCCTTTTAATGTGTTGCTGAATTTGGTTTGCTAGTATTTTGTTGAGGATTTTTATATCAATATTCATCAAAGATACTGTTCTATACTTTTCTTGTAGCATCTTTTTCTTTTTTTTTGGCCACGCCACGCAGCATGTGGGATCTTAGTTGCCTGACCAGGGATCAAACCCATGCCCCCTGCAGTGGGAGCATGAAGTCTTAACCATGGGACCGCCAGTGAAGTCTGCTTGTAGTATCTTTTTCTGGTTTTGCTATTAGAGTAATGCTGGCCTCATAAAATGAGTTTGGAAATGTTTCTTCCTCTTCAATTTTTGGGAAGAGTTTAAGAAGGACTGGTGTTAATTTTCTTTAAATGTTCAAAAGAATTTTCCAGTGAAGCCATCTGGTCCAAGGCTTTTCTTTGTTGGGGGGTTTTTGATTACTGATTCAAACTCCTTACTAGTTATGTATCTGTTCAGATTTTTATTTCTTCATGTTCAGTCTTGGTTGGTTGTATGCTTCTAGAAATCTATTCATATCTTCCAGTTTATCAAATTTGTTAGTGTATAATTGTTCATAGCAATCTCTTGTAATCCTTTTTATTTCTGTGACATCAGTTTTAATACCACCTTTCATTTCTGATTTTTCTTTTTTTTCCTCTGAGAGTTTGTCAATTTTGTTAATCTCTCCAAAAAACCAACTTTTAGTTTCACTTTTTTTCTATTGTTTTTCTACTAATAATTTCTCTCTGCTCTATTCTTTATGATTTCCTTCTTTCTGCTAACTTTGAGTTTAGTTTGTTCTTTTTCTAGTTTCTTAAAGTGTAAATATATTGACTTGAGGTCTAATTTTTAATGTAAGCATCTGCCACTATAAACTCCTTCTTGGTACTGCTTTGCTACATCCCATAAATTTGGGTGTCTTGTGCTTTTGTTTTCATTTGTCTCAAGATATTTTCTAATTTCTCTGGTGATTTTAGCCCACTGGTTGTTCAAGAGTGTCTTACTTTCTACATACCTATGAATTTCCAGTTTTCCTTTAGCTATTGATTTCTAGTTTCATTCCACTGTGGTTCAAAAGCTCCTCAATATGATTTCAATCTTACTAAATTTATTAAGACTTGTTTTGTGGCCTAACATGATTTCCCTTGGAGAATGTTCTTTGTTAACCTGAGAAGAACAGGTATTCCGCTGTTGTTGGGAATGTTCTATATAGTCTGGTTAGGTCCATTTGGTCTATAGTGTTGTTCAAATCTGCTGTTTGCTTACTGATCTTCTGTATGTTGTTCTACTCATTACTGGAAGTGGGGTATGCAAGTTTCCTACTATTATTATGTTGTTGTCTATTTCTGTCCTTAATTCTGTCAATGTTTGCTTCATATATTTGGGAGCTGTGATGTATGGATTACATATATAATATATATGTAATATCTACAATTATATGATGACCCTCTTTGTCTCCTGTGACAAATGTTAGACTTATTTTTTTGTCTGATGTACTTGCATACTTACTTTAAAAAATCTATTCAGCTACTCTGTATCTTTTGATTGGGGAGTTTAATACATTTACACTGAAAGTAATTACTGATAGGGAAGCACTTACTATTTCCATTTTGCTGATTGTTTTTTGTATGTCTGACAGTTTATTTGTTCCTCTTGTCTGTTCTTGCTTCCTTCCTTTGTTTCACTGGTTTTCTGTAGGGACATGCTTTGATCCCTTTCTCATTTTCTTTTGTGTATGTTCTACGGGTATTTTTTCGTGGGGGTTACATAATGTATTTTATAGTTACAACAATCTTTTAAACTAGTAACTTCAATCACGTACAAAACCTCTACTCCTGTACACCTCCCCTCCACTTGTTATCAATACCACAAATTACATATGTTTACATTTATTTACAGTTACTATATTTATGCTTTTATCTTTTAAGTTCTATACCCAAATTAAAAGTGATTTATGTAACACCATCACAGTATTACAGATTTCATACCTGTCTATATATTCACCTTTAACAAAAAGCATTATGTTTTCATGTGCTTTTATGTTACATCAAGCATCTTTTTCTTTCAACGTGAAGGAACTCCCTTTAGTATTTCTGGTAAAGCAAGTCTAGTGACAAGGTAATTACTCCCTCAGCTTTTATTTCTCTGGGAAGGTCTTATTTCTCCTTCATTTTTGTTTTTGTTTTTTTTTTTTGCAGTATGCGGGCCTCTCACTGCTGTGGCCTCCCCCGCTGCGGAGCACAGGCTCCGGACGCGCAGGCCCAGCAGCCATGGCTCACGGGCCCAGCCGCTCCGCAGCATATGGGATCCTCCCAGACCGGGGCACGAACCCGTATCCCCTGCATCGGCAGGCGGACTCCCAACCACTGCGCCACCAGGGAGGCCCTCTCCTTCATTTTTGAAGGACGGTTTTGCCAGATAGTTTTTCTGGTTGGCATTCTAATTTTCTTTCAGCACTTTGACTATATCATCCCACTTCCTCCTGGCCTGTAACGTTACTGCTAAGATAGTCACTGAGAATCTTATGGGTGCTCCCTTGTATGTGACAACTCACTTTTTTTTTTTTTTTTGCGGTACGCGGGCCTCTCACTGTTGTGGCCTCTCCCATTGCGGAGCACAGGCTCCGGACGTGCAGGCCCAGCGGCCATGGCTCACGGGCCCAGCCGCTCCGCAGCACGTGGGATCTTCCCGGACCGGGGCACGAACCCGTGTCCCCTGCATCGGCAGGCGGACTCTCAACCACTGCACCACCAGGGAAGCTCGACAACTCGCTTTTTTCTTGCTGTTTTTAAGATTCTCTCTTGGGCTTTGCCTTGTGACAGTTTTATTATAATGTGTCTTGGTTTGGGCCTCTTTTGAGCAACTTGAATTTGGATATTTATCTCCTTCCTCAGGTTTGGGAAGCTTCCTGCCCTCTTCTCCTAGTTCTCTGACACTGCATGTATTGGTCCACTTATTCGTGTCCCATAAGTCTCTTAGGTCTTCTACACTCTTTGTCATTCTTTTTTCTTTTTGTTCCTGACTCGGTAATTTCAAGTGACTTGTCTTCAAACTCACTGATTCTTTCTTCTACTTGGTCAATTCTGTTGTTGAACCCCCTAGAGAAACTTTTAATTTAGCTATTGTATTCTTCAGCTCCACAATTTGGTCCTTTTTTATACTTCCTCTTTGTTGATATTTACATTTTGTTCATGCATCACTTTCACAGTTGCAGTTAGTTCTCTATGCTCTCTTGTAGCATACTGAGTTTAAGACAATTAATTTGAATTTTTAGGTAATTCACAGATCTCAGCTTCTTTAGGGTCAGTTTCTGGATATTTATTTTGTTCCTATGACTAGGCCATATTTCCCTGTTTCTTCATATGCCTCATTATTTTTTGCTGAGATTTGGGCATTTGAAAAAACTGCCACCTCTCCCAGTCTTTATGGACTGGCTTCATACAGGGAAAGACCTTCACCAATCATGCTGGCTAGAGATTCTGGGAGCCTCTAAATCTTTTCTGGGGATGTGTCTCCTCTGAGGTTGTGCATGTAATTTCCCAATTAGAGAGTTTTCTCAGTTTCTCTTTCCAGAGCTTGTAACCTCTTTTTCCCTCTGGCATCTGTCTGTGGGACTGTAGGTTCTCTGGCACTGCAACAAGCAGCTCAACTCTCATTTGTTCTCAGTGGCCCCAGGTGTGCCAAGTATGCCAGTCAGGTGAGACAAACTAGTCCCTTGGGCCGCTTCTCAAAAAGCCAGAACGTAGGGCACATGCTCCACT
Organism: Mesoplodon mirus; assembly: GCF_964341445.2. NCBI lineage: Eukaryota > Metazoa > Chordata > Mammalia > Artiodactyla > Ziphiidae > Mesoplodon > Mesoplodon mirus. The sequence goes on from NC_138996.1 coordinate 29,699,080, forward strand.
CTTCTATTACCTTCCTGACGAAGAAGTCTTGAGTTTGGCATTTACTACCAATTGTGCTAAGGTACACTTGTGGGAATGGCTATTGTGAGTGAAATGAAGCAGCCTCCTTACCCATTTCAATGCAACTGTTCTCAGCTTTGTGCCTGCCTGGCTTACTGCAACTTCTTAACTGGTTTCTGGAGTCATAAAGGCTTTTTTGGACCATATATTGTTAAGGCAGTGTCTCCGAGGGGAAATAGGTTTGCGGCTTCCTTTCCACCATCTTGCTGGCATCACTCCTCTTATGTTTGCCTGGGCACCCCATTTGCGGCTGACTTCTGACATGGCGGCAGTCCTGTGGGACTGAGTCCTTCACTTGTGGGGTCTGTGCTAACTTCAGGTAGTGTCAGAACTGAAATGAATCGCAGAACACCCACTTGGTGTCAGAAAATTGGAGAACTGCTTGGTATCAGGAAAAAACAACATGGAGATATATATATTCCTTATGATAAAAATGGAAAGGTGTGGAGATGATCAGTCTTAATTATAGTTACAGACTGTCTTTTCTCTGTAAAATTTCTTAGCACACTTTCTTGCCACATCGATCAATGTCTGTAATCACATCTTGGGGCAAAACTTCTCCATTGATTGTTTAAAACACCATCACTATAAAACTTTGTTTTTAAAAAGTATTATTGGTCTTCAGTCAACAAGCTTAGTATTTAGCTATAGCCAAATACCTGGCAAAGAAGATCTAGAAAGAGATATAAATAGTTACAAGGAAGCACTAAATCACATCAGGTATTATTTTAAAGTTTAACTGATACAGAAGAGGGAGAATGAAGTAACTGGTACGTGACTTACAGTAGGTCACTGGGGGGAATTGTGTAATAAAGCCTCTTGGTTGTAATAAAATTTGCTGCTGTAACACAGCACAGCACAACACAACACCACCTCTGGGGTGGAAGACAGCCCGCCACCACTGACCTATGTGACGAGGGAAAGAGAGGAAGCAAGGCAGGTGCACACATGGCTTCCGCTCACATGACAGGCCAGAGCCCCTGCTGGTGCAAACGATGCTCTCTGGTTAGGGAGCTGTACACCCAATGAACACCTGCTACTGGGGGAAAGTCAGCAGTCTCCCCAGAAGGGCACCCGCTGGCCCCCAGGCTCCGCAGAACTGAGGTGAACACCGTTACACACACCGTTCTTACTGTCTCAAAACACCTGCCAGTTCCTTTTGCCTCCACGCTCCATCTGGGTTAAGATGATGCGGATGATCACATGCTGTTCTTAATGTCGTCTCCTTGACCACAAAAGCATGACTCATTTCATCATGGAATGAGATAAAGGACCAAACTAGACAATTAATTTATGTGAAAGCATGAAAAGCTATACAAATGCACACTTGTTAATTAACAAAATGTAAGCCCAGGAAGAATACAAATGAGCTCTAGCACCCTGCCATTTATTTCCAAGTTTAGCAATTAAGACTTCCTACTTGTACCTGAAATCACAACACGTGCCACACTGCAAACCTCTAATGAATCCAGTTGCCTTAGAATTAGAAGAAACTTCAAAGATCCTTTAGTCTAAACCAGGGGTCAGCCAAGAACGGCCCAGCCCTGTTTGTGTAAATACAGTTCTATGGAACGCGGCCACACTTGTTCACTTACACACATCATAGCTGTTTGCACAGGACAGCTGCAAAGTTGAGCAGCTGTGATGGAGACCGTATAGCCTGCACAGCAATTCCTGCTCTAAACCTCTCACTGAGAACAGGGATTCTGGAGAGGGAATAACTAACTCATCTGCCCCTAGTCACACAATTAGTGACAGGTGGGCCCAGGTCTGCCTGCTGACACCGGGCTACCTACTCCCTTTCCACTGGTCCCAGTTCATTCATCAGCTGCCGTGTAAGTTCTGAAATGGATAGCCAGGTCCTTGCAGTTTTTCACAAATGATGAGCCCTTCAGCTCCTCCCCCCAGCACCGCACCTGCGCGGCTCGTCCATCAGGATGTGCGACGCCGTCCCCAAGTCACACGTCCACAGTCAACTCGTTAAGCTGCTCCCAAAGCCACAGTGCCCTGGGCTTCCCTACTGCTCAGAGGTGACATCTTCGTCCTGATCACTCCGACTGTCCTTCAGCCTTTGACCTTCACCTCCAAAGGTAAGAGCTCTCTTCCATCGGCTTTGGCAAGCTCACTTCTTCCCGGTTGTCCTGATACTAATCCATCTAGAATTCAGGCTCTTGTTTCACGTCCGAATTCCTACACCAGAATCCTGTTTTAAATGCACCTGGCCTCTAATCCCTCCTCCTCAGACAAGTATTTCCTGTCAAATAGTATGAAGCCCTGACTCAAAGGCCCTCAATATTTGTCTAAAAGGTGAAGTCTGAAACCCTTAATGGGGCTTCCTAACCTCCCGTGCCAGTTAAATTGGTTTGTTCTCTATCCCCCAAACCTCTTTTGGATCCAAAGCTACGCCATTTCCCCCCTTTCTCACTGTCTTTCCTCAAGAACCAGCTTAAAATCTACCTGCTCTTCCTCCAATAATTAAGTTGAAAAGGAGGTGAATAAAGAAAAGGGTGCATGTATGTGTGACAGCTCTGCTTTTCTCACAATGTTCTAGTACTTTTCACTTGCTAATTCACCAGAGAACCATCTATCTCCCATAGTAAGACTTCGATAAATACACTCATGATTACAATACTTAAGCACAGAAAAGAGTAAAAGTATCCTAGGGTGTTTGTTTTGTTGAAATTTGAGCCAAGACACAATTTTATCAATGCTTTTTAAGGCACTAACTTTTGAAGCCCTAGAATTTTTTGAATATAAAATATGAATGTTTGGAAAGTGAAGAAAAATATCACAAATTTATGATAACCTGTAAGGTAAGAGAAAGAGGGTAGCAAAACAAAACAAAACAAAAAAAAAAACACCAAACCTCAAGAGAAACCCGGACTCAAATTCCTATTAGTGGCTACATAACTCTGCACAAGTTTTTTAGCTACCTTAAGCTCCTCAAAAGTAAAATAGAGTTGAATCTCGTTATTCAAGGCAGCTGCGCTGTAAAAGTTGCCACGGACAATGAATCAGCAAATACTGAATCACTGCTCCTACAGGAAATACGGGGTCAGGTTCCTGTGAGCCTCTGTCACATTTTCATCAATCATTCAATACATAACCTTGTTTTGTGTGTGTTTCTGTATAAAGACACTTTATTTAATATGTATTGTATAGTCAATAACGTTGACCTCACGCCTAAACAAAGCTCATCTAACATGCGTCTTCTCCTTAAGGTACATCACAATCTTCTGTGATGCAATTTTTAATGAGTAGCAATTTTTAAAGAATATTCTAAGTCGTATGACCTTAAGCTCTAGTAAAATCAGTAAAAGTGAATCTTATGAATTAGGATTTTAAACTCTTAGGAATAACAATTTCAATCTAAATGCTTAATATTAGCATTGACGGGTGAACATTACACAGAGTAGTGTGCTGGGGCCTGGGGCCTGAGACAGACACCAAGCCTTAACCATTTCCATCCTCAAGTGGCCACTGTGCTAACACGACAGGGTGGGGGACCTTGGAATTCAACCAGCTCATGCCTAGAGAGGTTCACAGGCCCAGGCACGTACAAGTATCCACAAACCTGAGATGAGCTGATCTGAATCTGGGGGAAAAGTCCGGAACTATGCCATCCAATTCACTAACCAGCAGCTAAACACAGTTGCCAGGGAGCTGGAACCGGGCTAGCACGACTGAGGAAACGCATTTTAAATTATTTATGTACCAATTCAAAAAAAGACACTCAATTCAGTTATTAGAAAACTTTTATGTATGTTCAGAACAACTTGGATAAAACAATCTACTTTTTCAACTGCAAATTTTATAAAATCTAAATACTGACCACGTATTTCTGAGGAAAAGTGAGTATACAAATTGAGATGTGCTAGTAAATGTAAAATACACACTAGATTTCAAAGACTTAGTACGAAACAAAGTGACAGTAAAGTAACTCCTTAACAAACTTTTATATTGGCTACATATTGATATAATTAATATTTTGGATATATTTAATTTAGAATATTGCATTGAAATTAATTTCACCTTTTTAAAACACACTTTTACTGTGGCCACCAGAAACCTTCTGCACTGTATTTCTACTGGACTGTGTTACCATGTCTCATAAACAGGAGAAACTTCAGGCCTCCTTTGAGATGCCTTCAGTGAATCTAGAGGGAAGGAGTATTTTACCTCTGACCTTTTGTCTTCTCTTCCTCCCCTTTCCTCAACTAACCGTCTGCTTTTATTTGATGAAAGGAGTTTTGCGGACTAAACATCAGATTTATCATGGGAATGTCCAATAAGACTAACCTCACAAAGAAGTATCTGCCTAGTCCCAAATGAGCCTGTATCCAGGAAGAAATCAGATCTTCTAGGCTAGATGACTCCCACTCATCCTTCCAGGCCGGTGAAAAGAAAACCGATGCTGCAATTCCTTCCCTGATGACCCATTTAACCCCCTCAGCACTTTACACACAACCCCAATTCCCACATCTGGTGGTGCTGACAATCCTGAGCCCAGCCCCTCCACTCCACAAGCACGGAGAGGTGCGCACAGCTGCACCTCCAGCCCTTTCTTGGCATTAGGGTCACAGCAGTGGACATTGAATCCTTCTCTGTGGAGCCTTTGGACTAGAATCTAGATGAGTCTTAAGAAGACAGTTAAGTGCTCTCTAAACGCTATCAAATCAGTAAGATGCAGGAGGTCGGTGTCACTGGTAGGAGTGCAGCTGGGCTGACGCTGGGATCACTGTCACCGCCACCCTCAAATCTCCTGTCCATCTGCAGCCTCCCCACCCCTACCCCGGCCGGGCCACATGGGCAGCAAGAAGATTCCAGAGCTGCTGACAAAGATTCTCAGGGTCAAGACTCATTGACATTGATCAGAAACAGGGCACAAGGGAGCCTGACTCCATTCTGGTCAAGTAGAGAGTCTCTGTCAACACCTAGGAGTAGCTGTCACCCTCCTGCTTTGTGACTGGTTTACACATCTGGCAAATGGTGGCACTAACCCAGTCAAGGGCTTTTAGCAGTGTCTAAGGACAACAGACAATACACGGTAGAGTAGCTTCACCTTATCCCAATTTCACAGATTAAAAGCAAACCTGAGGGCTTCCCTGGTGGCGCAGTGGTTGAGAGTCCGCCTGCCGAGGCAGGGGGCACAGGTTCGTGTCCCGGTCCGGGAAGATCCCACAGGCCGCGGAGCAGCTGGGCCCGTGAGCCATGGCCGCTGAGCCTGCGCATCCGGAGCCTGTGCTCCGCAACGGGAGAGGCCCGCGTACCGCAAAAAAAAAAAAAAAAAAACAAAAAACCTGAAGCTTGTCTGCATAGGGGGGCCTGCACAAGGGCATCTGGCTAACTAGCAGCAGGGGTGGGACTCAACCAAGGCATATGGATATGGACACCAGTGACAACGTCCATATCTGAACCACCACGCTGTATCTGCACACAAATGCAGTTATTTTGACTCCAGTTTAATCCATCTAGTGACACGGTAACAGGACTGATGGGGAAGACTTTAGAAGTCTTTGTTTAGGCTTATAAGCATAGGAAAAGCTATTTAATATCGTCCACGAGGGAAACACAAATTAAAACCACATTAAGGTAGTACTTTTCACCCATCAGATCTAAAACTCTGCAGACATACTGCATTGTATCATACTGGCCAGCCCATCCTGAAAGCCAGTTGCATACATGGCTGGTTGACGCATACATTCATGCAACCTCTTTGGGAGGGCAGTTTCGAGACATCTATCAAAATTACAAAGGGAGATTTTCTGATGATGCCTATTCTAACCAGTGTGAGGTAATACCTCATTGTAGTTTTGATTTGCATTTCTCTAGTAATTAGTGATGTTGAGTAGCTTTTCATGTGCCTCTTGGCCAACTGTAGGTCTTCTTTGGAGAAATGTCTATTTAGGTCTTCCGCCCATTTTTTGATTGGGTGTTTGTATTTCTGATATTGAGCTGTATGAGCTGTTTATATATTTTGGAGATAAATCCTTTGTCCATTGACTTGTTTGCAAATATTTTCTCCCATTCTGAGGGTTGTCTTTTGGTCTTGTTTATAGTTTCCTTTGCTGTACAAAAGCTCTTAAGTTTCATTAGGTCCCATTTGTTTATTTTTGTTTTTATTTCCATTACTCTAGGAGGTAGGTCAAAAAAGATCTTGCTGTGATTTATGTCAAAGAGTGTTTTTCCTATGTTTCCCTGTAAGAGTTTTATAACTGGTCTTACATTTACGTCTTTCACCCATTTTGAGTTTATTTTTGTGTATGGTGTTAGGGAGTGTTCTAATTTCATTCTTTTACACGTAGCTGTCCAGTTTTCCCGCACCACTTATTGAAGAGACTGTCTTTTCTCCATTATATATCCTTGCCTCCTTTGTCATAGATTAGTTGACCATAGGTGTGTGGGTTTATCTCTGGGCTTTCTATCCTGTTCCATTGATCTATATTTCTGTTTTTGTGCCAGTACCATACTGCCTTGATTACTGTAGCTTTGTAGTATAGTCTGAAGTTAGGGAGTCTGATTCCTCCAGCTCCGTTTTTTTTTTTTTCTCTCAAAACTGCTTTGGCTATTCGGGGTCTTTGGTGTCTCCATACAAATGCTGGAGAGGGTGTGGAGAAAAGGGAACCCTCTTGCACTCTTAGTGGGAATGTAAATTGATACAGCCACTATGGAGAACAGTATGGAGGTTCCTTAAGAAACTAAAAATAGAATTACCATATGACCCAGCAATCCCACTACTGGGCATATGCCCAGAGAAAACCATAATTCAAAAAGACACGTGGGGCTTCCCTGGTGGCACAATGGTTAAGAATCTGCCTGCCAATGAAGGGGACATGGGTTCGAGCCCTGGTCCGGGAAGATCCCACATGCCGTGGAGCAACTAAGCCCGTGTGCCACAACTACGGAGCCTGCACTCTAGAGCCCACGGGCCACAACTACTGAAGCCCGCGTGCCGCAGTGAAGAGTAGTCCCCACTCACTGCAACTAGAGAAAGCCCCCACACAGCAACAAAGACCCAATACAGCCAAAAATAAATAAAATAAAATTAATTAGTTTTAAAAAAAAGCTTTAAAAGAAAAAAAAAGACACACGTACCCCAATGTTCACTGCAGCACTATTTACAATAGCCAGGTCATGGAAGCAACCGAAATGCCCATCGACAGATGATGGATAAAGAAGATGTGGTACATATATACAATGGAATATTACTCAGCCATAAAAAGGAACGAAATTGGGTCATTTGTAGAGACATGGATGGACCTAGAGGCTGTCATACAGAGTGAAATAAGTCAGAAAGAGAAAAACAAATATCACATATTAACACATGTATGTGGAATCTAGAAAAATCGTACAGATGAACTGGTTTGCAAGGCAGAAATAGACATAGATGTAGAGAACAAACGCATGGACACCAAGGGGGGAAAGCAGGGGGAGGGGGTATGAATTGGGAGATTGGGATTGACATGTAGACACTAATATTTATAAAACAGATAACTAATAAGAAAAAAAAGAAAAAGAAACTAATAAATGATAAATGTTTGATTAAAAACAGAATTACAAAGGGAGGTCCCCTTGGACTCAGCAGCTCCACTTCTAGACATCTATTGTCAGATATGTGAAACGATTTATGCTCATGTTTGTAATAGAAAGAGACTAGAAATAACCTCCTAAAGGTCACCAATAGAGGTCTGGCATTTAAAGTCTATATATCCATACCAGGAAATACCATACAACACTGAAACACACACAAACACTGTAAAGAATAAAGAAGCTCTTCACATAACAATCAGATCCAAAACGTATTGCTAAGTAGAAAAAGCAAGGGGTAAGCGTCTTAAAGTTGTTTATTAAAGCCCAGTCTATCCTCAAAGCCCATGCTCCTCCCAGTATATCACCCCCAAGAAAGAGTGTGAGGCCTTAGAGCATTTACTTCCTCAACTAAAGCGCTCCCATGAACCTTCAAGCATCTACTTCACTCCTTTCTTCCCATCACCATAAAGCAAACTTAAACAGAGCTCTCACAGTACCCCACAAGACAGATTCGGTGTCATCTCAGCTAAGACTTACTACCCCTTGGTTCTTCCTATCTTCAGAGCAGAATAAAAAGCACCTGAAATGTTCCCTGATTTTTTTTTTTTGGAATGCCTACAGAATATGTCTAAGCCTTTTAAAATTTTAACATGAAAATATGCCAAAAACGCCATGAGTTTTGTTTTTAAGGACATTAAAGTACAGCTAGCTAAGTCCCAGTGCAGTGCAGCTCAAATCAAGTGAAGGCCGGCCCAAACCTCGGCACGCGGGTCTCATCGCAGACCCCCATTTCCTTCTCACCGCTCACAGACCCCGGAGCAGGGCCTAAAGAAGACTCAGCAACTCCATATCCACCAGAAGGAGCCCAATTAGATTTAATAATACACAGGCTTAAAGATGATTTTTTTCAGCTGCAGTGCTAAGACAGGAAGTGCTCCATGGTACACATATTATTTATCAAGGGAACAATTCAAAGTGCAGAAGAATGTTTGTAGTGGGAAAACAAATGTATGATTTTAAATATACATTTATGTATATGCATAAATGTTTCATGGATAGCTATATAAAAAAAGGTAACAATACTTCCCTCTGGAAAGAGGAAGAAGTTAAGACCTGGCATTTAATATCCAGAAATCCTTTACCATATGCATAGCAGATTTGTTTTTTTTTTTTTAATTAGACTCATTAAAACTTGCAAGTCTCTCTTTTTAAAATGATTACAATAAATGATTCACCTTAAAAACCCCACTGTTATACTTTAATAAAAAATAGATGTATATTCATGACAAAAAAGGCCATTTGCCTAAAGAAATGCTCAGAGAAATTTATTTTCTATATTGTTAAAGCTATTTTAGTACAGTCAAGTGTTCCTTAAATCCAAGTAATAACTGAATGCCTCACATTTCAAACTTATTAGAACCTAACATTAAGCTATTTTTTCTTTTTTAAAAAACAACACAGATTACAGCCATGTGACCTGATTTTCAAGTAGGTCGAACAGACCAGATTTGAATACAAACTAAATGCCTTTCTAGAATAAGACAAAGTGTACTCTGAGCCTACATGTTTAATATGAGCGGGCTGACAGGGGTGGAGGGGTGCAGGGGTACAGGGGTGGTGGCGGGCCGCCTGAGACTGAAAACGAAACAGAATGAGACTGTCTTTCTAATGAGACACAATTTAACAGATCCATTAAATTATTCTCGTATGAATTCCTACCTCTTTCAACTTTAAAATAAAATTTTGCCAGCAGAAGTTTTATGGTAGACTTGTCGCGAATTTTAAAGTTTAATGCTAAGAGAAGCTGGCTTTGGGATAAAGATCAATCTACTTGATGAAATGAACTAAATTCAGAGTATGACTGACTTGTCACAAAAAGTCTGCTTTTCTATAGCAAAGTTTTCAACACATCAAGCTATAGATACCCTTAATAAAGTAACACAGAAGCTGCAGTCAGATCTCACTCCTAGAAGATAATACAGGATAAAATCCAGATGACTTTGGGCGTGCTGATGGCTTTGGGGAAACACCACCAAAGACATGATCTATGAAAGAAATAATTGATAACCTGGACTTCATTAAAATTAAAAACTTCTGCTCTGTGAAACATAATGTTAAGAAAATGAAAAGACAAGCCACAGACTGGGAGAAAATATTTGGAAAAGACATCTGATAAAGGACTGTTATCCAAAATACACAAAGAACTCTTAAAACTCAACAATAAGGAGAAAAAGCAACTCAATTAAAAAATGGGGCAAAAAAATCTGACCAGACATCTCACCAAAGAAGACATACAGATGGCAAATGAGCAATAAAGATGCTCCACATCACGTCATCAGGGAAATGCAAATTAAACGAGATACCACTACACACCTATTAGAATGACTACAATCCAGAACACTGATAACGAATGCTGGAATGCAAGGACAGGAAGCAAGAGGAACTCTCATTTATTGCTGGTGGGCATGCAGATTGGTACAGTCACTTTGGAGACAGTCTGGTTTCTTACAGAACAAAACATACTCTTAGCCTATGATGCAGGAATCACACTCCTTGGTATTTATCCAAGTGAGTTAAAAACTGATGTCCACACAAAACCCTGCACATGATGTTTTATAGCAGTTTTATATACAACTGCCAAAACTTGGAAGCAACCAAGATGCCCTACTGTAGGTGAACAGGTAAACTGGTACATGCAGACGATGGAATATTATTCAGCGTTAAAAAGCAATGAATTACCAAGCTGTGAAAAGACAGGGAGGACCCTTAAATATACTGCTCAGTGAGTAAGAGAAACCAGTCTATAAAAGCTGCATATTTTATGATTCAACTCTGACATTTTGGAGAAGACAAAACTACGGAGACTAAAAAGATCAGTGGCTGTGGGGCTGTAGGAAGGGGTGAACGGGCAGCACAGAGGGTTTTTCGGGCAGTGAACCTCCTCTGTATGGCACTATAATGGTGAGTTCATGTCATTACACATTTGTTCAGACCCACAGAACGAACACCAAGAGGGAACCCTAATGTAAATTGTGGACTCTGGGCGATAATGATGTGTCCGTGGAGGTTCACTGGTTGTAACAAATGGGATTTTGCTAGTATCAGGGGGAGGCTGTGTCTGTATGGGGACAGGGGGTATATGGGAACTCTGCATTTTCCACTCAATTGCTGGGTACCTAAAAATAAAAACTATTATAAAGACTAATGGTGGAGTCTAGGAAGTATATATGTGGGTGTTCAATCTCCTATCCTTCCAACTTTTCCCTGTTAGTAATTTAACTTAAGAGGAAAAAATGTGTTTTAGGATTCATTAGGAGAAATAGAAGCTGAACATAGGAAGAATCAATTTAAAAATTTTAAGCGTTCGTTCAGAAACAACAAATATTGCTTATCGTTGACCAGTAAACTTATTTACAAAATTAAATAACTCTGTAACCACACTTAAACTGCATATAAATTGTCAACATTATACTTAAGAAAGCTGCTGTTTAAAGTAACCATAAAGGGCTTCCCTGATGGCACAGTGGTTAAGAATCCACCTGCCAATGCAGGGGACACGGGTTGCAGCCCTGGTCCAGGAAGATCCCACATGCTACGGAGCAGCTAAGCCCGTGCGCTACAACTACTGAGCCTGCGCCCTAGAGCCCGTGAGCCACAACTACTGAGCCCGCGTGCCTAGAGCCCGTGCTCTGCAACAAGAGAAGCCACCGCGATGAGAAGCCCACGCACCCCAACGAAGAGTAGCCCCTGCTCGCCACAACTACAGAAAGCCCGCGTGCAGCAATGAAGACCCAACGCAGCCCAAAATAAATAAATTTATAAAAATAAAGTTAACCATAAAATTCTGAAATTTAAAAAATAAATAGTAAGGTGAGCAATAATACCACCAAAACTCGATTTCTGAAAGACACTTCAGATAGGGACCATATTTAAATGCTTAATCAAGGGCATTTAACTCCTATTAAGAAATGTCTTATCAAGATGAGACAACTTCAGTTCCAAGGGAAGTTATTTAGAACCAACTGGGAAAGAAACAATCTGGTGAACTATTTACAAGTCCTGAGAAGAAAGATACAGATCCCCATTAACTTCCTTTACAGGCCACCAGCAACAGGCGAGTTTCCAAACATTTAACAAACAAGAAACTGTATGACCACCGTCATTTTAAAAATAAAATAAAGAGCTGAATTTCACTGCACATGGAAAGGAACGCTGCGTTGGGGGTGAGGTGGAGGGAAGCATTTGTAGCGCAGACAGGATCCACCTGGGATCCTTTTTAATTAAAAAATTCTAAACATTCCAGGCACATCTCTGAACTTGTAAGGCCAGTGTCTTTCTGTATAAAGGACATCTGCCTTCTTCCTCCAGCCAAAGGTTTAAACATCGGTGAAGGTCTGTTGCTTATCCAAACAAGTATTTAGCACACTTAGCGCGCTGCTTTGGCCCCCACCGGTCCAGGCCTTGCCCGTGAGTCCGCCCCGGCGTGGCGCGGTCCCGGACTCGCCGCGGAGAGGACGGCCCGGGCACCAACCACTCGGAAGGCAGGTCCCCGTCCGCAGCAAGGCCACGGCCCGAGGTTACTGGGTGCGCGCCCTGTGCCCTACCACCTCCGGGGACTGCCCGCCGTCCCGAACCCGCGCGAGGGGGGCGGCGGGGCGCGGGGTTCAGTCACTCCTAACGTGGGGGGTCACCACGAGCCACGCGGTGGCCCCCGGACCAACCTCGGTTTCCTAACGGGCCGCGCGGCGCGGGCCTCACCTGCGCACCCCACCTGTGCGCCTCTCCAACCGCGCAGCGCAGGCCTCACCTACTCCCTCCCCGACCCGCGCCCTCCCCGACCCGCGCCCCCTCACCTGCGCGGCGGCGGCGGCGGCGGCGGGGGCGACGGAGGGCGGCGGCCCCGCCCGCAGGCCATCCTCCTCCTCGGGGGGCTCGTCCAGGAGCACCCGGCTCCGGCCCAGCTTCCACATGCTCCCGGGCGGGCGCCGGCGTCCGTACGTCCGTGTGTCCGTGCGCGCCCCTCCTCGGCCGGCCCGCAGCGCGGACGCACCGGCTGCGGCTCCTGCAGGACCGGACGCGGCCAGTGGGGCCGGGCGGGGCCAGGCTGTGGGGCGGGCCCACCTCCAGGACCCGGCCCTCCCCACCCCCGCCCCGGCCCCTCCCGGACCGGACCCGGTCCCCGCACCCAGCGAGACCCACCGTTACGCCCGGGACTGGGCCCACCTCCAGGCCGGGCCACACCCCCCGGGCCCCCATTTCCCCTGCTCGCGGTACCCCCCCAAGTCACCGCCCCTCCGGTCAGGCCCTGACCCCAACCGACCCTCCCACACCTCCAACGAGGCTCCTCCTCCTCTCAGCGAGGTCCCCGCCCCCCACATCACTCCACGAGGTCCTTACCTCGGGTCCCGACCCGAAGCTGACCCCCTCACACCTCACCCCCCACCACGGGCCCCCCAACACCTCGGGATGATCCCCGAGCCCCCGGCCGACCCCCTCACCCTCCACCCGGGATCACCTCTCACCCGGGCCCCCTTAACCTGGTCCCCACTCATCTCGGACCGCCCCCGCTCACCCCTCAGCCCGAGGCCCCCGCAACCCGGACGGACCTCCTCACCCCTCAGCCTGGGATTCCCCCCACCCCGAGCTGACCCCCTCACCCCTCACCCCGCGGCGGGGCGCGGCCAGGTCTGCGGGGCAGCGGCGCGGGGGGCGGGGCGGCCGGGGCTCCGGTCACCATGGCGACAGCCGCCGGACGCGGAGCGGGCATAGTGCGCATGCGCACACCCCTGGGTCCGTGGCTCGAGGGCGCGGTGGGCGGGACTGGAAGCGGTTCCAGTTCCCGCCAGGGCGCCCCGCCCCCGCGCCTGGTGGTCCCGGGGCTGCGCAGCAGCCCAGCCGTTCAGGTGGGAAACTGCATGGTGGCCGGGACCCCCGAGGGCGGAGGCGCTGGGCACGTGGACCTGCTGGGGGGAGGGTGCGGCCGAGCCCCGGGATGGGCAGCAGGCGGTGGGCTCGGCCGGGGCGGGTGCAGGGACCGTGTTCAGCCATAGGCAGGGGGAGGGACGCGAGCTTCCAGCGTCTCCACGTTAGGAGCCCAGGGGCCGAGGGAAAAGTGGGCAGCTGAGCTGGCCAGGCCACCTTGGAACCCGCCGTGGTGCTCGCTGGTCCCTCGCATGCGGCGAGCCTGACGTTAACGAGCAAGTAAGATGTGGTACACGTGGTGCGGTTCACAGGCAGTTGAAGGGGCTTTGACAGCTAATTATGACAGCCGAAAATTGTTACGTCTTCTAGGTAAGAGGTTACAGCCGCAGTCACGGCGAACGTCGCAGGGCCCCCGCCCGAACCCCAGCCTGGGGCAGAGGAGGACCGGCCCGAAGTGTCCTCTGGCCTCTCACCAAAACTCAGAAGCAGGAGAGGTACCTCACACATTCCCAAGTACAAGATGACTTTGATTTCATGTCTCACAAAAGAGCCAAACAATAAAATATAAAAAGATATTCAACTCCATTGTAATGAGGGAAATGCAAATAAACATGAAATGCCCTTTTCTCGCCTATCAAAGTGGTAGACATTTGCAAAGCTGTACCCAGTGTTGGGAAGCACCTAGGGAAACTGGTAGCTGGGCAGGGAAATTAGCTGCTGGTGGCGTGTGAACAGTACAACGCTTTAGGAAGGCATCCATTTGTTAGTATCTATCCCAATTTTAATGTGCAAACGCTCTGCCCAGCAAATTACCATCCCTAGAGAAACTTTTTGCTCGGTATACGTCAGTATTGCTTGTGTTTTCACACCAAGCGTGTATTACTTGAGAGATTTAAAAGTACATTTTATAAAAAGAATCCAGAACTGTCGGCTTCTATAAACATTTTCTTAAGCTTTGTATCTTTACTACTCTGAAAGAAAAAAAAATCAACTGTACCTGTTGGGTTTTTCCAGAAATGATTAGCAGCAAAATTTTTAAAATGAAAAGAGGCTCTGAGTCTGTCTTTGGAAGAGGCCGGCAGGAGCCCTGAGAACAGACCCAGTGGTGACAGGCACGGGGGCCCTGTCAGGGTTAGTGGTTAGGGCATGGAGGGGGAAAGCCGAAGTTTACATACCAACCAGCTACCTGGAAAGCAAGGCCGTGGCAAGAAGCCCAGTGCTCCCCACCTTCCCTTCTCAGTGAGTCGCGAGGGTCAGGAGATAAACACACAGGCACACAAATATCTCTGGGCCCACCAGGCACAAATATTACAAACTGATGTGAAACCCCAGAACACCCACTGAAGAATAATCTACCCAGTAGAAATTAAAGAACTCCTCCTTCATGGGAATATAAGAATGATAAAATTATATATCTACACACCTTTTCAAACCAGGTCAAATAAGCTTGGTCTTCTGGACTGGGAAGACTTCAGGATGGAAATACTGAATGTAGACACGGTGATGGTTCTAATATGTGCTACTTACACACGATGAATTTGTACCTGGGGCCCACAGGGTTCTGTCAAAATAAACATACTGCAAGCACAAACACTGATAAAAATCAGAAACAATAAAGTAGAGGTTACAAAACAAAGCCAGGATCCAAACAGCCCCTTCAAGGTCACCACAAACAAAACAGAACACTAACTCAGAACACTTCAACAAATAACACGGGTGCCTTTATTCTCACCAAGAGAGCACGGGGCCTGTGCCGGACCACTGGCTTCCTTTGTCTGGCATATCTGCATTTCTCTGCTTTGAAATTTTTCTTTATAAATTAATCTGTAACCTCCTGCAAATCCAGTCCGATGTGGAATAAGAAGGCCAGGCTAACTAAATAAAAAGCTAAATTCCAGTATATTTAAACAACGTTTTGCATTATTTCTAGGAGAGCTCGGGAGGGAAGACCTGCAACCCAAAGCACAGCGCCTGAGGCGAACAGGAGGGGGATGGTGACTGAGCTTCAGGCATCCTGGAATTCTGAGCACTTCTCCGGAGTTCTAGGAAGTTGGCCCTAGGCATTCATTTACTCATTTATGAGTTGTATAAAATTAAGTCATGCTATTGTTAAAGTTCTATAAGAGGTGTGCTTGACACAATCCAGTGTCACAAAAATACAGCGCTTACAGGGCTTCCCTGGTGGCGCAGTGGTTGAGAATCCACCTGCCAATGCAGGGGACGCGGGTTCAAGCCCTGGTCCGGGAAGATCCCACATGCCACAGAGCAACTAAGCCCGTGCGCCACAACTACTGAGCCCACAGGCCACAACTACTGAAGCCCGCATGCCTAGAGCCCATGCTCCGCAACAAGAGAAGCCACTGCAATGAGAAGCCCGAGCACCGCAACGAAGAGCAGTCCCCGCTCACCGCAACTAGAGAAAGCCCACGTGCAGCAACAAAGACCTAACGCAGCCAAAAATTAATTAATTAATTAATTATAGAAAAATACAACGCTTACACATAAGAATCCATTTCTAGATCTAGAAAGACATGGTTACAGAACCTTTCATTTACTGAGCTCTCCTTGGAGGAAGCTACTAATTTTAGCCTGAATTGCTCTTATGGCTAATAGAGTCCTGAAAATTCACTGGTGTAGGAACTCTGTTAACAAAGATCAAGTGTGCCATCCCTGTTTGAAGGCTCAACTTAGTGAGATTTTACTCTGGCAAAATTAGTTTTAAAGGAGAGTGCTGTCTGGGGCACCATACAGAAGCTTCCAGCAACCAGAACTTGAGTGAACTAAGCGGCCTCCAGAGACGGGTCCACACCCCGGGAGGGGATGGTGCAGAGGCGGATCTGAGCAGCAAAGGCAGCTGGATTTGAAGTCATGTTATTCCAGTTACGTGGGCCATGAAGCCAGGCATACCCGACGGAGTTCGAGCCTCCACAGGCTGGTGGTTTTGTTACCCAAAAACTGGGTTCGCCTCTTGGTGGTTGGCGAGCCAATAGACACAACCAAGCCAAAGATGGAGAGAAGGAGGGATTTACTGTTACTTGCAGCAAGTAAGGAGAACACCGGGGATCTTAAGGCAGTGTCTCCCCGACAGAAAAACTGAGGAAGTTTTAAGCTAGGGTGCACGCATATTCATGAGGGGCTTGAACAGAGGAGAACTCAGCATAGAATTGGGGCAAAGGTCGACAGAGTCCAAGCTCTAGTTGATTGAAGTCAGGAGGGTCACCATTATTCTTCCAACGTCCACTGGGGAGGGGTCCTTGGTTCCCTCAGAGCTCAAGGATGTATTTATTATTAGGCCTGTCCCTCGAAGAGAAGCTAGGACTCTGCTTATCACTGCACTGCTTTCACTGCCCCTTCTCTGTTCCCTGCATTCCTCTGTTCCCTTAAGATTAATGACTGAGGGCTTCCTTGGTGGCGCAGTGGTTGGGAGTCCGCCTGCCGATGCAGGGGACACGGGTTCGTGCCCCCGTCTGGGAGGATCCCACATGCCGCGGAGCGGCTGGGCCCATGAGCCATGGCCGCTGAGCCTGCGCATCCGGGGCCTGTGCTCCGCAGCGGGAGAGGCCGCAGCAGTGAGAGGCCCGCGTACCGCAAAAAAATTAAAAAAAAAAAAAAAAAAAAGATTAATGACTGAGACCCGTTCAGGGCAAGCACTGTGGCCAGGCTTAGATCACAAAATGGGTTCTCTTAGGTCAAGAAAGCCATTCCTAGTTCTCTCTCTCTGGGGACCCCCTAACCTATCTGCTTACAGTTACATTCGCCACATGGAAGGCCCACGTGGAAACTGCCATACGCCTGCAATGCGTTTTTATCAAAAGCGAGGGAACGGTCATTGACAACACCTGGAGGATGAAGGAGTCAGATCACTGCGGCCTTGAAGGTCAGCCTTCACGCCCCGCTCTGTTACCAGGTTACCTGGTATCCTCCCGACCAGGCTTCTGTCTGTACTCCCTTACCTGTAGGTATTATTAAAATGACATTCTGTACCCTTCACACCTTCTCAAGTACATCCTATACCCAGTGTGGTACTGAGCACAAAACTTGCACCAAGAATTCACTGATTGGATCACTAATTCCATTCAGCGGTGTTGACAGAAGTGAAACAAAACTACAGGTTACTGAGTGCTTACTACACACTAGGCATTTGCTGGTACTTTACACACATTATCTCGCTTAATGGAAACAACACAGAATTTGGAGTACATTGACCTGGATTACAATTTTAGCTCTACTTAAAAAAAAAAAAAGAGCCTGAAAGGATTTGCACCACACTTCAGTACTGGTTACCTGTGGGAAGTAAGCTTGAGAATCAGAGTAAGAAAATTCCACTTTGGTTTGTGTAGTTATAGATATGAATTTTGACACATATAGACAACACATTATGTATAGGTCATATATATTATGTATCTAGTATGTAAGCAAGGTAATCAAAAAGTATTTGCTGTTTTGAATTTTTAAGAAATTTGCTACTCTATAAAATATAAACAATCTACACATTGCAACCAATAGGGAATTTACAACAAACTTAAATGATTGACTTGTTCTAAGTTATCTTATTTTGCATGTTAAAACCCTATGATAACCTCAGTGACTATATCCAAATGTATACATAATGATGGTGAAAACATAAAAGCTCACATTCCTGCAATTAAACATAATATACAGCATGTTACTAACAATCACGTCTGTTTATGGGAACTTTGTTTTCTGTTCTTGTACTTTTCTATATTTTTCTAATTAAAAGGTTCTTTGGGGAATATAAATAGCTCAGCTCTTTGACTTACTAACTCTGTGACTCTGGAAAGTCATTTTAGCATCTTGAGCTATTGTTCTCTGGTCATCTAGTGATGGGAAGGCTTCACAGATGAGGTGAGGATGGTAGGGCTCGTCTTCAGCATAAAGACGCAATGTGCGTTCACTGTGAATCTTTGCAAGAGTTCCTTGCCCTCTCTGAGCCTTGGTGTTCCAGGTCTTTAACCTGAGAGGGATTCCTCTTCCACTTGTACAGCCAGACCAGCACAGCTTCTAACCACAGCCAGACCACATCTCTGGATAAATGCAGTGTGTGAAGCACCTGCTTCTGTGACCTGGGTCCGAGCTCCCTTCCCCCTTCCACAACAAGCCCTCTGTGAGGCACACAAACCCTCCGGGGCCCAAACTCAGCCCCTCCAGGCTCGACCTCCAGTGTCTGACCATCAGCGTTGGTCTAGCTGGCCTGCGTCGCCCAGTCTCAGCAAGACCCCTGATGGGTCGGCTTAGCCGGAGCTTGTGCTGACCACCCAGGGGAGCCTGACCCTCTAGCCTGCCTCCAGAAAGAATCCCCTGGCCCCTGATGTTTTCCATCATGACCCCGCCCGCCCAGGCCCAGCTGCAGCGCCCCAGGGAGAGCCCCGCTGGAGTAAAGCCGGACCATCTTTAGCGACTGTCCCAATACCTTTCTTAGAGGTGCGGTGGCCGCCCAGGGATCAGGACTCAGACGATGAAAGCACAGAAGAATCAAAACCCTCCCACCGGAGTCCCCCCTCAGCCATCTCCATCCAGGACGCTCAGTTTCTGAGGGCTGGTGGTCACCAGTTACTAGCCATCCTCTTTGTCACCAAACCAAAGGCCTGTGCCTTTTAATTAAACCTGTTTTCTCCAAGGAAATAATAGGGTAAGTAATACAATAAAATACTGAGAGGAACAATGAATACACTTGCTGCCCACCCCCAGCGCCTTTATTTTTAAAGCATTTTTGTATCTGCTGTCCCGTTGGAATCATTCCCAACGTCTTAATTAACAAGCATAATATTTATTCCCTTTTTTTGTTTTTTATTGAAGTGTAGCAGATTTACAAAACTGTTAGTTTCAGGCAGGTGTACATCATAGTGATTCGGTTTTCTGCAGATTATGTTCCACTAGAGGTTATTACAAGACATTGGGTATAATTCCCTGTGCTCTACAGTAAATCCTTGTAGCTTATCTGTTTTCTGTATACAAGTTTGTGTATTTCTTTTAAAAATTATAATCATGTTAAGAGGTTGTACTGTATTTAAATAGCTATTTTACATGCTTAAAAACTGTGGAAACGCAAAGTCATAAACGTGCATTTTTAAAACCTGTAAGCCGTGATCACAGGCCGCTCAGCAGACCTAAGCCCCCCACCCTCCGGGACGCAGGCCCCACCAGCTGCGAGCTCTGTGACTTCTCCCCCGCTCCCCCCCTCCTGCGGTGGCTGCCCGAGAGGAGCAGGGTCCGGGGACCCGAGCCCAGGGGATCTGCTGGGCAACCCGACAGCCAGGTCGGACTAAATGGGGCCGGGCGGCGCGCCGGAGGTGCCCCCGTGTCCCAGCCCAGCCAGAACCCGCTCGGCATCTGACCCTCCCCCCAGCCAGGAGCCTCACAGCGGTGCCGCCAGCCTTCTCTGGGGGCGGCCCCTCCTTCCCAGGACCGTGGAGATGGGGGGGTCCGCCAGAGGGAGGGGAGCCCCGTGGCTTCCCCATTTGACTTTGGTTCCAACTCTGGGGTCTGCGCATGGGGCAGGCCCTGGGCGAGCCTGTCCATCCTCCAGGGCACCGGCGGAGCCGCCGAGCCCCGGGTCATGTGTGGGAGGCGCTGGGGGTGTGTATACAGGGACGTGGTGGGCCTTGGTCCTGCAGGGCGCCCCGCACCGGGGGATGCGCGGCCTCTGCACTTACGGGGGGGGGCGGGGGGCGGCGGGGGCGGGGGAGCCGTCTGCCCGTGTCCATCTACACCCCCGACCCCCGCCCTGCACTCAGCACACGCGCCACACACGTACCGCCTATACACTGCATACACCACACACACACATACCACACACACCACACTACACACACCACACACACTACACACCACACACTACACACACACCACACACACCACACACACCACACACACCACACTACACACACCACACACTATACACACCACACTACACACACCACACACACTACACACACCACACACTACACACACCACACACTATACACACCACACACACTACACACCACACACACCACACACCACGTACACACACCACACACACCACACACACCACACACACCACACTACACACACCACACACTATACACACCACACTATACACACCACACACACTACACACCACACACACCACACACCACACACTATACACACCACGTACACATACACACACACCACACACACCACACACCACACACACCACACACTATACACACCACGTACACACACATACACATACCACACACACACCACACACACACACTACACACACCACATACACACACACCACGTACACACACCACACACACACCACACACACCACACACACTACACACCACATACACATACACACACATCACACACTACACACACCACACACACATACACACACACCACACACACTACACACCACATACACATACACACACACCACACACTACACACACCACACACACACACCACACTACACACACCACACACTACACACCACACACTACACACACACCACACACTATACACACCACGTACACACACATACACACACACCACACACACCACACACACACACACTACACACACCACACACTACACACACACACTACACACACCACATACACACACACCACACACTACACACACCACACACTATACTCACCACACGCTATACTCACCACACGCTATACACACCACATACACATACACACACCACACATACACACCACACACACCACGCACACACACATACACACACATCACAGACACACATCACACACACACCCACCCCCCAACATACCCCTCACCTCCCACATACACACACACACCACACACACACACACACACATGCATGGGCACAGGCTCCAGCGCCGCAGGGGAGAGCCCAGCACACTGACCTTCAGTGGCCGCCAGCTGTGCAGAATCACAGGCTTTCACGGACCCACGGTAAATTCCATCTCACCACTGAATCAGTCCTTTTTTAAGGTGTCAAATGGAAAAAAAGCAACACAGCACCTCGACGACTGCACAGCATTCACACGCAGGGGCTGCAGACCTGGAGGAGCGGAGCAGACCCAGTGAGCCCAGTGAGCCCAGTGCGTAGGCAGCACGGGGTCCCGGCGTTGGCACCCTCCGCTCCGTCAGGATGCAGCCACCTTTCCCTCTTTCCTCCTCCTCCTTTCTCTTCAGTAATTGGATGTGTGAAGGCTTTGCTTATGCAATATGCCTGTCCCTTTTCATTCCGTTTAATAGCAACATATTCCTTACACTGATGTTAAAATAGTTCTGCTGCAAGGATAATGCACATTCACAATAGGCCACGTGGTAAATAATGAAGAGCACAAAGTAACTAGGAATTATCCAATTTGCAACAACTTCATCATCCAGCCAAGCAGCCTGGCCCTTCACCAAATGCATGGAACATGCAGTGCTGTCCTCACGCAGGGCTTTAGGGTTTAAAACTGTAACGTGACTCTGGGGCCGACCCCTAGCTACACAGCTCACCAGCCGCAGGAGGCGTCCTGGACCAGGCTGAGCTGACGAGACCCTCATAGTCCTGGGACTCTCTCACCTCTCAGATGTCGGCCTCCTTCTGCTCCCTTCTTTCTCGTCCCTCCACAGACCAGGAGGAACCGTGGCAGAGCTGGCAGCGTGCTGTGGTGCAATGAATTGTGATCCATCCTTTCTTCCCAAGAAGTGAACTGGATCAGCCCAGCTTATACTCAGCTGCCCCCTAGGGCCCGGTGTATATCGGTTCCCAGCAAAGGCCAGGCGGACACCCTCAAGGAGGCCTCTCCGGGTCAGCCCCTTCCCCAAGAACTCTCCATCCACCTCCGTTGCTGATGACAGGGTGTCCCTGACACCGCAGGCCCCTGATCACGGCTGATTTTACTCAGTGGACACATGTATAACCCATCCCAACTAATCCAATCACAGCTTCCATTACACAAATCAGGTTTCAAGGTTTTGTAAGGAGGAAGAACTTCCCTCCACCCTCTTAGGCTCTGTGATGGGGCCTGAGAATTAAACCAACATAAGACAGATTAGCAGGAGAAAAGCACATATAGATTTTATTTAATATTTTTATGTACACAGAGGAGTCTTCATAAGGAAAATGAAGACTGAAGAAGCAGTTAGGATCCAGAGCTTGTACACTTCTTTTTTTTTTTTTTTTTTTGCAGTACGCGGGCCTCTCACTGTTGTGGCCTCTCCCATTGTGGAGCACAGGCTCCGGACGCTCAGGCTCAGCGGCCATGGCTCACGGGCCCAGCCTCTCAGTTGCACGTGGGATCCTCCCAGACTGGGGCACAAACCCGTGTCCCCTGCATCGGGAGGCGGACTCTCAAGCACTGCGCCACCAGGGAAGCCCAGAGCTTGTACACTTCTTAAACAAAGATATGATAAGTCCTGGCACTGTGACGAGGTAAACTGTGGCACAGAGACTAGGAA
Organism: Mesoplodon mirus; assembly: GCF_964341445.2. Classification (NCBI taxonomy): domain Eukaryota; kingdom Metazoa; phylum Chordata; class Mammalia; order Artiodactyla; family Ziphiidae; genus Mesoplodon; species Mesoplodon mirus. Next base: position 29,722,033 of record NC_138996.1, read on the forward strand.
ACATACAGGCCCCAACAGGAGATCAGGGTCATGTTACTGGGCTTGCCCAGATCCCTTTCTGCATCGAACCCCTTCTCCAGCTATAAGGATGTTCTGGTCTCCCTGGTGTAGGGTGGGGCTCCTTCCTCACGGGGAAGTTCAGGCCCTGCTCTCAGGTAGAGGGAGGCCAGAGGGCCACTCCTGTAACTGCAGCTTCTCAGGTGCCTTGGCCCAGAGCAATCAAGATGCCAATGCAGTGTGTTTGTGGGGGGAGTGTGTTCTGAACCCTTCGTGGAGACCCAGGGGCCATAGAGACCAGCACGTGAGCGGGGAGCAGGGCGTGTCACATGGCGGCCCAGCCCCGTGCTCACCGAGGGCCAAAGGGCAGTCTGAAGAAGCTGAGGAGGACGGTCCACAGGCCAGACAACCGGGGGAGCGAGCTCGTGCCCACCCCCAGCCCCTAAATCTGGTCCACGTCACAGCTCCAGCGGGGACCCCCTCCAGGATGGGCGCCATAGCCTGGGGCCCACCCAAGGCAGAGGCCAAACGTTTGCGGGGTGCATGGCACCCAGTTCACTGTCTCGATGAGAAAGTTGAGAGTTGGGACTTAGCGAGACACTCCCCCCCCCTTAACAACAGCAGGTGTGGAAGTGACAAGGTGCCCCTAAGGGGCCGTGACCCACCGTGCTGCTTCATGGTGCCAGTGCAGAGCTGAGTAGTGACATCAACGTCCTTCTCCAGAACTTCACTGCAGGGACAAGGCTGAACTACACACGTGAGAAGACCTTCCTACCTGAATACCATTCATAAAATCCTCAAATGGACATCCGTACACTGAAACGTGATACAGACATTTAAATCCAGTTCTGTGAAAATCCAGAGATTTTTTTCCAAAAATTATAAGAAAAGTAAAACAAACATCTTTATTCTAAAAATTATATTATGTTCATTAAAAAAAAGAAGAATCTAATCTAAACAACACTGGGAAAAACCAAAATAAAGTAAAATTAATATTGAGTCCCAACACTTGCCATGTGATCGGCAGAATGATGGCCCCCAAAGATGTCCACATCCTGATCCCCAGAACCTACGAATATGTTAGGTCAAAGGAGAATTCAGGTTGCAGTTGAAATAGTGGGGTTTTCTTTGTTTGTTTGTTTTTTTAAGATTTATTTATTATTTAATTTATTTACTTTTGGCTGCGTTGCTTCTTAGTTGCGGCACGCAGGATCTTCGCTGAGGCATGCAGGATCTTTCATTGCAGCGCTCGGACTTCTCTCTAGTTGTGGTGCACAGGCTCCAGGGTGCGTGGGCTCTGTAGTTGTGGCGCGCAGGTTCCAGAGCACGTGGGCTCTGTAGTTTGCAGCACGTGGGCTCTCTAGTTGGGGTGCACACAAGTTCAGTAGTTATGGCGTGGGGCTTAGTTGCCACGCGGTATGTAGGATCCCAGTTCCCTGACAAGGGATCGAACCCGCGTCCCCTGCATTGTAAGGCAGATTCTTTACCACTGGACCACCAGGGAAGTCCCCGAAATTGCACTTGTTAACAGCTGACCTTAAAATGAGATTATTCTGGATAATGTGGGTGGGCCCAGCGTGATCACAAGGGGCCTTAAACCAGAGAGAGGGCAGCACCGGCTGAAGACACAGGGGCCGGGGCCGGGCAGGGCAGCAGCTCTGGAAGCTGGGAAAGGCAGGAACAGACCCCACCCTGGCCTCCTGAAGGAACACAGCCCTGCCAACGCCTTGATTTTAGGCCAGGGAGACCCACTCCAGACCCTGACTCCAGACGGTAAGATAACCGTGTCCTCGTAAGACACTGTTTGTGGTAATTTGTCACAGAGGCGATAGGAAACCGACACACACACAAAACATTCACTGCATTTGGGGAACCCTCATTTCGAATTTCTGTTTAAGTGTGTAAGCATTTTTCCGTTCAATCTTTTCTCTGCCTTTTAAAAAAATTATACCCTCAATTCAGATTCTTCATCCATCCTTTTTCATTAAATGTCATGTAGTAAGAATTTTCCAAGGACATTAAAAATTCTCAAGAATGTAAATCTGTCTATCTCTGTGGGAATGTTCCCAGCCAAATCTCTAAACACAATAAAAATCTCCAGATAGGATTCTGAGGGGTCGGGTTGCCCGTGGACCCGGAGTAGCTCCACTGAAGGCGCCAGTCGGCCCTGGTAGCTTCGGCATAAACATAATGTCTCACGGACGTGCCGGAGCAGGGGCGTCCGGGGCGCCAAGCGGTGAGGCGTCAGTCTCCACGTCTGCTCGACTGCTCGGGGGGAGTCCCAGCCTCCACTGTTTGGCCTGAGCCCTGGCCCTGCAGGGACAGAGAATGACTTGGAGGCACAGCTGGACTCCTCAAGCTAGCCTTCATTCCTTCCTTCCTTCCTTCATTCATTCAACAAACACTATTGGACATAAGTACCAGATGCTGAGAAATGAGAAATAGGAGCGAGTGAGCTTTGCGCAGTGTTTCCACTGTCTTCATAACAATGAAATATGGTACATGAGCCACGAGAAATAAAATGTCCAGAGAGGTAAGTGCTTATCTGTGCTGGGAGAGCCTGATCACACCTCTCACCATGGCTGTGGCCTCGTGACCGTGTGCCCAGCTGGACTGAGAGCCCCTGGGGGCAGTGCACGCCGTCTTACGCATGTGCGTTCAGAACCTCTCACAGAATAGGTACTTAATCACTATTGGTTGATTGAATAAATTTAAATGAATCAAGCCACAAAGCAATTCTGCCTGTCGCTTCCCTAAGTCTTTCTGAAGGATCCTTGTTCATTAAAAATGAGATTCTCCCGGAAAAATCCAGGGTCTGGAACTCATCAAGGAAGTGGCATTCACGGGTGTGACACCTGTGGAGTTCCCTTGCAGGAGGAAGGCATGGCTGACACAGATAGACAGTAATTTTGCTGATAAGAAGGGCTTTAGGGAAGACAGGTCCTAAAGACGTGTATTCATTCTGCAAAGTGAATGAACGTCTTTGGTGAAGATGAGTGGGGTCCAGGAGCAGAGAAAAATACGTCCCATCTGAAACGCAGCACATGGGGAGGAGGTTAAGGAGAACGCAACGGCAGAATTGTACCCCTTCCATCCTTTTCCCACAGAGGAATCTGATGGCATGTTGCTGCAGGATTTGAAATTGCAGCCCAAATAATGGAAACGCTACAAGCTAGCCAGTGTTTCCATGGGTTGATGGATTAAGGGGCTTTCCTCAAAGCTGCACGTAGTGTATACTGGTCAGATCAGTTCATCCGTAGATGTTACAGATTATTGATACCAAGGATATACGATATTTTGAGAAGGGAAAACGAAGAGATCTACACCAGTGCCTAAGGACTGCAGATGTGGTCAACTGTGATCTGAAAATATTAAATGGAAAATTCCAGAAGTAAACACTTCATACATTTTAAATTGTGCACCGTCTGAGCATCGTGATGAAATCTCATTCCGTCCTGCCTGGGTCATGAATCATCCCTTCGCTCAGCACATCCTGCTCGTCAGTCACTTAGTAGCCGTCTTGGTTATCAGATCAACTGCCGAGGTGTCCCAGCTTGTTTTCAAGCGACCCTTACTTTACTTAGTAATGACGCCAAAGCTCAGGAGGAGTGATGCTGGGAATTCAACACACTGTGCCTAGCTTATAAATTAAACTCTGTCACAGGGGTGTGTGGACAGGAAACACATCGTGTATATAGGGTCCGGTAATCTCTGCGGTCTCAGGCACCCACTGGGGCTTCTGGAACACTTCCCCGAGGATCCGGGGGACGATCATATGTGTTAAGAACCTAACGCTTAAAAACTGGCCTTTGAGTTGATGGCACTGCAGACCTGCATGCTTCATGTTTCAGTAGGGACCACACGAATTCCCACTTTTCAATCCCATATTCACGGGGTCTAACTTGGGTACAATTTCTTTCAAAATAATATTCATACTCATCTCCCCAGTGGAACAAGATTCTGAGATCTCTTTACCTATAGGCAGCTCTAGTGGGTAAGATGAAAACATAACTTTTCCCTTCCTATTATAGAGATATAAGTTGGTAGAAAGGGCTCTGGTCTACAGAGAGCATTAAGAGGTACTTAATATTTCCCAGATTTAAAAAAAAAAGCCTTGAGAAAGTCTTATCAACGTCCTGGGAGAACATGAGTCAATTGACTCACAGAGAGTGCAGCACGCAACAGGCAGACCCCTTGGCTGTCACCGTTTATATGTAATTTTAAAGCAATTTCTAATCAGAGGCAGTAACTCCTGTGCTCTGTCTGTCTGTCTCCCTCTCCCCTCTCTCTCATTTCTGTCCCCATTTTCCTGGGTCATCCTGCGGGACCTTCCTCGGGGCAGCCGTAGCCCTGCTCCCACACTGCTGGGTGGATGAACCAGCCGTTTTCAAATGATGAGCTCAGTGATTAGCCATTATTTCAAATTGGTGCCACAGAGTTCAAAATAGGCAGGAATTATTTTTCTGTGGCAGCATCCTTGGCCCAAGAAAAAGGGGAAAAAATGTCACTCTTGTCACAATTGTATACTGAACGTGATTAGAGGAAGATGAGCACGAAGTATAATTAGAAACGTGTTAGAAAGAGTGCTTGATTTTTACGTGAGGACAGGAAGCAGAAACAATATTTGACCTTTTGGAGGTAAAAGTTACCTATTGAGGTAAAAGAGAAACATCTGGGGGTGATGCAGAAGATGTTCCTATGTGAAAATAAATCAGTCTTCGCAGGAATACCACGTGGGCAACGAACTATCAAGCTTTAACATAATGCATCTTTGCTGTCTCGTCCTGTAAAAGTACCCTTTTCCTTCAGAGGATAGGTTACTGAGCCAAATCTGAATTTTCCCTAAATCTCTGCTCCTGTCTTTAAACAAGTTGCTAGAGTTCAGCTGTTTTTCACAGACCCCGCGACCCCAGCCTGGGCTGCGAGGAGTGTTCATTCAGGAAGTGGGAGCTGAAGGAGCCCTGTAAGGAGAACCCAGTTGCCCTCAGATGAGGAAACAGACGGCCTGAGAGGACCCCTGCCCTCTGGTTCTCAGTACAACGACTCTCTGGAATGTTGCTGTTCCCGGGCCACGATTTCTGTGTGCAGAGAGTGAAGTCTCTTCTCCCTCCTCTCCTTCTCCTTCTCTGTCTCCTTCCTCTGGAGCATTTTGACTGGGGATTCTAGGCATCAAAGAGTTTAGTAATAACTGCATTTCCTTCCATTGGAAACTTGCCACCTGGCCCTTCCCCAGATGGAATCGTCCCAATTCCCTGAGGAAGGAAGACCCAGGACCCACCCAGACACAGGAGGGCCAGCACCTGGGGTCCCTGTCGCTCTCCGCAGTTACTGGTTTGCCTCTAAATGCTTGGAATTCCTCTGTTTTTCTACTTGGTTTCTGACGTTGCCAGCTTGGGAGCAGCGTGAGTGGTTTCCAGCCCCAGACTCGGTCATGGTCACACACGGAGGCTCCTGAGGCGTCTTCCTTCCTGCAGCTCCTGGCGCATCCCGTGAACGTGGAAAGTTTCTACCTCTTCCTGAGAACTCCTTCTTTCAGTTCCTCTCACGTAAATGAGCTAAACAGCTAAACACACTTGGTTTTAATAATTTTCGTCGGAAGTTAAGGTGCTTTGCCCCAGTTCCAGAAGCCGGCCATTCGGGGTCCCTGCCCAGCTTCCAAGGGGAGAGCCACACCTAATTCAGAACGAGACCATCGTGCGCAGTGGCAGGTGCCCCGGGGTGGAATCTGATGCTCTGCTTGCTTCACTTGGTTTTGCTGTGTGTTGTTTTAATTGTGTGAACTCACAGATCCATTTTAGGGTTAATTAGACTGCAAATCCTAAACACGCAAATACAAACACACCGGCGATCTTTTCCTTTAAAAAAGATAGTCTGGGGCAATAATCAATATTTTATACATTATGTAGCAAAACATGAGGAAGGGGGTCTTTTGTGGATAGATGGGCCCAAATCACCTTGCCAACTGCTGCCTGCCGTCCTCTGAGGGCAGGAGACTTCAAACGTTGTCACAGGTTTGCTGTCTTTTGATGCTTTCACGCGTCTCTCCCGGTGACACGTGACAGCTTGAGGAAATGGCAGAGTCTCTTAGGGGTGAGTGCCCGCAGGTGAAAAGGTCCTTGTAATGGCAGCATACAAACTTCCCTCTATCTTGTGTCTTGGACAGCTTTTCCCTAGGACGTGCCTCTGAGGGGTCCTGGAGGACCCACGCCTCTTGTACTCTGGGGGAACACTGGGCAGAGTGGCTGCAGCCCTGCCCTGCCTGTCCCTCCCCTCAGGCTCCCGCATGGACGGTCCACCCGCTGGGGATGGCCCCCGGGAGCGCATGGACAGTCCACCCGCTGGGGATGGCCCCCGGGAGCGCCTGTGCGCCCCTCCTCCAGGCCAGGCCCTGTCCGCCTCCCCTGCTGCTGCTCTGACCTTTTGTTGCCTTGTGTGAACTGCCTCCACAGCACGGTGAGTTCTGAGCCCTTGGAAAACATTTCTGTATCCTCAGAGCGAGTGTAAAATCTATGAGCATAATTTTGAAGAGTTTTAAACAATTACCTGAATTGCTGACTTAGTGTGAAACATTAGTGCTTTTTAAAAGTTTTCAAATGGTCTGCTTTACAACCAAAACGAATGAGACATTTCTCTGGGCCGAGGACACAGAACATCAACTCCTGAGCGACATTCCACTGCGAAGGCGCTCTGGACCCTGAGTCCCCTCTGGTCCCACCCGGCCCTTCCCGCGGCGGCTCCTCAAGGAAAATTCCTGGCGTGTTTTCCCTTCAGGTTACAGGAAGCAGGGTTGTTTGCTCTGTAACAGGACTGCGGTTGTTTTACAAACCTGTGGGTGGATTTTTTACTCACAAAGGGAATGTTTAGAATAACAGCCGTAAACTGCAAACCCACCTGCTCTTACTTTCCTCCAAGTGCAGTAGTTACCTGGGAATACAGCCAGCGTTCAGCCCTCTGAAGTCGAAGGCTGAAAAGTCAGGGCCTCGCCTGGGGCCCTGATACCCCCGCACACCCTCCAGCTGTGCACTTGTCACAGGCCACAGCAAGCTTCCCTGGAACATCTTCCGTTCCAGCGCTGGGCTTGAACATTTGATGGACTCGGTACAAATTCCCATCAGTAAGTACCCAGCGTCCGACCTTTCTGAGAAGAGGACCATGCAGTCCCTGTCAGGCGGAGCCTTCGGACTCTCTTTGCCCCAAATAGCAGGGGTTCTGCTCTCCTAGCACAAAGTCTGGAGGCGGCTGTTCTCAAGGAAGAAGACTGTTACTCACTTTCCGCGTTTTAGCTCCAAGGCACTGGCGTCTTCTCAGGCCCGTTAGAGGATGGGGGCCAACCTCGCGGGAGAAACGAGAGGGCCTCTCCTCACACGGCCCTCCTTTTGCGGGTTTGAAGGCCCCGCCCCCCATGAAGACCACGTCAGAGTGCTGGCCGGGTGGGGCCGAGCCCTCGGATACAGTGATCACTCAGAGGAGAACAAAACAGCCAGAATGACCAGCGGTCACTCCTGGGCGGGGCTGAGCCCTGTGCATCACCCAGGAAGGGCGCTTGGAAACAAAGCTGGGCTCCGAGGGTGGTAAGGAGACAGCGGACCATCGCACGGCCTCAGGTCCGGGGTCTGTGCTCCAGCCAAGCCTGAAACAGGGAGCCCTCGTCACTTCAGAATGAGAGACTGACCGTGCGCATGGACATGGCCAGACCATGTGGAACCCTGACCCATAGCCTGCAGCAACCAGCCCATGGAACCAGCCTGCCCTCTGCACTCACCAGTTTAGAAACCAGCCCCTCACCTGTGGTCACCTGGCCTGAGACCAGCCCGCCCTATGCACTCACCTGCCCAGGGCCCAGCACGTCCTCTGCACTCACCAGTTTAGAAACCAGCCCCTCACCTGTGGTCACCTGCCCTGAGACCAGCCTGCCCTCTGCACTCACCTGCCCAGGGCCCTGCTGAGGTCAGGCTGTGTCTCCAGCAAACAGTCCAGGAAGCCCAACGCCAAGCCCACAACAGTCGACCAAGCAGCCAGGACTGGATCGTCAATGACCACTGGCCTGATTCGGCCCCTGCTTCCCCCTGAGGACCAGCCAGAGACAGCCTTTTACTTGTTTGTAGAAAATAATATGCAGCAAATGTCACCTAAAATGCCCAGCCAGCCCAGAGCCCATCCTGGACACCCCGCGGATGGACAGACGGTGACCCGGGGCACAGGGAGGTGGCTGTCACCATGAGCTGTCCCTGCTGGGCTCCTCAAATGGTGTTTCTTTGTCTAGGCACAGAGGAGGCTTTTCCAGGCACCGCTGGGACCTGTGTCCCCCAGGCAGCTAAGACGGTGGCATGCAGGCCGCGAGCTGATGAACCCGACTGTCTGGCTTGTAGTTACTAAGCTTCCACCCCTCCCTGTCGCTCCTCTCGAGGGAAAGCTGTGTCGTGCAGACCTCAATGCTGGAACGCGGGCCCTCCCTCAGGCCAGCGCATTTATCCACGAGCGACCTTGGCAGGGACCCAGCCCCGCGAGGCTTCGGCCGTGACAGACGCTGAGGGGCCACAGCCCCCGCCGCTGCAGGGCCTCGGCACCCAGCCTGGTGGGCAGACGGCCCAAGCTCAGACATTTTCCCACAAAACGGGGTCAGCAGGGAGATGGACGGACTGTAGCCCCTGGCCCAGAGATGATAACAGAAGTGCCGTGTGTCCCGACGGGGTGTCCGCTGCACACACTGCGGGAGCATCCTGCCCTGAGGCCGCGGGAGGCTCAGAAACCCTCGCGGGTCCCCTAGCTCTGGGGTCCCCAAGTGGGCTACCGGCTGCAGTGCTGGCCCCTCACATCCCCTCCGCAGATAGGACCCCAGAGAGGAGGTGGCGGGCGCAGGAACCCTGGTGCTCTGGACCTAATGTCCCCCAAGTGCACCCCCGGGTGGGAGTGAGGAGGGGGGCGCCCGAGGTGGGATCAGTGCTCTTGTAAGAAGAGGAGGAGGCCAGGCGCCGTCCTCGGGCCAGGAAGAGGCCTCACCAGGAACGGAATCTCAGCCCCCGCCTCTGTGTCTGAGCAGCCGCGCGGGTTCCAAGCAGATCTGAGCCGCGTGGAGCACCTGACCCATGAGGCTGCTTTAACTTTCGTGTTTCGCAGCCTTTGCTCTTTGTGTATTTGTGCCTCCCCACGTCGCCTGCATGATACCATCTAATGATTTATCTACTCTATTTTCCAAAGAATGTTTGTCGCCCCCTTTCCCTCTCATTAAACTCTGCTTTTATCTTTAGTAATTCCTTCCCTCTGCTTCTCTTCAGATTACTTTTTGTTCTTTCCCCAGCTTTTTGAGTCACGTGCTTAATTAATCTATTCTCAGGCATTCTTTTTTATTATTACAAGTGTTTGAAGCTATGAATTTTCCTCTTCTGGCTGGATCTTTTGTTGACCTCAACAATTTATTCTAAACTAATATGAAAGCAGAAATGCCAGTTAGTAAATGTGATTTCTATTAAAAGGGGACAAAGGAGTGATTTCTATTAAAAGGGGACAAAGGAGGGAAGATGATAAGTCACAATATAAATAGCAGGGACCCAACATTGTGGAAACCGGGCAGGGACTATGGGGGTATTTGTACTGCTCTCTTCTCTAGTAATTGTTTTAAATTTTCAATGATGAAACTCTTTTTTAAAAATTCAGTATCGTACTGACACAGGAACATTGTCACAGACGAATGGAACAAGGAGAGTTTAAACAGTGACCCAGATAAACGATCCAGGAGACACCACAAAGCAAGTGGGGAATAGTGGGTCATTTAGTCTGTGTGAGGAGAAAATGACTGCATGGGTGCCTCATTACAACCTTGATGCAAAGGTAGGCTCCAGACACACTAATTCTCAAATGTGAAAAGTGAAAGTAGGACAATCATAGAAAGGATCTTTACAGGTGGGGAAAGCTTTTTAAACAAAAATCCCAAAACACAATCCATAAAGTTAAAAGAAAGATAGAACTTATGTCAACCTCGGCAACTTATATTCAGTGAAGTTTACCCTAGACTCATGCCATGCGTATCTCACACAACCAGGATAATATTATATTAAAATATACAAGGACCTCCCACAAATCATCCAGAAAAAGACAAATGCCCAGAATCTACGATTATGTCACCACACGAGGTGACAGGGACGCTGCAGATGTTATTCACCCTGGATCGTCTGGGTGGGTCCAGTGTAATCATTTGGGTCCTTCTAACAGGGGGTGGAGGTCAGAAAGGAGCCGTGCGGACGGAAAAGGCAGAGAGACTCGGGGCCACCGCCCAGGAATGTGGGCGCCTCTAGAGGCTGGAAAAGCCAGAGAAGCCGATTCTCCCCGGAACCCCCAGGGGAAACCCATTTTTAGGCTCCACCCTCAGACCTGCAGCAGAATAAGAGCGTTGTGTCTGTGGGAACTTGTCATGGTGGCCACAGGAAACTGCTACCCAGTGCACAAAAGAGGGAACACAGATGCTCTGTGGGCAGAATTCCTGTACGTCCTGGGAGGTAAGAGAAACACAGCGCTAACTAGCAACCAGACACCACGCTACACCCATCGGTTCTGAAAAGCTTGGAAAGTTGGACCCCGTTGGATGCTGGTGACAACAGTAGGGGCGGAGGAAGTTCTGGCACAGCCATCAGCCGTAACTCAAGGGCAGCCGGCCCAGGGGCAAGAGGGGACGTGACCAAGGACACGTACCACCTGCAGGTCGGACGCACTGGAGGGCACCCAGGTGTTCACACGGCGCATGGACAGATGTTTAAAACGTGGAGACAAGAAAGGAGTCAAAGAAGAACGGTGTCAACCATTCCTGCCATCCATGAAATTAACACACACACGGAGCGCCCCGGAGCCACTCGGCAAACATGTCCTGGGGTGCACAGTGTGTTCAGGACGCCAGCGACGGGGCAGGTGGAAATCCCCACCCCTGGGAGCTCACACTCCACACACACGTTTGAGGGCGGATTTCAAGCCCACAGCAGGCACAGCCGTGATGAGTGGAGATGGACAGGGGCCCTGAGTGAAGAGGACGAGTGAAGAAACGTGGGAGGGAGAAGCCGGGACAGCGGCAGAAACGCTGTGCACAACCCTCTGCTCCGGAGACTAGACGAACAAATGAGGGTAGAAAATACACAGCCTGGAGCCCAAGGGAACCCCACCCTCCGGCGGTGTCTGAGCAGGGGTTCCCGCCCCTGCACTGCTGGCGTTTCCCAGGCCTGATGGCAGACCGTGCACGTGCATCGGCCTCCTGCAGGCTGACTCAGTCCTCACAGACAACCAAACAGCCTTGGTGTCTGCTTCAAGCCATGACCACACTCTTCCCGGATCTCAGGACACAGGAGGCTGAATCCCTCCTTGGGCGGACACACCCATGTGCGCAGCCCAGGTGCCTGATTTCACACAACGTTACCCACTGACCTGATGGGTAAACCATACACGCTAGGTGTGCCCCCAGCTCACACACAACTTGCCTGTGGTCCTTGAAGCCTGTCAAGTCCACGGGCACCACTGGCCGGTGGCCCGAACAGAAGCAGCCGCCACAGGTGGACGCAGGACGCAGGGACCACAGGAGGATGAGAATGAACCACATTTCTAATGACTGTGGGTCGTAAGTTGTGTTTCCCATGTATCGTTAACCTTGACTCCCGTTTGGACAAGAAGAATTTTCACTTTTACTTCAGTCTTTTTGGGGAATCAAAAAGTCATAAATTTCTGTCCTGGTGTAGCCTTGACTTATCAGTAAAAATTCCCCCTAGATTATAGTTTAAATGTATAGAGAAGTTTCATCCTGGAATCAGATGACGAACTGTCTTTTCATGGCTCTGTTCCTGTGGCAGAACAGACCCGTCTCCAACAACTTGAAATCGTTTCCAGAGCACTGGGAAGGGAAGTAAACTTCCAACGTTTTCTGCCAGGTGCATATAACATCAGTGATGAAAACCTAAAGACTGCACCAAATGAAAATACAGGTTTTCAACAACCCACCTATAAATATCAATATAAAAATGTAAATAAAATATGGAAACAAAGTTAATAGCACATTAGTAATAACGCAAGGTGATCAAGGAATGCTAGGATGGGTCTATAACAGTTATCTATTCATATAATCCATCGTATGAATAATCCGAAGAAGAAATTCTATGGTCATCTTCAGAATTGCTAAAAAAGTATTTCTAAAAACATTCTTTAAAATAACACCAAATAGGGCTTCCCTGGTGGCGCAGTGGTTGAGAGTCCGCCTGCCGATGCAGGGGACACAGGTTCGTGCCCCGATCTGGGAAGATCCCACATGCCGCGGAGCGGCTGGGCCCGTGAGCCATGGCCGCTGAGCCTGCGCGTCCGGAGCCTGTGCTCCGCAACGGGAGAGGCAACAACAGTGAGAGGCCCACGTACCGCAAAAAAAAAAACAAAAAAACAAACAAACAAAAAAAACACACCGAATAAAATGAAATAGATGAATATTTCCTTACCATTAAGAAATATATCAAGTATAAAATACACTCTCATGCTTAACAGGAGAGTACGTCCACTGAAGTCAAGAAAAAGCAAACATACCCAGAACTAGCACTACTGTATAACATTATACCGGAGGTACCAGTCCATGCAATTGGATATAAGAGCAAGAAAACACAGTATAAAAATTAGGAAGGAGGAGATAAACTTATCTGCAGCCTCTAAAATTGATTATCTGGATTTTCGTTAGGGTGTCAGAACATCCGATGGGGAAAGAAGAGTAGTGATCCGATGGTGCTGGGACACCAGGATGCCCACCAGGGACGGAGAAGACGAAGGAAGGAAGGAAGGAAGGAAGGAAGGGTGGAACCGGGTGGTGACAGCCACGCAGCGGAGACGGGGGGGCGGGGCCAGAACCGCTGGGTCACCCGATGCTCTCGACTTGACAGCAAGTCAGAAAGCGTGTGGCTAACGTGGTGGTGGCTTCATAGAAATCTGAGCAAATAAGAACAAAAGTGCAACAGTTACGAGCTCCAAAGGGCAACAGGATGCACATGAAGGGGCGAGCACGGTGCTCTCTGTGGCTCAGCGGATGCAGCACTGCAGGACCACGGCCACGACCACGGCCAGGTGGACACGGAACGCCCAACCTGGCATAACCTGAGCCGGTGACTGCTGCCCCAGGAGGGTGGGGAGCAGAGGGAACGAGGCCCCACTGGTCATCCAGGGAAACGGGGGGGGAGGGGGGGAGGAGGGGAAGCAGTCGGGGCACAGGTGCGATCAGGCGGAGGGAGGGACCGTGGGGGCTGAGGGGTGGTCTGTGTCCTGCTCTGAGCGCCTTGCTCCAGGAACAGAGTGAAGCCTCTGTGTTCAGAGTGAGAAGCTGGGGCTCAGGTGAAGCAGCAGCTCATGAGATGAGCATTACTGTGTCTCTTCCAGCTCAGGACCCGCCCGGGGGGAGCTCGCTCACCACCTCCATCTCATCCAACCAGCGTCGGCCAGAAAACCCAGCACAAAGGGTGCCAGGGTGCCGTCCGACGTCGGATGGACAGGGCATGAAATCCGTTATTCCCAGGAGCTCACTCTTCACCCTGGTACTTCCTGCTTCCATATTAGTGGTGCAGAGAAACTTGTGGAAACACAGACATGATAAAAGATGCCAAATACACAAGAGCTTTAGAAAAGTGTGTCGACGCTACAGATTCACGAGGATTGGGGAAAAAGGTTTTTTTTTTGTTTGTTTTTTTTGCGGTACGCGGGCCTCTCACTGCTGTGACCTCTCCCGCCACGGAGCACAGGCTCCGGACGCGCAGTCCCAGCGGCCGTGGCTCACGGGCCCAGCCGCTCCGCGGCATGTGGGATCTTCCCGGACCGGGGCACGAACCCGTGTCCCCTGCATCGGCAGGCGGACTCTCAACCACTGTGCCACCAGGGAAGCCCGGAAAACGGTTTTAAATATTAATTTTTTAAAGCTTGTACTTTTCACAGTTCACAAAGTACTGTCATAAATATTACCTTCACATGATGACATGACGGGCATTTGTCCACCTTGTGGGTCAACAGACTGAATCTCAGAGCATCTAAGAGATTAATTCTGGGACTTCCCTGGTGGCGCAGTGGAAAAGAATCCGCCTGCCAATGCAGGGGACACAGGTTCGAGCCCTGGTCCGGGAAGATCCCACATGCCGTGGAGCAACTAAGCCCGTGCGCCACAACTACTGAGCTTGTGCTCTAGAGCCCATGAGCCACAACTACTGAGCCCGCGAGCCACAACTACTGAGCCTGTGCTCTAGAGCCCATGAGCCACAACTACTGAGCCCATGTGCCTACAGCCCGTGCTCTGCAACAAGAGAAGCCACCTCAATGAGAAGCCCGTGCACCACAATGAAGAGTAGCTCCTGCTCGCCGCAACTAAAGAAAGCCTACGTGCAGAAACAAAGACCCAATGCAGCCAAAAATAAACAAACAAATAAATAAATAGATTAATTCTGGGCCCCCAGCAAACTGTGGTCCCGGTGGGTCCTCACACCGAACTCTCCTCTGCCAGATCCAGACTCTTCCCAGAACACAGGTCACCACACAGCACAAGACCCGCAAAGCCTCAGAGGGGATGGACAGACTCAGGGAGCCCCTGGGGACAGGGGGAGGGGACTCAGGGGGTTCCAGGGGCGGGTGGGGGGGCCAGGGGAGGAGCAGGGGGGTGGGCAGAGAGGAGGGTCTGCCTGCATCGACCGGCACCAAGTCGTCCCTCACAGGGGCCCCACGTTTCCCAAGTCTGGCCCCAATGGGGCTTCTGATGTCCCCTAAGCCTCCAGTATCATCAGACCTCCTGGGCCTTCCCACACTGACCGCAGACACTGTCCAGCTCCCAGAACTCTTTCCAGGGCAACCACGTGGACGCCCACCTCGGGCCTCAGCTGACTCTCTCCCCTCTCCCCTGCTGTCCTGTCCCCGGACCAGAGCAGCGCACGCAGGCATCCAGGCCTCAGACACGCAGCACAGGGCTGGGAAGGGGCCTCGGCCAGACAGCTCTGCCCCAGGAGTGAACCCCAGCCCTGGAGGGGGTCCCTGCATCTTTGTTCATTCTGTTTTTCTAGGGCAGCAACTGAATATATTTGCTGAGGGGAATTTCCACACAGAGTCAAACCCATGATTAGTGATTCAGAGATAGTTACGGGCATCTTAGAGGAAGCTTGCAGGGAGGGCAGGAGGGAGAGGAGACGGGAGATAGAGATGGACACAAGAGACCGGAGCCCTTTTGCTGACAGTCTAGACCACCACAAACACCTTGTTCTCTGCCTGTCTCTCTCTCTCTGTCTCCCTATCTCTCCCCCGCCCCCATCCTCTCAAGGCTGCACACAGACCAATGGTTTCTGACGAAAAGTGTCTGTTAGGATCAGGGGAGCAGTGTCCCCACTGCCCTGAGGCATCACCCAGGCCCCGGAGTCAGGATCCCTTGAACCCAGGGCCCAGTGGGAGGACTGGGAAACCAGGGTCCTGAGGCTGAGAAACTCGACTCAGATGTCAGTGGGGCTGGGGGGCCGGGGCCTTGTCCCCTCACGGCTCTGGTGACAGCTCCAGGCGGGCAGTGGGCAGGCGGCCCAGCCTCCAGACCCGATGGCTCAGTGCAGGTCAGAGGATGGAGGGAGGTCAGGGCTGCAGAGAGCCCCCAGCTCCCAGCCCCAAGGCTGGCCCATCGCAAACGTCCCGTGAGCTAACCTCTTTCCTGCTGCTCTGGCCTCGGGAAATTTCCTTGTTTGGGGAAGAAGACAGCCACCCCCAGGCCAGCTCTGCCCTCTGAGGCTCGGGGAAGGCACCCCTCTTTCCTGTGACGCCCCCCAGGAACTCGTGACAGTCATGTCCCTTCTGAGATGGATCTGCCTTCCACCAAATTCAAGGCCATCACGCATCATGGGTTTAATGAGACTTCAGTGCATTATGATTCACGGCAGCAAAAATGACACGACAGAAAAAACAAACCAGTCTCTCCTGGCTTCTGTGGACATGGGAACAGGACTTCCTACACACAGCTGAGGCTCCACGAAGCTCAAAGGATTTGTTTTTTTTCTGGTGCAACCACAGCGGACGTTCCAGAGATGACTCTTGAGACCACTTTAGAATCTCCAGATTAAAGAAACACTTAATGTGCTTTAGAGGAAGTATATGTAATATTTTCATTGTATCTAATACCTTTCAAAATTAGATGAGAGAAGGCTACATAGATAGGAATTTAGCAATTTATCTTTTTAATTAAATTTTTGATTTTGGACGTGATAGTACATTCACAGGTGGTCGTAAGAATGCAGGGAGGCCAGGTACGCTCTACCTGGCTTCTTCCAGCAGGAGCATCGTGAAACCACAGCCCACTGTCCACCCAGATGTGGGCCTCCATCCACGATGGATCTGGAGCGGCCACCCCGGGAGGGGCAGACCTCCACGCTGCCCTCACCCCCGCCCCGGCGTCCATTTCCACAGTTTCGTCACCTCAAGAACATGACGTAGTGGAGTCCTGCGTCTCTAACCTTTGGGCTAACGCTTTCCAGCAGCAGGACTCCCTGGTGACGGGCCAGGTTGTCGTGGGTACCACGTCTGTCCCCTCTGCTGTGCGTGGAATCCGTGGAAGGATGTGGCACACTCTGGTTAGCCCTTCAGCCACTGAAGGGCTCCTGGGTTGTCCCCAGTGCCCGGCCCCTGTGAGTGAAGCTGCTATAAACTGCTGTGTGCAGGCTCTGTGAAGTCGCCAGCCTCCATTTCTCTGGGATGAGTGCCCAGGACCGTGGCCGCTGCATCTAGGGTAATCACAAGTTTAGTTTTTAAAGGACCTGCCAGGATGATTCCACAGTGGTTGCAGCATGTCACACCCACGCCAGCATGAGTGTGAGCCAGGGCCCCCAGGCCCACGTGTGCAGGGCTGTCGCTGCTCACTTAGCTCCTCTGATGGGTGTGCAGCGATTTCTTGCTCTGGTTCCACCTTGCATTTCCCTCCTGGCTAAGGAGGGTGAACATCTTCCCACAGGCTGACCTGACATCTGCAGATCCTCTGTGGCGAAATGTCTCTTCAGGTCTTTTGCTCATTTTCTAACTGGACTTTTTTTTTTTTTCCTGTTGAACTTTGAGCATTTTTATATATTCTAGGTATCAGTCTTCTGTTGGATCTATGGTTTGGAAATATTTTCTCTCATTCTGTAACTTGTTTTTCCATCTTCTTAGCAAGAGCTTTCACAGAGCAAAAGTTTTAAAATGTTGATGAAATCCAATTTGTAAATTTTTTCCTCTATACTTTTGGTGTCAAGTGTAAGAACTCTTTGCCTAACCCTAGATCCCAAAGATTTTGTCCTGTATTTTTTTCCAAAATTTTTATAGTTTCATGTTTTACATTTTAGTCCATGATCCACTTTGAGTTAATTGTTGAATGAGGTGGGACACTTGGGTTGAAGTTCTTTTTCTTGCCTGTACATGTCCAGTTGTTCCAGCACCTTTTGTTAAAAAGGCCATCTTTGCATCCTTGTCAAAAATCAATTGGGTGGGGCCTCCCTGGTGGCGCAGTGGTTGAGAGTCCGCCTGCCGATGCAGGGGATACGGGTTCGTGCCCCGGTCTGGGAGGATCCCATATGCCGCGGAGCGGCTGGGCCCGTGAGCCATGGCCGCTGGGCCTGCGCGTCCGGAGCCTGTGCTCCGCAACGGGAGAGGCCACAACAGTGAGAGGCCCGCATACCGCAAAAAAAAAAAAGAAAAAAAAAGAAAAAAAAAAAGAAAAAATCAATTGGGTGTGTTTGTGTGGGTTTATTTCTGGGTTCTCTGTCCTGGTCCCTTGATCCATGGGTCTGTCCCTCAGCAAATATCACACAGTCCTGATTACCGTCATTATCAAATAAGTTCTTGAGACTGGATAGAATGATTTCTCTCACTTTATTCTCTTTTTTTTTTTCAAAATTGTCTTAGCTATTCTAGTTTGCCTTTCCATATAAATTTGAGAATAATCTTGTCTATATCTCAAAAAAATCTTGTTGGGATTTTGATAGAAATTTTGTTAAAACTGTATATCAATTTGGGGAGAACTGACATCTTAACTATGTTCAGTCTTCCAATCCATTAATAACATCTGTTTATTTAGATCTTCTTTGATTTCTTTTGTCAGTGTTGTGTAGTTTTCAGCATACAAGTCCTATAGATGATGTGTTACATTTACACACAATTTTTAAATTATTATAAATGGTATTGTATTTTAATTTTGGTGTTCATTGCTAGTATACAGGAATACAATTGATTTTTTTTTTTCCTGCACCGTGCGGCTTGCGGGATCTTAGTTCCCCGACCAGGGATCGAACCCAGGCCCTCAGCAGTGGAAGCGCTGAGTCCTAACCACCGGACTGCCAGGGAATTCCCTACAATTGATTTTTGTATGTTTATCTTGAAATGAACCTTACTTGGTCATTAGTTTATAATTCTTTTAATATATTGCTGACTTCTATTTGCTAATATTTTGTTAAGAATTTTTCATCTATATTCATGAGAGATGTTGGCCTGTAGTTTTCTTTCTGTGTACTGTCTGTCTGATTTTTGCATCAGGGTAATACTAGCTTCATAAAATGAATTAGGAAGTATTCCCTCTTCTATTTTCTGAAAGAGATTTTGTAGGATCTGTGTTAATTTTTTATAAATATTTGGTAGAATTCTCCAGTGAAACCATCTGGCCTGGAGACTTCTTTGAGGGAAGCTTTAAAATTATGAATTCAATTTCCTTAACAGTTATAGGGATACTCAAATTGTTTACTTCATATTGGGTGAGTTGTGGTAGTTTACGTTTTTAGAAGAATTGGTCCCTTTCATCGAAGTTGTCAAATTCATGTGTCTGCAGCTGTTCACAGTGTTCCCTTACTGTCCTTTGGATGTCTGTGGGGTCTGTAGTGATGTCCCTGTTTCTTCCTAACGTTCATCACTTGTGTCTTTTCTCTGGTTCTTTGTCAGTCTCCGTAGAGGTCACCAGCTTTATCACATCTGAGGGGAGGTTACGGCACCACCTAGCGGATTTCCAAGGGTGGGCGTCTCTGCTCTTCCAGGCCTTGCTGGGCGTGGGCGTGGGTGGGGCTGTGGCCACAGTTTTTTCTGTGGTGTTTGAGAGTCACTGTCTGAAGTTCTCTGTCTTTCTAGCCCCCCACCCTGGATCTTTGGTTAGGAGAGCAGCCTTTGTCGGGCATTTACGGTCTGCACTCTTGGTGTCTCCAGGCCTCTGGCTTTTTCTGGGACCTATGAGACAACCCAGTTGTCATTCCTCAGATCCTGGAGTCCCTATTCCGTCTCTTCTCTCCATCTTTCAGAGTTGTCTTTTGTTTCCTTTATACACAGTGTAGGGTTTTTAGTTGAACTTAGTGCGAGGACTAGGGAAAAGTACATATTCCCATGAGCAGAAGTCCTAGTAATTCATTTCTGAGGAAAGAAATTAGAGCTGCGACCCCTTATTCACAAATAAGGATAAAGGACAGTTAAATCTTTCAGGAATGGTAAATATTTCATTTTTGGTTTTTTTGCATTATAATCTTTATCTTGGACGAGATCCTTTCCAGGAAGCAGCTTTACAAATGTTCCTGAATTTTTCTTCTATGTCCCGTAAGATTTCAGTTTAAACTCACGCAATGAGGTTTATCCTCAAAAAATTAAAACTAGAACTATCAAATAATCCAGCAATTCCACTTCTGGGTCTTTATCCAAAGAAAATGAAAACACTAACTCAGATATCTGTACCCCCATGTTCATTGCAGCATTTTTACAATAGCCAAGATATGGAAATAACCAAAGCATCCATTGAGGATGAATGGATGAAGAAGATGTGGTATATATACACAATGGAATATTATTCAGTCATAAAAAAGAGGGAAACCTTGCCATTTGCAACAACATGGATGACCTTAAGGGTGTCATGCTAAATTAAATAAGTCAGACAGAGAAAGACAAATACTGTAGGATTTCATATGTGAAATTAAAAACAAACAAACAAAACAAACAACAAAAAAACTGAGCTCATGTATACAGAGAACAGATTGGCAGTTGCCAGAGGTGGGATTTGGGGGATTGGGGGGGATGGGTGAAGGGGGTCAAAAAGTACAAACTTCCAGTTATAAAATAAATAAACCATGGGGTGTAATGTACACCATGGTAAGAGTGGTTAATAAAAAAAGTTTCTTTCATTGTGCATTTTGATTTGTAAATAAAGACAGTACCTTACATCTGTATAGATTTTGTAATGGTGACATCAGATCAGACCATCTCTTAATTATTTCTGCATTCTCTTCTGTACCTCTCATAACCGATGCCCCGCTGATGCTGAGTTGATTTGCAAACACCACCAATTTGGACGTTGATTTGCACCCCTCCACCCTCCGTAAGGTCAGCAAGACACTGTGTGCTCTTCACAGAGCCAGAGAGCTGGGGCTCTGTTCCACGTCAGGACCGAGTCAGGGTGGGTTAGGACTAACCCACCTGCTTTGACCCTAGGTACCATTTCACCTCCGTTCTAGCTGCTTCTCTTAGTATCTGATGGGTGTGAAAAGAGTAGTGTGTGGTCAGCTAGACTCAGGAGACTCCAGACTGACATATGACAAGACATCCTCCCACAAGGTGTGTTATGGCTTCAAGGAGATTAGACATCATGTGATCCCAACGAGCTTAACCTCTGTTCTCCGTATGCCCTTGAGGGGCTGTGGGTGACCATGTCACCACTCCTGCTTAGAACAGAGCTGTTCCTCCTTTATCTCCTTTCTAGGCTGGTTTCTGTATAATTAAGTTTCATTTAAACATAGGGGTCTGTGGGCCAAAAATAGTTTGAAAACCACTGAGCTAATTCAACCCCTCATTTTGCTTGGGAATGCAAAAGGGGAAGTGGTTTACTCAAGGTCACAGAGGGAGGGGTCTGGTGGGGCCAGGACTAGTTGATGAAGTGGTTAACCTCGTGCCACAGCTGTCCCTGTACCGGTGCCCCTGCTACGATTAGACCTTAGATGCCATGTGGATTCCCCCCCATCCCAGCTCCACCGTCACCAACTCCACCTAACACAGTGTACGCCTAAAATCAGTCCAACTGGATCTCTGTGAGGGCCTGCTTGCTACCTGATGTCATCCCGAACTCCAACCGTCCTAAGACAAGAGCTCCCCACCCACGCAGCATGGTCACCCGGCAGTGACAGTCACACAATTACAGAGCCCTGGGGGCTCAGAGCAGCAGCCCCTCTCGCCCTCATGTCAAGGCTTCTGAAGCAGATGTGACGGACTTGGGAAAACAAAGGACATAATAAGCCCCAAAGCAAAAAACAAAAGACACTATTGCCTAAGACCCTCCAACCTCACCCAAAACAATGAAAAACAACAACCACTTAACCCTCTCAAAGTGCTGAGGAGAAGTGAGTGCAAAGAACACTGCTCCATGCAGACAAGAGAATCTGTGAACTTGCAGGTGGACAAGCAGCATCGATTCTCTACCCCAGAAACACACCCCACGGTCCACAGAATCCAAGAGAGTCAAGCACGTCCTCATGGCTGGTTCCCTGGAGCTTATTCTACAGCAGTGGAGTCAAAACAACGGGGTGCTTTCTTGTGTCCTTTTCTCAGGTAACACCACACTGTTACCTGTGTAATGACTCCCTTGAACTAGAGACACACACATGAATCTGTCCAACATCTGTTCTCATTTTAGTGTCAGCTCTTTGGGGCATATGTCTTGGTGTTCTGTGTAATAACAGGAAACACGGTCCCTTGATTTTCTGGGACAGTAACAACTTCAAACATTGTTTTCTATTGTCCCCAAAGTACAGTTATACTTGTGAAACTATGTATCTTATTTAAATAAAACATAATGAACCACTTTTATTGTTTTTTAATGATTAAAGAGTCATATTCTCATTGCATAAAAATAAGAAAATTCAATAAAGTATAAGTAAAGAAGAAAATCAAAACAATCCATAATCCACTATTCAGAGGCAACCATAATTAACATTTTGGTATATTTTTCCAATGTTTATACATATAATTGGAGTCATACTGTATGTATGCAATATTTTTTTGTTTAAATAGTTTGTTTAATAGTTTGTTTAAATTTTAATAGAGTTTATTTTTTAGACCAGTTTCAGGTTCACAGAAAAATGGACCAGAAAGTTCCCACATACTCCCTCTATCTCTCCACAGTTTTCCCTATAATTTACACCTTTTATTAGTATGGTTGGTTATCTGTTGCTACTGATGAACCAATACTGATGCATCATTATTAACTAAAGTGCACAGTTTACATTAGGGCTCCCTCTTGGTGTTGTACATTATGTGGGTCTGGACAAACATATAATGACATGTATCCATAATTACAATATCATACAATATTATACAGAGTAGTTTCACTGCCCTAAGAATCCTCTGTGCTCCACTTATTCATCCCTCCTTCTCCCCAGCCCCTGGAAACCACTGATCTTTTTCCTGTCTCCATAGTTTTGCATTTTCCAGAATGTCTTTTTTTTTTTTTGCGGTACGTGGGCCTCTCACTGTTGTGGCCTCTCCCGTTGCGGAGCACAGACTCCGGACGCGCAGGCTCAGCGGCCATGGCTCACGGGCTCACATCCCGCGGCATGTGGGACCTTCCCGGACCAGGGCACGAACCCGTGTCCCCTGCATCGGCAGGCAGACTCTCAATCACTGCACCACCAGGGAAGCCCCAGAATGTCTTATAGTTGGAATCACACAGTCTGTAGCCTTTTCTGATTGGCTTCTTTCACTTAGTAATACGCATTTAAGGTTTTTCTGTGTCTTTTCATGGCTTGAAGGCTCATTTCTTTTTAGCCAAATAACAGTCCATTGTCTGGCTGCACCACAGTTTATTTATTCATTCATCTACTGAAGGACATCTTGGTTGCTTCCAAGTTTTGGCAATTATGGATAAAGCTGCTTTAAACATGTGTGTGCAGGGTTTTGTGCTGGACATAAGTTTTCAATTCTTTTGAGTAAAAACCAGGAAATGTGATTACTGAATGATAGGGTAAGAGTATGTTTAGTTTTGTAGAAAAACAAACTATCTCCCAAAGTGGATGCACCATGTGCATTCCCACCAGCAATGATGAGAGTTCCTGTTGCTCCACATCCTCACCAGCATTTGGAGTTGTCAGTGTTTTCAACTTTAGCCAGGCTGATAGGTGTGTAATGGTAGCTCTTTTTTTTTCAATTTGCCATTCCCTAATGACTTAGGATGGGTAAACATCTTTTCATATGCTCACTTGCCATCTGAATATCTTCTTTGATGAGGTGTCTGTTCAGATCTTTTGTTCATTTTTTAATTGGGTTGCTTGTTTTCTTACTGTAGAGTTTTAAGAGTTCTTTGTACATCTTATGTGTACAAAGATATATGTTTTGCAAAGATATTCTTCCAGTCTTTGGCTTGTCTTTTCATTCCCTTAACAGTGTATTTCATAGAGCAGTTTTTAATTTTAATGAAATTAAACTTGTCAAATTTTTCTTTCATGGATCATGCTTTTGGTATATCTAAATAGTCACCACCAAACCCAAGGTCACCTGGATTATCTCCTATGTTATCTTCTAGGAGTTTTATAGTTTTGCACTTTACATTTAGATCTCTGACCTATTTTGAGTTAATTTGTGTAAAGGGTGTAAAGTCTGTGTCCAGGTTACTTTTTTTGCATGTGGAAGTCCAGTTGTGTCAGCACCATTTGTTGAAGTGACTATCCTTTCTCCATTGAATTGTTTTTCTTCTTTGTCAAAAATCTGTTGACTATATCTGTGTGGTTCTATTTCTGGGATATTATTCTGTCCCACTGATCTATTTGCCTACTCTTTTGTCAATACCACACTGTCTTGATTACTGTAGTGCTATAGGAAGTCTTGAATTCAGGGAGTGTTAGTCGTTTAATTTTGTTCTTCTCCTTCAATGTTGTGTTGGCTGTTCTGGGTTCTGGCTATTTTTTGTTTGTTTGGCTGGGTTTTTGTTTGTTTGTTTGCTTCTCTCTATAAACTTTAGAACCAGTTCATCAATATCCACACAATAACAGGATTTTGATTGGGATTGCACTGAATCTATAGATCAAGTTCTGAAGAATTGACATCTTGACACTATTGAATATTCCTATCCATGTACATAAATTATCTCTCCATTTATTTTTTCTTTGATTTCTTTCATTAGAATTTTGTACTTTTACTCATATACATCTTGCACATATTTAGTTAGATTTATTCCTTAAGCATTTCATTTTGGGAGTGAAAATGTACATGAATTGTATTGTGTATTTAATTTCAAATTCTACTTGTTCATTGCTGATATATGGAAAACAATTTAGTTTTTTATGTTAACTTTGCATCCTGCAACCTTGCTATAATCACTTATTAGTTCCATGAGTTTTTAAAAATTATTCTTTGGGATTTTCTACATAGACGATCATTTCATCTGTGAACAGAGAGTGTTATGTCTTCCCTCCCTATCTGCATATGGCTTATTTCCTTTTCTTTTCTTATTGCATTGGCTAGGACTCCCAGCATGATGTTGAAAAGCAGTGGCAAGATGGGGCATCCTTGCTTTGCTCTTGATCTTAGCTGAAAGACATCCAGTTTCTCACCATTAAGTGTGATGGCAGGGACTTCCCTGGTGGCACAGTGGTTAAAAATCCACCTGCTAATGCAGGGGACACCGGTTCAAGTCCTGGTCCGTGAAGATCCCACATGCTGCAGAGCAACTAAGCCCGTGCGCCACAACTACTGAGCCTGTGCTCTAGAGCCCACGAGCCACAACTACTGAGCCCACGTGTCACAACTATTGAAGCCCATGTGCCTAGAGCCTGTGCTCTGCAACAAGAGAAGCCACCTCAGTGAGAAGCCTGCACGCTGCAAGGAAGAGAAACCCCAGCTCGCGGCAACTAGAGAAAGCCCATGCACAGCAACGAAGACCCAATGCAGCCAAAAATAAATAAATAAAAAATAAATAAATTTATTTTTTTAAAAAGTGTGATGGCAGCCATAGACATTTTGTAGGTAGAGAAAGTTCCCCTCTATTCCTAGTTTGCTGAGGGGTTTTAGCATGAATGTTGGGTTTTTTTTAAACACTCTTTCTGCATCTATTGATATGATCATATGATTTTTCTTCTTTAGCCTGTTGATGTGACGGATTATATCAACTGATTTTCAGTTTTCAGGGCTTTTTTTGGTAAGTTTTTTGCACTTTGGTTTTGGAAGTTTCTACTGACATTTTTTCAAGCTCACTGATTCTTTCCTCAGCTGTGTCCAGTCTCTTGCTGAGCCCATCAAAGGCACTCTTCATTTTTGCTATGGTGTTTTTGATTTCAGCGTTTCTTTTTCATTCTTTCTTAGTGTTTCCTTCTCTGCCTACATTACCATCCGTTTGTGCATGTCGTCCTCTTTCTTCATTCAGGCTCTGAGCATGTTCATCATAGTCTTAAATTCCTGGTCTGATAATTCCAACGTCTCTGCCATATCTGAGTCTGGCTCTCTCTCTTCAAACTGTGTTTTGTTTTGACTTTTAGTATGCCTTGTAATTTCTTGTTGCACATCAGACATGATGCACTGAGTAAAGGAACTGAAGTTAATAGTTCTTTCATGTGAGGTTTTCCTTTTATCTGCCAGGGGCTGGGCTGTGTTTACCGTTTGCTGTAGCTGTTTGTGTCCTTGTGTCCTGTTTTCATCTGTGTGTCCTTGTTTTCATCTCCCCGTCGTCTTTGGGTTTCCCTAGACACTTCTTACGTAAGTGCTGAGACATTTAATTCTTTCCGTTTTATTCCTGTTATTACACAGGAGCCCTACTGATGTGGAGATAAGGTGTGTGTGGGGGATGGGAATCTTCTCTAGTCCTGTGATTAGGTCTGTCTTTCAGGGAGCCTGTGCCTGGGCTGTGACGAATGCATTCAGTTCCTTCTCCAATTCAGGTGAGACAGAACGGCTAGAGGAGTTGGTATTTGGTGGAAGGCTAGAAGCGGCTGGTGTGGGTTAGGTTGGTTAGGCTCTGGTAAAATAATTTCTCTTTAAAAACAAAACACAAAAAAACCCAAATGAAACAATGTTCTGGGTATATTTCAACCGGGCTACTTTCTCTTCCCCCTGCTGGAAGCAGGAGGGGATTTGTCTCTGATCTTTACTGTGAGAACCTGGTAGGGTTCCTGGTGGTAGAGCTCATGGAAAAGAGTATGGGGGCCCCTGGACTGGTGCCCCTGGAGTTTTAAACTCTCAAACGTATCCACGCTGAGTTTTCAACAGTTCTCAATCACATTTGAAGTCTATCCGCTGCTGTCCCTCCAGTTTCGGGGCAGCAGTGTGTCCTCAATTTGCTGATGGATCTCAGAAGAGCTGTGGGTTTTCAGCTTGCTCAGCTCTTGTGTTGTTTTCAGGACAGGAGTAATGACTTTCGAGCTCCTTACAGGCTGGACCAGAAACGGTAAGTCCTCCCCCACCCCCTCCCCCCGCCACACCTCTGTGCAGACAATTCTGTGACTGGTTTTAGTGGAGTTTCTGAAGATGTGGACGTAAACACACATGTTCCAGCTCCCACACGTGAGCAAATTCCCATAAATGTGTCGATGGGGACACAAGTTCTGGGGGCCCAGAGACCTGGCTGTACAACTTGCCCTGTGATCTGTTTACTGGTGGTTCTGAGGATTTTCTCAAGGGGCTTGTTTATCGCATCTGGTACACGGCAAATACAAGATAAGGACTAGAGCCTTCACTTCTTCTGGTGCCTTTCAATATAAACATAATCACTGACTGCAGACATCCTGGTTGCCTGGTTCTCTTGGGCACAGAGCACCGACACGCACTTGTGCTTTAACTCAGAGCAGAATTGCCACATCCAGCACACCTGCACCTGTGACAGCGTTGACCCCCAGTGGTGTGTGTGCAGGTGACTTGGGCATGACTGGGCCCCTGTGGGACTTGGTCTGCAGTGAGCGACATGGAGGGCCTGGGGCGGGGGGTCCTGGCCAGTGAGGCAGAGGGCACGGCGACACTCCTGCCCTGGCTGTCGCCCGGCGTCCAGGGCTCCAGTGCTCACCATGCCTCCTGTGGCCCCCTCGGTGCGGTTCGGGTTCTGGCTGCTCCACACACCCTCCCAGTAACTTTCCACTAAGTCCTTTCTTCGCTTATATCAGCCAGAAGGGCCTTCTGTTGCTTGTCCAATGAAACAGCAGTAGGAAACCAAGCTCTTTGTAAAGTCAGTAAAATATTAACACGGGTCACCTCACTGGGGAAAACCTGCAGCACAAAGGCACACAGAGAGGCTGTGTGAATGGCTCGTGTGAAGATTCACCGTCGTCTGTCTTTAGAGATACGGAAACTGGTGGTTTAGGTAAAATCTCAGGGGAGGGACTTGAGCATCCAAAGCTGGTTGGCTTCAAAGGCTGGTGGGTTTGGCCAGAGCCTTGAGCAGTGGTTAGAGGCTGGGCCGTGCACCCGCCCTCTGTCCTCGATGTCACGTGGACCTGTGTGTTCAGCACCCACGTGCCTGGCGGGGATGGCGCTGTTCCTCCACCGGGTGCTCATGGAGATTCACTGTAGCCCCTTAAACAGAGCCAAGAGTCCAGCGTGGCAGGTGGTCAAGGGGGAAGGCCCGTCTTTCAAGTTATGTTTTTTGAATTCCTCGACTGTAGAGAGGCCTGGTTTCCAGAACACATAAATCCATGAGTAGGTGAAAGAGGCTGCACCAGGAGATAATCATATTGAAATTTATTTGTGCCGTCTTAGCTTAACTAATGATTTGGTATCTAATGGGATGTAACAAATACTCAGAATCACATCTGTCTGCAGATGGCAAATTAAGAGATCAGTTCCTGTCAACAAAACAGAAGTTGATCATTTAATTTATTTAACTTCCTGGTTGATTTGTGTTTGGGTAAAATAAGCATCTTTTTGGAAAATGCTTTAAAAACAATGTAAAACCTTTCTCCAAAAATTATCCAACTACCAAAATATCATAACGTCTCTTTTTTTCCCAATAGAAAAGAACTAAGTACGGCTTTCACTTCCTAAAATAAAAGGCCTTGCAATTAAGTATATATTCAACTATTGCAATTAGATTTTCATGTTCAGAGTCCAGAACCAAATAGATTGGAGTTGATTAACTGTTCTGAAAACCAATTCCATTTATTTTACCTTCAAATGAATTTTTAAAAGGCTAATATGCTAATTCACCTGGGAACAATGTGTTATTATATTCCACACATTAACCTCTGGATACTATTTTTCTGCCCTTTTGTTCCTAATTTGAAAAGCCACTGGCATTCTCTCTTCTGACTTAGGGATGTCTCTGTGTTTGACTCTCTCATTTATGAAGATTGATACCAGCTACCCGCAAAATTCTAGACATTGTCTACAAATGTTACAAAAGACATTTTGGTTTGAATCAAAAAGTCACAAGAAAATTGATCTTAAGTTGGGGACATAGAGAAAGTGAGAAAAATAGAGTTCTGATAGGGTGACACAGACTTACATTAACCTGAGGGACAAATGATTTGTTTGTTTTCTGTGGGTCAGCTAGACTACGCTTCAACTGCTATTTATTTTATTTGAATTTCTTTTTATATAACTCAGACCTAAGAATGACCATTTGGAGACTAAAATAATGCTACGAATTACCCTACCTCCTTTATTCTAAAATGCAGTTTCTGGTAGACAAGCACATTGCCAGAGAAACATAGGCAATTACTGCAGGGCCCGGGGGAGACAGTCTGTGGGGAGAGTCTCAGATTTTCTGCACAAATGTTATTCTAGGGACTCTATTTTTTCAGCACAAGGATCTCAAGTAATGGCTGCCTTGAGCAAGACCCCATCACCAGCCCTGGATGACCTGAGAGTCATGACCCAGGGGGAGACCAGGAAATGTGTGGTTTTGCCTCTAGATTTTCACATTTCCCACCAGCTTCCTTCTTTACTTATTCCTTCCAGCTTGTTAAAAAGGAAGAAGGAGGAAAAGAAGATGATGATGATTCAAATCAGCTGATAAATTTTCTTATCTGCAAAGTGTGGAAAATCAGCCACAGCCCATAGGGTAACTTTGAAGCTGACAGCAGACCAGCTCCTGCCTGACTGACCTCAACCTCTGGAGCCACAGACCGGGGGCTCCCGGCCACTGCTGCTCCTGAACGGACAGAGTAACCGCGAGGCCACCACACCAGGGACCCCTGTCCGGCCCTCTCATGCCACAGTCCTGGACAGTGAGGACCAGGGACTGAATGTGTGTGTCCCCCCCAAATCCATAGGTTGAAGCTGTGGACTAAGAATGTTGCTGCCCTTTCAGAAAATGAAGGATGTCGCAGTCATCAGCGAATGCAGCCCCTCCCACCCCGACGGTGAGTCCTGAGGGAACTCAGGATGGAAACAAGGAATGCCCACCATCTAGCAGCCATCAGACTGCAGGCACCCCGAGAGTGAGCTATGAGGAGCCTCCAGATGAGAAAGCACAGGACACTGGCCCCAGATAGCTGAGGTGCACATCAAAGGAACGACTTCAGTGAACCCAGCCAGACTCTTGCCTCTTCTCATACATAGAAAAGCACTAAATTCCTTAACCTGAAAACCTGGTTTTCTTTAATTAACAATAATCTTTTGACTTTCCGACTACCTGCCTTTTGTTGCAAAAACTCCTATATACCCTGGCCTCCTTGGAGCGGTTTCTCAGGGCCACTTGAGATGCTGCCTTCTAGGCTTGAAGTCCTCAGTATGCCCACGAAATAAAACATAACTCTCAACTTTTAGGTTGTGCAATTTTTTTTTCAGTTGACAAAACCTAGCCCCCATGGCCTTTGGGAGGTGAGTAGGTCATGAGTGTGGGGCTCCCGTGATGGAATTAGTGCCCTTAAAACAGAGACCCAGAGTGTCCCTAGCCCTTCCCCGACTGAGGACACAGGGAGAAGACGCCGTCTGTGAACCAGGATGGGGCCTCACCCAACACTGAATCTGCCGGTGCCTTGATCCTGGACATCCAGCCTCCAGAGCTGTGGGACAAAGATGCCTGTGGTTTATAGACACCCAGGCCATGGGATTCTCGTCATAGCAGCCAGAAGGGACTAAAACATAGCCGTACAACCCAAGTGGTCCCACAGAACTCCAAGGGGCTGAGTGTCGGGTAGGCACTCACTTGCTGGGTGAGAATTTGGGGGAAGATTTTTCCTCCAAGCAGCCTGGGTGAAGTTTGCTGTTAAGGGCATGAAGGGTTCCAGCTGACCGCAGGGATGGTCAGGGGTAAGGCCGTCTACACCCACAAACTTCCATTCTGTGACTGAAAGTCACGGGAATGAAACTTTCCTGCTCCATTTAAATAGTTAATCCCAATAGGTGTACAAAATGAATACTTTTATCTGCAGCACAAAGACATTAACTCTCAAAAAACAGAAGAAAATGCTTTTGTTTTATCATTATTTTTTCTCTTTCAATTCAGTTTCTTACAATCAGAAGAGGGAAGAATGAAAACATTAAAATCAACGGAGATGATGTGGATAGGCCAGGCTTGATTTTTCCAGTCAGTGTTAAGTACAAGCTTTTTGTTCTAAACAAAAGGTCTCCAAGGTACTTTCAAAGGTACTTTGATACAGACTTAACAACACAAAGCAGCACAATCCAATGCTCATCCCTAAGACTTGTGGGTGGAGGCACTGAGAGTACAAGGTACTTGAACTTGAATCAGCTGTTTGTCTAACAAAATAACTGCAGAGTTTGAAAGATGTTACCCAGCTATTCAGGGCCTAGTTCCATGGATGATTAAAATCTTTGCAAATTTGTTGTATCTTTTATTAATGTTCACTCACCTAAGTCAAAAGATTTATATTCATATAATTTCCAATTTTTATTTAAAATGAGATGACAGTGAATGGAATCTGTGGACCAATAAAGGTTTGCATGTTTGCTTGCATAAAATCTATAGAATGCACAAAATGAAACTGTTATTTAAAGAATGAATTATGAATTTTATTATACAGATAAAATATCCACGAAACTGAAAATACTCCAAATGTGAAATAGAGCATTTTTCATTAGGTAAAGCCAAAATGTTGCACCAAAGATATATATATATATACATATATATATATATGTATATACACATATATGTATATGTATATATGTATATACATATATATGTATATATGTATATGTATATATATGTATTATATATATATACATTTTTTTTTGTGGTACGTGGGCCTCTCACTGTCGTGGCCTCTCCTGTTGCGGAGCACAGGCTCCGGACGCACAGGCTCAGCGGCCATGGCTCACAGGCCTAGCCGCTCCATGGCAGGTGGGATCTTCCCGGACTGGGGCACGAACCCATGTCCCCTGCATCAGCAGGCGGACTCTCAACCACTGCGCCACCCGGGAAGCCCCCAAAGGTATATTTTAAATGTATTAGTCTTCTTATGTGAGAAAATTTGTTTAAGTTGCAAGAATGCCTAACTTGTTGAATTGTATATATGTAGATACAACAAATTTTTTAAACAGAAATTAAACATTCATGAGACTCAGTCTAGGAAATGCATAAAAAGGAAAAAATATACAAAGTTAAATGATAAAATCCTAGTTAAAACTGATGAATAAAAAAATCATAAAATATTTGGCCAATAATATCTCCAAAATCCTCCAGTGCCTTCATTTCTCTGGGCCTTTGTTTCTTTAACTGTGAGAGGCCATCAAAGTGGACTAAAGCCCCAACTGTTTAAAAAGATTTTAAATTTATATTGAGTTGATTTATTCGTTATTCGTTCTTTTGGGAAATAGTTATCAAGTACATTACTGCATGCACAATGTTGGTTATAAAGATGCTTATGGTATTTGATTTTCCCATGCCCAAATCCACTTACTTGTTCACTTCTTTTCCTCTGATGATAAGACAGTCAATCAGGGCTCCCTTTCAAAGCCTTGTTACTCATGGTGGGGGCTAAATGACTAATGCACTAAAGCCGGATCCTCCAGGCCAAACCATGTTTATTTTTCTCCTATGCTCCCCAGGAATCTAGAACAACTGAATTGTCATTTCCATTTGCAGATGGAAACAAGGCCCAGAGAGGCCATCTCTCCTCCAAGTTCTCAAACACCTAGAGGTGTTAAACTTAGAACTTTTACTCTGGGTCGCATCACAGAGGAGAATTTTGGGTCTCCTTCACTGGCTCCTGGTTCCCTGCAGTGTTAGCTTTGGCTCGGCTGCAGGCCTAAGTCAAAGGCAGAAGTTCAGGCTAATGAGCGGGTAGCAGGTGTATCCTCGGAGGAAGGGCATCCCCTCCAGAACCATCAAGCCCAACAGACTCAAGCGGGTTTCCAGGCGGCACCGGTGTTACCCTAACACCGGGAACCGAATGAGCACGACAGTAACTGAAGTCACAGCATCGAACCCTTTCCAGGCTGCGCAGTCAATTTTGAAAACCAGTTCATCCCTGCATCCAAGTCACCTGAAAATAACAGGCTGTTTACTTGGAAACCCGAGGACGGATCCTGTGTTTCCCTGTGGTGACTGGATGCCCTGACCTGCACACGGCCTCCCGGTTGACCACAGGGACGAGGGGGGGACACCCGAGGCTCAGACTCTGGGATCTGGGTACCAGTGACCCTTGGACAACGCGGGGTTGGGCACCTACCACCCCTCCCCACCGCAGTCAAAAGTCCACGAGTGACTTTACAGTCGGCCCTCAGTACCCGCGGTTCCACATCCGCAGAGCGTGCAGTCCTGCAGAATTTACTTGGGAGGAAAACCCGCATTTAAGTGGACCCGGCAGCTCAAACTCGTGTGGTTCAAGGGTCCGCTGTCCTCTGGGACTCGGGCCCAGGCCTCTCAGAAGCGAAAAGAGGAGCACGGACGCCCATCTTCCCTAAGCATCGCCGCCCGGTGGGGTTTCCTGTTTGCGGGTATTTCTCTCTTCAGTCGGGGACCCGTTGACATGCACATCCCATTCTCGCGACCGCAGACTTACTGCCACTCGTGTGCATCCGTGCGGGCAGGTGCAGGGCTCCGCATGCGCCTCCTACTGGATTTGCCGGGGGGCACGTAGGGGCAGTGTCCACAGCAGCGACGGCTGTGCGTGTGTGTCGCCTCTGAGTCCGCGCCCTTCGTGGATAGAGACCACGACTCGCTTCCCCTAGGATTTCAGGTAGGACTGAGCGGTAGGCGTGGACAGGGGTTCAGTCCTGCCTTCTTGGTTTAGTAACCGACACGCGCTCCTGACCGGCTCTGCGCCCGACGCTGAGGCGGGTTCACCTGAACAGGGCATCCTTCGGGCGGCGGACGTCGCTGTGGAGGTCACCTGAAGCTGGGCCAGGCGCCCAGCCCCACTGGGCAAGGGGGGCGGCACTGAGCTGTGGGCCCGCACCGCCAGCCAGAGGGGCAGGGGCAGTGCCCGTCGCCCCGCATCCGGGGTGGACAAATGGAAGGGGTTCCGCCCTCCGGGGTTCGAGTCACCGGAGATCCGGGCCCTGCTGCACCTGGTGCGCCAGCGGCCTCACGGAGGCTGTGGCCCGTCTCTCCTAGCTTCCTTGTACCTAGCGAAAGGCGACGGAAGACAAAGTCCCTTCTGACCTGAAGCGCCGCAGCCAGCCCACGAGTCAGCCCGCGGCACCTTCACCCTTCCTCTCCTAGGTCGGCTCGGGCTCCTGGAAACGGCGGGGGAGGGGAGAGCAGCCTCTTCGGCTGGAACTTGATGTTTATGGGCCCGCAGACGGGTGCCGGCCGCGGGGGGAGGAGACGGCTAGCGCGAGCCCGCACAGCGTCACTTACTCCCCCACAGACAAGAGGCAAATGACAAGACCAGCGATCACGATAGCATCAGTGGCTGCTGTCTGCAGGGGCGCGGCGAGATGGCGCTCTTCCTGGAAAGGCTGGTGCACACACCCGGCCCCCGTGGCTTTCAGGTGAGGGCTCGGGCCAGCTGCTATCACACGTGGGAGCCACGCCCCACGGGGCCAGAGGCGGCGCGTGGGTCCCACCGACCGTGGCTGCCGGAAACAGCTAGAAGCCTGTGGTGGCGATGCCATTTAGGAAGGACCACACCTCCCACTGCCCCGAGTGACGGGGGCGCCCGCACAGCTGTGCTAACAGCCTGCACGAGCAGAGAACAGCCCATCTTCTGCTAGAACGTCTTGTGACAAATGTCCGACCCTTGTTTTCTGTCAATATTTAGTTTCTCTCTTCAATGAATATGCTGCAGTCTCATGCATTGTAAAGAAAATGATCCTCTCAAAGGACCAAGCTAAGGTTTTCCAGACGACTTGACGGTTGTTTTCCTAAAGGTGCAGACTAGGGGGTCGACAGGGAATTCACATTACTGGTCTCCCTCATGTGGGGCAAAAAAAAAGTAAACTGGGACAGCAGGCTTCGCGTCGCACAGACATCCAAAGGTAAAGACCGAAAATCTCACTGGCCACAGGGCCTTAAGCACAACCTTTGACAGATAAGTCACTTATCCTGGCCCAGGGTGACCCCTAGGTAGCCAGGCTAAAAGATGAAAACAAGAAAAAGAAGACGGAGCAGGGACATCGGAGGCTGCTCACCACAGGGGAATAGAATTCATAGAGTTAGTCCAGCCAAGTCACTAGACAAATAAATCAACAAACACACTGACAACAACCACTAGGGCAGGTGAGGGGGCGGGGTTTAGTATTGAGAGTTGCTACAATATAGTATTTAAATGTACAGCTTTCAACAAGAAAATGTCAAGATCTGATGAAGCAGAAAAGTGTGGTCCATATGCAGGAAAGGAGGCCACAGAAGAAGCTTTGGAAAGGGCTGAGGTGTTGGACTCTGCACACAAAGACTTCAAAGAAGCTGTCATAAGTATGTTCAATGAACTGAAGGAGACCATGTCTAAAGAATTAAAGGAAGCACCTCATCAAATAAAGAATATCAATCAAGAGATAGAAATCATAAAAATGGAAATTATAGGGTTAAAAGGTACATTAGTTGAAGTGGAAATTCACTAGATGGGCTCAACAGTAGATGTGGGATGGTGGAAGACAGAGCAAGAGAGATCATCCAAGCTGAAGCAGAGAGAAAAGACGGAAGAAAATGAACAGAGCCTCAGAGAAATGTGGGACGCCATTTAAGCCCCCCAAGAAACACGTAATGGTACTACCTGGATAGAAGAGAGAAAAGGGGGCAGAAAAAACATTTGAAAAAATAATGGCTGAAAACTTCCCAAATGTTATTAAAAAGATTTATCTACACATCCAAGAAGCTAAGCAGGACAATAAGCAGGATAAAAGCAAAGGGACTGAGAGCCAGACACATCACAGTTAAAATGGTGAAAGCCAAAGAAGAGAAAACTCCTGAAAGCAGCAAGGGAACAATGACATCATGCACAAGGGAGCCCCAGTAAGATTAATGGCAGAGCTACAAAAACAACGGAGGCCAGAGGCAGTGGGATGACCCATGAAACATGCAGAGAGCAGAAGCTGTCAGTCAAGGATTTTGCGGCAAGCAAAATGAAGGCGAAGTGGAGATGTTCCCAGATAAACAAAAGTAAGAGAACTTGTTGCTGGCAGAATCAGGTTCCAAGGTGTATGAGGAAGTTCTTCAAGCTGAGAGCAGGTGACACCAGACAGTAGTTCAAATCCACACGATGAAACAAAGAGGCCAGTAGAGGTAATTGTAAAGGATGGTATAAGGGCATAGTTCTCCCCCTTTCGTCTCGTAACTAATTTAGAAAATAACTGCATAAAACAATATGTGAAGAATTGTATTATTTGGATTTTAACATATAGAAATGTAACATATTTGGAAATAGCAGTACACGGCAGGTGGGTAGGGACAAAGGTGTATCAGAGAAAAGGTGTGACAGAGGTGGTAACCCATGCCAACATCCACGGGAGGAAATGAAGAGAATCAGAAATGGTGAGTAAGAAGTTTAATATAACACACTCCATTTATTTATATATGCTTTCTTTTCTTCTCTCAGCTTCTTTAAGAAATTAAGTTTATATAAAATAATAATTTTAATACTATATTGTTGGGCTTGTGACACAGAGGTAATAACAGCACAAAAAAGAAGTCTATGGGGCTTCCCTGGTGGCGCAGTGGTTGAGAGTCCGCCTGCCGATGCAGGGGACACGGGTTCGTGCCCCGGTCCGGGAAGATCCCACATGCCGCGGAGCGGCTGGGCCCGTGAGCCACGGCCGCTGAGCCTGCGCGTCCGGAGCCTGTGCTCCGCAACGGGAGAGGCCACAACCGTGAGAGGCCCGTGTACCGCAAAAATAAATAAATAAATAAATAAATAAATAAATAAATAAATAAAAAATAAAGTGTGCGGGAAGAAAAAAAAAAAGAAGTCTATGGAATGGAGCTTTAATGTTATTGGGGTAACATTTCTGTATTTCAGTGGTATTAGGTTAGTATAAATATGAAGCAGATTTTGAGTTAAGATGTGTATTATAAGCTGTAGAACAACCACTAAGAAAATAACTCCAAAATATAGTAAAACAAAACAAAACAAACAGACAAAAAACCTGTTGTACCGTGAAGTATCTACTTAATACAAAGGAAGGCAGTAAAGGAGAAATGAAGGAACAAAAAAGACATACAGAAAATGATGAGCATAATGGCAGATGTAAATCCACTTATACCAATAATAACATTAAATGTGAATCAACTGAATAATTCAATCAAGAGTCAAAGTGTCAATAATATCTCAATACAATTGGAAAATAATAAAAGATTTATTTTCAGATATTATCAGATGGGAAACTGAAAAAATATGATAAAGACATATTTATGTACATTTATATGAATCTACACTGTATGCTGGGTTACATAAATCTATACTATCTATAGGAGATCCAGTGTAGATTCAAAAAGTACAAATTGCCTGAAAGTAAGAGTGGAAAAAGATGTACCATGGAAACAAACCATGAGAGAGCTGGAGAGACTATAATAACATCAGGGAAAAAATAGACTTTAAAACAGAAATGTTACTAGAGATAAGGAGGGACATTTTGTAATGATAAAAGGGTCAATTCACAAGGAAGATAAAACAATGATCAACCTATACACACTTAACAGTGGAACCTCAAAATACATGAAACAAACTGACAGAAGTGACGGGAGAAACAGACAATTCAACAATAATTGTTAGAGGATCCAGAACTCCACATTCAATAATTAATAGAACAAATATGCAGAAGATCAAGAAGGAAATGGAAGACTTGATTAACACTTTAAACCAACTAGACTTAACTGATACCTACAGAACTCCACCCAAAATGGCAGAATATACATTCTTCTCAAGTATACATGAAATATTCTCCAGGATTGACCATATGATGCACCATAAAATAAACTTCAGTACATTTGAAGGGATTGAAATACATAATATGTTGTCTGAGCACAATGGAATTAAATTAGATATCAATAAATAGAAGGAAATTTGGGAAATTCATAAACATGTGGAAATTAAACAACATGCTCCAAAATAACCAATGGGACAAAGAATAAATCACAAGGAAAATTTAAAAAGTCTTGCAATGAATGAAAATGAAAACACAAAATTTATGGGATGCAGCTAAAGCAGTGCTCAGGGGAAATTTTATAGCTATAAATGCCTATATTAAAAAAGATCTCAAATTAATAACCTAACATTTTCACCTTAAAAAAACAGAAAAAGAAGAGCAAACTAAGCCCAGATACAGCAGAAGGAAGGAAATAAGTAAGATTAGAGCAGAAATAAATGAAATAGAGAGTAGAAAAACATTAGAGAAATCAACAAAACTAGAAGTTGCTGCTTTGAAAAGATAAAAAAAAAATTCAATCCTTTAGCTAGCCTAACTAAGGGAATAAAAAAGAAAGACTAAATTACCAAAACCAGAAATGAAAGAGGTAACATCTTATAAAAACAATGATACTATAAAAATAGAAAAGAATTATAAGTGACCATTATTAACAATTATATGTCAATGAAATTTAATAAGACATCAAATTCCCAGAAAAACACAAACTACCAAAACTGACTCAAGTAGAAATAGAAACTCTGAATAGATTTAAAATAAGTAAAATGATTAAATTAACAATGTACAAACTTTCTACCAAAGTCTAGACCAGAGAGCTTCACTGGAAAATTCTATCAATCATTTAAAGAAGTATTAATACCAATGCTTTACAAACTCTACCAAAAAATAGGAGAGGAGTGAACACTTCCCAACGTCATTCCATAGGACAGTATTATCCTGATACCAAACCCAGGCAAAGACACCACAAGAAAAGAAAACTACAGACTAATGTCCCTTATTAGTATAGATGCAAAAGTCCTTAACCAAACACTAGCTAACAGATTAAAGCAACATATAAAGAGGATTATGCAACACGACTAAATGGGATTTACCCCAGGAATGCAAGATTGGTTTAATAGCGATCAATGTAATACACCATATAATTCATAGACTAAGGACAAAACCACGTGAGCATTTCAATAGATGCAGAAAAAACATTTGACAAAATCCAACATCCTTTGACAATTAGAAAACACTTACCAAACCAGGAATAGAAGAAGACTTCCTCAGCCTGACCCTTATATTTATGGTCAGTTGATTTTTGACGAAGGTGCCAAGACAATTCAAAGGGGAAAGAATGGTCTTTTAAACAAATGGTACCAGCACAAGTGGATGTTCACATATAAAAAATTAAGTTGGATCCCTTCCTCACATTATACCCAAAATCGAGTAAAAAGGGACCACATACCTAACTGTAAGAGCCAAAACTCTCAGAAGAAAACACAGGAGTAAATTCACATGACCTTGGATGTGGCAATGGTTTCTTAGATATGATGTCAAAAGCACAAGTAACCAAAAAATAGATAAATTAGATGACATTAAAATGAAAACCTTTGTTGTTGTGAATGACACCATCAATAAAGAAAGAAGACGACTCACAGAATTGGAGAAGATTTTTGCAAATCATGTATCTGATGAGGGACTGGTATCCAAAATATATAAAGAACTCTGACAACTCAACAATAAGATAAATAACCCAATTAAAAATTAGGGAGGGATTTGAATGGATGAGTCTCCAAAGAAGACACACAAAGGGCCAACAAGCACATGAAAAGATGTCCAAATTCATTAGCCATCAGGAAATGCAAATCAAAACCACAATGAGATATCACTCCAGATACACTAAGTGGCTATGAGCAAAGAGACATAACATGAAGTGCTAGCAGAAGCCACTGAGACAAAAATTCAAAGAAATCACACATGTTGCTGATGTGAACATAAAATGCTGCAGCCACTTTGGAAAAGTGCAGCAGGTCCCCTAAAAGTTAAACACAGGGTTACTTTAGACTCAGCCATTCTACTCCCGGGTGTACACCCAAGAGAAGTGAAAGCACATGACCACACAACTTGTGCATGAATGTTCACGGCAGCAATATTCATAACAGCCAAAAGTGGAAACACCCAACTCGCTATCATCTGATGAATGGATAATAAAACGTCAGGTATTCGTACAATGGGATAGGATTCAGCCGTAGAAGGAATGAAGCACTGACACAGGCCCCAGCACGATGGACCTCGAAAGCACACTGAGTGAATGCAGCCAGTCACAAAGGACCACACATGTGTGAGCACATTTACGTGAAGCGTCCAGAGACAGACAGTGAACGAGGGGTTGCCAGGGCTGAGAGCGCAGGGTGGTGGACGGCAGGGGCTGAGAGGTGTGGGGTTTCTCTTGGGGGAAGTGAAAATGCTCTGAAGTTCACCATAGTGACGGCGGTACAAAAAGCCTCTGAATTGTGTCTCCAACAAACGTGTTAAAAGTAATACAGACCAGGCCTTTCTTTAGACAGGGACTCCCTCACTTGGCAGGCATGTGTACAGCCCACTTCTGTGTGGCGCGTGACGTTAAGCCTGTTTCCAAGGTCTCCAGGATCCGCGCCTTACGTGTTCTCTTCACCTTGGGATGCACGTGTCCCCAGGTGTGATTTCTCTTACAAAATGTCGTTTTCACTTGGGCTAAGAAGCCATGATCTTCCAAGGTTTGTGGCACAAATGCCATTTCAAAAGTGGTCCAGACTTTTCTGTCCCATAAAATCACAGTCATGTTGGTTTAAAAAAGTCCACGTCCACCTAGTGAGGAAAGTTGTTTTTATTCCACTTGCGTCCCTTCCACGTGGGGACGTACGTCTTGCCTCGTTGCCCCTTTCACACACGTGTCAAACGTGTGGTTGTTCCTGCGTCCACGGTGGCCCTGTTCCGACAGCAGTGCCCTCCAGGAAAGTGGCCCTCCTGACTTAAAGTTGTTTTAACGAAGAATAAGGGTGGCCTGCACAGCGTTGTCTGCAGGGTTCAAGGTGCAAACACCTGGAGGTCTGAGTCTGCTTAGAAATTGTGACATTTTAGAAAAGCCCACTTTCTGAGATTCTCCCCAGAGCCAAATATTGAGGATTTCAGTGCAGATCGAGAGAAAGACCCTCAGCCGCCTTCTGGAGCCCTCCTGCCCGTCAGGCCTGGGAACGTGGTCCTCACCCCTGCCAGCCCCATGCCAGCCTCCACACCAGCCGACTGCCGGCCCCTCATCGGAGAAGGAAAGGGCAGCACCCCTGTCCCAGCGGCTGGGGGTGGCGCAGTGGGCAGTGCAGCAGGGCAGGCCGAGACCCCACGGCGCCCTGGACACTCCCTAGTGCTGACAGGACCTGGCTCTGCCCTTGGCCGAGCCTCAGGGGACAAAGCCAGGCCCCGTCCCTGCAGGGTGGATGGGAGGATCCAATGAGACCGACCAGGTGGATGCGGAGCTCCATCCAGGCAGCTGCCCATCCCTCATGAGGCCTCGACGCCACACAAAGTCCGTTCACGTGGGGATCAAGACTCGGGTTACTTGACCCCAAGCCCAGATTTGCTTCTGAGACAGTCAGCGAGCGGCGAGCCCGCCGGGTGAGGTGACGATCCGTCGGGCAGTACTGAGGGGACAGCCCAGGTGGGACGGGGACCCCTGAGCCTCACGCTCTCACTGGGCAGAGACAGGTGGGCAGGGACAGACAGGACGATGGGAAGACACCCGGAGCCACGGACCAGCCTCCGCCAGCCAGCGTGTCTCTGTCCGCATGGCGGCTGTAATGCCCGCTGGTCCGTCCTCTCAGCTGCGCTCGGGCTTTGTCAGGATGGTAGGGAGGGGTGTGGACGCCAACCGACTGCTCTGCGAACAGCCCGTGGGGCCAGGAGCAGTGGCGGAAGCAGAGCTGCGCACAGACCTGCTGCTGACGGACAGAGACAGACCCGATCCCTGCCGGACCGTGCCGCCTCCCCGTCACCTCTGCCTCTGCGGGTCCTCGGTGACCTCCAAATGTCTGGACCCCACGGGGTTGTTGGGACCACTCAGGTGGTCGGGGGGGCAGAGAGAGGCCGGGGGACGGGACCAGAGCCTGGACGGCTGGGCTTGGCCTGGGGTAGGGGACGGGGGGGGGGGCGGGGGCACGGTAGACACTGACCCTGACCGTGACTGGGAGGGATGTGCAGGGGCTTTAGCCGTCCAAGCTCCCCCTACAGATGAGAGGGATTGGGGGAGCAGCCGCCAAGACTCGTCCTATACTCATGATTCTAGCCCTCCGACCTCATCACATACCACACAGCACACAATAGACACGCACAACACGCACACCACATACAACACACACACTACACAGACGTGCACACACACACACACACACCCAGGCACACGTTGCCTGCCAGTGGAGGAGACATCTGGGAAGGGGCTGTTTCTTAATTGTGGGAAAACACGCATCAGAAAATCCACCACCTCAACCACTGCTCGGTGCACGGCTTGGTGGCATCCCCACCGTCATCTCCAGAACCTCCTCATCTTCCCAAACTGACTCTGCCCCACTGAACACAACCCCCACCCCAGTCCCTGGACCCCCATCCACTTTGTGTCTCAGTTTGATTCCTCTGGTTGCTTCACATAAGCGGGATCACACAGTGTCTGTGCTTCGTTCTGGCTTCTTTCACTAAGTGGACCGTCCTCAGGGCTCATCCATGTCGCAGCAGGTGCCAGAGTTTCCTCTCTCTCTGAAGCTGAATGACATTCCGTTCGTCGTACGGAAGGAGCACAGCTTGTTTATCCATCCGCGGTCAGGGCAGACGGCGTGCTTCACCAGGGCGGGTTCTGGGGCGCTGAGGGCTGGTCACGTGGGGGGCAAGCAGAGCGTTAAAGCTGGCACCTCCCCCCTCTCCGCAGACTTGCCGAGTGCCCCGAGCCGACTCCCACTCTGCAGCCATGGGGGTGTCACAAAATGGCTTGAGCAGCTCTACAGTTCCAAAGTTCTGGAAGTTCTTTCAAAGCTCCAAAACCTCCACCCTGGTAATTACGTTTGTGACAAATGCACTGAAGAAGTGGGAAGACCGTGCAGCGAGAGGGAAGTGCCTGGAAAAGCACCAGAAACGCCCACACCTTTCATACGTTTCAGGATCAGGCCAGCGGGTGAAATAAAGGGACTCTCATCTGGTATTTCTCCTCGAAAAGAAAAACAAAACCGAAATAATAACACTCACTCCCCCCGGCAAAACTCCCCAGATTCCTGTTAGTTTCTGCTCCTGGGTCGTTCTCATCTCCGAGGTGGACTTGACACGTCTGCCGGCCCGGGTCACACTGGCGGGGGGCTCAGCCCCTCTCCCCTTTCGGCACAGAGGTGGCACCGTCTCAGGTGCCCCCCTCCCGCCCCCCACGCAGCCCAGGGCGGGACTGATCCCATGATGCTGTACCCAGCACGCTGAAATAGAGCCAGCCGGGCACGCACTTTTTTTTTTTTTTTTTTTTTTTTTTGCCTGCAGGTTCTAAATAAAAGACTGAGAAAGAGCGAAAGAAAAAGAGAGGGTGGGAGAGAGGGAGAGAGCCTAGACCACCCTCCTTCACTGCCCAGGGGACCCCCCGCCAGCAACACCCCGGAGGCTGCAGCTTCCTCCACCGGATAAAAACTGGCAAACTTGAGTTTTCATGGTGGGGGGGATGACTAATGCATTTTTTGCAGTTCTTTTAAAAATCACCCAAGAATTTTGGGTTTTATAGGCACTGACTAATTTTTTGCGATGGTCTCGTGGGAGGTGATGTAGGGGTGCTCAAGGGAGCTGGGGCACCACAGCAGGCGCTGCTCGAGGGCACGTCCCGCCAGGGGGCCTTCGCCCAGCTCAGGGTCGCGCTGATTTCTGAGGCAGACGTTCAAAGCTGTGCGCTAAGCTCCAGAAAGCCCACCCCTCTCTTATCCCCAAAGAAATTCTGCCCGTTCGTTAAGGGCTAGATCGGGGTTGTCTGCTTCTTTACACTCTCTGCAGCTTCAAGCCAGAAGAGTAAGCCCTGCTTCCCTGGACACATGCTCTGATTTCCTCCGCGACCAGGGTGCTCTTGGGGATGGAGACCCTAACCGCCGCCTCGTGCACCGGCAGAGAGCGGGCTGCCAGATAAACCCATCCGGCTGCGAGGTTTTGTTTTGTTTTGTTTTTGTTTTTTAGGAGGTGTTAAATTCTGATGTCCTGGTGATTTGCACCAGTGTCTTATTTTCCCAACGAATCACAAACTGCTCAAGTGGAGACTGTTTTGTTCAACGTGATAGTATCTATGGTGTCCTGCCTCATCCTCAGTCAACCTTTGTTGAAAGGAATAAAAGAAATTCATTAAAAAACCCACCAATCCTTACAGTGAGAAAAATATTCAACAGTTCAGAGTTAATACCTTTCATTAGTTAATGTTTTCAGAGAAAAAAAAGTCTCAAGATAATTTTTCTCAAACTTGTGATTGATTTCATGCAAAGTTTTGACAACAATTCCTGATTAGTAGCACAACTTGAGTAAAAAATTTTAAAATGCCAAGCCAGAAAGAAAATATTT
Source organism: Mesoplodon mirus (assembly GCF_964341445.2). Taxonomy (NCBI): domain Eukaryota; kingdom Metazoa; phylum Chordata; class Mammalia; order Artiodactyla; family Ziphiidae; genus Mesoplodon; species Mesoplodon mirus. The sequence goes on from NC_138996.1 coordinate 29,765,782, forward strand.
TAAAAGTTAATTTCTTTTTGGCTGCGTTGGGTCTTCATTGCTGCACGCGGGCTTTCTCTAGTTGCGGCGAGCAGGGGCTACTCTTCGTTGGCGTGCGCGGGTTGCGGTGCGCAGGCTTCTCACTGCGGTGGCTTCTCTTATTGTGGAGCACAGATTCTAGGGTGCGGGGGCTCAGTAGTTGTGGTGCACGGGCTTAGTTGCTCTGCAGCATGTGGGATCTTCCTGGACCAGGGATTGAACTCGTGTCCCCTGCATTGGCAGGCGGATTCTTAACCACTGTGCCACCAGGGAAGTCCCCCACAAAGAAATTTTTAAAAGTTCACTCATCTTACTTAAGACTAAAAGAAAGTGAAAGATCAAATCATCCGAAGATTCTAAAAGCCCATCTACTTAAAAATATGTGGAGGTTTATTAATTCAAGAGGCTTTATATTTCCTATCGTTATAAGGATAAATATATGAACATTATTTTGGTGCAGAAAGATCACTGGAATAACTAACAAAAGATAAGTATCCAAACTACTTAAAGAATATATATATCAGTAAGAATAAACCAAACAACCCAATAGAAAAATGGGCAAAAGTTATGAACAGAAGATTCACAAAAGAGGAACACAATGGCCAAAAGTCAGGAAAGGAGGCTCGACCTCCCTGCTAAATTGAGAGATGCAAGTTAAGATAAGGATGTTATTTATGTGAAGTTGACAAAGATTAAGTACATCAGTGGTTCTCAAGTGGGGTGATTTTTACCCCAGGGGGGATATTTGGCAGTGTCTGGGGTCACTTTTGGTGGTCAGAACTAGGGGTGCTGCTGGCATTTGGTGGGCAGAGGCCAGGGATGGGGCTTATCACCCTGCAGTGCACAGGACAGCATCCCCCCAAAGGATTATCCAGGTCCAAGCGTTAATGGTGTGGAGATAGGAAACGCTGAGACACACTGAGGGGACGTAGGTCAACCAGGACTTCTGGATGCTGCTGGTGGGAATGTCAACTGGGATAACTTGTGTAGAGACCAGTTTGGTGCTATCTCATGAAGAAACAGATGGCACACCCCGCAACCCCACAATTCCATTCCGAGGTTTATACCTTCGAAAAACTCTCCCACTCCACACAAGGAGACACAGTGAAGCATTGTTTGATAACTGATAATCGTCATATTCTTCAACAGGAGAATGGATGAGTGATGATGTGTTCACACAACACAACATTACATTGCATTAAGGTGAGTGAACTACACACACATCCACACAGATAAGTCTCACAAGCATAATGTTGAGAAGACAAAGTGCCAAAAAAGTAAATAACATTAATAGGACATTTTAAAGCCCTTGAAATGTTACCTCTTTACCAAAATCCCGATGACATTTTTGTCGAAATAGAAAATCCCATCCAAAAATTCACATGGACTCTCAAGGGACCCCCAAATGGCCAAACAATCTTAAAAATAACAAAGGTGAAGACGCCACGCTCCCTGACTTCACACATTCCAAAGCTACAGAAATCAGAATGGTGGTGCTGGCACATAGGCAGACGGATAGACCGATGGGTTAGAAGAGAGAGCTCGGAAATACACCCTCATATATACTGTCAAAAGGTTTTCAACAAGGGCATCAAGGCCATTCAATGGGGAAAGGACAGTCTTTTCAACAAACAGTGCTGGGAAAACTGGACATCCACTCACAAAAGGATGAAGTTGGATCTTCACCTCATACCATCTACAAAAATTAACTAAAAATGGATCAAGGACCTAAATGTAAAACCTAAAACTATAAAATCTCAGAAGGGAACACAGGGCAAAAGCTTCATGACACTGGATTTGACAATGATTTCTTGTATGTGACACCAAAGGCACAGGTAAAAACAACAAAAAAAAATAGACAAATTGGACTTCATCAAAATTAAACCATTTTGTGCATCAGTAGACACTATCAACAGAGTAAAAAGGCAACCCATAGAATGGGAAAAAATATTTGCAAATCACATTAATGGATTAATGTTCAGAATATACAGCAAACTCCTAAAGCTCAACAACAAAAACGCAACCGACCTCTTTTAAAAATGGGCAAAGGACTTGAGTAGACATTTCTCCAAAGAAAATGTACAAATAGCCAATAAACACACGAAAAGATGCTCACCTCACACCCACCTGGATGGCAACTATTAACGAAAACAGAAAATAATGTGTTGGCTACGATGTGGAGAAATTGGAACCCTTGTGAACTGTTGGTGGGAATGTTTAAATGGGACAGCAACGTGCAAAACAGTATGGTGGTTCCTCAAAAAATGAAAAATAGAATTACCGTATGACCCAGCAATTCCACTTCTGGGTATATATCCAAAAGAATTGAAAGCAGGGTTTCAAGGAGATATTTGTACCCCCACGTTCATGGCAGCATCGTTCACAACGACTAAACTGTGGAAGCAACGCAAGTGTCACCGACAGTGAATGGATAAACACAATGTGGTCCACCCACACAGTGGAATATTATTCAGCTTTAAAAAGGAAGGAAATTCTGACACAGGCTACAACACGGATGAGCCTTGAGAACCTTGTGCTCAGTGAAAATAAGCAAGTCACAAAGGACAAATATTGCGATTCCACTTACAGGAAGTACTTAGAGTAGTTAAATTCACAGACAGAAACCCCAAGGGCTGGGGGAGGGGGATGGGGAGTTCATGTTTAATGGAGACAGAATTTTGGTTTTGCAAAAGATAAAACAGGTTCTGATGATGGATGGTGGTGATGGCTGCACAATATGATTATACTTAGTAGCACTGAACTGTACACTGAAAATAGCTAAGATGGTAAATTTTATGTGATGTCTATTTTAATACCATTTCTAAGAAGTTAGAAGAAAAAAATTTCAGTCAGAGCAGCTCTGTCATGCTGTTAAACTGTAAGACTTTGGAAAACGGTTCCTCTGCTTTAAAAAATAACAATAATAAAGTTTTGAAAGCCTTGGTATAGATGCTGTCCAAGTTCCCACTCTGTTCTAAGATCCAGTGATTCACCCATCATTTTACAATCTTCTAACTGAACTTCAGAAACTCCAAGGTTGAAATTCTCTTTCCAGTGAATTGAATGATTTCACATCAGTTACACAGGACAGATGCGCACTCAGTCACCTCCAGGCTCACAGAGCTTTACATCAGCTGTTCACATGCCTGTTGACATATCCTTTCACGAGGCTGTAACCCTTGAAGGAGCCGGGTGGGAGGGGCTGTGTGTGCAGGTGAGGATGAGGCAGAGGAGGTGACCGTGTCGTGTCCTCTGAAAACTCACTGCCCCATCTCTCAGGCAGGCCTCTATGTGACCCCTAACATTCATACGATGAAGCCCAACCCCAAGGTGATGGTGTTGGCAGTGGGCACTTTGGGAGGCGATTGGGTCATGAGGATGGGGCCCCCTGAATGGATTAGTGTCCTGATAAAAAAGGACCTCAGAGAGCCCCCAGCCCTTCCCTCACGTGAGGACACAGCAAGAAGACGCCGTCTGTGAACCAGGAAGGTCTCACCAGTGCCTTGATCCTGGACTCCAGAACCATGAGAAATAAGTGTCTGTTGTTTATAAGCCACCTGCCTATGGAATTTCTGCCGTAGCAGCCCGAATGGACTAAGAGTCTCTCTTCTATTCTTTTTTGTATTAATTACGTTATGTGTCTTATCTCAAGTGAAGAATGTCTTAAGGCTGGTGCCTTCTAAGGCAGATTGCTCTTGTCTCACTCACAGCCCCCAGCATGGCTTAGGTATGCAGTAGGTGCTCACTGTATGTGCAGAGGAAGGATGGCTGGGGCCTCACAGCAGGCAACTGCTCTCTGAGTGGTTTGACCGGCCACGGGGATGGACAGGGGGTCATGCAGAAGCGCTCACAGCTGGCCACCCACAGGACGCGTGCACGTAGTCCAGCCTTGCTAGCCAAACCAGATCACAGATGGGAAAATGGAAGGAAGAGGTTCTCTTGCCTCCTGAGGAATGTCCAGCTCTGAGGCCCCTCACCCCATAACAGAACAGTGCCCACCAAGGCCCCCAGGAGCCCCAGCACCCAGCTACCTGCTTTTGGAGCCTTTCTGGGGAAGAAAGTAGGGGGAAGGGGTGACAGTGGCCCTCGGGCTCTCCTGCAGCTGCTGGCTTTTCATTGCTTCAAAGAGCACTTTGGGTTCAGGACCCAGACACTCCAGGGCTTTAGAAAGTCACGCAAGCTGACACATAGGATTGTCAACTTAGCTAAAGAGGAGCCTTTCCCTGAGAGCAGACATGCTGGCCTCTGGACTCTGGCCTCTGTCTCAGGCTCTCTTCCCAGCAAACACGTCAGGGGACCTGATTCTGCGAGCCTGAAACTAACGGGAAAAACATTCACATTCCAGCTCAACTCCAGGGCTGCCCGCTTTGTGCAGAGTCCACGGGGCCAGGAGTGCAAGGAACAGGAGGAGAGGTGGAGGTCAGCGGTGCTGCTGCAAAGGGTCCCTCTCCAGGGCTGGGCTGGCAGACTGTCCGCAGGACTTGGAAGCCACCACATTCAAGCCTGTATGTGGCTCCCGAGCTTCCTAACACCTCACATGTGGCTCTGGCGTGAAGGGTGCCCGCAAGCCTGGGGCCAGACCACTAGCTGCCTATCAGGACTTGGCGACCAAGAGAGGAAGGCAGACAAGCACCTCTTGACCAGCAGGGATGTTCTTCACCACTTCTCACTCTTCCTGGCACTGGAGGCTCTCGGGGTTCCAAGGCAGTTTCTAGGGTATCGTCCTCAACACCCCATCTCATGGGGACCAGGCTGGGGAGGGGGAGGAACTACAGTAGCAGATCCAACACGGTTACTGATCTGGTTCCCAGGACGCTGGGCAGCCGAGAACTTAATGGAAATCACAGTAGACAGTAGTGGAATGAATGAACCCAATGGAAATCCCACACTCACCCATAAACACATGCAAAGCCTCCCCGGGAGGCCCCATTACTTTTTTTGGGCTGTAATTACATCAGCCTACTGTGGTAATCCCAATTAGCATTCTGATTATGGGGTCTAGTTAGTTATGTAATTATCTTTATAATGGAAACAATTTTTAAAAATCAGTTTGGTAGATAAGCTCTTTCACAATACGGAGTCAACGGGAGTAAAGCAGAGAAGATAAGGATCCTTATAGTTGAAATAGCAAAGAAGTGACTGCACGGGGTCTTGTACCAGAAGGTTCTCAGAATGCTTGGCCATTGTCTTTGTCCAAACCACGTGCACTGTGGGCTGGAAACCGCCGACAGAAATGAGTGGTCCTCCTCCAAGCTACGTAGGGCTGGGAGAAGAGCAGGCTGAGAGTCTGTGGGCTGTGAGGTGGCCCTCTGACTCTTCACCTGTGATGTGGCGAGGCCACAGGTGAGTTTATGGGCATCACGACCTGTGACTTGGATGCTCCTCACTGCCTTACTCAATATCTAAGCCCCCCTTCTTCCCTGAAACAAACCCTTTGGCCCTTGTGACCGTGAAGCATCAAGCAAGAGCCAACATCTGAAAGATGGAGGAGTAGAAATCCACCAAGAGTGTGGGTCTCTAGTGATGCTGTTGAGGAGATGAACCAACACAAGCCACCACCTACTCCTCAACTTCTCGGTGAGACCAGGAGAGCCCACGCGGTTGCAGTCGACACATTTCTACACGACCTCTGTGCTGCCCTCCACTACTGTATGATCCAGCAATTCTACTTCTGGGTACTTATCCAAAGAAAATGCAAACACTAGCTTGAAAAGATACATGCACCCCCATGTTCATAGCAGCACTATTTACAATAGCCAAGACATGGAAACAACCTAGGTGTCCACTGACAGATGCATGGACAAAGAAAATATGAGAGACAGGAAGATAGATAATAGATAGATGATAGATTAGATAGATGATAGATAGATGATTAGATGATAGAGATAGATAGATGGTAGATAGATGATAGATAGATAGAGGAACATTGTTTACTCATAAAAAACAAGGAAATCCTGCCATCTGCAACAATATAAATGGACCTTGAGGACATTATGCTAAGTAAAACAAGTCAGACACAGAAAGAGAAATACCATATGATCTCACTTATATGTGGCATCTAAAAAAGTCAAACTCATGGAAGCAGAGAGTAGCATGGCGGTTGCCAGGGGCTGGGGGTGGGGTGATGGGGAGACGTTGGTCAAAGGGCACAAACTTCCAGTTAGAAGGTGAGTAAGTTCTGGGATCTAATGTCCAGCATGGTGACTGTATGACTAATACTGTATTGTACACTTGCAAGTCGCTAAGAGAGGAGATCTTAAATGTTCTCACCACAGGAAAAAGGTGATGATGTGAGGGCTGGGGGAACTGACTAACCCTAGTGCAGTACTCAGTTCCCAGTATACATGTGTGTATTAAACCATCACACTGTACACCTTAAATTCGCGTGTTGTATGTCAATAAAGCTGAAAAGAAAAAATACCCCCTCAAAAATGATTTACTCCATGGGGTCTAGAAACTGCCATTTCCAGTAGGTGCAGGAGACCTAAGAGCTGGGTCAGGTGGGACGGGTGGAAACAGGCAGGATGACAAAACATCCACGGCAGGAAGTGTCTCCCAGGTCCCTTTGCTGGGATGAAAGCATTCTCCATTCCTGAGGTGCTTGCTTGTGAGTCAGGCCTCATGTGCACCAGTGCCTCAGCAGAGGGAGCCGGGCCCCCAGGAAGAGCAGATGGGGGGGCAGGGTCAGCAGGAGGCCGGGGGGTGCTGGGGAGCCCCCTGAAGGTCCCGGCCTGTGAGGTGGGAGGTGGCAGAGAGCGGAGGGTGGAGGAGCCCCAAGGAGCAGCCCACCTGCTGCAGGAGAGAGCGGGTGGGGGGGCTGCGGCAGAAACCCCACGACACGCCCCCTCTCAGTCCTAGAGGTACAGGTCCGAGATCAGGGTGTCGGCGTGTAGGTGGGGCCTCGTCCAGGTCGTGGACATCCCCACGCAGGGATGGAGGAGACACAGCTCACCCGTGTCTGCCATGAGAGCACGGACCCCGTTCACCCAGGCCCCACACTCAAGACCTCACCACCCCCAAGAACCCTCCAAAACACATGGGGGTTAGGGTCTCAGATTCATGGATTTGGGGGGACGCACACATTCAGACCTCAGCAGCGGTTATACGTAAGCACCTGGTAAAGTCACAGGTTGACCCCGAGTTTGTAGGCTGGGGGTGATGCACCCCAACTCCATGGGGACAGGAGCTCCCAGGGACCCCGAGATCTCGCGCTCTGTGCCCTATTTTCTGGCTGTTCATCTGTGTCCTTTATCAAATCCTTATCATATAAGGGGCCGATGGACGTGTTTCCCTGGGTTCTGAGCCCCGAGCACAGGGACATGCGCCCCAGCCTGGGAGCTCCCAAGTCTCCCATTACTGGGAGTTTGATGGAGTCTCCATCACGTTACGAAGGCGCGATCCGTCCTTAACTCAATCTCCAGCCCTCTCTTCTCCGAGGAGGACGAGGGTGGGGCTGGAAGTCCCAAGCCTCTGACCATGGCTTGGTCCTCCTGGTGACCAGCCCTGTCCAGGACGACCCAGAGCTGTCTCGTTTGGACAAACATGCTCCCATCACCCAGGAAACCCCAGGGGGTTTAGGGGCTCTGTGTCAGGAAGTGGGGAGAAAGACCAAATACCAGAGCAAAAGATGCTCCTGGCACTTTCATTGCTTAGGAAATCAGAGACGTTTGGGAGCTCCAGCCAGGAGCTGGGCATGAAGAGAAAGTATGTGCTTTTTATCATAACATCACAGAAGGTCAGGGGGCTGGTCCAGTGACTGGGGTGCAGCCTGGTCCAGAGCAGAGGCCAGGACGCACGGGAAGATGGGGGTCACCTTCTCCAAAGAACTCTTCCCTGATGATCCAGGTCCCCACCCCCAAAACCAACCAACCAACCAACCCCCAGCTGGCTTACCCACCACCTCCTGGAAACCAGCTTCCAAAGTTCTCACACGACCGGGATGGCTTCTTAGAATAGCTAGTTCAGGGCTTCCCTGGTGGTGCAGTGGTTGAGAATCCTCCTGCCAATGCAGGGGACACGGGTTCGAGTCCTGGTCCAGGAAGATACCACATGCCGTGGAGCAACGAAACCCATGTGCCACAACTACTGAGCCTGCGCTCTAGAGCCCGTGTGCCACAACTGCTGAAGCCTGTGTGCCTAGAGCCTGTGCTCTGCCATGAAGGGTAGACCCTGCTCACCGCAACTAGAGAAAGCCCGCGTGCAGCAACAAAGACCCAACACAGCCAAAAATAAAGAAAGAAAGAAAGAAAGAAAGAAAGAAAAAGAACAGCTAGTTCTACTAAATGTCTCACTTCTGATTAGCAGATTCTCTTAACCCCAAAGGCTGCTACCAAGAAAGAGAAATTCACTTCACAGTCTGGACCTGAAGTTACAAGAAAGGGCTTTGCAATCGTATGGCCTCTTCTCATAAACATCACAAATGGATTCAAAACCAAACTGCGTTTACATGTTGAAAACTCAATGTTTCAAGTTTCCTGCTCACGAAGCAATTCTCAAAAGGCGACTTTTCAGATGCATAAAGCCTGAGCCCGACTGAGGTCTATTGCTGAGTCCTGACTGCGAGGGCGGCCTCACAACTCGGGGGCCCTGGGCCCCTCCTCCTCAGACCACAGTGCTGGTGGACGGCCAGTATCTTCAGAGGCAAAATGATAACAGTCTCCTAGGTGGTAGGCCTGGAAATGAACTAAGACTCCATCTCGGACACAATTTACTCACGGGAGCCAGGGGCCCAGAGGCCAAGGGGGCAGGCTTTGACTCTGGCCTGCAGTCCCAGGGTCCCCGCTCCCAAACTCCTTTCCGAGAAAGGTGGGCACAGCGGGGCCCACCTCCCAGCGGGGCAGAGATGACCCCGTCCTGCGCGCGTCCTCCAAGCTCAGGAACTGTCTTGTTACTGTTGGGGGTTGAATTGTGTCCCCCAAAGCCGTGGGGGTCCTGCCCCCGCACCGTGAACGTGACCCTACGTGGGGAGGGGTCTTTACACCTGCGCTCGAGTTAGAGGGGGTCCTGGCGGCGGGTCCTAATCCAGTGACGGGCGGACAGCGACACAGGGAGCGGGGGCGGGGAGGGGTCTGCGGCCGACAGCCCCCGGGGAGGCCCCCTGCCGGCGCCGTGACCCCCGGCCTCCGGCCTCCAGAGCAGAGACATAGAGAGCGCGCGTTCCCGCGTGGGCCCCACCCGCGGGGCCGCATCCGGTCCCAGCAACACGCTTGGCGAACACCCGGGGCGCTGGGCCACCGCCCGGGAGGGAACACGCAGCAACACACCTAGGCCCGAGGCGCCCGCGCGGCCCCGACGCCTTGTTAATCTTTCCTCTCGGAGAAAAATCACCTGGTCCCCAGGACGTGGCCCTCCCGGCACTGATTCGCGTCCAGGACACCCGCACAGATTCTGTCCCCTTCATCCGGCCCGAGGACGGAGCCCTGGGCTCAGTCTCACAGGCGTCCGTGTGGACTCTGTGCACCGGGGCTCCGACCGACCTGCCCGCACGCAGCGCTCGGCGATGAGGCGACTTTGAACCCACACTCCTGCTTCTGCAGCCCAGTCACTGTGGTCCTCAGGGGCTCCAGCCTCCCTCCCTCCCCAGGTGCTGACACCAGCGGAGCCGCCGGGCTGGCCGCACACTTCGGTGGGCATACCCACGGCCTGGGTCCTCCTGCCCCCCCCCACGAAGAATCACCCATCAGGCACGAGGCCGAAGGAAACCAGCACGTGTCCCCCCAAAGGGCCTCTGGGACATAACTTCACTTTGAGCTGAAGCTGATTAAGCAGCAGCAAAGGCAGGGAAAGCTCTCTTCTCTCCCAGCCCCACACCCCGTGTCCCCCTCCAGGAGGGCTGCACGCTCACCTCCACCCGAGACTCAGCCCAGAGCCTGCGCCGGAGCCCCTCACCCACTCACCCACCACCGTTCCCACCCTCGGAAGCTACACGCTGTCCCCCTGCTGTCACTTCTCTGCCTGTCTTGTTCCGGGTGAAAGACGCGACACAGGCCAAGCTCTCCCAGGGACTCACCTCTGGGCCCAGGCGCTCGAGGGCATCTCACAGGTTCATAAATGCGCTCTCCTCCTGGAGCCCGGCTCCGTCTAGGGCCCGGCCGGGGCTCCACCCCTGCTTGTTTCCACCCTGGCGTCTCTGTGGCGTGGTCACCTTGCTCCCTCTTCCAGGCTGAAAACTCCAATCTATCTTATTGGATAAAACAGCTTCCTAGAAGAACTGAAACAGAGACACAGGAAGTGACGGTTTGAAAAGCACTTTGCACTAAGAATTTAATTCAGAGCCTCTGGGCTACAGCTCGGCACACACGAAATATCAAATAACCCGCCTGTCATGGGCGTGGTGGGGGGTCATCGCATGAGCCGAAGGGGCTACCGCGAAAGTGACCAACCCAGGCGCTGGGCTTAGAAATAACCCCAGCTCTGAATTCCTTGGCTGTCTGCCCCTAAGTACATGTCCTATTTCTTGACCCTATGTTTCCGGCTGAGGTTCCAAGACGCTTAGAAGAACGACGATAACTAACATCTGAGGGGCACGTCCTCTGTGCTGTGGCCGGGAAGCCCTCTGAGCACCTTTGTAGGACGAGCCCCAGTGGCCGTCCTGGACACAGAGGAGTAGGTGCAGAGCTGGGCGTTTAGTCACAGATTCTTGAACGATGCTCCACGTAAACGAAGAGCCTGTATAGGGTGGGTGCTCACGAAATGGGAGCAGATGCTATCTTTTAATACCAAAAATGTGAATTCTTTGTATTTCAGCTGAACTTTTCATTCCCAGTTCCTCCCGGGAGCCGCTGACATGCAAACCCCCCTGGCCAACTGCAGCCCCTCGGACGCAGGCTCTAAGGCACGTCCCGCCCTGGTCGGCACCCAGCCTGCCCCTCCCTGCCCCCTCCCCACCCCCTCCCTGCTCCCAAGCACCAGCCAGACAACCTGGTCCGGGTGACTTGCCTCCTTCCATGTAAGCCCCCCACCTTTGAAGTAATGTGTGCAAACATCCTAGATATGTGACTGGTTCTCTCTACATGTTTTCTTGCTTGTGATCCAGAAAAACTACCAAACCCAAGAAATGAGCGTGAACAAGGTTTCTCGATAGAAGAGATTCGCTCTCCTCTTGTGAGTGTAAACAGAGCACGTGATTTCTGAGCTCCATGGAATTGGCGTTCTGCAGCCTTTGGTTCCATCCTGGCCTCTATTTCCGGTATTTCCTTTCATTTTGTTTGTGGTGACAATGCAGGGTGAGGAAGGCCCCCAGGGAGGAGGAGGCCCCAGGGAAGAGGGGCGAGGCACCCAGGACAGAACCCTCGCCCCATCTGGCCACTGGTTCCTTGGGAACAGGACAGGATCTCTTCTTTCACTTTGGGTGTGGCTGGGACTGAAGTCCTTGCAATCTGATCTTGACAAAAGCCGATAAAAGCTTAATACAGTTCACATTTTAAAGTACCGGAAATTGTGTTAGTTTTACTTTTCTTAAAAATCCCAGTTTTGTTTCAACCAAGACTTCAAAGCAAGTGCTTCCAGGGTCAGGAGTGAGCGTTTGAGGGAAATGTGAAACCGGACAAAGCCCTGCAGGACAGTCCATGCACTTCCTCCGCCGTGCTCAGGGTCTGGCCTGACGTCTGCCCCCGTCAGCCTTGTCACTCCCCCGAGGCCGCCCCAGCTCCTCGTTTCTGGGTGTGGCTGACGTTTCCTCAACCCCTGACAGGGGAGGCAGGGGACAAACATCTGCTCCAGTCTGTGATTTTACCTTAAAACAGATACACTGCTGGACACTGGTGGGCCATCTGCTGGAGCCTGACCAAGAGTTCAGTTTCAAGCTTCCTGGAATTAATTCTTGTGAAGGAGAGTGCTCAGCATGGTCTAAATGTGTGTGTAGTTAACAAGGACAAAAGGGATGGGCTGTTCAGTACATCCCTTGGGTAAATATAACAGGGCTGACAGGCATCATTTTCAAAATTTTAAATTAAAAAAAAAAAAAGAAGAAACCCCCAAGTCTAATCTTGGAGGAAATGGATGCAAAGCACCATTACATTTACATACATAACTTGATGGCTTTAATTACTTGGTAAAAGGTTAATAGTTTGTACCTTAAAGCATCCTACACTCAAGACCTTTTTTCAAAGATTATTCAAACGATAATTTAATAATATTGTCTGATTAATTGTACAGGGAGGGTGTCGTGTCTGCACTTTTTTAAAAAAATAAATCTATTTATTTATTTATTGGTTGCGTTGGGTCTTTGTTGCTGTGCGCGGGCTTTCTCTAGTTGCAGCGAGTGGGGCTACTCTTCCTTGAGGTGCGCGGGCTTCTCGTTGCAGTAGCTTCTCTTGTTGCGGAGCACGGGCTCTAGGCACGTGGGCTTCAGTAGTGTTGGCCTGTGGGCTCTAGAGCACAGGCTCAGTAGTTGTGGCGCACAGGCTTAGTTCCTCTGCGGCATGTGGGATCTTCCCAGACCAGGGCTTGAACCCATGTCCCCTGCATTGGCAGGTGGATTCTTAACCACTGCACCACCAAGGAAGCCCTCTGCACTTGTTTTAATTCCATCAAGGGAGCCGCAGCCTCTCACCTCCTCGCCTTTGCTGACCTAATTCCTATCCTCTCATGGGGGAGGCCTTCCCTCCTGTTTCTGATCCCCACGCCCCTCCTGCGAGGCTCCCCCCTGGTCCTGCCTACATCCCGTCAGAACAATCTGCACAAAGCCTCACTCGTCTCTCTGACAGCGCTGACTCCTGCTTTTCCAAGAGGCTCCCCTTGTAGTTTGGTTTTCCCAGAAGATATATTACTTTTACCTTAAGTTTCTGTCTTTTGTCCAAAGTCCTCTGGGATTCTTGAAAGGCTTTCAGGGAATGCTGGGTGGTGCAGACTTACTGCCCAGGACCCCATGGCCAGCCCGCCCCCCACCCCAGGAGAGCCCAGGAGGAGCCAGGACACCCAGGGGCAGAACACACCTCCCCCACCCCCACAGCACTGGCCTCTTTGGCACGAGGGCCATTGTGAGCTGAAGGCGACTGGGGAGCAGCGGCTCCCCGCCCCCACTTTCCTAGAAGCAGGACAGAAATGTCCACTTGTAATGTGTCTTCCACCACCGTAGCAGGAAGAGGACGCCTCCTAGACTCTTCATCCCCGGGGACACATCCAGACTCTCACCAGCCCAGGGAGGCACAGAGGAATCTACACGGCAAACCTACGCCCTCCTTATCTGCACTCGTTTCCCCACAGGCTCACCGTCCCAGGTGGCTGCCCTTTCCTTGTCTTGTCACTTCTCTGCAAATCCCGTTCTTTGCTCAAGTGAGTCGAGTTCTAACCACCCCTCTGAGCTCCTCAACACTGGATTTTCCTGAGTGTGTGTGTGTCTGCGTTTGTGTGTGTGTGTGTGCATGTGTGTCTGTGCGTCTGCGTGCGTCTATGTCAGCGTGCATGTATCTGTGTGCATGTTTGTGTCTGTGTGTGTGCGTGTGCATGTGCACGTGGGTGTCTGTGTGCGCATGTCTGTGTGTGCATGCGTGTGCGTGTGTTTGTGCGTGCACGTACGTGTGTGTGTGATCACCTCTTAGGAGACTCTGTTTGTTTCCTCTTGTCAATCTGTCTTTTGCAGGTTTAACTTCCGGGCCTCAGCGCAGAACCCGGGAGCCGAGACGAAAAGCTTTTTCCCTCCCCTGTATCCTCAACAAACACTTCCTGGACACTGGGGATCCTCGTGAAGGCCTGCGGGGCATGAACGTGTAAGACCAAGTGTCCTCCAGAGACCAGGCTCAGGCTGCACCTGCAGCCCCGGTGCTGACCCTCTGCCCACGGATGAGCCGGTCTGCAGGGCACGCTGGCTGCTGGGTCTCCAGACACGACTCCAGCTCTTCCTGGCTCTCTTGGTCACCCACACCCACCCATGTCCCCTTCGTCCCCTCCCCTCCGACAAGGCCCCTCCCAGGCTCTACCACAGGGCTAACACAGAGCAAGGGCAGGAAAAATCCCTGGGGCACAAAGCAAACCTCTGCAAGTTGGGAGAGAGGGGAAAGCAGAAGACAAACTGCTGAGAAAACTCAGGAACGATACTGCCTGCCCCAGGACACAGCTCGGCTGCAGCCACCCAGCTCATGTGGGGTCTCCGGAGCGTCTCACCAAGATGTCTCTGCAACGTCTGACTTCTTCCCTCTTGTTCATGTACTGAAATGTGGGCCCCCGAGTCCCCTTTTCAATGCCAATTAGTAATTTTATGAATAAAGGTTGATTTTTTCCTAATTCAAAATGGTACATGCATAGATAACATACATCTTATAAAAAAAAGAGAATGCATACTGAAAACATGAGTGGCATCTGATGGAACATATTTTAAAGAGTCAACAATTTGCCAACTTGGCCGATGTGGTGTTTTAATTCCCGTTAGTTACAGATTCCCTTCAGGCACGGTCACATCAGGCCGCTGAGAAGGCTGCAAACCGGGAAACCAGACACCATCTGCGCTCTGTGCTCCCAGGCTGTCCCTGCAGAGCCTGGGCTGCAGCTGGGCCTCGGAGTGAGCCCTGGTCTGAGGCACATGTGCATGTTCTCAGGAAGAGAAGCAGCACAGGCCCTGCTATTCGTCTTGGCCTAGATTTTCTAACAGATTAGGCCTCTGTGTCTCTAGACAGGAGACTGCACTCTGTGACTTACAGTAATAAATTCTATTTTATTTTCACATTCACACACCCCAAAGCTGCAGGCATGCTGTAAGTGAATCAAACACAGCAAATAATAATTAAGCCTGCAGAGACATTTATGTGTGTATTAGCGTAGCCAGGAGTCTCGGAATCTTTTGACATTTAAGAACTCTGATATGAATTTCGTTAGTTTTCTTTTGCCCTTTGCTCACATGGACTTCAATGTTTACAAAGTGCGGATTTCATGTTTCAAACTGTGAGTGTTCTGGTGCACCAAATACCCACCTACATCGAGCAGCTCACTCTTTTCTTTCTTGAGGTTGGTTGTCTGGTTGTGTCGTTGGTGTGTGGTTGGTTGCGTATTTGCTTGTGTGGTTGGCTGGTTGTACAGTTGGCTGGTTGGTTGTGTGACTGGCTGGTTGAGTGGCTGCGTTGTTGGTTGGTTTAGTTGGTTGTGTGGTTGATTGGTTGTGTGATTGGCTAGTTGAGTGGCTGTGTTGTTGACTGATTTAGTTGGCTGTATGGTTGGTTGGTTGTGTGACTGGCTAGTTGAGTGGCAGTGTTGTTGGTTGGTTTAGCTGGTTGTGTGGTTGGTTGGTTGCTCCTTTGTTTCTAGGACCCCAGCTGCTGAATTAATCATGCTGCTCACTTTACCCCACCTGACCACTCCTGCTCTGTGCGAGCTCTCTGGCTATTGTCATTCATCCTCTTTTCCCCACTCCCTCTCCCCTCTCTACCACGTGACTTTTTACTTGAATACATTCTTGCAAAATTTCTGCTATTGTTTTACCAGCATGCATTTTTATGAAAACTTTTCTTACTTTTCCTCTTAGCACTCCACCTGTGAGGCTACATGTCCATCTGATTTGTCGCTTTCAACACGCACACTATGGCCTGGTCCGTAGGTGGACACCAAGCAGCCTCCGGCTTGCAGCCACCACCGGCAGCGCCAACGCGAGGATCTTCGTGCATGAGCTCAAGGACCCACGTGAACCTCCTTGAGTGACGCGCCCAAAGGCAGAGCGGCAGAGTCATAAGCGAGGCCTGTGCTTGATTAAAGTAGTGCTTGGACCCTCTCCAGGCTGTCCTGTCCTGCCCACCTGTCCTGCAGCCGTGCACAGCCCAACACCCTCTCCAACACCTGGCCCGACCCAGCTGTCTAAACTCTCCTGGTTGCTTTTGTTTTTTCTCCCATGAGACTTATAAGTTCTGTGTGCTCAGCTCTGGGATTTCTGTGCAGTTTGCTTCCCGTGTTTTGGAACGGACGGTCCTCCCGGGTTTGACTGCCCGTCCTGTTTTTGTTACTCTCGGCTCCTGGTTCCTGTCTCTCTCTTCTGGTCCACAGCCCCTCAAGCCCTGCCCTCCCTCCACATGACCTGCACTGAGTCCCCGGCCTCCAGCCACTCATCCCCTCAGTAAGGTTCGTCGAGTCTTGCTGTGCGCCAACCCCCCGACCACAGAACTGAGGACAGAAGGTAAACAGCAGGCCTCCTGGAGGCCCTGGCATCTGCAGGCGGGCACAGTGGGACGTCACACAGACACACACATGGCTAGACGTGGTAAGAGCCGTGAAGGACAAGTTTGGGGGCTGGCAGAGTGGGGGACTAGCTGGGAGCCCTGGGGTGTGATGAGGAAGTGGCCTGAGGGATGAGCAACAAGCAGAGAACAAGCGAGACATCCTGATGCCATGTTGTCAGGATGGGAGCCTTGCTCTTAGCTGCACCTGGTTCCATCCAGGGAACCTCTGCTTTTTCTCCTCCAGAGACTCAAGCTCCGTCTTTGCAGGGGTAAGAAAGGTGCAGTCACTGGGCGGCACAGAGCTGGGGAGGGGCCTCAGGGGTCAGAGCTTCTTAACTGACCATTAAAGGATCCTCCTATTTCAGTGGTGACCTTCACCTTCTCTACAGAACCTGATGTTGCCAAATATTGAGCGTCTGGGCTTAGTCAGCTTGGGCTGTGTCTTAGTCTCTTCAGGCTGCTGTAACAACGTACCACAGACTGGGGGCTTATAAAGAACAGATGTCTGCTTCTCAGTCCTGGAGGCCGGACATCCAAGATCAAGGTGTCAGCAAGGTGTAGTGGTGAGAGCTTCCTGGTTCATAGATGGTGTCTTCTCCCTGTGTCCTCACGTGGAGGAAGGGCTGGGGGCCCTGTGGGGTCTCTGTTAGAAGGACACTAATTCCATTCATGGGGGCTCCACCCTCAGGACCTCCCAAAATGTCCCCCCCCGAAACCATCACATGGGGGCTAGGATTCAATATATGAATTTTCGAGGGACATAAACATTCAGACCATAGCAAGTTGCTGTAATAAAACACCACAGGTGAATTTGGGGTGGCAGTGGGGACAATCAGCTCATAACATGGGCTATTCTTCTGAGTAAACTGTGTTGGTTCTTGTTTTTTGTACCAATAGACCCGGACTAGATTTTCCAGATCTGCCATCCCCATCACTGTAAGTCGTGAATTTGTGCCTTTAAAAAACCTCTTCACTTGGGGCTTCCCTGGTGGCACAGTGGTTGAGAGTCCGCCTGCCGATGCAGGGGACATGGGTTCGTGCCCTGGTCTGGGAAGATCCCACATGCCGCGGAGCGGCTGGGCCCGTGAGCCATGGCCGTTGAGCCTGCGCGTCCAGAGCCTGTGCTCTGCAACGGGAGAGGCCACGACAGTGAGAGGCCCACATACCGAAAAATAAAAATAAAAAAACAAACAAACAAACAAAAAAACCTCTTCACTGTGTTTTGGGAAGACTTCAGAGGGAGAGGGAGCTGTCTGTAAACATCTGAACACCAATTCTGAGCTTTCTTCCACGACGTCCATTCCCGTCGGCCTTGCATTTGCATCGGGGACAGCTGACCGGTCCAGCTTCTGCACAAGACACTCATGTCTGTCCCGATCACAACTGAACCCTGTTCCCATCGAGCATGGTGGGCTGGGGCCCCGTGTGACCTGGAAGGAGGGGGGTGGGGGACGTCTGGTCTATGGCTGTCTGCACTCACACCTGGCGTCCGACCAGGCCCCTCGGCCACTCCTCCTGTGAGGACAGGTCCCCCAAGAAAGGGGCGGGCTCAGGACCTTTGTGCACGATGCCCCCTCCAGGCAGGCCTGGCTCCGAGGAAGAGCCCATCTCTGTTCTCCCCAGATTGTGGGCAGGGGGGAAAATGATTCCGACCTTTGGCTACTTCGGTCTGTCCCGCCCCTGTGAGACCCTCTTCCTGGTGAGCCCAAGGACAGGGTGGATTGCTGGGGCTGCAGCGGGTGTGATACTGAGAGGTAACATTTGGTTTCCGTCCCAAGTTCCTGACACAAGAGCCTCGGATTCTCCAGAGTGATGAGTGACTTTTTATAAGTAATGAGGTGACTGCTGGTGAGGCCCCAGGGCGTCAGGATGGGGGCTGGTGGCCAGAGGAACCCTCCCGTGATTACAGGGTTGGAACTTTCAGCCCCAACCCGACTTCCCTGCGGAGAGCAGAGGGGGAGAGAAAAGAGCTCCTCCTCCCCACCTCCCTCCCCATCCTTTCCTTAGGGTTACATCATTGTTCTCTCTAATGCTTAAATTTTTCCAAATTTGGCCACTGGGAGACTCTTGAAGCTGGCTTTTCTGTCACTTTGATAAGTCTTTTTACGTTTCTGAGCAATTACTTGCTTCCTGGAACAAGATACTCTGGACTCACCTTGTACCTCTCCTGTTCCACGCCTGGAACCGGCCATTTCTCCAAGGAGCCTGGTTAATTCCGGGCAGCAGGTGGGCAGCAGTGGTTCCCAAACTCTACCTCTCAGGAGCCCCTGCCATGCTGGAAAGGTATTGAGGACACTGTGAGCTGTGCTTGTGTGTATATGACTATAAACAGTTACCACACTAGAAATTAAACAGAAATTTAAAAACATGTACTCATTCATTTTAAAAGAACAATAATAAACCCCTCACATGTTAACACAAATAACGCATTTTAGTGAAAAATAACTATACTTTTCAAAACAAACTCTTTAGCAAATTTACTACAGAATGGGAAAAGAGAGGAAGGAGTATGTTAATATTCCTTCCTGATAATTATGGATACTTTTTACACAACAGCCAACCTCAACAAGCTGAGGTTTCTTTTTTTTTAAAATTTAAATTTATTTATTTATTTATTTTTGGCTGCTTTGGGTCTTCGTTGCTGCACGCAGGCTTTCTCTAGTTGCGGTGAGTGGGGGCTACTCTCCGTTGCGGTGCGCGGGCTTCTCATTGCGGTGGCTTCTCTTGTTGTGGAGCACAGGCTCTTGGTGCGTGGGCTTCCATAGTTGTGGCACGCGGGCTCAGTAGTTGTGGCTTGCAGGCTCTAGAGTGCAGGCTCAGTCGTTGTGGCGCATGGGCTTAGTTGCTCTGCAGCATGTGGGATCTTCCTGGACCAGGGCTCGAACCCATGTCCCATGCATTGGCAGATGGATTCTTAACCTCTGTGCCATCAGGGAAGCCCCAAAGTTTCTTAAAGCTTGGTGGCAGCTGGAATATGAAATCATGTCAATAATTGTGATGGATATGAGGTTTCCAAAATTCAAGGTTTCAGGTGAAGATTTGAATTTTACCACTGGCAACAAGTACTATCAGTATGCATTATCTATCACACAATATATAACATTGTTCTCTCTCACACAATATATAATGTTGTATACGCTGCATGTAATACACAATGCTGTATATAACATACAATGCACGTATGTGCATATATATATACACGTGTATATATATAATTTGTCGTTAACCATTGCAGATGTAAACTCAGGATGGGTTCCTAGGCAGGAGCCCTTGCTGGGTTATTTCTAGACCACCTCCCGCAGTGCCCTGTGTCTCCCACCAGCCACGTGGTGACCCTCCTGTCCCTCACAGCCTCATCAGCAAGTTTTTGTTTGTGGCTAAGTGTTTGAATTTCTTTGCAATCTGATTTGTGAGAACGGTTCAAGCAAACTTTTTTTTTAATAATTAAAAAAACAACATTTATTTATTTATTCAGCTGTGTTGGGTCTTAGTTGCAGCACGCGGGCTTCTCTCTAGTTGTGGCGTGCGGGTTCTAGAGTGCGCAGGCTCAGTAGTTGCCACGCATGGGCTTAGTTGTCCCGTGGCATGTGGGATCTTGGTTCCCAGACCAGGGATTGAACCCGCGTCCCCTGCATTGGAAGGCGGATTCTCAACCACTGGACCGCCAGGGAAGTCCCCAAGCAAACTTTTGGTTCTGCTTATTTCCCCTCCCCGGGCCAGCCAACCGAAAATTTGTCACAATTGTGTTTTTCATCGTTTTCCTTCTCATCTGCATTGATGACGCTAGCGTGCCCCTCCACCAAAAAGCTGCTCAGTTAGGCTAAAAGAGGATCAAACACTCGAGAACAAGGACAACAAGCCTTTTCAGAGCAACTGCGCCCTCCCCCAGCTGGGTGGCCTGCGAGCGCCCAGCCCCTCCCCGCCTGGGGGTCTCGATCCGTCCTGACACCAGGATGTCTGAACCAGGACCGAATGTCGGGGCGCCCGTGAGCCCCATGCACCCTGCTGTAGGTCCCCCTGCATCACGGCGCCGTCCACGTCCCTGGCTCCGTCTCTTCCTGCTACTGCTGTGACATCACAGCTGCTCAGGACTGGATGAAATGGAGGGAATTCTGCCTGCTGGTCCTTCCTCTTTCTTCCCAAGAGCACAATTATCCTTCATTTGAGAGGATGTCTTTTTTCACTCTCTGCCCACAGTTCCCCCGACTCTGCAGGGAGCTCCACGTCTGGATTCAGTGGCGGAGACTCTGGATGCTCCTGACCCTCCTCACCCCCACCCAGGCGCTGACCCCATAATTGTGGACCCAAGACCCCGTGCTTAAGGCGGACCAGCATTTGCCCTTGGCTTAAACATCACAACGGCTCAACACGCGTCGCAGATGGAGGGCCCTCACCACATCTCCAGGGGCTGTGCTTTCTCAGCCCCGGGGGTGCAGGCCTCACCTGGAGGGAAAGAATGAGACTGGCTCGCTCTGACCTCTGGGGGCTCCATGGTGTCACTCGTGGGCCCGGAAAGCGTGGTGGGCCAGCCCTGAGGAGAGGCTCTGTCATCCCCTCTGCTGTGGGGCACCCGGAGCCCCTTCCAGCCTCTCTGAGCACCAGGCACCATGGACCAGACCTCTCTTCCCCAGCCCGCTCCTCACCTCCTGAGCCTCATCGCTCTGTTTGCCTCTTTCTTCTCTGTTCTCCCACCGCCCATATGGATGCACCTGCGAGAGCCCTAACCCCTGTGTGACTTTTCAGGAGGTGGGCCTTTGCGGGGAGATTAAGGTCAGATGAGGTCACAGGGTGGATCCTGCTCTGATGGGGGTGTGGGGGTCCCCTCTCCCCACAGACAAAAGGCCACGTGAAGACACAGAAGGTGTGTCTCCAGGCCAGTAAGAGGCCCCACGGGACCGGCCAGGCTTGTGGCCTGGGACTTCAGCCTCCGGAATGGAGGGGACCAACGTCTGTCTGGCACCTGGTGGCCCGCAGGAGACGCCAGCTTCTTTGTGAGGCATCCTGACGGCTGGCCCGCCATCCCTGGGCCCTGCACCCAGGCTGCACTTTTTCCTCTTCCTCACCCGCCATCACCCCGCTCGCTCTGAATGATTAAATGTGGGCCAAGTTCTACTCATGAGCAGAGCAGGCAGGAAACTGTCATTTTCCTATTGTCAGTTTGCCAAGGCCCACTTCAGCCAAATCAAGACTGTTAAATCACCCTTCACGTAACAAGAGCTGAAATGGGGTAACTATTCCGTGGAGTCCTCGGCTTCACACTCAGAGTCTTCCGGGGACAGATGACCAGGAAAGGGAATCATACGTGCAGACTTTTCTTTTCCAGGAGTTTTAAGAGGGCTTCTCACAGCATTTCATCCGTGGCCTCGGTGCTGGAGACACAGGTGTGACAAAGTGACCTGGGCTCCGTTCTTCAGCTCTGGACTTGGCCCGAGTCCTCAGGCTCCATATAACCCTTGTCGGCCCACGTGGCACTGACTATCCACACACCGCCCACCTGCACCAGCGCATTTTCTGCCTAAAAACAGACTTTCCCCTAAAAGGCAGCACAGACACCCCTCTTCAGCACCCATAAGATGCGGGATCCCCGAAGCAGCCCCGATGGATGTGCCGGGGTGAGAGATCCCGCAGGCGGGCAAGGGGCAGTTCACCCCACACAGGGCTCGGCCACTACCGTGCAGTGGGCAGTCTGTCTGTCTGCAGCGTTGGTGCACAATCCTTTTCCCATCTTTGGTCGTGGTCTCCCGGTATTTCCCCCTCCCCACCTGATGGTGACTCAGCAACATGACTGACGTTGCCAAGGGGATTGATTTTCAGAAAAGGTGAACAGTTCTTGGCACAAAATGAGGTGCTACATCTCCCATGTGTACGACAGACCATGGCACTCCTGAGATATGCAGGAAATACTGCAGTTGTGTGAAAACCACCTTGTGTTTATACGTGAAAATGGAGGTGGTGCTGAGCTCAGATCGCTGTAAACAGCTTTCTCACCTGCATACCTGTCGCTGGAACACCTGCAGGTCAGGTGGCATCTGGGGAAACTGCATGAGGGCCATCCTGCATGGTGGTTGGTCTCCTCCCCCTCTCCTAAACGCCAACTGGCCACCCGATTTCTCTGATGTCCAGAGAGTCCCCCCAGGTTACAAGGCTCCCCTTGAGGGGTCAGTCCCCCAGGCAGAGCTACTGCAAGGATCCTTTAGGAACTAATATTCTTTGGAGGAGAAATATTTTTACAAAGTTCAGCACCTCCTTTAATACGGTTTCAGTTTCTTTCCCTTGAACACATAACCTTTTACTTATTAAATTCAAGTAAAATGAGCTGAAATGCCTATTAGTTTTAATGGACTCATCTTCATTTGAGTCTTTTATTATAAAATTCTTCCCAACCATCGGCACGGCTGTCATCCTTCCAGGCCTGTCATGTTCAGCAAAATTAACCATCTTTGTTTTTGTGTGGTGGGACTTAGGGAGTAATATTCTACTTCCTTAGTTGTACTTTTTTGCATTGCTTTAATTTTTAACAGTATGAATAAAAATAACATTTCTTAAAAGCAATAAACAGGGAGTTCTTTGAGCCTCCGAGGTGCCAGCCTGGGGGGCTGCCTTGTGCGCAGGTGCCGCGAGGGGTTGGGCCGCCTGAGCCTGCTCGGACCCAGGACTCCCCTGGTGCTCCTGTCAGCCTTGACCCTTGGCTGCTCCGGGACACTTGCCCCGTCCTGCTGGCTGGAGTCGTGGTCACCTTGGCTCTCTGGCAGCTCGTCTTCGGTTCTGGCTACATCGCTTCACCTGGCTTTGCCCTTTCCTGCTGGGAGTGTTCTCGAGACAAAGTCCTTAAAATCAATCCGCTCCACGGCCTCCACCGGTTTTCCTCTGGAGCACTGGGCTGGGATGAACCTTTCAGGCCCGAGCCTGGCGCCGAGTGCAGCAAAGCCAGCCTTGCCGGGGACAACCTCTGACGCTCCCTCAGGCGCTGTACTGTCAGCGTCCACTCAGGCCTGCAGAAGACTCCTTTCATTCCTGTTGATCTGCTGGGGTTTTGGTCATGACTCACCCATGTGGCAACAATGCACAGCAGCTGGCTGGCCCCAGGGCACAAATGCGACACTGGCTCCTGTTCATCCGTGTAGCCCAGCACCCAACACAGCCCTGGGATGTTTCTGAATCACAGATGATAAGTGCATCAACTAATGGGGCCACATGTAGGGGGACAGCCAGGTACAAGGATGGTGCCAGGGTCCAAAAGGCCATTTCAGGACGCTCCCAAGCCACTAAAGAAAGTGACAACTGTCTAAGACCACGATATCATATGCACGCAGGCACCATCAGATCACACGTGCTGTGTGCCTACTCTGCTCTGGGCCTCATAACATCATTGCCAGGCAGGAGACACTATGGGTCTCTATGTCTGTCATGGACACTGGCTATTCTCAGATGCAGGGAAAAGGAAACAACTGGCTAAGTGGTGAGGCCGAGTTTGATATGTACGTCTATGAGAAAGGATGATCACAAGTTAGCTTTAGCGACGGAAATTCTAACGTTTCATTACTCGCGGTCCATAGTGACCTTAAGGTCAAGCAAACATTTCTTCATCCACAGAGTGGGGATGCTAATAACTGTTCAAACTTTAATGGATTTCGAGAATAGAAAGATACCGTAGGTAAGGAATTTATCACGCCTGGCACACAGCAGGTGCTCAATAAGTGTTAGTTGTCTTTTTCTTCTTCATTCTCCATTATGAATATAATTAAAAACTGGATGAGCACCTAAACTTGCAATGAGAACATCACTGAGATAAGAAAATGGATTATCCTGTGGAGTTTGTGAGGATGAACAGATGAGGCTGCCCTGTGATTTCTGCAGCCATAGTTACTTGATGTCTGTTCTGTGGTAACTGCCTTGCACGGCTGATTGCTGGCAGTTCCCATCAGTTACTGTCTACATTCATGTTGGCATGTTCTAACCCCTTAAGAAAACATTTATTATTTTAGGACAGGCACATTTCCAGCATGGGTGGTGGTGATCAAATCCGAAGAGGAGACATTCTTGGGGATCATTTCCAGCAGAAGTGTGACACTTTTATGAGTCATATCTCTGTGTTGGTGCAGAGAGAAAACAGTCACAAGACCGGGGAAGCACCCCCTTCTTCCACCTGCTCTATCACCTCCCAGCCCCTCTGCCTTCCTCCTGTATTTCCACACATCCTCATCCTATCTGTCTTTTAGGGACGAGCTCAGGTATCACCTTTTATGAAGCCATCTTTCTCCCTTGATTCCTCCATGAGGGTAATTTCTCTCCACCTGAATTCTGAAAACATATCACCTGTACATTCTCACCTACACCTTACTCATCTTACTTTCTACTTTCTACCTTTATGAGTGCTGTGACATTGAGCAAGCCTCCGAAATTCTCTGGTCACTAGCTTCTCTTTTGCAAAATGAAAGGGGTTGCATGACCCCATTTGAACATCTATGGGGCCTATACAGTGATGGTAACCAAGGCCCTCTGGTCTACCCTGGTAAGAGAGGTCATCTGATCTGCCCTGGTAATGAAAGCCATCTGGTCTACCCTGGTAATAAAGGTCATCTGGTAACCGAGGGCATCTGGTCTACCCTGGTAAATGAGGACATCTAGTCTACTCTGGTAAATGAAGACATCTGATCTATGCAGTATGTGGGTCTGAAGGGCTGGCAGCAGCTAACCACATTCCGACGGCAGGTCCTCTGGAAGGAAAACTTGAGTGATTGCCTTAAGAAATGTCTATTGAGTGACCAGTGCAAGATCTGTGCCAGGTGCTATGGGCCAGGGAGGTACCAGAAGGGTCAGTGCCAAGTGCCACATGCAAGGACAAAGGACTTGAAGGCCTGTAATCAGTTGGTTTTAAATGAAGCAAAAGGGAGACCAACCTGGCGGCCTGCCTCCACCAGGGGAAGCCCTTCAGAACCTGGTCCTTCCCAGGTCTCCTGCTGGCCTCAGAGGAGTCACTGCCAGGTGGGAAGAGGGTGGGGGGAAGTGGGACTTGGGGGGCCTCAGGGAGGTGAAAGTAGCCCCAGCTGGCAGCCAGCAAGAAAACTAGGACCTCAGTCCCACAACCACAGGAATAGAATTCTGCCCACAGCCCGTAAGGCCCCAAACCCAGGACACAGCAGGCCAAGCCTGGGCCTGACTCATGGTCACTGGGGGGCAATAAAGGGCATTGTTTTAGCCACTAAATTCGTGGTAATCTGTCATGCGGAAGTAGACAATCAATCCACCGCTGCGTGGGTTTCAGGGAGTCTGCAACCCCTTGAGTTGTGCAGTGTCTGTGTGTGTGGCGGGGCAGCTCCGTGCGTGCTTCTTATTTTGGAGGGGACCCAATGTTTCACCAGATTCTCTGAATGAGAACACATGCTCCCTGGAGAAACTGGGCACAGTGAGTGCTGCATGGAGAGGAAAATCCAGAACCGGCCAAGTGAGTGTAAGCGAACCTAGGACAGTTTTTTCTGAAAACACTGAGCATCAGGGCCTGGGGAACAGCAGGGAGACACTGTTGCCACCTCTCCTAATTGCTGAGATCTCAGGATGCAGGAAAGCGCGGGGCTTCCCCTGCCCCCCATCTCACTGTGATGAGCATTCCTCACATTCTCGAGAGCCTCCTTTCTGCCTTAATTGGTATGGTTTACAGAAAACAAATGACTCAGACTGAATGATATTTTGCACTATTGTAAAAGATAAGTTGATCTAATTATCATCTAACGTCAGTCACACTGGGAGAAACAGATTATCGTATTTATGCTGACACAGAGACAAGATTTATTTTTTTTCTAGAAGAGGCATTTTTCTTTTTGAAATTAGAATGATACGCAAAACTGATTAACCCTGACCATCCCACCTTCTCAATTACACCCCTGTTCCTCAGTACTTTTAGGGTGTGGTCAGAGAAACGGACAAAGTAAAACCCAATGAGCTGACAGGAGGAAAGTTTACAGGGATTCTGTGCTGAGACCAGAAAGTATCAAGTAAAGGGTTAAGTCTTGTCTGCAAATCAGAAGTTTTCCCCAGAATCCAACAATAATGTATTCATTTGCTGGGCAGGGAAAAGATGTAAATTGTGCATAACTGAAAGACACAACTTGGATACTGAGAATTAATGGGAAATTATGAATCTGTCAATATTTAATTTATTTTCATACCGGCAAACACGTATCATTAATTAAGAGGCACCTTAACGGAAGGATTACAACCTGGCAAATCAGAAAGTCAGGTGTCCCGCCCAAGGCAGTCAGAGGTTCTGGAAAGGAAGCAGCAGGTTGATGTTATCTGCCTAGAGTGACCCCTCAGCCCTGCGGGGAAGGTGACACAATTCCTGGGTGTCTGACCTCACTGACGGTATGTCTCAGGGGAGGAGGGAAAAGCAACTGTGGCAGCAGATCATATCTCCCCCGAGGGGGAAATGAGACGAAGGCCATCTTAGGCATGGACAGGAAGCTGCCCACAGTCCTACTTCAGGCTGTGGCCGTGTCTTGTTTCCAGCTCCATGGAGACAGTGGACCATCATCCATTCTCAAGGAGGCAGCCCCTGGGGTACAGTGGGCCCATCCCAGTTGGTGAACCATCCTGGTTGGTGGCCCATCCTCTGGTTGGTGGCTTGTTCCAGTCGTGGGCCCACCATGGTTGATGACCCATCCCAGTTGGTGGCCCATCCTGGTTGGTGACCCATCCTGGTTGGTGGCTTGTTCCAGTTGTGGGCTCATCGTGGTTGATGACCCATCCTAGATGGTGGCCCATCCCGGTTAGGTGGCCCTGTTCTGGTCAGTGGACCTGTCCTGGTTGGTGGACCTGTCCTGATGCCCATCCTGGTTGGTGGCCCAT
The DNA here is from genome assembly GCF_964341445.2 of Mesoplodon mirus. Classification (NCBI taxonomy): domain Eukaryota; kingdom Metazoa; phylum Chordata; class Mammalia; order Artiodactyla; family Ziphiidae; genus Mesoplodon; species Mesoplodon mirus. Next base: position 29,792,784 of record NC_138996.1, read on the forward strand.
CCTAGCTGGTGGCCCATCCTGGTGTCCAGGCCTGGCTGGCAGCTCCACTTACCAACCTCTATTAAGCTCAGGGAACTTCACAGCAAACTAGTCTCAAGTTGACAGATCGCCAGAACCAGTAGGGCATCCTTGCTGTTTCACCTGCTTCCAGAAGGTTCTACTTAGTGGGAGAGACACCTCTTAAGGACACAGATGGTGATGGGGAAGAGGAGCTCTGGATAATGGGGCATCCACAGTGGAAGGAAAGAAATAAAATGATCTTCACATATGATATATGTAGAAAACTCTAAAGATTATTACACGCCCACGTACACACAGCTGTTAGAGCTAATATATAAATTCAGAAAACTAGCAGGATACAAAATAAATACAAAAAATCAGCCACGTTTCTATACACTAACAATGAACAATTTGAAAAGGAAATAAAAACAATTCCATTTATGGGAACATATCTCGATGTAATAAAAGCTATTTATGACAATCCCACAGCCAACATAACACTCAATGATGAAAAGCTGAAAGCCCACTAAAATCTGGAACAAGATAAGGATGCCCACTCTCACCACTTCTATTCAACATAGTATTGGTAGTCCTCACCACAGCAATCAGACAAGAAAAAGTATACAAATTGGAAGGGAAGAGGTAAAACTGTCATTATATGCCAATGACAGGACACTACATATAGAAAACCCTAAAGACTCCACACAGAAACTACTAGAACTGAGAAACGAATTAAGCAAAATAGCAGGATGCAAGATTAACATACAGAAATTGGTTGCATTTCTTTATAATAACAATTAAATAGAAAGGCAATGAAATAGAAATTTTAAAAAAATCCCCTTTAAAATTGCATCCAAGAAAAAAATACTTAAGAATAAACCTGGGGCCTCCCTGGTGGCGCAGTGGTTGAGAGTCCGCCTGCCGATGCAGGGGACGCGGGTTCGTGCCCCGGTCCGGGAAGATCCCACATGCCGCAGAGCGGCTGGGCCCGTGAGCCATGGCTGCTGAGCCTGCGCATCCGGAGCCTGTGCTCCGCAACGGGGGAGGCCACAACAGTGAGAGGCCCGCATACCGCAAAAAGAAAAAAAAAAAAAAAAAAAAAGAATAAACCTGACTAAGGAGGTGAAAGACTTATATGCTGAGAACTATAAAACATTAACAAAGGAAACTGAAGATGATTCAAAGAAATGGAAAGATATCCCATGTTCTTAGATTGGAAGAATTAATATTGTTAAAATGGCCATACTAGCCAAAGCAATCTACAGATTTAATGCAATCCTTATCAAATTACCCATGATGTTTTTCACAGAACTAGAACAGATAATCCTAAAATTTATATGGAACCATAAAAGACCCAAAATTGCCAAAGGAATCCTGAGGAAAAAGAACAAAGCAGGAGGCATAACCCTCCCAGACTTCAGACAATACTACAAAGCTACAGTAATCAAAACAGCAAGGTACTGGCAAAAAAACAGACATACGGATCAATGGAACAGAATAGAGAGCCCAGAAATAAACCCACACACCTCCAGTCAATTAATCTTCGGCGAAGGAGGCAAGAATATACAATGGAGAACAGACAGTCTCTTCAGCAAGTGGTGTTGGGAAAGCTGGACAGTCTCATATATATAAATCAAGTTAGAACACACCCATATACCATACACCATACAGCTCCCTGAGCTTAATAAAGGTTGGTAAGTGGAGCTGTCAGCCAGGCCTGGACACCAGGATGGGCCACCAGCTAGGATGGGCCACCAACCAGGATGGGGATCAGGACAGGTCCACTCAAAATGGCTTTAAGACTTAAATATAAGACATGACACCATAAAACTCCATAGGCAAAACATTCTTTGACAGAAGTCATACCAATCAGTCTCCCAAGGCAACAGAAATAAAAGCAAAAATAAACAAATGGGACCTAATCAAACTTATAAGCTTTTGCACTGCAAAGGAAACCATCAACAAAATGACAAGACAGCCTATGGACTAGGAGAAGATATTTGAAAACGATGTGAACGACAATGGCTTAATTTCCAACATATACAAACAGCTTATACAAATCAATGTCAAAAAAAACAACCCAATCAATAAATGGGCAGAAGACCTAAATTGACATTTCTCCAAAGAAGACATACAAATGGCCAACAGGCACATGAAAAGATGCTCAACATTGCTAATTATTAGAGCAATGTAAATCAAAACTACCATGAGGGGCTTCCCTGGTGGCGCAGCAGTTAAGAATCCGCCTGCCAATGCAGGGGACACGGGTTCGAGCCCTGCTCCGAGAAGATCCCACATGCCGTGGAGCAACTAAGCCTGTGTGCCACAACTTGAGCCCGCGCTCTAGAGCCTGCCAGACTCAACTACTGAGCCCATGTGCTACAACTCCTGAAGCCCGGGTGCCTAGAGCCTGTGCTCTGCAACAAGAGAAGCCACCACAATGAGAAGCACGTGCACCTCAACAAAGAGTAGCCCCCGCTCACCGCAACTAGAGAAAGCCCGCACACACAGCAACGAAGACCCAACACAGCCAAAAATAAATTAAAAAAACAAAAAACAAACAAAAAACTACAATGAGGTAACACCTCACACCACTCAGAATGGCCCTAATCTGATTAAGAAGTCTACAAATAATAAATGCTGGAGAGGGTGTGGAAAAAAGGGAACCCTCCTACACTGTTGGTGGGAATGTGAGCTGGTGCAGCCACTATGGTTCCTCAAAAAACTAAAAATAGAGTTGCCATATGATCCAGCAATCTGATTCCTGGGCATATATCCAGACAAAACTCTGATTCAAAAAGATACATGCACCCTGATGTTCACAGCAGCACTATTTACAATAGCCAAAACATGGAAGCAACCTAAATGTCCATCGACAGATGAATGGATAAAGAAGATTTGGTATATATATATATATATATTTTTATATATATATATGCAATGGAGTACTACTCAGCCATAAAAAAGAATGAAATAATGCCATTTGCAGCAACATGGGTGGACCTAGAGATTATCACACTAAGTGAAACAAGTCAAAAAGAGAAAGACAGATACCATATGATATCATATACGTGGAATCTAAAATATCACACAAACGTACTTATTTATAAAACAGAAACAGACTCACAGACAGAGAACAGACTTGTGGTTGCTAGTGCGGAGGGCGATGGACTGGGAGTTTGGGACCAGCAGAGGCAAACTAGTATATACAGGATGGAGAAACAAGGTCCTACTGTATATCACAGGCAGCTATATTCAATATCCTGTAATAAATCATAATGAATATGAAAAAGAATCTATTTATATATATACTAAGAAGAGAGTGAAAAGACAAGCTACAGAATGAGAGAAAATATTTTCAAATCATAGATCTGATAAGGGGTTAATACCCAGCATAAAGCACTCATAATTCAATGACAAAAAGCTAATAATCTAATTCACAAATGGGCAATAACTTCCACAGGAATTTCTCCAAGGAGAAGAGCCAACGAGTACACAGAATGTAAACTGAAACCACCACACGATGCCTCTGCACAACCATGAGGACGGCTATTACCGGGAAAATGGAAAATTCCAAGTGTTGGTGAGGACACGGAGAACTTGGCACTCATGTTTGGCTGGTGGGGATGAAGATGGTGCAGGGGCTGTGGACCACATCCTGGCAGCTCCTCAAAAGGTTAACATAGAGCCACCATCTGATCCAGCTATTCCACTCCCAAGATAAATGAAAACAAATGTGCACGCAGAATTGTGTACATGATGTTCACAGTAGCATTATTCATAACAGGAAATGGGGGAAACAACCCCAGTGTCCACGGACAGAAGGTGGAACATTGTTCAGCCTAAAAAAGGAAGGACAGTGGTGATGACTTCACAACACTGTGAATGTACTTAATGCCACTTAACTGTACACTTCAAAATGGCTAAAATGGGGCGTCCGGAGCCTGTGCTCCGCAACGGGAGAGGCCACAACAGTGAGAGGCCCGCGTAACACAAAAAACAAACAAAACAAACAAACAAAATGGCTAAAATGGCATACTTTATGTTACATATATTTTACCACAATAAAAAAGTATATTTTCATGTATAGAGACAGTGCCAATCCTAAGACGCGGCATCGATTGACTGATGTTTTTAAAACTGAGTCTCACTGAAAACTGGTGACGGCTTCTGTGACAAAAGGAAGATCAAACAGGAAAAACATGTTCTTGATATTCTTCTCAAAGTAAAGAGGAAAAAAAGAAGAAAACAATCAATACATTCAACTAGAATCAAACTACTTAAACATGAACGTTTTAATATCCATACGACATTCTTAAACTTTCAGACACAAAGTGATTTAAAACCTTATAAAAATATATACACAGCTTCAAACTATACAGTTTATTCAACTTAACAGAATGTCCATTTTTTAATTTAAGACATACAGAATTTCAAAGAAATTTTCAATTTTATCCCAATTTCTCACTTAAAGTCTCAGATTACATCTACCTATTATGTACAAACAGATGAATAGAAATGTCCTCAAAGTTCCCAGGGTTTGGGTTACAAAGAAAACTTAGAGAATTTCATCTTCTCTGTGTATAGGAATTAAGTCTCAGCCCATTTCATATCTGTCTTTCCTATTTTCTTGTCAAATATTAGCTCTTCTTAAATAGATGTACTGATTTTATTCATTGTTTTTCTCAGGAAGGATATGTGTGATCCAGTAATTAAAGAAAGCTGAGATTACTCGGGCATAGTCTGGAAAGCAGAAAGAAAACAGAACAAAAAATAAAATAAAACAAAAAATTCAAGCAAAAAGAAAAATTATAAATTATTATTTTGTAGCTATTAGTCCTTAGGCCCAAAGTAAACCCTGAAATAATCTAATAAAACACAACTCGGGTGTTGAAATGATGTTGATGGTCGGCACGCTTGTGAATCCCATAAAAGTATGGGTGAGTCTGGGATATTTGTATTTCACTTGGATACAAAAGTTCTGGTAGAGCTGAACTCCATAATACCACACGCAATACTACATGCTTAACATCTGAGCTCAAAGAAGACCACGTACAAACTGAAATGAAACAGAAATAGGAGTTTACTTCAAAGGTGGACAAAGTAGCAGGAAGTCAGAAGCAGGATTCTAAGTGAGATGAGCTGGAAGGGACAGCACTCAGGTTTCAGGAAACTGTCCCAGGAACAGCCCAGCAAAGGGCCTGAGCTGAGGTCACAGCCCCTCATTTTGGGCCTCACTCCTCGTAAAGACGCTCGCTGAGGGGCACGCAGGTCCGGAGGCTCCAACCCTGAGAGCACACACACCCTGTCTGGCTCAGATCCTGGTGCCCGAGGGGCAGCCGACTGCTGCTGAGGCCCCGAGATGCACTTTCGAGCAGAGGCTGGGACTGGGGGGAGGGGTCCCATCTCACGCTCCATGCAGAAGTGTGGCTGAGGTGCCTCCAAACTCGTCCCCCGTCCTGCCCGGGCCAGCTGCCCGGCCCCCCAGCCTCGGGCTCCCAAGGATAGTGGCTAATGTGTGCACAGAGGACTCAGGAGGGTCCAGGGCGGGGATGCCTGCAGCATCTTCATGGTGCGCGGAGCATGATAAAAACCCCACAGATGGTGACGCGCATGTACATGCAGATGACGGAACGCAATTATGTGAGACCAACCGTAGAAACACGTGCACTGGCCTCGGGACATGGCTGCTACACCCCAGTCAATGAAACACCCGCGAACTAGGAAAAACAATCGTTGAGGCAGCGGAGAGAGAAGGCCCCCTGTGTCTGCTCTTAAAATGCTACTATTTCCAGGCTTACGCTATAGACAGGGGAGATACAGCTACTAATTAAACTTCATAAGCTAGTTTTATGAAAAAGAAAACAATTTCAGAATGCTAAATCTGAATTAGACAGAACCAATATTTGAAAATAAAGCTTCACCATTTGGAAGATTTCATTTTACAAAGTAGTTCAACCTAGAAAAACTTTGACTGCACATCCTACATGCACTAAAAAGGAATCCGTTTTCACAGAAAAGTGCTTCATGCATAAATTTTAGTTCCACCAGCTACTTAAGGTGCTTGTAGGCAAAACCTGCCCAATGGTTTCAATGTAAGAAGCAAGAGAAGCGTTTCCTCTCAATCCCCGATCCCTGTTCCAAACTCTCCTGGTGCATCTCAGAGCCACGCGTGAGGAATGTCTTCAGTGTGAGGAACTCCACTGAATTGTAAATGATTTATTTTCATCTCTCATAAAAACTTCCTATTAGATTAACTTAATAAAATTGGCTTTTTGCAATCTGAAAATGTAAATTATGGAAATGTACATCTTTTTACATTTCTTATGGAAATGTAAATTTTTAAATACTGAATACAGCAGGCCCAACAACCAGCAGTAAGGAAAGGGGCAAACACTGGGTCACGGGGGCTGGGGGTCCCGAGTGGCCCTGCGGCGCCCCCAGCAGGCGCAGGGCTCTGCCAGCACTCGCTCCCCTGCCTGAGGGTCTCCCTTCCCGGAGCTGCTCCCGCCGGCAGCCCACCGGCTCTCGCTCCTCTCATGCCTCCTCTGGTCCTACTCCTCGCAGCAACACCCCCACCCCGAAGGTGCCACCTTCACCCCATCTCCGGTCCCACAGCCCCCCACTCTCTGGCCCCGCTCCGACAAAGCCTCTGTTCCCCCGGAGCCCAGGCTGCTCTGTGAGGGTGACTGGCAGTGGCTCTCCCAGGCCTGACTCCCCACACGTGGACGTCCGACAGGAACCTCCAGCCGGCCCCGCTCAGCACCCCACCTGCTCCTGTGGCTGCCTCTCCGGCCTCATTATGCACTGCAGGCTTCGCGCAGGGCTTTGGGTCACAGACGCCCACGTCCAGTCAGTCGGCAAACCCTACTGAGTCCACCTTCACAGCCAACCCAAATCTGACCGCGCCCGGGACAGCCATCTCGCCGGGAGTATGACCGAAGCCCCCACTGTCCCCGACCCCTTCTCTAGTCCGAACGTGACGGCCGGAGAGATCTTGCTAAGTGCGGTCAGACCCAACAGGCTGGCCTTCCAGCGGCCCCACGTCGCCCAGGATAAAGGCCAACGAACTCAGCACAACCTCCAGGGCCCGACGTGACCCGGTCTCCGGCTCCTCTCCCACCCGCTTCTGCCCCCTCCATGTCTTCTCCGTGGGCTCAGCTGTACGAAGCACACCTCACTGACTTCTCCGTCTGGCTTCCTCCGTCCCCCACTAGAACGGAAGCCCCGCAGGGCAGGGCGCTCTCCCCTGAAGACCCACGGCGGGACCAGGGCCGCACAGGCAGGGCAGACGAGGCCCCCTAACAGATCTCTACTGGACATACGGGGGAGGCAGGTCTTCCTGGCGACCCCAACGCACAGGGTCTCGTCAACCCCCGCCAGCCACTTGCTCATCATACTGGCGCCATATTGCTTTCCTGCTGGCTTTACTGTTATTTCACGTGACGAAATGTGATATGTGGCTTTTTAAACATGTCAGTCTTGACTCTCCAGCTATACTATGAGGTTTCCAAGGAGAAAAACCATGCCCTGTACTCATTTTGAGATTACTGCCCCAAGGTCATCTGCAGCATCACTTTCATTCACTCAACCAGAAGTCTGTCCAGTGCCTGTCCTGGGCCCGGCACAGAGTTCTGCTCCACGCTGTGCAGGTGAAGTGCTCTCCAAAAAGCCCTCACCCTCTGATACTCAGTGTTTACAGATTTCTGCGGCCGGAGTATTGCCACCGTGGCCCAGTGGGACTTCAAGCTGCCAGTGTGAAGCCCCACCCATGGCACTGTGAAGACACAAGCACAGTCGGCCCAGCACTCTACAGTTTGCATGAAATGGGCACCCAACAAAGGTTGAGGAAGTAACAAAAGAGAAATCATCTTATAGTTCAACTCCCTTTTTACTGTAGGGTCCAGGAAGGCAGACCAAGACATTTGGAGGACAGAAAAAATGTACCTTCTCCGAATCTAGCACAGGAAAACGAAAAGGGAAAAAGAAATGAACTCTTTCACTTCCATTTAAACTAATAAGGATTTGCTCCTAAGAGTGGAGCTCACAAGTCTGGAGAATTAGATTGCACACGCATATCTGCATATATCATGTGAGGTATTTTTATAGCAAGAGAGATGCAAGAAGCATATTCCTCTGTGGGAATCTATTCCTCAAGCCATATGTGCATCCTTATATTTTCTGATTCAGGACTGCTTTGCTAGAGAGTAAGTTTTTCAGAGGCAAACCCTAGACAAGTGTCTAAAGCAGCACAATGAATAAAGTGCACAGTACATACCGGGTGGCATCCTGCAATGTTCTGGGAACACTTCCAGGGCACTCTTCAATCTTTCAGTATCTTGCAAAAGTAACAGTGTTTTCATGTGATCCAGAATGAACACATCTGAGGAGGGCATGCTGTGAGTTTCAAGATATTTAAATAGCTCTCCACTGGTCTCCATGAAGACAGCCGAGTCCGAATCCTTGGAGACACCTAAACAAAGACAGGGTCACTTAGAAATGCATTTTTACTCTTACAAACTGAAGATAAGCTCTCACCTGCTAAAGAAAGCCTCAAACGTATATTTCTATTTAGAACAATGTGTTTGAGAGATGATCAGAACAGAACTATGAGTAGCAAACAACAAAATACAACTGTTGAACCACACTGGAAAGGTGGTGTCTATTATGGGCACCGATCTCGTAAAGCAGCTGAGTGCTCCATGTACTGGAGTCCATGCACGGAGCAGGGGAAACACATGAAACCAAGCCCTCCGATGGTGTCAGGCATCTACAAACAGAGAATGAAGCTGCTGGGTATCTGGGATGCTCCAAGAAAGCCAAGGAGGCTGCCCCATGAGCACAGTGCTGTTCCCACTGCTGGCCGGCGGCAGGCCTACATCATGCTGAGGCCATTTCTGCACTATCCTGGTTGGTGTTCACAGGATGTCTAGAATCTGTGACTTCACGGTCTTTGCCAACTTTGAAAAACTCCCAGCTGCCACCTCTTACACGTCCCTCGTGCCCCAGTCCCATGGGTGAGGCTCCTTCGGACCCATGTGGCTGTTATGCTCCTTCTGTGTTTTCCATCCTCTCCTCTCCCTCCTTCACTCTGGATACTTCCTTCAGCCTGCCTTGCAGTAACTAATTCTCTTTTATGCTGAATCTAATCTGCTGTCTGAACTCGTCTTTGAGTTCTTAATTTGTTATTGTATTTCTCAGGTCTAGAATTTCTGTTTGATTATCCTAACAGATTCAAATTATCTGGTGAAAGTCTCCACTTTTCACCTTTTTTCTCCATCTTCTCCCTACTTCTTGGACATCTAGATCATAGCTATTTTAAGTCCCTTGTCTGGTAACATCAGCGTCTCCACCCCGTGGCCTCTTTCTGCTGCTCTTTTCCTCATGATTTCGGGTCGTATGGTCCGGTCTCTTGCTGTGTCTGACACACTCCTTGGAACGAACATGAAAGTCGCAGGGTCTCGGCTAACAACATTTTCCTCCAGAGAGGGTCCCGCCTTGCCTCTCCTCGGCAGACAGAGAAGGGTCAGGCAACTGAACTGACCACAGGGTGGCTGCACGTCTGGCCGGCGGTTGTCCACCTACACCTGAGCGCGTGGCCTGCGTGCTGCGCTGGAGGGTCAGGTTAGCCCTGCCTGCTCGGTCCCTCAGGACACCACAAAGGCCGCCCTGCCGTGTGGAAGAGGTCTGCCTGGTTGCCCTCCTCCCATCCCACAGTTCAGGGCTTGGCCAAGGTTTGGAGGGGGGGCCAGCAGAGCTTTGCTCTGGTCTCTGGCCCTCCTTTCTTACAGAGCTGGCCGACCCTGGGCCCTCCACTTCCCCCCCCAGACCTGTGAGACCACGGGGGCTCTGCTGGTTTGCCTGCTCTCCAGGGCTGCACTGCCCCTGTCCCTGGACCCTCGCTCAAGCCCCTGTCCAAACCGGCAGACACCTTGAGGGAAGGAGGGCTGCAGCACTCTGGCTCCCCCGGCCTGTGGTTCACCTCCCCTGGGATTTGTCACAAGGGCTTCTCCACAGCAGCTCTTAAAACTCCAAGTACACTTTAAACTTCAGTCTTCCTTGGCAGGAGGGTTGTCTGCCACAAGCTACTCCCTCACGCAGAGAATGGATAATCTACTGAGACCTCTCTGAAGCCTACTTCTGTTCTGCAGTGTATCCGCCACGTCCTCCTATTAGTCTCATGTGGATATTTGTTAAGGATGTTTTCAACTTAACACCAAGTGTGGATAAACAAGCGAAAGAGGAAAAGGGTCAATCTTGGTTCAAGTGGACCCGTTAATCATGGTGTTTTTGCATCACTGTTTAAATCCATTCCTTACCCCTCCAGTTATCATAAAGGCAGTATTTCTCCATCTTGGTCATGCTGGAGGTTCGATGCACTAAGCCCACCACATCCCCTGAATCTCCCAGGGACAGATCAGAACGGGGGCATCCCCAGTTACCCCAGCACCTCTGTTCTTGGCACCGAGCCAGCACCTGCTTCTTCCTGACCCTCAGGGCTGCTGTCTGCTAGGCTCCACACAAAGGTGAGGGATTATCACCCGTCAGAATAAATCCCAGGATAAACTTCAGCTCCTCCATCAGGAAAAACAGTGGTCAAATATGCTTACTGAAAAATCTCAAATCACTAAGCCACACATTGGGGAGCAAATCAACGTGTGTCCGAAAGAGAGAGAGCTGTGCTTCCTTTACTTCTCCACTAGCTGATGAAAATGAGCAAGAGTTCATCAGAATCTCCAACCTGGATTTATCTCTTCTTTAGACACATAGCTGAGAATAGCAACATATTCTGAAATTGGATTTTAGAGAAATGAGGATGATGAGACCACCCTCGTTTGGACCCACACGTCTAATGGGCTGGCTGTTTCCCCTGGTGAGCCTAGAGCAGGGGGCCAGCCCAGATCTTTGGTGGGATGAATTTAAATATTTGGATTAAAAAAAAATTTTTTTTTGCGGTATGCGGGCCTCTCACAGTTGTGGCCTCTCCCATTGCAGAGCACAGGCTCCGGACGCGCAGGCTCAGCGGCCATGGCTCACGGGCCCAGCCGCTCCGTGGCATGTGGGATCTTCCCAGCCCGGGGCACGAACCCGTGTCCCCTGCATTGGCAGGCTGACTCTTAACCACTGTGCCACCAGGGAAGCCCAAATATTTGGATTTTTGCCTCAAAACTAACGACTTACTTTGAATACTGAATATTTTTAATGTTTTGTATTTTAAACATTTAAATATTTTATATTTGCTTAATTTTCCAAATAAGTAGATGCCATTATTCAAAAGAACAACAGGAAAAAACATACCATCATAAAAATAAATTTCTTGTGTTGACTTCAAAAAGTTCAGGATACCATCTGCCTTTTCATTGGTACTTTTAACGTCTTCCTTCCCGGCGTCCGTGGCTCCTTCCTCCTCGGCATCCGGGACCCCTCCCTCCCCGTCTGCGACGTCCTCTCCATCACTCACTCTCACGTCGTCCTGCTCACTGCTGGTCTCCTCAGGCTGGTACATGAAGTTGACGCCAGAGACTCCTGTTAGTACGCCAGCTGCTTTCTTCCTTTTAATTTGCTGTTTCTTTTTCAGTTTCCTTTTTTTATTTTTGCTTATTGTGGGGCCATCTGTGTGCCGTGGCTGCAATTTTTCTTGCAAAATACTCTGCTGTTTCTCTAATTCTGCTTGTTCTACAGGAATGTTATTGGGATTTTTAAATTTTTTCTTTGAATTATGCTTTCTAATTCTTCTTCTCTTTGGTTGAGCCTGAAGATCCTGATCTAAAAAACAAAAATTCAAATATAACAATTTTCTGTAAAATGCAACCATAACAAACTTACTAGGCTAAATAAATTTTCCATTAGGATCTTGTAATGTTAGTAGAAAAGGAATTTAAAATATTTACTTCAGTGATTCTTAGCTTTATACCAACAAAGTACACTGTTAAGGATCCTGGGATTTACCATGAAGTAAGTTAATAACCTACTTGTTCTTCCAAAAAAGGTGTATGTATGTGTACGCGTATGTGTGTGTGTATTTATTCAACATTGTTACAATCATGACATATGGTATGATTTTAAGGATGTAAGAGTTGTTGCAGTTTTATCGAGAGTAAAATTCCATGCCTATGGTCTTGGGGAGAGAAACATGAATTCTTATGTTTTTTAAAATGTCCTTTAGCACCTTCTAAAGAGTTTCTTGCGTGTGAGGATGAGAAGCAAACAGTGACGACCTGTCCATCCAAATCAGCAATGGGTCCCATATGAATGAAGATGAAGTCTGGGCTCTCGGCAGGTAAGTGACATGGTCGAGATGTGGCAGTCACTGCCACGCAACAGACAAGGTCTGGAGTGGACGTGTGGTGGTAAGGCCTGCGGTGGACGTGGGCCCTGAGAGGAACGACCCCCATGCCAATCCTGCCCCGTCCACCCCATCCCCGCACCCTCGCAGCAGTGCATGCCCGGCACATGCTCAGCACATGCCCGGTGCACGCCCAGCACACTCGCTGCTGCCCACATGCGCCCACCTGCTCCGTCCCAGCCAACCAAAGACAGCATGCTGCCATCAACGCTCAGACGCTTTTTCTCAACAACCCTCACTTCTCACAGGTTCTCCTTAGGCCCACCACAGGTTATGGTGAGAAATCAAACACCATGCGTGACACTTCTGAGACACTGTGCGTCACTATGTGGAATGAAGATCCCTCTCCCTGTAATTCGCACTCTGAGGCTTTGAGCTGCCGCTGACGTCAGACAGAAGATGCCGTGTGGTCCTTGAGCTGCGGTTCCTGTGATGAGGGGCCTGAGACTCGGAACCCGCTGGTCACACCCTCCGATCCGTGGAGGTGGTTTCTTCTCTTGTTCTGGGCTCTGAGTCTATTCATGCAGCCAAACTCCCACCTGCGTATTTAAACAAGCGTCCACCCACCCCACCCGGCCTGTGTGACACGGAAGGTCCCCTCCACTGCAGCTTCGTGTCATCATCAAACCAGACACTGCCTCTGGATACGGGGAGAGTCCTCCCCGACTCTGGAATGAGAGTCCTCAGTTTTCTCTTGATACACGTGACAACCAGGAGACCTGGTGGTGCCTGCAACTTGGCATGAAGCCCAAATGACTCCTCATAAAGTCATGATGTGACACTGTCATACAGTCCCATACTTGGTACATTTTCTCTCTCTTCTCAATCAGCAGTGGGTGATTGAACACAGCATTTTCCTATTTCATTTGAAAGTTGATATTAACTGATTTTAGAGACCTGCTTAGAGTCGCTGACAGACACCTGATTCATGAGTATCTCTGAATAGTTGGCCCTTGAGCTGCTCTTGTAAAATATTAATGTTTGAAAAATGACCACTGCTTATGGAATTTAAAAAATTTTCCAGATTCATTTAAAAAAAGAAAAAATTACATTTCTCCTCATTGGGGTCTATTCTTGCCTTTATTGATATGGAAAAAAGTCATCCATAGGATGCTTTATCACGTCACAGTAAAGCCATCTGGGGACCAGCATGCAGTCATCTGGGGGCATCCTTACTGTCCACCAAGAGTGGCATCCAGAGAGCTGCTCTCATTTATTCCCCGATATCTCCGTTCTCCAGGCCCTTCCAGCCGAGCCAATTACTGACGTCATCCTCCGGTTCATTTCCCTTTGCAAGTGGTGAGAGCACAGCATGAATGCTGCCCTGTGAGGATGATTATGCTATCAGCCTGCTGCTCTAAAAGACGATAAAACAGGAATTTGAGAAGGAGTTGGTGGCAAAAAAGGGTGTAAAACATAAGAACATCATACTTTTTCATATAAGTGTGTGTGCACACTTCTTAAGAGGAAAACTTAATACACACTGAGATATTGAAGGTCCAGATGCCAGACCTGTGGGGTTAACTGTGGTTTCTGGGTGCTGTGACTGTAGGTTGGTTTTTTTCATTGTACTTTTCTGATTTCCAACTGTAGGGCATTGAGCAGATACTGCTTTCATAATAAGGAAAAATTATTATTTTAAACTTGATGAAATTATGACAACTCAAAACATGGGATGGCACTAAATTCTACTTAAAGGTGAATTTATAATCTTAAATATGTCAGGAAAGAAAAAAGGCTAAAAATCAATGATATAAGTAAGAAAGAAGCTGGAAAAACAACAGCAACTTATACCTGAGGAAAGCAGAAGGAAAGAAATAACAATCAGAGGAGCACAAAATAAAGGAAGAGAAAAGAAAACCCAACAGAGAGACAGCAACCAGCACTGACACCGTGAAGAAAGAAAACAGACGAACAGCGCAAGACTGGACGGGGCGGGCAGAGGACACATAATCGCCAGTGTGGGGTGAAGGCGTGTGTTAACACACATCCTGTAGGCGCGAAAGGACCAATAAGGTGGCTCTGTGAAGCACTCTATGCAAATAAATTACATAGTTTTACGAAATGGAGAATTCTGAGAAAAGTACAACATACCAAACTGGACACATGAAGAAACGGAAAATCTTAATAGTCCTGTATCTATTAAAAGATTGAATCTTTAGTTAAAAATAACCCCACAAAAGAACTTCAGGCCTAGGTGGATTCACCTGACGTCTAAGGAACATTTAAGGAAGAAACAAACGCCCACCATACAAAACATTTCTGGAGAACAGACACAGTGACAGTGACCACAAGCTTTGTGAGGACAACACAGTGCTCATTTCAATGCCTGATGAGGACGCTGAAAGACGGGAAGGCTGCAGGCCAACCCCTCTCATAAACGTCAATACAAAACTTCTAAACAAAACATTAACCGTTTGATCGTAGTGATATAAAGTATTCAATCAATATTAACATCAACAGATCATGAAAACGTGTAGCAAACTAGAAATGTAAGGGAAATGTGAAATGCGATAGAGGGTGAGAAAATCCTGCAGGGACACTGCACGTGAAGCCCTCACCCTGCTGCTTCCCTGCCAGAGGCCCTGGCGATGCACCAAGAGGAGGGAAAGTGTCAGACCTCACGGGGGACGTCAGCTACAGACGGCACCACTGTGAGTCCAGAAGGCCCCCAGGCCCTACAGACAGGCTGCCTGGGAGCCTGCGGACACAGAAGCAGGACGCGAGGGCGGCAAGGAGGACGCCCACCCGCATGGCAACCAGGGTCGCAAGATAACGCCGGCGAGTGCCGACCCTGGCAGAGACCATCAACCGCAGGGACCCCACCGGGAACTGGAACCGCAGCCCCAGAGCAGCAGGGAGCCTCACTGTCCCTGGGCCTCCCCGTCACGAGGGCTCCGCAGAGGCCGAGGCAGGGGCGCCCACGCTGCCCTGGGGTCAGCAGACGTGGCACCCGAGTCTCCACCTCAGCTCATGCCCCTGCGGCACTCCCAGGGCTCACGGCCCCGGAGGTGGGGGAGTCCTTCTGCTTCTGGACAGCACGGCACCGTCCGGGACGCTCACCACGGGCTCGTGCAGGAGCGGTGGGCAGGAGGCAATGGCTGGGGACATCCGGCTCCCGGGGCCAGAGGTCACACGGCCACCCTGCTCTTTCCACGTCTTGTTCATGGTAACTGACAGGACTAATTACTTGATCTGAAGAAATACTCATCACTCAATGACCTTTCGACTACGTATTTGGTGCTTGAGTCTCTCATTTTCTCACAGATGAGGGACAGCGGTTACTGCAGGAGGACTTCACCACCCTAATCGCGTGCCAGCTGACATGGGCTCACATCCACCTCAGCAGCTGGTGCTTAGAGGCCTTTTCCCCAAAGGAGACATCTTCGTGTCTGTTTCCTAAGTACAACATCTTGATGCGACTTAGCGTGGAGAATATCCAGTTAACTCACACAGACACGGTTCAACATTTCTTTTGAAAAACAGTAATGCATGTTAATACCTAGATATGATATGCAGGCATTACAGTCGATACAAAGATCTGTTTATTTTCCTCTTTTAACATTTCCAGCATAACCTATAGATCACTGGGCAATGGCTACACATAATTGAACATAATTTTTTTAAACATCTTTATGGGAGTATAATTGCTTTACAATGTTGTGTTAGTTTCTGTTGTATAACAAAGTGAATCAGCTATACATATACATATATCCCCATATCTCTTCCCTCTTGCGTCTCCCTCCCACCCTCCCTATCCCACCCCTCTAGGTGGTCACAAAGCACCGAGCTGATCTCCCTGTGCTATGCGGCTGCTTCCCACTAGCTATCTATTTTACAGTTGGTAGTGTATATATGTCCATGCCACTCTCTCACCTCGTCCCAGCTTACCCTTCCCCCTCCCCCATCCTCAAGTCCATTCTCTACATCTGCGTCTTTATCCCTGTCCTGCCCCTAGGTTCATCAGAACCATTTTTTTTTTAGATTCCACATATATGTGTTAGCATACGGTATTTGTTTTTCTCTTTCGGACTTGCTTCACTCCATATGACAGACTCTAGGTCCATCCACCTCACTACAAATAACTCAATTTCATTTCTTTTTATGGCTGAGTAATAATCCATTGTATATATGTGCCACATCTTCTTTATCCATTCATCTGTTGATGGACACTTAGGTTGCTTCCCTGTCCTGGCTATTGTAAATAGAGCTGCAATGAACATTGTGGTACATGACTCTTTTTGAATGATGGTTTTCTCAGGGTATGTGCCCAGGAGTGGGATTGCTGGGTCATATGGTAGCAGTTTTTTAAGGAACCTCCATACTGTTCTCCATAGCGGCTGTGTCAATTTACATTCCCACCAACAGTGCAGGAGGGTTCCCTTTTCTCCACACCCTTTCCAGCATTTATTGTTTGTAGATTTTTTGATGATGGCTATTCTGACCGGTGTGAGGTGATACCTCATTGTGGTTTTATTTGCATTTCTCTAATAACTAGTGAGGTTAAGCAGCTTTTCACGTGTTTGCCAGAAACCTGTATATCTTCTTTGGAGAAATGCCTATTTAGGTCTTCTGCCCACTTTTGGATTGGGTTGTTTGTTTTTCTGATATTGAGCTGCATGAGCTGCTTGTATATTTTGGAGATTAATCCCTTGTCAGTTGCTTTTAAAAAGAATAGAACGTAGCTGTTTGGCTGGGTTACATGCAGAACTCCGAGTAATGTAACATAATTTATAAAAATATGGAAAAATGATAAACTTGACCATTTATAACAGTTTCCACCCCAAACATACCAGACCTTTTCATGATTCTTCATTCTCTAAAATTAAATCGTTCCTCTTGTTTATGAGCCAAACTTTTCTTACCAGTTCAAATCTCAAGTGCTTTATAAGACTTCCCAAGGTTAGCTTCTCCATCCGCTGTGTTCCTGTGGTGCTTGGTCTCTATCGCTAATAACACTTAGTTCTGAATGACAAAGTCTGTTACTGATTTCATTCCACTCCGTAACCTCTAAGCTCTACAGCAGTAAGGGGTGTGTTATCGTCACGGTTGTTCCTCCAATGTCTGACACACAAGGCTCAAACAAATAGCTCGTTATCTCAGAACCAGCCACGGTGCAGAAAGAGACAGTGCAATCAGGGCACAGAACCCATGTGTTCTGGAAGTCAAGAGCAAAAGCTGCTTATTTATCGTTTCCACAAATATGAACCAACTGTCTTTTGGAGACTGAAGTATGGCTACACGTGGTGCGTTTAAATCTGCTGATCATCAGAGTTACTGCTCGGTATTCATACAAACAGAAAGGACTCTCATAGTCAGGCTTTCTCTCTCCCAGTCAGATAGATTAGGGTGAACTTAGGTAGGAAGTCTGGGTCTCTTGACTTTTTACTAACAGGCAGTTCCTTGGGCTGTCAATGAGTTAATCCAAGTCTCACACGCAGCCAATGGCTTCTAAGGCCCAGGACACAGCAGGGAGCAGGGTGTAAGGTCACCTTCACAAGGTCAGCCTCTGGACACAGAGGAGACCCATCACCCTGGCTCTACCATGACCAACTGCTACTTCACACCGGATGCTTTTGTTGCAAGTACTCTCCTGTTTGGCTCTGATTACCTTGAGATTAAGAATCTGACTGGCTGTGAAAATGCAATGGAATTTACATTCAAAATTCGCAAGATTCTTGTGCTACCTCATTATTTTAGGATACAGATGGTGTCAAATCCTAAAAGTCACTGCCAAGACGGATGTCAAGGAGCTTACCACTTATGTTTTCTTCTAGGAGTTTTATGGTTTCAGTTCTTACATTCAGGTCTTAAATTTATTTTGAGTTCGTTTTTGTGTATGGTGTGAGACAGGGGTCTAAGTTTCATTCTTTTGCATGTGGCTGTCCAGTTTTCCCAACACCATTTATTGAAGAGACTGTCCTTTCCCCATTGCACAGTCTTGGCTCCTTTGTTGTAAATTAATTGACCATATATGTGTGGGTTTATTTCTCGGCTCTCTATTCTGTTCCATTGGTCTATGTGTATGTTTTTATGCCAATATCACACTGTTTTGATTACTGCAGCATTGTAATATAGTTTGAGGTCAGAAAGCATGTTACCTCTAGCTTTGTTCTTCTTTCTCAAGATTGCTTTGGCTATTCAGGGTCTTTTGTGGTTCCACACAAATTTTAAGATTATTTGTTCCATTTCTGTGAGAAATTCCCTTGGAATTTTGATAGGGATTGCACTGAATCTGTAGATTGCTTTGGGTAGTATGGACATTTTAACAATATTAATTCTTCCAATCTACGAGCATGAAATATCTTTCCATTTATTTACATTTTTCATTGTCAATTTCCTTCATCAATGTCTTATAGTTTTCATGTATAGATCTTTCACCTCCATTAAATTTATTCCTACCTAGGAACTTTATTCTTTTTGATGCAATTGTAAATTGGGCTGTTTTCCTAATTTCTGATAGTTCATTGTTAGTGTAAAGAAATGAAACTGATCTTTGTAAACTGATTTTGTACCCTGCAACTTGACTGAATTCATTTGTTCATTCTAACAGGTTTTTTTGGGGGGGGAGTCTTTAGGGTTTTTTATATATAAAACCATGTCATCTGCAAGGAGAGTCAGTTTTACTTCTTCCTTCCTGATTTAGAGGACTTTTATTTCTTTTTCTTGCCTAATCGCTCTGGCTAGGACTTCCAATACTACGCTGAATAAAGCGCCAAGGGTGGACATCTTCATCTTAAATAATTTCCCACCTTCTTTTCTCAGTATCTCTTTATGGAATGTCTATTAGTTGAAGAGATATTAATCAATAAGTTTTATTAGTTGAAGAAATATTAATCAATATCCAAAGAAGTATTCATAATCTGTTCTATTATTGTAATGCATTTGCTTCACAATAAGCTAAGGTGGTGTACGGGTTTACCAAGATCTAAATATTTCTCTAATCCAAGTTTCTTACGAATATGTGCCAACAATGGTTTGGAAATTAAGTAAATACTTTAAGAAAATAAATGGCAATCCGAACAAATGTGGGTTTTCTTTTTTTTATAAAGACAGGTTAAAGAGCTGTGCAGACTCCACTGGTAAATTATTTCCACATTAATATTCTGACCCACATAGTCCTTGGTCAATCACACATCTAAAGCTATGCTACCTCACTGCACTGTGACTGAGAGGAATCCAGGTTATCAGGTGTGTGTGCCAATAACATGCCAAAGAAACAAAAACATGAGCATACAAAATAGTCTAGTCTTCTAGAAACAATCTAGGCCTTTTTAGGTGCTCTAAGAATGCATGAACTCTTTTCCGTGTCTAGCCTTTTATGTCACCTTGTTGACAGTGCATGGCAGAGGCAGCTGGTCTAACTGAGGGTTCTCGACTCACTGAGAGAAAAGAGTGGCTCAGAATGACACCACCTCTACTGTCCCTCAGATGCCCCCAAGTAACCTGTGAGAAAGGAAAGGCTTTCACACAATTACATGTCTTAAGTCTCATTTCAATAAATCACCGGGACAAGAATGAAAGCCTGCTAACTCTGAGTCTGGCTTTGCTGCGCCCTTGAAAGAGTATGATGTGTATGGAACGTGGCCCGGGTCAGAGAATCTCTGCTGAGAGCCTGCCGAGGACTCTACCTTGACTCCGGTGGCCTCTGCTGAAAACTGCACCTTATTAGTCAAACAAGCTAGAATGCCTGCTGTGCCCTGCACCTGGGAAGCTCAGAGAAATCACGCATCAGGGTTTCTTCAGCCCAGACAGAGCCAGTGAGATCTGAAGATGGATCTGCCTTAGAACTGCGGCCGAAAGCTGTCAAAGCTCGTTGAAAGGATGGTTGACACATCAGAACCGTGCATTTAGCTCATGCTTCCAAACGTTAACATGAAGTTCATAACTATTTCAACCAGACTTTGCTATCAGAAAACTAATCATAATAGCTTTCCATCGAAATGACTTGATTTTAATGACTTTGCAGCTCCATCTGAACACAAAAACCATGTCAATACAGTCAACCACTTGTGATTATACGAGGAGAGAGGACTGCTCCTTCTCTGCAGGCTGTTTTTATAAATAATTACGCAACTCGGTTCATCAAATATTGACTGAAGACTTAACACCAGCAGGCGCCGGTGCCTCAGGGAATTAAGAGCTGGCAGCGCTCACGTTTGCACAAGCTTCGCACAAACCCAATCTAATTGGCACAGCAAGCGTGTGGTGTGCGAGTGCAGGATTATTACCCCATCAGGTGGCCAAGGAAACTGAGGCTCAGGGAAGTAAGGGAGACGGCACCCACAGTCAACAGCGGGGCGGCAAACCCGGGGCCCTTCCCGCCCACTCTGCCACCTGCCACGTCGGAGCTCCGTCCCCCAGGGGCTGGAGGTGAGGATGCAAGAGCAAGGAAGTTACAGAAACAACCAGATACCGGATGGAAGGCAAAGGGAGGGGGCACTTGTGTGTCGTGGTGGGGGGCGGGGTCAGGGAGGCCAAGAGAGGACGTGCGGAGGGCAGGATCTGGACGGAGGAGAGGTCCCCACGCTGGAGGGACCGAGCAGCGGGCAGAGGCTAGAAGGAAGCTGGAGCCTTACCCGACCCGATCCCGCCCGGCTGGCTGGAGGGGGAGGCAGATCAGCAAAGGGGGTGACCGCAAGCGTGGCAGGTCTCAGACGGACACAGGCGACGTGTGTGAGGTCAGCGAACGGGAGCCCCTGCACCAACCAGCACAGAGCTGGGCCCCAGCAGGACTGACTCGCAAGAACATGAAAGGCAGGAGCAGAAGGGAACCCCTGGGCTACTTCAGCAGGCAGGGGCAGAGGTCACAGGAGGAGATCCAGGGCGACGGGACGAGCCTGAATGAGCCCTGACAGAGGCAGAGGCACCAGGCAGAGGGGCTCCGTGTCCCAAACTCACTCCCCGCCCCGCCAGTGCCCCACTGTGCCCTCTGACGAGAGCCAGCCAGACGGGGGGGTCTCGCTTCCCGTTATAAACAGCACTGCAGGGAGCAGCTGTAAGCGAGAAAGGCACCGAAGAGGTGGGGCCACGGGGACCCTGAGAGTGAGCCACCGCGGTGACGGTGACGGTGACGCGCCGGGGAACTGCGCCACAGACCTGAGTGAAGGAACTAAAACCAAAGGCAAGTCAGATTTCGTAGGAAATCTGGAAAAGGAAGACATCTGCAGAGGAAGATCCAAAACAAGCTCCCAGCAAGGAAAAACAGGGAAACAGCCCAGACAGCAAGCCGTGGGACTGTGTAAGAAAGACACCCGGAAGGGCTTCCCTGGTGGCGCAGTGGTTGAGTGTGCCTGCCGATGCAGGGGACACGGGTTCGTGCCCCGGTCCAGGAAGATCCCACATGCTGCGGAGCGGCTGGGCCCGTGAGCCATGGCCGCTGAGCCTGCATGTCTGGAGCCTGTGCTCCGCAACGGGAGAGGCCAGAGCAGTGAGAGGCCCACGTACGGCAAAAAAAAAAAAAAAAAAAAAAAGAAAGAAAGACACCCGGAGGGACAGGGGCACCTCTCAGTCGCTGAAACCACAGATCCAAAAACAGATGCCAGATTGCTGGCACCCAGCAAGCAATGAACATAACTGTTACAACAACTAAAGTAACGTATAACATCATAGCTATGTTATACTCAGTTATAAAAAGGCAGGTATCTTCAATACAGACATAAATCCTGGAAAAGGCACAAAGAGAGGAAGTAGTTCCGGGCGTGTGCGATTATAAAATGCTTCAGATGTTGAGTGTACTTTATTGCAGGGCCACAGCCCAGGGAAGAGGAAAGCAGACAACCAGCCAGCAGCGAGGGAAGCGACCAGGCGTCTGACCAGGCTTCCCCCATGTTCTCACAAGGAGAACAAGGACATTGGGAAGAGCTGACACACGACTCTGACAGTGCAGCGGGACCAGGTCGCAGTGCATCCCTGGACTGTGGAGCCGGCCAGTATTCTCAGGTCCAGGGTGGCGCCTGGGTCAGAGCACCCCGAGACGGTGCTGAGTCTCGAGCCCACAGCCCTGGAGGCCCTGGGATGGGGACGGGGACGGGAGGAAGTGACTTCAAGGAGTGAATTCTGGCCTAACTGTGCCCTCTCGGAGCGGCAGCTGAAGGAGCAAAGGGCAGAGTGTGGAGGAGGCCGGGCACCCTCACAGGTGGCGCGGGGCTGTAGCAGCGGAAGGAGAAGAAAGTCGTGCATTCCAGACTCTGCCCAGGTGTTCACTCTCTAGGGCGTGGGAGCCCTCCTGGTGGTGACGTTTACCAGGGGAGCCCAGCACGTGCAGGTGGGGGAACTCTGTGGAGGTGGCTCCTGAAACGCGGAGATGACCTAATTACAGAGTCTCAGCCCTCATCAAACTTGGCCGTCTGCAAAAAGTTCATAAAGTATGTTATGATAGCCAAAAAAAACCCAAACAAACAGTGGTGCCATCATGAAATCCAGAGATCAATACTGGAAGAGGTCACAGAGAAATGTAAATAGTTATATAAGACATTAATAACAGATCGATGTACAGATTGGTAAACGTGGGACTCACTCATTCATGACTAAGAAGCGCTTCTGGAAAAAGAAAAAAGAAACCAGATGGGTCGGGTTCCTCCGACCCAGGTGCAGTCCCCACTCCGTGGGCGCCCAATGACTCCTGGGATGGCCCTTCAGCTCCGCGCGGCTCTGCAATGCCCATGTGGCCCCAGGGAAGGTGCGGATGAGGGCAGGGACCCCCAGCCGTCCTGCTGACAGGGATGGACGCTGCAGCTACCCAACGGCCTGCAGAGAGGCATGAGGAAGCCCCCACGGTGAAGGCCCATCCAGCCCACGAGTCAGCGGGGCAGCCGCTGAGGAACGCAGGTCGGGGAAGATGGGTGAGCAGAAGCCAAGAAGAGAGCCGTGGATGTGGAACATGGTCCATCACATACAGGGCTTCTAAGCCGTCAAGAAAAGTAACAGGTAACTAAAGAAAAAGTGCAGGATTTAAAAAGGAAAATCTATTTTAAAAAGATGGATCTGCACCTTGTTCTAACAAAATATATCTCAGATGGGTCAAACATTTCATATAAAAATATAAAAACAGGAGCCATACAAGGGTGCTTGTGAGTATTATTTGTCCCTCTGGGTGTCGCCATCTGTTCTGCTCATTCTACTGGGGTGATCTTTTCTTTTCTTACTGATTTGTAATATCTTGTTATATGGTAAGGAAGCTAACTTTCATCTACTGTGGAATGTGCAAATATCATCTCCTATTCTGTCCTTTGCTTCTGAACCTTGTTTACAGTGCCCTTTGCCATAAAGAAAGTTTGAATTTCTTCACAGTCAAACCTGTCATTTAGGCTCTTAGGCTTAGAAAGAATTTCCCTAACGCAGTTTTCTCACATGAAAATGTAAGATATATGTTGTCCAACTAATTAGCTAAAATTTAAAAGATTGAAAATGTCCAGGCAATGGAAGAAAGGGAATTTCCTTAGACTGTCTTCAGGAATGAAAATTGGAACAGCTTTCTGAAAGACAGTTTGTTATTATGTCTTCAAATTTAGAAACACATGTACTCTTACGCTTAATATTTCCACTTCCAAGAGTTTATATTCAGGAGATAATCAGACTATTGAATGTATGTACCACGTATGTACAATGACGTTCATGTGCAAAGTGCTTATTGAGCACCAGGGAAAGTTCTAGATGTCTTTCAATGCAGGGGAGGGGAGCCTAGTTATAAACAAGTTGCTTTCATAAAATAGATTTCAGCTACTTTTAAAAAATGATATAAATATATCTATATGCACTGAAATGGGAAAAAACCTCCAAAATACATTAAGTGGGGAAAGTGGTTTATAATGCAGTATATATAATATGGTACAACTTTTATAAAATCTGCGCATGCATATACAACATGCACAGGGGAGAGGTTTCAAAAGATGTTTACTGAGGGTCTCAGCCTGGTGGCCTTAGGTGATGTTTTACTTCCTGTGCGTTTTCTGTAATGCTTGACTTTTCTATAGTGTTTCTGTGGTCAAGAAAAACAAAATATTTTTCTTAAAAAAAAAAAAAAAAAGGTTGGAGTAACAGAGAAGAAAAGGCCCTCTTTCCTAGAGGCTGGC
Organism: Mesoplodon mirus; assembly: GCF_964341445.2. Taxonomy (NCBI): domain Eukaryota; kingdom Metazoa; phylum Chordata; class Mammalia; order Artiodactyla; family Ziphiidae; genus Mesoplodon; species Mesoplodon mirus. The sequence goes on from NC_138996.1 coordinate 29,817,204, forward strand.
CTGTTTTTTAGTTTATAAAACAAACTGAGGTTCTTATTTCTGTGTAAAATGTGTAAATGTAAAGTTTCTGTGTAGAGGTTCCAGAACTTCACCTACTGGCAGCGGCAGGCAGGAACTCCTGCCTTTTCATTACGAAAAAAGGACCTCTGCAAAGCTGCTATGACAGAAGGATGCAAATGTCTGCAGAGGAGGGACGCACCTTTGGCTGCATGGGGTCTGGCTCCAAGGACAAGTGCCTGCTGATAAGAGATGAGACACTGAAAGCTGGAAACGGGAGGCAGAGAAGGACAGCTAGCAAGAATACTTAATTAAGGAAAACAGGAGAAGATGGTGTAGAAAGTGGTGGCTGTGAAAAGCAGGTTTCAAACCAGGTAAGTGTACCTGAACTGTCACTCGCCAAGATCACCTACGTTCTCAAAAACGTGCCTGCAAGACATGGGGCAGCGCTGCTGACGGCTCACTGCCAGAGCCAACACTGAAATGATAAGACCATAGTCACGATTCTGTTTCTAAAGGGACACGGGTGGCTTATGGCTCTCTGTTGAAAGGCTGAATTCTTGGTTCAGCTACTAAAGGTGAAGGGTGGAAGGAAGCCCGTGAAGATGGTAAATGAGCCATAGAGATGCAAACGTGAAGGACAAATTCTGTTACAAAACCGATGGACCAGGAGGCTGGCTAAGTACAGACCATTCCTACTGGAAGGGACATGAAAGCACTGAAGGTCCACAGAGGTTAAAGAGGGGACTTGCCGGAGAAGACCAGACATTCATAAGAGAAACGGAGGGAGTCATTTCAGTCACAGTTAAGACACATCAGTTATTGGAATAAGACAGTTTCACATCAAAAGAAAACCAAAGTCTTAACAGGGAAAGGCAGAATTGCACCCAGTTCTCAACGTGGATCCTCAGTCCAGTGTAAGTATGAAGGAGATACGTTTGTCAACCTGTGAGTCGTTGACGACACCAGTCCCCACATTGTGCTGTCACCAGGAGCTCACACAGAGGAGCGTCCACAGGACTGTCAGTCCTGCACAGGGTCCCGGACAGACCGAGCAGCGCCATGGGCAGGCGGCAGGTGTGAAGACCCCGGTGTGCCTGGGAAGGAGCCCCTGCAAACCCAGGTGGAAGCTGCCAACATCAAACTCAGAAGAGATGCCTCATATGAAATGTGAATTTCTTTGTAACTGGAGCACCTGAGACAATGCTTGGAACAACAGTGTAGATTTGCACAGCTGCAGAGCTCACAAAGGACTTTCACAGCCCTTAAAAATGTTACTCCTGGGCTTCCCTGGTGGCACAATGGTTAAGAATCCGCCTGCCAATGCAGGGGACATGGGTTCCAGCCCTGGTCCGGGAAGATCCCACATGCCGCGGAGCAACGAAGCCCGTGCGCCACAACTACTGAGCCTGCGCACATAGAGCTCGTGCACCGCAAGGAAGAGCAGCCCCCGCTCGCCACAGCTAGAGAAAGCCTGTGTGGGGCAACGAAGACCTGACGCGGCCAAAAAGAAATTTAAAAAAAATTATGAATTCAAATTTATCCAAAAAAAAAAAAAAAAGTCACTCCTGCTCTCAGTCCATGTCAGGGGAGCCGGGGCAGAGGGGAGGTGGGCAGCCAGGCAGCCGGTGCCCTCCTTCAGCCAGGACCCAGCTCTTGTCACCGTCACCTTCAGGGGGTGAAAACCGAGGCCACCTGGAAGGGTGCCCCAGTCTCCCTGCCCAGGCACGACACCCACTGAGAGCGGTACCGGGCGGGGCGACCGGAGCAGGCCCTGAGGTGAGGAGGGGTGAGCCTTGGGTGTCACCAGACCTGCCGCCCCTCACGGGCCGAGGGAGGAGACGCAGGACTCGGCGGCCGCAGACGGGTCAGCCGACCGGGAAGCCTCTTCCTTCCCAACTTCTTAAGGAGTCACTACTGAACTGGCTTATTGGTGCTGGGCATTCAAATGGACATCAACAGTGGACACAGTCATCTCTGGACTTTTTCTTCTTTTCCGACTCCAGTCCTCACGCTCTCTTTGCTTACAGTGCCACCAATAAGACTGCGGAGCCCTCCCGCTCTCAGCCTTGTGGGTCTGCACGCCTCACGCCCCGCCAGTCCCGGCTCAGGCGTCCCTCTTCCTGTCCCAGCCCCCTATCGAGCCCTAACGACCCCCGACACATGCCTCCCAGCTGAGCACGGTGGCCTCTCAGGCCTCTCTGAAGGGTCTCTCATTTTATTTTTTTATTTTTTAAAAAACTTTTTGGCAGATTGATTAATTAAGATTGATTTCTGCTTTGGGTCTTTGTTGCTGTGCACGGGTTTTCTCTATTTGTGGTGCGCAGCTTCTCATTGCAGTGGCTTCTCTTGTTGCGGAGCATGGGCTCTATGTGCGCAGGCTCAGTAGTTGTGGCTCGTGGGCTCTAGAGCGCAGGCTCAGTAGCTGTGGTGCATGGGCTTAGCTGCCCCACGGCATGTGGGATCATCCCAGGCCAGGGCTGGAACCCATGTCCCCTGCATTGGCAGGCGGATTCTTAACCACTGCGTCACCAGGGAAGCCCAGGTCTCTCATTTTAAACAGTGTCATCAACACTTCCTTCCACTTTGTCACTTCAGACCCCTGAAGCGCCCACCCTGTCAAATGGGTTCACAAAGGGGAAAAATATTAGAGCAACAGTTAAGAAAAGTGAGTTGAGACATTGGAGATGAGTTACAAGTGTTCAAGATAGAAAGATATCAACTTCCCAGCCAGAAGTGCATGAAGGAGTTATTCAAAGCTTTTCTGAAAACCTGGGTCAACGTTTTCGGTGATGTTGACTTAGGGAACTGAGCTCACAGGGCCTCTTGAGAGAAAGGACCACTTCTTAAAGCTGAGACCTGTCCCCAGCGGGGGAGAGCCATGTGGCCACCGGGCACATGGTGGGCATCGAGGAACCCAGGCCCACCTGCTGTGGGACAGACACACATGGGGCGGGGGCAGCAGTGGGGTTCAGGTGTGAGGTCAGGGCAGAAGCTTGAGTCAGAACGGCAGAGCAAGGTGGACACGTCACCCTGTGACCTTAGGGATGGAGCTGACATCCTGCAAGAAGACCCCAACCTCCCTTCCCAGTCCACTCTCTCCTTTGAGGGAGACGGTGGCCCACCACACCTTCCTTGACCACAGCCTCTGGGAGAAGGTCCTTGGAACCTGTGTGCTCCCGGGAACCAGAGGACAGAAAGAGGGACATGAAAGGGATGGCCTGCCAAGAAGCAACTGCAGAAACGTAACCTGGGACCTGCTGGAGCCAAAGGTACAATGAAAGTCGCCGGGGATGTGCAGGTTACCATGGTAATTAGAGGGATGTGTCCCAGGCACCGACTCCCCGTCTCTCTGCTTCACCCTGACCACTGCTTACCTGCTAGAGCAGAGTGGCACCAGGCCACCCCAATGCCTTCCTGGAGGCGGTGACACTGGGACTTGAGGGCCAGGAAGAATGACTACCACAGGGACGTGTGTCCAGCTGCTGAGACGCTTTCCCATCTCCTGGAAGGATGTCCCTCTAGCTTGGCAATGCATTCAGTCAAGGGCACCCAGAAGGTTCTCGGCTGGGATCCTGCCCAAAGACCCGCCCGGGAGGCACAGGCAGCAGAGCTCACTGTGGGCAACAGCCCCGGAATGAGTCCGCATTTTTTTACTGAATATACTAAGTACACAACGGAGTATGTCACCAAAGTAATTTATCTTTATAAGAACATAGCTTAATTTTTGAATGAAATAATCTATTTATCCAATAATTATATTCCCAAGATTTTCAACAGAGCTTGAATAGATGACTATATTACTGCTTAGCTATCCCATTTTTGGTTTTATGGTTTCTGACGCTTTAATTAGGAAGTCAAAAAGATCAATCTACTAGAAAATCATATTTTCTTGATATTCAAGTTAAGGTTTATGGTACAGAGTTTCTTAGTTTTTACTTGTTAAAAATCAACTGGGGAAAATTTTTATCTGAAAATTCCAAATTCCCCTTAAGGAAGTTCCGAAATGATGAATTAAAAGGGGAAAAAACTACCATTTGACTTTTTTTTTTTTTTGCGGTACGCGGGCCTCTCACTGTTGTGGCCTCTCCCGTTGCGGAGCACAGGCTCCGGACGCGCAGGCTCAGCGGCCATGGCTCACGGGCCCAGCCGCTCCGTGGCATGTGGGATCTTCCCGGACCGGGGCACGAACCTGTGTCCCCTTCATCGGCAGGCGGACTCTCAACCACTGCGCCGCCAGGGAAGCCCTACCATTTGACTTTTTAAGGTAAGAATGTAACGTGCAGCCTTCTGCACCGCCACCAGAGCACCTGACCCTTGATCTTCCTTCACTCACAAAACATCCAACCGCAAAAGCAAATATCATCATTCAATTTTCCACAAGAGATGCAACATAAGTTATTTCCATCATTACAAAGTTGATATACAATGTCAGAAATTTTGAAAAAATTGTAAAATCAAGAAAAAAAGTCCTACTTAACAAGAGAAGCACTTTCACATTTGGATGTATTAACGCCAGACTTCTAACTTGCTAACAAATGGGGCTGCGATCACATTCCAGCCTTAAGTCTCCTCCCAGCCTGAGCTTTTCCTGCTGTGGATCTTACAGGCATCTCTGATGACTGCAGACCACACGGCAGTGAGACGCTCACCCCCATTAAAGCTCAGATGGAGTCATGACCCTGGAAGACCCCGAAGGCTGTCAGCGGTCTTACCTCCTGCGTCTTCGCCGCTGGAGGTGCTCTCGGGACTTGAGCAGCTGGGGGCCTCGGGCGGAGGAGGGACCCACCCCTCAGGAGGCAGGCCCACGGTGTAGAGCCGTCGCGCAGGCTGGACCCGAGTGTCACCACCTGCAGGAAAAGGCAGGGACAGATGCCATCAGACGTCTACTTGCCGAGCAGCTTCTCCAGCCACGTTCACTGAAGATGGGTAGCCAGAGCCGTAAATACTGATGTCAGTCAGCCAAGCATTTTGCCAGCAGAGCCACTAAGCTCTACACCCAGCCACGAACAAGGGGTGAGCTATGATTATTTAAATTCACATTAAGTTACTTATTATGTAAACTTCTGGGGTTTTATAATATGGTATAAAAACATAACTAATTCATGAATAAGCAGCAGAAAATAAAAAGACTCCACGTAACACACCCGAATGACCACAACACGAATCTCAACATTTTGGTGCATAACCTTCTGGACCTTTTTCCCTCTATATGCTAACAACACGTATGCACTGTGTGTGTCTGTACACACCCACACACAGACACACACACGTCTTAATGGGATCACGCTGCACATATTTTATCATTATACACGTATATATTATATGTATAATATCATTCAAAAGTGAATGTGATAAAATATTAAGATACATTTAAACTTACATACTCTTAAAGGCTACATGATATTCCATGTTATTGGCAAATTTAACTATAATTTAACCACTGTCCTAAATTTTGCATAGGAAGGTTGATTCTAAATTTTCACTATTACAAGCAGCTGCTATGACCATCCTGGTTGTACGTAACTTTGCACAACTGACCACAGGGTTCCTCTAAACAAATTCCTGGAAGTGGGCCTGCTGGTCTGCACCGTGCAAAGAGGCAGCTTCCGGTGCTGCTCCCCAGGCTCTCAACACTGGGGAGAATAGACACTTTAATCTTCATGTTCTCATTCAAGATATGGCAAAGTAACCTTTATCCAACACAAGTGCATATCCCAATTAGTCTTTCTCAGAAAAAATGAATATTTTACTTTAAAAACAATGACAAGGACTGAGCAAAATCACTAATGCACATGTAACAGAACGTGTGGGTTGCGAGACATTTAAATTGTAAAAGCTTTGGAATGTTTTCAAATTCTTCTGCCATCAATATACTTCACTTTTGTGAAGCTAAGAGGCAAGAATGTAGTTCTTATGTTAATCTGATCCATCCGGTTGATTAACGACTGTGTCGTTACCGCCAGGATCAAGGGCAGAGCAGGGACGTGCTTCCAGGCAGACCATCCCCTGTCGGGTGACATCAACATTTGATCATTTTTCACAGAATACTTTTGGGAGCTTTTAATCAGCAAACAGAACTTGGAAACACTACTGCTCACTTAAGTATCAGGATGAATACAGGCGGCGCCGTGGACCTGAGGCAGGAAATGACTCCTGTGATGAAGGGCAAGGATGCACCTGAGGGCAGAGCTCTTCCGGATGCTCCCTTGCCGAGCACGCACTCATCTGAGGCCAAGCCTGCGGGCTGAGGAAGGCAATCTGCTGTCTGTGTCAGGGTGGCCAGGCGCAGAGCGCAGCTTCCCGGCCCGGGTTTCCCTGATCTCTTCTGGTAGAAGACGGCTCGTCGCTGGACGGCAGTCAGATGTTGTGTTTCACTGCTCAGGGCTCGGGGCTCAGCACGGCCACAGCATCCCCTTGCCCACACATCGGGCCCGCAGGGTGAGGCTTGGGGATCTGGACGAGGCATGTCAGGACCCCCTTCACTGCTGACAGAGGCCACCGTCTCCCTAGGAACACCGGGCTGGCCGCGAGGCTTCAGAAGAGGCGACTTAATCAGCTCTCCTCTCGTTGGTCGGCTGGCTGAGATCCGAGGTTCATAATTCTCACCCTTTCTGGCTCTGGGTCTGATTTGCAGGACACCCACCTGAGCTTGATTTCATGCCTAACCTCTGACTCCCCCTGCACTGTGCCTGTCCACATGGCCCCCTGCCCACAAGCAGACACGCGCGCCCTCTGCCAGGGCACCGCCACCGAGCCACCCTTGGGATGGCCGCAGCCTTCACAATCGGTGTGTTTGTGTCATGGAGCTCGGGGCACAATGCTGTTTTTTATAATTCTTCTGGGATTACCTGGCTCTTTAAAATATATACAGATATAAAGCAATAACGAAAAATAAGGGTCCAACATGGGCTCTTGGGTGACGGAAATTCACCAAAATGCATACACACGGATTGTTGTGGCCGTTTACAGATCATGCCCTCATCTTCAAGAACAAATGGAACCACCAATGCCCTTTTGAAACAAACAAACAAACAAACAGATGCACTTCTGTAAAGTGAACAAATAGTTATCAGAATCACCATGCTGTGTCCTAACTGTACAAAGAACATTTTCTCAACCTCATCCAAGGACTGACTGACAAAGGCCCCTTTCCTCATTTGGCTGCTTCTTCCAACACTGAAAAAGACTTGGGCACACCTGCAGCTCGGCTTATCGCCAAACTGTGTCCTCCACAAGCATCAAGCTTTCAAGCGAATTCTCAGATGACCTTTACAGAATGTTTCATATGACCTGCACACAACTTTTATTTGTCTATTTGATTGTGATTTCATTGTTTTGCCTTTAGCCAAGATTTCTCTTTTTCTAGCTGCAAATGAATTGTTTTTTCTTCAAAATTCCCAAGACATATTGCTTCAAAAAATATGTTGCTCTTTCAGGGTTAAAAAACACTCAAGAAATAAAGCAGAAACTAATAAAAAAAAAACACTCAAGAAACTAGGGCTAGAGGGAACTTCAAATGACAAAGAGCATGCATGAAAAACCCACAGCTGACACTACACTCAATAGAGAAAGCATGAAAAACACACGGCTGACATCATACTCCATTGAGAAAGCCTGGCTGCTTGCCTCTAAGATTAGGAATGATTACAATTCACATTCTTGCCACTTCACTTCAACATTATACTGAAAGTACTAGACAAGGTAATTAGTCAAGAAAGAAAGGAAGTAAAAGGCATCCAGATTGGACAGGAAGAAGTAAAATATCTCTTCTCACAGATAAGATCTGGTATATAGAAAACCCTGAAAAATCCACATACACAAAAAAATTGTTAGAGCTATTAAGTTTGGCAAAGTTGTAGGATACAAGACCAACATACAAAAATCTGTGTTTCCATATTTAAGATACCACTGTCTAACGCAAGGTCAAAGGATTTATTAGTATTTCCATACACGAGCAATTAATAATCCAAAAAGAAAATAATTCCATTTACAATAGTATCAAAAAGAGTACAATACTTTGGAATAAACTTTTTTTAAGTATAAAATTTATAATGAAAACTACAAAGCATTGTTAAAAGAAATGAAAAATGACTTAAATGGAAAGCTAGACGAAATTCATGGATTGAACAACTTAATATTGTCAAGGTGGCTCTAATCCCCAGTGTTCTGCAAATTCAATGCAATTTGTATCAAAATTCCAACTTCCCTTTTTTTTTTTTCTTCCAGAAATGGACAAGCTGATCCTAAAATTCATATGGAATTGTGAGGGACCCCGAATGGCTAAAACCATCTTGAGAAACAACGAAGTTGGAAGACTCTTACTCTGATTTCAAAACTTATTACAAAGCTACAGTAATTAAAACAGTGTGGTACTGGCATAATGACAGACACAGAGACCAATGGAAGAGGACTGAGAGCCCAGAAATAAACCCAAGCATCTATGGCCAATCGACGTTGGACAAGGGTGCCAAGTGGGGAGAGGACCGTCTCTGCAACAGGTGGTGCCGGGATGACTGGGTATCCAGACAAAGGAATGAATCTGGAACCTTACCTCACACCATATACAAACCTTAGCTCAAAATGGATAAGTTAACTGAAGTGTAAGAGCTAAAGCTATAAACTCAGAAGAAACCTTAGATGTAAAATTTGTGACCTTGGATTTGGCAACAGCTTTTAAATATGACATCAAAAACACAGGCAACAGAAGAAGGAATAGATATAGTGGGCTTAATCAAAATTAAAGTGTCTTATACTTCAAGACACCATCAAGGAAGTGAAATGCTAACCCATGGAATGGGAGAAAATATTTGCAAATCAGGTATCTGATAAAGCTCTAGTGTCCAGATTATGACGACCTCTTACAACTCAGCAACAAAAAGACAAACAATCCAATTACAATATGGGCCAAGGACTTATATACACATTTCTCTAAAAAAGATACACAGATGTCCAACACACACATGAGAAGACACTCAACATCACCAGTCATCAGGGAAATCGGAATCAGAACCACAGTGAGGTGCAATCTCACACCTACTAGGATGGTTATCCTAGTAGGGTAAGAAAACAGAAAATAGCAAGTGTTGGCAAGGGTGTGGAGAAACTGGAACCGCCCCCCGCCCCCACATGGCTGGTGTGATGAAGAATGGTGCAGCTGCTGTGGAAAACAGTTTGGCTGTTCCTCAAAATGTTAAACATAGGAGTACCACATGACCCAGCAATTCCACTTCTAGGTTTATATCCAGAGAACTGAAAACACATGTCCACACAAACACTTGTGCAGGGATGTTCAAAGTGGCATTATTGATAAAAGCCAGAAGTAGAAACAACCCAAATATCTATCAATCGATGAACAGATAAACAAAATGTGGTATATCCACGGAATGGAATATTATTCAGCAGCAAAAAGAAATGAAGCACTGATACTCATTACAATTCAGATGAACCTGGAAAACATGCTAAGTGACAGAAGCCAGACACAAAAGGTCACCTTTTATGCAATTCCACTTGGGCAAAATGTCCAGAATACACAAATCTGTAGAGACAGAAAGCACGGAGGCGTGAATGGGGATGACTGTAATGGATATGGGCTTCTTTTGGGGTGAAAAGAATGTTCTGGAATTAGTGGTGATGGTTACATAACATTGTGAGTATACTAAGAATCACTGAACTGTATATTTTGAAATGGTTATGGTAAACTTTAGATTAAATGAATTTTACCTTTAAAAAATAGGGCTTCCCTGGTGGTGCAGTGGTTGAGAGTCCGCCTGCCGATGCAGGGGACACGGGTTCGTGCCCCGGTCTGGGAAGATCCCACATGCCGCGGAGCAGCTACGCCCGTGAGCCATGGCTGCTGAGCCTGCGCGTCCGGAGCCTGTGCTCCGCAACGGGAGAGGCCACAACAGTGAGAGGCCCGCGTACCGCCAAAAAAAAAAAAAAAAAAAAAAAAGTTGCCGCACGTTGCATGGAGTTTTCAGAAAAAGGCATATAAGTTAGGCTCATTTGCATCTGTGAAATACTAAAACTCTCAGAAATGCCTCCTCTATTTGTTGCCTGAAGCCGTGAGAAAGGGTGTGGGGGTCCTGCCCACCAGACTCCGCCCCACTCCAGGATGCTTGGCGGCCAGAGGGTGCTCTGGAAGGGGAGAAAGCGCGGGGTGTGCAGATGCAGCAACTGGGCGCCCCTCTAGGACCCGGTGAGACTGCCCTGGTCACACCACACCCTCATTAAACACTCCCCCTTAGTTCAGGCCATGGCAGGTGGCCAGTCTACACCGCGCTGCCTTAGACAGCAAGCACCACGTGCAGAGTCTGCAGTCTGAGAAATCACGCGGGTGGAGAGGTCCACCTAGAACACGGGCTGAAACCTGACCTGCGGTCCTCATGGGACCTCTCCTCTGGCCCCATCACCGTGCTGGCTGGGGGGCCAACTCCACCCGGACACTGGCGTCTATCCTGTTCTGTCCTCCGACTGTGCCACAAAGCCGCTGGCACCGGCCACCACAGTGTGATCACCAGTCAGCCCCATGGGTGCCCCACTGCCCATCACAGCTCAGGCTGCAGGCAGCTGGGGCCCACCCCCAGCTCCTGGCGGACGTGATGGAGGCTCCCCGTGCTCAGGGCCCCCTCATCCACTCATACCAGGCATCTGCTCCATGGAACAAGCTTCTGAACCTTCCGTATGGGTCATTTCACGTAATTAATACATTCTGAACCAACTTTACATCAGCATCTTGATTTTTAGTTCAACATCTTCATACTGAACAACATCAGCACCTCACAGCCGCCTGCTGAAATGACATGACTGAACCTGGAGCTTCCGTGGAAAGACACCACCCAGATTATTACTGTTAATGAATAATCACTGTTAAAACCGTCATGTTAGAAGAGGGAAGAAAATGCAAATAAACCCTAAAAGCAAAATTTTTAAAAAGACTAAGAACATGGGTTCAGTCAATCTTGGACAGAAAACCAGGAACGCCCAGGGACGCCTGCTCCTCCTGTAGGCGGCACGTCTTCCCCACGGTTCCCGCCTTGCTAAGCTGTGCTGTGCTTATTCAAAACCACGTGCGTCTCTCGCAGTTGGAACGGGTGTCACGTTAGTTTTCTGGGCAGCATCACAGGTGGGGGCTTAAGCACAGGTGTTCCTTCTCTCCTGGTTCTGGAGGCTGGATGTCCGAGATGGAGGTGTCACAGGGCTGGTTTCCGAGGCCTGTCTCCTTGGTGTGTGGATCGCCGTCTTCTCCCCGTGTCCTCACGCAGTCGTCCTGCCGTGTGTGTCCGGGTCCTGATCTCTTCCTGATCTCCCCAGTCACATTGGACTAGGACCCACCCTAATGGCCTCGTTTCATTTAATCACCTCTTTAAAGGCCCCGTCTCCAAACACAGTCAACATCTTGAGGTCAGGGCTTCAGCATATGAATTATGGAGGATACAATTCAGCCCATGACAGTATGGTCTTCGAAAGGTAAAACCGCATTAAATAGCAGCCACTATTCCTTAGTGTTACTCCAGGGGTAGGAGTCCATCCTACACCTGGCAGGCTCTCTGTCAGAACAGCAGCAGGTGCGCCAGAGAGTGGTGGTCCTGGGGGGATGCCACATGGGGGTCAGAGCATCCCAACCACGCCGAGGCACATGAGGACACAGAAAGGGAACTCGGCAGCCCCGGGTCCATCCTGCAGGACAAGCTTATGGAGCCCCCCATTCTGGGGGGGAAACGCTTTCCCCTCGTCTACAGGCATCAGCCATCTCATGGGTGAAACAGGCGTGGGTATGATTATTTCTGGAGATCCAGCCTGTGGGCAGCAGGCATGCCCTGGGCTTGTTGGGCCTGCCACTGAGATCTGGACCAGGGAGGGTCAGGATTTGTGGACACAAGGTTACTGGGCCAGGCCAGCAGGAGAGACCAGCGCTCAGGAACAGAATCACCCTGGGACAGAGCCCCGTGAGGGGCCACTGCCATAGAGAAACGGGACTGACCAGAGAAAGGGTGCTGGGAACTCTGCCCTCTCACGTCCACCTGGGCACTAGGGGCTGCAGCCAGGGCTGCCCCCACCTCGCCTGGCCTCCTTCCGTGTGTCCCACTCAGTGGCCCCTCGGCGGGCAACACTGCTGCATTGATGGGGAACCAGAATGAGAGGAGCCTCCACGGCCGACCACCCCACTGTGTGAGGATCTTGGACAGACATCTGTGAAGAGCAATGGACAGGAGACTGAAACAGGAGAGACGTCAGGAGTGCGTCCTGGGTGGACAGGGACTGGGGCAGGGTGACAGGGCAGATGAGAGACCAGGCAGCAGGGTCCAGTCTCTGCGACCGGGAACAGCATGTAGATGAACTCAACACCAATGGCGAACTTGACCTCGTCCCCAGCTGGGGGCACCAATGCTGGCTTCTTCCCTCCCCAAGTGAAGTAACTGTTCTCCCAGAGTGTGAGCAGAACGATACCTGCCCGTCCCCTGAGGTGATACCCCAGTGGCCTAAGGCCAGGCACGTGCTTCCTGGGGAACGTCCAAGGAACCCGCCCTCACCTGTCATGGGGGGGACGCTCCTGCCCCTCGCTCTCTCAGGAGCCACTTTCTCAGGTGGGTTTCTGCAGGCTGGACCCACTGGGGCCCTCTTCTCTTGGCCACGTGGAACCTCAGGATACAGTTTCTTCAGCACTTTTCCAACAAACACTACAGAGGCAATCAATTTGCAAAAGAAAGGAAAAGAATTACTGATGGAAGTTTTATTTAAATTGCAAATGGATTTTATATAAAACGAAGACATATCACGACATCACTACCTCAGGACTGCCCCCCTACACGACACCATTGGGGTTGTCCCCCCAAGACCCTCCAGCACCGTCCCCCTCAGAGGACCCCCAGCACCATCCCCCTCAGAGGACCCCCAGCACCGTCCCCATCAGAGGACCCCCAGCACCGTCCCCCTCAGAGGACCCCCAGCACCGTCCCCATCAGGGGACGCCAGCACCGTCCCTCTCAGGGGACCCCCAGCACTGTGCCCATCAGAGGACCCCTCGGCACTGTCCTCTGAAAGGATGCCACCCTCCCAGCACTGGATGCCCCCACAGGTGTGAGCACAGGTAGGAGCCGCTCACACCTGTGCTCACACCTGGGGGCCGCACTTGGGCTCACAGTTCTGTTCTTCCCTCACCTTGTCTCTGGTTGAACGTATGTGTAAAGCACAGACTGCAAGGTGTTTTGAGAATCTGGGTTTGAGGTCCTGGGCCCCAGCGCAGCCCCAGACAGGCTGGGTCCACGTCAGTTCACAGCAGGTACGCTGGGCAGGCCCCAGGCAGCCCCGGCTCCTTCCTCCAGGGCACCCGCCGGGGACCAGCACAGCCGGCAAGGTTCTCACAAGGGTGTGCAGAGTCTTCATTGGGCTTATTTTAGTTTACATTCTGATCTAACTGGAGGGGAAGAGCTGCCACAATGAATAAATATTTCTGTCCTGATTTAAGTGTGAACAACGAACAGATACAATCTCAAAACAGCATCCTAGAAAAGGTGAGGGGAAAAGGTTCACCCAATGAACCTGTTTTAACCTCATTAAATTTAGAAACAAATCAGCAAAGAGAGAGCTGCTCTGGAGTAACCAAGCACCGTGGGGCAGAAATCGGGACCCCGGAGAAGGGTTTGAGTTCTTCAGACGATGAAGTGGAGGATGTACATTTGGGCCACTGAGGACGCGGTGACGTGAGAGGGGAAGTCTGAAGGGGCCACTGAGCGGCTTGTGGGTCACAGAGGGCAGGTCCCTGTCCCCACGTGGGAGGCACAACCCTAAAGACGCAGACCACTACTCATCTCATCATGTGCTCAGACAGCCCTCGCAGCAGAAATAACCCCCTCCAACTGGTACTAGTTGGAAAAAACACAACTTGGGTCTAAAAACACGAAAGTCCTTCTCAGAAAACTATTCAAGCCCAGGCACTGCTTGGCCGGGCGCCTGGGAGGAGCATGGGGTCCTGATGCCACCCGCCCGCTGGCCCGGTGGCCTGATGGCTGGCTGCCCGCTTGGCCAGGAGGCCCTGGATGGAAGAAACTGTCTCTGGCGACGATGCCCTCATTTACGGTCTTGGGTCCCGGCAATGCTGGACTCCAACCCCCACCTCTGCTTGGTTGAATGGCGCAGGGCCCGGCTCAGAATATTCCCAAGGCCTCTGCAGATGGCCCCGGGCAGCGCGTGCGTCACAGGGAGACAGGCTGTTCCGTTAGACCGGCGCTCAAAGACATGTCCAGAGGGTAGGTTCCAAGTTTCCGTTAGAAATTGAACTGTCCTGTACATTTCCTTAAATGGCAGAGGGGAAAACGCTCTATTCCAGAAGACTGGGTGGCAATTTCCAGGAGAAACCAAAGGCAGATAAATAAACTTTACCTACAAACTATCAACAAGTCAGCATTTTTATGAACTAGAACAAATATTAAGGTAAAATCCTAACTGGGCACCCTGCTCTAAAACAAACTCGGGGAAGCTCGGAGCCTGAGACTCGCCTGGGCTGGTGGCGGCTGACACGGGCATCCAGCTGAGGTCATCTCTGAGCCGAAGCTTCTGCACACACGTGTGTGTCTGAACACACAACACTACAGGAAAACCTGACACAGGTCATCACCAAGCAGTGCCTGCATCACAGCTGAGCAGCCACACAGCCCGAAGAACCCGGCATAAAAACACAGCAATCCCGGGGAGAAACCAGCGCGAGCCAGGCCCCCAGAAGGCCCCCCTCTCCAGGGAACACCGAAGTGGATTGGGCACCTGACCATTTTGCTTGAACAGGTGCCCTGACAACAGGTGGAGAGGGAGCGGCACACAGCAGGCTGGCCAGGGACTCACCGCCTGGGCTTTCTGCCGTGGATCCCGAGCTGAAACATTGGTAGTGTGCAGGGGCAAGGAAAAGAACAAAAGCCCGTGGCACTTTCACTGAATTCAACGGATTGCCTAAATAAATTGTATTTACAGCCTAATTAATAGGGGTTTTCACCAAGGAGCTACCTGGCAGCGTGTCTGCAAAGCCTCCGGCTCTCGAGGCCCTTTGGTTCTCCACTCACTGGCTTTGCAGTGTCCCCGCACGACCGCTGCAGGGGTCTCAGCCCGTTGGGAGGTTCAGGACACGTGGTCCTTCCTCAGGGACAAGATTCAGTCCCAGCCCCAGGCTGAGCGCTCCAGTGCTGAGGTCCCGGGGGCCAGGCCCAACTTGGGTGGGGTCTGGGGGCTACAAGCTTGCCTCACACCTGGCTCTGGAAGCTGAGAGCTCCTTATAAGGGGCCTGGGTCTGAGGGCCGTGGTCCAAGGGCGGCCTCATCGGTCACCCAGGCTCCCCCGCCGCCCCACGGGGGCTGGCCGGGTCTTGCTTCGGGCTCTGGGCCTCCCCGATAGGGAAGGGTGGCAAGAGCTGGGGTTCAAACATCATCCCAGCCGACGCCCCACCAGAGGCAGCCCTGCCAGGGACAGGGGCCCCTCTCCATGTCTCCTGACTATGGGACCCTGCTCAGGGCTGCCAGGCCCTGTAGTGTCCCCACTGACATTTTAAAAACAAAATCTAGCACAAGACTCAAAGGCTCAATACTTGCCGCCTCAGCCTTGTTAGGAAGCAAAGTTTTGTGACCCTGAGAGGAGAGGAGGTTCTCGGTGAGCAGGAGGCTCAGAGCACAGAGCAAACCTGCAGGTCTCCCCACGCAGAGCTCCTCCCCTCTCCCACAATACCCACCAGGGATCCCTCCAGGAGGCAGGTTCAACTGGGTTAAGCCACAGTTCTGCCACTCCTCGGTAGGAAATCTTGTCTGAGTTAAGTGGTCTTTCTGAGCCTCACTGTTTCCCTCTGTAAAATGGGCAGAAATACCTCTGTGGGCGAGGCTGCAAGACTGACAACACAGGTGTGCTGCAGAGACGACACAGGAGTGGACGACGGGGCTCTCACTTCCTCACGCCCGGCCTCTCTCCCTACCCACTCCTGTCTCTCAGTCCGGGATAAAAGCTGAAACGTCCTCCAGCTCGCCTGAGATCCAGACCCCACTGCCAACAGCAGGCAAGCCCACCCAACGGCCCGCAGCACCCGGTGTTTTAACAAAGCAAAACTGAACTGTTTTTCCCCACTCGCCCTGCGCCCATGGCCTGGCCTGGGGCACTGTCGGCCCGCCAGCCCCTGCGCTGCCCGCCTGATGCCCGCCCCCCCCCCCCGCCTTCTGAGAGCATGTGGCTACTTGCCGGCACCAGGGGCTGCTCCAGGCTCACCTGCTCTCCCTCTGCCTGCGCCCTGCGGTCGACACGTCTCCAAGGAGCCTGTGTCCAGGAGGAGTATGCGTCCCTGTTCTGAACACAAATCCAGTCACATCCGTCCTTGGCTGAACAACCACAGCTGCTCGAGGGAGGACCGTCTTGGCCACTGAAGACACAAGGCCCCACATCAGACACAGAAGCAGAGGGGGAACTAGCCCCACGAGCACCGGCCGTGCCCACGGGGAAGGAGGACGCACCACATGTCCGTGTGCTTCTGAGGAGCCCGCGGCTGCACCACGGGGAGGGGGCTCAGCACGCACAGCACGCAAACCATCTAAGATCGAGGGAACACAGGCTGAGCACTCAAAATTCAAAACAAATGTTCATAAAAGTACAACTTAAATATAAAAGTGTCATACTCTACGCTTAAATCACAAGATGAATATTTGGAGGGTGACTGTGGGCAGAACAGTACACGGATTCAGATGTGCTAATTCATAAAGGCCAGAGGGTCTGCACGCTTCACACTTCATCAAATGGGAAAGACAATTTTCCTAAGTTTTAAATTTAAAATTGAGCACAGTAGTTCAAAAACTAAAACAAAGAGGAGAACTTTCATCCTCCTAAGCTAAATGGGGTTAAGCATCTCGTAAACCCAAGAGGCAGCATGATTTCCATCTCACACTCATGTGTGTTAAAAACCTCACAAGTAAAAACACACCTTCCAGGCGTCTCTGCAGGCTCCCACTCCCGGCAGCACATGTGCTCCATCAATCCAACCCCTACGACTTGTAATAAACGTTATCACGGGAACAAAACTGCTCTGAGAGGAGATGCAGGCTTTACGTCCTATTATCCATGATCCGTGAGATACTTATCAAATGTCTTGTCAACAGGCACAAGAACAGATGATCTCAAACAGCTGTCAGGACGGGCATCCCAACAGCAAAAGTGGGAGCTGTGTCTTCAACGAGAAGCTTAACTAGTAAGTCTTAACGGATTCCAAATATCCAGGTACCTCAGATTAAAATAATTTTACTGATAAATATACATGTCTAATACCTTCAGTTGACACAATTTAAAGCATAAAGTCTTTTTAAAAATAATGTGATTTTAATTTTTCAAAATCAGCTTTAAAAGAGCAATGTGTAACAAACAGAGTGAAAACAATACTTTCTACCAACCAATATTGCTGGAGGGTTCCTCGGTGCATCTCACTTTATCCCAGCATTCGAGACACACAGGGAATAAGACCACTGAACGCCTGAACATCCTCTGAAGCAAACAAGCTGTTAGCGTGGACCTGCCTGCCCAGCCCCCCACCAGCCCCAGTGATCAGTGCCTCTGCTTTTCAAAGGGACGATGGACCCGCTCCTGTGCAGTCACATGGGACTCCTATCACAAACGGAGCTCGAAGTTTACTTAAATACAAATTACCAGCTATTTTAGACCAAAAGAAATGTGTAGCCACTGGACTCTCAGTTCTCTGAGCCTCCAGGGCTATGAAGGAGCTGGGTACCCCATGAACTGCCTGCCGGTTTCCTACAAATAGGGACTTAATTCTAACTGGCCAAACCTACTTAGGGATTCACGTTAAAAGCAGAACATAAATGAAAGGTTATTTTTTTCAGGGTAGGAACACAGTAAAACATCATTTTTAAAAAGCATCTGTCAGCTTTGGTTTGTTGAAAGGCGCCTTGTGCCTCTCTGTGTGTGTGTGTGTGCGCGCGCGCGCACACACACCCGCGTGCCTACTGCAAACGTAGTCCTAAAAATCAATTTAGAGATTAAAAGTCTCTTTTGGGCTTAATTTCCACTGTGCTCAAAAACAAACAAAAAAGAGCAAGGTGCTTGGGTCCAGGAAGGCAGCTCCGTGGCACCACAGGAGCTCAGTGAACCACCACCGCCCTCCTGCTTGTGCCGTCCCCCTCTCCCAGCAAGGGCAGGTTGTAACTTGAAACTCTGCTGTCTGTCAAAAAGCAATCAGCGGAACATAAAAAAGCAGGGGAATGGACATTGATGCCTGCAGGAGACAAGTACAATCACCACGCGACGGGCGACTGGAGCTGGGACATGAGAGACACAGAAAAAGGTCATTGTGGAGAAAAACATCCTGTCTGAAATTAATACGACGAAATACCAAACAGAGAGATCAAGTCTCTGTGTCACAGGGGAATTAAGTCATTTTGATATAATTTTCAGAGAGGACTGCCATCTAAACTTGCTATTTCAGGTTAAAGACACAAGCCAAATAAAAATAAAATTTCAGTAAAGTGTTCTTTGGAAATTAGACACCTGGGAAGAACTCAAAAGGAAATAGATAGTTCGACTGCTGGTGGTAAACTATTCAATTCTGAACTCTTCTTCCACACAGTCACGCGTTTTAAAATCTAACAGTTGGGTATAAAAAAGGAAGGGCTTTGCTCCATTTTTAACAGAGGTGTTAATGGCAGCATTTCAAGGAATTAGGTCTCCTTCGCTGTGGTCTTAGGGCAGAATGCCTAACAGGTTCCTGCCTGAGCCAGATGGTGCTTCCGGCACACCTCCCAGCTCGGAAAGCTTCCTCATCAGGGGAAACTGGGTGCATGTACTTTCTATTAGAAAAGGCTCTCATGAAAAAAAAAAAAAAAAAAAAGAAACAGAAATTTTTCTTCCATAATATTCCATTCTGAAAAAAGCAAAGGAAAATGAAAACTATGTGGTAGAAAAAAAAGCACCTCTGTTTTTTTTTTTTTTTTTTTTTTTTGCGGTACGCAGGCCTCTCACTTTTGTGGCCTCTCCCGTTACGGAGCACAGGCTCCGGACGCGCAGGCTCAGCGGCCATGGCTCACGGGCCCAGCCGCTCCGCGGCACATGGGATCCTCCCGGACTGGGGCACGAACCCGTGTCCCCTGCATCAGCAGGTGGACCCTCAACCACTGCGCCACCAGGGAAGCCCACCTCTGATCTTTGAGACCACTAAGTCAATGTCACCACTGAGACCCCCATCAATGTCAGAAATATTTTTCTTTTCCTTAAAAAAGTTCACTTTGATGGTAAAGTGATACACATTTCCCTCAACATCTATGTACACAATATACTTTATTTACCATTGGTGTAAAACTATACATTTATTTTTACTAAATATATACTGTAGATCTTTCTAGTAATGGATGAGATTAGAAATGATATTGATTCATTTGTAATTCTCTAGCCAAATCATCCCTATGAACCACTGTCTCTCAGAAAAGCATAACTCTCAGAGGACAAAAAAAAACACGTGGAGCTAGTCTGGGGTCATGAGGAATAAAATTAGCTAAAAAACTATATTTCCAAGGGTGGATGTTAATGGGAAACAGTAAAACTGATGGGGCCACATGCTTATAGGAATTACACAAAAATAAAAGAGACCATAAATATTAACAAATAACTTCTAAAAAGTGACCTCGAGATATTTCATTATGAGAGAAAAACTTCAGAACAAATGGTTTTATGATGTACGTTTTTAGAGTGATTATCTAAATGGAAAAGTGATTATCTAGAATTTGAAACCAGAGTTGGCAGGCTTTTTGAAATCATATATAAATGAAAAACTGCTACTGAAAATAAGATCAGAAATGGAAATTCATTGAAACTTTCCCTGTGGCCCTTTTCCCTGTTTGATGACAGCCTCCTGACCTTAGCCTGGCATAGTAGAGAAAATCTTCCAAAACAAACACACACTGACAAATCATAAAGAAAAGGAAGAAGTTCCCCAACCTCAGTAAACACTGACTCAGCTGATTCCCTTTTCCACCTGATATCTGTAGAGCTTAAGAGACACTTTAAATTTAAATTTTCTTAGGGTATTTCTTGGAATCTGATACAGCATTTTCAATTTTCTCTTTTCAGTAAAGACTATGTTTATCTGCCAACCTCTCCATAGCTTTTTCTCCCACAATATTCAATGTGGGTTTTTTTTCCATTTTATCCCTATAATGAGAGAAGGTATTTAATGGATGCTTATGAATAAAGGAATAAATTGATAATAGCACTGCATCAGTTCACAAGAGACGCTGAATATAGTATGCAAATTCAATGAATGATAGTTTGTTAATGACTTTCATCATAGAATTGTAAATGGAAAAACAATTAGCTAAGATTTAAGCAACAGCTGGCAAGCTTTCTGAAATATTAATTAAAAGGAAGATAGTTCTCAAAATAAGACCAGAAATAGTACTCAAATGGGACATAATTGGAATCCTACACCATGACCAGTCTGACGTGGTCTCCCCATTTAAGAGGTAGATATCCACTAAACTTTCATTTTCTCCCAAAACTTTAACACTTAAAAAAGAAAATTCTAAACTTTGTCCAAAATTTCTCCTTGCAGTTTTTTAAGCAGCAATTACTATGCCATCAGCTATTCAGAAACATTTTAAGTGCACATAAGGCTGTGATCGTTTTCGTTGGGCTTGGTGACTGCATCCTAACCCAGGAGATGCAGGGAGAGCAGACACAGCTCCCAGCCTGTCTTGTTTTCTCACCAAGACGTGATGCGACAGACCCGGCGGGGTGGGCTGAGGGGATGTTCAAAGGCAACTCGGAAAGCTGCCTCATTACAATGGGGAGACAGAGGATAACCTATTACTCTTACTCCAATACTTTTATTTTTTTTTCCAGTTTAATTGACACTGGCTTTTTCAGCAGACAGATCTGGAATTCAACCCAAAGGGCACAAGGCTTGCCTGACCATAGCTGGGTCACCTGTTCTCTGGGTGAGGATGTTGGGGAGGAAGTGCCCATCCTCCCACTGGCTTCTGCAGCCCCAGCCGAGCAGGGAGGATCCCTGGCTCCCCATCGTGCCCCCACTGCGCCTGGCACCCTCTGCTTGAGGAACCGTCCTGCTCCCACGGTCCTGAAGCCTTGTCCGGGCGCTGTCGTCTCTCCAGCCGCTGGGCCGTGCACCCCGTCTTCCCGACAAGGTCCCGCTCGGCCGCTTCCACGTCCCACACCCAGGGTGACAGTGACGGCAGGCTGCTCACGTGGGCCTCACGCCTCACAAACGTGACCCGCGTTAATCCTCACGACTCTGCTGTTCACCGAGTAGTCATACATCTTAAATTTTCTGTCTACTGTGATGCTCTGACATCCCCCGCCAGCCAAAGGCCCAGCCAGAAGCCCGCCTGTGACCTATGCCAACAGCCCGGCCAGGCCCAGCCTCCTCCGCCTGCCCCGCCCCCGGGGAGGTGACTCTCCTCTGCCCGAAACACCCGGGCCGGGTGCCCGGCGGCTCGGGGCAGCCCTGTCACCCAAAGCCCAGCAAAATCACTAAAAGCAGCCAATCGTACGTGTTCCCCCTGCCCCGCCTGCCTTTCCCCTGGAAACCCCAGTAAAGGCCGTGCCCTCAGTCTTCCTCCGTCCTGTCCTCCGTCCCCTGACCCCCTGGCCATCCCCCCACGTGCCCGGCGTGGCCCTGCCTCTGGGACCCGAGAGCCCAACAAACTGTCCTTCCTGGGCCTGTCCTGAGCCTCCTCCGGCGGCCACTCCTGACTGACCAGCTCGTGAAAGTACACAGAACAGCCCCCACCTTACAGACGAGGCCCGAGGGTCCCAGGGACCGCCTTCACGGGTGCGCCCCTCTCCCGCCGCAACCTACACACACGCCCGCGCGACACCTGTCAAGCCCGGGAGAGAGACCTACCACTGCTCCCAGCACACCTCCCACCTCTCCCACCCCAATGGTCCCCACCTAGCCTCGACCCTCACGTCTTCCATCCTCCCTTCGGCCGCTGGCCTCCTGGACAGATTCAGACGGACACCTGGAGGTGACGGTCCAGGGGTGCAGCTCCCGGCCTCGGGCGCTGACCGGCGGGGAGGGCGCTAGTCCGACCTCGCTGGCTCTGCCCCGGGCGGCACCGCCTCCGTGGGGCTCGTCACACAGGGGATGGTGACAGAGGAACCAGACCTGAAGCTGGTGCGCCGAAGCCCACCTTGTCCTGCTGCTGGCCACAGGCTGAGGCTTTCTGCGCTCCCCAGAGGTGACAGTGACCCCACCCGGGTCCCAGGGCAGTGTGAGGCTCACCACTCAGCAGTGGTCAGGAGGTAGCTGAGCCCCGGTCCCCAGTCACATCCAAGGTACGGGACCCTGCAAGGCACGTCCCCACCTGGCTGAGCCCCCTCCCTGGTCCCTGAGTTATTCCCCACCTCCCATGCCGTGGCCTAGGCCCCTCACCTCCAGCTCTGAGTTCCTCCCCGCGCCGTGTCCACCCCCGCTCCAGCCCCGGCCCATCTCTGCGTTAACCCTCTCCAGGCCCTGCGGCACGCACGTTCAGTCCTGGGAGATCGCTGAAAGGAAAAAGGGCTCTTGATCCGGAAGAGAAGGGATCTGCTGCATCACACTGAACAGAAGAAAACACCAAAGTGACTCTTTTGTCGATAAAGAGAGTTGGGCTCTTCCTGCAGGTCAGTGAGCGACTGCCCGTCCACCTGCTGGGGCGCCCGAGGCACGTGGCTCAACACAAAGGAAAGCGGGGTCTTCCCAACTGAGACAGACCCCAGCAAGTACCCATGGGTCTGAGTCTCAAAGGAAGCTGCGGGCAGTGTAAGTCTGAGGGTGCAACGGGGGAGACACACACACACACACGTGAACATACATGCAGACACACACATGCACAGACACACACATATAGCTACACACAGACACACGCGAGTAGCAGGGAGGGGATGACAGCAATGTCCTCCTCCTAGCCCGGACGCCGGCCCTGGATGGCCCTCACGCTCGCCCATCTGAGAGTCCACGGCCAGCGTGGAGCGGGCCCGGAAGGGCGAGTGCCCCAGGCTCCGCCGGGGTCTGTGCATCAGGGGACAAGGCTCCACATGCTCCAAGCGGAGAAGCTGCAACAGCCAGAAGCAGAGCCGGTGGACTTTCTGAAAAGGGGCGAGGTGCCTGTTGGGAGGTGGGGGGACGCTGGACTGAGGACACCCCTCAGCAGTCAGCCTCCAGCACGCAGGCCAGCACCCGCGAGATGGCCAGAGAAGCTCAGTGCAGCTCCCTCCCCGCAGCGCCCGCAGGGCTGTCCCGAGACCCCTCCCCGTTCCACAGTCCCCACGGGGCTTCGCCCGGAACTCTGTGCGGGATGCTCACTGCTCTCCCCGCCACACTCTGTGCGGGACCCACCGCTGCCTGTTAACCCAGAAGCTCCCAAAGGATGCCCAAGGGACGGCCTCCAGTACAGGCCACAGGCTTCCCCGGCATCAAGGAGAGAACAGTAAAGACTTACTTCTCCCTCCAGCAGCCTTGCTTCCAAGGCAACAGCCTCCTTTCATCCCGAGGAGCTCTGCCACGAACCGCATGGGAGGCCACATCACCCAGCAGAGCCGTCGACCTGCAGGGAAGCCTCAGAACCGCCCCCAGGCAGCACGCCAGCCCACCTGCCTCGTGCTTTCTCACCCTGAGCTCGAGCTGAGGGGCTTTCTTCCAAGGCACGCGGTAGGGCTCCCGAGAAGAGAAGCGCTTCGCCCAGCCGCCCTCACCCTGGCCCCCAAGGCGCGCTGGGCTTAGCAGCCCCACGGTCCCCGTCCTGCCGGGCCTCCTCCTCTCCCCTCCTCCTCTCCAGCCCAGATACGCTGCAGCCGCCTCCGCCGCCCCGGCCCACGGCGCCCCCAGCGCGGCCAGCGGGGCAACTGCTCCACCGTCACTCGGCCTGCATCGGGTCCACGTCACGAGCCCCGCAGACCAGGAAGACAAGAGGCGGCCCTGGTTCACACCGCCACCCGGTACAAGCGCTCAGAAGCTTTTCCGGCTAAAACCCCACCGAGTGTTCCTCAGTGTTTGTTACCCCAGCACGAGTGCTCCTGCGACCTAGTTAAGAAGATGCGGAGAATGGACATTGCGTTTCTCACTTACAGTGGCTGCTTGGACGCTTTCAAGACTTACTAATCCAATCCAGCCTTTCACCACAATGTTCTGCAACAGCCCAACTTTACTCGGTAACTTTGTCAGAGACCCAACAGGAAGGAGGCCTGTTTCAGGACGGATGGTGAAAAGTCGAGTCCTCTGGGTGCAGCGAGCTGAGGGCCCGGAGCAGGGCGTTGCTGCCAGGCTTGGCCAGGCAGCACTACCGGAAGGCTGGAGAGCAGCTGCTGGCGAATGAGGGCAGAACCCCAGGCAGGAGAGGAGGCCCAGTCAGGGTGCAGGGGGTCAACCAGCCACAGGGGCCCGTGAAGGCCACGGTCAGGGCTGCCCCCCGCGAACCTCACAGTTAGTCTGCAGAGCCTGCTGGCTCCACTGCTGGTGGTGGTTATAAAAAGTAGCTTGGGGACCCATCAAAATACTGTAATGCCCGCTTTGGAGCTAACATCTGACTGTTGAGGAATTTCGTCACTATGAGATGATCTGTTCTTTAAGGCTGACCAGGCGAGTCCTAACGCCTGGGGCTCAGAGCAATGGGGGAAGCCAGGCAAAGCGTTTTTCTACAAAGGAAGCCACAGACTGGGAACATTATTTACTCTTCTCTGTATTCTGCCTTACTGAGAAATTCATTTCTTTTTTTTTGTTTGTTTTTTTGTGGTTTTTTTTTTTTGCGGTATGCAGGCCTCTCACTGCTGTGGCCTCTCCCATTGCGGAGCACAGGCTCCGGACGCGCAGGCTCAGCAGCCATGGCTCACGGGCCCAGCAGCTCCGTGGCATGTGGGATCTTCCCGGACCGGGGCACGAACCCGCGTCCCCTGCATCGGCAGGCGGACTCTCAACCACTGCGCCACCAGGGAAGCCCAGAAATTCATTTCTTTTTCCTATTTTAAGCAAATGTTTATTAACTAGAGTTGCCACTGGGCTTTTCCTTTCAAAGGGCAAAAACACAACCATCTGTTTTAAACGTAGAGGAGGAAAAAAATAACCATGGCCCAAACTAATCCAAACAAAAAGAGGAACATACCTAAAACCTTCAAAACCGTAAAACTCCTAGAAGAAAACATAGGGGGAAAGCTCCTTGACAACATGGGTCTCAGCAATGATTTTTTTGGATTTGACACCAAAAGCAAAGACAACAACAGCAAAAACAAACAAAAGAAACTAAAAAGCTTCTGCAAAGCAAGTGAAACCGTCAACAAAATGAACAGGCAGCCTACTGAAGGGGAAAGAATATTCGTACACTATACATCTGGCAAGGGGCTAATGCCCAAAATACAGAAAGAATCCATGCAATTCAATAGCCAAAAACCCCAAACAATCTGAATAAAAAATGGGCAGAGGAACTGAGCAGACATTTCTCCAAAGAAGACATACAGGTGGCCAACAGGTATACAGAAAGACACTCAGGATCACTCATCATCAGGGAAATGCAAATCAAAACACAATGAGATATCACCTCACACCTGTCAGAATGGCCATCATCAAAAAGACAAGAAATAGCAAGTGTTGATGAGGATGTGGAGAAAAGGGAACTCTTATGCATTGTTGGTGGCATGTAAGTTGGTGCAGCCACTGTGGAAAACAGTATGAAGGTTCCTCAAAAAATTAAAAATAGAACTACCGTACAATCCAGCAATTCCACTTCTGGGTATGTATCCAAAGAGAAGAAAAACACTAACTCAAAAAGATACATGCACCCCAATGTTCACTGCAGCATTATTCACAATAGCCAAGACAAGGAAACAACCTAAGTGTTCACTGATGGATGGATAAATAAAGCAGATGTGAATACTACTCAGCCATAAAGAAGGAAATGTTTTCATTTCCAATAACATGGATGATCTTGAGGGCTTTATGCTAAGTGAAATAAGTCAAAAGAAGACAAATACTGTAAGATCTCACTTATTTGTGGAATCTAAAAAAAAAAACAATCGAAAAAAGGAGCTCACAGATACAGGGAACAGACGGATGGTTGCCAGAGGTGATTGGGGGATGGGAGAAATGCGTAAAGATGGTCAAAATGTACAGACTTCCAGTTATAAGATAAATAAGCCTTGGGATGTAGTTGTACAGCATGGTGACTATAGTTAACACTGCTGTATGGCGAATTTGAAAGTTGCTGAGAGAGACGGTAGGTCTTAAAAGTTCTCATCACAAGGAAAAGAAATTGTGTAACTGTATGAGGTGATGGATGTTAACTTACTGGGTGGTGGTTTTGTAGTACATAGCCCATCAAGTCACTGCGCTGTATACACACCTTAAACCCACACAGTGCTATATATCAATCATATCTGAATAAAACTGGGAAAAATAGAATATTCCCTTTTTTCATTTTAATATTAATGATTATAGGGTAATGAGAAGTTTACTGGGCTTTCCATGAGGTGTCTGGAGTTCCCTGTATCTCTGACATTCATTCTAAGGCTGATTAACCAGGTTAACCAATTAAATGTATCCATCCTGCCTTTGGTGTTGGCTAAAAATACTACCATAGCTTAATAACACTAGTTACCTGCCCAGAAACTCAGAATCCCTGCAGGTAAATGGTTTGAGAGTCAGAATCTGGGTTTTGGGAGGAGCCCCGTACAATCCCGGGTCCTCACAGCCCCCGGTCCCCACAGTCCTCACAGCCCCGGGTCCTCAGAGTCCCCGTCCTCGCGGGCCCGGGTCCTCAGAGTCTCCGTCTTCGTGGCCCCGGGTCCTCACAGTCCCCGTCCTCGCGGCCCCGGGTCCTCACAGTTCCCGTCCTCACAGCCTCCGTCCCCACAGCCCCAGGTTCCCCCAGTTCTCACAGTCCCGGGTCCCCGACGGCCCAGAGTCCCCGTCCTCCAAAGCTCCCGGTTCCCACAGACCCCCGAGCCCCGCCTACCGTGATTCCGCAGCGCCGCCATGCCGGCCTAGCCGCCCCGGCGACCCCTGCGACCCCAGCCCAGGCCCGAGCAGCGCGACTGCACTTCCGGACTCCGTCCTCGTAGGCCCGTCCACAACAGCAGGCCTGCCCAATCAGGATCCGGGCTCTCTGCCGCTGAACGCCAATCAGCCGCGCACCGGCTGCAGATTGGCTCTAACGCGCGCTGTGGGCATGGCCCGTGGGCGTTACTACTCCGAGCATGCTCAGAGGGAAGGGTGTGACCCGGGTGAGCCGACCCGGGCTGCGGAGGGGTCATGGGGCGGGGTCAGCGGGAGGGGGTCAGGGGCTAGGGGGTTATCAGAAGACCGTCACTGGAAGGGGGTGGGTGGGTCAGCGAGATGTGGTTAGTGGGTCAGCAGGAGGGGAGTCAGGGGTTAGGCGGTCACTGGGAGGAGGTCAGCGCGGGGCGGGATTGTGTTCCTGGGTGACCGTCCACAGTGTCACCCTGGGTCCCAGCGCTGCACAGGGATGCAAGCAGTGGGAGGGGTCCGCTGAGCGCCCATCGGGCCAGGGTCCTATCGTACCGCAGAAGCTGGGACTCAGAGCAGAGAGGAAACTGGGAAGAGGGGAGCCCGGGGACTGACCAGGAAGACCGCCACCCCCTGACCCCTGACCCCTGTGGCACTGACCCCTTCTGCCCGCTGTTGCAACTGCGGCAGGAGGATTTCTTCCCTGTGCTCCCCTCCAACCATTTCACCTTCTCTGGGACCTTGGTTTATTGTTTACCCTTCTTCCTTGAATCCGTTTCTTGGAGAACATATTTCCTGAGAGCCTGTCTGTGCCGGGCCCTGCTATGGAAGCCGGGTCACCTCCTGACAGGCTGACAAGCAGACAAGTCCTCGTGAGACAGAGAGTTTGTCACTGTCTTCCCGCAGGGAAGGGGTTTCAGAGTGGGGAGGTGGGGGGTCAGGAAGGCCTCCTGGAAGGTAATTTGAACCAGGCTTGAGGCAGAGGGAGCAAGGCTCGGTGATGTCCAGGCAAAGGGCACTCAAAGCAGAAGGGACCGTCCAGGCCTGGAGCAGCACAGGGCCCGTGCGACAGGAGCACAGGGTGCAGGGACAGTGACAGCCGCCGTCAGACAGGAAAGCAGGTGGTGCTGGGCAAGTTTGCGAAGATGCGAGGATCAGCCTTACGTTTCCCAGGCAGTCAGATGGAGGATACCGCTGGTTTTGAGCAGACGAGTGAAATTATCTGAAGCCCATCTTGAAGGAGTGGCTTGAGCCGCTGAGCTGAGATCAGATTTGGTGGGGGAAGCAGGAGGCCAGCTCGAGTCCATCCCTGTGAGAAGGACCCTGGTGGCTAACACCAGGGTAGTGGTGGATGAGGCTGTGGGAAGAGGTGGTTGGATTTGGATATATGTGAAGACAGAGCAAAAGAGGTTTTCTGATTGACCAAGAGTGGCTTTGGCAGGAGAGAAGTGTGGCATGGCTCCAGGTTTTGGTTTGGAAACTGGGAAGCTGGAGTGGTCCCAAGGAGATGAGAAACCTCCCTGGGGGGTGGAGGGGGGGCAGTCATTGTTGGGTGGTGTGCAGTGCCAGACATGTTATGTTTGAGGTGCTCCTTAGATGTGTAAATGTGGGCATCAATTAGGCAGCTGAATAGGATTTTAGGATTCAGGAGAAAGGACGAGGATGGAGATACACAGCTGGGTTTGTCTGCATGTAGGTGCATTTAAAGCTCTAAGAGGGAGTGTAGATAGAGAAGTGGTCCAAGGACAGCTCTGAGGGGCTCTAACTTCTAGAAGGTGGGGAGATGAGGAGGGAAAGGGCAGGGGGGGCCGGGAGGACAGTGAGCTGTCCTGAAGCCAAGTCACGTCATTGCTGGTCTGAAATGATGTCTAGGACCCATCACAGACAATTGTATTCATCAAGCGCAGGTTCTCAGTGACCTTGATTACAGTAATTTCGTTGAAGTGGCGGAGGCAAAAGCTTGATGGGAATTCAGTAGAGAGAATTGCAGCAGAGAAATGGAAGATATTGGGTGCAGATCTCTCTCTACTGGACCCAAGATGGGGTAGCAGCTGGAGGGTCCCTAAAGACAGAACACACACACCACACATACACACATATAATCAAAAGAGGGTTGTTTAGAAAATACACATGCCACACACACCAAATTTATGTGCCGAAGGATCTGATCAAGTTGAGACTGAAAATGAGTAATGGAACACAAATGACACAATTAAAAAATGGGTCAAACACCTTAACAGACACCTCACCAAAGATAGACAGATGGAAAATAAGCATATTGAAGGTTGCCCCACATCATATGTCATCACGGGCTACAATTTAAAACAATGAGACACCACTACACACCTATGAGGATGCCAAATACAGACACTGACAACATTAAGTGCTGACAAGGATGTGGAGCAACAGGAACTCTCATCATTGCTGGTGGGCACAGCCACTGTGGAAGACAGTTTGGTGGTGTCTTACCCTATGATCCATCAATCTCATTCCCCGGTATTTGCCCAAATGAGATGGAAACGTATGTGCACACAATATCCTGTACACAGATATTTATAGCAGCTTTGTAATTGCCAAAACCTGGAAGCACCCAAGATGTCCTTCAGCAGGTGAATGGATAAGAAAACTGTGGTGCATCCAGACAATGGGATATTATAAAGCTAAAAAGAAATGAGCTATCAAAAGCCATGAAAAGACATGGAGAAAACTTAAATGCATATCACTAAGCAAAAGAAGCCAATCTGAAAAGTCTAAATACTGTATATAATTCCAACTCTACGACATTCTGGAAAAGGCAAAACTATGGAGACAGTAAAAAGATCAGTGGTTGCCAGGGGTTGGGATGGGAGGGATGAAGCACAGAGGATTTTTAGGGCAGTGAAACTACTCTGTATGATGTTATAATGGTGGAAACGTCATTATTCATTTATCCTAACCCATAGAATATACAACCCCAAGAATGAACCCAATGTAAACTATGGACTCTGGGTGATAGTGACACGTCATCATAGGTTCATTAGTTGTAATACATGGACCATCTAGTTTGGATGTTGATAATGGGGTGGGGGCTGTGCGTGGGTAGGGGCAGAGGGCATAGAGGAAATCTCTGCACCTTCTCCTCAATTTTCCTGTGAACCTAAAACCGCTCTAAAACATCAAGTCTATTTAACAATAGATGGTGCAGGAGAGAGGCAGTGCACACGGAATGGTATCCTTGATTAGTTCACACTTGACCTCGCTCTCTACTTCAGCTTCCCAACAGTGTTCAAGCAGCTCTGGACTTTCTAACCTTACAACGAGATCTTCCCAGAAATCATCTCTTTTCCTCCAGCCCTGTTCCTTTCATCTCTTTTACACTCAAACTTCTTGAAAGAGTTGACGACAAAGTCAGTCTCCACTTTGTCATCTTCGGTTGACTCTGTTGCCCATATGTGTCTCCATCCTCCTCCACTGTAACGGCTCTTGCTGAAGTCACAGGACCTCATATCACAGGATCCAGCGCACACTTGTCGGTATCCACTCAGTGGTCTCCCAGAAGCACCATCTACCCAGCTGCAGAGACCTGGGATTCATTGGCATCCTCTCCTCCCTCTCTTCCCCCTTGACCCATCGAAGAAATCTCAGCAAGTGTATTCTACCTGCATCATTTCTTACTTCCACTGTCTTGTTCATGTCTTCATCATCTCTCACTACGGTTTATCCACGCATTTCTAAACTGATCTCCCCAATTCCACTCTTGTTTCCTCACTCCCATCCCCACCTCCATCTCTTCTCCTCATAGCAGCCAAAATGACCTTTAAAAAATCTCGTTGAGGGCCTCCCTGGTGGCTCAGTGGTTGAGAGTCTGCCTGCCGATGCAGGGGATACGGGTTCGTGCCCCGGTCTGGGAGGATCCCATATGCCGCGGGGCGGCTGGGCCCGTGAGCCACGGCCGCTGGGCCTGCGCATCCGG
Source organism: Mesoplodon mirus (assembly GCF_964341445.2). Taxonomy (NCBI): domain Eukaryota; kingdom Metazoa; phylum Chordata; class Mammalia; order Artiodactyla; family Ziphiidae; genus Mesoplodon; species Mesoplodon mirus. The sequence goes on from NC_138996.1 coordinate 29,848,127, forward strand.
AGCCTGTGCTCCGCAACGGGAGAGGCCACAACAGTGAGAGGCCCGCATACCGCAAAAAGAAAAAAAAAAAAAAATCTCGTTGCCATTGAAAAATCAATGACTGTAATCCATCATATTGACAAGCTAAAGAAGAAAAACCACATGATCATATCAATAGATGCAGAAAAAACATTTGAAAAAATCCAATAAAATCCAAAATTCCTGATAAAACTCTCATCAAACTAGGAAGAGAAGGGAAGTTCTTCAACTTGATAAAGAACATCCGCAGAAGACCTATAGCTAACATCATACTTAATGGTGAGAAACTAGATGCCACCCCGCCACCGTCAGGGAGAAGGCAAGGATGCCCCTCTCACCACTTTTCAACATTGTACTGGAAGTCCCAGCTAATGCAGTAAGACATGAAAAGGAAATAAAAGGTATATAAATTGGGAAGGGAGAAATACAGTTGTCTTTGTCCACAAATGGCATGATTGTCTATGCAGAACATCTTATTTCCCTGCTAAAAATCCTGTCAAATTTCACTGTATAGGGCTTCCCTGGTGGCGCAGTGGTTGAGAGTCTGCCTGCCGATGCAAGGGACACGGGTTCGTGCCCCGGTCCGGGAGGATCCCACATGCCGAGGAGCGGCTGGGCCCGTGAGCCGTGGCCGCTGAGGCTGCGCGTCCGGAGCCTGTGCTCCGCAACGGGAGAGGCCACAAAAGTGAGAGGCCCGCGTACCGCAAAAAAAAAAAAAAAAAAAAAAAAAAAAAAAAAAGTTCACCGTATATAAGATACAACTCAGAGTCCTTAAAATGTCCTTTGAACACCCCTCACTGGCTCTCCAGATGCATTAATGCTATTCTCTCTCTCGCTCACTTTGTTCTGGTTTCTCTGACTGTTATTCCCCTGGCTCTTCAGGTCTGCTCTTCCTTCTACCTGAAATGCTTTCCCTGCCCCACTGTCTTCTTGCCTGAATCCCATTCCTTCTCCAGGGCTCTGGTAGAAGTGGCCTTCTGATTTCATGCTGCTTCTGCTGTAGAGACCCTTGCACTCACCTGCGGGCACCTTAAGCCCTGCAGTTCAGCCTCACGGCTTTCTCTGAAGCTGTGGGACTTACTCAGCCAGAGGAACCTGGGGTGGGGGGAGCAACAGGCAATCATTGGCAGATGGAGATCAGATGGAAAAATGTCCAGCCTTTCTACTGAAGGCAGGCAATTCCGAGGTGCATTCCACACAGTGCCCTCGGGATCCCCAGCCAGACTGAGATCCCACTCTCCATAGGGGTGGCCAGCTTGATAAGCATCAAGGTTAATAACATTCCCTCCCTCTTTGTCTCACTCTTCCTGCTTCCTTTCTCACTTCCTGCCTCACCCTCCCAAATAAGCTACCTGCACCCAAATTCATGTCTCAGGACCTGCTTGTGGGAGAACCCAGAGGAAGATAAAGACTTAATGAGGATTCCCAAAAAGGGTTCTTCTCTCAGCTCAGAGCTGTGTGGTTGCCTTTCTACCATTCAATAACACCCTCTACTTTCCTTTAGAAAAGTAATTATAATTTGTAATTATATGTTACTGTGCTATTTAAAAAAAAATGATTCTCTTTCTAGACTGGAAGCTCCAGGGGCCAGAGACGGCTTCTCTGTTTTGCTCACATTTTGACAGACATGATGGGCACTCAGTACATTTTTCTTATTTTTGTTGTTGCTCTTGCATGAATGAATAAATAAATGAATTTTTAAAAGATGAAAGGATGAAATCAACAAGGACCTATTGTATAGACAGGGAACTCTACCCAATACTCTGTAATAACCTATATGATAAAGAATAGATATATGTATATGTGTAACTAAATCACTTTGCTGTACACCTGAAACTAACACAACAATGTAAATCAACTATACTCCAATATAAAATAAAAATTAAAAAATTAATTAATTAATTTAAGAAAGATGAAAGGATGAGGACAAATATGGAGAGGAGGGAAGTAAAGGGAAAGTACATTTTAAAGTTAAAAAATTGATCTAGAACTTAGATTTGTGGTTGAGGTTTGGAACACACAATGCATTGGTTTTGACAGAGGAGACAAGTTGGAAGATAAACACTAAGGAGAAATGTGATTGTGGGCAGGTTTCTTTAGTTCATCTTGTATCCACTCCCTCAGCATTTGGAACTCTGCTATGAAGATAAGCTGCAATTGATTAATGTGAGTGATCAATTATATAAAGAAATATTATGGAGGCAGTGCTCTTATTTAAAGATCTTAGAATTTCTGGAAAAGATTGGTTAGTCTCATCCCAAATATTTTTGGTCGCCTGATTCTCTTTTCCTATTCTAATCCCTGCCCATTTTCCTATAAACTTTCATCTTGGTGTTTCCTCTTATTCTAGAAGCTTTCACGTCTTTAATCTCATTTAAACTTCACAACAGCCCAGTTAGAAACGTGGAAAGCTCCGTTTTGCAGATGTATTAAAAACCGGGGCTCTGGGACTGGCCCAAGGTCAGGTAAAACACAGGGATAAGCGGGAACGAAGCCAGTTGGTCTCTGGTTACCGGTGCGGCGGCTTCACGCTAGGCCATGGTAACTTTCCCTCCCCCTGGCAGTCCCACCTTGGAAGAGCATTCCCATGAATTTAATCCCAGTCTATCAAAACATGGCCAAAGTCGCTAAATTGTTCCAGTTCGCTGCAGGTCGTGAACAGAATTTCGACTGAACCGATTCTCCTTCCTTATCACCCTGCTGCTGTGGTCTTTGCGCTCGGGGAGTGGACGCGCGAAGGCGTCCAGACCCCATCGCCCCAGGTTTACCGACAGAGAGACGCTGTTCCTGGGCCTGGGGACGCCGTGGTGACCCTTCCTCCCTGCGAAGACACGGCGGCATGTTTCTCTACGGGGAGGAGCGCGCATGGAAAGGTGGAGGCTCGGTTTAGGTAGCAGGAGGGGCAGCCCATCGGTACCCTTGCCGACATGTAGGGTACACATCTCTCCGCGTCCTCTGTGTCGCGTGAGCGTCCCGGGTATGGGGAGACTTTACCCCGTCCACGAATCCCTCGCACGATGCGCCCGCGTGTCTCTCCTACCGCTCCCGAGCGGGCCGCGCTGTGCCAGGTGTCGGGGTGTGTGTCGGACGCGCGGGCTGACTTTCCAGCGCCGCGAGCACCTGCTCCGCGTGCAACGGTGAGGCCGCTGCCCCCGGGAGCCACTCGGGCGCCTCCTGTCCCCCGCCGTCCCCGCGTGACCCGCCGCTCCCCGCGCAACAGTTGGCGGTGCGGGCGGGGCGCGCGCTCCCCAGGCCGTGCGCGCGAAGCGCGCGAGGCGCGCCAGGCGGCCGGGCCGCAAGCGCGGGCCGGGGTCGCGGCGTAGAGGCCTGGCGCTCCCCCAGGCGCGGGCCCGGCCCCTCTCCAGATGCTGCCGCGCGCCGGCCGCCCCCCCGTGCGCCGGTGCCTCCCCGGGCGCCCAGTGCGCAGGCGCCGGCCGTGAGGACCGACCGTGCGCTGGGCTCCAGCGGGTTGGAGCGGCGGCAGTGGAGGGGACGCGCGGGCTGGCGAACTGACGGGCGGACGGGCCATGTCGCCCCGCACCTGCTGAACTGGAGCACCCGAGGATGTCTACGCTGAGGAAGGTGCGAGCCACCGGGACCGGAGCCGCGCGGGGACGGGGCTAGGGGCGCGAGAACCGTCGGGGGTTGCGGGGGAGAAGGCTGCCCGGCGGGACGGACCGCTGGGGCCCCGCGAGGGCGGCTGGGTGAGGGGCGGGGACCCCGGGGCAGCCTGTGCACTGGGTCCCCTCACCCTGAGCTGCAGGGCGCGCGGGAGCGGGCGCAGAGCGGGGCGTCGCGGAGGGGTGACATTCTCCGCTCGGCCCGGCAAGCTGGGGGACCCGCGGGGACCCGGGAGGAAGCGCCGGACGGCGAGGGGCTGCGCGCCGGGCTCCGGCTGGGCACCGCGAGGGGATGGGGGCGGCAGGCAGCAAACTGCGCCCCCTCCCCCCGCCCGGCGCAGGACGCCGACCGCTCCTGGGAGCGCGTGGAAGGCGCCGGGAGCCCGGGCTCCGCGCGTGGGGCGCGGGGGGCGCGCGGCCGGGCGGCGGGAGGGGTCACTGGAGCCGGGGCGCGGCGCCCGGGGGTGGCTGGAGGAGCGCGTTGGGAGGGCGGCCTCCGGCTCTCCGAGTGGGAGCGGAGCGCGGGGGCTTTTTCGGGGCGGTTGCTAAGCGAGCCGCTACCCGGCGCAGGATTCTGTAACCAAGCCTCCCCCGGCAGCGGCTGTTGCCGTTCTGGGCTCGCTCGCTAACGGTAGCAAGAGAAATAAGGAGGCTGTCATTATTACAGCCTGGGCGGCGAGGGGCGGGAGCGGCAGGCACGGGGGCCGCCTGGCGGGCCAGCTGGGTGCCCGGCGCCCGGCCCCCGGCTCCCGCGTGCGGCGCCGAGAGACGCGGAGCAGAGTGGACGGGACCCGGCGGGGGCTGGGCGAAGAGTCGGGGGTGGGGTGGGGCCCCGCGGGCTCGCCGGCGGAGAGCGGCGAGAGCCAGCTCCGGGGGGCGACCTGCGTCGGAAACTCGGGAGCCGCTTCTCCGGCGCCCGCGCTTCGCCGGAACGTGGTCCGGCCGCCTGGGTGTCGCTTCCCCGGTGAATGGCGACTTGGCCGGGCTCCGGATTCAGAATTCGGGACTTGCCGGCGCGGCTGGCTCGGATCGATCAAAAATAAAGCGATCGGCAGCGAGTCCTTCCTGTGATTTAATTCTGCCAGCACGGGCTGTGGGTGGTTTTGGAGCCGGAAATGTAAAGCGCACCTGCTTATTTTGCCATCTGAGGACTTCAGCCTAGGACTTTCCCCAGGGGCCTCAGCGCCGGGGGTCTTGGGGCTTTGCTCACGGTAACCAGCTCGTGTGTCCTCTTGGACAGTGTGTCTGGCTGGAACTCGCGGGCCTGGTAATCTATGACTTAAGGAAGACTCTTGCTTGCAGATGAGAATCGATTGTATTAGTTATTAGAAACCCCCCTGGCATCTCAGCATGGCCTGAGAAAGCCCACAGCCTCATCCAAAAGGACTCTTTCTCTGGCTCAAAGCCGACACCACAGAGCCGTCTCCCCTCCCCCGACACCTTGGAAGGAACATTTGGATTTGAGGTTAATGTGCGTTACAACACCATTTTCATTTTACTTCCTTTACATTCTCCGCAAAAGGTAATAGGTAACCAAGGCAAAAAATGGTGAAATGATGAAAAAAATCGTAATTCTTGGCAGGTCAAGCTGTTACTCTGGTGTTTAAAAAAAAATGTCATTAATCAGGATTTTCCAGTAGCCAAATTGTCTTGTGCAGGTGGCTGGGTGACTCACAGATTTAGCTCTGATAGTAATTGTAGAGTGTGTGTACCACTTCCTTTTAGATGGTGTGACTTTCTCATTGCTTGGAAGGGAACAAATTAGAATATTTTATACCCCACATCTGGAAGCAGGACCAGCAGGCTGTGGGGAACGCTCTCTGCTCAGGCACATCTGGGCTCGGAGAGGTATGGACCCAGTGAATGAAAACAGTAAGAAGAAATAGGCCTGTCCTGAAGCACGCAGCCCCTTCCCACCAGCACTCGAGTCCCGTCCCAGGTCAGGAGTTCCATCAATGGGGGGTTTCTCCTCTGTGATCCCCCGTCAAGGGAGGCCTGCTTTGTGTCTGCGAGCCCCTCCTGCCCCCTCGTGCCCTCCTGTCCCTAATTTCCTCTGTTCTTGGTTAAGAAATCGATAAGCATTGGATGACTTACCCTAGCGATCTATCATGTCATATCTGCAGATTACATTTTAGGTTAAAGAGCAAAATGAATTCTACATAAATAATCCAAAGTGTTGAAGGAATTTAAGTTTTCTCACCACAAAGATGTTTTCTGAAATATGCATTCTATCCTATTCGACTTTCCATGCTGGTAATCATTTATTCCCTTTCCTTCCACTTAACAGTATAACTATCCGAAGTGGCCGGAGATAGAAGTAAACATGTACTTATTCACCAGTGTGTTTGTGCCTTAAGTTTCTTGTGTTGTAGGCGAATTAATAACAATATATCTTATTTCTATACAATTCAGATTGCTTTGCATGATTTCTCCCCAGTGACATAAATATGTCCTCCTATGGCAGTCTATTACTTCTCCTATTTTTGTCTACTTCATTTTTGAAATTGGTGGAAATTTCACATTAAATACTAAAAGTGAAAAAGCACTTTGCACAATTTAAATCACATTAGATTTCGGATACCCAGAATCCAACCAATTCTGAAACTAAATTCTAACATTTTAAAGCTTGTTAGAGAATTTGTTATCTGTGTTTTTAACAGAGTGTCTTCCATCGTATGCCTACATGATGAAACTGAAGAAATGCTGTAATTCTTTTATATTTGAGGGAAAACTTCATGATTTCTCAGTCACTCAAGGAGTTGAGTGATATACACTTTGATCATAGATTTTAAAAGGAAATTAATTAAATGTATTATTTATTGACCCTTGGAATGGATATGGCATGGTCATTCACTGGATACAATAAAAATAACTATGATTCATCATTTTGGCCAGATGGGAGTCATATTTAAAACATTGGCAGCATGTTGGTTATAAAAGAATTATGGGCCACCCAACAGGAAGTTAGCGGGCAAAGCATTCTCTGCAGTTAAAAATCATTCTGATCAACCACAGCTTTACATACAAGTTGTTTTTATCATGTAACCATATTTCCAGCAGATCGCCAGCTTTTAAAGTAGGTGTCGTTGTCTTCTGGGCATGTGTGTCACAAAACTGAGCACGGTAGCTTCCAGTTTATTCATGGCAGACACTCTGGTTTACAGGGAGCTAAGCATGTGGGCTTTGGCGTCGACGGGTATGGTTGGGGGGTGCAGATTCCCCCCTAAATCCTGCATCTGCCGTTAGGAGAGCCTTTACCTTTACAGCACCCTTCGTTTCCAGGGCTTAACACCAGTGACCAACAGCGGGTTTGGAGCCGGTGTTATTAATCTCCTGGGCCAAGGCAGTGGCATCCATGTGTTAGACCAGTTGTCCCCTTCTCTGCGGGGCCTCTGCCCTGGCCGCACCCGCTGTGAAGAGCCTCGTCAGGCAGGAGCTCCGGGGCCCTCGAGGGCCCTCACCCTCAGCCCGGCAGGGCACCTCCCGTTTCTGGAGGTTCTGACATTCCCGCAAGGAGCTTCAGTTGCGGTTCCTCTTGAGAGAACGCATCTCCTGGGAAGTGTCCCCGGTTAGTTTCTCCTGACCTTTGTTCCTGCACCATCGTCTTTCTTGGGGGGGGTCTCCAAGGAGCTGAACTTACCAGGCAGACTGCAGACGGCTTCTGTGGTCTACGCTGCCTGGCCCTGCAGGATACCTGCACACCGCTCTCTTCGGAGAGCCGGCCTTGCCCACTTCTAGAGTGTGGCTGCTTGGGGGCGGGCTCCTAGCTGCATAAGGAGGTCAGGACCCCCCCCCCCACCTCCGGGAAGAGCACGGCATTTCCTCTCAGCCAAGAATGGAGAGCTTTAGGAGGTAAATCTAAAAGGATGTAGGTCCATCACATGCAGCCTGGGGCGGGGTGGCCTGTCCATCCTGGGAAGCCAGTACCCAGGATGGCAGGGCCGGGCCACGGGTGGACAGCAGGGCCGTGGACGGATGCACTTGGTCCTACGACGTCACTGAGGTCCAGAGTCAGGTAGGGCTTGAAACCGTCATTACCGTGGGTTTCTGTCCTGACCACCCAATGGGATGTAAAGGTTTTTAGTTTCCCGGAAAATTTCCTCTTTAAAGCTCTCATTGTGGGGTGACACTTATCCATCATCGGTGACCCTTTTGTCTAGTATGCCTTTTTGTGTGTATCCACAGGAAAAAAAAAAAGTAATTTTTGTTAAAAAGGAATAAGTACTTGAAACCAGCCCTTGCATAAAATTGTAGCAAAATTTGTTAAAAAGTAACTTTGTAAATCTAAGTGGTCATTATCTTTAAAACGTGCCATACTCTGCACAAAAGAAAAAAATATTGAAATGATCTCCCAGCACCCATGGAGTACACATTTTAAGCCAGGCAACGTAAAATTATCCTCTTGTGCTTAATGGAAATGTGTCCTGCTAGTTTTGTACGATGCCAACCAGCAGCTTTTTATACTGGCCACGTAGGTAGTGATTAGGAGTGAGGGTGAGGGTTCTGGAGTCAGACAGCCTGGGTGGCTGCATGGCACCGGCAGTTTATTTGCCCTCATTGTATTTTTGTCCTTCATCACTACATGAGGGACAGATCCAGTGTTAACATGGTAGTGTTGTCAGGAGGATTAAATGAATTGATGAGAGTAAGGCAGTTAGAACAGCATACAGAGTAAATGCCCAACATGTGTCCACTATTTTGATCATGAAGAAATGAAATTGGGGCCCAGTTTGGGCCATCCTGCATTGGACGTAATGAAGCCACTCTCCGAATTCCCATAAAACTTAGGTATTTACTATTTCCAGTCTCCTTTTACTTTCTTATATATCTGTTTTGCCACCTCTTTCCAAAAAGTTTTTTGACTCACTGACAAAAGGACAAGGTCCAAGAAATGAAATAAAGTAGAAACAGGCAATCGGAGCAAACAAATATGGTAACCACAAGGGTTAACATAGTCCTCTGGGCCTCAATTTTGAGTCGGAGTTTCCTGGAAGCCAACTCAACAAAACCAGAAGACAGAGGCCCTCGCTTGGTTCCCTTGCGGGGTGGACATCGCATACTCGCTTTTCAGTGAAGAAAAGTGCTGAATCGTAAAAGATGCTCTCGTGGTTGACTTTGTATAGAGGGGTTGGGTTAGATCATATACATCAGTAATACAAACACAGAAGTGTTTTTCATGATTACAGTAGACTTTGGAGGAAGGCAAAACATGCACAGGCAACCCGTAAGAGGTGCAGTGACCTTTTCCTCGTATTTCTGTGTTCCCTCCGTGACCAGATGGGAAACTGTGGTTTCGGGAGACGGGCTCTGAGCTCTGGACCTCCCCCTGGTCTACTTCAGTTTAGCATTTATATGTGGGTTCGAGTTGTGTGTCTCGGGGAAAACTCAGATCTCTCAGGTCACATGTATCTTATTTCCCACTGTGCTTTCACGTAAATCAAGTGTCTCAGCCTAAGACAAGGACCCTGGAGCAGACGCATCGTCGTCGCTGCTGTCCCCACTTCCTCGCCATCCACCCCGTCTGGCGGGGAGCGGAGCTCCAGCCCCTGGGGGCACAGGAGCTATTTCAGCAGCTCCTCCTGATGGCATCGGAAGGCCCAGCGCCTCCCCTGTGCGCTCGCGATGAGGGTGACCCTCACGCGCCCCAAGGGGAACCCCCGGCTTGTCTTGCCCTTCAGGAGGACAGCCTGCCCTCCTCAGCCCTGGGCCTGCCTGTGTGCTGCTGTGAATGGACGGGCGCGTGAAGGGAACGCTGCTCCCCGTGTGTTTACCAGACTCACCACTGCCCTTGCTTGGTGGGGAAGACTCTCCCTCACCAGCACTGGTTTTTCTTTTCTACGTTTTCCTCGTATTTATCCTCTCAGACCTCGAACTGCGTGTTCCCAGACCCTGGATGTCACTGCTCAGCCACTGGGGTCCCTGGGCCTTAGGGACGTTCCTGGGGAGACCCTGTTCCTGCTCCTGCCAGGAGAAACAGGGAACGGACGGATTTGGCAACCTCACAGTTCCCACCGTAGCATTTTAGATCATATCACTCAATAAATGTTCGAATGGATAAGTAGATCCATAAGCAGCTGACCCTTCGCACACTCGAGGAAGGTTCCTCAGTTACGGGCGGGCTTTACTGCTTGCTTCTGCAAGTTGCATGAGTCTCACCAAGACAGGACACCTCACAAGCACGTCAATGGATTTGCTTGTTTTATGAAACTTTTGGCTCTTTAAAAATAATTTCCATTTTCTGACATTCTTTGTAATATTTTGACAGTTTCTAAATAAATTTCTGAATATCTGTTTTCTGATTCTATTAAAAACTTAATAATGAATCCATATTATAGATGATTTAGACGTTTTCATAAACAGTCGAATGTTGTACCGTCAAGCTTCCACTGTGACCGTTGTGTAGCATTCCTGCATCTACAACATAATCGTCTAGATTATTACTATTGTTAGGTTCAAAGTTTTATTTTTGTTGTGAGAGATGGGTTATGCAGCTCTTTAAAGTAATTCTGAGTCTTCAATTCATCCACTTGCTTGTTTCTCCAATGGTATTTTATTAAAAGGCACAGCAGGCACTCCATTTAAAAAAAAAAATCATCTTCTTTTGCATATAACTAGTCCCAGCAATTTCACTTCTGGGAACGTATCCTAAGGGAATAATCATGAATTTATAGGAAATCAGCTAAACAGATGTTCACTCCAGTTTTGTTCCACAGTAAAATATTGGAAAATAGCAATAACCGGAGATTGGATAAATTCATTATGATATAGCGTCGTAGAAAAATACACAGCCATTAAAAAGATGAAGATTAAATGTTTAATACTACAGAGGGGTGTCCGTATCCCGTTAGGTGGAGGAACCAGGTTACCAAATAACACGCACAGCACCCACGTCTGAGCTGCTGTGCGGGGGACACAGCAGGGAGTCTGGAAGGACCCAGCAGCCAGGGTGGGGGGGAGGGGCGTGTCACCCAGTGGCATCAGCACCTTACTCGGGATCCAGGCTTCGTCCCAGGGCAGTCTGCGCCACCCAGCACCACCCGCCACCTGCCGCCCGCGTGACTGAGTCCCCTCTTGAGGCCCAGCCTTGCTGCTCCCTCCGTGCCGTTCCCTGAGCAGCTGGCCTGGGAGGCTTGGCGTTGGGGCCCTCGCACGGCCCGTGCCTGCGCTCCCCATATGTCGAGGGCGCGTCCCTCTGTGGGGTCCGATAGCTGCTGTATCAAAGACCCTCTGAAGCACTTGGGGAGTAACGTGGCCCAGGTTGGCTTCTCGGTCACGTCAAGTCAGGACAGGTTTTCTTGGTCCCCCAAATGGTCATCCTGTAACCAGGCTCTTTCTGTCTGGTGGCTCTGCCACCATCATCCTCATCCAATCAGTAGAGGGAAGAGCTGGGGGACCACGTGGGCGTGGCCTGGGAGCACACGCACCACTTCTGCTCCTGTTCCCTTGGCCTCTGTCATGTGCTACACGCACCTCAAGGGAGGTGGGAATGAAGAGGAAAGGGTTTGTGATCAGCTGACTGTTTTGCGAAGCCTCCCTTGTTTCATTTATGGAGTGAAGAGACCTTCCCTAGAACGTCTCCAGAAGTCTTTACCTCCTATCCCGTCATGCCTGACCGGTTACGGTCAGAAGGATGGGATCATTGTCTGGGTTTAGGTTCATCTTAAGCCGCCTCTCAGGCTGTGCCTGGTGCTCCTAAGGCCACGCAGACGAGGGTGACCCCTGGGGAAAAGCTGACTTCCCTTAGAAATCAGGAGGGGGATGGCTGTCTGGGTATCTACCAATAGTGTCTATTACACGCCTATTGTGAATTTATAAATGGCCTGGGGCACAACATAACACTTCTGTAATCTAATAATGTCTTAAAAGAATCTTTATGCATCCGTGCAGTAAAGGGTTGCAGAGCTGTTGTAAAGCGAATAGGACAGAGAAACACCTTCTGATGACCCACTAGACCCGCTGTAACTAGTCCACCTTTGATCAGTTGTCCATATGGCCATTGTCTGATGGAATTCACGTGTCAGGGTTCTTAAGTCCCAGAAACAAAGTCCCGCTAACTTTAGCACAACGGACCCCACTGGCAGGACCTGGACCAGCTCTCGGCTGAGGGGAGGCTGAAGAAGCTTCAGGAAGGTAGGAGCCCCATGGCAGGGGTGCGGAAGCGTCCCCCGGGCATCCCTCAGTGCGTTTCGTCCCTGCCTTGCTCTGAGAGGTGGAGCATCCCGGGGCTGCTCCGTTTCAGCCTGAGGCGTGCGGGGCACCTGGGTTGGGGGTGGCAGTGGGCCAGGCAGACATATGCAGTCTTATCCCGTGACCCAAAGGGGAAACCCTTGCTTGGCCTTTCTCCAGTAGAGCACTGGAGTCCAAACTGGGAGGAAGGTGAGAGATATAGTATCTCGTGTCATGCTACAACATGCTTATGTTTTTAAAAGAGACACCCACATAGGGACATGGGGTAAAGTCAAGGTCCACAGTGTCAGACACCTAGCAGTGTCCCCAGAGACGACTCAGGTTCTTAATTGTGGGCGATGCACGCAGCCCATTCTTTGGCCCTGCCTCTGAGCCGCCGTTCCATCCTTTACAGGCTTTCTCTGTTCTAGGGTTAGGATATGCTTTGGAAAGCATTCAGTGTTCTTCCGGGAAGCAAAAATAGGCAAAACCTGGAGGTCAGTGCTTTACTGTCAGACTCGGTAACGCATTTCCTTGGCTACCAGATCTTCTCTTTGTTATATTTATTCCACTTTTGGAGACGCTTCTCTCCTGTGATATATTTTGTTCTGTCATAGCTGTGGTGAATTGGGGGCTGGTTGGGCTGCTTTCATACATTTTTCTTTTCTCTTTTTTCTGGTCATCTAATCGCTAAATATTTAGAAATTATAGAGAAGCACAAATTAATGACGTGGAAGTCACCAATAATTCCATGACCTAGAAATAATTACAGTTGTGTCTTCTTATTCTTTAAACCCAAAGTGGGAACTGTCCTGGGTTTTTTTGTGTTTTTTTTTTCACTTTATATTCTTTTCTGAGAACTTGCCCAAATTTTCAAAATATTCTTTGACAGTTTGATTTTAATTGAAGTATAATATTCCAGTATGCAGTGTTATTCAGCCATTCCCCTATTGCTCAATGTTTAAGTTGCTTGCAAAAATTTTTGGCCATTAATCTGTGATTATTTTATTTTTTTAAACATCTTTATTGGAGTATAATTGCTTTACAATGGTGTGTTAGTTTCTGCTTTCTAACAAAGTGAATCAGTTATACATATACATATGTTCCCATATCTCTTCCCTCTTGCATCTCCCTCCCCCCCACGCTCCCTATCCCACCCCTCTAGGTGGTCACAAAGCACTGAGCTGTGATTAATACCTTTTTTGATGTTTTCTGAAAGTGTAACTTTTCTCTAGTAAATTCCTAGAAACAGAATTACTGGGTTAATGCATGTATCTAGTGTATTAGGTCTGCTGTAACAAATTACCACAAACTCAGGGGCTTAAAACTGCAGGAAACAAGAGAAGCCTGAAATCAAGGCATTCCAGAGCTGCGTTCCCTCCAGAGGACCCAGAAAAAGATCCCTCCTGCCTCTTCCAGCTTCTGGTGCCTGACCCGGCTCCCTCATCTCTGCCCTGTCTTCACGGGCCACCTCCTCTGCGTCCGTGTCTCCCGTTCTGTCCACCTTGAATCTCTGTCCTAAGGATACTAGTCATTGGACCCAGGGCCCACTCAGATAATCCAGGATTTTCTCCTCACATCAAGGCTCTTAATTTCATCACAACTGAAAAAGACCTGTTTTCCAAATAAGGTCATGCTTGTAAATTCCAGGGGTTTCTGTGGTGACACCCACATACAGTGGGTACGAACATTCCATGAACCTTGAACCTGCTGGTGACCAGAGCCTCCCGCCAGTGTTGAATACGAGGCTCATTTCGCTGCCACCTCGCCAAGTACAGGGAAAAGGGCAGCCGACTGTGCCACAGGTAGGGCTCTCTGAGGGCAACAAAGGAAAACAAGCAAAGATCAGCAAAGGAAAGGGTCAGTAGATTCGACCAGAGCTCGTGGGAGCTTCTCTCTGCCCACCCAAGTAAGGCTGCATGGTGAGCCTGGAGCGCGGTCCTTCTCATCCTGAAAAACAGGCTAATTCCTTTATATGCAAAGGTTTTTCAAGTGTGCATAAAAGTGGATGGGGAAAAAAACAAGAAATTGGTGAAGGGGTCCATAAGCATTTGAGAATGAGAACCACTAGTGAATGGTAACAAAAAGGCAAATTAAAACATCACTTTTTAAAAAACTTATCAAATGGGTTATTATTTTAAAAACACCACACATTTTCAGTGTTGGATTGTCAAGGCCTCTGTTGATTTGCATCCTTCAACCTTCCCAAATGCGCCTGCGGTGGCATTTTGTTGCTGGGCGCCCAGTCCCTCCTGGGCTTGCTGACCAGAGAACCTTGTGTTCCAACTTTATAATAAATGCAGATTTCCTGTTTCAAAGGTTTAATGGGATAGCATTTTTAAAAAGAATTGAAGCTGGCTAAATTTAGTGTCTGAAAAATGTCCAGATCGAAAATAGCTCTATTCCAAAATATCTGTCTCCAGGCCTGTGCTCTTTGGGGCTTTGGGAAGGTGAAAGTTTCTGCTTCCTGTCCCATCAGCAAACAGGTGTCACCAGCCACACGCTCTCACGACAGCCTGTCACTGAGAAGGTCCTTGTTCCTCGCGCACTGGCCGGCCTCTTCCATTGGGGCATAATTGCCCGAGGTGGTGCGTTGCTTCTGACACGGCCCTGATGATCCACAGGAGGGTCACTTTCCTCTCCTCCTCTGTTCTTCCCACTGGTCCTTATTCTTGGCTCTTCTGAAGACTTTAAATGAGTTGAATCATAATGTTAAAAAACAGAAGGCTTTTTCTGGGATTCCTTTCCCTTTCTTCATTCTTACAGTAAGTGTTAAATTTCTGCTTCATCTTATTTTTTCAAGCTTAAAATTATTATTTTTTTCTGAAGAAGTAGCATTCTCTTAGCCCAGGATAGGGTCGTCCCTTGATTTTTGTGGCATGGAGCTCGGGTGAACCCAGTGCTTGCTCCTAAATCCCCCCTTGAAAGAACACACAGAGTACAGAGAAGAGAGTCTTTTGACTTATTTGGGTCAAGTATTATCATCTCTCTCTTGCAAACATGCGAACAGAGGCCTGAAAAGTTGGGAAGCCTTTGCAGTGAGGGGCACAGGCGTGAGCTTTAGGCCGTCAGGAGCCGTGTAGCCTCAGACCTTGTCATTCCTGGGGAAGCGAGGACAGTGGCTACCCTGGCGGGATCCCTACTTCGCCTCCAGAACCTGAACTTTACACATGCACCTTCTGAGGAAGAGAGACAACAGGCAAGTTTGTAATCCTGTCATTTTTCTTTAGTGTTACTTCTGGGCTAAGGTAGCCACGATTTGTTTTATAATTCAGCTTTGTCTGTCAAGAATCGGGGGCATTCGATCCCTAGGAAGAATGAAGGCTGCGTAATCCTAAGTAGGCCTGGACAACATCTCCTTCTAGGACAGAAGGGTCTAGAGTTTCTGTTAAGATACCAGGTGTCGCTAAAGGTGTTTGGAAATCACGGACAGATTCTCAGGGAGCCAGAAGTGCCCAGGGAGGCCGCCGGGGGAGGTGGGAGGTGCCCGGGCAGTAAATGAACCCAGAAAGAGAGTGAAGAGAGAGGACGTAACCGGAGGGCGAGCCGTTCACCAGCTCAGAAGCATCTCTGAGTTCTTTATTCCTCCGCTCCAATGTTGTAGGTGTAAAGAGTTTACCAGCGCACCAGGTGGAGCTTTATCTGCTTCTTAAACAGGCTTGTGTGTCCTCTCATGATCCAACATAGTAACATGAGGTAAATAATCATTATTTTGCTTGACGTCTTTAAAAAAATTTTGTGTAGAGAACACAGAGTGTGTTTTAGGGTCTACCGCAAGTGAGGGGTGACGGCCGGTCTGTGTAACTGCCAGGAGGTGGGCGTTTGAGACCCAGAGATTCACGGAAGCAGCACCACGTGTCCTCCACGTGCTGTTTGAAGGATGCGGACCCTGCCTGCTCAGCCACGTCCTCCCCGTGGGGGAGGCTCCGCTCCCGAGTGGGAGGGGGGAGCTGGCTTCGGTTACTCCTGCGGGAGGATTGGTTCTGGGGGGGCGTGAGGGGTGGTCCTGGGGGGACGTGAGGGGTGGTCCCGGGGGGGTGCAAGGGGTGGTCCTGGGGGGGCACGAGGGGCATCCCTCAGTGTTTCTGAGCCAGCACCGCAGCCGCTGGGGGAGACGCCCCCATGCTTCCAGACCCTGCGCTCACGGGACCCGCAGGGCGTCTGCGATTGCATCATCGCGTCGTAACCAGCTGCAGCTTATCTTCCCGATTCCACTGAGCGGCGCTCCTTGGATTTTGCGCCGACAGGCCTCGCTGGACCTTGAAGGAAAGGACAGAGCCCTGGTTGAAAAGTCAGGGACCCGCACGGTCAGTAGGGTGGTGACCCGAGAGCTACGAAGACTGGGGGGGCCGCGGCTTCCCCGCATCCCATCCGTCCTGAGCACCCGCGCCTTTTGGGACAGGGGGTGAAACTGGTTAGAAAGGGTGCAGTTAGCGTCCTCCATCCCCTCGGAGGAATCATTAGTGCTCAGAGGAGAGGGGGTTGTAGGGGTGCCCACCGTCCCCTCCAGGATACATGTTTTTAATCGTCTGATAAGTCACCCCAGCAGTTCGTAATCATCTGGGTAACTGGGTGAATTTCTAGAAATTTGCTGATCATATATCCTTTGGAAAATAACTTTAGGGTGCATATCTGGTGGCATACAAACGAGGACATTAATTTAGTGTTTATTACTGATGAATAATTCTTTCATTCGATGTGTTTTCTTGTAAACTCCCAAGGTGCCAAAACTGTGCTCGTCATTATGTATATTTTAGTAAATAAACGAGAAGGACAATGCTGGATAAGAGTCTGTGGAGGGAGATAAATATTAAATAAATATACAGCAATCATATACTAAAAGTATTTTCATGCTCACGATTCTGATTCAGCTTTGAGGACAGCTATGCGCAGATACTGGTCCTCTGACCCATGGCTAGCAGCCTGGAGTCTGGGGGCAGAAGTGGCATTTCTGGTTCTGGGAAGAATAAACAGGAATCAGGAGCAGAGTTGGGAGTCTTCCAGGCCCAAGGAAAGGGGTGTAAGGGGGCGTCAAGGATTAACCAAGGCTTCTGGCCTCAGCCAGCAGAGGTGCAGTTCCAGCCCTTGGGGTTGGAGACCATTAACCTCCTGCTTGGGAGAGGTCTCTGATCTGTTTTCAGTTAGAACGGATGCAGTTTCCTGTATTTAAGAGAATTTTAAGACAATAAAAAGATGCATGAACTTTAACTTGCCAAACCAGGCCTTGCTGTTTAGACGTGCAGGTTGGAATTTACTTTTTCCCTTCTCCCTGAATCCAGAGTCACATCCAGCCCACCTGGACATCTTGGATCATGGAGAACAGAAAACTTGCTGCACCAATACCTGCTCCAGTTGACATGTCCTCTGGTGAAGCCTCACATTTCACAGATGGGGAAACTGAGGACGGGCCCAGAATTCCTTGT
Source organism: Mesoplodon mirus (assembly GCF_964341445.2). Taxonomy (NCBI): domain Eukaryota; kingdom Metazoa; phylum Chordata; class Mammalia; order Artiodactyla; family Ziphiidae; genus Mesoplodon; species Mesoplodon mirus. Next base: position 29,865,354 of record NC_138996.1, read on the forward strand.
TCCTGTCCCCTGGGCGCTGTGCCTGGCCGCACCCTCGCCACACTGCACTTGAATTAGGAGAACGTTCTTACAGAACTCCCCCCCCAACCCGCCTCCAGTCTCTCTCAGCTTGAAACCATCCTACACACAGCTGCTGGGATAATCTTTCTAAAGCCATTTTTATCATGTCACTTCTTTGCATGCTGTTTTCTGTTGCCTTTTGTCAAATCCAGATTTCTCCTTTCTGGCTCTCAAGGCTTTCTGCAAAATGTCCCCTTTCCGAGGATTTCCATTGTGAGCCTTTATGGAACGTTTGCCCCAAAGTGCTGCTCAAATTCCCTGTTGTTGTCTTACTGTCGCCTGCCACTGGTCCTTTGCACATGTCATACCACCCACCTGGAGAATTCGTTATCAGCCTGTTTCTTGTGTTATTTTTCTTTCTTGGTCTGTTCCCGTTCCTCTTTCCAGTCTAACTCCAAAACCCCTTTCTTCTTGGAACTGACGCCTATAAATGCTTCCTTCCCTCAACTCTGACCATTCCTTTACTTTTTGGTTTCCTTTAGTAGTTAGTTCTTCATCTCATAACATTCAGAAGGCATCTTATATAATAAGATACCTGAATCCAGCAAACCAGTTATCATCTAATGATTGGCTGGATTTACAAAAGTATACTAGGAAACACCCCACTAGGAGCTTTCTTTAAAAGAATAGTTTCCTTTATGTATTGGCAATGGTGCAGTTACATGAGATTTACTTCACACTGGGTCTTAGGCATGTTGTTTTGAAAGTTGGCTCACTGTGTTTTACTGGCTGATGGGATATTCTGGCAGATTCCTAAGATTCCTAAGAACGGTGTCCGTGACTAGCTTGGACGCACCTCCTTCAGCACCCGTGCTGCTCGATGCTGACTCACCAGGTGGAGTGGCCCCCCCGGCCGGGGGCGTTGACAGTCATGCATTGCTGCATCTCAGATCAGATGTCTTTGAGTTAAGACTGTGTGTCTTTGATTTCCCCGTTTTGGATTCATGTTTTTCACAGAATCTAGACGGTGCTGAGGCTGGTGGGAAGCTGTGTGCAGCTCCCCAGGGTTCTGCGTCGAGTTCACTGTGTGGTCAGAGGCTGAATCTGTTCTCTGTGCTTTAGGCCAGCAGGACCAGCGCACCAGGCTTCCTCGAGGCTGCGCCCTACAGCTCTGCTGTTGTCACCATGGAACGGTGACCACCTGAAGCGGGGGCGGGGAGTGAGGATCAGAGCTGGCTGAGTGCACTTGACCGTGACATTAGCCTCTCTGGGCTTCAGTAACTTATCAGTGAAGTGGGGATGAAGATAATTTCTCACCTCACACGGGGCTGTGGAGATCAAAGTGACATTGAGGTTACTGAGGCCTGGTGGGTAGCAGGCCAGGGTGGCAGGGGGCCGGGACCGACATGCAGGCAGGCCCTTCCTTCGGCCAGGCTCCCCACCGACGGCTGCCCGGCTTCTCGGCACCTGGCTTCTTTTAAATCTGACATTCTCTATGATTTTTTTGATTAGAACATCTTTTATTTTTATTGATAAAAAAGCTATCTATGAGTATTTATGTTAAATTAGAAATAACGGAACAGCATCTGACACATCTGAAGTTCATAGGTTTAACTTGGAACTTTCGAAAAACGTGCTTCCAGGATTCTCTCAAGGTTTTGATCTTGATGGTTTTGCGGGGTGTGTGATGCTGGGTGTGGGATGAGCCTAACTTCCTCACGCCCATCAGGGATATTGCGAGTGGACAGGGTGGCGGGGCTGTCTTAGCTTTCCTGGTTGACCTCATGGCGGGTCTGGCTCCTGCAGGCCTGTGCAGGTTCTGCTCTTTCCCAGGTGCATCCTCAGCCACATCTCAGCACAGGCCTGCTGCTCTCGGCTGGCGCATCCACGTGCTTCCACGGGCCGGCTCTCGGATCGGGGGTGTGGCGTGGGGGTGTGGAGGGGTTGGAGGCTCTGTACTGAAGACAGCTGGGTGTCTTCCAAGCGCTGAAATCAGTCACCTCTTCTGCATGATGGTTACGTTGACTTGCGCTTTCCACGTAGAGCTTATTTACTAGCACATGTCTGCTGACGGCTAATATACAGACTAGCCCCTCACTCCTTTTTAGTGTTGCCCTTTCCCCTAATCAGCCGAGATTATGTGAGCACAGCCTCATCAGCCTCACCTGGCTCTGGTTTCACACTCTCTAAGTGGATGGAATTGGAATAGATAATTCTGGTTATTCAGTTTAAACATCAATTTCTCTTCCTCTGTAGTTCTTTAGGTTTAATTATTCATCAAGACTCTATCCAGGTTACTTATACTGTGATCATTATTTTCAAACCTCAGTGTAGAGACAGTGTGGGTTCTTGGTCCTCTCCTGAGCCAGTGGGGCACGTGCCGTGGGGACTGAGTCCACGGTGCTGCAAGACGGTGGTTCTGCTCTTGACAAGCCCTTAGCTAGATCAGCAGGTGAAAGAGGGGAGACTCAAATAGGTAAAAGCAGAAATGAAAGAGGAGACGGTACAACGGATGCCTAGACATAAGAGGACCGTTAGGGATTTTTTTAAAAACAATTCTATGCCAAAAAGTTGGATGACCTAGAAAAATGGATAAATTCTTAGAAACATACAATCTATCAGGACTGAATCAAGAAGAAATAGCCTGATAGACCATTAACAATAAGGAGATTGAATCAAAAATCAAAAACCTACCAGCAGGGCTTCCCTGGTGGCGCAGCGGTTGAGAGTCTGCCTGCCGATGCAGGGGACGCAGGTTCGTGCCCCAGTCCGGGAAGATCCCACATGCCGCGGAGCGGCTGGGCCCGTGAGCCGTGGCCGCTGAGCCTGCGTGTCCAGAGCCCGTGCTCCGCAACGGGAGAGGCCACAACAGTGAGAGGCCCGTGTACCGCAAAAAAAAAAAAAAAACCTACCAGCAAAGGAAAGCTCAGGAGCAGATGGCTTCGTGGCTGAATTCTTCCATATGTTCAAAGAAAAACTAAACCAGGTCTTCTTAAAACCTTCCAAAAAATGCAGGTAGTGGGAACAGTTCCAAACTCATCTTCTTAGGCCAGCAGCATCACCCTGATGCCACAACCAGACAGGACCCCACAAGAAAAGCAAAGCACAGGCCACTTCTCTGTCATCAATCTGCTCTAAAGATGAGGGACCCAGAGGTCGGAGCTGTGAGTGCCCGAGGCTTCGAAGCTGGTTCAGGATGAATGGGTGGCTCTGGCCCGAGGCTGGTGGGTGCTGGGAGAGGAGAGAAGGCAGGATGATCTAACCAGGTGTTGCCTGTATTGGAAGCCTTCTTAGTATTTCCTTCAAGTAAAAACTCAGGGCTACGTTTTTCCTTTCTGTATAAGCTTTGAAACAATAATGAAGAATTTCCTTTATGAGGAAAAGCTCAACTCTGTCTCCTTATTCTTGCTTCTCAGGTTTGTTATATAATAAAAATTTAAAAGCTATTTAATTTTAATATATATCTTTCCATATGTCTTAAAGTAACACTTGCACATACTTAAAGTATGGGCAAGCAGTACAGAAGGATTATAATCAAAAGCAGTAGGGTCTTACCTACCTCTTTCAGCCCAAACCCCAGGAGAATCAGTTGTAACTAGATGTTTTTTGTTTTTAAGTACACTTTATTATTTTTTTTTTTTTGCGGTACGTGGGCCTCTCGCTGTTGTGGCCTCTCCCGTTGCGGAGCACAGGCTCCGGACGCACAGGCTCAGCGGCCATGGCTCACGGGCCCAGCCGCTGTGCGGCATGTGGGATCTTCCCGGACCGGGGCACGAACCCGTGTCCCCTGCATCGGCAGGCAGACTCTCAACCACTGCGCCACCAGGGAAGCCCGTACACTTTATTTTTTAAGAGAAGTTTTTGGTTCCCAGAAACCTCGAGAGGAAGCCGCAGAGATTTCCTGTATACCACTTGCCCCGCCATGCACAGTCCCCGCCATCATTCACATCCCCACCGGCTGTGCATTTGTTACAACTGATGAACCTGCACCGACACGTCACCATCACCCAGAGCCCATGGTTCACTCTTGGGGTTGGACATTCTGTGGGTTTGGACAAATGTGTAATGACATGTATCCATCATTATAGTATCAGACAGAAATTTCACTGTGTAACTCACTTTTCACTGTTTCTGTGTTTTCGTGCCTTCACAGATGATTTCCATGTCTCCTAGTTAATCTACTCTAGATGTTATTAGCTATTTACCACGTCTTCCCCTTCTCTCCCTATAATCAAGTTACTCCTTTTAGTTTCTTCTCTTTGCTGACTCCTTAGCTTTCATGGATAATCCCCACCTTCTTTCTTATTCCAGCGGCTCTGGTGGTGTCACTTGACACCCATTCTGTGCTGTGGAGACATTAGCCACTCTCAATTTACTTACTTTCTCATTTCACTTCACCAGCCAGCATTTGTCAAGGTTGAGTCCATTTAAGTTCTGTTTAGAAATTGTAGTTTTTTTTTTTGCTTTTTCTATAGGCTGAAGACACAAAAGAGACGTATGTGTTTGCATTGTCCTCCGACCGCTGATATTTTCCATGGCTCTGCCGACTGGTGCATGTTGACTGTTTTCTTTTTGAGAAAGAAACAGCTTCTTGCTCCTGGAGTTTCTAATGATGTTTTCTTTTCTTGCATTTTCTTTCTTCATTGCCTTTTAAAGTTGCTCCAAATGCCCAAGGGATAATGTACGTTTCTAAGATATAACCACCCCTTTTGATCCCCCCATCAACTGACTGACCTGCAGGAGGTTTTCTTCCTGAACAATTGTTCTGATTTTCAGAACGAACTGCTTTCTGGGCATGAAGTGCAGCCTCTCCCTCTTAACTCTCATTTCTTGGTTGCTTTGACCTAGAGTTCCTTAAATTTCTTGTCTTTCTGCCTCGATTTTTACCCTCCTTTTGTTGATACACATCTTAAATAATTTCCTGAGAAAATAACAGTAGAAGATAAATTTTCTGAACTTGCCTGTATGAAATGCTGCCCTCATATATGTGAAAGTTTGGCTGGGTATAGAATTCCAGGATCAAAATAATTTTGTCTAAGAATTTTGAAGGCATTTTTCCTTTGTTTATTGTAATTTAGTGTGGAAAGTCCAATTCTTGTTCCTTTGCTATAACTGACTTCTCCTCTCTGGACAGTTTTAGTTTTCTCTTTTTATCTTTGTGTTCTAAAGATTCACGAAGATATACATGGGTGTAGGTTCTCCCCCTTTTCAGTCAAAATGCTGGGCTACATGGATGCTTTTGGTCTTTTTTTTTTTTTTTTTTTTTTTGCTATACGCGGGCCTCTCACTGTTGTGGCCCCTCCCGTTGCAGAGCACAGGCTCCGTATGCGCAGGCTCAGCGGCCATGGCTCACGGGCCCAGCCGCTCCGCGGCATGTGGGATCTTCCCAGACCGGGGCACGAACCCGTGTCCCCTGCATCGGCAGGCGGACTCTCAACCACTGCGCCACCAGGGAAGCCCGCTTTTGGTCTTGAATTATGTGACTTTGGCTTTTGTAAACTCTCATGTAGTATTTCCTTGATAATCTCTTACCATCTATTTTTTCTGTTGTTTATTTTTTCCTTTTTTTTCTTTTATTTTCTTATCTTTTCTCTTTTCTTTCTGAAACTCTTCTTTGTATGCAGGACCTTCCTCACATTGATTCATAGTGTCCTATGTCTTTTCCATTATATACTTTTGAGTCTCTTTTATATTTTTGTAGTACTTTCTGGCAGATTTTCTCAACATTGCCTTCTAACACTTCCATCAGAATTTTAATCTCAATTTTATTTTCAGTTTCTAAGACTTCTTTTTGTTCTGTTTCTTTTTTTCATGGTCCAATATCTTCTCAGATTTCTCTGTGGAGACTAATTTGCTTTTTTTCACTCTATTCCTTGCAATGTCTCTTTCGCCTATTCTGTCACTGTGGCTCCGGCTCTGTGTTTGCAGGTGGGGCTTGTCGCCAAGTGGGCTTCTCTTCAGGACGGTTGGGCAGAAAGCTGGCCGAGGTGCTAGAGAAGCTCTAAGTCCCAGAATTCAGGTCTTCATTTAGAGCAAATCAATTCTGGTTTTGAAGGGAAGAGTTCCGATTTTACGAGTGGGTGGGGCAGGCCGGCGGGCATTTTGTATGAAGGGATTTGAGGACGATACAGTGGCTGACGTTTACCATGTCTCTCTCTGCCCCAGTGACCCGTCCGGGGTCCCAGGGCCTCCGCAGGGTGGCCAGGCTTGCATCCTCGCTCCCGCCTGTTTTGTCACCTCTTCAGCTCTGCATCTTCAGTCCTCCTCTCTGCCCACTCAGCAAGTCCCTTAGATTCTCCAGCACCTGCTTCTTTCGTGTTTATAGATTTGCTTCTCCTTACAGTCCTTGGCAGTCACGTAAGGGGGTCTCAGAAGGAAGAGGAGGTAATTAATTGGGTACTTGGGCACCTTGAATATGATGTAAACCACTATTTTATTTTAAAAGTTTGAAAAGTAATAGGATTCTCCAGCATTATTTAAATGACATTGGTCCGAAATTCAGTGTTACCGTTTCTCCTCTCTCTCTGAAGCACTGTTCCTAAAAGGTCTGTGTGTTTTCGCATTTCACAAGTAGACATGCCGATGCTGGAGAATCAGAGCTCGATGACAGACAGATGGGCAGGAACCCCTGTGATGTTTCCCTTGGCGAGCATGCCGCTTTGATTCTTGAATCAGGCATCTTAGTGACTGTGGTGGATAGTCTCCCTCCCGTGTGTGAACGTGTGTGTGTTAGACGTCTGCATGGACCCTGCATTACAGATAGAACACAGTGAAACACACAATATGACATAGTTCCCTTTTCCCCTAAAACTCGTCCTGAGATCAAGGGGCCCCTCTCCCCAGTGTTCTCGTCCCACCTCTGTCCTCTAGAGCCACTGCCCTGGCCTCTGCAAAGACCTGTGGGGAGAGAGTGCGCCCATCTCTGGGGGACACTCGGGATGCTGGTGGGAGGGGAGAGAGATGACCCTATAGGGACTGGGGAACATGTCCTGGTGCAGATCAGGTGGTCCTGAGTCCTTCCTTTTCCACCAAACCGGAGGAGGACCTCTCAGATTGTCGTCCGGTGGATCATTAAGAGTGGTTTTGGATGGAAGATCGCTGTGAGTTTTGCTATAGCACTTTGCAGGAATCAGTGGCTGGAGCCTCTTTGTGAAAAAGGCTTCTCATGCTTACATCTTGGCAAACAAAATAGAGAATAGAATTGGTGCTGGACTCGGTTTCAGTCCAGCAAGAAGTCATATTTATTCGAGGAAACGTTAAAAAAAAGAGCTCTGTCATGAAGTGGTAAAAGTTTCCTTTTTATGTTTAAAATTATGAATAGAAATTTGCAGTATCTGTGTAAAACTTGGAACCTCATGGTCACAGGATGTCTTATTTTAACTCACATACATATCTTTGTTGCAGGGCAGAATGAAGTGATGATCAATAAAAACTTTCAAGCGTAAAATATATTACTTGAGGATGAAATTCTTTGGGGTAAATGGAGTGGAATTAGGAGTTGAAGGAGTTAAAGTAACGGTGTGAAATTTCTAACGGCCTGGTGGTTCATGTGTTTTGAAAAGAGACAGCTCAGGGTCACTACTTGCCTGCTGCAGGAGCACTGTTCCCCCGTGGGGTCCGTCTGCTTGGTCACAGCAGACAGCTCGGAGGATGGTGGCCCCCGAATGGATGTGGTCATTGCGAGTCTAGTGGATACGTCGAAAAGAACGGGGTAACAGTTTCATTGAATGGCAGTCATTACACTACGCTAGGAATTTAACCGTTTGCAATGCTCTTCTAGCTCTTCAAAATTTTTCTAAGGGGTGCTTGTGCAAAATCATGAAGACCATTAGTTTAGGGAATCAGGAATCGGGAAATCTGGTGTTTTGGGGAGCATGGGGAGAAGGGGAGAAGGAACAGGAGGAAAATCAGCTCTGGATTTTATGCCTGGGAGGGAGGAGGAGTGATGCGGCTGGGATAACGGCCCCATCACCCTGAGCTCTGGGGCTAACGACCCCCTGCCTTTGCGTCCTATTATTGTACTTCTCTGAGAAACCTGATTTTTAGGGAGGTGTCTCTATTTAAGGAAAGTGCAGTGATACCATTTTCAAGTTACACTTTTTGCTCATTGAGATAAAGAGCCCCCTGCTCAGGAATTATTGAGTTGCCTGAATCTGAGGGGCTGTGATTGGCCCTCTTGACTGTGCTGTCATCATATTCCAGGAGGAACCTCCAGAGGGAAAGGCGTGTACGTGGCACCTTGAAGTGGGGTCGTGTTAGGTGGGGGTCCCCACTTTCAAGACCGTTCCTAGGAGATGTTGTCTGAAAGGATATGGGAAGAAGGAGAGATAAGGAGTGACAGTTACAGTTATGGAAATAAATGCATGGTGGGTGGCAAAGGCGATTTGGAGATGCACAGATGGTGTCTGGTCGGACCCCATCCGGCGACGATGCTGGTTAAGAGGAGGTGAGCCTGCCTGGCAGGGAGCTTGGCGCACTCTTCTCCAAGGGTGTGGACATGCGGGTGCTGACACAGTGCCTTGTGCACCCGGAAGACGTGAGGAACTCAGTACCTACAGCTGAACTGGAGAAGGGTGAGAAAAATCAGGGAAATGGAAACAGAGCTCCTTCCTGATTGTGGTTTTGAACCTTAGCTGATAATTTCCTTATTTAAAACAACATCAACGATGAAGCAGAAAGTGACAGGGTCGTAAGTAAATCAAGGGTCTTGGGGTACAAGGAGCCCCATACCTGGCTGTGTTCCTGGCTTCTCATAGGAGAGCTCGTTCGCTCCCATAAGATGTCTGTGTCTTACAGCTTCCCAGTCTGTGTTAGGGTTTAAATATGTTGGTGTGCTACTGAGTTATGACCCATTCTCCAGGAAGCATGGCGTCCTGTCTACACAGAGTTCCTGGTCCACTGAGCTGGGCCAGTGGCTGCCACTCACGGCTTCCCTTCGACAGGAAGGAGGGTCCCGGGCATGGCATCGGAGCCCCGGCAAAGGCTCCTCCCTCCAGCAGGGCAGGGAGTGTGGGGACAGCAGTTTTATTTTAGTTCCTCTTTAGAGAATGATTTCTATCACAAGGCTTTTTAAACCCTTACTCAGCACTTTCCTTATTTCCTATGAGTTACTCCATCTGGGAGAAGAAATGAGATCACAACTTACCCGAACGCTTATTAGATACTTTTGTCACTGTGGTGTTTAAAAAAGAACTGTGGGTTTCTTCTAAAACCCATTAACAGGTCTTCCGAGAGAATAACAGCTAGGAAGCAACTGTGAGTCCTCAAGGGCTGTTTGGCCTGGGCGTCACTCCCGAGTTCAAGCTGTTCTATCGTGAGGTCATAAAACTCATCCACATGTTGTGGGCCAGTTAGTTTTATAATGCCACACATCCCTGACCTGCGTCACATGTACCATAAAATAGGGCCCTGCAGTTACAGTACGTAAAGGAACTGGGTTGCCTCTAAGCAGCTGAGCCCAGGGCTCGAAACTTAAGAGATTCCCTCGTAGATGGAGGTGTGACTGGGCCAAAAATGCTTCCACTGCAAATTCTGACCACAGAACTTTACTTTTAATTGTACTAAAATTCACGTATAGATCCAGGTACTTGGTAATTTAACCTATTCGAAGTGAAGTGAAGATTCAGAAAGAAAAAAAAATTTCCCAGTAACCAGAACAGATTCAGTAAAGCTGTGGTAATTACTAATATAATTTGACAAGCTTTATTGGAAAGTTTGAGTTGCATTTAGAAAGTATTTAATAAAGTTTGAGTCCAGGCAGGCCTCACTTTATTTCACTTTGCCTTACTGCTCCCTGCAGATGTGGAGTTTTTGCTTTGTTTTTTAATAAATTTATTCATTTTTGGCTGTGTTGGGTCTTCATTGCTGCACGCGGGCTTTCTCTAGTTGTGGCGAGCAGGGGCTACTCTTCGTTGCGGTGCGCGGGCTTCTCATTGCGGTGGCTTCTCTTGTTGCAGAGCACGGGTCTAGGCGCACGGGCTTCAGTAGTTGTGGCTCACAGGCTCTAGAGCGCAGCCTCAGTAGTTGTGGCACACGAGCTTAGTTGCTCCGTGTCATGTGGGATCTTCCTGGACCAGGGTTCAAACCCGTGTCCCCTGCATTGGCAGGTAGATTCTTAACCACCGTGCTAACAAGGAAGCCCCAGATGTGGCGTTTTTTACAAATAGAAGGTGTGTGACAACCCTGTATCTAACAAGTCTGTTGGTGTCATTTTTCCAACAGCCTTTACTTGCTTCATGTGTCTGTGTCACATTTTGGCAACTCTCACAGTATTTCAAACTTTTCATTAGTATTGTATTTGTTACTGTGATCTGTGATCGGCGATCTTCGATGTTACTATTGTCATTGTTTTGGGCGTCACGAACCTCGCCCGTGTAAGACGGGAACTGAATCGTTAAATGTTGTGTGTGTTCTGGTTGCTTCACCAGCCATTCCCCATCTCTCCCTCTCCTCAGCCTCCCTCTTCCCTGAGATACAACAATCTCGAAGTTAAGCCAGTTAATAACCCTACAAGGGCTTCTCAGTGTTCAAGTGAAAGGAAGAGTTGCACGTCTCTCACTTGAAGTCAAAAGCTAGAAATAATTAAGTTTAGTGAGGAAGGCATGTCAAAAGCTGAGACAGGCTGAAAGCTGGGCCTCTTGCACCAGTTAGCCAAGTTTTCAATGCAAAGGAAAAGTTCTTGAAGGAAATTAAAAGTGCTCCTCCAGTGAACACACAAATGATAAGAAAGCAAAACAACCTTATTGCTGATTTGGAGAAAGTTTCAGTGTCTGGTTAGAAGATCAAACCAGCCACAACATTCCCCTGAGCCAAAGCCTCATCCAGATCAAGGCCCCAACTCTCTTCAATTCTGTGAAGGCTGAGAGAGATGAGGAAGCCGCAGAAGAAAAGTCTGAAGCTAGCAGACATTGGTTCATGAGGTTTAAGGAAAGAAGCCATCTCTATGACATAAAAATGCCAGGCGAAGCAGCAGGTGCTGATGGAGAAGCTTCAGCAAGTTATCCAGAAGATCTAGCTAAGATGATAAAAGAAGGTAGCTACACTAAGCAACAGATTTTCAGTGTAGATGAAACTGCCTTCTGTTGGAAGAAGATGCCATCTAGGACTTTGATAGCTAGAGAGGAGAAGTCAGTGCCTGGCTTCAAAGCTTCACAGGACAGACTGACCATCTTGTTAGGAGCTAAGGCATCTGGTGACTCTAAGTTGAAGCCAATGCTCATTCCATCTGAAAATCCTAGGGCTCTTAGGATTATGCTAAACTACTCTTCCTGTGCTCTGTAAATGGAGCAATGAAGCCTAGAAGACAGCACATCTGTTTATAACATGGTTTACTGACTATTTTCAGCCCACTGTTGAGACCTACTGCTCAGAAAAAGAGATTCCTTTCAAAATATTACTGCTGGACTTCCCTGGTGGTGCAGTGGTTAAGAGTCCATCTGCCAGTGCAGGGGACACCGGTTCGAGTCCTGATCCGGGAAGGTCCCACATGCTGCTGAGCAACCCATGTGCCACAACTACTGAGCCTGTGCTCTAGAGCCCGTGAGCCACAACTACTGAGCCCACGAGCCACAACTACTGAAGCCTGCACACCTAGAGGCTGTGCTCCACAACAAGAGAAGCCACCGCAATGAGGAGCCCACACACCGCAAGAAAGAGTAGCCCCTGCTCGCCGCAACTAGAGAAAGTCCGCACAAAGCAACAAAGACCCAATGCAGCCAAAAATAAATAAATAAATAAAGTAAAAAGAAAATTACTGCTCATTGACAATGCCCCTGGTCACCCAGGAGCTCTGATGGAGATGGACCATGAGATTAATGTTGTTTTCATGACTGCTAACACAACATCCATTCTGCAGCCCATGGATCAAGGAGTCATTCCTACTTTCAAGTCTTTCTATTTAAGAAATATATTTCATAAGGCTATAGCTACCAATAGCTACCATAGACAGTGATTCCTCTGATGGGTCTGGGCAGTCGAATCAAGTCAATTGAAAACCTTCTGGAAAGGAGTCCCAGTTCTGGTGCCATTAAGAACATCCGTGGTTCATGGGAAGAGGTCAACCTATCAACATTAACAGGAGTTTGGAAGAAGTTGGTTCCATCCTTAATGGATGACTTTGAGGGGTTCAAGTCTTCAGTGGAGGAAGGAACTGCAGATGTGGTGGAAACAGCGAGAGAACTAGAAGTGGAGCTGAAGATGGGGCTGAATTACTGCAATCTCATGATGAAACTTGAATGGGATGAGGAGTTGCTTCTCATGGATAAGCAAAGAAGGTGGTTTTTTGAGAGGGAAACTACTCCTGGTAAAGATGCTGTGAAGACTGTTTAAAATGACAACAGAGGATTTAGAATATTACATAAACTTAATTGGTAAAGCAGCAGTAGGGTTTGAGAGGATTGACCCCAATTTTGAAAGAAGTTCTACTGTGGATAACATCAAACAGCATTGCTGCTACAGAGAAATTGTTCCTGAAAGGAAGGGTCAATCAGTGCAGCCAACTTCACTGTTGTCTTATTTTAAGAAACTGTCACCCCAGCCTTCAGCAACCACCACCCCGATCAGTCAGCAGCCTCAACATCAAGGCATGACCCTCCACCCACAAAAATATTACAACTTGCTGAAGGCTCAGCATTTTTGTTTTTAGCAATAAATTACTTTTAAATTAAGATATGTTTAGTTTTTTTTTTAGACATAATACTATTGTACACTTAACAGACTGCAGTATAGTGTACAGATAACTTTTATATGCACACAAAATATTCGTGTGACTCACTTTATTGCGGCGATCTGAGACCAACCAACCCCCAATATCTCTGAGCTATGCCTGTACTGCAGAAGGAACTTGAGAATTAGGGGGAGTGGGTGGGGCTCCCATCTCTCCATCCCGGTTTCAATATGGGCTTATCTGCTTTTATCTGTATTTTGTATAGGGGTTTTCGTGTATAAGTCTATTTGAAATATAATTCAAATGCAAAAAAATTGGTAACATTTACTGGAAGATTTTCAAAGGCCCTTCTAGGACCAAGATGATTTGATAATTGATAACTTTTAAATACTGTGTTTGGTAAAGACCTTGTTTTCCTTTGGTATGTATGTAGTTTGTTGAGAATATTCTTAAGCCTGTTACTCAGTACCTGGCAAAATGAAAGAACTTCTTCACCAAGTGACTCTAACCGTTGGGTCCCACAGTTGGTAGAGACAGTTTCTGTTGATTTATTGTGCCAGGAACAAAATAATCATTTGCCAAATGCGTGGCATTTGACTTAATTGACTTAAATGACATTGAAATACAGCAGCTCTTAGGGGCAGATGCATTTCAGTCTAGATTAGGTTCTGACACACCATCTGAAAAAGATCCTGAAATAACAGTGAATTAAAGAGACACTGATTTTTTTTTTTTTTTTTTTTTTTTTTTTTTGCGGTATGCGGGCCTCTCACTGTTGTGGCCTCTCCCGTTGCGGAGCACAGGCTCCGGACGCGCAGGCCCAGCGGCCATGGCTCACGGGCCCAGCCGCTCCGCGGCATATGGGATCCTCCCAGACCGGGGCACGAACCCGTATCCCCTGCATCGGCAGGCGGACTCTCAACCACTGCGCCACCAGGGAGGCCCAACACTGATTTTTTTATAATATAAACAAGGGCCAAACCAGGAACATGCATGGCGCTATGGACATTCCTTCAGCATCAGGCATACAGGCTACTATTTTGTTGCTCTGCTATCTTTCAACTTGGGTCTTCTATCTCATGGGCCAAGATGGATGCCAGGGCTCCAGTCATCATATCTGCTTTCTACAGCAGTTAGGAGGAACACTGAAGATGAAGAAGGGCACACTCCCTATTGTTAAGCACATTTCTTAGGAGTCACCCAACATTTCTGCTAACATCTTACCTTCCAAAACGTAGTCAGATGGTCATTCCTGTCTTCAAGGTAAGCTGGGAAACGTTTTCCTTATCCTAGAGCAGGAGTATCACACGTCTTCTATAAAAGGTCAGATAATAAATATTTTAGGCTTTTCAGGTCATATGGTTTCTCTTGCACTTCTCATCTCTGCCATTATTGTGTGAAAACAGTCCTGGACACACATAAATGAATATACATTGCTATATCCCAAGAAAACTTTATAGAGACTGAAATATGAATTCCATGTAATTTTCACATGTCATGAAACATTATTATTTTGATTTTTTAGCCATGTAACGATGCGAAAACCATTTTTAGCTTATGAGCCATATAAAAAGAGGGAGTGGCAATTGATTTTTGACAGGAGTGCCAGGTCTGTTCAGTGGGGAAAGAATAGTGCCTTCAACAAACGATGCTGGGAAAACGGGATGTCCACAGGCACAGGAGTGAAGTTGGACCCCTACCTCATACCATGTACAGACATTAACTCATCATGGGTCAAATACCACTGTAAGAGCTGAAACCCTTAGAAGAAAACCTAGGGGCAAATCTTTATGACGTTGGGCGTGGCAATAGTTTCTTTCTTTCTTTCTTTCTTTGGCAATAGTTTCTTAAATACAGCACCAGAAGCACAGGTGACAGAACTATATATATATATATATGTTGGACCTTGTTTATATTATAGGAAACTTTTTGTGCATAAAGGGCACCATCAACAGAGTAAAAGACAAGTCACGAATGGAGAAGAATGTTGGCAATTCATATGCCTGGTAAGGGTTTAATATTCAGAATGTATAAATCCTGCAAATCAACCATAAGACAACAAACAACCCAATTAAAAACGGGCAAAGGACATTACGAGCTATTTCTCCAAAAGAGATATAAAATGCTCAACATACATGAAAATATTCTGAACATCATTAGTCAGTCATTAGGAAAATGCAAATCAAAACCACAAAGGGATATCACTTCACACCTACCAGGATGGCAAAAACAAACAAACAGCTATAAGACACTGATGAAAGAAATTAAAGATGATACAAACAGATGGAGAGATGTACCATGTTCTTGGATTGGAAGAATCAACATTGTGAAAATGACTCTACTACCCAAAGCAATCTACAGATTCAGTGCAATCCCTATCAAACTACCAATGGCATTTTTTCACAGAACTAGAACAAAAAATTTCACCATTGGTATGGAAACACAAAAGACCCCGAATAGCCAAAGCAGTCCTGAGAAAGAAAAATGGAGCTGGAGGAATCAGGCTCCTGGACTTCAGATGATACTACTGAGCTACAGTAATCAAGACAATATGGTACTGGCACAAAAACAAATATAGATCAATGGAACAGGATAGAAAGCCCAGAGATAAACCCACACACATATAGTCACCTTCTCTTTGATAAAGGAGGCAAGAATGGAGAAAAGACAATGGAGAAAAGACGGCCTCTTCAATAAGTGGTGCTGGGAAAACTGGACAGCTACATGTAAAAGAATGAAATTAGAACACTCCCTAACACCACACACAAAAATAAACTCAAAATGGATTAAAGACCTAAATATAAGGCCAGACACTATAAAACTCTCAGAGGAAAACATAGGCAGAACACTCTATGACATAAATCACAGCAAGATCCTTTTTGACCCACTTCCTAGAGAAACAGAAATAAAAACAAAAATAAACAAATGGGACCTAATGAAACTTAAAAGCTTTTGCACAGCAAAGGAAACCATAAACAAGATGAAAAGACAACCCTCAGAATGGGAGAAAATATTTGCAAATGAAGCAACTGACAAAGGATTCATCTCCAAAATTCACAAGCAGCTCATGCAGCTCAATACCAAAAGAACAAAAACCCAATCCAAAAATGGGCAGAAGACCTAAATAGATATTTCTCCAAAGAAGATATAGAGATTGCCAACAAACACATGAAAGAATGCTCAACATCACTAATCATTAGAGAAATGCAAATCAAAACTACAATGAGGTATCACCTCACACCAATCAGAATGGCCATCATCAAAAAAATCTACAAACAATAAATGCTGGAGAGGGTGTGGAGAAAAGGGAACCCTCTTGTGCTCTTGGTGGGAATGTAAATTGATACAGCCACTATGGAGAACAGTATGGAGGTTCCTTAAAAAACTAAAAATAGAGCTACCATACGACCCAGCAATCCCACTACTGGGTATATATCTTGAGAAAACTGTAATTCAAAAAGAGTCATGTACCACAATGTTCATTGCAGCTCTATTTACAATAGCCAGGACATGGAAGCAACCTAAGTGTCCATTGACAGATGAATGGATAAAGAAGGTGTGACACATATTAAAATGGAATATTATTCAGCCATAAAAAGGAATGAAATTGAGTTATTTGTAGTGAGGTGGATGGACCTGGAGTCTGTCACACAGAGTGAACTAAGTTAGAAAGAGAAAAACAAATACTGTATGTTAACACATATGTATGGAATCTAAAAAAAAGGTTCTGAAGAACCTATGGGCAGGACAGGAATAAAGACTCAGGTGTAGAGAATGGACTTGAGGACATGGGGAGGGGGAAGGGTAAGCTGGGATGAAGTGAGAGAGTGACGTGGACATATATACACTACCAAATGTAAAATAGATAGCTAGTGGGAAGCAGCCTCATAGCACAGGGAGATCAGCTCGGTGCTTTTTGACCACCTAGAAGGGTGGGAGGGAGATACAAGAGAGTAGATAAGGGGATATATGTATACGTATAGCTGATTCACTTTGTTATAAAGCAGAAACTAACACACCATTGTAAAGCAATTATACTCCAATAAAGGTGTTTAAAACAAAATAAAGTACTCAAGAGCTACAAAACAAACAAATAAACAAGCAAACAAAGAACAATTAAAAACCCCAAAACAACAGCAAAGGAAAAGAAATTTTGGTCAGGATGTGGGGAAACTGGAACCCTCATACATTGCTGGTGGGAATGAAAAATATTTCATCTGCTGTGGCAAACAGCTTGGAAGGCCTTCAAAAAGTTCACAGAAATACCTTATGACCAGCAGTTCCACTCCTAAAATATGCTTAAATGATCTGAAAGTAGCAACTCAAACTGGGACTTGTATGTGCTAGCCTTTATTCACAGCTGTCAAAAGGTGGAGCAGCCCACTGCCCATCAGTGATAAATGGATAAACAGAATGCAGTCCATCCATACAGTGGAATATTATTCAGCCCTGAAAAAGATGCAGGCTGACACGTGCTGCAAGATGATGGATCTGGAAAACACTGTGCTGAGTGAAATGTCAGACACAGAAGTACTAATGTTGCAAAATTCCAGTTATGTGAAATACAGAGAACAGGCAAATTCATAAAGACAGAGTATGATAGAGGTTATCAGGGGCTGGCGGAGGGGAGGGAGGGGGTGTTACAGGGCACAGAGTTTCTTTTCGGGCTGTTGACAAAGTTTGGAGACAGTGCAGACGGTTATACAACATTGCGAATGTAATTAATGCCCCTGAAGTATACACTTAAAAGTGGTTAAAATGGCAAATTGTATGTTATTTATATTTTGCCACCACCGTGACAAAAACCTTAAACTCAGGGGTTGTATTATTAACAATAAAAAGAGTGGATGGGGGGATAAGCGTCAGTGCCTCTGCAGGCCTCTGTCCTCCCAGGCTCTCCCAACCATCTGCCAATGACGACCCCTACGAGCATTTATTTGGACTGGAACAGGGGCGGGCCAGCTTTTAAAAAGTAAGAGCATGTAATGTTAATGTTAAAAACCTTACATTCCTGAGTAATAACAGCTATGCTTGTACTATTCCTTCCTTCATTCAAAAACCTAAATACCCTAGTAATTTGGTAATGCTCTTAAATAAATTAAAAAAAATGTATCGGCACCTGTATACATGTTTTGAAAAAATTAAAAAAAGAGAAGATATAAATTATATATCCAGAGGAAATGAAACCACTATCTCAAGGAGAAATCCATACCCCCACATTTGTCGCAGCATTATTTACAAGCCAAGATAGAAACAACCTAAATGTCCACTGACGGATGAATGGTTACATATACACAATGGTATACATACACGATGGAATATTAACCACCCTTAAAAAGGAAGGAAATCCTGCCATTTGTGACAACAAGGATGGAACTTGAGGGCGTTATGTTAAGTGAAATAGGCCAAAGACAAATATTGTATGATCTCACTTATATGTGGAATTAAAAAAAAAATAGAACGAGTTGAACTCAGAGGAGCAGAAAGTAGAATGGTGGTTGCCGGGGGGCTGGGGGTTGGCCGGATCCCCTTGTCGGTCAGAGGGTCAGTGCTTCCGGTTATAAGATGAGTAAGTCTGGGGCCCTAACATACAGCATGGTGACTAGTCAGTTGTGTATTATGTACCTAAAGTTGCTGTGTCTCACCACTGCCACCACCACCACGACAACAAATGGTGGCCATGTGAGGTGAAGGAAGTGTTAATAGACCTCATTGTGGTAAACATTTCACGATATATACGTGTATCAGATGATCACACCGTGGACCTTAAACTTACACAGTGTCGTGTGTCACTTACACTTCAATAAAGGTGGGAAAGGAGAAGATGTATGTCTGGCCTCCGGTCACTCGGGTTGTGCCTCTCCTGCGGTGACTTGTGGTCTCCTGGGCTTCTTTGCCCATAGGCAGGGACCTGCCACGGTAATTCATTTCTTTTTCGTTGGCACCTAATGAATTTTGACAACATTCATCCTCCCTAAATATATCCAGCTGATTGCTCTGTGGGAAAGTTCCCAAGGTCCTTGATCACAGCAGTGTGGACGTGGCTGTTTTAGTGTCCACGGCAGATGGGGAGTGTGAACTGTGAGGGACGCGGGGGACACTCCGGGGGACCAGGTGGCAGAAGAGCTGTTGCCTGGTCTTCAGGCGCGTCCACGGCTGTGGGCCTTCCAGTGAGCAGAAACACAACCTGGCGGTGGGGAGGGCGGCGTGATGGGCCAGGGAAGCTGAGCCTCGCTCTTCCGTAGCTTTGGATGGAGCCCTCCGAGTCCCTGCCGTGTCGCCGCACGTGGGGGTCACCCTCGCCGACGTGACGGCCGAGGCAGGGAGCCCGGAGTGGCTGAGTCCTGTGGACCGACTGTGCTCGGGGAGTCTGGGGGCAGGGACCACGTCGGCGTTGTCCCGAGACCTATACTTTACCTCCTGTTGTTTCCTAAGCAGAAACCCAAGCGTTTAGGCTTGTACCTGGTTTGTTCCTATTTCTTTGTGTTGTGCTAAGCCTCTTTGCTATGATTTTTTTTTTTTTTTTTTTTTTTTTTTTTGTGGTATGTGGGCCTCTCACTGCTGTGGCCTCTCCCGTTGCGGAGCACAGGCTCCGGACGCGCAGGCTCAGCGGCCATGGCTCACGGGACCAGCCGCTCCGTGGCATGTGGGATCTTCCCGGACTGGGGCACAAACCCGTGTCCCCTGCATCGGCAGGCGGACTCTCAACCACTGCGCCACCAGGGAAGCCTGCTATGAATATTTTTAAAACTATGTAAGTAGTGTTGATGGTTGCACAACATTGTGAATGTACTTAATGCCACTGAACTGTGTGCTTAAGAAAGGTTAAAATGGTAAATTTTATGTATATATTTTTTTACCACAATAAAAAGTATATATAGAGATGTTGAGTGTATGATTCCCCAACTAATATACTACTTTTTAAAAACTTTTTACTGTTGCTGGAAGAGCCAACATAATAAGGATTTCTCTCTCGGAAGCTCTACTTTGCACCTGTCATTTATAATAACCGTAGATAATTTTTGGTGGCAGGTATAGATTTTTAAGAAGTGATGTGATTGCAACACTTCATGTTTTCTCCTATGTCTTAGGTTTTAAAGGATTAAAATATATTGGAATTTCCAACATGCATTTTCTTAATTATCTTTGAAGTTTGGTTGTTCATATTTCTCTTTAGGGACCT
The DNA here is from genome assembly GCF_964341445.2 of Mesoplodon mirus. Taxonomy (NCBI): domain Eukaryota; kingdom Metazoa; phylum Chordata; class Mammalia; order Artiodactyla; family Ziphiidae; genus Mesoplodon; species Mesoplodon mirus. The sequence continues at coordinate 29,885,201 of NC_138996.1, forward strand.
TCAGCATCTCTCATAATTAACAAACCAATTATGTTTGTAATCATCTCAAATTTTCTCCATAAAATAGATCATGTGCCACTACATATATTAAACGTGTTTTGTTACAAGAGGGCTTATACTTCCTTCTTCTTGCCTGGGGATATAAAAATTATCCAGACCTATTTCAGTTAAAATGATGGTAGTGCACCAAACTGGCCAATAGGAATAGAACTATGCCTCTTAAGCCAGAAGCACAGAATATAGGATCTTGCCCCAGGCTTTGCCTGTTATATTTTAAGGTAAAACTGATTTTGCGAAGGATCCTTGCCCTAAAATGGAGAAGGCACTTCTTCCCACATCTGTTTCTGCTTCTAGACCATTCCCCACAAGTGGCTTTCCCTCGTCCCTTCTCTGACCATCTTGCTCCTCCTGTAACTCACAGAGTTCACCATGTCTAAGGAGACTCCCCAGAATTGACCCATTAGATGTTCAGAGCTCATGAGCCTGGTATCCTCTGAGAGCTGGTTCTGAATTTTGTTTGCAGATCTTTTTTTTTTTTGGTCGGTGACACACGTGTGTATGTGTGGTGGTGTAGCTGTGAGGAATATGGGTTTGGAGTCACATATATCTAAGTTCAAATTCTGACCTCACCTTTTATGTCTCTTTTTAATTTTTAGATTTACTTATTTATTTATTTATTTGGCTGCACTGGGTCTTCGTTGATGCACGCGGGCTTTCTCTAGTTGCGGCGAGCAGGGGCTGCTCATCGTTGCGGTGCACGGGCTTCTCATTGTGGTGGCTTCTCTTGTTGTGGAGTACGGGCTCTAGGAGCATGGGCTTCAGTAGTTGTGGCGTGAGGGCTCAGTAGTTGTGGCTCGTGGGCTTAGTTGCTCTGCGACATGTGGGATTTTCCGGGACCAGGGCTTGAACCCGTGTCCCCTGCATTGGCAGGCGGATTCCTAACCCCTGAGCCACCAGGAAAGCCCCCCTTACTGTCTTATAGTGGATGAGTCACTTGACCTAAGGATTGGTTTCTGTACTTGAAAAGGGAGGCTTGTTTTACTTCGCAGGGTGGTTGTGAGCATGGAGAAGCGTGGCCTGTGCAGCCCGTGGTGTGGCGCGTTGAGCAGAATCAGGGCACAGACGTGTCTGCATGCCTCACATTCATGCCCTCTCCCTTCACGGGCCAGCGGCACTGTGGACGCTCAGGACACCCATCCGCCGGGTCCCCTCCAGGCAGCGCTGCCCTCATGCTGCAGGTAAGGCTGTTGGCTGATGCCTGCGGGGTCTCTCCTGGGCCCCAGGATCTGGTCGTCAGCAGCCACGCCCCAGGGAGTGCCAGGCAGCCAGGGGATAAAGGAAGGTTGACATAAAGAGGCATCTGAAGTGCATCGTGAATCTCAGAAGGAGAAACGCTGCATGGTTCCACTTACATGCGGTGCCTGAAATAGTCCGCCCCACGGGATCCTGGTGGAAGGTGGTGGCGGGGCGGGGAAGGATGGTAGGCTGCTCGCTCGTCCGCGGGCCTGCGTCTCAGTTAAGCGGGGGCGGGGTGGGGGGATGAGCTCGGGACCTTGCTGCCCCACATGCCACCTCCGGACTGTGCTGTGTTGGACCTTGAATGGGTTAAGAGGGTGGATTTTAGTTTAAGTGTTCTTTCCACGGTACAGTAAAAATATTAAAAAGTGGCGTCCGTCTACTTTATCTGGATCAAACCACCTTTCAGAAATTCTCATCTCACCGTCCATTTTAACACGCTATTAACTCGTTTGTTTACAAATCACCACCTCCTTTCCAGGTTTGGTCCTTAGCGATGATGCTTTGTGATAACTGTGGAGATAATTACAGAACTGTTCTGTCACTGTTGTGGGTGAGGTGTACTTGGGTGTACTGTGGCTTCCTCAGATTGTGGAAAGAAGTGCTGCATGCCAGCCCCGTGGGCACAGGGCACTGAGCTGTCTGTGCTTCAGCCCCGGAGAGCTGGTGCCCTCTGCTGTCCAAAATACGTCCTCCGGGGCCTGGGAGGAGGGGACAACCGTGAAGCTTCCACCAGCACTTAGCAACGGGTTTTGTCATTTTTAATCAGAATGTGAAAAACATTGTTCTTAATGCTTTATGGAGAACTGTATTTTATTGGTGAAAGGGACACAGATTTCTTTTCAGATGATTTTTGACCTACTTGTTTTATAGTGATTTGGGTAGAAAACTGATGAAAAGTGAATAATTTAGAAAATGAGGACAAAATTGCTCATATTTTTCTTCTTTTTTTCTTTTAAGTGTTTTTTGCGGTACACGGGCCTCTCACTGTTGTGGCCTCTCCCGTTGCGGAGCACAGGCTCCAGACGTGCAGGCTCAGCGGCCATGGCTCACGGGCCCAGCCGCTCCGCGGCACATGGGATCTTCCCGGACCAGGGCACGAACCCGTGTCCCCTGCATCGGCAGGCGGACTCTCAACCACTGCACCACCAGGGAAGCCCCATATTTTTCAAATTAAAATTTTAGTTTATTCTTTCTGGATTTTGTTTGCTCTTCATACATAATGGGCTGAAGCGGAGTGTTTCATGGATTCCCCCACAAAGTGATGTTACATAAATGGAGTCTATTTGTGCTTCTTTTCCTCTGGTTGTGTTAACCTGCTCTGGCTGCCATAACAAGATACCACAGAGGGGGCTTAAGCACAGGCGTCTACTTCTCTCAGTCTGGAGGCTGGACGCCTGGGGCTGGGGTCAGCGGGGCTGGTTTCTGGTGAGGCCACTTCCCCAACTGTAGAGGGCCTGTCCTCACTGTGACCCCAGGGCCTCCGTCCTCCTCCTCTTGTCTCTTCCTCTTCTTATTAGGCACAAGTCCTATCGGTTGGGGCTCCACCCTTATGACCCCATAGAACCTTAATTACGGCCTTAAAGGCCCGTCTCCAAACAGTCATGTTGGTGGTTAGGGCTTCAGCAGATGAATTTTGGAGGAACACTTTCAGTCCACAGCACTGGTTAAAATATGCATGTAAATTTATGTTTCTGCAAATTAAAATGGTTGAGTTCAATTGCAGGAAAACAAATGCATTCATTGTCATCTTTACTGATTCTTGAGTTTTAGTAGAATTATTAATAAAATAATAGCTTATGAGACCACACTGGAGTTAAAACAGGTAGCGGCTTCGTTTTTAATTGTTTTAATTTATAGATGTCGCCAAGATGGATTAATTATTTTAAGCTGGATGCAAACGATTCAAAAGGTAGAGGTATGGTTGCCCGAAAGACTAGTTGATTTTCGTGAGAATATTGTTCAGAACCGCAGACTGGACATTTACCCAGCGTTTGCAGGTAAAACCAAGCAAAAAGCTGCCTTTGCTGGCGTGTCCCTGGTGTGGCAGGCTGCTAAGTTGGGCTGTTTCGTGTCGGTCTAGTTTCCCCGTTTTCACAGAAAAGCACCCAGTGCTTAGAAAGGTTGCCTCCTTGTCCAAGATCACACAGTGGTGGTGCCATCGTTTGAATGTGGACCTGTTTTAAAATTTGATATAAGACCCAAATGAAGGACCTTAAAATTAGCAGCAGAAACACTGGAATCTAACTGAATCCTTTCTAACTATGATGTATCTATCTTTACAATATGCCACGTCTGTTTCTCTTTTGTACGGATTGGTTCTGTTTGCACCTCTGTCCTGGGTATCAAGGAAAGAGGTGTTACAGAATTTATGCTGAAAAGGAAGGTTTTGCAAGTCATGGTTTCCAAGGCGACCAGGTGGGATGATGCAGACAGCTGTGGGTACTTCCAGCCTTCCTAGAAAACATTCCAAGGGGGCACATACCACCGAGAGGTCAGAGGCATTGCTCTTCTAGACAAGAACAGTACATGGAGAATCAGGGAATGTTTGTGGATTCAATCCTTGATAAAAGTAGATCAGGGATTCAAAGGTGATATCTCAGTACCACCCAGTTCTCAGTAAGTCTTATGTTAAAAATGGATTTGAGAACACATGTAAAAGTTCTACACATGCATTACTGAGTAGAACACCTGGTGAATGCAGCAGGTGAAGCTCGTTTATGGGGCCTGTTCTGCGTTCACGGGCCGTACAGCATGGAGCCCGGGGGGCGGACGCGTGGCTGCGCACGTGACTACTCCCTCTCCTCGCCCCTTCCCCCATCCGAGTCGTCCTAACTCAGTCTCAGGGCGCAGCCTTCTGGTGTCTGATCTGATGAATTAGTTGTTCTCAAATTTCAACAGCTGCTGATGGTTTAAGGTAAAAGTTTATATTTTGTTGGGCACTTGAGTCTCATTCTGGATTTTCTTTTTTTTCTCTTGGTCTGTTGATTTAATCTGAAGGGCCCGTTCACGCCCTTTCAGATTCTGTACTTAGGGGTCTGGAGGGCTGGCCATTCACTCATCTTCCTGTGCGTGAAGTGCTGGGCGGTGTGTGAGCCTAACTGGAAATCTAGGTCCACTTGGAGGGAGCAGGACAGCGGGATGGGGTGACCCTGACGTGGGTCACGGCGGGGAGGAGAGCCACTCACCCCAGGATCCACATTAATCATGCAGCGGGAAGCGGGTCCTTGTAACTTCCTTGGGGACCCTCTGGAGGAACAGGGGTTTCTGAGGATGGTTAAAACCAGCAGCTGACTCCCTGGAATGAGGGAGTTGAAAGAAGCTGTTATTGCCTATTCAGAGTTGGATGGGGGCGGGGGAAACACCCGGAATGATTCCTTATCAGGACAAGAATCATCCCCGCATCCCCACACAGCCTTGGGCTGCCTCACCCTGGAGCCCGGACCAGTGGAGAGAGCGCTGGTTCAGTCACAGCCATGCAGGGTGTCTGGGGACAGGGTCCCCAGGGAAATTGGGCTCTGAGCTGGTGAATATATTCGGATGTGAGCAAGTTTCAGGAAAACCCAGGGCAACAATTTTTTTGGACCCCAGTCAGGAGAGTAGTCAAATGAAGGCCTTTTCTCCAGGGGGTTGGAAGTCCTTGTGTTCATTAGGGAAGTAGACAGCTGAGGGCTGAGAAATAAAACAAGGCTCACCGAGGCGGTGGACCACGGGAAACAGATGAAAGAAACGTGAGCTGCTGCCTGAGAGAGGCTTCGTGTTGGACTCCGGAGAGCCGGGCTCAGTGGGCTCCCTGCCGGAGGGCTGGTCCCCGGGTGGGTCCCAGCTCGGCTGAGGTGCCAGCTCTGGGCTCTGGGAGGAGCCTGCGCCTTCTGCTTTGGTCCTTTCAACACCTGAGCCAGAAAGTTCTGTGTCTCGGGTAGACCTTGGGGCCACATTGAAGGCAGAGTGTCGGATCCTGGCAGCCGTAGTAGATTTCTCATTTTGAAATAGAGAAAGAGCTAAAGAATTTAATTAACTCATTCAGTTTTTCAAAAAATATTGACACTGCCTGTTATAGACCAGAGACAGACTTCGGAAATGAGGGTGGCTCTGCCCTGGAGGGGTGTCTATTAGTCCGTTCAGGCTGTTATAAGGAGACACGGCAGGGCTTCCCTGGTGGCGCAGTGGTTGAGAGTCCGCCTGCCGATACAGGGGACACGGGTTCGTGCCCCGGTCCGGGAAGATCCCATGTGCCGCGGAGCGGCTGGGCCCGTGAGCCATGGCCGCTGAGCCTGCGCGTCCGGAGCCTGTGCTCCGCAGCGGGAGAGGCCACAGCAGTGAGAGGCCCACATACCGAAAAAAAAAAAAAAAAAAAAAGGAGACACGGCAGACTGGGCAACTTAGCGACAACAGACGTCTACTCCTCACAGCTCCGGAGCAGATCCCGTGTCTGGTGAGAGCTTCCTGGTTCACAGACGGTGTCTTCTCGCTGTGCCCTCACGTGGGGGAAGGGCTGGGGATTCTCGGGGGTCCCTTTAGCATGACCCACCCTCATGACCTCATCACCTCCGAAGGCCCCACCTTCTGACACCATCGCCTTGGGGTTAGGTTACAACATAATGTTGGGAGGACACAGATGCTTGGTCTGAAGCAGAGGCTTAGGACTCCAAGGTAGGGATAGGGCTGTGATGCAGCCGAAGAGTTGCTGAGTGTAGTTGGAGCACAGGAGGACTTGCTCAATATGCACAGGAGTGAATTTCTAGTAAAAATGACATTTTTAGGTTCCAGAAGGCTGTGCCCTGAAGTCAGGTGTGTATGTAGGTGAGGGAAGCCTCCAGTTAGGTACAAGAGTTTAAGTACAACACACCCAGAGACCTTCTTATTAAATCCCCTCCAGCATTAAAAAAAATGCCATTATCTTGCCCTTGGACTCAGTGAAATAGTTTGGGAATCGTAGACACAGATCTGTAAACTGCTTATTCCCACCTGAGACCAGGTATCACAAGGTAGAGCACGCACCTCATAGAGTCTCTTTCCAAACATGAAAGGTTTTTCTGTACCTACAACTAGTAACAGACCAAGTACTGACTAGGCACTACGCTTCGTATGATTGTATTTTAATATTAAGAGAGAATAGGAATATATAAATAAATATCGCATTTCCAGGGAACACGTGATCCCACATCTGACCTGAATACCAGCTGCTGTTAATCACGGCAGAGTTCTGTGCTGTTTGACTGGGTGCAGGAACCATGCCCACAGGTGTCCTGGGCATAGGTGAGCACCCAGGGGAAGCTTGCCATAGCCTTTCCCTTAGAATAGATTTATTGAGATATAACTCATATACCCTGCAATTCACCCATCTAAAGTGTCCAATTCCAGGGTTGTTGGTCTATTCACAAAACTGTGCAACCGTCACCAAGTCAGTGTTGGAACATTTTCATCGCCCCCCAGAGAAACTGTACTCATTAACAGGTACTCCAGCCCCCACCCCCGGGCAGGACTGATCCGCTTTTTGTCTCCATGGATCTGTCTGCTCTGGACGTGAATCACACCATTCCTGGTGTCTCTGGTGACTGGTGTCTTTCACTGAGCAGCATGTTTTCAGGCTTCACCATGTTGTGGGTGTATCAGCACTTTGTTCCTTTTTTATTGTGGTAAAACATACATAACATAATATTTAGCCATTTTACCATTTGAAGTTCAGTGGCATTAAGTAAATTTATGATGCTATGCAATCTTCGTCACTATCCATTTCAGGACTTTTTTTCTTAACAACAGAACCTCTCTCCCCATTAAACCCTAACTCATCATTTCCCCTCCCTCAGCCCCGGGTGGCCTTTATTCTACTTTCTGTCTCTGTGAATTTACCTACCCTAGATAAGTCATATAAATGGAATCATCCAATTTTTGTCCTTCTGTGTCTGCCTTATCTCACTTGGCATAATGTTTTCAAGGCTCATCCATGTCGTAGCGTGTTTCAGAGCTTCCTCCGTTTCTAAGGCTTCATAATATTCCATTATATGGATGGACCACATTTTGTTTATCCTTTCATCTGTCGGTGGGCACTTGGGTTGTTTCCACCTCTCACATTACTCACAACTCACATTGCTCTGCTGTGAGTAATGCTGCTCCGGACATGCATGTACCTGTAATCTGAGTTCCTGTTTTCTGTTCTTTCGGACGTGTACCTAGGAGTGGTGACGAATGTATAACTAGGAGTGATAACAGCCGTCCTACTGGGTGTGACGTGGTATCCGATTGTGTCTTGATTTGCATTTCCCTAATGACTAGTGATGTTGAGCATCTTTTCATGTGCTTGTTGGACGTTTGTATGTCTTCTCTGGAGAAATACGTATTCAAGTCCTTAGATCATTTTTTGAATTGGGTTTTTTGTCTTTATGTTGTTGCATCTAGGGGTTCTTTATGTATTCCAGATACTAATTTCTTACCAGATGTATGATTTGCAAATTATTGTTTCCCATTCTGTGGGTTGTCTTTTCACTTCCTTGATATTATACTTTTATACACAAAAGTTATATATATATATATATATATATATGTATATATTTTGGCTACACCACGAGGCTTGCGCGATTTTAATTCCCCAGTCAGGGATCGATCCCGGGCCCATGGCAGTGAAATCACCAAGTCCTAACCCCTGGACCACCAGGGAACTCCCCCAAAGTTTTATATGTTGACCCTATGTTTTCTTCTAAGAATTTTATACTTTTAATTCTTTTTTTTGGTTACATCTTTATTGGACTATAATTGCTTTACAATGGTGTGTTAGTTTCTGCTTTATAACAAAGTGAATCAGTTATACATATACATATGTTCCCATATCTCTTCCCTCTTGCGTCTCCCTCCCTCCCATCCTCCCTCTCCCACCCCTCTAGGTGGTCACAAAGCATCGAGCTGATCTCCCTGTGCTATGTGGCTGCTTCCCACTAGCTATCTACCTTACGTTTGGTAGTGTATATATGTCCATGCCACTCTCTCGCTTTGTCACAGCTTACCCTTCCCCCTCTCCATATCCTCAAGTCCATTCTCTAGTAGGTCTGTGTCTTTATTCCTGTCTTACCCCTAGGTTCTTCATGACATTTTTTTCCTTAAATTCCATATATATGTGTTTAGTTCTTTGATCCATTTGGAATTAATTTTTGAATGTGGTATAAAGTGAGGGTCCAGCTTCATTTTTTTTTGAATGTGGGTATTCAGGTTTCCCCAGGATCATATGTTGAAAAGACTGGCCTTTCCCCATTGAATGATCATGGCACCCTTGTTGAAAATCAATTGACCATAGATATGAGGGTTTATTTCTGGGCTCTCTATTCTATTCCATTGGTCTGTATGTCTTTCTGTGTGCCAGCACCACAGTTTAATTACTGTAGCTTTGTAGTAAGTTTTAAAATCAGGGAGTGTGTGTGTTTCAGCTTTTTTCTTCATTTTTAATGTTGTTTAGGCTATTTGGGATCCTTTGAGACTCCATATGAATTTTAGGCTGGGTTTTTCTCTTTCTGCAAAAAACTGCTATTGGGATTTTTGACTGGGATCTCATTAAATCTATAGATCACTTTGTGTAATATGGTCATCTTAGCAATATTAAATCTTCCAGTCCATGAATGTGGGATGTGTTTCCATTCATTTATGTCTCTTTCAATTTCTTTCAGCAGTGTTTTGTAGTTTTCAGTGTACTAGTCTTTTGTCTCCTTGATTAAATTTATTTCTAAGTATTTTATTTATTGATGCTTTTGTAAATGGAAATTTTTAAATAGATTTATTTATTTATGGCTAAGTTGGGTCTTTGTTGCTGTGCGCGGGCTTTCTCTAGTTGCAGAGAGTGGGGGCTACTCTTCATTGCCATGCCCAGGCTTCTCGTTGCGGTGGCTTCTCTTGTTGTGGAGCACGGGCTCTAGGAGCGCCGGCTTCAGTAGTTGTGGCTCGCAGGCTCTAGAGTGCAGACTCAGTAGTTGTGGTGCATGGGCTTAGTTGCTCCACGGCATGTGGGATCTTCCCAGACGAGGGCTTGAACCCGTGTCCCCTGCATTGGCAGGTGGACTCCCAAACACTGCGCCACCAGGGAAGCCCTGTAAATGGAAATTTTTAAAAATCATCTTCTCAGATTGTTCATTGCTATTATAGAGATGCAACTGATTTTTGTGTGTTGATTTTGTATCTGCCACTTTGCTGAATTCATTTATTAGCTCTGTTTTTTAACCCAAATAAAAATAGGAATTTAAAATAAATCAAGACCATATTTTTAGAGTAGTTTAACATTCACAGCAAAATTAAGGAGAAGGTTAGAGATTTCCCATACACCCCCTGACCCCCCACTTGCACAGACCCCTCTATTATCAGCATCCCCACCAGATGGTCCATTTGTTACAACTGATGAACCTAGACTGACGCGTCACCATCACGCAGAGTCCATGGTTCACATCAGGGCTCACTCTTAGTGTTGTACATTCTATGGGTTTGGACAAATGGACAATGACATGAATCCATCATTATAGTGTCATACAGAGTAGTTTCACTGCCCTACAAATCCCCTGTGCTCCACCTCTTTTTTTCTTCCCACCACCAACCCCTGGCAACCACTGCTCTTTTTTACTGTCTCCATAGTTTTGCCTTTTCCGGAATGTCATAGAGTTGGAATCATACAGTCTGTACCTTTTCAGATTGGCTTCTTTCACTCAGTTAAATGCATTTAAGGTTCCTTCATGTCTTTTCATGACTTGATAGCTCATTTCTTTTTATCACTTAATAATACTCCATTGTCTGGATGGACCACCCTTAATTTATCCCGTCACCTACTGAAGGGCCTATTGGTTGCTTCCAAGTTTCATGTAGTCCCATTTGTCTGCTTTTGTTTTGTTGCCTGTACTTTTGGTATCTTATTCAAGAAATCATTGCCAAGTCCAATGCCATGAAGCATTTCACCTATTGTATTATAGGAGTTTTATCATTTCCGGTCTTATGTTTAGGTATTTAATCCATTTTGAGTTAATTTTTGTAGGTGGTGAAGGTAATGAATGAAGTCCAACTTCATTCTTTTGCATCAGGATTTCCAATTTTCCCAGCATATGTTGAAGAAACTATTCTTTCCCAATTGTGTAGGGTTGGCACCCTTATTGAAGATCATTTCACCATCTGTGCAAAGGTTTCTTCCTGGGCTCTCTATTCTGCTCCATTGGGCTCTTTGTCTTCATGCCATAGGACCAACTGATTTTTGATAAGGGTGCAAAGATAATTAAATGAAGGGAGAATGTAGTGCTGGGACAAATGGATATGCAGCACATGCAAAAGAATAAAGTTGGACCCCTCCCTCACACCATATACAAAAATTAACAAATAAATCAAAGACCTAAATATAAGAGCTAAAATTATAAAACTCTTGGAAAAAAATTTAGGAGCAAATTTTTATGACTGGATTATCCAATGATTTATTACAAATGATACCAAAAGCACAAACAACAAAAGAAAAAAAGCAAATAAATTACATTTATGTGATTATGTGCATGAATAACCATATACATATTGTCTTTTGCAATTGCTTTTTAAATCAGTTAAGGGAAGAAAGAGGAAGACATAAGTGTTTATATAGTATTTTATAATTATATAGTTATCTTTACTAGCCATATTAGTTTTCTATTGCTGCTATAGCAAGTGATCACAAATTTAGTGGCTTAAAGGACCACAGATGGATTATCTGGCATTTCTGGCATTTCTGGGGGTCAGAGGTCTGAAATGGGTCTTACTGGGCTACCGTCCAGGTGTCAGCAGGACTGTGTTCCTCCTGGAGGGGTTAGCGTAGGATCCCTTTCCCTTCTTATTTCAGCTTCCGCAGGACTCATCTTCGTCTTCAGAGGCAGCAGTGTTGGGACTAACCCCCACCCCCCAGCCATCTCTCTGGTTCTGTATCTTCTGCTTCCCTTTTAACTTATAAGGACCCTGGTGATTACACTGAGCTCACTGAGATCATCCAGAATAATCTACCCATCTCAAGATCAGCTGATTACCAACCTTAATTCCATCTGCAACCTCAATTCCCCTTTGCCATGTAACCTAACGTAGTCACAGGTTCTGGCTATTAGGGTCTGGAGATTTGCGGGGCTGGGGGGTGCTGTTGTTTTGCCTACCGTACTGGTGTGTTTTCTTCCATGTACTTGAATTACTGGCTTGGGTCACTTGCTTTCAGATGGAAAAATTTTTCTTCAGTCTTTCTTCTAAGGCACTTCTGCTAGCAACAAAATCTCTGTTTTGATTTATTTGGAAATTTCTTTATTTTACCTTCATTTTTGAAAAGTAGTTTTGCTGAATATAAGGTTTTTAGTTGACAGTTTTTTCTTTCAGCCTAGAATATGCCATTTCCTTCTGAACTCATTGTTTCTGATGTAATTTCAGCTGTTCATATTCTTGGAGCTCTCTTATATGTGACAAATCATTTTCTCTTGCTGCTTTCAGGATTTTCTCCTGGTGTTTGGCTTTTAGCATCATGACATATCTGTATGTGGTCTGTGCATTATCCTGGTTGGAGTTTGTTGAGCTTCTTGGATGTGTATATTAATTTTTTAATTAAATTGTGGAACTTTGTTTTCAGCCATTATTTCTTTGAATATTTTTTTCTGCTTCTTTCTTTCCCCTTTTTTCTGGTGTTCCCATTGCACGTATGTTGAATTAACTAATGATGGAGCACATTTCTTTTTTTTTTTGCAGCACGCGGGCCTCTCACTGTTGTGGCCTCTCCCATTGCAGAGCACAGGCTCTGGACGCGCAGGCTCAGCGGCCATGGCTCACGGGCCCAGCCGCTCCACGGCATGTGGGATCTTCCCAGACTGGGGCACGAACCCGTGTCCCCTGCATCGGCAGGTGGACTCTCAACCACTGCGCCACCAGGGAAGCCCGGAGCACATTTCTTTACGGCTGTCTTCATTTTACTTCATTCCCTTTTCCCTTCTGCTCATCACATTGCATCATCTCTACTGAACTATCTCAACTTTGCTTATTCTTCTGAAAGTCCGATTTATTGTTGAGCCCCTCAAGTGAACTTTTCATTTCAATTACTGTACTTTTCAAGTCAAGAATTTCCATTTAGCTCTTTTTCCCAACTTCTATGTCTTTATTTATGTTCACTATTTGACGAGACAGTGTCAGTTCTTCTGCAAGCATGGCTCCCTTTGTTCTGTGAACATATTTATGGTGGATGCTTTGGTGCCTTTGTTACGTCTAACACCTGGGTCTTCTCTTAAGCAGTTTCTGGTGCCTTTTTTTTCCTCTGTGTATGCATCACACGTTCCTGTCTGTTTGCATGTCTCATAATTTTGTATTGAAAACTGGACATTTTAGATAATTTACCGTGGTAGTGCAGGATTTCGATCTTACCTCTGGGGCTTGCTTTTGTTTTTCCTTGATGTTTAACTTTGAAAGTCTTGGCTGGACTCTTCCAGTGGAGTCTACATCCCCTGCAGCGTGAAGCTCTTTAGAGGGCACGGCCTTGCACACAGTCACCCCAGATAACAGTAGTTTTACCAGAGTTTTCTTTGTCTCAATCTTTTCCTCTCTCTTAACATTTCTGCCTCATTTGGTACCACATCCAGCTGTTAGGCTCCACTAGTTGTCAGCTGATTTCTCTGTTGTTTTCTGTTAGGCCCAGGGGAATAATTTGTGCCACAGTCTGATCCAATTACATTTGGGCCCCTTTTCAATGATAGTTTCTGAGGTCAGTCTTTGAGATTTGTTCTGACCCCAGGAAGGCTCTTCTTAGATGTGTATTTCCCTACTTCTTTATGATAAACTTGTTTCCCTCTCGTTTAACTTGTTGTTGTCATAGAGCTACCATCCTCATTTTTTTTTTTTTTTTGAAGATGTTGGGGGTAGGAGTTTATCAATTAATTAATTTATTTTTGCTGTGTTGTGTCTTCGCTTCTGTGCGAGGGCTCTCTCCAGTTGTGGCAAGCGGGGGCCACTCTTCATCACGGTGCGTGGGCCTCTCACCATGGCGGCCTCTCCCGTTGCAGAGCACAGGCCCCAGACGCGCAGGCTCAGCAGTCGTGGCTCACGGGCCCAGTCGCTCCATGGCATGTGGGATCCTCCCAGACCAGGGCTCGAACCCGTGTCCCCTGCACTAGCAGGCAGACTCTCAACCACTGCGCCACCAGGGAAGCCCCATCCTCATTTTAATTGCTTCATCTAAATACCCATTGTCTTGAGAGTGCTCTTGGGCTTGAACTTCTTATAGTCTGTTTCAAATGAAGTCAGTTCCTTTGTAGAGAGCTTTGGGGTTCTTCATTCCTGTGGGCTGCCTCTCCTTCAGGGCACAATCTGTGAGCCATGACTGTAGGCCTGGGAGTGGAGTGGCCTGCTTCTCTCTGAGTGACCCCTTCTCTACCAGCAGGGCTGGGCAGCCACTGGTGCATCTGTTCTTCTTGTCTTAGTCATTTTGTGCTGCTGTAACAAATTACTGTAGCCTGAGTGGCTTAAATAACAAATATTTATTTCTCATGGTTCTGGAGGCTGGAAGTCTGAGATCAGGATGTGGTCAGGTTCTTGGTGAGGGCTCTCTTCCTGGATATGTCTTCACTTGGCCTTTTGCTGATACATGCATGGAGAGAGGAGGGAGGGAGGGAGAGAGACAGGGAGAGAGGGAAAGTGTGTGAGAGAGAGAGAGAGAGAGAAAGATCAATCTCCTGTCTCCTCCTGTTTTTATAAGGGCACTAATCCCATAAGGGGGGTTCCACCCTCATAACCTCATCTAAACTTAATTACCTCCTGAAAACCCTACCAATTAATACCATCACATTGATGATTAGGGCTTCAAAATATGAATTTTAGGGGGACACAAGCATTCAGTCAACAGCGCCTCTCTTATCATAGAGCCTCTATTTTATGGGCAGAGGACAGTTGGGGTGCCAAGTAGCTTTCTGCACCTGGAGTAGACCTTCCACCCTATTGGCTGGGACCAGGTAGAGGAAGGATTTTCCCAGCCTCTTGGTGTCACTGACAGGAGTTTGGCCTTTGCAACTCAGAGTCAAGGAGAACGAGCAATGCTGGTGGCTTGGCCTCCTGTACCCCTTCATTGAATCTGAGGGGGGAGGAAACCCGTCTCCACACCCACCTGGAATGGAGTTTCCCATACACCAAGCCGGGGGTGGGGTGGGAGTGGGTTGTGTTTGTTGAGACTGCACTGCAGGCTGGTTTTACCAGGATTTAGTTGATTTTCTCGAGTATCTCTTCATTTGTTGCATGTTCTTAGGACAGTTTCTAGACTTTAAATGGTTGCTTTCTAAAAAATAATTTCCACCCACGTGGTCGTTTGGCTGGGAGCGTGTCCCAATGCACAGATGAGGGAACCTAGCTGGTCCATAATGGAGTAATCAGGAAAATATAAATTAAAATACCAGGTGCAATCGTATACCTGTCATAGTCACAAAAGTTAAAAGAGCTAATTGTACTGAATAATGGTGAGGACATGGAGGAAAGGAGCCCACACGCTGCAGGATGGAGGGTTAGCTGTGCGTCTGCTTGCCGGAGCAGCCTGGCCACGTCGAGCAGAGTGGAAAGGCTTTACCCTGCGACTTGGAGAGCTCATCTCCTTGTGTCCATCCTGGAGAAATTCTTACACAAGTGCCCAAGGGCTTACGGTGTTTATTACAGTATGGCCAGTGGTCTGCATGTAGCATTTGGAAGCATTCTTGAGTAAAAAGTAAGAGTAAGTATTGTAAGGATTGTATCATAGGACGTCATTGACATACGTTTAAACCCATTGATACTATGTTTATTTATGGATAAAGATAAGGAAACGGGGCTTCCCTGGTGGCGCAGTGGTTGAGAGTCCACCTGCCGATGCAGGGGACACGGGTTCGTGCCCCGGTCTGGGAAGATCCCACATGCCGCGGAGTGGCTGGGCCCATGAGCCATGGCCGCTGAGCCTGTGCGTCCGGAGCCTGTGTTCCACAATGGGAGAGGCCACAACAGTGAGAGGCCCGTGTACCGCAAAAAAAAAAAAAAAAAAAAAGATAAGGAAACATAAAACAGTGTGGGTCTGCACATGTAGGCGTCTCTGCTGGAGGGTGGCACAGTGGACTCCCAGCGTTAAGGTCTTATTTCTGAAGAAAATGTAAGCGGTGGATATGCCCAGTTTTGTTATATTATGCTTTGTGCTTTCTCACATTAGAAACTTGAAATGAGAAATAAACACACACAAAATAAAGTTCTTAATTAAGGAAGACATTCTAATATTTTGGAGTCAAAGGCGAAAGTTGTGTGAGTATCTAAGACATGACCCTTACAAGGAATCGCGTCCTGATTTTCCCTGTGGGTTTTGCCGGCCCTGGGAATGCTGACGGGGTCTGAGTGAGCTCTGGGTTGACTCCCCCTCCCCGTCTGACAGGGTCACAGGACAGGGATGCTGCCCCAAGAGGGTGGCTTACCTCTGTTTAGAAATCTTTGTTTTTGTACCAGGCATTTCCCCAGTCATCAGCTCAGAAGCAGTGTAGTTTCTAAAGCAAACGCTGACAACCCCAGAGCCCTAAGAGAGCGTTCTTGCTGTCAGGAAACCCTCTCCGTAAGGCATTTTCCCTCTGGTCCCACAGCATCCCAGGAGCTGGATGCTTGTGTGTTTTCCTGGGGCCTCCTGGCAAGGAGGTTGCCTTGGTGACAGCCCCTGCTCTCTCCCTGCCATCAGGGCACCCACGGCTGCCGTGGACGTGCCTCTCCTGTGCACTCAGCTCCGCGGCCCCGCCGTCCGCTTTTCTGGGTTTATTCCCTCAGTGAGAAGGGAGCGTCTCCGAGCTCAGTCACACAGTGGTTCTGCCTCGTGCTCTTTTCCTGCACATTCTAGAGTCCAGCTTCCTATCTCCCTTATCCTGCTCCCCCCGACCTTAGGATTCTGACCGAGACCCAGAGGGAGCAGGGGGCCCTCCCTGTCCTGCCGCTGACCGCCCCCCCCAGAGCCCAGGGCTGTTGTGTCATTCTCAGTCCAGGACGGGTGAACCCCCCACCTCAGGTTCTGCCTCCCCGCAAGGCTCCCGGGTCTGTCCTCCGCTGATGCTCTGGGGCACAGGCCCCGGGACCCGGCAGTGCCTCAGGCTCGGCTCTCCACTGCTGCGTCTGGGGCGGCCCGTGTCAGACGTGTTTCGGGGTCGTGCTCCCGGGCCTCACGTCCTGCACTCGTCCTGCCCGCGCCTGGTGAACGATGGTGTGTGGTCGACAATCCTCTCAACTGTTTCATGGGTGCTGCCCAGATCCCTTTACCACGACCAGTGCCGTCTGAAGCCGGACCCTTATTAGTACTTGGAGGCGAACAGTCTGCCTCTGCTGTTTTCCCACGTGTAGATTTTTTCTGAATTTGCCTGGACCGTGTTATGGGTGCATGGAGACGTTCCGTGGGCGGGCGTGCCGGGCGGTGGGCGAGCCCGTGGGCAGGGCTGTCCGTGGCCCTCGTGCCCTTACCCGGCAGGTCCCTGCAGCTTGGCGACCCCTGGCTTCGTTAGCCGTTGGACTTGCTGATGTGAAGACTTGGGTTAGCGCTCTGATGCCTGGTTCACTGTCCCCCCAGCCCCGCAGTTCTGAGTGTCTCTTCTCTCTCACTAGGGTTTCACATGGTTTTGATCAGACAGTGGTGAGCTCATCTTAAACAGCGCTTTACTCAGACCTCAAATTCTGATTTCTTGACCCACAGGAAGCCCCATCTGGCTGTCCTGGTGATTTATAGCCTAGTTTTCCAGGGAAAGTATGCGTTCTGAGATGATGTTTTCCCTAATGGCACATGCACAGGTCGTAGAGGCTTGGGGCACGTCTGTAGATAAAGCAGTGTCTTCTGCTTGAGTCCTGTTGAGCCGAAGAGCTCAACGTGTGTGTGTGCAGGTGGGGTCTGGGCGCTAGAGCAGCAGGGCAGGGGCCAGGCCGGCTGTGCTCGGAGGTGACCGCCCGCCACCCGCGGGATCTCCCTTTTCCACCCACGTCTCCTCTTCCGTTTGTGCGTGACCTTTCCTTTAGGAAATGCTGGCCGGCTCAGTCATGAGATCAGAGCTCACACACCACAGGGCTAGAAAGGGACTTAAAAAATTGCCTGTGAAACTAACACAACATTGTAAATCAAGTATAACCCAATAAAATTTTAAGAAGTTGTCTGGTTCTCTTTTAAAATTCAGCACCTGTGGCTCTGGGAGCTGCGGTCCTCCCTACCCACCACTGAAACCAGAGAGTGATGTTTCTGCCGCTTTCAGGCTTAAAGCATCCCTTCCTACGTTACTCGCGTTCTTCATGTCTGTGGGCATGAGCTGCTCATTCCAGTTTACAAATCAATAAACTGGACATCGGGTTCCTGGGTGCCTGGTGTGCAAAATGGCAGGACAAGGACACATGGGGTTTTCCTCGTTCAAAACCATATTCCTGTGCACGGAAGGTTCCATTCCAATTGTCTACCTTCTTTTTTTTGCAGCTTAGCCTGTACGCCAATTTCAGAAATTTATAATGTTAAGTCTGTGGTTTAAGTAACACTTCGTCAACGAGGATGTCTGCAGTGGCGTCGTTTACCAGGCACTGAACCCGGAGGACGGCCGAGAAGCAAAGAGCTCCTGTCCTGGAGCCACCTCCTGTGGGGACGCGTGGGCCCGGGTCGTGGAAGGTGCTGGGAGGAGAAAGGGCAGAGGAAGGGGCGCCGTCCGGAGACCCTCAGGTTGTCCGAGGGCGGATGGGCATTATCTCTTCTGCAGGGTCAGGATACTCACACCACACGGGTGATGAAGAGCAGCTCCAGCCAGTTGTCCCCTCTCCGTGAGGGATGGGGGAGTTGGGCTCTGCGGCTCAGTGAGTGGCCCACACACTTGTGATTTTCAGGACCTTTTGAATTTGGACTTTTGGATTAAGGGATGTGGACTCATGCAGTATCATGAAGGTTGAGGCAGCTGAGGAAGCAGGAGGGCAGGTGAGAGAGGAGGACACGCCAGGTGTCTCCCCTTCCCGTTCTGCCCCACTTCTGGCACACGTGTGCATGTGTGTGACACACAGACATGCATACAGACACACGCACAAGCACACATGCACGCATACGCATGTCCTGGGTGTGGGTGTACAACCGTCCTCCAGATCCTTCCCGGGTAGCTACTTAGACCTGCAGTGTGGGCTGGACGCTCAACGCGAGTTATGCTTCTCTGGGGTACCGCATTCTCCAGGTGAGTCATAGTATTCCTTGACATGGGTCAAATCAATCTCTGTAATGATCTCCAGAACCGAACTCTGGGGTGACCTGAATTGTGCAGCAAATAAGTTTTGATAGTGGACTAATGACCACCTTGCATCTCTCTTGTCTGTGAGTCCATGTGCACAGGCTGTTGGGATCAGAGGTGGAGCTCTTCCAGGTAAATGCTTCCCTCTGGGTGGGGAGGGCCCTCCCCGATACTTGGAGCGTCATTTCACGATTGCTGGAGATGCTGCAGAGGAGGATGTGCATTCTTTGAAAAAAAAAATTCTGCCCTCCCAGAGCGGAGCCCCGAAGAACCAGTCACCCCAAGAAGCCCTGCTGGCTTTGGACCGTGGAATAAGCGAGGCCGGGATGCAGGCTTGCTTGGGTGCATCGAGAGTTTACTTATGAGCTGTTTCATCGGTGCCGTAAGTACATCGGATGGCCTGGGACTGTGAGTGTGGATGGCGGGGCTGACCGAGGCTGAGGACATCCCCGAGGCCCCTGACGCAGCACAGGCCCGGCCTCCGCCTCTCAGCTGTGACGGAGGCAGAATTGGGCCCGAGATTTTGGATAACAAATTTCCTCGAGCACGTTCACTTCTACAGAAGAGAAATTAGACTCGGGTCGCTTGGTCTGGCCCCGTACTGGTGGCCGTGTCTCCTTCTCCCGTGGCCGTTTGTGAACTGCGTGTCTGCAGAGGACGCTTGTCCCAGCCAGGCCTCGTCCACGCTCTGCCCCTGGTGCTGGCGCTGCATGGCTCTCCCTCATCCATCTTCCCCTGTTGCCAGTGAGGGAACCAGAAGGCCACACCATGTGTACTGGTCATGCCGGTGACGGGAGACGTCACAAAGCATTTTTAAAGGAGATGTGGACACACTTGAAACACCGGACACTTGCAGCAGAAGTGTGGGCTGGGTGCTAGTGATGAGTAGTTTACGTACTAGCGAGTGACTTTTCTCAAATTCAGCAAATTTGCCACCTTGATCACTTGGAAGAAATTTATTGCAGTAGAATGTGGTCGTTTGTGCCCTGTGGTAGCAAAACAGGTGATGTGCTCATGGGAGACAGTGCACGGTCGCCAGGTGTGCTCAGTGGTCCGCGAACATCGGTCTTATCAGCCAGACCCTCCAGAGAAAGAAAATCCACACAAAATATCTTTTAAGGTTAATAAATAATGATAACCAGGAAAATCCAAAGGACTAATTTGGAGTAATATGAAGCTAAGATTCTACGAAGTGAAGAGTTACAGAGACTTGTGGTGTCGGATCTCAGTAGGAGAGAAGTGTCGGCCTCTTGAATTTCCATGAGGAGCCCGTGGAGAAACGCTGGGGATTGTTTCATAGGATTGGTAGTGTCATCGTCACGCGGTTGGGTGGCCACAGCGAGAGCAGCCACTGTTCCGGAACGTGTACCTCTTAACTTCGAGTCAGGAAAGATGTGACATGATTTGTGCAGTGAAATGGCCCAGAGATAATCCCCCATAAGCCTTCATATTCCCATATTGGTCTTAAAAAATTTTTTTAATGGAAACTTTCACCTAGTTTGGGAAGGAAGATAGTAGTAAATCTCAGCTAATATCCGTTCAGAATCCTGAGTCCCATGCGTTTGGAGGGCAACACTGGACTCTGAATGATTTAGATGAAGATTCCATGTCCAGTTCTGCGTAACCACATGAACCAGAGGACGGGTCAGGAGCCTGTTGGATTCCACGGGATTCTTCCACCAGAAATGAGACCCAAAAGGCAGCAGGAGCTGTCCTGGCATGTCCGCGGTGACACCCGACGACCGCCGGCTGAGCTGACGCCGCAGCAGGTGTGGGTCCCGGTCACTGAGGCCCTAACGCAGCCGCCCGGGGGGTTTCTCCATGTCTCGAACAGTATATATCTTCTGAGGGGAAGATATTCGTAGGTATGAATGATAATAATAATAAAAGATTTTATCTTCCTGTATCACTTTTTAACCAGTACCTTCAAGGCCTTATCTAGGCTATCTTACTACATGTTTTGTATGTTCCTGCAAAAAACAAACACACTATTCCTATTATTTGAATTGATTTCCACAGCATGAGGCTGTTAGAGACCCTCCAGGGTCCTGGGGTCCCGCAGTTGAGGACGAAAGCCCACCTCCTGCCCCAGAGCCGTGGTGTGTTTCCTGTGCACGGGCAGCCGGCGCAGAGGCAATGTGGCCGCTGGGTCACTGTGACGGCTTCACTGTTCTTAGCCTCCTTACCCTGGGGAGTAGGTTACACTTCTGATTTATTTAGTTGCAGGATCGTATTCTGTCAATTTGTCTGTGACTGAAGACTTTCTGAGTGATGACCGAAAGCCTTTTTTCCTTGTGGAAATTGAATTTGGAGACTGAGGGTACATGCTGTGCTCTGCAGAAAGCCATCTGTTCTCCAGTTTCGCTGGATTGCCCCAAACCAACGTCCTCCTCCCCCTCGGTGAGTTTCTGTAATTCACACAGCATTGCCCTTGGCTGTTCTGTGGGCTCTGCACTCGCCAGGGTGCATGGCCCTTGAGGTGAGGACTGGATGATCCCCCTTTGTCCACATCAGTCCATTTGTTGGCTGTGAGTTGTGGTCGCTGGGTCGGCCGTGCTGACACGGTCATTTCTGCAGGGCTGGTGAACTGTGTGCTTTGTGAGCAGACCCCGTCGGGGCTGGGGGTGAGGTGGGCAGTTCCGCTTCCGAGTAGGGCACTGCACGATCAGATGAGGACCCATTCCTCTTGTCCACTGCAGGACAAACATTTGACCCCTCAGCCCTGTTTTGGTTTAAAAACTGTACTTTGTGAAAAGCACGGTGAGTTTTTTGAATGGATCCACGGTCCTCCCACCTAGTGGAAATCCGGGTCAGTTTTCTGCATGGCGTGTCGACCTGGTCCTGGTAGGAAACATGAAAAAAACTACCTTTAGATGATCTTTTTATTTGGGGGAGTTGGATTAAAGTCAACAAAAGTATCATCAGAGCAAGCATCACTCTCTGAGCCCAGCAACAGGACGTACAGGTTGAATTGTCTGCTGTCCGAGCTCTTGACTCCTGCCCTGGCTTTGATCTCACACAGCTCTCCTTGCTCTGTCGTGATGGGACTGGTCCTTAGTTTATGTCCATGATGGCTTAAATTCCCATAAACTCTAAAGATGTCATCATGTGTATTTCTACTTTTATGGCCATATTTACTTGAAAATGCCTCCAAGAATATTGTGCAAATACTCAAAAGTGTCATTTTTTAAATGCTTTTAAAACATTTTTAAATGTTTTGCAAATGCTTTTCATAAATGCTTCTAGAGACATCTGTTAACACTGAGATCAAAATACGTTTCATAGGAAAATTGGGTGGGTCTCCCTTGTTAAGTGGAGGGAAACTCCTTCAGAAGCCCTTTTGGTTTTTACTACTCTCTTCAACTACCTCATGTCCCTGTGCCCCCTGAGGCTGGTTTAAGATGGGTCTGCCAGCTGTGACACTGAGTGTTTGCTGTTGAATTGCTTCATATCTAGAATACTTGGATTATAGGGATGACTCTCAGTCCCAAGTTAAAAGGTGTTCAGTACTAATCTGGGTAGTTTAGATGATGATGGTGATGATGGTGATGATGATGATGGTGATGGTGATGATAATGATGGTGGTGGTGGTGATAATGATAATGGTGAGGATGATGGTGATGATGATGGTGGTGATGATGACGATGGTGATGGTGACGATGGTGGTGGTGATGATGGTGATGATGGTGATGGTGACGATGGTGGTGGTGATGATAATGATGGTGGTGGTGGTGATAATGATAATGGTGAGGATGATGGTGATGATGATGGTGGTGATGATGACGATGGTGATGATAATGATGGTGGTGGTGATGATGATGGTGATGATGACGATGGTGGTGGTGATGATAATGATGATGGTGAGGATGATGGTGATGATAATGATGATGGTGATGGTGACGATGGTGGTGGTGATGATAATGATGATGATGGTGATGATGACGATGGTGGTGGTGATGATAATGATGGTGGTGATGATAATGATGATGGTGAGGATGATGGTGATGATGATGGTGATGGTGACGATGGTGGTGGTGATGGTGATGATGGTGGTGATGATGACGATGGTGATGATAATGATGGTGATGGTGATGATGATGGTGGTGATGATGATGATGTTGATAATAGTAAAAATGCCAGCACCACCACCACCATCTATACCGACCACCCAGAGTGCAGACGTATTTACCACGGCTGTGGCTGCCTCTATGGAGCTTCCCTATAGCATAAGGTGAAACAAATTTAACTTCAGGGGCCCTTCTTCTTTTAAAAATCACTTTGTTTAAACATTATGGAAGTAATTTCTATTTACCATAAACATTAAAACAGCACAGAAGTATATAAAGAGTGAGAATTTTCCCCTCTCCAATCCAGTCCATGGTGAGTACCTACTAGACTGTGTGTCCAAAAGAAATATTGGAGGTACTACCTGATTTTAAATCCACTAGAAGCCACATTAAAACAAGTGAAAATAAACAGGTGAAATTATGTTTAATAACATATTTCGTTTAAGCCAAGTTTAAATATTATCACCTCATTTTATAATCCTTATAAAATAATCATGAAAGCTTTTTACATTCTTTTTGTACTAAGCCTTCTAAATCTGATGTTTTACACTACGGTACATCACATTTGGACTAACCACACCCCAGGTGCTCGAGAAACACGTGCTTATTAGGTGTTGTATTGGACAGGATAGTTCTGGACCCAGTCCTTTGCCCACAAATGGCTTTTTGTAACATAAATGTGATTATGTTTTCTGCAAAAAACTTCATTCCCCTACCGGCGCACATTGGAGGGTTCTCTACGTAAGTACATATAGGTCTTCACTCCTTTTAGTGGATGAATAGCCTAGAGTCCATACAGCACAACCAGAATGCATCTAGGCATTAGCACGCGTGCACACACATACACACATACACACTCACACACGCACACACGGGGTTTCAAGCTGTGTGTTTCACAGCAGTGCAGCTGGGAGCATCCTTGGAATATTGGGTAAAGGGGAAGCACGATACAGGCAGACCTGGGTTTATTGCGCTTCTCAAGACACTGCCTTTTTTACAAATTGAAGGTTTGTGGCAGCCCTTCAAGCAATTCTATTGGTGACGTTTCTCTAACTGCATTTGCTTGCTTTGTGTCTCTGTGTCAGTGTCACATTTTGGTAATTCTTACAATAGTTCAAGCTTTTCATTATGATTATATTTGTTATGGTATCTGTGATCAGTGATCTTTGATGTTACTGCTATGACTCGCTGAAGGCTCAGATGATGGTTAGCATTTTTTTAAAATTAATTAATTAATTAATTAATTTTTGGCTGCATTGGGTCTTCATTGCTGAGCACGGGCTTTCTCTAGTTGCGGTGAGCAGGGGCTACTCCTCGTTGCAGTGCATGGGCTTCTCATTGCGGTGGCTTCTCTTTGTTGCGGAGCACGGGCTCTAGGTGTGCGGGCTTCAGTAGTTGTGGCACGAGGGCTCAGTAGTTGTGGCACCCAGACTTCGTTGCTCCACGGCTTGTGGGATCTTCCCAGACCAGGGCTTGAACCCGTGTCCCCTGCATCGGCAGGTGGATTCTTAACCACTGCGCCACCAGGGAAGTCCCTAGTAAAATAATTTTTAAATTAAGGTCTGTACATTTTTTGTAGACATAATGCTGTTGCACACTTAACGGATTACAGTCTAGTGTAAACATAACTTTATATGCACTGGGAAACAAAAAAATTCGTGACTCACTTTATCATGATATTTGCTTTATTGAGGTGGTCTGGAGTCAAACCTGCAGTAGCTCTGAGGTCTGCCTGTGTATGTTTTCACAGATCTGCTAAGTTGTTCTAAGAAGTTATTCTAGGAAGGTGAGGGTGATTTAGGTTCTCTGGTTTCCAGAACCTTCTTTCTGCCATCATATGCCCTCCAGCCCCCTGCGTGCCTGCACCTCCCGTCTTAGCGACAGAGGATTGCTCCTGCCTCCTCGTTAGTGACAGAGGACGTCTGCTCCTGCCTCCTCGTGTCGTCTGCTGGGGTCACTGCAGCGTCTTCCAGCCTCTTTGCTTTCCTCTTGCCCCTGATCTGTTTTTCCGGACAGCACTTCTGCCACCAAAAGTGTGGGTTTCCCTGCACCGACCGGCAAGTCTCCCGACACCTGCTGGGTGTCCAGAGTTTACTTCACTCCTGACACTGGCTCTCAGGGTCACCACAGACCCGCAGGTTAAGGGCTCAGCCCACAGGACCTCCCCACCTCGCAATGCAGCAGCAAGTCCCAGGTTATCACCTGTACTTTTGACTGGCTGCAAAGTGGGGTTCCCACGATCCCTTCTTTGGGTTCAATAATTTGCTGCAACCCACAGAACACAAGAAGGTGTTTATTATAAAGGATACAACTCAGGAACAGCCAGAGGGTAGAGAGGAAGAGACGCACAGAGTGAGGGCTGAGGAGGGCAGGGGGCTTCCCTGCTGTCTGGATATGCCACCCCCCTCCCCTGCACCTCCCCGGGTCCACCAAGGGCCTCTGAACCCTTCCTTGAGAGTTTTCTTGGAGGTTCCACTGCAGAAGCACGATTGATTAAATCATTGGCGGCTGGTGATTAAACTCAATCCCCAGCCCCTCTCCCCACTTGGAAGTCGGGGGTGGGGCGGAAAGTTCCAACCCTCTAATCAGCTGGTTCCCTTGACAACCAGCCCCATCCTCCTAGAATCACCCCATTAGCATAGCTCAGGTGGGTTGAAAGGGGCTTGTTATGAATAACAAAGACTCTCCTTTTACCTGTCTCACTCAGAAATTCCAAGGGTTTTAGAAACTCTTCTGCCAGCAACTGGGATGGAGACCAATCATATTGGTCTTACTGTATCACACTGTCACATCCCTTTTCTAAAGGCTGGAAGGGATCTCTCCTGTACCAGAATACAAATGATTGAAGATGTCAACAAACAGTACCAAGATAAATCCACTTGTGTTAGATTGTGTATAAGGGGAAGGAGCATTTGGAGAGGAATTACCATTAACTCCATGCAGTTGTGTACTGTTTGTGATTTTTTTTTTTTTCTTTAATTGACACATACCATTATGTTAGTTTCAGGTGTACAACATAATGACTCAATATTTGTATATATTGTGAAATGATCACCACAATAAGTCTAGTTACCATCCATCACCACACATAGTTACACATTTTTTTTTTTTTACTTGTGATGAGGACTTTTAGGATGTACTCTCAGCAACTTTCAAATACGCAATATAGAATTATTAACTCACCAGGCAGTACATTACATCCCAGGAGTTATTTATTTTATACCTGGAAGTTTGCACCTTTTGACCCCCTTCACCCATTTGGCCTGTTTGTGATTTATGACTTTTAAAGCACTTTTTAGTTTTGTTTCAGGCCAGGTATGAAAATATGTATATATAACCATTTTTTAAACTTTTGTTATCGAGTCACCTTTATTTACATTAGTCACGTGTGTTAAGGATTCTACTACCATTTATTTGTTTTAACATTTCATATTTATTATTAATAAGTACTAAATTGCTTGGCCTAGTACACCTTATAGGGTCAAATTTATAAATGCATTATATTAATTGAATATTAAAATTTTGTGTTAAAAATTTTTGCCTATATTTTCTCCATTGTCTAAGTGCAATTAACATTTCTTCCTTATTATTTCTTGACTTGTTAATAAAGAGGTTTGATTCCTAATGATACTCATAGAAGGGCAAAAAACATTAAAGAAAAAACTTAATATTACCTCAGGTTTTTTTTTAAATTAAATAGCTTAAAATGGAAACAATGAATGAAAATGTGAAAACACTTGACACTCACTACAACTGTGATTAAGTGCTGTACTTAATTTATTAGTGTTCACATCCCTCTTAAAAATGAAGTGTAGAAAAATTTCACAATTTGTATGGAAACACAAAAGACCCCGAATAGCTAAAGCAATGTTGAGAAAGAAAAATGGAGCTGGAGGAATCAGGCTCCCTGACTTCAGACTTTACTACAAAGCTACAGTAATCAAGACAGTATGGTACTGGCACAAAAACAGAAATACAGATCAATGGAAGAGGATAGAAAGCCCCGAGATAGACCCACTCACATATGGTCATCTTATCTTTGATAAAGGAGGCAAGAATATACAATGGAGAAAAGACAGCCTCTTCACTAAGTGGTGTTGGGAAAACTGGACAGCTACATGTAAAAGAATGAAATTAGAACACTCCCTAACACCATACACAAAAATAAACTCAAAATGAATTAAAGACCTAAATGTAAGACTGGACACTATAAAACTCTTAGAGGAAAACATAGGCAGAACACTCTATGACATAAATCACAGCAAGATCCTTTTTGACCCACCTCCTAGAGAAATGGAAATAAAAACAAAAATAAACAAATGGGACCTAATGAAACTTAAGAGCTTTTGCACAGCAAAGGAAACTATAAACAAGATGAAAAGACAACCCTCAGAATGGGAGAAAATATTTGCAAATGAATCAACGGACAAAGGATTAATCTCCAAAATTTACAAGCAGCTCATGCAGCTCAATATCAATAAAACAAATAACCCAATCCAAAAATGGGCAGAAGACCTAAACAGACATTTCTCCAAAGAAGATATACAGATTGCCAACAAACACATGAAAGAATGCTCAACATCACTGATCATTAGAGAAATGCAAATCAAAATTACAGTGAGGTATCACCTCACACCAGTCAGAATGGCTATAATCCAAAAAATCTACAAACAATAAATGCTGGAATGGGTGTGGAGAAAAGGGAACCCTCTTGCACTATTGGTGGGAATGTAAATTGATACAGCCACTATGGAGAACAGTATGGAGGTTCCTTAAAAAGCTAAAAATAGAACTACCATACGACCCAGCAATCCCACTACTGGGCATATACCCTGAGAAAACCATCATTCAAAAAGAGTCATGTACCACAATGTTCACTGCATCTCTATTTACAATAGCCAGGACATGGAAGCAACCTTAGTGTCCATCGACAGATGAATGGATAAAGAATATGTGGCACATATACAATGGAATATTACTCAGCCATAAAAAGAAACGAAATTGAGTTATATGTAATGAGGTGGATGGACCTAGAGACTGTCATACAGAGTGAAGTAAGTCAGAAAGAGAAAAACAAATACCATATGCTAACACATATATATGGAATGTAAAAAAAAAAAAAGTTTCTGAAGAACCTATGGGCAGGACAGGAATAAAGACCCAGATGTAGAGAATGGATTTGAGGACATGGGGAGTGGGAAGGGTAAGCTGGGATGAAGTGAGATAGTAACATTGACGTATATACACTACCAAATGTAAAATAGCTAGCTAGTGGGAAGCAGCTGCATATCACAGGGAGATCAGCTTAGTGCTTTGTGACCACCTAGAGGGAGGGTGGGAGAGAGACGCAGGAGGGAGGAGATACGGAGATATATGTATATGTATACGTGATTCACTTTGTTATACAGCAGAAACTAACACACCATTGTTAAGCAATTATACTCCAATAAAGATGTTAAAAAAAAATGAAGTGTTGTTAAAGCACCACATTAGTCCTGTGAATGTGGAGGGTGATGGTGGTTACAGGGCTCTACGACCATTGACACAAAAGGAAGAAAGGAATTCATTGTGACACAGGGTTTTGGTTGAATGTTTACATGACACGTTAAGGAATTAAGTTACTTCTTAGAGTCAAACAACACAAATGCACAGAATCGGCCTAAGGGCCCCTGTGATTGTTGCTATGGGAACTACAGCCTCACTTCCTGACATATGTTTGTTAGAATTTTCTGCAGCAACCAGTATTTAACCCAGTTCTTGTGCTATACTTTTTGTTTGTGATGTTAAGAGGGAAGAGTTGAATGCATTTAGGAGATGATAACACTATGATTCAAGAGATGGGGGCTGGCTCCTGCTCAGCGGAATCACACAGTTAACTTCTAATGACTGGTGGGATCTTGGTAGACATCTTGCATGAATTCTCCTTTCAAACCATACAAGGCTTCAGACTGCCTTTGGGGTTGATGACCCATAATAAATACACTGTCTCAGTAGACTACCAATTTTTTATAAATTCCTAAATATTATAATATTGAGATGCTTGTGGTTATTTCTTGTGATCAATATTTTAAAATTAACCGTCCTCAATTCTTAGTCAATATTCATGCACTAGTTAATTTTTTCTTGTCCTATGTATTTTTTTTATTTTTTACTTTTTGGCCACGTTGGGTCTTCGTAGCTGCGCACAGGCTTTCTCTAGTTGAGGTGAGCGGGGGCTACTCTTCGTTGTAGTACGTGGGCTTCTCATTGTGGTGGCTTCCCTTGTTGTGCAGCGTGGGCTCTAGGCACGCAGGCTTCAGTAGTTGTGGTGCGGGGGCTCAGTAGTTGTGGCACACGGGCTTTGTTGCTCCATGGCATGTGGGATCTTCCAGACCAGGGATCGAACCTATGTCCCCTGCATTGGCAGGCAGATTCTTAACCACTGCACCACCAGGGAAGCCCCCCTATATATTTTTATTATTATTATTTTTTCGTTGCAGCATTTAAAAAAATTGATGTACAATATTATATGTTACAGGTGTACAGTATAGTGATTCACAATTTTTGAAGATTATACTCCATTTATAGTTATTATAAAAACTGGCTATATCCCTGTGTTATACAGTCTATCCTTGTAGCTTATTTTATACCTCATAGTTTGTACCTCTTACTCCCTTCCCCGTGTCCTGCCCCCTCCCCCTTCCCTCTTCCCTGCTGGTTACCACTAGTTCTCTATATCTGTGACTCTGCTGCTGCTGCTTCTCTTTAAAAAAATTAATAATTAATTTATTTTTGGCTGCAGTGGGTCTTTGTTGCTGTGCGTGGGCTTTCTCTAGTTGCGGCGAGCAGGGGCTACTCTTCATTGTGGTGCGCAGGCTTCTCATTGCGGTGGCTTCTCTTGTTGTAGAGCATGGGCTCTAGGCATGCAGGCTTCAGTAGTTGTGGCTCGCAGGCTCTAGAGCTCAGGCTCAGTAGTTGTGGTACACAGGCTTAGTTCCTCCGCAGCATGTGGGTTCTTCCTGGACCAGGGCTCAAACCCGTGTCCCCAGCATTGGCAGGCAGATTCTCAACCACTGCGCCATCAGGGAAGCCCAAGTGTGCTTCTTTTTTGTTATATTCACTAATTTGTTGTATTTTTTAGATTCCACATATAAGTGATACCATACAGTATTTGTCTTTCTCTGTCTGACTTATTTCACTAAGCATAATACCCTCCAAGTCCATCCAGGTTGCTGCAAATGGCAAAATTTCATTCTTTTTAAGGGCTGAGTAGTATTCCATTGTATATATATACCACATCTTCTTTATTTACTCGTCTGTTGATGGATAACTAGGTTGCTTCCATATCTTGGCTGTTTACATATCGTAAACAGTGCTTCTATGAACACTGGGGTGCATGTATCTTTCTGAATTAGTGTGTTTGTTTGTTTCAGATATATACCCAAGAGTGAAATTGCTGGATCATATGGCAACTCTATTTTTAGTTTTTCAAGGAGCCTTCATACTGTTTTCCATAATGGCTGCACCAAATTACATTCCCACCAACAGTATAGGAGGGTCCCCTTTTCTCCACATCTTCTCTAAAATTTGTGATTTGTGTTCTTTTTGATGATGACCATCCTGACAAGTGTGAGGTGACATCTCATTGTGGTTTTGATTTGCATTTCCCTGATGATTAATGATGTTGGACATCTTTTCATGTGCTTGTTGGCCATCTGTATGTCTTCTTTGGAAAAATGTCTATTCAGGTCTTCTGCCCAGTGTTCTTTTTTTTTTTGCGGTACACGGGCCTCTCACTGTTGTGGCCTCTCCTGCCGCGGAGCACAGGCCCCGGATGCACAGGCCCAGCGGCCATGGCTCACGGGCCCAGCTGCTCCGCGGCATGTGGGATCCTCCTGGACCAGGGCATGAACCCGCGTCCCCTGCACCGGCAGGCGGACTCCCAACCACTGTGACACCAGGGAAGCCCCTGCCCAGTTTTTAACTGGCTTTTTTTTTTGATGTTGAGTTGTATGAGCTCTTCATATATGTTGGATATTAACCCCTTACTGGTCATATCATTTGCAAATATTTTCTCCCATTCAGTAGGTTGTCTTTTCATTTTGTTAATGGTTTCTGTTGCTGTGCAAAAGCTTTTAAATTTAATTAGGTCCCATTTGTTTATTTTTGCTTTTATTTCCTTTGCTTTAGGACACAGATCCAGAAAAAATCTCTACAGTTTATGTCAAAGAGGGTTTTGCCTATGTTTTCTTCTAGGAGTTTCATGGTGTCTGGTCTTACATTTAGGTCTTTAATCCATTTTGAGTTTATTTTTGTATATGGTGTTAGGGAATGTTCTAACTGATGTCATGGACGTGTAGCTGTCCAGTTTTCCCAGCACCACTTATTGAAGAGACTGACTTTTCTCCATTGTATGTTGTTGCCTTGTTGTAGATTAATTGACCATAGATGTGGGTTTATTTCTGGGTTCTCTATCCTGATCCATTGATCTATGTGTCTGTTTTTGTGCCAGTACCATACTGTTTTGATTAATATTGCTTTGTAGTATAGTCTGAAGTCAGGGAGTGTGATTCTTTTAGCTCTGATCTTCTTTCTCAAGATTGTTTTAGCTATTCAGGGTCTTTTATGTTTCCATAGACATTTTAAAATAATTTGTTCTAGTTCTGTGAAAAAAATGCCATTGGTATATTGGTAAGGATTGCATTGGGTCTGTAGATCATGCACTTTTTAATTTTAATGCTCAAAAAAATATTTTAATTCTTCATAAAAAGACTTGAGAAACAAACCCAAACAAATTTGGGTTACGTTACTGTTACAGAAAATTCCAATCAACACGTTGAAACCTGAAGTTATAGTTTATATGTCAAGGTAATTGAGGGCTCTTTGAGCATGAACTTATATCTGCCAATCACATGCCTAAATTAGAATATTTCTGGTTTAGAACTATTTCTTTTTTCTTTTTTTCTTTTTAAACATCTTTATTGGAGTATAATTGCTTTACAATGTTGTGTTAGTTTCTGCTGTATAACAAAGTGAATCAGCTATATGTATACATGTATCCCCATATCCCATCCCTCTTGTGTCTCCCTCCCACCCTCCCTGTCCCACACCTCTAGGTGGTCACAAAGCACTGAGCTGATCTCCCTGTGATATGCAGCTGCTTCCCACTAGCTATCTATTTTACATTTGCTAGTGTATATATGTCCATGCCACTCTCTCACTTCGTCCCAGCTTACCCTTCCCCCTCCCCGTGTCCTCAAGTACAAGCCCTCCTCGGGATTTCAGGGGCACCCCAGGTCCCCTTCACCTCTCATGGTGCTGTCAACTATACCAAGCCATAGGTACTCACCCCAAACATCTCAGTGTACACCTGTGGCTCAGACATTGTGCATGGCTGCCCATCTTATCCAGGAAAGTCGAACTATGACAGCGCGATGTCCGGGACAGTTGGAAGGAGTCATCAGTTATTGCGGGGTTAAGTAAAGCTGCCCAAGTCACTTGGGTTACCCTGAAGAATGTGATTTTTCTAGGAAATAGTTTAACAGTGAAAGAATCCTGTGATCAAGGCAGGTTTTAAGTCTGCTTGCAAATGGTTCCTGAAACGTCCCCTGATGTTAATACGTGTGCCTCTGCCTGCTGCTGCTTGGGACTGAATTGCCTAGAAACACTGCAGAAGGTGCTTTGCAGCTCCTTTTAATGGGAGAACACGGTTCAGGGCATTAAGAGGCACGTGAGCATCTGTCATTTATCTTGGTTTAGTATGGTTTCATATTTTTAAAGTAATCTCATGAGCTTGTGTACATGCGGAAATAACACTGGGACTATTTTCTGAGTTTACAAAGCTGAGTGCAAAAGGCAGATACATGCTTGACATTTTAGGTAGGAAAGGGAATTTGTGTTATTTCTTTATCTTAATTCAGTGTCTTCAAAATGAGGTGCTCCTTCTGTCAGCGCATCAGGCTTTTTATGGAGAACACGATGAGAGTGTTTTAAGGAAATTAATTTCCTGATTGTAAGTTTCATATGTGCTTTTTTCCCTGAAATATATTAATCTAAGAAAGTGTTTGTTATGCTTGAACCTCTCTTTTCTCCTCTGGTCTCATTTCCACCTTTCTCCCACTTCGTAAAGGCAAGGTCTGCACCTGTCATCCTGAATCTCGGCGTGTTGCTGGGTAGGAGGGGCCATCAGGGGAAAGACAACAGTGTTGCCATTGACAAAGTTAATGACTCTAATGAGTAGGTACAAATTTTTTTTGGTGTCTCCTAACCTGCTTTCAACATAATTGAAAGAGGATAAAATAGAGTTGGTAGCTAATTAACAAAGTTTTTTTTTTTTTTTTTTTGTGGTACGTGGGCCTCTCACCATTGTGGCCTCTCCCGTTGCGGAGCACAGGCTCCAGACACGCAGGCTCAGTGGCCATGGCTCACGGGCCGAGCCGCTCCATAGCGTGTGGGATCCTCCCGAACTGGGGCACGAACCCGTGTCCCCTGCATTGGCAGGCGGACTCTCAACCACTGCGCCACCAGGGAAGCCCAACAAAGATATTTTTGATGGTAGAATTGAGGGTCATTGCCATAACAAGGTGCTTGTTACATTGTCACCCACTTGTTAATCTAAGTTTCTCCGTACTTATAGCTATTGAAAAATTCATTGATGCTGAACTGTTTCTTCCCTAAAAAGTAATATTTATCAGTGGACACACTAATGATTGGAAAAAAATCTCTCTCTCATGGAGATGCATTTCCAATTAAATTAAAAATCTACTGTGTTTGGGAGGGTAGTTACGTGGTTATGTACAACTGTCATATTCACTATCGGTCCATTTTTTTTTTTGGCAGTATGTGGCCCTCTCACTGTTGTGGCCTCTCCCATTGCGGAGCACAGGCTCCGGATGCTCAGGCCCAGCGGCCATGGCTCACGGGCCCAGCCGCTCCGTGGCATGTGGGATCCTCCCAGACCGGGGCACGAACCCACATCCCCTGCATCGGCAGGCAGACTCCCAACCACTGCGCCACCGGGGAAGCCCTCCAATTAAATTTTAAATGTTAATATTTAATACTCATTCATCAGGGAATTCCCTGGCGCTCCAGTGGTTAGGACTCTGCACTCTCACTGCCAAGGGCCCGGGTTCAATCCCTGGTCAGGGAACTAAGATCCCCCAAGCCGTGTGGCCAAAAAAAAAAATACTCATTCATCAAAATTTATAATATATTTCTATTTTGGGGTCAGTTATGCAAGTCTAAGAGTAATGAAAATTTAGTCAGGTGGAAATTATTATTTGCAATCTTTATGTCACATAAAATTGAACAATACATTTCTGACTTTATATACATACATGTATATATGCGTGTGTGTGCACGTGCTGAGAAAGTGGGAAAGCAGCCTTTTGAACCTAAATCTGTGTCTGAGCAGGATTCAGTTCTGTGGGGAAGGTGGGATGAAAATGAGAATTTAAGAACAAAAATGAGAGATGTAATGCTTTAGACCATCAGAGACCAGCTTGCTCACGTGTTTTTACATGGATGATGGTTGGTATCAAGTCTGTACAGCATTTAGGTTCCAGCTGACACGTGTGATGTGAGTTTTCTCTCAGAATGTCCAATGTCAATTGTACCAGGTTTTATGTCCTTTGACACTTGAATTTATGGAGAATATTAGATGCCAATTTGAAAACATTCAAGGTTGTGTAATATTTCCCCTGAATCCTATGAAAACCCAGGGGCAAGCATCTTTGAGGCCCAGTGCCGTGTGCACCTTATTTCTCGATCGCTGTGGCGTGACCCCTGATGTGGGGAAGAGGAAACAGACCTCGACCGTGGTTCTCTCTCCAGTCGAGTGTGTTCTGGATGACGTCCTGGTGTTGCAGGTGCAGTGCCGTCTCGTCCTGCCCCCTCGGGGCCCTGGTGACCCCCCGGCCCTCCCAACCCCACCCCTGCCTGGCTCCGGCTGCCTCTCCCTGGCTCAGGCTGCAGGGAGGTCCGTCCCAAGGGGCCACAAACGGGACTCGGGCCCCAGACTCGGACCGCCTCGGGGAGCCTCTGCGCCCACCCTCAGGCTGCTGCTTGTGGGTCGGACGTTCTGGCTTCAGGGCGTCCTTACGGGGGTGTCAGGGCCCTGCAGGCCTGGGCCTCCTCGTCCGGCTGTCGGGGAGGAGCACAGGCCTTCCTGGGCAGCTGGCCCGGGATATGACCCTGAGGTCTCTCTGGAACGAGTAGTGTGGCCGGCGGTCCGTTTCCTCCTGTGGAAGTTGGGGACTGAGAGCCCCCCCCCCCGGCCGGGATGGTGGTGATGACCACAGACCACCCCCTGGGGTCTGGGCTGCCCCTCCCTGCGGGGGCCATGGGATGGAAGGTCATGAAGAAGGAAGGGTCCCTTTCGCGGGTCCCGGGGGAGTTTGGATCTGTCAGGGCCTCAGAGAATGACAGGACTAGACGGGAAGGGGAGAGGGGGACATTTGTTCCCGGGGGGGTGGTTCCAAGGCCGTGTTTCCAGGGCAGTGAGTGAAGGGTGGCCTGGACGTCCAGGAACGACTGGACGGATGAAGGGGAAGTGACGGTGGGGTGGGGAGGACGTGACCAAGTGCAAAGAGGCTGAGTCGGCGACACGTGTGATGTGATTCCACTTCCTACCCTCGAGTGCTGAAGTACTCTGTTCCTGCTCCTTGGTGGTTTTCGTCTGTGAAAGATAAAGATACTTTATGAACGCGGGGGCGTGAGGGTCGGGATGCCTGGGCACCTGCGTGGCACCTGGGGGAGGAAGGCCCAGGCGGCCTGGGTGGTAGGTTTACCCCGACACCCAGGGTAGACTCTGGACAGACCCCCTCTTGCAACAGAATTGCACGTGGCCTCTGCCGCCAGGAAGCCAGCCATGCGCTTCCCCATTTCCCTACTTTTTTCTGGGGAAAAAGCCCGGCTTGCTCTCTCCACGTTTTCCCCTTCATTTGATACATGCTCTTGAACCATCCTTTGTTACAATTAACGTTGGAGATTTAATTAGATGATATATTACGTTATATATATATATATAAACTATATATAATTTGCCCAATTTTCAAAGGAATACAAGCACATTGTAGAAAACTTGGAGGGTACTGAAAAGTACAAAGAAGAACGCAACGATCAGTTGTCATCCCAGCACCTCGACGGAACCATCGTTGGCGTCTTGCATGTTTCCTGAGTGAATGACGCTTCCACTCCTGATCCTGGGAGCGTGTGGCCAGCTGGTTCTGTGCAGTGAAAAGCTGGGGACATCCGGGGTCATCACCTTCACCACCGTCTTCATCTCTCCCCACTCCCGGCAGTGTTGTCAAGTGAAAACAGTTCAACAAAGAGTATGTTTTTAAGAGATTTGAAAATACTCCAGGTAATTCACAGTTGAATGCAAAATTTCTAAGCCCCCCAAGTTCTCATCCTCCCTAGATGTAACTGTGTCTTTTTGTACTTGTACGAATAACTGTATATCCATTATGAATGTATATTTGTGTCCCTGTGTAGATTTCTGACATAAATAAGATCGTGCTGTGCGTTGTGTTCTCCAGCTAGTTTTCTCACTTAATGTGCCACGCAGCTTTCCATTTTAATGTATGTGCATAAAAACCTACTTTATTCCTTTAAGGAAACCTTTTTATTTCAAACCTTTTAATTTCAAACTGAGGAAAATGTCAAGAAAGGAACAGTAGAAAGAGACCCATTGCATCTCACCCACATTCACCCGTTGTCACTGTTTTGTCACGCTCCTTTCTCTGCACACCAGCTCACATATACTGTATGTCTTTTGTGAACCACGTGAGCGTAAGTGGCAAATATCCTTGCAGGTCACCTCTAGATCCTTCAGTACGTGTTTCTCAGAAATAGGGATAGTCAGTCTATAGTCACAGTACAGGGATCAGTGTCAACTTTACATCATACAGTGTGTTTAGCTAATGTACCACCCACACCCCAGTTTTGTCAATTGACCCAATCATGTCTTTTATCGCCTTTTTCCCTTTTGTACAGACTCCAGGTGGGGATCAGAGTTACATTTAGTTGTCACGTCTCTTTAGCCACCTCTCCTTCCCGGCTTTATTTGCACAGCACATTGTAGTGTGGATGTGTTGTGATCTGCTTAACCATTCCCCTGGTGATGGGCACGTAGATCGTTTCTGGTTTTTTCTTCCTAGAATAAGCAAAGCTATAATAGTCAACCTTGCATACTCATCTTTGTGAATGTGTGGAATTGCTGAATCAATGAATATTCATGCCTATGACTTTGATGGATCAAGCGTTCACCAGTTTGAATTTTATCCACCTTCTATGATTTCTGCTCTGATGAAGAGTTGTCATACCATTGCTTTAATTAATTCCAAGATC
This sequence comes from Mesoplodon mirus, assembly GCF_964341445.2. Classification (NCBI taxonomy): domain Eukaryota; kingdom Metazoa; phylum Chordata; class Mammalia; order Artiodactyla; family Ziphiidae; genus Mesoplodon; species Mesoplodon mirus. The sequence continues at coordinate 29,922,105 of NC_138996.1, forward strand.
ACCGGTGAGGTTGAGTATACTTACATCATTTTATTTGAGCCTCAGTTCCAGTGACCCTCAGCCGGACATTCCGGCCCGGCTGTGGCCTGTCCGCCGTGCCCTGGCCTCCTTCCCGGCTTCATCTGCCGCTGGCTCTTCTCCCGTGTCTCCTTCTTAATTTTTATTCATTTTTCACTTTGCTGGCGTCTGTCTTCGGGAGAGGGCCTTTGTTAACATCTGTGAGTGGGAAAGCTTTCAGAGTCCTTCGGTGACTAAAAATATGTTATTCCCACGTAAAATCTAATTTTACTGAGTGCTGGAATGAAACTTCAGTCATTACCCTTCAGAGCCACGGCCATGTGCCTGAGGTCTGACTGCACCTCCTCGTCTTTCTTCTTCATGGGTGACCCGCGCCCTTCCCGCCCTGATTTGATCTGATCTTCGGAGTTTCACGGGGCTGTGCCCCCGCCGTCCTGGCTGGAGTCCTGCTCTGTCTTGTCTCCTGCTGCCCTGGGGCGCCTTCAAGCTCCAGCTGCCGCTTTTCCTTTGTGTTCGGGAATCTGTCTTCTCTCTGTCTTCTCCTCCTCCCTGCTCTCTCTGGTGTCCTGTTGTGAGTCCTGTTGGACAGGCATCGGGTCCTGGAGTCATTCCTCCTGCCTGTCACCTCGTGTTTGTCAAACCCCACATCGTGTGCAGTTTTCCAGTGGAAGCCTCGCCTGCCCTGCAGCTCAGTAACTGCCCTTTCGGCGTCCCCAGCCTCTCCTGTTTTATCACGATGATTATGTTTTCATGTCCGACACCTCTATTCAGACCTTTCCACAGAACTTGGCACAGCGCTTCCTGCCACCTGTTGTCACTACGTTGGTGTCACGAGGGCTGCTTCTCTGTTTCTCTTTCTGTTGGCGGAATCGGGTGTCCTGTCCTCATGGCGTGATGTCCTCGTGCTGAATGATCCGGGTCGTCTGTCCATCTGTGCTTCTGAAATCCCACGGGCCTGATGGCAGGAACTGTTTCTAACAACCGAAATCATTCCCCGGCCCTGAGTCAGCAGAACCGGCTGCCACGTGTGCTGTGACAGTGACTTGTGCTGGGTCCTGGGTCGCAGTGGCTGACGGGCCGCCCTGGAGCCCTCTGGGCAGCCTGGGGAGAGACCCAGCAGCCCATGCCCTAGCACAGCACCCCAGGGAGGGGCGACTGTTTGGGGAGCCTACGTGCGTTTCCTCCTTTGACGGCTGTACGCTGTGAAGCCGCTGCAGACTTGTAATCAGCGGACTCACGTCGCGTTTCCATCAGCCGGTTAGACCTCGTCTTACGTGTGTGTCTGTTGGAAGACACCTATTTGCTATCTGTTATTGATCCGTTCCCACTGAACTTGACGGCGAATAGTGCTGTAACTTGAGCCTGAACAAAGTAGGGGAGTTCAGGCCCGGGACCCCTACAGCGAGGACGAGCTGTGTTGCCCGGGACCCGCCTGCTCTCTGCCTCCTCTCGGACGCTTTCTCGCCGCTTCGCGTGGCCCACGAGCCATCCAAACTGACCTCTGCTTTTCAGGAAATCCTCAGGATTTCTGTGCAGCTGGTTGGATTCTTTCTTGATTTTAAGCGCCATTTAGAAACCTTTAATGTGGTATCTAGGGATCTGGGGAGAGCTGTCCCTCCTGCTGGTGCTGCATCCCTAGAGCTACTGCTCGAGCTCAGCCCTCACTGCTTTTCTCTGGTCACTGTTTCAGTCCGAGCGGATTCCTCTGCAGTGGTCTCAGGGCCCCCTCATTTGTCCTTCACGAAAGCACAGGCCTGATCCATCGCCCCGTTCCCCTGTTTAAAATCCTTCGCCAGCTCCCAGCCTCCAGTAGGGGAATTGAGACCCCTTTGGCACGACCTGTAAGTCTTTCCACGAGCTGCCCCCTGCCCCCTGCCCAGTTCTGCAGCCGCAGGTGCCCGGTGCTCAGCTCCCCTCCCAGCCCCGCCCCCTGGCCTGCTCCCTGCTGGACCCCGCACGGACCTCCCCCAGGTGTCTCTCCTGGAACCACCTTCCGTCCCCCTAAAGCCTCGTGGCATCAGATGCTCCCCAACAACTAATCTGGCCCTTTTTGTTCCCTTTCAAGCACGGGTAAGGGGCCCTTTGTCTGTGAAGCCCCCTAACTGCCAGCGCCTGTCTGCAGGCACTGTCTTGAGCTTCATTTAATTCCCATCGGGACACCTGACATCACTTCTTTGAAAAGTTTTTACTGAGGAATGATTTACATGCAATAAAATGGACCAGTAGTAGAGGCTTCCCTGGTGGCGCAGTGGTTGAGAGTTCGCCTGCCGATGCGGGGGACACGGGTTCGTGCCCCGGTCCGGGAGGATCCCACATGCCGCGGAGCGGCTGGGCCCGTGAGCCATGGCCACTGAGCCTGCGCGTCCGGAGCCTGTGCTCCGCAACGGGAGAGGCCACAACAGTGAGAGGCCCGCGTACCGCAAAAAAAAAAAAGGACCAGTAGTGAATATGACAGTTGTACATAACCATGTAACTACCCTCCCAAACACAGTAGAGACCATAACCCCAGAAACCTCCTTTGTACCCATTTCTAGGAAGTGCCCCCTCCCAGAGGTCCCCAGAGACAATTACTTTCCGACCTCTGTCCCCATATGCCTATTCGTGACAACAAAATGGATCCATACAGATTGTACTTTACTGTGTTTGGTTTCTTTCACTCAACATAATGTATTTAAGATTTTTTCATGTTGTTGAACGCCACTCAGTAGCCGTTTCCTTTTATTCCTGGTGAGGACTCCACTGTATGACCATGAACAGACCACAGCGTTGTTTGTCCCATCTCTGTGGGTCGTTACCAGCGTTTGGCTTTCGTGGATGAGGTGGGCCATCCTGTGGACATAGGTTTTCATTTCCCTTGGGCAAATACTGGGAGGGGAGTTGCTGGGCCACACTTGTGGGTTTAACTTTTGGAGAGGTGCGCGCAGTTCTCTGCGTGTCATGCTTTTTTTGTCCCATCCAGCAACGCTGTGAGTTCCAGGCACACCAAACCCTCACCGACACTTGGTGTCCTGGGGGCCCTGCCACGTTTTCATGTGGTGGTTTCTGCGTCAGGCTCTCGTCTGCCACCTCCAAGGTTTTCCCGACAGGGCCGGGGTCCCGCCTTTCTCCCGACTCTGGCCCAGCTCCGCTCAGGGCCTGGCAGGGGGTGCACCCAAGGCCCAGCAAACAATAGGTACTTGTTTCTGTTGACCCCAGAGGTAAATGTTTACTGATGGGCTTCCCACTGACAATTTTCCTGAGAGTCTTGAGGTGGGTTGTGTTCTGACCTAGAATGTCAAGAGACTGGAGGCAGCTTGATGTGTGTCGGGTTACAGGATCTCTGGAGGTCCCTACCCACAGGCCTTCTTTGGGGTTAGCTGGTTTCCTCCCTACGAACGTGGGGAGCTTCCGGGAGCTGAGCAGAACCTCCTCTCGATGTTCTGCTCCATGCTGGGCCCTTCCCTTCCTGAGCAGTCACTGCCTTGAGCCCCGGGCTAGTGAGTGGGGCTGCGGAGGCACCAGGGCCCTGAAGGGTGTGGGCTTGGCTGGCGGGCGGCGGGAGAGGCGTGGAGGATAAGTCACGTGGCAAAGCGGGGCTGCAGTAGTGAGCAGCAGGATAGGAGAATGAGGTGCGTGGGAGGTGGGCTAAGCTGGGAACTGGAAAAACAGGTTGGACACGGGCGAGGTCAGCTTGCCTGATGCCCTGTTGCCTGCTGGCTCAGGTTCCTCACAAAGTCCACGGGATGATGAGGCGTCTTTGGCAAAAATGCATTTTACTAATAATGCATATCAAACAGTGGCTATTAACTGTGAACTCGCTTTGGATTATTAAAAGGGCTTAAATATTTTGAATTAATGTTATAATTAAGCATTTCTACTTGCTTTAATGAAGGCCTCTGCAGTGCTTACATGGAAGAAGCACATTGATAAGACTGCACTGTTGGATGACATTTTAAAAAATTTTAAAATAGGGCCACTTTTTTTTTTTGCGGTACATGGGCCTCTCACTGCTGTGGCCTCTCCCGTTGCGGAGCACAGGCTCCGGACGTGCAGGCTCAGCGGCCATGGCTCACAGGCCCAGCCACTCCGCGGCATGTGGGATCCTCCCGGACCAGGGCACGAACCCGCGTCCCCTGCATCGGCAGGCAGACTCTCAACCACTGCGCCACCAGGGAAGCCCTGGGGCCACTTTATAAAGGAGGCCACCTTACCCTGTTCCGGGTTCCTGCTTGCTTGAGTCTCGTCTGCCCGACATGCCCAGTCACCCTTCTGAGGATCTCACTGTGCTGTTCTCAGGCTCGAGGCACTCAGAGACCCCGGCCTGTGTGAGGACGTCTGTGGGCCAGTGTTTCGAAGGTTCCCGACTTGTTGGAGTTCTTCAGGGTCTCTGTGCAGCGGGAGTGTTTCTTCAGAGGCAAGGAGGTTCGTTGGAGAGGCTCAGTGGAAGAATCTTTAACGTCCATTTAGTCCTGACCCCCTGAGTCCGACGGCTGTATATGACCATGCAGGCGCCACCCAGAGGCCCACAGACCTGCCCCCATGGTGCAGCACGTGACGTCTGCCAGGGACAGAGCCGTCACCCCCGAGCTGAGCGGACCCGTCATCCTGTTGCCCCTCAAGGTAGAGACTGAGAGTCACTTGGTAGGACGCCTTCTTTGGTGTCCACAGTAGGGGAACCTGTGCGTGTGTCTGTGTGCCTGCGTGTATGTGCAGGGCTGCAGGCGTGCATGGGTGTATGCAAGTGTGTCCAGGGCTGCAGGTGTGCATGTGTGTAGGCATGTGCGTGTGCATGGCTGCAGGCATGCATGTATGTATGCAAGTGTGCACAGCTGCAGGCGTGCATGTGTGTATGCAAGTGTGTCCAGGGCTGCAGGTGTGCATGTGTGTATGCGCATGTGCACCCCTACAGCTCTGCATGCATGTCTGTGTGTGTGCAAGCATGTGTGTTTCTCAGTGTGGGTTGTGCGGGGGGCATTGGTGATGTTTGTTGAGACTAAAGTACGTGGTCCTGCCTCTCACAGGTGGGATTCTGTTCTTTTCTACCCTGGTGGCTGGGAGCCGTGCCTGTCCCCTCTGTGTGCTCCCCCCTCCCCTTCCTGGGTGACCCTCCCTGCCTTCTTGTCACCCACGGGAAGCCTAATACTCCTTGCGATCAGGATTTATGGTTTCCCTGGATCCTTTCCCATTAACCCCTCTCCCCAGAGTCCTTTGATTTTCTGCCCGTCCATAGGTCACGGCACCCAAATAAACGGTAACCAGCCTGGCTTCCTGCACCATCTCTTCTGGAATTTTCTTCTCACTTCACAGAATTCTGCGTGCATGTTTGGTGGTTAATATGTATAGTTCTGACCCATAGTAAGCAGCCATTAAGTTGTAATTATTATTAATACATCTTCATTGATGAAGCTGTTTAAGAAAAGAATCTAGCAAAGGGCATCTACAAGAGGAAATAATTTGAATAATTTGACAACGAGTCTTATAATCTTGATTTCTAGATGCATATTATCTCCCTTTTATTTATTTATTTATTTATTTTTTTCTTTTTTTGCGGTACACGGGCCTCTCACTGCTGTGGCCTCTCCCATTGCGGAGCACAGGCTCCGGACGCGCAGGCTCAGCGGCCATGGCTCACGGGCCCAGCCGCTCCGCGGCACGTGGGATCTTCCCGGACTGGGGCACGAACCCGTGTCCCCTGCATCGGCAGGCAGACTCTCAACCACTGTGCCATCAGGGAAGCCCTATCTCCCTTTTAAAGAGAAACTGAGGACTGTGGGATTTTCACAAGACCCCATGGGTCTTAGTCTCATGGAAAACTCTGCAGGCTGCAACTCTCGCCTTAAGTAAAGTGGAACATAGATGCTTTTGAGAATCACGCGAGCTGTTGGGGGTGCCCCTTCCATACCTGGGCGCCTCGGCAAAAAGTCACGCGTGCGAGCGCTCTTCCGCACGTCCGGGGCCTGTGCAGCGGCCATCCTGTCTGGGGACCCTGGGACGCAGGCTCCTTGCTGTCTCCTCCCGGTTTCCTGCACCTGTTTTCCATCCGAGACAGTTGTCCCACAGCGGGCCACCGGGGCCTGGTCTCCACCGCGGCTGTGTCTGCACCTCTGTCTCTGGCTCTGGGGCCACACGGGTCCCTCTGCTTCTCTGCCTCTGTTGTGTGGTCTCGTGGTCATCTGGTGCTTGGTCGTGTGGCCTCGTGGTCACATTTGTGTGGTCATGTGGTCTGGTGGTGGTGTGGTCTCGTGGTCACGTGTTGTGTGGTGTGTGGTCTTGTGGTCACGTGGTGTGGTCGTGGTGGTGCGGGGGCAGGAGAGCGACAGTCTGAATGTTTTCAGCCCTTACCCTGGGTCCAGCTCTGGGCTAAACACTGGGGGTGCCTTTGAGGGTAAAATTCACCATGGGGGGAGCTCACAGCCTATGGAAGGTTGTTTCTCAATCTTTTTTTTACCATCACCCCTCTAAGGAGCTTTTCCCCCAGTCGGCACCTGCTGCTGTGGACTTCCAGCCCCACAGACATACTGGATATCGGCTTCCGTGCTGCAGCTTTTGGGCTGGGGGGGTGTGGGTCACGAACCACTGTAACTTCTAAGATCGAGTCAACCCCCTGGAACCCATGGTCACCCTGGGGCCGACCCTTCCTCCTTGGAGAGAAGTGAATGGAGAATGAGGTCGTCCACAGCTGCAGGCAGGGTGAAGTGCAGCTGGAGTCTTGTGTCCAGGGGTTGTTAGGGTTATAAATTCAGACTGTCCAGAAAGGGAGAAGCACACAGGGCAGAAAGAGACAAGAGGGTATGTGGCAGCAAATCCGGGGCCTGTTGGGGCTCTAGATGCTCTGAAGGGCGTGAGGGGGGTGAGCAGAGGCCGGAGAAGGGCAGAGAAAAGTGGCCGTTCGAGCAGTGCTGGGGGGCGGCGGGGGGTGTCCTCAGAGGGCAGAGGCTGGCCGGCGGGCGACAGGCTCGTGGCCCTGGCTCACGGGCTGCTGTCTGGGCTGTGTGGGGTGTTCAGGCCCCTAGATTCTGGAATCGTGCCAGAGGGTGCGGCCCTGTGCAGTGACCGTGGCCCGAGAGGGTGGAGGTGGCCCGCCCTGCCTGGAAGCTTCGTGGGCACTACTGGGAGCCCGGGGGCCCAGGACCACCTGCTCTGCCCCGACCCCCAGGAGGGAAGGGCCAGCGGGAGAGGCGTGTCTTCCTGTGCCCGCACCGTCCTCGCCGCAGCCGCGGGGGTGGCCGTGTTCCTTCTGCCTCTGAGACCTGCTCCGGTGCTGACCCCGCCTCTGGCCTTGCGTCCATCGTCCCCCAATCCAGTGCAACTGGCTGCTTCCTGTCGTGCCCCTGATTCCACCATGTTTGGGGGCCCTGGAGACCCTTCCCAGAGTGGCTCCATCCGGCCTTTCCCTGCTCAGGAAGGCAGTGGGGTGGTCCCCACTGCCCCAAAGCCAAGTCCCGGCTTCTCAGACTGCTCTTCCCGGGTCTGCAGATCAGGGGCTGATGCAGCCGCTCTTGTTTTTTCTGTTCCCTTTCATGCACCCCTGTGCTGCAGCCAAACCCAGCACTAACGGTCTCTCTGACTCCCTTGCTCCACTACGGCCCCGGGACACCCCCCGCACCGACACTGCCCTCAGGTCCCAGCAGGTCCGGCCCAGGCACCCCCTCCTTCACAGGGACCCTTCCTCGCTTCTCCAGCTTGGCGTCAGTTCTCCTGTCTGGGAGTCCACGCTGCATTTCACCCCCTCTCGCCCCATAGAATTACAGTGTTTTCCTTATAGTGTAGTTGATTATTGTTCATGGCTTATCCCTTGCTATGTATGTAAACTCTATAAAAAATAACATCTGTGTGTGACTCATTTTTTTAACTTCTGCACAGATGTATAATCTTTCATCCAGTATTTATTGGTTGAAAGTGAGAGGGACCTCTAAGGCCTCTCAGCCGATTCACGTGGTTGAGGAAACGGGGCCGGAAGGCTTAGTGACTGTCCACAGTCAGAGCCGACTCGGCTGTTACCAGGGGCCTGGCTGCTGAGAGGGATTATGTAAGACACACACTCAGAACTTTGTTTCTTCTAAAGTTAGTTGTCAATTCTGTCTTTTATAAAACTCAAAATCACAAGGTGCACTTAGTATCAGGAGGCTGTTTCAGTGTGTTAGCCTTCCCTGGGAAGTAGAAATACTTGAGCCACAGGGACTTTTTCCTGTTTCAAGCAGCAAAGTGCATTTTCCCTAGAATCTCCTGTTCCCACTTTGCAGGACTTACGCGGAGAATGGTGAATGTAACGAACGAGCGTGTTATATTTGTGCTGCACTAGTGATTGGAAATTAGTGTTTTGCTAGCTCTGAGAAGGAAGTACAGTTCAAGGACTTTCAAGAGAAATTTGAAGTTCAGTTACGGATAAAGAGATGGATCCACTGCATACATTCAACCTGCAGCTCTGACGTGAGTGTAGCGCTGCCTTTTCTTACTGGGTTAGGAGGGGTGCGGATGGGGAATCTGAAAGTCAGCGAGAACAAGAGGCGAGCATCTACGTTATGGTAGACTAAGCTCCAGACCTGCTGCAAGGGGTTCTTACTGCAGAGTCTTTAAAAGCAGGAGAGAGAGGGCTTCCCTGGTGGCGCAGTGGTTGAGAGTCTGCCTGCCGATGCAGGGGACACGGGTTCGTGCCCCGGTCCGGGAAGATCCCACATGCCGTGGAGCGGCTGGGCCCGTGAGCCATGGCCGCTGAGCCTGCGCGTCTGGAGCCTGTGCTCCGCAACGGGAGAGGCCACAACAGTGAGAGGCCCGCGTACCGCCAAAAAAAAAAGCAGGAGAGAGGATCGTGTGTTTGTTAAGAACAGATCATTGAACTCTGTGAGGTCGCCCTGTTCGCGAGGACTCCTCGAAGGCTATTTTCATTCTGATTCTGGGATTTCCAGGGAAACTGCTTGCTCTTTACCCTCTTCGATGCTGTGTGTCCAGTTCTCAGACTCTCCTGTAAGTGGGAAGGAAAGTGAGCCATTATGGGCTCCGCGTGTTCGGTTGGGGGTCTCGGGTCCCCTGGGCCCTCGGCGTGTTCAGCCCGAGCTCCTGTTCTCTGCTTTTCGCCCGTGGGAGCCGTCACTGGACCACACATATCTTTCTGCGTCAGACACGCCCCAGAGTGCCTGGTCCTCTGATATCACCTTCCTGTTTCTGTGTCTTGTCAGGGACATAGTGACAAAGGACAGGGTGGCCATATTAGAATTTGCTCTGTGTTTTGTAATTTCCAGTTTGTGGCTCAGCAGCCCGTACTTTCGCCAGCAAAACTCTAACATGAGAATATTTGAAGGTGCCAAGTTAATTATTTCCTTTCTCATCCCCTCAAGATATATGAAACTTTCCTATGGTGTTTTCACTCTAACTCATCTTAAGTCATCCAGAAAGGGCACTGATTGTCCTGCAGTAATTTATGTCGACTCATCTTCACTTTTTAAAGCCCCAGATCCTTACTCAAGTCACTTGCAATGGGAGTGACCCGCCCCTAAGTAAACGGCAACTGCATGCAGTTGCTCTTTTCCCTCTTATAATGCCTCAGAGTGAGATTTTTTGTGAAGTTGTATCTGTAGTGTAAGTCTGAGAAGGGAAAACCCTAGCTTTTCCTCCCTACTCCCCATCATCCTCCCCAATTCTCATTCCTTCTGGGCAGTGGCTGAGCTCCAGGGAAGCCACTTTTATGATCAGCTACGGAGCTGTTTCAGAGTCTTTGCTGAGGAGGTGTCTTTGGATTGGGGATGCTACCTTCATCACACTTTTTATGTCTTCCTCGACTCTCGCCTTCTCAAAAGGTCTTCCCTGAAATACACCCCAGACCCAAAGTCAGGCGCATCCCAGCTCACAGGAGGGTTGTCCTGTGTCTGTGGTCTTGAACTCCCAAATCACCTGTAGTTTCCAGGGTCCTATGTACCCCTGTGGCCTAATCTTTTCGTGTTTGCTGGGACATGATCCAATCTGGGAATCTTACCAACACTTATATTCATGTATCTGTGGGAAATTGCGTGCAGATTTCATCCTGGTCTGTTAGTTCCTGCTGGGTTTTCCCTTCTAGTTCTTCCATTTTGAAGAAGAAAAAGAATGCTCTCTGTTGCTAATTTCCTTTGCATATGATCTTTGCCAAGAGCATTTGGAAACCCCTTGGAAAACCGGGCGTAAGATGTTATCTTAGAACCGGAAGAAGATGCCAGGCAACATTTTCCTGGGCTAGAATAGTGGCTCACTCGATTGGTTACAAGTGCCAGATGCTCAGCTCACTGTGGTTTACACACGTTCGGGGACTTGATGGGGTCGTGTCGTTGGAAGCAGGATCTAAGGGCTCCAGGGGTGGCCTTGGGCTGTGGTTCTCTCTCCAGTTCTGACCTGGCTCCAGGCTGCTGTGCGTCTCTCCGGCGGGAGCCCATGACTGCTGCAGCCCCACCACCCCCATCACGTCTCGTCGCTCCAGGAAAGCCGTACACTGACTGTCCTTCGGTCACTGAGCAGCGGGCGCATCCTGACTAGTAGCTGGTAGCCGCGGTCGGGGGCGGACTGCACTGACGGGGCAGGTCTGGGCTGTGTGCTCACCCTGGGAGCATGGCGGGTTCCCTCGTGACTGGGGGTGTGCTTCCCTCTCTCTGCTCTTTACTCATTCCCCCTTTCCCTTCCTTAGCATCCTTTCAGCCATTGTCCTCTTTATTTCAAAAGCAGCTTCAAGCTCAAAAGGAAAACAGGTAACACAAGACCAGAGGCAGAGGCATTCGTGCTCTATAGGCAGAGATGACGCACAGACAGGAATCTGTTGTAACTTCTTCCTGGTACGTCGTTTTGTGCTCCTCGGTGTTTCCCGTGGCACACGCTGCAGTTTTAGTTGATCGATTTCATTTTCTTTCTCTTAGGCACTTTTTATGCAGAGAATTCGTGATGGATCAAAGAGCTCTGCTTTCTGTAGCCATCGTGAAGTGAGACAGAAAGGCTTCCCTGTTCAATTACAGTTTTATGCTCGTCACTCTTCTCATTGAAAAGGTTCTATAAATTAGACAGCAATATATAAAAGAAAAATATTAAATTATTATCTTTATGAAATGACCAGGGCACAAAAGAGCAAGACCAGAAGGAATAATAAACACAGAGACTTAGTACTGTGACTGTGTGATATGGGATCCTATAAACCCTAGTGTCCCCGAGGATGGACGGTCTTGTTATGACTGTAACAGGCACAGGCTTGAACCTTGGATCTGCTGCCTTGGACGGAGAACCTCAAATAATTCTTTTTTTTTTTTTTTTTTTTTTTTTTTTTTGCGGTACGCGGGCCTCTCACTGTTGTGGCCTCTCCCCTTGTGGAGCACAGGCTCCGGACGTGCAGGCTCAGCGGCCATGGGTCACGGGCCCAGCTGCTCCGCGGCACGTGGGATCCTCCTGGACTGGGGCACGAACCCGTGTCCCCTGCATCGGCAGGCGGACTCTCAACCACTGCGCCACCAGGGAAGCCCCTCAAATAATTCTTGACTCAGAATTTCAGCAGCTTCTTCAGATGTTGGATCCTTCATATGCTTCTTTTTTTTTTTTTTTTTTTTTTGTGGTATGCGGGCCTCTCACTGCTGTGGCCTCTCCCATTGCGGAGCACAGGCTCCGGACATGCAGGCTCAGCGGCCATGGCTCACGGGCCCAGCCGCTCCGCAGCATGTGGCATCTTCCCAGACCGGGGCACGAACCCGTGTCCCCTGCATCGGCAGGCAGACTCCTAACCACTGTGCCACCAGGGAAGCCCCTTCATATGCTTCTTGTTTTGGGCGTTTTTACTTTCTTTTTTAAAACTTTTTACTTTATATTGGAGCATAGTTAATTCACAATGTTGTGTTCGTTTCAGGTGTACAGCAAGTGATTCAGTTATACATACACATGTATCTATTCTTTTTCAGATTCTTTTCCCATTTAGGTTATTACAGAGTACTGAGCAAGAATTCCCTGTGCTGTACAGCAGCTCCTTGTTGGTCATCTGTCTTAAATATAGTCATTTTTACTTTCTTCGTGAGAGACTTTGGTTACTGTGGGTTTGCCCAGCAGGCCGGTAGCACTAAGTATTCGTGATCTCTCCCTAAACCCTAGACTCGCCTCTGGCCTGACGTTACGGGAGGTATTCTCAGTCTTTTCCTCCCTCTCTCGCTCTCTCTGTTTCTGTCTCTCGTTTTATGCTTGTCAGAGCCCGAGGAACAGGATAACACCCATAATATATTTATCTGCTTCCTGCACAACCTCTGGTTGCTTTTACCCCATAACCAAAAGGCAGTTTCTTAGCTTTCCCGTTTTACCTTTAGAGCTTGAAGCTGCTTTTGAAATAAGACAACAGTGGCTAAAAGGACTTTAAGGAAGGGACGAGGGGGACCAGTAAAGAGCAGAGGAGGGACCCACGGATGGGGGGAGGGGCTGGGAGCTGGGCCTGGTTGCCACACGAGGTGGAGGGGACGGGGAGCTTCCCTGGGGCCAAGGGCATCGCTGAGGCTCCCTGCTCCTTGAGGTCAGGGACCCGAGTCGGGGTCCTGGCCAGGGCTCCTGTGGACATACCATGTCTCGCTCCCCGATCCTGACTTCTCCTGTCCAGTCGTGGGCGTGGTTCCCACCCTTGGTTGTCGTGAGGGTCGGAGAAGGCCATGTGCCTTCTGTGTTACAAGGTGGCACAGGGCCCCTGGGTTTCAGATCAGTGGGGTTGGCACACTGGACCCCTGCTGTTGCCATGACACGTGGATGAAGTGCCGTGTGTGCACCTGGTGGTGGGCAGGTGTGGGGTGAGCTTGTGCACGGAGACCTCAAGGGAAAGGACCTGTGTGTGCCGGGCAGGTGAGGGGCGGTGGGTGCCTCCGAAGGAGGAGAGACCCCAGGCCTAGGGTGTGGGTGGGATTCATCCTCTCCGATGAGCAGGACATTCTCCTGGTCCTGCTGGGCCCCCGAGGCGGGTGCGGGGAGGGTGCTTCCCCTCAGAGGGAATGGGTGACCCCCCCCTTCCCAGGGGAAAACCGTGGGGCTGCCCACCGGGACCCACAGGGAGGAGTGTGCTCACCTTTCCGGGTGGGATCTGATCGTGTCCTCCGCAGGGTGACTGGCTGCTGAGAGGTGGGGTTTCTCAAAGTGCAGGCGTGTAGCCGTCTCGGGGCGGCCTAGGCGGGCGACGCTCATGACCTTGTTGTAGACCCCTGCCTTTCCCTAAGCCTTTGAACCATGGACCAACAGTTTCTCTGTGACAGAAACACCTCATTTACCCAGTAATGACATTTGTACTTAATGCTTAGCTGCCTAGTACCTTTCAAATCTATCAGGACTTCTTCCTCAAAATTTATCTGTATTTTCTATATCATTGTGTGGGCCCATGGTCACTGCTTTACTGTGGAAATCCCCTTAAAAAGCGTGTCCCCAAAGTGTCTCCGGAAAGGGTTATCAACAACTGTTTTCATTCAGCTGCTTCGTCACTGTTTGAAACCTTCCCATTAATTTTTTGACTTTTTCTTAGACCCTTTATTTTGGTCTGACTTTTTACTGCTAAGGCAATAACTGGCGTCTGTAACTTGCTGAGAGTAAGTCTATATTCATGCTCTCTCTCCGTCTCTCTGTCTCTGCTTCTGTCTCTCTTGGTCTCTCTGCCTCTGTCTGTCTCTCTCTCTGTCTCTGTCCCTGTGTCTGTCTCTCTCTCCCCCTCCATCTGTCCGTCTGTCTCTGTCTCTCTGTTTCCCTGTCTCTCTGTCTGCCTATCTATCTCTCCCTCTGTCACTATCTCTTTGTGTCTCTCTGTCTCCCTGTGTTTCTCTGTGTGTGTCTCCCTCTGTGTGTGTCTCTGTCTCCCTCCCTCTGTCTGTCTGTCTGTCCATCTGTCTCTCTCTCTCTCCCTCTGTCCGTCCATCGTCTCTCTCACAGCCTCTGCGTGCGGCTTGTCTCATCAGCTCAGACGTGTTCTCAGTCTCTCTTCCACAGCGCGATCCTGTGTAGTTTAAGTGGTTCCTTGGGGGCATAGCATTGGGGAAGAACATGGGATTACAGATACAATTTCTTCATTCTGTTGTGAGTTGGAGTGTGTCCACCCCTGTGAGTTAAGGGGCCTGAAATCAGTAGAACTCATAGTCCCCTCAAGAGGATGCCTGTCCTGTCCTCAGACGCCCCCCAAGGGCACAGCCGAGCGCGTGTGGGGATGTCTGCCTGACGGTCACCGTTCGTCCTCCGTAATCGCTGGCACGGACGTTCTGTTCTGTTGTCTGGCTGACCTGTCGGGGAGACCACTGTGCGTGGCACCCTGTGTCTGTGGTTGGTGACGCCCCATCCGGGGCCTCCGCTCTGGGCCTGGAGCTGCAGCTGAGGTTTGTGCCCAGATGCTTCCTCTGGGTGGGGGTCAGTCCTGCGGAAAAATCGGAGTTTAATTTGATCCGCTGTCAAGCCCTTTAAATGCGTCTGCCCGTGATCGTGGGGCGTCTCTGAGCACCGGCTCGCCTTCTGCGGGACATTGGGGCTTCAGTGCTGCTCTGCTGTGTCCACTTCTGCGGGCTGTCTTTTCTTCGTGTGTGTGTGCGGTACGCGGGCCTCTCACTGTTGTGGCCTCTCTCCCGTTGCGGAGCACAGGCTCCGGACGCGCAGGCTCAGCGGCCATGGCTCACGGGCCCAGCCGCTCCGCGGCATGTGGGATCCTCCCGGACCGGGGCACCAACCCGTGTCCCCTGCATCGGCAGGCGGACTCTCAACCACTGCGCCACCAGGGAAGCCCTGGCTGCTGTCTTTTAATTCCTCCAATATCACTGATTCTTGCAATGCTTGATAAGTTAATACTGTTCAAAATGCATTTTGTACTGAAATACTGTTTATTATCTTTTTAGTCATTAATTAAAATATGGAGCAGAATGTAGAGTATGGATCTGGTACGCACCATTACACATCTTATGCAAACGGCAGTACAGTGATTATAAAACAATTGCAAATATGAAGTTGTAAGTGCCTAATACGCCGATAATTGGATTTCACACTTAGCTTTTTGCTGCCTATTGTTCTGTAAATACATTCTGTAAATGAAACTTCATTACTCTGTAAACTGTTTTTCTATAATCCTTTTTTACGACATATGCCACATGACAATCTTCTATACCCTTTGTTTATTAAACATTTATTACTATTTTTTAACATCTTTATTGGAGTATCATGGCTTTACATTGTTGTGTTAGTTGCTGCTGTATAACAAAGTGAATCAGTTATACATATACATATATCCCCATATCCCCTCCCTCTTGCATCTCCCTCCCACCCTCCCTATCCCACCCCTCTAGGTGGTCACAGAGCACCGAGCTGATCTCCCTGTGCTATGCGGCTGCTTCCCACTAGCTATCTACCTTACGTTTGGTGGTGTATATATGTCCATGCCACTCTCTCACTTTGTCCCAGCTTACCCTTCCCCCTCCCCATGTCCTCAAGTCCATTCTCTACATCTGCGTCTTTATTCCTATCCTACCGCTAGGTTCTTCAGAACGAGTTTTTTTTTTTAGATTCCATATATATGTGTTAGCATACGGTATTTGTTTTTCTCTTTCTGACTTACTTCACTCTGTATGACAGACTCTAGGTCCATCCACCTCACTACACATAACTCAATTTCGTTTCTTTTTATGGCTGAGTAATATTCCATTGTATATATGTGCCACATCTTCTTTATCCATTCATCTGTCGATTGACACTTAGGTTGCTTCCATGTCCTGGCTATTGTAAGTAGTCCTGCAGTGAACATTTTGGTACATGACTCTTTTTGAATTATGGTTTTCTCAGGGTATATGCCCAGTAGTGGGATCGCTGGGTCATATGGTAGTTTTATTTTTAGTTTTTTAAGGAACCTCCATACTGTTCTCCATAGTGGCTATATCAGTTTATCTTCCCGCCAACAGTGCAAGAGGGTTCCCTTTTCTCCACACCCATTCCAGCATTTATTGTTTGTAGACGTTTTGATGATGGCCATTCTGATTGGTGTGAGGTGATACCTCATTGTAGTTTTGATTTGCATTTCTCTAATGATTAGTGATGTTGAGCATTCTTTCATGTGTTTGTTGGTAGTCCATATATCTTCTTTGGAGAAATGTCTATTTAGGTCTTCTGACCATTTTTGATTGGGTTGTTTGTTTTTTTGTTATTGAGCTGCATGAGCTGCCTGTAAATTTTGGAGATGAATCCTTTGTCAGTTGCTTCATTTGCAAATATTTTCTCCCATTCTGAGGGTTGTGTTTTCATCTTGTTTATGTTTTCCTTTGCTGTGAAAAAGATTTTAAGTTCGTGAGGTCCCATTTGTTTATTTTTGTTTTTATTTCCATTTCTCTAGGAGGTAGGTCAAAAAGGATCTTGCTGTGATTTATGTCATAGTGTTCTGCCTATGTTTTCGTCTAAGAGTTTTATAGTGTCTGGCCTTACATTTAGGTCTTTAACCCATTTTGAGTTTATTTTTGTGTATGGTATTACGGAGTGTTCTAATTTCATTCTTTTACATGTAGCTGTCCAGTTTTCCCAGCACCACTTAGTGAAGAGGCTCTCTTTTCTCCATTGTATATTCTTGCCTCCTTTGTCAAAGATAAGGTGACTGTATGTGTGTAGGTCTATCTCTGGGCTTTCTATCCTCTTCCATTGATCTATATTGCTGTTTTTGTGCCAGTACTATACTGTCTTGATTACTGTAGCTTAGTAGTATCATCTGAAGTCTGGGAGCCTGATTCCTCCAGCTCTGTTTTTCTTTCTCAAGACTGCTTTGGCTATTCGGGGTCTTTTTTGTTTCCATACAAATGGTGAAATTTTTTGTTCTAGTTCTGTGAAAAATGCCATTGGTAGTTTGATAGGGATTGCACTGAATCTGTAGATTGCTTTGGGTAGTATAGTCATTTTCACAATGTTGATTCTTCCAATCCAAGGACATGGTATATCTCTCCATGTGTTTGTATCATCTTCAGTTTCTTTCATCAGTGTCTTATAGTTTTCAGCATACAGGTCTTTTGTCTCATTAGGTAGGTTTATTCCTAGGTATTTTATTCTTTTTGTTGCAATGGTAAATGGGAGTGTTTCCTTAATTTCTCTTTCAGATTTTTCATCATTAGTGCATAAGAATGCAAGAGATTTCTGTGCATTAATTTTGTATCCTGCTACTTTACCAAATTCATTGATTAGCTCTAGTAATTTTCTGGTAGCATCTTTAGGATTCTCTATGTATAGTATCATGTCATCCTCAGAAAGTGACAGCTTTACTTCTTCTTTTCCAATTTGGATTCCTTTTATTTCTTTTTCTTCTCTGATTGCTGTGGCTAAAACTTCCAAAACTATGCTGAATAATAGTGGTGGTAGTGGGCAACCTTTTCTTGTTCCTGATCTTAGTGGAAATGGTTTCAGTTTTTCACCATTGAGAACGATGTTGGCTGTGGGTTTGTCATATATGGCCTTTATTATGTTGAGGTAAGTTCCCTCTATACCCACTTTCTGGAGAGTTTTTATCATAAATGGGTGTTGAATTTTGTTGAAAGCTTTTTCTGCATCTATTGAGACGTGTTTATTTCTTAAAACTTTAATAGATGATCTCGTTCCCTAAACATGGGCACTCACCTCTGATGTGATGCTTGGATGAAACATGATAAGTTCTGATCAGAATTGATAATATGTAGAGTGAGTTATTTTCACCTTAGTGTGTGATACTTAGAATACATCTCTGGGAACTGGCTCTGCTTTCTTCCCTTGTCTGTGGATATGGAGAAGGCAGTTAATTCAAGTTTGTTGGAAAATGGGGAGGATGTTGGCTTTGGCTGCAGGGACCACGTGAGGAATGATTGATATCTGTGTATCATATCAGGGACAAAATGAGAAAAGTAGAACACAAGTGTCATTGCTGTATTCGGTTGTGCTTTACCATAACCTCTTCTTAGCTACCATAGAAGATATTCTTATTTCAGTACTATCTTGAATCAAGATTACCTTGGGACTTCCCTGGTTGTCCAGTGGTTAGCACTCTGCCCTTCCACTGTAGAGGGAGCAGGTTCAATCCCTGGTGGGGGAACTAAGATCCCACAAGCCACCAATAAAAAAAAAAGATTACCTTTTAACCAACTAAACAGAACTTGAAATTTCTACATTTTCTCATCTGATCATTATTATTATTATTTTAAATTTTATTTATTTATTTTGGCTGTGCTCAGACTTAGTTGCGGCACATGGGATCCTCGTTGCAGCATGCGAACTCTTAGTTGCAGCATGTGAACTCTTAGTTGCAGCATGCATGTGGGATCTAGTTCCATGACCAGGGATCGAACCTGGGCCCTCTGCACTGGGAACGCAGAGTCTTACCCACTGAGCACCAGGGAAGTCCCCTTCTCATCTTATTAAAGTATCAAAAGAGCAAACATACATGATCTGCAGTTCCTGTTATCACATGCATATCATAGTGGTTTATATTCCTTTTTAGAGGGTAAAAAAACCTGAGACATTTTGGGATGGCCAGTTGAAATAATTATGGATATCATAAATTAGGTAGGGAATATTTGGTATAATATTTATACTCGTGTGTGTATGATATAATTAAGAAAATGTTATTTTGTGATTTGGAAAGTAGATTCCTATAATTTCATCTGTTTCTATTAGGGAAAATACTTTTTGTAAAATATAAATATGAACCATGGTCTGCTTTCCATTCTTGAAGCGTGCGCATGTGTGTGTGTTACATTTCTTAAATCCTATTCCTTTTAGCACTAAGGAATAAAAATGGAAAGTTAAGTTTATATTAAAATTACACGGTGTCGTTTACAGGAGGTTTAGGGCCTAAAAGCCCACAGACGCTGCTGATCGGATCCTCCTCGGGGCCTGCTCTGCCGACCTGAACATTTTCCCTCTGGGACCTGGGACCCGTGGGCTGGGGTGGGGGGCACATTCTCACACCCCCAGCTGTGGACACGCATAAGAGCCTGGGAGCCTGAGCTTCCTCCTTGCCTCACCAAGTGTGGGGCCCACACTTTTCCAGCTAATCAGTCTCGGGATGGCCGTCATCCTCCTCAGTGGCAGCCTGCCTGTCCACCTTCTGGAGCCCAGAAGCCAGACTCAGGCTGCTTGGACTGTGGAAGGATGAGGGTGAGTAGATGGTAAAAAAATAGGCCATTTGAAGGCAATCGTCACTTGACAGGCAAAACACACTGAGTTATAAATGGTGACCTCCTGAAGGAGAAACCAGAAGAGAACTTAGAAAAAGCCCTCATATGTCTTTGAAGGGAGATTTCACATTTCATCTACAAAGCAGGAGCAGATGCCATGAAAAAGGAAGAATTTTAGAGTAGAATTTAGTTTTGTTTCCCCTTAAAATCAGTAGAGGCAGTGAAAAGCAGGGTGGATGGGTTCATACAGCCAAAGTAAGTTACTGGCCCCAGAGACCACTCCTGTGTTATCGCTAAGCTCTTAAGATGTTTCTATTGACGTTCTGAGGACTTTACATGAGTAATAAGGACTTAGTCCTTATAACTGCCTCATGGGGTAAGTCCTGTTATCAGCAGCTACCGATTAGGAAATGGGCATGCAGAGGATG
Source organism: Mesoplodon mirus (assembly GCF_964341445.2). Taxonomy (NCBI): domain Eukaryota; kingdom Metazoa; phylum Chordata; class Mammalia; order Artiodactyla; family Ziphiidae; genus Mesoplodon; species Mesoplodon mirus. Next base: position 29,941,636 of record NC_138996.1, read on the forward strand.
TGTTACTGGTAAAGAGTGGCTCCTGGGTTCAAACCTCTGCTTCAGATCCTGTGTTTTTAACCAATATGCCATGTGGAACACCTATAAAGCAAGAAGGGGTAATTATGTAAAAGCACCAAGTAGAAATATGATAACAATGATAGATAGCCCTTGAGATGAAAACTCAGTAGATAGTCACAGGTCAAGCATAGCTGAAAAAAAATTCAGTGCACTAGAAGAATTAAGCACAAAAAAGGTAAAGAGAGAACATGAGGAAGCACAGTTAATGTTGCAGTAGTTGGATCCAAAAGGCAAAAATGCTAAAGAAGGGAATTATAAAAAAAAAAGGTGGTTAATCAATATTTGTGATCAAATGGCTGATAATTCCCCAAATTGAGGAAAACGGTCTTCAGATTGAAAAATTGAACCACCTGCGAGGCTGGAATAAAGGCAAAGAAAAACCATCATTGTGAAACATCACACACTCCAGAGTCAAGACAGAATCCTGAGAGACTTGGTCCAGGAAATAGAACTTGCTTACTGATTGACAAGAAATGTCTCAACAGGAACAATAGGTGCCTGGAGATATCTGTTGAATTTCTTGAATTCTATACTTAGTCTAACTGTCATTCAATATTGAAGGTGAGGGCTTCCCTAGTGGTGCAGTGGTTGAGAGTCCGCCTGCTGATGCAGGGGACACGGGTTTGTGTCCCAGTCCGGGAAGATCCCACATGCCGTGGAGCGGCTGGCCCGTGAGCCATGGCCGCTGGGCCTGCGCATCTGGAGCGTGTGCTCCGCAACGGGAGAGGCCACAACAGTGAGAGGCCTGCGTACCACAAGAAAAAAAAAAATTATATATATATATAGAGACAGTGAAATAAGATGTTTTCAGACATAGAAGGACTTGGACATTTGACCCCACAGAGACCATGTTGAAAGAAAAACAGGAGCATGTTTTTGAGGATGAGGAAAAATTAACCCAGAAAGATGTGAGGAAAAATACCAAAGACACATTTATGAGTATTGATTTTAGAAAGAGGAATACATTTTCTCTTTGTTTGATAAGCAGCCATGCTTGGAATCCACATAATGGTAATATCAGAGCAGATGTAGTATGGGGGAGGGAAGTCTACACTTGTAGGAAAGTGAGAACGTAGCGCTGAAGTCCTTGTTTTGTTCAAGAGGATGTTAGAGATACTGGTTAATTGATGGCTTTGCTAGAAAAACATATATAATTGCATATGTTAAAACTTTTAAGGGAGAAATAAAATATATAGGTACAAAAAAAGTAAAATGAAAATCCTATACAACAGAGGTCCCCAACCCCCTGGCCACAGACCAGTAGTGGAACCGGGCTGCACAGCAGGAGGTGAGTGGCGGGCGAGCGAGCGAAGCTTCATCTGTATTTACAGACTCTCCCCATCACTCACATTACCGCCTGAGCTCCGCCTCCTGTCAGGTCAGCGGCGGCATTAGATTCTCATAGGAGCGCGAACCGTACTGTGAACTGTTCATGCGAGGGATCTAGGTTGCGCGCTGCTTATGGGAATCTAATTCCTGATGATCTGAGGTGGAGTTGAGGTGGTGATGCTGGCGCTGGGGAGCGGCTGCAAATACAGATTATCATCAGCAGAGAGGTTTGACTGCACAGAGACCATAATTAATCAATGGCTTGCAGACTCATATCAAAACCCTATCAGTGAGTGGCAAGTGACAACAAGCTCAGGGCTCCCACTGATTCTGCAATATGGGGAGTTGTATAATTATTTCATTATATACTACAATGTAATAATAATAGAAATAAAGTGCACAATAAATGTAACGCGCTTGAATCATCCGGAAACCATCACATCCCCACCCCGACTGTGGAAAAATTGTCTTCTACGAAACTGGTCCCTGGTGCCAAAAAGGTTGGGGACGTAAGATAGTATATATCCTCTGCTATATAAGATAGTAAAATGTACAATGAAAAACATTAAATTAAACATGAACTATCAGGACAAAATAGGTTCCAGTTTATCAGTAATCACAATAAATGTAAATGGGCAAAACTCAAACATTAAAAACAGGGAGTTCCCTGGTGGCCTAGTGCTTAGGATTCTGGGCTTTCACTGCTGTGGCCTGGGTTCAGTCCCTTGTTGGGGAACTGAGATCCCGCACGCTGTGCGGCGTGGCCAAAAAAAAAAAAAAAAAGATTAGAAATGGACTCTCAGGTTGGATTAAATACAATATAGAGTTCTGTGATGTTTACAAGAACATACAAAAAATGTACTGAGAAGAAACTTGTGGCAAGATTAATAAAGAAAATAAAGAGGAAATTCAAGAATATGAAGAATTCGAGATGGAAAATGTGATAGAATCACAAATAATAAAGTTAAAAGAAAATCATATGATCATCTGTAGACATTTTTGTTGAGAAGTTGGAAAATCAAGATGAAATCATTGGTTTTCTTGGTGAATATAAATGCCATAAGTTGACTGAACAAAGGTTAGAAAATATGAATGGAACAGTAACCATGGGAAAATTAAAATTTTTTCATACATGTGCTTTTGTGAAAGGCACTGGCTCAATTTCATAGGTAAATTCTACAGAAACTTTTTGGAATTGATAATTCTATGTTATCTAAACTATTTCAGAGAAATAAGCATCACTCTTTTATAATGAATTATAAATAATTCATTTATAATGAATAATCCCATAATTTAGTAATGGATCAGAAAAAGGCTAATTTCACTTAAGAGTGTAAATGTAAATTTCATAAACAAACTGTTAGCACATTGAATTAACTGTATATTAAATAAGACCAAGTAGGCTCTGTTCCATAAATTTAAGATTATTTCAATAATAGAATCTCTATTGTGGGAATGAATAAGATGAACGTGTTAAAAAAGAAAAAATACATACAGTTGTATCAGTAGATACTGAAAGACCTTGAAACAATACAGTAGCCATTTATGATAAATTCTAAGTGAAAGAGCATTGGCAGGGACCTTTCTCAACAGGGGTAAGAATATAATCAGAAACCACAGCAAGCATGGTAGTCATGGAGGAAATACTAAAATATGGAACAAAGTAACAATGTCAAAATTATCACTATTAGTCCGTATTATTCTGGGGTCTCTACTTAAGGTTATATGGGAAAATAAAGGAGATAAAATATTGGAAATCAAGACTTAATTTCAGTGAAAAATGGAAGATATTCTACAGAATCTGCTAGATCAGTAGGAACATTGATTATACAGGACACATTAAAAGACACAGACCTACTTGAGAATGGACTTGAGGATATGGGGAGGGGGAAGGGTAAGCTGTGACAAAGCGAAAGAGAGGCATGGACATATATACACTACCAAACGTAAGGTAGATAGATAGTGGGAAGCAGCCGCAGAGCACAGGGAGATCAGCTCGGTGCTTTGTGACCGCCTGGAGGGGTGGGATGGGGAGGGTGGGAGGGAGGGAGATGCATGAGGGAAGGGATGTGGGAATAGATGTATATGTATGACTGATTCACTTTGTTATAAAGCAGAAACTAATAAAAAAACTAATAAATAAAAATCCTTATACTGCACATGATAAAATAATTTTGTTTTTGAGGTCCACTCTCAAAAACAACAAACCCTACCAAATACCTTGGGATAAAACAGGAATGGATGAGGGCTATAGGGGAAAAAGTGGTAAAATGCTTGGAAAGGACATAAGACATTACCAAGGCTTGGTATGGGGAGACACTGTAGTGGGAAACTCAGTATTGAAACACATCACTTCCCTTCAGGTGTGCATGTGTGTGCGTCCGTGTGCGCTCGTGCGCTGTAACATTAGTCAGAATCCTGTTTGAAAGGGCAATAAAGGTGGGGAGAGAGGAGTTAATTAAGGGATAATAAAATTAACTAAAAGAATCAATTCACAAGATTGTCCAAAAAAGAGTTTTAAAGAAAATCTGAATGGTGGGAGTTCTGGTCTACTGGAGAGAAAATCTCATTCTAATGCTACAGAATGTAGACAGATCTGCAGAACAAACTTCTCTATTTAAATGGCATTTTCAAGTTGGTGGAGAAAATATGGATTGTTTGGCCAATTTGTTGGGGTAACTGGTTGCCATTGGAGAGAAAAAAATTAATTTCTATTTCACACCCCAAAAAAGTTTCAAATACATTTTAAAAAGTTCCAGTCATTAAAAATAGTTATAGAAGGGCTAAAAGAAAATTTAATAGAAAATATCTCTTAAATTGTGGAATTGGGAAGATCTTTCTTTTTTTTTTTTTTTTTTTTTTTCTTTTTGCGGTATGCGGGCCTCTCACTGCTGTGGCCTCTCCCGCTGCGGAGCACAGGCTCCGGACGCGCAGGCTCCGGATGCGCAGGCTCAGCGGCCATGGCTCACGGGCCCAGCCGCTCCGCGGCATATGGGATCCTCCCAGACCGGGGCACGAACCCGTATCCCCTGCATCGGCAGGCGGACTCCCAACCACTGCGCCACCAGGGAGGCCCGGGAAGATCTTTCTAATCACAGAAACTATTAAGGAAAGGATTGATATATTTGGACACATAAATAATGTTAAACCCACCTAAATTGTTGCAAGATACCATTGATGAAGTTAACACATGAATGACAATGAAATAAAACATTTGTAACCTACAGAGCAGAATTATAAAATTCTGGAATTTTTAAAGAGATACTTGTTTGGTAATTAAAAATTTATCACCCCAAAGAATTAGGCTAATCTATGGAACAGGCAATTTATACAGAAATACATTTGATCAATAGTCATATTAAAAGGTCCTGAAACTCAATGAAAACAATGAAAAACTTTCTTTTCAACAGAGGCAAAAACAAAAAAAAAATTGATACTATGTGATGGGTAAATAGGTACAAATGTTTGGGCAGCATTTGGGGCTAATAATGTGCATATCCTTTGACCCAGTAATTCTACTCATAGAATAGCAATCAAAAATATATACGGAATTGTTACCAGTTGGAGGAAATTGGAAACAACACAAATGCCTAACAGTAAGGGATTTGTAGGGCCAGTTGTGAGTCTTCAAGGCAAGAAAAAAATAATTAAGTACAGGCACAGCTCTGAGATACTGTGGGTTCCAGTCCAGACCACCGCCATAAAGCAAGTCACGCAAAGTTGTTGGTTTCCCAGTGCATATAAGAGTTATGCTCACACTATACTGTAGTGTATTAAGTGGTCAATAGCACTGTGCCTAAAAAAACCAATGTACTTACCTTAATTAAAAAGTACTTTATTAGTAAGAAATGCTAACCATCATGTGAGCCTTTAGTGAATTGTAATCTTTTTGCTGGAGGAGGGTCATGCCTTGATGTTGGGGCTGCTGACGGATCGGGGCGGTGGTTGCTGAAGGCTGGGGTGGCAGTTTCTTAAGACAACACTGAAGTTGGTTGCACTGATTGACCCTTCCTTTCAGGAACGATTTCTCTGTAGCAGATGATGCTATTTAACAGCATTTTACCCACAGAACTTCTTTCAAAATTGCAGCCAATAAACAAGGTCCTAGTGTATAGCACAGGGAACTATATTCAATATCCTGTAAGAAACCATAATGGAAAAGAATATGAAAAAGAATTTTTAAAAAAGCAACATTAAAAAAATGTAGAGTCAATATTCTCAAACCCTGCTGCTGCTTTATCAGCTGTTTCTGTAATATTCTAAATCCTCTGTTGTCATTTCAACAACCTTCACAGCATCTTCACCAGGAGTAGATTCCATCTCAAGAAGTGACTTTCTTTGCTCATCCATAAAAAGCAACTCCTCATCTTTCAAGTTTCATCACAAGATTGCAGCAATTCAGCCACATCTTCAAGCTCCACTTCTGATTCTAGTTCTTTTGTGTTTCCACCACATCTGCAGTTCCTTCCTCCACTGAAGCCTTGAACCCCTCAAAGTCATCCATGAGGGATGGAACCAACTTCTTCCAAATTCCTGTTAATGTTGATATGTTGTCCTCTTCCCATGAACCATGGATGTTCTTAATGGCACCAGAATTGGGACTCCTTTCCAGAAGGTTTTCAATTGACTTGATTCGACTGCCCAGACCCATCAGAGGAATCACTGTCTATGGTAGCTATTGGTAGCTATAGCCTTATGAAATATATTTCTTAAATAATAAGACTTGAAAGTAGAAATTACTCCTTGATCTGTGGGCTGCAGAAAGGATATTGCATTAGCAGGCCTGAAAGCATTAATCTCATTGTCCATCTCCATCAGAGCTCTTGGGTGACCAGGTGCATTGTCAATGAGCAGCAATATTTTGAAAGGATCTTTTTCTGAGGAGTAGGTCTCAATAGTGGGCTGAAAATAGTCAATAAACCATGTTATAAACAGATGTGCTGTCGTCCAGGCTTTGTTGTTCCACTTATAGAGCACAGGCAGAGTAGATTTAGCATAATTTTTAAGAGCCCTAGGAGTCTCGGGATGGTAAATGATCATTGGCTTTCACTTAAGGTCACCAGCTGCATTTGCCCCTAACAAGAGGGTCAGTCTGTTCTTTGAGGCTTTGAAGCCGGGCATTGACTTCTCCTCTCTCACTATGAAAGTCCTAGATGGTATATTCTTCCAATAGAAGCCTGTTTCATCCACACTGAAAATCACTAATTATCTTAGCTAGATCTTCTGGTTGACTTGCTGCAGCTTCTACGTCGGCAGCTATTGCTTCATCTTATACTGTTATGTCATACAGATGGCTTCTTTCCTTAAACCTCATGAACCAACCTCTGCTAGCTTCAGACTTTTCTTCTGCCGCTTCCTCATCTCTCTCAGTCTTCACAGAATTCAAGAGAGTTGGGGCCTTGATCTGGATGAGGCTTTGGCTTAGGGGAATGTTGTGGCTGCTTTGATCTTCTAACCAGACACTGAAACTTTCTCCAAATTAGCAATAAGGCTGTTTTGCTTTCTTATCATTTGTGTGTTCACTGGAGGAGCACTTTTAATTTCCTTCAAAAACTTCTCCTTTGCATTCGTGACTTGGCTAACTGGTGCAAGAGGCCCAGCTTTCAGCCTGTCTCAGCTTTTGACATGCCCTCCTCACTAAGCTTAATCATTTCTAGCTTTTGACTTAAAGTGAGAGACATGTGACTCTTCCTTTCACTTGAACACTTAGAAGCCCTTGTAGGGATATTAACTGGCTTAATTTCAATATTGTTGTATCTCAGGGAGGCTGAGGAGAGGGAGAGATGGGGAATGGCCGGTGGAGCAACCAGAACACACACACAACATTTAATGATTCAGTTCCCGTCCTATATGGGCGAGGTTTGTGACGCCCAAAACAATGACAATAGTAACATCAGAGATCGCCGATCACAGATCACAGTAACAAATACAATACTAATGAAAAGTTTGAAATACTGTGAGAGTTGCCAAAATGTGACAGACACATGAAGCAAGTAAAGGCTGTTTGAAAAATGGCACCAACAGACTTGCATTATGCAGGGTTGTTACAGACCTTCAATTTGTAAAAACCACAGTATCTGCAAAATGCAGTGAAGTAAAGTTCATTAAAAGGAGGCGTGCCTCACTGTGTGCTGACATGGAGAGATCTTGGCGATACAGTAAGTGAATTAGTCCAGCAAAAGAGCTGGATGTCAATTCTGGGAGGGTCGGGCATTTTAACCTTCAATAACTTGGAACTAATATACCGTTTAGATTGATAGTCACAACACATGTGTGTTAACTGGTTACCGGGGACCAAGGGTGGATATCCAGTTTGTGTATTGAAATCAGTGCTTGTGGCGGGTGCTTGCTACAGTAAGAAATGGCTCATTTTCTCAACTTTTTAGGCTCGTACCTTTGAAAGTAAGTACATGATGTTTAGTAGCATGTGATCAGACTGGTGATTGGTCAGAGCTTTTGCTGACAAAACAGGATTTTCAGAAGATGGGGTACAGCATGCAGCTCTTCTGGATTCGTGGAAATTAATCTGATGTGACCACGGTGTTTCAGGGCCACGTGAAGTGTTTTGTGGGTGAGCACTCGTGTTCCTACAAGCTCAGTATGAAGAAAGCACAGCACACTTTCCAGTGTGATGTTGTAAACAAGTCTTCTAAAAAAATGCATGTTCCTCTTTCATCTGGTTCATGTTGGGGGAAACAGTAATTTCGTGTATCAGTATGCAATGAAAAAAGGAGCGGAGGCTTTATAATTTATCGAAGTATATGAACCAGCACCTCTTTTAAAAAATGCTGTGTTTGGGTTTATCTGGGGATAGCACTTTTTTTTTTTGTGGAAAGAAAATGATCGATTCTTCATATTCCCTGGGACCGTTCTTTTGTTTCTTGGAATCTGCCTGGTTCTTTGCAGAACCAGTCTACGTTCACAAATATTGTTTCCATGCTCAAGTTATATGAGGAATCATCACCCCTAATTTAAAGCATGGTTTTATTATTTCTCTTTGGGTGAATGTTTTGAAGTGGGGAAATCTATCTATCATAACCTCAAATCCAGCTTGAAAATCGAAATACTTGCATAATGCCCCTGTGATGTAGGTGCCTACAGGGTTCTCGGTTCCATGGTCTTGTTTAAAAATACCTGGTGTTATTTTTTATAAACAGCGGCTCTGCCTGTTTTGTTCTTGCCATATTGCTGTTCTAGATTGATTTAATTATTGCTCAGTGTCATGTTTTTTTAATGTACATTCCATATGTTTCTTTTTCCATGGGGGAGGTTGTTTACCCTTTTTTATCATGTTTTCCCCATTTCTATCCATTCCTCATCATAGGCCTTCCCACCATCCGAGGCCCGGCCGTAGCAGCCCGGTTTCCCAGCAGCTGCCCGTGAACACCCGGCCCGCACCAGCTCCACCACCATGGGGACTGCTCAGGTACTGTGTGACCCTTTCATCCTCTGGGCCATGTCCACGCGGTGGGAGGCGCTGGTAGTAGTAGTGATGGAGGTGATGCAGGTGATGGGGGTGATGCAGGTGATGGGAGGTGATGCAGTGATGGACGTGATGCAGGTGATGGACGTGATGCAGGTGATGGACGTGATGCAGTGATGGAGGTGATGCAGGTGATGGGGGTGATGCAGGTGATGGGGGTGATGCAGGTAATGGAGGTGATGCAGTGATGGACATGATGCAGGTGATGGAGGTGATGCAGGTGATGGAGGTGATGCAGGTAATGGAGGTGATGCAGGTGATGGAGGTGATGCAGGTGATGGGAGGTGATGTAGTGATGGAGGTGATGCAGGTAATGGAGGTGATGCAGGTAATGGAGGTGATGCAGTGATGGAGGTGATGCAGTGATGGACGTGATGCAGGTGATGGACGTGATGCAGGTGATGGAGGTGATGCAGGTGATGGGAGGTGATGCAGTGATGGAGGTGATGCAGTGATGGACGTGATGCAGGTGATGGACGTGATGCAGGTGATGGAGGTGATGCAGGTGATGGGAGGTGATGCAGTGATGGAGGTGATGTAGTGATGGAGGTGATGCAGGTGATGGAGGTGATGCAGGTGATGGAGGTGATGCAGTGATGGAGGTGATGCAGGTGATGGACGTGATGCAGGTGATGGAGGTGATGCAGGTGATGGAGGTGATGCAGGTGATGGAGGTGATGCAGTGATGGAGGTGATGCAGGTGATGGAGGTGATGCAGTGATGGAGGTGATGTAGTGATGGAGGTGATGCAGTGATGGAGGTGATGCAGGTGATGGAGGTGATGCAGTGATGGACGTGATGCAGGTGATGGACGTGATGCAGGTGATGGACGTGATGCAGGTGATGGAGGTGATGCAAGTGATGGAGGTGATGCAGTGATGGAGGTGATGCAGGTAATGGAGGGGATGCAGGTGATGGAGGTGATGCAGGTGATGGAGGTGATGCAGGTGATGGAGGTGATGCAAGTGATGCAGGTGATGGAGTTGCTGGAGGTGGGTAAATACCCAGGGGGCAGTCTCGCAGCTTCTAGCAGAGGATTTTCCTGCTCAGATGGAGGTGTGTCTGTAAGCGGCTCAGAAATGCGGTGCTTGTGTGTAGTGGTTGGGAAGGAGGGGAGGGGCCACTGGAGATCCAGGGAGCGAGTGTGAGATGAGGTCTGGGTTCTGGTCCTGCTGGCGTCACATGTCACACGTGCTGTCACATGTGTGCTGGGAGGAGGGGCTCTGCGGGCACACGTGGGCAGTGAAACCTCACACCCGGAACGGGGCTTCTCCAGGGGTGTCGAATGACCTTACCAGGCTTATAAAGGGCTTCCACGAGTTTGTGACGGTGGCTCTGCGTGTGTGTCTGAGACTCACTGATGGTGAGTGAGCCGGGGCACAGATGTCCCTTCAGGGGCAACCTGACTGCTGTTCATTCCTAAAACACTCGGGGTGGCAGCGTGTTCTCAGGAAACCCCCAGAGGGCCACAGCCCACTCACCCATCTGCACTCACATTTGGGGTGTGTTTGAGAGCAGAGGTGTGACCTTTTACCTTCCCTGATGCCAGTAAATAAAATAATCAGTTGAAGCCTTTATAGATGGAGGCTTTCATTGATTTTTCGAAGGAAGAGGCAGCAATTTGTAGTCTTTCTTATTTCTTACTCCAGGAGAGGTTTAAGGCATGAATGATGTTGAAATTTCAGGTGGACCCTTGTCACTGGCCCCCTGATGACCTTCCTCCCTCCTCTTCTACCCCTCGTGCATCTCACCTGGTGCCACCTCACATGTTTGCACCTCCGTGTCCTAAGACCTTCTTTTACCTTCTTGATGCTCTCAGAAAAAGATGTTGACATGGGGCGTCAGTCTGCATAGCCAGGAACACAGTCATCTTTTGGTGGGAGTTTTGTGTAAGAGCCTTGAGGAGACCAAGCCTTTTCTTTCCTTTTTCTTTACTGATTTATTTTATTATCATGGTAGAGCTGTTTTACAATGTTGTGTTAGTTTCTACTGTGCAGCGAAGTGGAGTTCCCTGTTGTATACAGCAGGTTCTTATTAGTTATCTATTTTATACGTATTAGTGTGTATATGTCAATCCCAATCTCCCAATTCATCCCACCACCACCACCCCGCTTTCCCCCCTTGGTGTCCCTATGTTTGTTCTCTACATCTGTGTCTCTATTTCTGCCCTGCAGAACAGTTCATCTCTACCATTTTTCTAGATGCCACATATATGCGTTAATACATGATATTTGTTTTTCTCTTTCTGACCTACTTCAGTCTGTATGACAGTCTCTAGGTCCATCCACGTCTCTAGAAATGACCCAATTTTGTTCTGTTTCATGGCTGAGTAATATTCCATTGCATATACGTACCACATCTTCTTTATCCATTTATCAATGGACACTTGGGTCACTTCCAAGACCTGGCTGTTGTAAATAGTGCTGCAGTGAACGTTGGGGTGTAGACCAAGCCTTTTCTTCTCTCTTTTCAAAAAACTGCTTCCCCCTCTGGTTCAGCAAAGACAAGGCATGATGTCTCTTCTGTGCCCTTATCAGCTCTATAATCAAACTCCCTGCAGCTAGCGGGAGATAACCGCATATTTTTTCCGGGAATTAGGTAGGGTTCTTAATCGCATAGAAGGGGTGGTCGGCACATCACAGACCTTTTGGTGGGGCTGGATAGAGATGTTCTGTGCGAGGCTGTCAGCCCCGCTGCAGGGCCCCGCATGAGGAGGAGATGCCCTGGTACCTGGGCACGAGCCTCGTTCTAGGGATAGCTGCTCCCACACAGGGAAGGTCGGGGGCCCAGACCCGGGGGCCTTGCCTGCGTCTGGCTGCCAGGAAGACTGGAAAACTCCTTTGTTGTTGTTGATGATGTTTGTGCTCATGTTACCGTTTGGGAAGGGGTCAATCCCAGAGAGGGAAAGTGACAGACGTGCAGGGAGCCTATTTGGAAACGCTGGGCAGCCCCCGTGGGAGCCCCCGCTGGAGTCTGCTCCATGGATCCCATTCTTCATCCCCACGCTGTCAAATAGCACTCTCTGTTGTAAATGCCCCCGCCCCGTATAAAATGCAAACACCCTTACTTTTATCCCACTCATCGCACAATCTACCTCCTAGTCAGGGTCTGGGAACAAAGTGTACCGAGTTCAGCCTGCCCCCTTCCTGGTTGCTGGGCCCTGTGTACTAACTACAGCCAACACAGCCTTTCGGAAACTAGGTTATGGGTTGTTCAGGTTGCTTTAGCTTCATTATAGATATATACGTGACCCAGTGAAGAAGAACTGTGGGGTGAGGGTAGCTCCAGTTTCTGCGGGGCTCCCGTCTCCCCTGCCCGCTCCACATCCCCTTGGCCCCGGCCGGTGGCTCTGCTAGTCTGAGACCTTGACCTTCCAGGTAAGGGTGAGTGAGTGTGCTTCATGCCTCAGACGCCTGAGTTCCTGGTGGTCCTACCTGTGGGGGTCTCTGCAGGCTCCCGTGAGCTTTTGCAGGGGATGTGGTGGTGCCAGTGGGGGATTCAGAGGAACCCCTGGTCTGACCCTCTGCCCTTGCTCGGAGCGGAAGCTCCGCTGGGTCCTAATACCGTGGGTCCACTGACGCCCTTGCCACCTGTCGGTCCAGCAGCCTGAGCGGCTCCCAACTCCCCCTCCAGATCCAGTCCACAGGGCATCCCTGTGTTTCCATGAATAACTCACTCCCTGCTGGACTGTCCTTCACTGGGGACCAAGATGCCTAACAGGGCAGACCGGAGAGTCCTGGGGACGGGAACCAGGGCCGCCCTGACAGCCTCCACGCTTCCAGGAGCCCGTGTTGTGGCCACGGGAGGAGGGTACCACGTGTGGCTCCTAGTCCACGGCAGATGCTGCATCTTGGAGGAACAGGCTGCTCGGGACAATTTCCGGAAGCTGCCAGCAAAGCCGGCCTGTGAGGAGCCTCCACAGCGCCTGCTGCCCCGGATAACCCCCGAGTGGCCTGTGACGCCCCCTCTGCGCCTCCCCACACCCAGCCCCCCAGCGCCCCGGCACAGCAGCTGCCTTGCCTTCAGTTTACAGGCAAAGTTGCCGAAAAGGGCAGTTTTGTCAGATTCTGCCTTTGGGTAGAACTTTGTGGGAATTTGTGGAAATGTAGGGATAATGCTTAAAAGACACATTACTATTATTGACATTTTGGAGCGGAGAATTCTCTGTGGGGGGCTGTCCTGGCTGTGGAAGGGGGAGGGCAGGGTTCCACATCCCCATCCACTGATGCCAGGACCCTCCCCCTGACCGTGAGCTCCAGACACGGCTCCGGACATGGCCAGATGCCCCCAGGGGGTGAGGTCAGCCCCCAGCCCCACTGAGAAGCACCTGAGGTTTTCAGGTCCATTGGCATCAAGTTGTTGGTAAGTTCCCCTCCAGGCCTTTATTTTCCGTGGAATCTGCAATGGTGTCATCCCTCTCATGCTGCCTGCTGTTAATTTGAGTCTTTGTCTCTCCTTTTTTCTTCATCTGTCTTAGGTTTGTCAATTTTATTGATCTTATTGAACCAGATTCTGGTTTTAGTGATTTTCATTGTTGTTTTTATATTCTCTGTTTCACTGACACCTGTTCTCCGGTCTTTATTGTTTCCTTTCTTCTACTTACTTTGGTGTTCCTTTGCTTTTTTCAGTGGTTTTAAAGGTCAGAGCTGAAGTCAGTGACTTGAGACTTTTCTCGTTTCCTGATTCAGGCACCCCGTGACTTTCCCTTACTGGGTGTGGGGTTTTTGTCTTTCTATAAATATTCTTGAGAAGTGGGTAAGTTACGTAGAAGCTGTGGCCCTTCGCTGGCTAAGGTTTGTCAGAAGCCCTGCTTTCTGGCCCCGCCTGCTGCCTGGATGCTGCCCTGAGGGTCACTCTGATTCCATCCATCTTCTTTCAGAATTCCATTATTTTCGTTGTAGGGGTGGCATGTTCTTGTTTCCCAGCTGTGTTTGGGATGTAATCCTAGGTTTTCACCACTGTCCTTTACGTGGATTTGGGGAAGGAGAGAGGCTGGCGGAGTCCTCATCTCCCCGCCTCCATCCCATGTTTCTCACGCCCCCTCCAGTCTCTCTCATTAGAGAGACCCGGGGAGGCTGCTCCAACCCCATGGGCGGGGGTCCTCTGTCTCCCTTTATATCTGTGGTTTTCAAACGGGGCACTTTTGCCCCCATGGGACATTGGCAATGTCCAGAGAGATTTTTGGTTTTCACAGCTTGGGGGGAGGGCGCTACTGACATCTAGGGGATTGAGGCCACGATGATGTGATCCACCTTGCAATGCCCCCCAACAGAGAATGATCTGGTGCAAATGTCACGAGGCAAGGCTGAGAAATCCTGCTTAACTTTTATGGTCTAACCTATGGTCCTTAGGTATCTTCAAGAGTCTGAATAAGAAAGATACGGGGATCATATCATCTTGATATAGAACCATTTCTCTTCAATGTTAGAATTTTGCATGGGGGCTCTTAGGAGCATGGAATGGTAGCGGTTTTGCATGCAAATTCATTTAGATGGATTATATTTAACGCACGTTTGCACTTTTTGGGATGACAATAAACTGTTTTTGAAACAATCTACTGGAATTACTCAAGTGGCTATCGTTTCATGGATACAGTGGTTCAGTGTAAGTAATGACATGCATGGTAATTCCTGTGACTGCATCCCTCACACCGAGTTTAGCACAGTATTTACATTTCTGTTGTGTTCTGTCAAGGAAACAAACAGGCTGCACTTTGATATTTTGTTTCATTTAAAAGTGAGAGAAATTATAGAAAGCGTTCTTAGCCCTGGTTCCAGGTCAAGCCACAATAATTACGAATTCACAATTTAATTTATTTTGCAGAAGAAAATTCACTTTCCTCAAGGTAACTACAAATAAATCTGTGTTTCTCAGAGACAAATGTTATGGAGAAAGAGAAACAAAATAGGACCCATTTATGATCCTAAACGCTATATATGATCGACTTATGCTTCCAGAGGCAGCCATCTATTAAAACGTTATTCATTTTCATGGGGCTAAGAGTCATTGGTTTTTAGTTAGGGTTTTAGAACGCCCTCTGATTTCTTACAATGTGTTTACTTTGACAAACCTAATTGTTTTCCTTATTAAATGCATGAGTCCACTTTGGGTTGGTTGTTTACGGGGCTAAACCTAGTAGTGGGTTCTTCCGTTTCTCCTTTATCAGCAGGAAGGCCAGGAGGGCTCTGGTGTCACCCGTTGCGTTGGTGGAGAATTCAGTTTCTAATGTTACAGAATGAAATAGAGGCAGAATGTGTAAGATGAACCAGCATTTGCTGGGCGGTGGGGACCCAGGCTCTCACTCAGATGCGTCAATAACCTTCCTTGACTGTGGCCAGGCTCGTTGCAGTCTCCTTTCACCGCCCCACCGTGAGTGAGTGAGGGGCCATGCTCATGAACCCTGGATCTCCTCACATCCGCAGGAAGGTCACACTTACCTATAAGGACTCCTGGGCATAGGATGGCGAATATCCATTGCCTTTATCACTAAATAATTTTAACTGTTTTAGCAGCAAGTAAATTTATATTAAAAATAAATTACACAAATTCTTTGTGAAAGTACCTTCTCTCTGGCTAGTTCAGAGACTTACTTGTAGAAATTGTGAACACTGTAATTGTAAACTGTGTTAAGTTAGTTGTCTCTTCTCTTTTTAAAAATCATACAAGCACTATATCTTACCTTGAAGAGATTAGCATAAACAAAACAAGATTCAGAGATGGTCATTTTTTTTTAATTTTATTGGAGTATAGTTGATTTACAATGTTGTGTTAGTTTCGGTTGTACAGCAAAGTGAATCAGTTATACAGACACATATATCCACTCTTTTTTAGATTCTTTTCCCATATAGGCCATTACAGAGTACTGAGTAGAGGTCCCTGTGCTACACAGTAGGTCCTTATTAGTTACCTATTTTTTGTATATCATAGTGTGTGTATGTCAATCCCAACCTCCCAGTTTATCCCTCCCTGCCCCTTACCCCCTGGTAACCATAGGTTTGTTTTCTGCATCTGTAACTCTGTTTCTGTCTTGTAAATAAATTAATTTGTACCCTTTTTTTAGATTCCACATGTAAGTGATATCATATGATATTTATTTTTCTCTGTCTGACTCACTTCACTCAGTATGACAATCTCTAGGTCCATCCATGTTGCTGCAAATGGCATTAGTTTGTTCTTTTTTTATGGTTGAGTAATATGACATTGTATATATGTACTACATCTTCTTTGTCTATTCCTCTGTTGATGGACATTTAGGTTGCTTCCATGTCCTGGCTATTGTAAATAGTGTTGCAGTGAACATTGGGGTGCATGTGTCTTTTTGAATTATGGTTTTCTCTGGGTTTATGCCCAGGAGTGGGATTGCTGGATCAGAGATGGTCATTGTTGTCCTGGTTTACTTTCCATGTTTTTTATGTCCATATATATATATATATATATATATATATATATATATATATATATCTCCACAAGATATATTAATAAAATGATTATACCAATTGTTTCAATAACAGATGTTTTAACAAATTAATACAGTATATTATGGCAACTCTCCTTGTTCATAAAAATATTTTAAAATATCTATTTTTATTGAGTTATAATTAATGTACAATATTATATTAGTTTCAGGTGTACAACATAGTGATTTAATATTGTTACACATCATGAAGTTATCATGATGATGAGACCAATGACCATCTGTCACCACACAAAGTTGTTACAATATAATTGACGATATTCCCTATGCTGTACCTCACATCCCTGTGACTTAGTTATTTGATAACTGGAAGTTTGTGTCTTTTAATCCCCTTCACCTATGTTGTCCATCCTCCCATCCCCCTCCCCTCTGGCAACCACCAGTTTGTTCTCTGTATCTATGACTGTTTCTGTTTTACGTTTGCTCATTTGTTTTGTTTTTTACATTCCACATGTAAGTGAGATCATATGGTATTTGTCTTTCTCTGGCTTATTTCACTTAGCATAATACCTTCAGGTCCATCCACACTGTTGTAAATGGCAGGATTTCCTTCTTTTTCGTGGCTGAGTAATATTCCGTTGTATACATCATTGTCAACCGGGTGGGCTGGTTACGCCCACTGTGGTCTGCTCATATAGTGGTGTACTTCGTAGCTGTTAAAATGTTTTTATCCACAGATGAATACTGTTAGGTTGGTACACGTCAGTTGATGTAGCCAGCTTCTCAGGTTGACAATGATGTCCAATTCTCTCGTAATATAAATAAAGCTTGGACGAATTACCTCTATTCAGTTACTTTATTATTTCCTTAGAATACATTTTTGGAGTTAAAACGTTTCAAAAGATATGAAGATTTAAAAGATTTTCAGTGTATATTTCAATACAGAAAAATGCACCTGTTTGCCTTCCCACCAAGATTATACACTTCACAGTATTTGCTTTTAAAATTCTCTTTATAATTACTGGTTTGACAGGTGACACGTAATGGGCGATTTAATTTATTACTTAGGTCAGTGGTTCTGTTGAATATGCTTTTTCCTTCTTTTTCCTCTTTTGTGTGTGCGAATTGCATGGTTGGATCTTTTAACTCTTTTCATGTATTTATGATCCAAATATTTTTTGCTTCTCAGATTGCCATTTAAGTTTCAATTTTATAATTTTTAAGTGATGTATAGTTGATTTACAATATTGTGTTAATTTCAGGTGTACAGCAAAGTGATTCAGTTATATATATATATATATATGTATATATATTTTTTTCAGATTATTTTCCATTATAGGCAGTTACAAAATATTGAATATAGTTCCCTGTGCTATGCAGTAAATCCTTGTTGTTTATCTATTTTATACATAGTAGCATGCATCTGTTAATCCCAAATTCCTAATTTATCCCTCTCCCCTCCTTTTTCCCCTTTGGTAACCACAAGTTTGTTTTCTGTGTCTGTGAGTCTATTTCTGTTCGTATATAGATTTATTCATATTATTTTTTAGATTCTACATATAAAGGATATCATATGTTATTTGTCTTTCTCTGTCTGGCTTACTTCACTTAGTATGATCATCTCTAGGTCCCTCCATGTTGCTGCAAATGGCACTATTTCATTCTTTTTTATGGCTGTGTGGTATTCTGTTGTATATATGTACCAACTGTCTGTTGATGGGCAACTTTACAATTTTTTATGCAAGAAGTAAACTTTCACCCAGTCATATCTAGGAATGTATTCCTTTATGATTTCTGACTTTGGTGTCATGCTTAAAAAGCCTTCCTTTGCCAGATTTTGCATAAACGTTCAGCTATATTTTACTTTAATATTTTTATTTCATTTTTTCCCTTCAAATCTTTAATTCTGGATTTATTGTAGTTTATGTATAAAGTAAAAGCTGTACTTATTTCTGCCACTAAGTGGGCAATGAGCTGTTGTGCTATCATTTACTGAGAAATGGTGCTATTACCTTTTCCAATATTGGATTATCTCTGTATTTTGGGAAAATGCTAATTGGGGTCACTCTTCTTTTCCACCGATTTCTTTTCATAAAAGTTTACGTTGAAGCTTTTTTTTTCTTTTCTTTTTAAAATGCCTGTTGGGGTAATAACAGCTCTGTGTGTGTGTAAGAACTGATGATCCCTAAACAAAATGCTTTTGGAAAAACACTGTAGGGTCAGTTAGGATGAAGAAAATGGCCCAGGCTGGGTGCCGCGGGGATGGGGCTCCCAGACCTGAGTCAGTTCCTTGTGATGAAATTCCATCTTCAGGACACCTGTTCCCTCTGACTGCATGTTAGCGGTTAATCTGGCTTTGAGGGTTATGGAGATACTGCCACAAACCCAGTAAGCATGCTGAGGGCACGTGTCATTCCAGGAGTAGGACTGGGGATTAGACAGCCTGTTAGCTAGTTCTTCCTACTATGTTCCTAGGGCCTTTTATTCTTTCTGATGGTACCCATGTAATTTGTGCAGATATGTGAGAGAGATGTCAGGTAGCAGTGACTGCTCAGTTATCCGTGGAATTTTGGGGTCAGCGTAGTGCCCTTATCCTGAGAGAATTCAGATTTTTCTTTGTAACAGATCCCCTCAAACTTGTTGGCTTAAACAATATGTATTGATCGTCACAGAGTTCTGTAGGTCGGGAATCCGGCACCGTCTCACTGGGCGGAAATCAAGGCGTCCACAGGGTGGGCCCTCTGAAGCTTTTAGTGGATAGTCCGGCCCCAACTTTTCCAGCTTCCAGAGGTGCCATGCGGGTCCCGGTTCTTGCCTCCACCCTGCCCCCAAATCCAGCAACACAGGGAAGTCTCTCTGAGGGTCCCTCTCTGTTCTTTGCTTTTCACAGACATATTTGATTATGTGGGATTATCTTCTCATCCCAGGATCCTGGACCTAATCCCATCTGCAAAGCGCCTTTTCCGTGCCGGGGAGTGCTCACAAGTCCTGGGGAGTAGGGCGTGGACATCTTTGGCTCCATCATTCTGCTGCTACATTTATTTCTAATATATTATAAATTTGTATTTAGCTTTCCTCTTTAGGGATTTTATTTTTACCATGAATTTGAACAAAATTTCTACGTTTCCTGGAAAAATAGTTGCAAAGTAAGTTTTTCGTCTTTTATCTATATTTCAGAGCATAACAGGTAAGATGAGCTTCTTTACCATTTTTAAAGTGCTGGAAAAAATTATTTACTGAGGCTGATGGTCCCTCAGCCGGACCTGGATTTGTGATTTCACCACCAGTGCAGTGGACTTTTCCTCTTAGGTGACACATATAAACGTAGTTAAGATGTTGCCCTAAATAAACATGGAATAACCAAGCACAGGATTTGTTACTGAGAACAGGGAAACCCAGGTTGAATTACTTGGTGAATACGGTAAGAACTGTCTGGGATGTAATTATGTTTAATCATCCTGTGAACCTGCCCCACAGAGACAAGCCCCTGCCTGGAGGTCGGGGTCAGGCTGCACGTGTGCAGGACGCGGGCTGGTGGATGGTGGTGCATTAGGAATTCACAGGCCTCGTGGCTGCGTTTAGAGGTGTGCACCGCTTTCATTTGTGGGCTTTGAAGTGAAAACTGTGAGTGCCGGCGGCGTTGTGCACCATCGTCGTAGGGCATCCAGCAGATCCTGAGCAGACACGGGCCGAGGAGGGCTTCCTTGCCTTTTCTTAGTGCCTTGAACTATTATTCAGTACATTTTTTGTTGAATGGGAAGAGTGATTTCTAGTTAAAACAATTGTAAATTTCATTGCAGTTCACACTTCTCTGCATTTTAATTTGTGTTTCTTTAAAGCGGTTGGATCTTTTTGCCTTAAAAAAAGCTGCCTTCCTCTAGGGAATCAGTGTAAAAAAAGAAGAGCTGCTTAGAAATACAGCTTTTGGGTCACATCCTTGTCGTTGTCTGATTCTCCCACCAGCGTGGTTTAGAATGTGGTTATCCTGACGGTTTTATTGGTAGATTCTTCCCAAATGTGCTCTGTTTTATTTCTCAAAAACTTATTTCATGTAAATTAAATACTTTCAGGACTGAGACTTTATTAACTCAAGTAGGACTGTCCTTGTCCTGTTAAGTGTCACGTGTGTGTGTCTGTGCATGTGTGTGTGTCTGGGTGTGTGTCTCTGTGTCTGTGTGTCTGGGGGTGTCTGTATGTGTATGTGTCTGGGTGTGTGTATCTGGGTATGTGTGTGTGTCTCTTTGTATTTGGGTGTGTGTGTGTGTGCGTGCGCCCCTGGGCGTCTCTGTGTGTGTCAGTGTCTTGTGTGTGTGTGTGTCTGTATGTGTATGTCTGACTGGGTGTCTCCGTGTGTGTCTGTGCATGTGTGTGTATGTGTGTTTGTCTGTGTGTCTGCGTATGAGACCTTAGACGTGCTCAGAACACTTCATGAACTTCAGGTGTGAACCTGGAATATAATTCTCTTCTCAATGTTAGGCTGAGTCTCCAAATTCTTGAAATACTTAGGAAAATGAAATCATAGGTCTCTTTATGTTTGGGGCTATTTCCAGCCTCACATGTAAACCTTCCTCCCGTGTCGGCCGGGCCCTTGGATTCGTGGACACTCTCGGGTTAGGTCAGTTGGTCCTGAGGCTCTGACACTTATGCGTTTATCTCAGGGTTGAACACGGGTCTTTCTGGTCCTGTCTGAGACCTTGGGTTCTGATCCGAGAACATTTCCTTCCTCTGAAGACTGTCTCTGGGTGGGTGACGGACCTGTCCTTACATAACAAATAAGCGCCTGGACTTGAAGAGC
Source organism: Mesoplodon mirus (assembly GCF_964341445.2). Classification (NCBI taxonomy): domain Eukaryota; kingdom Metazoa; phylum Chordata; class Mammalia; order Artiodactyla; family Ziphiidae; genus Mesoplodon; species Mesoplodon mirus. Next base: position 29,962,717 of record NC_138996.1, read on the forward strand.
CATCTGTGACAGCACGACCTCACAGTAACACAGCAGCCGTGTGGCCCTGAAGAACCTTTTCTCTGTCTTAAATTTAGCCCTGTCTGTCCTGCAGGCACTCACTGAGGGAACCAGAGCTCAAAGCACAAGGCCTGGATGCAGCTGGTTTGAGGCAGACAGAGTGATGGGCTTTGTTGCCCTGCTTTCCTGTAAAACTGCTGACGTGTGGGTCCCTGTCCTGTCCTTCGCAAGGACGATTCTTCTTCCCAGAGGCGTGTCATCTCAGAGCTCACGCCACTCAGAATGTTAACTGTGATGTTTCTACTTGTACAGTCGTTCATGGTGAATTGCCGTTTAAATAAATAAATACATATGCTGGGGTGTAGGTGGTTAGAAATTTTAAGGAGAGTTTGGGTAGGAAGTCTGCACTGAGGAGATGTTAACAGTGTCTTGCCTGCAGCTCAGTGTGGATGTGTGGACCTGCAGACAGAGCTGGGAAGATCTTGGGGTGGTGCAGTGGGCGAGCCGATTTGGAGGGTGGGAGAGGAAGATGGAAATGTCGGATTGACTTGGTTGATCTTTGGCAGGGGGCTGGGCAGGTTAAAATGTTTGTTTGGTGAGGTTGATACGGCACTAGAGCTAGAAATATGTTAGAAGGTGGACTTGTTAGAAAAAGACAATTTTTTTTTACGACTTTATTGGAGTATAATTGCTTCACAATGGTATGTTAGTTTCTGCTTTATAACAAAGTGAATCAGTTGTACATATACATCTGTTCCCATATCCCTTCCCTCTTGCGTCTCCCTCCCTCCTACCCTCCCTATCCCACCCCTCCAGGCAGTCACAAAGCACCGGAAAAGACAATTTTTTACAGCAGCTTTAGGTTCACAACCAAATTCAGAGGAAGATACAGAGGTTTCCCATGTACTCCTGCCCCCGCCGTTGTCACCATCCCCACCAGACGGTGCACTTGTTACAACTGATGAACCTACACTGACACGTACCCATCACCCGGAGTCCATGGTTTACATTGGGGTTCACTCTTGGTGTCTGTATATTCTTTGCTTTTGGACAAACTTATAATGACGTGAAGTCACCATTACGGTATCGAACAGAGTAGTTTCACTGCCCTAAAATCCTCTGTGCCCTGTCTGCTCATCCCTCCCTTTGACCACCCCTGATCTTTTTCCTGTCCCCGTAACTCTGCCTTTTCCAGAACGTCATGGAGTTGGAGTCACACAGTCTGTAGTCTTTTCAGACTGGCTGCTTTTGCTCAGTCAGATGCATTGGAGGTTCCTCCTTCTCTTTTCATGGCTTGAAGGCTCATTTCTTTTTAGTGCTGAAGAAGGTTGTTTACTGAGAATATATTTGGAGAGGGATGAGCTTCCCTTGCGGGAGGCCCCAGAGAGGGGAGACCAGGGGCGGGGGCAGGGGACGCATCCATCCCAGGGCCTGCTGTGCGTTCAGGACGGGCCTGGGGCTGTTCCGTGGAGAACAGCTGACGTGCGTTCTGTCTGGAGCAGAAAGGCCTGTGAGTGGGCGGAGGTTTGTCGGGTAGAAGACATTTTGAGTTTGTTCAGTGTGTTCTTACATCTAAGGCTGCAAACTCTGGCCTGCGGGCCAGGTCCAGCCAGCTGTGCATTCATGGCCGCGTGTTCGTGGCCGCGCGTGGGCTCCATGAGGCCTGAAAAGCCTCAAACAGTTACTGCTGGGCCTTTCACAGGAAGAGTTTTCTGGCTTCTGCCCTAGAGGTGGCCCCACATCTGTAAATGGTACAGGGAACACTTCCCGTTCTCGCGGGTGATGCCATGGAAACCCGTGGGGACCGTGGGGTACATGGCAGCTCGAGAATTCCACGAGGCTGTTACTGCTCTCAAGGGATTTAGGGCCAACGCGGGAAAGAGCTTCCCATAGCTACGGACATTATAAATCTTTCAAAGTCCCTGGCAGAGTTTAAAGTTTGTCCACCTTGTTGAGGTCCTGGTCACGGTGAGGGCGAGATCTGGAGGAAGGTAGTGCTTTGAGATTGTTGGGAAGCCCTTCTGTGACTGGTGGGGGTTTGGCTACAGGAATCCAATTCTGTTAGGTACCTGGACATTTTCTCCGTTAAGGCAAATAATTGTTTTAGGGGTAGTTTATGGAGACAGTGTGAGAAATAATGTGTTACTCAGTCTGAGACCTAAAATTCTAAAGAATGGGGCTTCCCTGGTGGCGCAGTGGTTGAGGGTCCGCCTGCCGATGCAGGGTACACGGGTTCGTGCCCCGGTCCGGGAGGATCCCACAGGCCGCGGAGCGGCTGGGCCCGTGAGCCATGGCCGCTGGGCCTGCGCGTCTGGAGCCTGTGCTCTGCAACGGGAGAGGCCACAGCAGTGAGAGGCCCGCGTAAAAAATATAATAAAATAAAATAAAATTCTAAAGAATGAACTAGAGTAAAACAATGTAAGAGTCATGAAGTGATGGGCAGTATCCCTTAATTGTCAGTCAGAGCTGGGGGGCGGGGCCTGGCTTAGTCCAGGGTCTCCGGAGGAGGGTCCTCGGTGGGGTTGCCCCAGGCCTGTCCCCGAAGCAGCACTGGGTCAGAACAGACTCTGAATGCAGGGCCCCTCGGTGCGCCCCGCAGAACCTGGTCACAGAGGTGCCCGGTGTGGTCACCTGGGCTCAGAACAGCAGGAAGGTGCAGAGAAAGCAGAGGCCCCTTTAAGAGGACCTGCTGGTGGATTTGCGTTTCTGTAGGAATAAGTCGTGAAGCAGGGAGTCCAAGGCCCTCGTAGGAGTGGCAGGAGCGTCCTCGGTCGCTGGAGGACTTTGGAGTGCGGGTCAGGCCTTGCACCACGGCTGCATCGCTAAGCAGGTGGTGGCTTTTCCCAGGAGAGCAGGTCACCCACCTCCTGGCTTGGATGGCACCCAGAGGGCTCTTCTGTTTGTCTTCCAACGTCACCTTAAGTGGCGGCATCAGACTCCGAGAGCTGCCCTTGATCCTTTTGGAGTTGTTTGTCTGATGGGAGGGTTTCCTTCAGCTGTTTCATTCTACAGCAGAACAGCCAAGATAGATGCTTCATCTTCCCCTTTATTTACAAGTTAGCAAAATAATGGATTGTTCCTGTCACTCTCCAAAGACGACCCTTCATTTAAAAGTATTATTATAAGTCATGGATTAGATACATTTTATGTTGTTTTAGTCATTTGAGATTATTACCCGTGTTGGTGCTCAGACTTTAGTGACTCCTGTCTCTGGCCAGGGGGCGGGTCTCTTCAAGTTGGCATCTGAGGCCTTTCGACCCAATGCTAGAGTTTTTCAGAGATGTCCATATTGTCCATTTTTTGGTCCCAGACTTGGATTAGCCAGTGTCAAGGGAACCTGCTGTATTTAGTGAACGTGGCATCAAGACCACATTCTTATTTCTAGAGATGCAGGTTGGTCATTGTTTCTAGATTTTTGTAGGGGAAAAGCTGGGAAAAACATGTGAAATTTTGAAGGCAGACTACATTTTGAATTCATACTGGTAATTGCAATTCAAATGCAATTTTTACTACACTTCTTTTATGTTACATTTGTATCTCTTTTCTCCCATGCTGAAAATCCTGATTTTCAAGAGCACAGAGGTAATGGAGTTCGAACAAGCTGTCATTATGCATCTGCTCTATCCCACATTATACCTACAGCAGGATTAACATAACAAGGGAAACCTATCACCAACAGGACCGCTGAAAACCACGAACCATCCTTCTCATTTGCTGTCACATTTCCTCCACTGTTGATTGCTGTCAGTGTCGTCAGAACAGGTATCCATGAAATACTGTGTTCTTCCTTTCACCCTCATTTAGTCTGTTCTACATGTGTTTACTTCCAGCTACTGGTCTTATGCCCTCATGGTTTCCTGGAGCCTGTGGTATAGTCATTTCTTCAAAAGAGGCTCATGGAAACAATAATCCTCGAGTTATTACGTGTTGACATCAGCTTTTCTGTGTCCTTTATACATGAAAGGTCAGTTTTGCTGGGCAGAAAACCACTGGCTTATATCTCCTTTCCCTGCTTACCTTATGTTCTGCCTTCCTTCTCTGCAACACAGTGCTGTGGCAAAGGCTGCTGGCAGGTAATCTGTTTCCCTTATAAAGTCACTTATCTTTTTGTCTAGATGCCGGAGGACTTTAATTTTCTTTAATGTTCAGTAATTGCAGTATAATATGCCATGGTGTTAGCTGTTCTGAGTCAGTTTCTCTGGTACGTGGTGTGTTCTCTCAATACGTAGTCAAACCTTTTTTTGTTGAATTCAGTAGACTTTTCATAAATTATATCTGTGAGCATTTGTTCTGTTCTACTGCTTTAATGTCCACCTTTAATGACCCCTGTCATCTGTTCTTTGTATCCTCTTTGCCTGCCTTTAATATTTGCCACTTCATTTCTTTTTTATTTTAAAGTTTCCTTCCTTTTTTTTTACCTTCTCTTAATGTGTCATTTATTATGTTTGTTCTCATTGATTCATCATTTCTGAAGTGAACTACCGTTTATTTCTAGTTTTTTCCCCTGAGTTCTGTCACTTCATTTCTAAGTTTTCCTCATTTTGATCTACATGGTTGTTTCATGTCTGATAACTTAGAGTAGCAGGTGGTTTTTTTAAAATTTATTTTGTCTTTCTGGTAGGATTTCATTGTGTGTAGGAAGGTTATTCTGCTCCTTTGATTCTCTTTTCTTTTTCTTCTTAAATTAATTTTCCCCAGCTTTATTGAGATATTTCTTCTTTGTTTCTCATAATAACTTTTTATCAGGCTTGACCTTGATACTTGTCTGTTGTTCATTTTTGTGTGAACAGAATTTTGCTGAACTTTAGAGGAAAGCAGGGCCAGGATAACTTTCCAGTTCCTTGATCTGTCCCATCCTGATGTTCGCATGGAGAGTTCAAATACGGCAGCTTGGTTTCTGAGGCTCCCTGGCTCGGTCCCCCTCCCCGGTGTTGTCCAGACAGTTTCCTTCCTCTCTCATCACCCCTACAGCCTGAGCAGTTTCTTCTCAGTGTGGGACCCTGTCCTGGAAGGGAGGTCTGGCTGACCAGTCTCAAGTCCATAGGGGCTGTGTTGGCTTCATCACGGCTGTCGGATTGGGTAAAACCCCTTCCACTCCCAGCCCCCTCCCCACTCAGGCCAGCTGCCCATGTGCAGGGAACACCTGTCAGCCCTGGGGGGAGGGTGATGCTCTCCGTCTGCCCTTTGCCCTGTCCTTTCCCCCTTCCTTTCCTTGCACACAAAGCCATGCAGTTCCTAGTACCGCTGGTGGTTTGCCTGTCCCCTTGTATTTTGTACTTTACCGGGCTCTCTCCTCACCTAGTTTCCTTGTAAGTGGTATGCATGAGCTTTTGTGTTTTGCTAACTTGTTACGTTGTATGTTCTGATGTGGGGATTTGGGGAGATTAAAAACTGTGCTGCTGTTTTTAAAATAGTCACCATATTCTACATACATTATGTTAAAGATTATTAATACATTTTCATATAGAACTTAAACAAAAATCTTGTGATTTTTTATGTTCACTATATTCTTGCTATATAATATATTTATATTTATTTCACATATAGTCTTTTAAAAGTAAGTAAATGCTTTCAGTATCTGTAACTTTATTTAAAAGATATGTTTAAACCTGGGTTGTTTTAGACATATTTTAATGGATTATTTAGTAGATAAAATATTTTTAAATATTAGTAATATGTTTTGGTATGTCAGATGCAAATGATTTTGAAGGTGATTTTGACACTTAATGGTACCTACTGACATAAGCATTTTGGATACTGACTGCTCTTCTAAATTTCTCATTCATTTAAAATATTTTATCTCTTTGTGGTGTACCACAAATAATAGTATTTCCTCAGCTTTTCCCTGGAAGTAAATGAAGTAGAAGGGAAGTGTGTTTGTAGGTTGTGGAGATCAGTAATTTTTCTGTCAGGAAGTGGGACTGGAGAGAAATAATAGGGCTGGTTCATGTGTAAATCAATTTTTTTTTTTTTTTTTTAATGGTACACGGGCTTCTCACTGTTGTGGCCTCTCCCGTTGCGGAGCACAGGCTCCGGACGCGCAGGCTCAGCGGCCATGGCTCACGGGCCCAGCCGCTCCGCGGCATGTGGGATCCTCCTGGACTGGGGCACGAACCCGTGTCCCCTGCATCAGCAGGCAGACCCTCAACCACTGCGCCACCAGGGAAGCCCCTCAATTTAGTTTTTTAAAAAGAAACTTCTTATTGAAATATAACATACCTACAGAAAGTGTGCTGTCCTTGAGCTTACAGCTCCCTGAATTTTCATGGAGGGAACACACCCCGATCAACAAGTGAAATATTCCCAGTTTCCATGAGGCTTCCTGTGCCCCTTCCCAGTTACCATTCTTCCTCTCCCACCAAGGGTCCCCACTGTTCTGACTTCTAACAACTTAGATCAGTTTTGCTTACATTTGGTTTTGCTTATATTTGAACTTCATATAAATAGAATTGTACCATACATATTAACTTCCTCGAACAAATTTATCCAGATATAATTCACAATTAACCTGTTCCAAGTTTGTAATTCAGCAGCTTTTAGTGTATTATTTAGGATGTCGATAGAGATGTACCACCATCACCACAATCAGTTGTATAAAATTTTTATCACCCACAAAAGAAACCGCACATCCCTCGGCCACCCACTCCCAGTCCTTCCAGCTCTGCTGCAGCCCTAGGCCGCCACCGTCATCTTTTTTGGTCATCTCTTTTTTTGTCCTTTATTCTGTTAATACGGCGTTTTACACTAATTAATTCTGGATGTTAAACCAGCCTGGCTTGCTTTGGATAAACCTGGTGTGTATTTTCTTTTATTTGCTCCTTCCCCCTCAACGTTTGTTTGTGGATTTACCTATCTTGCATGGATGGTACATTGTTCCTAACTTACTCCACAGTTTATTTGTTCCTTCTCTTGTTGGTGGGCACTTGGTGGGTGCACAGGGTTTGCCTATTATTAGTAGTGCTGCTTTGAATGTTCTTTTATTTGTCCTATAGTGAAAATATGTGTGCATGTTTTTGGTATAGGCGTGGAATTGGAAGTTACCGTTTATACGCTGGCCTGTATTCAGGTTGAATAGATATTCCAAAACAGTTTTCCAAAGTGGTTTTTACCCAAATACACTTCCATCAACAGTGTGGACAATTTTTGTTGCTCTATATTTTGGCCAACTCTTGTATTCTGTGCTTTTCATTTCAGTAATCCTGGGGAGTTCGCAATGGTGTCCGATTATAGTTTTTCTTTTTCTTTCTTTCTTCCTTTCTTTCTTAACATCTTTATTGGAGTATAATTGTTTTACAGTGGTGTGTTAGTTTCTGCTTTATATCAAAGTGAATCAGCTATATATATACATATATCCCCATATCTCCTCCCTCTTGCGTCTCCCTCCCACCCTCCCCATCCCATCCCTCTAGGTGGTAACAAAGCACCGAGCTGATCTCCCTGTGCTATGCGCTGCTTCCCACTAGCTATCACTTTTCCATTTGGCAGTGTATATAAGTCCATGCCACTCTCCCACTTCGTCCCAATTTACCCTTCCCCCTCACCATGTCCTCAAGTCCATTCTCTATGTCTGCGTCTTTTTTCCTGTCCTGCCCCTAGGTTCTTCAGAACCTTTTTTTTTTAGATTCCGTACATGTGTGCTAGCATATGGTATATGGTATTTGTTTTTCTCTTTCTTACTTACTTCACTCTGTATGACAGACTCTAGGGCCATCCACCTCACTACAAATAACTCAATTTTGTTTCTTTTACGGCTGAGTACGATTCCATTGTATATATGTGCCACATCTTCTTTATCCATTCATCTGTCGATGGACACTTAGGCTGCTTCCATGTCCTGGCTATTGTAAATAGAGCTGCAATGAACATTGTGGTACATGACTCTTTTTTTTTTTTTTTTTTCGGTACGTGGGCCTCTCACCGATGTGGCCTCTCCCGTTGCGGAGCACAGGCTCCAGACGCGCAGGCCTAACGGCTATGGCTCACAGGCCTATCCGCTCGGCGGCATGTGGGATCTTCCCGGACCAGGACACGAACCCGTGTCCCCTGCATCGGCAGGCGGACTCGCAACCACTGCACCACCAGGGGGAAGCCCCATGACTCTTTTTGAATTATGGTTTTCTCAAGGTATGTGCCCAGTAGTGGGATTGCTGGGTCATATGGTAGTTCTATTTTTAGTTTTTTAAGGATACTCCATACTGTTCTCCACAGTGGCTGTATCAATTTACATTCCCACCAACAGTGCAAGAGGGTTCCCTTTTCTCCACACCCTCTCCAGCATTTATTGTTTCTAGATTTTTTGATCATGGCCATTCTGATTGGTGTGAGGTGATACCTCATTGTAGTTTTTATTTGCATTTCTCTAATGATTAGTGATGTTGAGCATTCTTTCATGTGTTTGTTGGCAATCTGTATATCTTTGGAGAAATGTCTATTTAGGTCTTCTGCCTATTTTTGATTGGGTTGTTTGTTCTTTGGTATTGAGCTGCATGAGCTGCTTGTAAATTCTGGAGATGAATCCTTTGTCAGTTGCACAAAGGATTTGCACATATTTTCTCCCATTCTGAGGGTTGTCTTTTCCTCTTGTTTATGTTTTCCTTTGCTGTGCAAAAGCTTTTAAGTTTCATTAGGTCCCATTTGTTTATTTTCGTTTCCATTTCCATTTCTCTAGGAGGTGGGTCAAAAAGGATCTTGCTGTGATTTATGTCATAGAGTGTTCTGCCTATGTTTTCCTCTAAGAGTTTTATAGTGTCTGGCCTTACATTTAGGTCTTTAATCCATTTTGAGTTTATTTTTGTGTATGGTGCTTTGGAGTGTTCTAATTTCATTCTTTTACATGTAGCTGTCCAGTTTTCCCAGCACCACTTAGTGAAGAGGCTCTCTTTTCTCCATTGTATATTCTTGCCTCCTTTATCAAAGATAAGGTGACCATATATGCGTGGGTCTACCTCTGGGCTTTCTATCCTCTTCCATTGATCTATATTGCTGTTTTTGTGCCAGTATTATACTGTCTTGATTACTGTAAGTTAGTAGTATCATCTGAAGTCTGGGAGCCTGATTCCTCCAGCTCTGTTTTTCTTTCTCAAGATTGCTTTGGCTATTCGGGGTCTTTTTTGTTTCCATACAAATGGTGAAATATTTTGTTCTAGTTCTGTGAAAAATGCCATTGGTAGTTGGATAGGGATTGCACTGAATCTGTAGATTGCTTTGGGTAGTATAGTCATTTTCACAATGTTGATTCTTCCAATCCAAGGACATGGTATATCTCTCCATGTGTTTGTATCGTCTTTAATTTCTTTCATCAGTGTCTTATAGTTTTCGGCATACAGGTCTTTTGTCTCCTTAGGTAAGTTTATTCCTAGGTGTTTTATTCTTTTTGTTGCGATGATAAATGTGAGTGTTTCCTTAATTTCTCTTTCAGATTTTTCATCATGACTGTATAGGAGTGCAAGAGATTTCTGTGCATTAATTTTGTATCCTGCTACTTTACCAAACTCATTGATTAGTTCTAGTAGTTTTCTGGTAGCATCCTTAGGATTCTGTATGTATGGTATCATGTCATCTGCAAACAGTGACAGCTTTACTTCTTCTTTTCTGATTTGGATTCCTTTTATTTCTTTTTTCTTCTCTGATTGCTGTGGCTAAAACTTCCAAAACTATGTTGAGTAACAGTGGTGAGAGTGGACAATCTTGTCTTGTTCCTGATCTTATAGGAAATGGTTTCAGGTTTTCACCATTGAGAACGATGTTGGCTGTGGGTTTGTCATACATGGCCTTTATTATGTTGAGGTAAGTTCCCTCTATGCCTACTGTCTGCAGGGTTTTTGTCATAAATGGGTGTTGAGTTTTGTTGAAAGCTTTTACTGCATCTATTAAGATGATCATATGGTTTTTCTCCTTCAATTTGTTAATATGGTTTATCACAGTGATTGATTTGCGTCTATTGAAGAATCCTTGCATTCCTGGGATAAACCCACTTGATTATGGTGGATGATCCTTTTAATGTGCTCTTGCATTCTGTTTGCTAGTATTTTGTTGAGGATTTTTGCATCTATGTTCATCAGTGATATTGGCCTATAGTTTTCTTTCTTTGTGACATCTTTGTCTGGTTTTGGTATCAGGGTGATGGTGGCCTCGTAGAATGAGTTTGGGAGTGTTCCTCCTTTTGCTATATTTTGGAAGAGTTGAGAAGGATAGGTGTTAGCTCTTCTCTAAATGTTTGATAGAATTTGCCTGTGAATCCATCTGGTCCTGGTCTTTTGTTTGTTGGAAGTTTTTTAATCACAGTCTCAATTCAGTGCTTGTGATTGATCTGTTTATATTTTCTGTTTCTTCCTGGTTCCATCTTGGAAGGTTGTGCTTTTCTAAGAATTTGTCCATTTCTTCCAGGTTGTCCTTTTTTTTTTTTTTTTTTCTTTTTGCGGTATGCGGGCCTCTCACTATTGTGGCCTCTCCCGTTGCGGAGCACAGGCTCCGGATGCGCAGGCCCAGCGGCCATGGCTCACGGGCCCAGCCGCTCCGCGGCATATGGGATCCTCCCAGACCGGGGCACGAACCCGTATCCCCTGCATTGGCAGACGGACTCTCAACCACTGCGCCACCAGGGAGGCCCCCAGGTTGTCCATTTTATTGGCATATAGTTGCTTGTAGTAATCTCTCATGATCCTTTGTATTTCTGAGTGTCAGTCATTACTTCTCCTTTTTCATTTATAATTCTATTGATTTGAGTCTTCTCCCTTTTTTTTCTTGATGAGTCTGGCTAATGGTTTTTCAATTTTGTTTATGTTCTCAAAGAACCAGCTTTTAGTGTTATTGATCTTTGCTATTGTTTCCTTCATTTCTTTTTCATTTATTTCTGATCTGATCTTTATGATTTCTTTCCTTCTACTAACTGTGGGGTTTTTTTGGTCTTCTTTCTCTAATTGCTTTAGGTGTAAGGTTAGGTTGTTTATTTGAGATGTTTCTTGTTTCTTGGGGTAGGATTGTATTGCTATAAACTTCCCTCTTAGAACTGCTTTTGCTGCATCCCATAGGTTTTGGGTCGTCGTGTTTTCACTGTCATTTGTCTATGTATTTTTTGATTTCCTCTTTGATTTCTTCAGTGATCTCTTGGTTATTTAGTAGTGTATTGATTAGCCTCCATGTGTTTGTATTTTTTACAGATATTTTCCTGTAATTAATATCTAGTTTCATAGCGTTGTGGTTGGCAAATATACTTGATATTATTTCAGTTTTCTTAAATTTACCAAGGCTTCATTTGTGACCCAAGATATGATCTGTCCTAGAGAATGTTCCATGAGCACTTGAGAATAAAGTGTATTCTGTTGTTTTTGGATGGAATGTCCTATAAATATCAATTAAGTCCATCTTGTTTAATGTATCTTTTTTTTTTTTTTAGAAGATGATGGGGGTAGGAGTTAATTAATTAATTAATTAATTTTTGCTGTGTTACGTCTTTGTTTCTGTGCAAGGGCTTTCTCTAGTTGTGGCAAGCGGGGGCCACTCTTCATCGTGGTGCACGGGCCTCTCACTATCGCAGCCTCTCTTGTTGCGGAGCACAGGCTCCAGATGCACAGGCTCAGTAGTTGTGACTCACGGGCCTAGTTGCTCTGTGGCATGTGGGATCCTCCCAGACCAGGGCTCGAACCCGTGTCCCCTGCATTAGCAGGCAGATTCTCAACCACTGCGCCACCAGGGAAGCCCCTAATGTATCATTTAAAGCTTGTGTTTGCTTATTTAGTTTCATTTTGGATGATCTGTCCATTGGTGAAAGCGGGGTGTTAAAGTCCCCTACTATGATTGTGTTACTGTCAGTTTCCCCTTTTATGGCTGTTAGCATTTGCCTTATGTATTGAGGTTCTCCTATATTAGGTGCATAAATATTTACAGTTGTTATATTGTCTTCTTGGATTGATTCCTTGATTGTTATGTAGTGTCCTTTGTCTCTTGTAATAAACTTTATCTTAAAGTCTATTTTGTCTGATATGAGAATTGCTACTCCAGCTTTCTTTTGATTTCCATTTTCATGGAATACCTTTTTCCATCTCCTCTCTTTCAGTCTGTATGTGTGCCTAGGTCTGAAGTGGGTCTCTTGTAGATAACATATATACGGGTTTTGTTTTTGTATCCATTCAGCCAATCTGTGTCTTTTGGTTCCAATCTGTGTCTTTTGGTTCCTGTGTCTTTTGGTTCCTGTCTTTTGGTTTTCTTAATTGTTTTGGGTTTGTTATTGTAGGTCTTCTCCTTCTCTTGTGTTTCCTGCCAAGAGAAGTTCCTTTAGCATTTGTTGTAAAGCTGGTTTTGTGGTGCTGAATTCTCTTAGCTTTTGCTTGTCTGTAAAGGTTTTAATTTCTCTGTCAAATCTAAATGAGATCCTTGCTGGGTAGAGTGATCTTGGTTGTAGGTTTTTCCCTTTCATCACTTTCAATATGTCCTGCTGCTCCCTTCTGGCTTGCAGAGTTTCTGCTGAAAGATCAGCTGTTAACTTTATGGGGATTCCCTTGCATGTTATTTGTTGTTTTTCCCTTGCTGCTTTTGATATTTTTTCTTTGTATTTACTTTTTGATAGTTTGATTAATATGTGTCTTGGCGTGTTTCTCCTTGGATTTATCCTGTATGGGACTCTCTGCTCTTCCTGGGCTTGACTGACTGTTTCCTTTCCCATATTAAGGAAGTTTTCAACTATAATCTCTTCAAATATTTTCTCAGTCCCTTTCTTTTTCTCTTCTTTTTGGGGACCTCTATAATTCGATTGTTGGTGCATTTAATGTTTTCCCAGAGGTCTCTGAGACTGTCCTCAATTCTTTTCATTCTTTTTTCTTTATTCTGCTCTGCACTAGTTATTTTCACTATTTTATCTTCCAGGTCACTTATCCGTTCTTCTGCCTCAGTTATTCTGCTATTGATTCCTTCTAGAGAATTTTTATATTCATTTATTTTGTTGTTCATCATTGTTTGTTTGCTCTTTAGTTCTTCTAGGTCCTTGTTAAACGTTTCTTGTATTTTCTCCACTCTATTTCCAGGATTTGGGATCATCTTTACTATCATTATTCTGTATTCTTCTTCAGGTAGATTGCCTATTTCCTCTTCATTTGTTTGCTCTGGTGGGTTTTTACCTTGCTCCTTCATCTGTTGTGTGTTTCTCTGTCTTCCCATTTTGCTTAACTTACTGCGTTTGGGGTCTCCTTTTCACAGGCTGCAGGTTTGTAGTTCCCATTGTTTTTGGTGTCTGCCCCCAGTGTGTAAGGTTGATTCATTGGGTTGTGTAGGCTCCCTGGTGGAGGGGACTGGTGCCTGTGTTCTGGTGGATGAGGCTGGATTTTGTCTTTGTGGTGGGCAGGACCACGTCCGGAGGTGTGTTTTGGGGTGTCTGTGAACTCAGTATGATTTTAGGCAGCCTCTCTGCTAATGGGTGGGGTTGTGTTCCTGTCTTGCTATTTGTTTGGCATAGGGTTTCCAGCACTGTAGTTTGCTCGTCCTTGAGTGGAGCTGGGTCTTAGCGTTGAGATGGAGATCTCTGGGAGAGCTTTAACTGTTTGATATTATGTGGATCTGGGAGGTCTCTGGTGGACCAATGTCCTGAGCTTGGCTCTCCCACCTCAGAGGCCTGATGCCCAGCTGGAGCACCAACACCCTGTCAGCCACACGGCTCCAAAGAAAAGGGAGAAAGAAAGAAAGAAAGAAAGAAAGAAAGAAAGAAAGAATAAAATAATTTAAAAATATATTATTAAAAATAAAATAATTAAAAAGTCATAAAGAAAGAGAGAGCAACCAAACCAATAAACAAATCCACCAATGATAACAAGCGCTAAAAACTATACTAAAAACAAAAAACAAAATAATCAGACAGACAGAACCCTAGCACAAATGGTAAAAGCAAAGCTATATGGACAGAATCACACAAAGAAGCATACACATACACACTCACAAAAAAAGAAAAAGGAAAAAGAAATCTATATATAAAAAAAGGAAGAGAGCATCCAAATCAGTAAACAAATCTATCAGTGATAATAAGCTGTAAATACTAAATTAAGATAAACATAAACCAGAAACAAATTAGATGCAGAAAGCAAACTCCAAGTCTACAGTTGCTCCCAAAGTCCACCGCCTTAATTTTGTGATGATTCATTGTCTATTTGGGTATTCCACAGATGCAGGGTACATCAAGTTTATTGTGGAGATTTAATCCGCTGCTCCTGAGGCTGCTGGGAGAGATTTCCCTTTCTCTTCTTTGTTTGCACAGCTCCTGGGCTTCAGCTTTGGATTTGGCCCCGCCTCTGCATGTAGGTCGCCTGAGGGCATCTGTTCCCACCCAGTCAAGACGGGGTTAAAGTAGCAGCTGATTAGGGGGCTCTGGCTCACTCAGGCCCGGGGGAGTAATGGGTGTGGAATGCAGGGTGAGCCTGCGGCAGCAGAGGCTGACCTGATGTTGCACCAGCCTGAGGTGCTCCGTGTGTTCTCCTGGGGAAGTTGTCCCCGGACCACGGGACCCTGGCAGTGGTGGGCTGCACAGGCTCCCAGGAAGGGAGGTGTGGAGAGTGACCTGTGCTCGCACACAGGCTTCTTGGTGGCTGCAGCAGCAGCCTTAGCATCTCATGCCCATCTCTGGGGTCTGCGCTGATGGCCGTGGCTCACGCCTGTTTCTGGAGCTCGTTTAGGCGGCACTCTGAATCCCCTCTCCTCGCGCACCCCAAAACAATGGTCTCTTGCCTGTTCGGCAGCTCCAGAGTTTTTCCTGGACTCCCTCCTGGCTAGCCGTGGCGCACTAGCCCCTTCAGGCTGTGTTCACGCCGCTAACCCCAGTCCTCTCCCTGGGATCTGACCTTCGAACCTTGAGCCTCAGCTCCCAGCCCCACCTGTCCCGGCGGGTGAGCAGACAAGCCTCTCAGGCTGGTGAGTGCCGGTCAGCCCCGATCCTCTGTGCGGGAATCTCTCTGTTTTGCCCTCTGCACCCCCGTTGCTGTGCTCTCCTCCGCAACTCGGAAGCTTTCCCCCTCCACCACCCGCAGTCTCCGCCCGCGAAGGGGCTTCCTAGTGTGTGGAAACCTTTCCTCCTTCACAGCTCCCTCCCCGAGGTGCAGGTCCTGTCCGTATTCTTTGTCTCTGTTTTTTCTCTTTTCTTTTGCCCTACCCAGGAACGCAGGGAGTTTCTTGCCTTTTGGGAAGTCTGAGGTCTTCTGCCAGCGTTCAGTAGGTGTTCTGTAGGAGCTGTTCCACATGTAGATGTATTTCTGATGTATTTGTGGGGAGGAAGGTGATCTCCACATCTCACTCCTCCATCTTGAAGGTCTCCCCCCAGTTATAGTTTTAATGTGTGTTATCTGGTGGCTAATGAAGTTAAGCACCTTTATATATATTTTTGGTTGTTTGGCTCATTTTCAAGGTGCTTATATAAATGTTCTGCCCATTTTTCTAATGAGCTATTGTCCTTGTATTTTTTAAAATTTATATAGTAATAGATTATATATTCTGGCTATCCATCTTTGATTTCAGTTACTTTTTCTGACTCTGTGATTGAATTAACTTTCTTCATGGTATATTTTGATTAGCAGATGTTCTCCGTTTTAATATAATCATTTTTTCCTGTATGCTGGCATTATTTTTTATGTTATTTAATAATTCTCTTCTCATTCCCAGGTCATAAGATGATCTCCTAGGTTCTCTTCTTGAATTTTGCTTTTTTTTACTTTTCTCATTTATATTTGCTCTCAATCTGAAACTGGTTTTGTGTATGATGTGTCAATTTACTTTGAAAAGTAAGGCTTTCAAATTAGAAGCATTATTTTCAGTAGCAGAGGAACTAGATGGTAATTGTGCCTGCATGTTCTGCTCCATGGCTCCATAAATCGTACATGTGATTTATGTAACAGTTCCCCAGTCTTGCAGACCAAGAAATTGACAGAGAAGGGGATTCAGCAGATTGCCGTGAACCTCAGTGTTGGTTCTGGCATTTGCCTTTATGTCTTAGAGGCTAAAAAAGCAGCCCATTACTGTGTCATGATGCTGGCAGAAGATTTACTACTCATAGAACGTCAGACACCGGGACCCTCCAAATTCCCTGGTGGATGCTCGTATGCAGTGGGTTTGACTGTTACCTGAGGAATAGGAGCTCGGGGAATCCCAAGCATTAAGGAATCTGTTCTTGGTCCTGAAGGGAGCAGATTGCTCTGCTGCAACCACCATGCTTAGAAATGCCCCAAGGAAAGAATGGGGGTGCCTTGCATTCTTGGGTCTCTCAGTACCCATGGGGATTACCTCTCTCAATACATGTCTTCTGATCCTGTAATTCTGATTTCTGCTGCATCAGGCTGAATAATGGATGCATTTTTTGGTGTGTTTAACCTCCACCTTTTGTTAAGAACATATAAAAAAATGTGTTTGTAAAAATGCCAGTGACACAATTAACAATCCAGGCTGTATCTTGACAAGTCTGGCTGTTAGGGGAAAGACAAAGTTTGCCGGCATCAGATGGAGGAGTCTCACACTGTTAATGTGTCCAGCACTTTCCCTTTTTTGCTAAAAAAGAAGGAAACATGTAGCTATTATAACTTTGTGATACATATAACTGAACACTGACATAATGCCCACTCCTATTATAATGGTGAAATAAAAAGACTTTATAATAAAATAATACATATTTTAATAAGTATGTGCTAAGTGTGCATATAGTCAGTGACTTAATGGAAAAAGGAGAAGCTTGTGTAAACTTAGCATGAATGTGTTTGTTTATATTCAAGTAAAAGTTGACACATTTGATTCATAGTTGATATTAAAGAGAAGAGCTACATAGGTGTATCTCTTTAAGTTTAAAGGATCACTATCGATGCAGCCGTTTTGGCAACTCTAATACCATCTTAACATTTTGTCCTCCATGAAATGGTTTTCCAAAATAGTAAAAAAAAAAAAAAAAAAGAAAAAGAAAAAAAAGGCACAACTCTTTGTAAATCTTCAAAAAAAATGCCAAAGTGCAGCCCTCCTTATATGTGTGTGAGTCTGAGCAGAACGTATTAAGCACTTTTTCTTTTTAAACGACGGAGCTAAGTTCTTGCTCAGATAATGGTCCACTGGACTGGCTGACTCACAAGAGCATCTGGAGAACCGCCTCAAAGTCGCGGGCCAGGCAGGACCAGTCTTTGCTCTGCAGGGTATCCAGGCATTACAGGAAATATAGCATCTCTGGTCCTGCTCTTTAAGGCCGGTAATAACCCCAGTCACTGTAAACACCAAAAATGCTTTCTCAGCTCTGCCAGATGCCCCAAGGACAGTGTCCCATTGAGAACCCTGGTCCAGGGGCGCTGATCCTGCATGTGTTAAATGCCCACCTCACGAGGGACCGTCCTGGACCAGCAGGTGGGCAGCAGTTAGCCATGGTATTTTCCAGAATCACCGAGATCAAACTGTGCAGTGCAGCACACCTGCTGTATTTATTTTACTTATGTTGTTCAAGTTGCCTGGACTCAGCCGTCTTTCAAAGTGGTTTTTCAGGAAGCTAATTTAGAATTATGCTTTGAATAGAAGCAAATGTTACGGGACCACCATTCAGATGCTAATAATGTTTCCTGCTTGTGATAAATGATAAAAGAAATTGGAATGGTGGAAACCTATTTTTTCCTCTGGAAAAATAGCCAGGTGGCTGGCTATCTTTTAGGGGCCGACGGAAGTTTCTTGGGTTGTTAGACATGTTTTTGTAGTGTCAGTAGCATTCTTTTCATTTAAAATGGTTTCATTAAATATTGTACATATATAAAAATATTTCTAAAATATGTATAAAGTATGAAAAAATGATAAAAACTCAGTTTAAGAAAAAAATTGAGGCTTCACGATTTTATTCAAAGTTCTCTCTGGGCCCCTCTTTGATTCTTTTTCTTTTTTTTAATACAGTTATTTATATTTTTTATTTTTGGCTGTGTTGGGTCCTTGTTGCTGCACGCGGGCTTTCTCTAGTGGCGGCGAGCGGGGGCTACTCTTCGTTGAGGTGCACGGGCTTCTCACTGCGGTGGCTTCTCTTGTTTTGTAGCATGGGCTCTAGACGTGTGGGCTTCGGTAGTTGTGGTGCATGAGCTTAGTTGCTACATGACATGTGGGATCTTCCCAGACCAGGGCTCGAACCGTGTCCCCTGCATTGGCAGGCAGATTCTTAACCACTGCGCCACCAGGGAAGTCCCCCTCTTTGATTCTTTGAGCCTCACAGAGGCCTTTTAAAAGAAACTTAAAAAGTAGTTTTACTAAAAATATTTCTATTCCCTAAACAAAATATTGCTTACTTTCACAAGTATTTGAACTTTATATTAATGGAACCATGGTGTATTCCTCTTCTCTGATTTACTCGTATATCTTATAGTTCAGTATTTTGAGATTCATCTGCATTTTGCTTGTAGCTGAGCTTTGTTTGTTAGAAATTTCAATTGTATGAATATACCACAGTTGATTTCTCCATTTTCTGCTACATGAACATTTGCATTGTTTCCAGTTTTGTATTGTTTCCAGTTTTGTCATTACAGGGATGCTGTGAGTATTCTTGCTCATATTTCCTGACACCTGTGTGTGAATTTCTGTATGCCCTTCTCTTGTGGAAGACCCGTTTCATTGTTACTAGATGATGCTAAACTGCTTTCCAAAGTCCCTGTACCATTGTCCACTCCCACTGGACCTGGGTATGGCCCTGGGTTTCTCTCAATTCTCAGCAGCACTTGTCATAGTGAGATTCAAATTGTTTGCTCGTCTTTTGGATGTGAAGTGATGTCTCATTTAATCTGTATTTTTCTGATTATTAATGAGATTGGCTATTTTTTATATTTGTCGGCCATACATATTTCCTACTGTGGTAGACGCTTATAGAAAAATTTTGTTGATTTTTCTACTTGATTATCTTCTTACTGCTGATTTTTAGAAATCCCTAACATTTTGGATACAAATCTTGTATCATTTGTACATATTGCAAATTTCTCTTCCCAGTGTGTACTTGTCTTTCCGTGCTCTTTATGCTTTCTTTTAATGAACAGAAATTCTTAAGGTTAGTCAAGCCCACTCATTAATCTTGTTCTTTGTGGGTAATGGTTATGTCACCGGGTCCTGTGGGGAAGCAGGTGGCACCCTGAAATGAGGACAGTTTGGTGAAGGGACTTGGGAGAGCATTGCTCTCAGGTCAGAAGGACAAGGTGCAGGCCCACGGGAGCTGCAGGCAGAGCTGTGGTTGTTAATGTCTTCGAACAACTGAAAATGTTTTGGAACCCCCTGACCATCAGGGAGGGCGCTGGGGAGCAAACGTCCCAAACGTACCGTCTTCCTGCGTTTGCCCATCATCAACTGGACAACCCCAGCTGGCAGCCAGAGGCAGGTTGGCGGGGGGACAGCCCCAGAGCTCAGCTCCCGGGAACAGGTGGGACACACAGAATATCCACGCAGCCTCCTGCACTGCCTTCTAGGAGCTGCATCGTTTACCACTACATCTTTAATTCCCCTGGACTTTGTCTAGTCCTTAAGCGTTTTGTTCATTTTTCTTCTTTAATGAAAAGAAAAGGTGTTAGTGGGCACATTTGTGTGGTTTCTCATCACCATGGAATGTTTGCTGTAGGTTTATCGAGTTTAAAAAGTTCTCTTCTGTTCCTGTTTTGCTAAGTACTGTTAAAAATCATGAACGGGTATTACATTTTCACAAGTGTTCTTTCTTCCTCTGTTGAGATTATAATACAGTGTTTCTTCTTTAATCTGTTAATGGGATGGGTATTCATATATTTTCTAAGCTCAGATTTACATTTGTGGGATATGGCTCACCTTGTACCATTTTTTTTACCTCTCCATATTTAGCTTGCTTTTATTTTGTTTATGATTTTCCGTCCATGTTGCTGCATGATATAGCCAGTTTGTTTTGCTTCTCCTATTTTTCTTGTTAGGATTTACTACTGCGTTTATGCTAGTCTCATAAAGTGAGTTGCAGCTTGGTGCTTCTAATTTGCTTTGGAATAGTTTCTGTACAACTGGAAATCTTTTACCTTAAATATTTTGTAGAACTTGCCATTAAAACCGCGTGGACCTGGTGTTTTCTTTGTGGGTAGATTTAAAACCTCTGACTCAATAACTGTAATGATTAGGGACTATTCAGATTTTCTGTTTCTTGAGACAGTTTAGGGAAATTTCAGTTATCTAAACTTTTCCATGTCATCTTCATTTTCAGATTTGTTGGAAAAAGTTCATTGTCTCTTAGGATCGTTTGATCTCTGTGTTGTTTTAAGCTATGTTCTCCTGTTCATTGATATTGGGTTTTAGTGCCTTTAATTTTTAATTAAAATTAAAGCAGTTTTAATAACACCTTAATTGAGATATAATTTATATGCTCTTTCTTTTTTTCTGCATAATTCTGGCCAGAATTTCTTAATGAACCAGGCTTTTTGTTGTTGTACCATCTCTGTTGTGAGCTTTTTTCTATTTAGTTTCCATTAGCTTCTTCTTTTCTCTTTATTATTTCCTCCTCTTTCCTTTCTTTGTTATGTTCTGTGGTTCTTTTCTAGCTTTTTAGGTTGGATGCTTAGCTTATTTGTTTATTTATGGTGCTATTTCTAGTTAATATGAAGATTTAAGGGGGGAAGACTTCCTTGCAGGTGTAATTTTAGCTGTGCTCCACAGGTTATGGACAGAATTCTTCAGGCGTTAGGCACTGGCTGACTGTTTCCTGTCCCTGCACATCCACTTGTTCGTGGACGCCGTGTAAACGGGGCCACACACTGCATAGCCTGTGATGCTGGTTCCCTGCCCTTAGCACAGTGCATCTGAGGTCCATCCCGCTGCTGTGGCACCAGAGTTCCGCTTGGAAACTTGCTGAGCAGTGTTCCATGGTGTGACTGTGTCATTTTCTTTATCGATTCCATTGAGGAAACACATTTGAGCTATTTGCAGCTTCTGACGATTATGAGTGAAGCTGCTCTGGATGTTCCTGTGCAGGATTTGATGTGAAAATAGGTCCTCAATTCTCGTGGGGGTTGCATTTCAGCACCAGGATGGGGGGCTGCTTGAAGAGAAAGCATGTGTGAACTTCTTAGGAAACTGCCAAACCCTTTCCCTGTGCACTGCCTCCCCCAGAGCACGAGGGTCCCCGTGGCTCTGTGTCCCCATGGCTCTGGGTCCTCGTGGCTCTGGGTCCCTGTGGCTCCAGGTCCCTGTGGCTCCGTGTCCCCCTGGCTTCAGGTCCCCATGGCTCTGGGTCCTCGGGGCTCTGTGTCCCCATGGCTCTGGTCTCTGTGGCTCTGGGTCCCCGTGGCTCCGGGTCCCCGTGGCTCCGTGTCCCTGTGGCTCTGGGTCCCCGTGGCTCTGGGTCCCTGTGGCTCCGTGTCCCCATGGCTCTGGGTCTCTGTGGCTCCGTGTCCCTGTGGCTCCGTGTCCCTGTGGCTTGGGCTTCTAAGGCTGGGTGATTCTCCCAGCTTTTCTGACAGTAGGTGATTGCATCTCTGTTGAGGTTTTTATTGAATTTCCCCAATAACTAATGACATTGAGCCTCTTTTCACATGTTTACTTTTCATCTTTATTCTTTGATGAAGGGTCTGTTCATATGTTTTTGCCTACTTTAAAAAAAGGGTTGTTTGTATTTTGATGTTTAATTTTGACATTTCCTTATGTATTCTGGGTACAAGTCTTTTCTCATCTATGTGGTTTAGAAATATATTCCCCCAGTTGTGAGTTGTCTTTTTTTTTCTTAAGTTTCTTTTGAACAACAGAATATTTTAATTTTAATAATGTGTAGTTTATCATTTTTTCTATTATGAACTGTGCTTTTGGAGTTGTGTCTAAGAATTCTTTGCCTGCCTCAAAGCCACAGATTTTTTCCTATGAGTTTTGCCAAAAATTTCATAGTTTTAAGTTTTATATTTAAGTCTCAACTATTTTGGACTAATTTTTGTGTAAGATGTGAGGAATAGTTTGAGGTTTGTTTATTATTTACTTATATATTTATTGCATATGATTCACTTGCCTTTTAAACTTTTCAAAGATATATTTTCAGCACATCTGTAAATTTAAAAAAGATTTTCACAGTTATTTTGTTCTGAATGTCTGTTTCCAGTGTTGGTGTAATTAGAATATCCAGCCTGCCACACTCTTGGGAAGATAAACTTCATTAATTCTTCATGGATTCTCTTGTTTTGCAAGGAATTTTGTTTGAGAGAGGACTATTTACTCAATTTTTATTTTGTTTAATACTCAGTTTTATGCATTTATTAAATAATTAATTTATATTTTAGCATTAAACAGTTGACCTTTCCTTATATATTTTGCACCATATATACATGATTAATTAATGCATTATGGATTTAACAAGGAAAAGTTTTGTAAACATTTAAATACCAGTTTTTTTAAATAGATCTTTATTGGAGTATAATTGCTTCACAATACTGTGTTAGTTTCTGTTGTACACCAAGTGAATAAGGTGAATCAGCCATATGCATACATATGTCCCCATATCCCCTCCCTCTTGCATCTCCCTCCCACCCTCCCTATCCCACCCCTCTAGGTCATTGCAAAGCACCGAGCTGATCTCCCTGTGCTATGCAGCTGCTTCCCACTAGCTATCTGTTTTACATTTGGTAGTGTATATATGTCCATGCCACTCTCTCACTTTGTTCCACCCCCCAGCTCACACTTCCCCCTCCCCGTGTCCTCAAGTCCATTCTCTACGTCTGCGTCTTTATTCCTGTCCTGCCCCTAGGTTCGTCAGAACCTTTTTTTTTTTTTTTTAGATTCCATATATATGTGTTAGCATATGGTATTTGTTTTTCTCTTTCTGACTTACTTCACTCTGTAGGACAGACTCTAGGTCCATCCACCTCACTAAAAACAACTCAATTTTGTTTCTTTTTATGACTGAGTAATATTCCATTGTTTATATGTGCCACATCTTCTTTATCCATTCATCTGTAGATGTACACTTAGGTTGCTTCCATGTCCTGGCCATTGTAAATAGAGCTTCAGTGAACATTGTGGTACATGACTCTTTTTGAATTATGGTTTTCTCAGGGTATATGCCTAGGACTAGGATTGCTGGGTTGTATGGTAGTTCTATTTTTAGTTTTTTAAGGAACCTCCATACTGTTCTCCACAGTGGCTGTATCAGTTTACATTCCCACCAACAGTGCAAGACCGTTCCCTTTTCTCCACACCCTCTCCAGCATTTGTTGTTTGTAGATTTTCTGATGATGCCCATTCTAACTGGTATGAGGTGATACCTCATTGTAGTTTTGATTTGCATTTCTCTAATAATTAGTGATGTTGAGCATCCTTTTATGTGCCTCTCGGCCATCTGTATGCCTTTGGAGAAATGTCTATTTAGATCTTCTGCCCATTTTTTGATTGGGTTGTTTGTTTTTTGATACTGAGCTGTTTGTATATTTTGGAAATCAATCCCTTGTTGGTCACATCGTTTGCAAATATTTTCTCCCATTCCTGGAAACATTTTTTAAAGTCTTTGCAGACCAGGTGACATAGGATTTATTTCTGAGGCTCTTATTTTTGTCTGCAGTGACATGCAGAGGAGCAGCTGGCTTTGCAAATGTAGTCGCCAAGAAGATCACCAAGACACTTGGTAGGACAGGCAAAGCTTTTTTTCGAAGGGATGTATCTTCCTTGTTCCTCAGCAAATTTCAAGGGCTTTGGCTGTGTATAGATTTTTACGAAATTCTGTCTCATTGCATGGGCACCATTAGTTTAGGGCATCCTGTGACAAGGAATTCCATTGTTGGCTTTCATATAGAAACCCCCCCCAGGGATCTGAGTTCACAGCTTTGTCATCTTGGCATCCTGGGTATTTGTTTGATTTGCATGCCATCCAAGTAATTCAACTCATTTTCTGAAAAAACATAGAATGAAGCATGAGCGTGGGTAGAGTCTGTTGTCATCTTGTCAAAGACGCCTTCGGTGTGTACTGTGTGTGTCCTCCCACTATGCAGATGAAGAATCTGAACGTAAAGAGCACTGGCCCCTGCAGGTCCGAGGCTGGCACCGGTTACTGCCCCCAGCCCCGCGATGTCTGTTACTTTCCTTCCTCCCCAGACTTTCCTGTGGGTTCTTTACCAAACTCTCCTCCAGCTCCTGGTTGGTGCCAGCAGTCTCACCGGGACCCTGATACACACTGATATCCCGATATTGTTGATAAAAACTCTAAGATATTTGTGACACAAAGCTGAGTCTTGACATTCTGTGAAATGTTTCCAGGACTATAAAGATGTCACATCTTAATTTAGGGCAGGGGTTCAGGACTTGGGGTGCATGGACCCCTCACGGGGGAGCAGATAGGAACTCCAGGGCTCTGTGAGTCTGTGCGGGGAAACGGTCTTTGTTCCCAGCAGCTTCTGAGTGGGACTCAGCGTTTCCAGCAGGCGTGTTCACGTCATGTCGTGAGTGAGGCCTCTGCTCAGCAGCGCTTTGAGATCAGTGTCAGTGTTATATCTGCTGCCCGATCATTTAAAATAAGGTGTTAATCAATGTCCTATGTTTCTACAGCTTGATTAAAATGTTTGACTCTTACTCTATCTCGGTGGAGCTGTTTAGTGTGTATTTTACCGCGTGTGTTGACAGACGTGGTCCGAGAAGGGCCTGCGGGCTTCTGGGGACAGTTGGCTCTGTGTCCGTTAATGGTTCACTCCGTTCTCATCCACCCACCGACCTCTGGGACAGACCCCCGGCAGGTGCGCAGACAGGTCTGCAGTCGGTGGCCGCGGTGGGAAGACGTGGCTGTCCGCTCAGCTGATGAAGCTCCTCGAGCGCGCGCCGTGGCCCCGGGGCCCGCGGGGCAGGGGCTCCGTGTGGTTCCTCTCTCGTCTCCGCTCTCTCCCCGAGGGGTCTTTATTACTATCCTTCCTTGACTGTCAAGGGCACGCTAGAGGTTCAGGAACTCTCTTAAGGTCCCTCATCCGTGGGCGCATGGGAACGCCAGGCAGGACGCTGGCCCCGAGCCCAGCCCCCGGAGGCCGAGGGCCGTGTGGCCCCGGCCACGGGCGCTCGCGCTTCTCCCGCACCAGCACATGCTTTGGAGGAAAACGGGCACCGACCTATCACCGTGTGCTCTGGTCTGGGAACCTGCGTGGCTGAAGCTGAATCAACGCGCTGCCGCATCAGGGCTCGACTTGGTGGGATGATAAACCGCCTCCCTGCGCCTGCTCGGCTCCCCGCCCCCAGCTCGCTCCGCCGTGTGCCCTCTTCCTGCGTCTTGAGTTTGAACAGCAGGAACGGGCCTGTCATCACCTTCCTTGGTCTCACCCTGCACGTAATGAAGTCCCACCCGCCTGCCCGAAATCTCCGGCGGGCTTTTTTCACGTGCTCTCACCTACCTTCCAGCAGGAAGAACGGAGGCTGGTGGTGAATCCAATCCGATGGTCGTGGTGCCTCCTCTGTCTTTTATCTGCTCACTGGCTGTAAATTTCAGTGAATTATCACCTTCATTCTGCTCGGGATCCTGTGGCCATTTCCATCTTTCTCCTGCCAGCGAATGGATTGTCTACCTGTGACGAATAAGCAAACCAAATCTGCCAGCTTCTTACGCTTCTGTATAAATTGCAGATAGAATATTATGTTCTCAGCAGTGTTGGTACTGATTGTTTTACCCACTGTCACCTTAGCATCTTTGTCACTTCTACAGTTTCGTAAAGGATGAACCCATGAGCCGTGCATGGCTTTATGTGCGCACACAGCTTCCTGACTGCACAGCTGCCGGGCCTTTACAGAGGGCTTTGCTGCACTTCATGCTGTTTTCACATGGGAGCCCATTGATGGATTCAGCTATTGCCACCACAGATGTTTGCTGTGTGGGGCCTTGGTTCCAGACGCTGGATCTTCACACTTAGATAAGACCTGGTTTAAAAATCTTTGGGGCGATGGGCTGTGCAATGACACAGTAAATAATTATAGATAAATGCTGTAAGGAAGAAGTTCAGGGCTTTCATAATGCTGGGTGCTAAAGCTTGAGTGCAATGCCTGATTCAGCTCTGTGTCGGGGTCCCCGAGACCCCCAGCTTCGGTGGTTCATGGGGAGGGCCCTCGAGACTCAGCACAGATCTGTATTCACGGCTTCAGGACCAGCTCCCATGGCTCACGACGTGTGACATGCTGTCCCGTCACGTGCTGCTTCCTCCTCTGTCCCCGGCGGGGTCGCTCGTTCCCCTGCACTTGGCTGTGTTGGGTGACAGGCCTGTTCTGGCGGCTGTACTTTCCTACCCCTCTGCCTGGGTGCTTTTCACTGTGTGTTTTCATTTATTGGGGCTGCTGTGATGAAGTACCACACAATTAGTGGCCTTAAACAACAGAAATCTATTGTCTCACAGTTCTGGAGGCTGGAAGTCCAAGATCGAGGTGCAGTCAGGTGGTTCCTTTTAAGGGCTGCGAGGGAGGGATCCCCCCTTGGCTCGTAGGTGGCTGTCTCTTCTCTGTGTCTCTTCACATCTCGTTCCCTCTGTGCGTGTCTGTCTCTGTGTCCAAATTCCTCCTTTTTATAAGGACTCCATCCATGTAGGACTAGGGCCCACCCTAATAACTGCACTTAAACTTGATCATCTCTGTAAAGATCTCGTGTCCAGATAAGGTCATTCTGAAGTATTCGGGGTTAAAACATCAACATACCTTGGGGGACACACCCGTCATGCCATGTCATAAACATTTTCTTTGTCATGTTTCTGCTGTCCTCTAACTTGAGTGCTGCAGCAGGGCATGCGTGTGTTGGGCAGGACTGCATGCCTAACATGTAACACTGGGGCTGAAATCTAGAATGAACTCTAGAAAGGTTTGTTGAATGAATGAATGACTGTAAGGGGGTGATCAGAGAGGCAGAAGGAGAATCAGGAAGTTGGCAAATTGGGGAAGAGAAAAGAGCTTCAGGAACATGGGGGTGCATGCTGAGCCTCATGTTGTGGACACACCAAGGAGGAGGAGGATGAAACATGTCTGTCAGACTGGCGCCACAGAGGTCACGGGTGACTGTCAGCTGTCTGAGAGTGGAGCCTGATTGGGGTGGCATGGGGGTCGTGGGAGCAGGGACAAAAGTTACTGATTTTTGAGGCATACAGAGCAAGTCGAGGATTTATCCCAAGTGTGGGAGGCTGGCTCAGTATTGAAAATCAATTAATGTAAACCATCACATTAGCAGGCCAAAGAAGAAAAGTCACACGATCATATCAATAGTTGTGGGAAAAGCATTTGACCAAATCCAACATCTAATCATGATAAAAACTATGAGCAAACTGGGATTACAGGGAAATTTCCTCACCAGATAAAGAAAATCTCCAAAAACCCCACAACTAACATCATGGTTAATGGTGATAAACTAAGATCAAGAACAAGGGGAGGATATCTCCTCTCACGACTACTTTTCTGCTTCATACTAGAATTCCTAGTAATGAAACAAGACAAGGAAAGGAAATAAAATGTATACAGATTGGGAAAGGAGAATAAAACTGTCTTTGTTTGAGATGACCTGATTGTTTGTGTAGAAGATCACAAAGAATCAACCAAAAAACCCCACTCAGAACTAATAAGTGATTGTAGCAAAGTTGCAGGATATAAGGTTAATATGCAAAAGTCAATTGCTTCCTTATATACCAACAGTGAACAACTGGAGTTTGAAATTAAAAACAAAACCATTTATATTTGCACTGAAACATGACATAGGTAAAAATCTAACAAAGTACGTACCAGATCTATATGAGGATAACTACCAAACTCTGATGAAAGAAATCAAAGTGGGACCAAATAAATGGAGAGATAGTCCATGTTCATGAATAAGAAGACTCAGTATTGTTAAGATGTCAGTTTTTCACAACTTGATCTATAGGTTAAATGCAATCCCAATCAAAACAACAGCAGATTATTTTGTGGCTATCAACACACTGATTCTGAAGTTTTTATGGAGAGGAGGCTAAAGACCCAGAATAGGCAAAACAGCAGTGAAGGAGAACAGTCACAGGACTGACTTCCCAACTTCAAGACTTGCTGTAAGTGTAGCTGCAGTGTTCAAGAGAGTGTGGTATTGGTGAAATATCTATTTGTCAGTAGATCAATGGAACAGAACAGAGAGCCCAGAAATAGACCTCGCTGAATATACTTAACTGATCTTTGACGAAGAATCAAAGGGAACACAATGGAAAAAATGGTAATCTCTTCAACAAACGGTGCTGGAATAACTGGACATCCACACAGAAAACATGAATCTAGACACATACTCACATCCTCCACAAAAATAAACTCAAAAGGGACCACAGACCTAAATGTAAAACACAAAACTAAAAATATCCTAGAAGATAACATAGAAAATCTAGATGTCTTTGCATATGGTGGTGACTTTTTTGATACAACCCCAAAGACATGATCCATGTAAGAATAATTGGTAAGCTGGACTTCATTAAAATAAAAACATCTTCTGCTCTGTGAAAGACAACGTCAAGCAAATGAAAAGACAGTCCACAGACTTCGTGAAAATGTTTGCACAAGACACATCTGATAAAGGATTAGTATGATTTCTTAAATTCAAAAATAAAAAAACCCTCAGTTTAAAAATGGGCAAAAGGTTTGAATGGATACCTCATCAAAGAAGAAATACGTAGGTAAAAATCTAAAAACACCTGAATGCAGTTGGTAAATAAGCCTGTGAAAGGAAGTTCAACATCATATGTCATCAGGGAAATGAAAAATGAAACAGTGAGAGATACCACTACATACCTATCAGAATGGCCAAAATCTGGAACACTGACAACACCAAATGCCGATGAGGATGTGAAGCAACAGGGACTCTCATTCACCGCTGGTGGGAGTGCAAAAGGGTACAGCCACCTTGGAAGACAGTTTAACAGCTTCCTAAAAAAATTAACTACACTCTTCCATTTGATCCAACAATCCAACAACCCTTGGTATTTATCCAAATGAGTTGGAAACCTATGTCCACACAAAAACCTGCACATGGATGCTTATAGCAACGTTATCCATAATTGCCAAAACTTGGAAGGAACCAGTATGTCCTTCAGCAGGTGAATAGATAAATAAACTGTAGTATACTCAAACAAGAGAATATTATTCAGCTAAAAATAAACGAGCCTTCGAGCCATGTAAAGACATGGAGAAACCTTAAATGCATATTACCCAGCGAAAGAAGCCAATTTGAACAGGCTACAGATTGTGTGATTCCAACTCTAAGACATTCTGGAAAAGGCAGAACTATGGGGACAGTAAAAAGGTCAGTGGTTGCCGGGGATTGTAGGGAGGGATGGTTAGGTGGAGCACAGAGGGTTTTTAGGGCAGTGAAACTACTCTGTATGATACTGTAGTGGTGGATACATTTGTCCAAACCTGTAGAATGTCCAACCCCAGGAGTGACCCCTAACTGAACTGGGGACTGTAGTTAATAATATGTACTGATATGATATTGGTCCAGCAGCTGTAACAGACGTTCCATACGTTGCAAGATGTTAATAACACGGGGGGAGGGTCGGGGGGGGTGAAGAAGAGGCTATATGAGCTCCTCCTCCTCCATTTGTTTATATTCCTAAAACTGCTCTAAAAATAGTCTATTTATTTAGAAAATGGGTTTACACATGTATTTTATGGTCACTAAAAAACTGAGGGGTGGACAAAACCTGTGTTTGGGTGACTGGGGCTTTGTGGAGAGACTGCTGTTTGTCTGAAGAGCCGGTTGATGGTGGAACTGGGGTTTGAACCTCGGGTATTAGTACATTTGCTACAACACGGAACCTCATTAGCTAATTACCTCATGGCATCAGCATCTGGGCTGCGTTGTTTCCTTGGCTGTGTAAATCTTGTGAGGTTGTCTGCGGTCTCGGCGTCAGGACACGTGACGGCCTTTAATGAAGAGCTGGGTTGACAGACCAGACGGAAATGTTCTTAGAATCCTGGCATTTCTCCGCGTTCACTCTGGCGTATGGCTCCTTTCCAGAGGCCTAGGTACTCAAGTCGCAAGTGTGCCATCCCGAGGAGAGGATGGAGGCCGTGCAGAAGGGTGGGCACGTGCTCGGAGGAGGGACTTGGTTGTGTTACAAACATAAACTTGAAAAAGGTGGGGCTTAAAATAGGCTCCTCATCGTACTTCTAATATTGAGGTTTTGCTTTTTTTTTTTTTTTGGCAGCTTTTTAGTGTTAATGGTGATAAGAAATAAATTATTGTTAGCCAAGATGATTTCTTTTCATAGTATTAATAAATTTGGCTTATGTTTTAGATCACTGTTTCCCAGTTAAAGAAATAAAGCAAGCAGGGTAACTATTTCTTGAGTTTTGCTCTTTTTGCCCTGTTGCTGTAGATTCTGTGACGGCTTCAGGGAGTTTTTCACTGGTCTTTTAGTAGTACTAACCCCACATTTCAAGCGTGACCTTTGTTATGTAAATTCTCAAATCCACTGGTTAGAAATTAGAATGGAGTCCTGGGAAGACTTCCCAGGTTTTTAGAAAAGTCACTTTAATTACCAATAACTCGTCGCTTCCGACTCTCCTGATTTTATCAAAAGGCAAAAGTGCTCGCTTGCTTGCAGGGGTTTAAAAATAAACTGTACTTTTTTCAAAGACCTCTCCGAGATTCTTCATCTATTTATCGCCTTGGCTTTTCCATCCTGGTGGAATGAATGTCACTTGTCGTGGCCTAAACAGCTTCCTAGGGCCTGGGAAGAGTCCGGGTCCCTCGGGAAAGCGCTGGGGCCATGGCCGAGGCTCACAGCGCTTTAGGGAAGTCCAGAGAGTGTTCCTCCTTCTGCAGCCCCCAGCCCTTACCTGTCACTCTGTTCTTAAACCATTCTCTCTTTTGTTTCTTTGCAAAAATATAAACACGGCGAGTGTTTGGTAATTTGCTCATTTATCCCACAAAATGTTTCTTTGTCACTTTTGTGTCCCAGGCATGCATCTTTTTTTTTTTTTTTTTTTTTTGCGGTACACGGGCCTCTCACTGCTGTGGCCTCTCCCGTTGCGGAGCACAGGCTCCAGACGCGCAGGCTCAGCGGCCATGGCTCACGGGCCCAGCCGTTCCGCAGCACGCGGGATCCTCCCGGACCGGGGCACGAACCCGTGTCCCCTGCATCGGCAGGCGGACTCTCAACCACTGCGCCACCAGGGAAGCCCCCAGGCATGCATCTTGATGGTGAATGCTCAGCGATCTAAAGCCTACGTGTTGAGACAAGGATACGCAGGCGAATAGTGATACAGTAGTATGCAAACCTGTAAGTTCTGTGGAGAGAGTGGGACGTAGGACCAGGGGAAGGAAGCTGCTGGGCGTGTGGTTGTGGATGAGACGGCCACCTGGTCGACCAGAGGCCTTTGGGGGTCGGGAGAGCACCTGCCAACTGCCAGACAGAAGGACCCACGGAGCGAGGCCCCACGGGACCATATGGGATGCGGACAGAGAGCAGTGGAGCAGAGAGCGGGGCCCAGGGCCTTCCAGCCTCGGTCAGGCCCCGGAGCCTGGTGCTCCTTTGGGTCACAGCTGCGGGCGGGCTCTGGGCAGGGAGCGTGGGCTGGTTCACAGTTTGTGCAGCTTGGGGGTTGCAGCCTCTGCCCGTCCAGGTGTGGACAAGAGGAGGTGGGGGATGGGGCTCAATCCTGGATGCACCTTCACAGCAGAGCTGACAACTTAGTGATGAGTTAGCTGGATGCAGCTGTAAGAGGAAGAGCGTCATCAAGGTGAACTTCGCTTGGCATGAGAACTGGGTAGCGACATGTCGTTTACTGGATTCTCTTAAATGCTCGGTATCCTGTCACCTGCCGTTTTCTGTTCTGATGGCCCTGGGTCAGAACCTGGGTTCCAGGTGAACAGCCCACCCTTCCCTGACCACCTCGCACGTGTGTCTCTCCTGCAGGCAGTGACGTCTCCCCACCTTTTACCTGACACATCGCTCCTCTTTTTTTAGTTGAATTCAAAGGTTCAACTAAAAACCCACCTTTGTAAGTGCACCCAGTTCTTCTTGATCCCCGTCTTCTCCCTAATGGCATAGCCAGTGGCTCTGGCAGAGCATTTGTTCCAGTGACTGGAGTCCCTCTCCCTGGACATACCCCTAAGCTCCTGGGGGGCCAGGTGCCCACATGCCATGCAGACAGGAGGTGCCGTATTTTGTATTAACTTTGTAGTCTGTTAATTTTCTTGCTGTTTAGAAGGTTTTCTTTCTCATTTTTAGTTAATACATAGACAATTGAGAAGGAACACATGGCCCTCTGCTCTCACCCGTGAAGACGTGGGCCGGGGTCTTCATGGCACTCAGGTCGACTTGCTTCCGTGGAGGGAATACTTGCCACCGGAGCATATTCTATATGCTCAAAATTAATTTATAAAGGAGTGAAAAGGAAAGTAACAATTGAGCACTGTCAGTAATTCATCTCTCTTACTCTTTCTCTTACACTTACCGCTTTGAACTTGAATTCTTCTCTATTCACACATGCAGTAGAATTTCTAAATACTTGTGTAAGAAGTTTGAAGCCTTAACTCTAAATCTGCTTTGGACATTTTTTTTTTTTTTTTTTTTTGCGGTACACGGGCCTCTCACTGCTGTGGCCTCTCCCGTTGCGGAGCACAGGCTCCGGACGCGCAGGCTCAGCGGCCATGGCTCACGGGCCCAGCAGCTCCGTGGCATGTGGGATCCTCCCAGACCGGGGCACGAACCCATGTCCCCTGCATCGGCAGGTGGACTCTCAACCACTGCGCCACCAGGGAAGCCCTGGACATTTTTTTTAAAGAACAAATATTTCTTGTGTCCACAGCTCCCAGCACAGTTCTTGCTGCTTTGCGGGTATTGATGAAAGAATAAGTGAACAAGTAGACTCACAGATAACTGATCAGCTTTATTCTAAACAGGACTTTTGCAAACCTGCTACCATTTACTGTGAAATTAAATTAGAATTCCAAACAAGCTAGGGAATTATTCAGAAAATGACAGGAAGTGTATTTGACAGCCTTGACCGCAGCAGTGTTTGTTGACCGTGCTGGCAGAGCTGGCCTGGTGAGTGTCCACTGATCTGGGCCCAAGATGGAGCGGCATAAGCTCGTTATCTGTGTCCTGGAGCAGCAGGACGTGCCCCTCCAAGTGGAAGGGTATTTGCTGGCAGATGCTTTGCTGTG
This sequence comes from Mesoplodon mirus, assembly GCF_964341445.2. Taxonomy (NCBI): domain Eukaryota; kingdom Metazoa; phylum Chordata; class Mammalia; order Artiodactyla; family Ziphiidae; genus Mesoplodon; species Mesoplodon mirus. The sequence goes on from NC_138996.1 coordinate 29,995,784, forward strand.
TTGGCCAAGAGATGATTGTCTGCTGGTAGTTTATGTGCTATTTCATTCCCCAGATAATACCCTGTGGCTCCAAGTAAATACATATAAATTGTCCCAGGAAAGTGTTTCAAAAGGCAGTTAAGTATAAATTCACTTCCCACCAACTGTTTAGATTAGCAGACTTTTGAAAGAAATTCCAACCTTCTGCATCAGTGTTTTCAACCATTTTCTGTAATTCTCCTGAAAATCACGTAGAATCAATAATTTCATAAACTCATCGTGATTGTGGCTCTTCTAAGTAGCTCCAAATAGAACTGAATTAGAAAGAAATCAGAACCTGTCTTCCGAGTACTGCTGGAACTGTCGGAACGTGTGATACACAGACGCCAAGGAGCAGAAGTGCTGAGAATGTAGGCAGCTCGTTTCCAACTGTGACCAGAGCAAACAGCGGAGGACAAGCACCGCATACCTTGTGGGCAGCAGATTCTGGGCCACGGGCTGAGTCATCGCCCTGTGAGCTGCTCTCTGCCCGGGTGGGAAGCACTGCGTCCCGTGGCTGATGGACCCTTTCTTGGGGGTCCTGCAGGAGCCCTGGACACCAGCAGTGTTGGGAAATGGCTGTGCGGCCTCAGGAAATTCACTCGAGTCTACCCTTTCCTCAGGTTCTACATCTGTGAAAGAAGTGACTTAGACTAGACCATGCCCAGGGTTGCTTCTGAATCCGCACTTTTTGAATCAAACAGGGAAGTAATTTAATTTGGAGCCTCAGCTTTTGAAGCGATGATTTTCCCTGTTCCCGGAAGCCTGGTGGTGACACACACACAGGTAGATACATGCTATGCGTGGTTATGTGTCTGGACATTATTTCCTGTTTTACTCAGTAGCTTATATAATTGATGGACAGGATTGGGGAAATTAATCACAGTGCTTCTCTGTTGCCACAGAGAATGTGGGTCCTTTGAGAGTCGGGTCAGTGTGTAGGTCCCTCAGGTGTATCGGTGTGAAGTTGGCGGCTGAGCTGACTGCAGGTATATGCCCCAGAATTGTGTTGTACTTTACTATTTGTAAATGGTTTCTGTGCACCGCTGCATTTGAGTGCGTGGCTCCCGTGAATTGTCTTTGGAATGGATTATTCCTGTTGCTCACAGCGTGGTTATGTGGTGGGTGAAATTCAGCGAGCAGGATGGTGTTGGGCTTGGAGCTGGGAGTCAAGGGTGTGGACGCTGACGGGGCGCCTGGACGGGACCAGGTCAGCCAAGGATGCATTAATGCCAATAGCATCGTTTTCTCCCTGGCTTGAGTGACCAGCTCTTAACAACAAATAATGACTGAATCCCCAGTGTTTAAGATCGGATGACCTTAAGCCCACTAGGAAGGGTAACTTCTTAGTTCTCATTTCAGGTAGCCAGATATGGCATCTCATCACGTTTCAGCATTTAACTCATGTCCATACTTGTTGGAAATAAAATCTCAGTGTCCTAGAATCTCTCTTGGGCAGAAAAACACAGGAGGGGTGATCTCGTGGTTGCAGGAGGCCCTCTTTGATTGCTTGTCAAGATGCTTTGATATAATATTTTAATTTACATTCAATAAAATTAATATATTTCCACCCACTGGGAGTTACGAGCTATAAAATGTAGGATTCAAGAGTGGCGGTCAGACGATATTCCTTTCAATTAACATTTACAGTCACGAAATGGTGAGTGTTTATCTGTGTTGGAAATCCACGGCACTTACAAATGGCCAGGTCCTGCGTTAACACTGATAGTTTATTTTTTTAAGGGATTGTTCGAAATAGTAAGGCATTCAAATTAATATTTATATTAGTCAATGTTCTTGTCATTTATGAGGATAAGGCATAAATATACACCTGCTTCTTTTCACGTCTTTTCTTTGGAATTTTGAGTGGTTTGTATTCGCAGGTATAGGAAAACTGCAAAATGGATTTAGGAATCTCAGACATAAACTTGTTGAAAATCTGAGTCTTTTCTAGATGGAGGAGCCTTGAATAGGTTCTCAAATCTGGAAATGGTGGGCGTTCAGTGTTCAGCCGAGGGGTGGTCCCTCCACACACATAACCTCCCGTGGGCTGAGAGGGCTGCACAGGGCTGCCCTCAGGCCTGTGCTCTCTGACCTCTGCTTTGGCTGACTGGCCAGCGGAAACCTCCTCAGCAGACCTTCCATCCACCCCCGTTGGAGCTTCGTTAATGCAGGAGGGCACAGGGGACGTACTGTCGCCTCTTACTGCTCAGCTTAGACCCCAGCCTGATGCTTCTGGATTCGCTCTGGCTGGTAAGATTGGTTTCAGGATTGTGCTTTAAAGCTGCACTTTCTCTCTTGATTTGCACTGTCGGGTCCACTTTCAGACTCCTCTCAAGCCTCATGCTTCTCTGTACTGATGATGCAGCGATGTCCCTCCGGGTTCAGTGCGGTCGCTGCAGCGATGATCCTCCACCTGACCCTCTTCATCCTCTGCTCTCCCAGCTGCTCCCCTCCTGCCAGCACATGCTTTTGTGGGGCGTTTGCTTGTGAGAAAAGATAAAGTTTTCCCCTGAGTGTGGCTTTGAGAGCGTGCTCCCAGCTCGCCAGCCTTTGCACCTGTCCTGAGAGGCTGCTGCTTGTCCGCCGGACGTGAGTCCCGGGGCCACTCAGACAGGACGGCCCTCCTGAAGCTTCCACACTGCTGGCCACCAGCCTCTGGGTCTCGTTAGTCCTCACAGCGGGGAGAGGTGGGTGTGCATAGGGAGGCCCCCATCTAATTTGTTCCCTTAGCGTGCACGAGAGCATCCTTTTTATTTCTGACCCTCCCTGTTCCATCTGTATTAGAGTAGGTTGAGGGGATAGTTGAAAAGGCACAATATTCTAATCCACTCTCATGGGCTTCCTCTTAAATTTTATATGGAAGAAAAAATATGATCTTAGGACCATATTTGGGGGTGTGTGATAGTTACTTAATTGCTTTATTTATTTATTTTTTAAAAATGTTGAGCCTTCTTTTTAATTTAATTTTTTTTTATTTTGGCTGTATTGGGTCTTCGTTTCTGTGTGAGGGCTTTCTCTAGTTGTGGCAAGCGGGGGCTACTCTTCATCGCAGTGCGCAGGCCTCTCACTGTCACGGCCTCTCTTGTTATGGAGCACAGGCTCCAGACGCGCAGGCTCAGTAGTTGTGGCTCACAGGCCTAGTTGCTCCGCGGCATGTGGGAACTTCCCAGACCAGGGCTCGAACCCGTGTCCCCTGCGTCGGCAGGCGGACTCTCAACCACTGCGCCACCAGGGAAGCCCTGCCTTCTTAATTTTCTGGGTCTCTCCCTGTCCCACGTGACTTTTGGGAAAAGCTGCTCAGAGATGGTTTTGTCCTGTTGCTCCGTGGCACGGGGTCAGATTCCCAGGTCTGCAGGCAGGTGGGTCTCTGTCGTTTTCACAACCTCCACGGTCTGGGGCTGCGATTTCTTGTTTACACGTTGTTCGTTTTCTCTCCAAAGTGAAGGTCATTCTCCCGCCGGTCACACGGATGCCCAGCAGCGGTCAGGCGTTCCTGCCGTCCGAGCCCGGGTCTCCAATACGCACGCTGCTTACCTGCTGTCACCATAGATCAAGGGACCGTTGAATGCTGGGCTCAGAGGCAGAACCTTCAATTAAATTTTGTCTCTGACCATCAGGGTTTGTTCTGTGCAAGAGAAAACCTGTGTTTCCTCTTCGTCTTTCCCGGGAGCAACCAGCTTTATTTATTTATTTTTTGAGAGTTTTATGTTGGAATGTGTTGAATCCAAGTATGTTTAATTATCTAAACTTCATGCCCCTGATTGTTTTAATTAGCAAACGTAAACCCTTTAAGCTGTGATTTCTCTAATTTGGTGGAGAAGGAACAGAGGATATGAGGTCAGGTATACGCTTCTGGCAGGTGTTGGGTCCATATCATAGTGTCGATTCGTTGTGATATCCAAGGTATCTGAGAGCGAAAGAAGGACGATGTTTTTATAGTTCGGTCGTACAGATTTTTTTCGCTCTGGATTCAGGCTGAGCCTGGTGACAGTAATCTTTTAGCAAGAAACACAAAGAGTTTTAGATTTGGGCTTTGATGATTATGAACAAATCATACTGATGTTGGCTGTTAGAATTTCTTTTAGAATGTTAGAATTTATTTTATCTAAGACATTACTTTAACCCCGTCATCTATGCTTTATGTCAAGGATTTCTCAGTGTGTAATCCCCTGTTCACGTTGGTTTCTAATGGGGAAGTGAATCTTTGAGTAATTCTGTTTTGAGTAAAATTCCACGAGGTGAACCCAGCATTTCTTTTTTTTTTTTTTTTTTCTTTTTGCGGTATGCGGGCCTCTCACTGTTGTGGCCTCTCCCGTTGCGGAGCACAGGCTCCGGACGCGCAGGCCCAGCGGCCATGGCTCACGGGCCCAGCCGCTCCGCGGCATATGGGATCCTCCCAGACCGGGGCACGAACCCGCATCCCCTGCATCGGCAGGCGGACTCTCAACCACTGCGCCACCAGGGAGGCCCCAGCATTTCTTAAGTGGTATATTTTGTGTTCCGCCCAAGTGAATATTGTAGACATATTTTCTCAACTTTCTTGTGATAATTGTACTGATTTTACACTCACTTTGAAAAAGTCTATTAACATCTGAGAAGATAGTTCAACACTTTAAAAGCTTATTTTCAAAATTTCTCATCAGCTCCATCCATCATGCCCATTGCTCCAAATGTAGATACTTGTCAATTATTTAAAGGTGTCAGTTTTCACAGTGGTTATATGCTTTACTTTCAGCTAATTAAAAATATTTTCACATTTTTCCTTTATTATTTGTATTTAAGAAGTATACCTAACCTTAAGGATTCAATGAAAAAAGGGGCAAATAAGAGAAAGAACACTGTTCTTATTTATTCCTAAGACTCTGACTTCTGTTTGCCATAAGGTGTCACACGTGGGACAGTCTGACCTTGAGGTTATATCCATTATGTGCAGACGAGGTCTGTCATGTACTTGGAGCTGCCGTCGACCCCACTCATTATTCACGTGACCTTTCACTGTCGCCTTCCTGAGCTCGTAGCTGGAGGCCCACTGTTCCTGTTCTGATTTCTGATTCAGAAAATCTCATGATTGTGAATCCATGGGAGCTTTATCCACAGAGACGTGAGCCACCGTGGCCACTCATGAAACACGTGTGGCAGTATCTCCCTGGGAGGAGGTCCCGTGAGGTGTGGGGCACACACTGTGTCACAGCTCCAGGAGCAGTGCTACCCATACTTAACCTCAAATCAAGTCGGCTGCGGAGAAGGAGGATCTGTCACGACGGTGGGTGATCCAGAGATGTGCTCTTGTTTCTGAGGGTGATTTTACAGAAGCGCCCCAGAAACATTTTGGTGAATGCCAGTTTTCGGGATGTGACTTCTCTCCCGAGGACATGGTGCTTTGGGGGATGTGGTCTGCTAGGTCTGGTACATCTGATACATGCTCCATCCCCCCATCTCGTGGTCACACGCCCTACATACAGGTTGTCCCTCTTCTCGGTGTGATGCCGTCACAGGTCAGCAAGTCCTCGAGGGGAATGGCTGGAGAGCAGGAGTGTCAGACAGTCTGGAAACGATTCTGAAGCATCATCGTGTCCCCTGGCACTTTGGTCCTCCGTGAAGACAGTGACATTCAAGGACCTGAAGACGTGGAATTGCTCTCTTAGGAAAGCGGTGATTCCAACTTGGTCTAAATTTCATCAACAGAAAAGGACGCCCAGGTCTCCACAGGCATCCCCATCACCTGCACACGGACTCAGGGAACCAGTTACCAGGTGGCTGCACGTGGTCCCCCAGCCCCAACCTGCCACCAGCATCGCTCAGCTCCCCCTTTCAGGCCTCTTAGCCTCTTCTCTTCACTTTGTTTACTATGCAGCTTTGCATAATTTGGAGGCAGTTTATTATTTTCCCTTTTGTGACCCATCAGCCACCCCCAAACCATTCCTACATGCTGGGAGTCATGCCTAAGCCTTCGTCTCATTGGTGACTGTTCTTTCTTTAAAGCCTTTGGAGCAGGGCTTCCCCGGTGGCTCAGTGGTTAAGAATCCGCCTGCCAATGCAGGGGACACGGCTTCAAGCCCTGGTCCGGGAAGATCCCACTTGACATGGAGCAACTAAGTCCGTGCGCCACAACTACTGAGCCTGCGCGCTAGAGCCTGTGAGCCGCAACTACTGAGCCCGCGTGCCGCATCTACTGAAGCCCATGTGCCTAGAGCCCATGCTCCACAACAAGAGGAGCCACCGCAATGAGAAGCCCGCGCACTTCAACGAAGAGTAGCCCCTGCTCGCCGCAACTAGAGAAAGCCCGCGTGCAGCAATGAAGACCCAACGCAGCCAAAAATAAATAAATAAAATAAATAAATTTATTAAAAAAAAAAAGCCCTTGGAGTAGCCACTGATGGGGCCTGGATTGTGGACACGCCTCCCAATGTGCCCCTCATTCCCACCAGAGGAGCCCTGCCCGCCCCGTCCTGTGTCCTGGCAGATTGTGCAGGGTTTTTCTCTCCAGCTTAGGCTATGGTGCACATTTTCTTTTTCAGCAAAAGAAAAATTCCATTTATGGGTGTCCTCTGAGAGCTTGAATGTACAGTAATTGAAATAGATGTTTCTTAATTTGCTCTGTGGAAAGTGACAGCCAGTCACTGATAATCACTAAAAGGAAACCACGTCTCAAGGCTTTTTAATCACTGGAGATCTCCATCTGCTTCCAGGCTGGTGGCTGGATAAAGTTGAACTTAATAAATTTTATAAGAAAAACAAACGACTCCCTGGGCTTCATAACGAGCGTGCACACATGGTCTGAAGTCGTAGCTGCAACATTTAGGGACCAGGAGCTGGTCAGAGAACCCATGAGAGTTTGAGATTGTTCCCCGGAATCTCTGGCTTGCGGTCTGGATACAGTGGCATCTATCTAACAAGGACCCAGTGGCCTCCACGCGCCCTGCGGGCAGGACACGTGCGGGACAGCATGACGGCCCCCAGGAGGGAAGTAGGGAAGGATTAAGGAAGTGGTTTTTTCAGGGAGCAGAGGGTTTGGAGACGGGCTAAGAAAGTGTCACCGCTGATTTACAAAACAATTTGATGTTAAAAGTCAAACTCCAGGCCCTTGTTTCATTCTTCGTAATGCGCTTGACCAGTTTGTATCCACGCAACCATCGCTTCCTTAGCATTTCTCTCTGCCTACTTGAATACTGCATTACCCTGATTTTCCTTCTTCTGTGGCTATTTCTTTGTCAATTTTCCTCACATGCAGACATTTTTCAGTTTTGTCATTGCATTTCCCCCTTGACAGGTCCCCAGAGCCGTTGTCTACTTTTCAGGCATCACTTCCCTGCACAGGAGGCCCGAGAATTTCCGTCCTTGCCCCCAGGGTGGGGCGTGTCCCCAGGGGGTGGGTGGGGACAGCACCCCTGTGGATGGGCCGTTTCTCCCCCTCGCTGTCTCCCCACTTCCCAGAGGGAGACACGGTTTCCTGGTTCATTCTTCTCCGCAGACCCTTGTCCTTGGATTTTCTGTCCTGTTCTCCTTGCCCTGGGCAGGCCCTCATTTCACATCTTGGCCGCTGTTCTGAGTTAAAGGTTTCCAGGAGCGTCGCAGGTTGGCGCCTCCTGAGCCCTGGCGGGGCTGTGTTGCCACCTGTGCTCTTTCCCTGCTCCTTGGGGTTAGGGGTGACGGACTGTGGGCCAGGGGTCACCTCCCCACGGAGCTGAGCTGGCCGCCCGGTGTGCTTCCCCGGCTCCGAAATGCAGCCGCCGTTCAGCACCCTGCTCATCATTTTCTTTCCTCTAGTTCTTCAGAACAAATAGAAACAACTGAACGACCCCATTTATCTTCCCTAAGATGTTCTATGGTAGCAAACACTGAGTGACCTCAAGCCTTTTCTTCCGCTGGCATCAGATTATAGGCGTCAGCCACCCAAACTGTGGATTCCTGGTCCCCTGTTACCACGGACACAGGGTCACCCAGCTCTGCAAATCTAATCAGATCACAGACCAATTCCAGGATCCACTTATTTTTCTTCAAATGGCTGTCCAGTTGTCCACACTAAATTAATGAAATTAATCCATCTTTTGTCCATTTTAATTGAGTTTTAGATGGAACCTTATCAGGCTGTGCATTTCCATCCGACTTTGGTTTGTTTCTGGATTTTTCTTTGCTTCCGTTGGTCTGGCAACTTCATACAGTTTAACAGGAAGCTTTTTAGTATCTGACAGGGTGATCCCCTTTCATTTCCTGACATGTTTATTCATCCAGATAAACTTTAACATCATGTTTCAAGCTTCCAAGCAATCGTGTTTGGAATTTTGATTGGGATTATGTTGGATTTACAGATAAAGTTAGGAAGAACTGAACACTGGGAGACTCTATCACATAGTGGTATGCACGTCTCCATTTATTTGGATATATGAAATAATCTTTATTCGTATTTTATTCAGTCTTCACAGCCTCGCGTTACTTGCCTCCCTGAGATATTACACGAGATGGGTGGTAGCAGCCGTGTGCTACTGTGTTTTTGTTGACTTTCTTCTTAAATATTCTACAATTTTTCCTTTAACCATTTCAGTGCATATGCATTCATGATAGATTTTGACTTTTACTATTTATCTGTTATGAAATCTCCTTCCTATTTTTGACAGTTTTGTCCTGAGCTCAACCATAATATATCTCGATTCTTCTCTATGTCTCTCTGTTTTGGAGAATGTAGAGTTGGATTTTATTTTTTGACACAATCCTAGTCTTTCTCTTTCTGGGTGATTTTACCCTATTTAATGTAACATATGTCTTGTGCTATTGTTTAAGTTTATATCATTGCTTTCATATGCTTGAAAACTTTGAAAGATGACATACTTTGCTCTGTGCCGTGTGTCTTTTGTGAGCTTTCCTCTCATTCTTCCCCAGAAATGCAGAAGGAATTTATTCTACTGTTTATGTTTTATTTTAAATAATATATTGAAGTCTCTGTTTCTTGATTATTCCATTTCAAAGCAAGGACTATTAGGAAAGGTGAGAAAACATTACACTCACTCTTTTAAATAAGAGCAAACTTTCCTTCTACTCAGGGCAAGTTTTTCTTTCATTTGAAAAAAAACCAATTCTGTTGAGATATAATTGACACACCACAGAGTTCACCCACTGAGAGTGTATAATCCCATGATTTTTAGTTTATACAACATCACTACAGTCAATTTCAGAACATTTTCATCCCTCCTGTCCTCCCATCCCCCACCCCAGTGCTAGGCGCCCCCTAATACTCTGTGTGTCTCTGTGGATTTCCCTGTTCTGGATGTTTCATATGAATGGAATCATGTGACATGAGGTCTTGGGTGACGGGAGTTTTTCACTTAAGCATAATGTTTTCAAGGTTGAGTTCATCCACATTGTATTAGAACTTTATTCCTTTTAAAATTTTCTACTTTTTTGGTTTTTAAAGATTAAAAAAATTCTATTCTAATTGTGGAAAAATATACATCACATGAAATTCATCATTTTAACCATTTTTTAAGGTACAGTTCAGTGGCATCAGGGATGTTCGTTCACATTGTTGTGCAACCATCGCCACCATCATCTCCAGACCTTTCTCATCATCACCGATTTATTTCCAAATCCAAAGTCATGAAATTTTACCATGATGTTTTCTTCTAAGAGTTTAGGTGTTTTAGCCATTTAGAGTTAATTTTTGTGTATGGTATGAGATTGGGATCCCCCCTCAGACTTGGGTGCGTGGCTGGCAGGTTGTCTCAGCACCATCTGTTGAGAAGTCTACCCTCCCCATTCAGTGGTCTTGGCACATTTGTTGAAGGTCAGTTGACCATGAAATCTATGGGTTTACGTCTGGATTCTCAATTCTGTTACATTGATCTGTTCTTGTGCCAGAACCACAATGTCTTGATTACTATTTCGTAGGAAGTTTCAAAATCCAGATGTGAGTCCTTCAACTTTGTTTTTCTTTTTCAAGATTGTTTTGGCTATTCTGGGTCTCTTGCAATTCCATATGAATTTTAGAGTCACATTGTTAGTTTCTATAAAGAAGTCAGTTTGATTTGTGGCGGGGATCACAGTGAATCTGTACATCAGTTTGAAGAGTTAAATCTTCTGATTCATGAACATGGGGGTACTTTTTGTTCAGATCTTTAATTTCTTTCAAAAGTATTTTGTAGTTTTCAGAGTATAAGATTTTCATTTCTTTTGTTAAATTTATTCCTAAGTATTTTATTCTTTTTGATGTAATTATAAATGGAACTGTTTCTATTTTCAGATTGTTCTAGTACATAGAATTACAATTGATTTTTTATATTGATCTTGTATCCTTCAACCTTGTAGAACGTATTTATTAGTTCTAATTGTTTTTAATGGATTTCCTAGAATTTTTTATGTACAAGATTATGTCACCAGCAAATAGAGATAGTTTTACTTCTTCCCTTTCCAATCTGGATGCTTCTATTTCTTTTCATTGTCTAACTGCCCTGTCTAGGGCATCCAGGACTATGTGGAATAGCAGTGGTGAGAGTGGGCATCGCTGCCTTGTTCCTGATGTTAGGGAGAAAGCATTCAGTCTCTCTCCATTAAGTACAATGAGAGCTGTAGTTTTTTGTAGATGTCTTTTATCAGGTTGAGGAAGTTCCCTAGTTCCATCCCTAGTTTGTCGAGTGTTTTCATCAAGAACTTGTAATTATTTTTATATGTTGCTGGGTTAGTTCTGCCAGTATTTTATTGAGAATTTATGCATCCATGTTCATGAGAGATACTGATCTTTAGCCTTCTTTTCTCATCAGGTCTTTGCCTGGTTTCAGTATCAGGGTAAACTGGTCTTATAAAATGAGTTGGGAAGTGTTCCCTTTACTTATATTTTTGGGAAGAATTTGTGAAGAATTGGTACGAATTCTTCTTGAATTTTTTGGAAGAATTCAGTGGAGAAGCCATCTGGGTCTGAGCTTTTCTCTGTGAACAGTTTTTGTTTACTAATTCATTGTCTTCACTTGCTATAAGGTCTATTCAGATCGTCTCTTTCTTCTTGAGTCAGGTTTGGTAGTTTGTGTCTTTTGAGGCGTTTGTCCATTTCATCTAAGTTATCTAATTTGTTGGTGCAAGTTGTTCATAGTTTTCTTTTTTCATCTTTTTCCACCTGTAAAGTCTGTATAGTGTTCCCTGTTTCATTCCTGATTCTAGTAATTTGAACCTTTCCTTTTTTCTTAGTCAGTCTAACTAAAGACGTTGATTTTGTTGATCATTTCAAAGAACCAGCTTTTGACTTCATTTTTCTCTTTTGTTTTTATATTCTCTGTTTCACAAGTTTCTGCTTTAATCTTTACTATTTTCTTCCTTCTTCTTGCTTTGTGCTTAGTTTGCTCTTCTTTTTCCAGTGTCTTAAGGTAGAAGTTTAGCTTATTGATTTGAGATCTTTCTTCTTTTTTAATAAAGGCATTTGCAGCTATACATTTTCCTGTAAGTATTGCTTTAGCTGTCTTGATTTTCTTGAATCCCAATGCATTTTCTGATTTCCTTTTTGATTTGTTCTTTGATCCATCGGTTATTTAGGAGTGCTTTGTTTAATTTCCACATATTTGTGAGTTTCCCAATTTCTTTCCTGTTACTGATGTCTAATTTCATTTCATTGTGATCAGAGAACATAATTTGTGTTAACTCTCTCATTTTAAATTTGTTGAGTTTTTTTTTTTATGACAGCGTATGGTCTGTTCTGGTGCATGTTCCAGGTGCACTTGAGAAGAGTGTGTACTCTGTTGCTACTGTTGGGGGAGTGTTCTGTAGAGGTGTCTTAGGTCTAGCTGACTTACAGTGCTGCTTAAGGCGTCTGTCCTGTTGATCTTATGTCTAGTTGTTCTACCCGTTATTGAAAGTGAGGTATTGACGTCTTCAGCTATTATTATCTATATCATTTTTGTCAGTCTTTGATTCACGCACATTGGTGTTCTGTTATTAAGGTGCATATATATTTATAATTGTTATATGTTCTGATGGGTTGACCCTTTTATCATTATAAAATGTCCTTTTTTATGTCTAGTAAGTAACACCTTTTATTTCAAAGTCTATTTCGTCTGCTCTCCCTGCTGCTGCTGGAGCTGGGGGTTGGGAAGAAGGCAGGCTTCTCTCCGAGCAGCACCCCATCCCACCAGGAACTGAGCGCTTGGTGGGGGTCGGCAGCAGCCTCGGGTCCTCTCGGCTTGCCGGTCCGACCTGGAACCAGCACATCTCCGGTGGGCAGGGCTGTCAGGGCCCCCTGTCCTCAGCACACTGGTGCCACACGTGGGGCCGGGGGGCAGGGATGAAGGGGTCCCGACCCTGCACGCGTTCACTGGTGTTGGCCCCGTCCCGGGTGCAGGCTCGGCCTCCCTGAGCTGGGAGGGGCGGGAGGGAGCAGATTCAGTTCCAGTACCACAGACTCTCATCTGTCTCCCCAAATTTGTGCAGATTTTCTGGAATAGATTTGCCTCACTTGCTGTTTGTCCTCAGGACCATTTCCAGAGGCTGAAATATTGTTTTCATTTATTTTTTTTTGCTGTAATCTTCACACCTTCACTGGGGAGTGGGCAGCGGGGGTTTTTGCGCTCTCATGCTGGAAGCCTATCTCATTTTTAATGATGGAGAAATCTGAGCCTGTTTTACGCTCGTGTGAAAAAGTCAGTGGTGGGGGCAGGGTGAGATGGGACATCAGGGACGCAAGTCCTTTTAGGAGAACGTGGTGTCCAGGACACACTGGGGGTTCAGTGTCAGGTACGTGGGCTGCGTCTCTGATGTCACAAGGGTCAGGGGATGGCTCGTCGGTGTTGTGGTCCCTGTCCCCAGCTCTGCTCTTCCTTGTGACAGGGACGAAGGTTGTGGGTTGGGGCACAGCGGGGGCGAGGGGGTCGTGAGGCTCCCACAGCTGCTGGGAAGTGAGAGGGAGCCGGGGTTTCCAGGAAAATGAGTTAGGATTTGCAGTTAGGGGGCGGAGGGGAGGAGTCTCACATGCTTTAATTCTAGACTTTTCAGCAGACAGTGGTTATTAACTCGGCTCAGGATTCCCTGTTAATCTCGTTACATTGGTGGTGCATGGAGTCCCAGATGGATGGTGTGCTGGTCGATGGCGGCTTGAGGGGGCATCTGTTTCTCTACGTCCTCAACAGCACTAGTTTCTTCTTGTCTTTTTGATGAAGGCCATTCTGACATCAGACAGATGTGAGGTGATGTTTCACTGTGGTTTGATTTGCATTTCCCTGATGATCAGCGATGTTGAGCATCTTTTCATGGGCCTGTTGGCCACCTGTATGTCTTCTTTGGAAAAATGTCTATTGATGCTCTTTGCCTATTTTTTAATCGGATTATTTGTTGGAGAAGAGGAAACCCTAGTACACTGTTGGGGGGAATATAAATGGGTACATCCAGTATGGAGGTTCCTCAACAAATTAAATATAGAACCACCATATGGTCCAGCCATCCCATTTCTGGGTGTGCATCCAAAGGAAGTGACATCAGTATCTTGAAGGAGGTATTTGCACTGTGTGCTCATTGCCTCAGTCACAGGAGCCAGGATGTGGAAATAGCCTAAGTGTTCGGTGACACCTGAATGGATAAAGAAGATGTGAGGGTCAGGAATTCCTGCCACCTGTGGCGACACGGATGAACCTGGCAGACGTTTATTCTAAGTGAAATAAGCCAGACAGGGAGAGACAAATGCTGTGTGGCATCACTTACATGTAGAAACAAACACGCACAGAAGCTTATGTCATCGAGCGGAGAGAAGAATGGTGATTACTTGGGACTGGGGGAGGGGCGATGGGGAGACCTTGGTCAAAGGACCCGAACTTCCAGCTGTAGGACGAATAAGTACTGGGGTATCTGACGTGCAGCGTGGTGACTACAGTGAATAATACCGTATCGTGTCCTTTAAAGGTGCTGAGAGTAGGTCCCACGTGCTCTCAAAGCACACACATGCACACATGCACACACAGGAGTCACCTCTGTGAGGTGAGGGGCGTGTCCATGCACTCGATGGAGGTGATCATCTCACACTGTACACGTGTGTCAAATCATCATGCCTACACTTTAGACTACGAGGTTATTGGTCACTTTCTCCTCAATAAACCTAAAATAAATATACCCAGGAGGCTTCCAGGGTCCATACTGATGAAAGCTGGCTTGGTCATATGTTAAAAAGCTCATGGTTATTAGTTTAACCTTTTCGTCTTTACACGGATAGAGATGCTGTCGGAACAAATCTGGTCTAGGATCCCAGGAGGAGTTGGGTTCTGACCTGTTTAGTCCATGGGCTACAAGAGCAAGGCCAGAGGAATGTACTCTCTCACCCCCCGGCCTCTGGGCGGAGGGTTCTTTGCTCTCTGACTGTCATTTGCAAAGACCAGTTTCACGCTCGTCAGCCTTGAACTAGCAGCCGTTCTGGTGTTGGAACATCTGCCAGAGGGACAGGCTCTTCTCGGGGAGCTCAGGGTGTGCTGAGCTGGGGACCTGAGGTCTGGGGGTGCCGGATTTTCTCCATCAGGTCCCCCTCGTGTGGGACCTCGGGCTCCACTTCTCATCTGTGCTGAGGGCACCTTCCTGCTCTGAGGTCAGCCCTGCCACGGTCGGGACCTGGCTTCAACACTCTGGTTTGTCCCCCGTCTGTCCCATCTCGGCTCCGTGGTCCCTGGAGAGCAGAGCCCGCCTGAGTCTGTCAAGTCGTTATTTCTGCCACTAACTGCCCCCACCCCGCGGGGTGTCCTTCTCCTACTTGGCAGAGTTCCAAGAGTGGATTCATGGCATCACTGACCCTCCCCACTCCATACTGAGAAGACGTGATTGCTGCTGGGGAAGCATGTATTTGAGTAGCTGCCGCTGACAAACACCCCCAGAGCCTCTACTGGGAGCCTCACCAGCGCTGCCCCCTCCTCCCGTCCTCCCCGGGCGGCTGGTGCCAGCCTTCCTGCCCCAGTTGCCTGCACGCCCTTGCTTCCCAGAAGGAAGGCGGGTCCTCAGGAGAGGCTCTGCTTCCCAGCCCTCCCTCCCCAGGTGACGGGGCTCCGGCTCCCCTTTCCTCCCTGGCTCTCCTCGGGGGGCGGGGCGGAGGGCAGCGTGCTCCCGCCGGGGCTGCTCTCATCACCGGTGTCCCTGGCCCTCCTTCCTCCCTTTGACCTCTTTCTGTCAGGTTTGTCCCCTCTTCTCACTCCTTTGGCCAGATGACCACCCTGGAGCCCATCTGCACGCTTCTCGCCCTCGGCCCCGGCGGCCAGGCTATCCTCCTCCACTGCCGTTGCCTTGTGGGTCCCGGCACAGCGTGCAGGCTCAGCCACAGGCTTCCGTCCCCGTGATGTAACGTCCGTGTCCGCCACGGCCCTGGTGACACAGGGCGTACTGCTGGCGGGACCCTGCCGAGAACGTCGCCCCTTTCCTGCTGCAGGTTCTGCGTCTTGACACGGACGCAATCTCCTCCAAGCAGCGGCACCCACAGCCTGCATGCGCCACGCTCACGCGTCGCGGGTCCCTTGGCCGTATCCCCCGGAGATGGCGCACAGCGGGCAGGGGCCCGTACGTAGCCCAACAGAGAAGTATGATCCGCCCCCACCCGCAGAGCCTCAGGGGTCGTCCCAAGAACTGGCAAAAATTTCATGCAGCATGAAAACAGTAATAAATCTGATCTTACATACTTTAAGGTAGAATACTTCTTTTTAAAACAGTTCAGCAAAGGGACTTCCCGGGCGGTCCAGTGGTTAGTACTCTGCGCTTCCGCTGCAGCGGGCACGGGTTCTATCCTTGGTCGGGGAGCTAAGATATCCCGCGTGTCGAGTGTCACAGCCAAAAGAAAAAAAAAGTAAAACAATTCAGCAAAGTTCTGCAACTAGAATAGGGATTTTTACTTTTTAGAAAATTAATAGACAATCTTTCCTTGAGCTAGAAAACTCTCTCCGGGCACTAATAGATCTGCATGGACTTAGGCTCCACACGAATCTCATTTATCCCTTGGTTTTAGGTGAGACATTTGCCCCCTATAATTTGGCTGGTTGTAGGATATTTTACCTGAGAATCTGGTTCCTCTTCTGTTCCATATTTCTCAGATTATTAGATTTTGAAAGCAATATTGCAATTGAAACCGTTTAAGAAATACATCAGTAGAAATAAGTGTAAAAGAACACAAAGTTTCCCCTCTCCTGACCGGCCCGACTCCCTTCTTTTTGGTAACACTCAGTCTGTCGCTGTGATGTCCATGAATAACCTGTGAAATGTAACAAAAGATGTTAGCCGCCCCCCACCTGGCTGCATTTACTTCCGCAGGACATCTGCGTCCTTCCCACGAGCAGTCCCAGGGGTCTGTGTGGTCCCTGTGTCTAAGGCCAGGACTGAGCTGCTCTGGCCCATCCGGGCCCTGGAACCTTGGTGTCGGGGGTCAGACAGGACCTTTGTCTGTAATACTTGAAATGGCGCCTTAATAAATATTCTGAGTGAGAAATGCCTCCCTCTCGACACACGTGTGTGTCTCTGTGCACACACTCACGGGCATCTGCACACGCGCACACACACCCACACCCTTTGTCTGTAATACTTGAAATGGCGCCTTAATAAATATTCTGAGTGAGAAATGCCTCCCTCTCGACACACGTGTGTGTCTCTGTGCACACACTCACGGGCATCTGCACACGCGCACACACACCCACACCCTTTGTCTGTAATACTTGAAATGGCGCCTTAATAAATATTCTGAGTGAGAAATGCCTCCCTCTCGACACACGTGTGTGTCTCTGTGCACACACTCACGGGCATCTGCACACGCGCACACACACCCACACCCTTTGTCTGTAATACTTGAAATGGCGCCTTAATAAATATTCTGAGTGAGAAATGCCTCCCTCTCGACACACGTGTGTGTCTCTGTGCACACACTCACGGGCATCTGCACACGCGCACACACACCCACACCCTTTGTCTGTAATACTTGAAATGGCGCCTTAATAAATATTCTGAGTGAGAAATGCCTCCCTCTCGACACACGTGTGTGTCTCTGTGCACACACTCACGGGCATCTGCACACGCGCACACACACCCACACCCTTTGTCTGTAATACTTGAAATGGCGCCTTAATAAATATTCTGAGTGAGAAATGCCTCCCTCTCGACACACGTGTGTGTCTCTGTGCACACACTCACGGGCATCTGCACACGCGCACACACACCCACACCGTGGTAGCATCCGGTCACCCTGAGTGGCACCACCGCTGCGGACGGTGACCAAGACCCAGCGGGTTTATCTATCCAGGTGGCTCCTTGCGGGGGCTGGTGTGCGACACCCCATCTCCACTCCCTCCTCATGCCCCGACGGCTGTCACTTCTGGTCGTTCCCACGGGGACGGTTTTGCTCCATCAGCGTCTCCGCTTCTGTCTGTGAGTCGAGCTCTGCGGACGGCAGGCTCCCTCACACTCAGCAGACGCACCACCGCACCTGCGCTTCGCGTCCTTCCTGTGTCATCGGACGCGTGAGCCGTCGCCCGCGGCGTCAGGACACAGAAGCTCCGGCCCTCTGCCCGTGGACCTCGCCCTCGTGCGGACTCAGGGCTGCGTGGGGTGGGTCCTGGGCACCGCGTGGGACGGACGGTTCGTGGGCCCCCGAGCCACGGCGGGTGGAGCGTGGCCTGTCTTGTTTCCATCCCGTGGCTGCACAGAAAGTTACAGTCACGATCCTTAGACGTTCGTTTTCTCCTAGAAACATTTAAGAAAAGCTGCCCCCCGCCGTCAGGGGAGAAACTCCTCTTGCAGGATGTGGTGGGGGGACGTCAGGATGCTCGTGGTTACTGTTGGCCACCGAGATGAGATGCGTGTCCAGTGTTTCCTCACCTTCTCTGACCCTGAATCTCCCCCCTGCCCCACCGTGGGAGTGTAATTTGAGAAACAGGG
Organism: Mesoplodon mirus; assembly: GCF_964341445.2. Taxonomy (NCBI): domain Eukaryota; kingdom Metazoa; phylum Chordata; class Mammalia; order Artiodactyla; family Ziphiidae; genus Mesoplodon; species Mesoplodon mirus. The sequence continues at coordinate 30,013,658 of NC_138996.1, forward strand.
TCCCAGCCGCGTGGAGAGCTAGACATCTGGTCGTCTCCGCTTCTTTGCTGTTGTGGTCACTTTCCTTCCCGGCCTCCAGAAGGCGTCGCTCTCCTCCACCCGCCTCGACCTCCCATCTGTGCTCTGCTGTCCTCGGGGTCGCCTCGCCTTGCGGACGTCTCTCCGCAGAGCGCCCCTTCTCCAGGGGATGGAGCACGTGCTCCTGGGCAGGGCCTCGTGGCTCCAGCCTCCCCAGCTTCCAGCGCTTCCCGGTCCCCCAGACGTGTTTCCCTGGTGGTGGTCTCTCCTTCTTCCTCTCTGTCTTCTTCCTCACCCCTTTCTCCCTTCTTCTCCCCCTCCCGTTAGTGTCCTCACATTTGGGGTCTGTGGGTCCATTCACCCCCACGCACACCTTGGGGCTCAGGCTGCCCGTGGATGGCGCCCTCCTGTTGGGGGCCTTACGATGCTCTGGGCTGGGAACACGGGTATAAAGAGATGCAGCTGCAGCCCATGGGGGTGGTGCTCCTGGCAGGGGACACAGTTAGTGCCATGTGGGAGAGGTGATAAAGGTGACCAGGACCTACGTGGCACGAAAAGTCAAGGAGGGTATTTGATTCAAGCTTAATTTGGGAAAATGCTCGAGATTTCAATAGACGGAAAAGAGGAAGGAAGGTTGCCAGGAGGGGGTTGAGAGGCTGCGAGTGTCCGAAAGGCCGTAGGAAGGATGTAAAGGATGCGTTTGGGAAGCAGGTGCAGGCAGGACAGAGGCGCGGGCTTCCCTGTGTCCGAGCGCTCCTCCTGGGCCATCAGGTGGCAGGCGGGCTGGAGGCGGTCAGCCGGGGTCGTGACCCCTTCACTCCCAAATGCGGGTGGCCCCAGGGCTGTGGGGAGGGGAGCCTCTCATCCGCGGGAGTCCCAAGGGGGGGTCCCCGAGCAGGCGGGGAGGCAGTCTGGGAGCCCACGAGGCCCTCAGGAGGGGGCGGGTCCCAGGAGCACCTGGCGGGCGTGGGAACGTCTAGGGTACATGATGGGTAAGGACACAGGACGGAGGGTCCTGTCGCAAAGGGAATTGTGGGACACGTTCTGGAGGGAGGAGCATCCCTCCGGCAGTCGACCCGGGACTGGGGAAGGACAGGAAGCCATCCCAAAGGTCCCGAGACGTGTCTGGGGTGCGGTGGGGAAACTCCTAAGGCTCTCGGCTGACCGCGGGGGAGCTGTCGCGTCACAGCGCCGCAATGTGTGGGTGAAGAGGCCGCCTCGCACCCGATAGGACGGCTGCCATCAGTAAACCAGAAAATAGCAGGTGTGGTGAGGACGTGGAGAAAAGGGACCTCGTGCCCTGTCGGTGGGAGCGTCGGACGGTGCAGCCACCGTGGAAGCCACTGTGGAGGTTCCTCGGAAGATTAGGAACAGAACTGCCATTCGATCGAGGGATGTACTCGCAGTTCCGAGAGCAGGGAGGCCGGTCCCTGTCCCCCGTGTGCTGGCAGCTTCATTCACGGCAGGAGAACGGTGGGGTAATTATGAGGAATTGGCCACGCGATTATGGAGGCTGATAGGTATGTACACATAGATAGGTATGTTTACATACAGACACACACACCTGCACACGTGCACACGCAGTGTTTGTACATCCTGTTATCCAGTTGGTTCTGCTTCCCTGGAAAACAACCAGCGCGGCAGTTTTCTCCATTCTGTAGAAAAACACTCTGGAACAGCCCTGAAGGGTTTCCTGCCTTTTAACCCAGAAAAGGCGGTCGATTAAGTGAACATCTTGGTTACACATGGTCTGTGCACTCAAATTTTCTTATGCTGCAAATAAATTGAATAACATTTAGTTAAATAGATGGGACCGGTATGCACCCTTGTCTACAGTAGAAAAGTAGGAAAGACGATCGTGAAAGGAGACGGGGGCGGAGGCAGCGAGCCTCGGGGGCCTGGGCAGGGTTGCCCGGCAACCGGGACGGGATCCTGTTTGAGCAGAGACTGGTCCTCCAGGTAGGAGGCTGTGGTTTCCTGATGGAGCCCAGCGCCCTGCGGCCTGTGTCTGTGACCTGGGAGCCACATGTCCTGGAGAGTGATGGAGCCCGCCCTGTGACGGGTGCTGGCCCAGCTCTGGGCCCTGGCCATCCCTCAGGGTGTCCCTTCCTTGGGGACGAGGCTGCCCTGCCGGCCTCTTCACCCTCGTCTGAGAGCAGCTGGTGAATCCAGGGAAGGTTCCAGCCTCTTGGGAGGCTCCACGTTCCATGGATCCCACCAAGGCTTTGAAGGTGCATGGGGGCCTCTGTTCTCGCTGAGCAGGTGGAGGCAGGCCGTGCAGACACCATGAGGCCGTGCAGGAGCAGGTGTGGTTAAGGAGGGCCCATTGTGTTGATTTTGAGATCCCCGTTAGACATCCCGGGGGTGGCAGCAAGTAGGCAGCGGGACATGGTCCTGAATCCAGGAGGGAGAAGGCTTACGGCTGAGGTGGAGAATCTGAGTCGTCAGGTGGTTTAGGGCCCAGGGAGGATGACCTGGGCCATGAGCACAGACGGGAAGAGCCAGAGGCTCCAGAGCTGGGAGGCCAGGAGGAAGAGAAGGCCAGCAGAGCGGGGAGGGGACACCCCGGCCTGGGAGGTGACGCAGCTTCAGGGGAGGAGCTGACCTTTAGGTGCTCCCTTGGGTGACCCTGAGCAGAGTGGATTGGGTGGGGTTCTGGGATCGAAATCCCAGGGTTCCTCTCAGAAGCTCATGGGGAGGGGCAGGAAGGAGACAGGTAAGGGGTGACATACTTATTTTATAACACTGAACCTGGAATTCTTTGGATTTTCAAAGAAGTCAACTACCATTAGTTTTACAAGAATCATGGAGCTATTTGAAGCCCCCAAAGCATATTTAAAATGTCGGTGGCCTCCACTTCCTTTGACTTCCGTGGACTGAATTCTCTGGGACCAGATGACCCCACATCAAGCCTCCAGCCTCCCGTTAATGGGAGGCTACAGGACCACAAATTTAAGTATCTGTCCTTTTTCAGTGATCTGTTAAAAAAGTTAGAAATGGTGTGTCTTCTCATCATTTAAATTGTTACGCCTTTTCAGATCTGTTTATACGAATGTAAGTTCTCAATTAGCTCTTAATTAGCTCTTAACCTCCTCAATCAACGGTTCCTGAAATTTAGAAAAAGCTACAGTGAGTGCTGGTATTGTGAAACAGCCAGTCCAAACTCGTTCTGCGCCAACGCCTGCTATTTTTAAGCTCAGATGAATGTTCTGTAAAAAGTTAAATGGTCTCTTTGATAAGAATGGAAATATCTGCAACTTTTCTTGGTCATTTTCCACTTGTAACGGGGAGGATGATTTTGGACAAAATGCATGTGTGTGTGCATGTGTGTGCGCACGCATGTGTGTGCACATGTGCGCCCGCTTGTGTGCGCGTGCATGTGTGTGTGCGTGCACGTGTGTGCACACGCGTGTTTTGGAACTTTCTATCCATGGCTCCCCCTCTGCAGTCAAAGGACGTGATAATAAAGGGCCTCCTGTGCTTGACGTTCAGAAGTCGAGCCTTTGACCCCGTGAGGCTTGAAGTCAGGCCGTCCTGGGGGGCAGAATCTTCCAAACCCTAGAGACCCTGTCGTACACCAGAGTCACCTCCTCAGACCCCAGAGGCTGGTTCTGAGCTCCACTTAGCGGGAGGGGGTCATGTTCGGATTCCCACTGCCAGGAAGAGGGGAGCCTCAGGGTGACCCTGGAATGAGCGGTGCCCGCTCGGGTCACCTCCAACGGAAGGTGCTCAGTGAGGGAGGGAGTGAAGGGCCCCACCCGACCGGGCTCCACACGGGCACGGGGAGATCCCCCCGCGTTCTCCTGCTGTGTGTCCAGGCCCTCCGGGGACTGGGTGAGGCCCCCCACTGGGGAGGGAGACCTGCTTTACTGGGTCCACTGGGTCATGCTGGTCTCACCCAGAAACACCCTTAGACTCGCCTGGGGGGGGACGTTTAATCTGGACGCCCCAGGGTTGGTCAAGTTGTGGGTAAAACTCCCGCCCATGGACCAGGTCTTGAGGGCGTTTCTGAGCGGAGGGAAGCGCACAGGTCGGGGCTGAGCACGGCCTGCCTGCTGTGGGGAGGAGGGCGGGGCTGGCCTCCGAGGCCAAGCTCAGGGCGCCCCCAGAGAGGGCATCCAGGAGAAAAGATGGCATTTCTGGCTAGAGTCCTGATGGCACAGAGGCCTCTGGTGGGGGGAGGGGTCCTGGGTGCCCTGCCCCCTTTCGGACCGTGGTTCCCTGAAGGCTGGGAAGTGCCCCGGCCGTGCACCCAGCTTGTGCGGCTCTCACAGCACGTAAAGATCCACCCAGCAAACCACAGCTCTGCTGGGGGCTGAGTCCGGGGACGCCGCGCTGCCCTGTCTGGAGCTGTGGGCCTGGAGAACCGTCCCCATGTGAAGCGGGGGAAGCTCTGCTCGGACCCCCGGCGTCTTGGCACCCCCCGGCCTCCTCGCGGCTGGTACTTGATGGGGAGGATGCCCAGGCAGGGGCTCCATCCTGGCTCTGATGGGGCCGCGTGGGCCCCCAGCCTCCTGGGTTGTTTCTGCGCAGCTGAGAGCTGCCCCCCCCCGCCCCCGCCATAAAAGCAGACAAACCTCGTGTGGCCTCAGCGAGGCGTTTGCTCTGCAGCCCTGGGCACGGCTCCCTGGGGACCTTCTGCCCGCGTGGTAGGGCCAGGCTGTCGTGGAGCTGGCACGTGTCCGGGCCTCCTGGACCCTCAGCAGACCTTCCCGGAGGGCCGGGGGGTTGGGGCCACATGGGTGTGACGAGGTGGAGGGAAATCTCTGTGCCCCACCCTCAATTTTGCTGTGAACCTAAAACTGCTCATGAAGTGGGAGAGTGGCATGGACGTATATACACCACCAAATGTAAAATAGATGGCTAGAGGGAAGCAGCCGCATAGCACAGGGAGATCAGTGTGTCCACATCAGTGTGTTTCTGTGAGTGACACATAGCACACCGTCTTCCCCATTGCCCCCCGCCCCGCCCCGGACTGGAGGAGAGGTCTCTGTTGTTGCCCTGAAAGTAGCGCTTCTGTCGTTGGAAGGAACATCAGCGCAGGTTTTCATGTTTTCTTAGTACTGTAGCAGTGGAAAGGGGCGATTCATTCCATCTGGTGAGTTGATTTTTAATTTGTGTGTTGATATTTATCTTTTTATTACACAACATGCTATTAAATCATAAACTCTTTACGTGGTGTGTCTGTGAACGTTTGTTTTGCAGAGTGGTTCATAGATAGCATTTCATCCTGAAGGGCTGAGACTTGGTTAGTGAAGTCACCCCAAGTCTTAGGTCTGATTGATTATGAACCACTGTCCTCTCCTTTCCTCCCAGAGAGGCCAGCCAGCCCCACAGAACAAAAGGCCCCGTCTTTCTGCTTGGAGTAGGGGGCATGGGGCAGCAATGTCTGTTCACTTTGTGATGAAATGAGAAATGCCTCAATTTCAGGTAAAATATATGCATTTTCAAAAATACTTTTTTTTAAACATCTTTATTAGAGTATAGTTGCTTTACAATGTGGTGCTAGTTTCTGCTGTATAACAAAGTGAATCAGCTATACATATACATATATCCCCATATCCCCTCCCTCTTGCGTCTCCCTCCCACCCTCCCTATCCCACCCCTCTAGGTGGTCACACAGCACCGAGCTGATCTCCCTGTGCTATGCGGCTGCTTCCCACTAGCTATCTGTTTTCCATTTGGTAGTGTATATATGTCCATGCCACTCTCTCACTTCATGAGCAGTTTTAGACTCACAGCAAAATTGAGGGTGGGGCACAGAGATTTCCCATGTACCCCTCCCCCCACCCCTCCCCCAGCCCACTGTCACCACCCCCACCAGATGGGACATTTGTTACAATCCATGAACCTACAATGAATGATACATCATCATCACCCAGAGTCCTTGGCTTACATCAGGGCTCACTCTTGGCATTGAACATTCTGTGGATTTGACAAATGTATAGTGACTTGTATCCATCATTACAGAGTCATAGAGAGTAGTTTCACTGCCCTAAAAACCCTCCGTGCTCCCTCTTTTCACCACTGATCTTTTCACTCTCTCCACAGTTTTGTCTTTTCCAGGATGTCATAGAGTTGAATCATACAGTCCGTAATCTTTTCAGATTGGCTTCTTTCACTCAGTTGTATGCATTGAAGTTTCCTTCATGTCTTTTCATGGCTTGAAGGCTCAATTCTTTTTAGCTGAATAATATTCCATTGTCTGGAGGGACCACGGTTTATCTATCCATTCACCCACTGAAGGACACCTTGGTTGCTTCCAAGTTTTGGCATTTGTGGATAAAGTGTGTAGGGTTTTGTGTAGACAAAAGTTTTCAGTTCCTTTGGGTAAATACCAAGGAGCTTGACTGCTGGATCATAGGATAAGAATATGTTTACTTTTATGAGAAACCCCCAGACTGTCTTCCAAAAGTGTCTGTGCTGTGTTGCATTCTGATAGGTGTGTAGTGGTGTCTCATTGTTGTTTTGATTTGCATTTCCCTGATGACATACGATGTGGAGCATCTTTTCTTGCTTACTTGCAAGAATGTCTTCTTTGCTGAGCTGTCTGTTAAAGTCTTTGGACCATGTTTTAATCGGGTTGTTTGTTTTCTTGTTATTGAGTTTGGAGAGCTCTTCGTATATTTTGGATAACAGGTTTTATCACATGTGTCTTTTCTCCCAGCCTGTGGCTTGTCTGCTTATTCTCTTGACAGCATCTTTCAGAAGGTTTTAATTTTAATGAAGTCCAGCTTATCAATTATTTCTTTCATAGATCATGCCTCTGGTGTTGTATCTAAAAAGGCATCACCATACACCCAAGGTCATCTGGATTTTCTCCATGTTATCTTCTGTGAGTTTTATAGTTTTGCCTTTTACGTTTAAGCTGTGATCTACTTTGAGTTCATTTACGTGAAGGGTGTAAGGTCTGTGTCTAGATTATTATTATTTTTCTGCACATGATGTCCAGTTGTTCCAACACCGTTTGTTGAAGAGACTGTCATTGCTCCATTGTGTTGCCTTTGCTCCTTTGTCAAAGATCAGTCGACTGTGTTTGTGGGGGTCTCTTCTGTTCTACAGATCTATTTGTCTCTTCTCTCACCAGCACCACACTGTTTTCATTACTGTTGCTTAAATGTAAGCATTTGCCTCATTTTTAATTCCTTATTCCATATCCCTTTATAAACATAAAGTGACTCTGGGTCAGGGCTGGGTTTGCTCAGATTTTGTTCTAGCTTTTAACTGTGTGTTTGCTTTTATCTGGATTTACTGGATGTGTGTGTTGAGTAAGTAGGTGAAGCCTGAGTTTCTAGATGTATCTAAATTGTAATGAGATAGATGTAAAAATGTCTAGTAGAAGTACTTGAATTCAAATAGGTGTCTTGGTTGTTTTAAATTTTCTCTTGTTAAGGACAATTTTTTTTTTTTTTTTTTTTTTTGCGGTACACGGGCCTCTCACTGCTGTGGCCTCTCCCGTTGCGGAGCACAGGCTCCGGACGCGCAGGCTCAGCGGCCATGGCTCACGGGCCCAGCCGCTCCGCGGCACGTGGGATCCTCCCGAACCGGGGCACGAACCCGTGTCCCCTGCATCGGCAGGTGGACTCTCAACCACTGCGCCACCAGGGAAGCCCTTAAGGACATTTTAGTTCTGCTTTCCTGTAGTTGCAAAAATCATTGTGCAGACTTGCCATGCACTACTTTATGTGAGTTAATTGTAAGTTCATTTAATTTACACATGTACATACTATAAAAAGAGAAGTCGTTTTAAGAGGCTTATGATAGAGAGTGGAGTCGGCTGCTTCATACCTCCTTCATACCTCGCCCTGGACCCAGGGACGCCGTCCCCGTTCTTTCACCGTTTCCCCCTCCCCTGACTTCCCTCTGCGGCCGGGGGAGGCTGGGGCTCCCCATCCCCAAATGCCCAGTGTGGTTACATCCTGACTTTGGGATAAATTAATAGTTAGTACTTATATCACATTAAATTGATAGGATTGTGCCTTTTTGGTAACATTTTTCATTCACCGTTAATTGCCTTTCTTAAAAGGCCTGGCTTTCTCTTTAACGTCTCCGTCGCATTTTCACCTCTTTTTTGCGTGTTCAGCCTCAGCCTGCTGTCTATCTGGGCAACGTCCCCCCACCCCACGTGCTGGCCCACCGCCCAGGCGCCACGTTGGGACCCCTGCCTCTCCGTGACACCCCCGCCTCTGGACCCCTCGGGTCCTTGTGGCGGCCACAGAGAACGTCCTCTGGCAGCTGCCTCTTGGGGGTTCGGTGGGTCATTTAGGAAGATCTGGTTCTCCTCCTTGGCCCTTTGTCTCTCTTTCATCCATGGCTGATGTTGGGGGCAGTTTCCCCTAGAATTTCCAAGGCCCTGTTCCCGCATTTCCTGGCATCCAGTGTCTTGCACTTGGGTGCGTTTGGAACCCTCCTTTTGTGCTGAAGTTTCCCTGTAGTGTGTGTGAGGCTGGCCCTTCTGTGTTGGGCGCTTTGGGGTCCTGTCGAATTTGAAATTGTCCCTTAGACACGGGGCCTGCTGTGGCTTGTCGGGCACTGTGTTTCCTTCTGTTTCGTGGACCTTTCATTCTGGATGCGCCATTGGTCAGATACTCCAGGGATGGCCAAATACTTTTCTGTTTCTTTGTTTCTCCTAACTTTGTATTTTTTTAAAAAATCTACCTTCTGGGTTATTTCCTTGAATTTTTTTCAACTCTTTATTTTTTTGTAAAAAATTTGGTTCTCCTGTTTTTAACTTCCAAAAGCTCCTTCTTGTTCTGTGCATTTTCCTTTCATAAACTTAACATCTTTTTCTTGAGTCACGGACGAATGATCTTCTCTCGGTTTCTGAAATATTAATTATCATTATTTGAAAATGTTCTCTTTTCCCCTGTAATGTTTCTCTTTTCTCTCATTCCAGTTTTCTGTCTGTTTGAGTGTCTCTCAAAGTGGGAGTTTTCTTTAAATGTGTGATAATCCTCAGCTGTAAGTCCTAATTAAGTGAAAGATTAAAATTTATGGAAAATGTTTTGGTGGATGAATGGGGCTTGTTGGCTGGTGGAATTGACCACACAGAGACCTGATGGGAAGCCAGAGTTTCCGTTTGGAGGCCCACGTCATAGGGAGTATTTTTCTGTTTTTCAGAGGAGAACGGAAGGGTGAGGGTAGGTGGGGGGAAGCCCAGCCCCTCTCATTCCGGAGGAAGGTGGGACGAGGGTTCAGGGGAGCCAGCCAGCCAGCCACTTAGCTCTCCTGTCTTCACCCAGGGCTCCGCTGGAGCCTGCGCTGTTTTCCTCTAGTTCAGCGCGTTCTCTGGTGGCTGGAGAGGGGCTGGGCTGCCTGTGTGGGCACCTGGAGGGGCCGCACTGGGTGAAGGTTTCCAGTGGCCTCGCTGCTGCCCTTGGGGCCCCTGCAGGCACCGCTCCGGAGGCGGCCGGGTCCCTGACTGCCAGCTCTTCAGAGAGAGCCCTGCATCTCACAGAGACACGCTGCAGTCTCTTTCTTCTGTGCTCGCCCATCCTGTTCTTTCTGTGCCTGTGGATTTTTACTGTAGTCGCTCTAACCCACTTAAACCTTGACCACGTGCACCGGCGGGGCGGTTTCATTAGACACGTGGCTGTGTTGCTTGGGCGCAGCCTGGGCACTGGTGGTTCTTCAGGCTGAGCAGGTGAGCAGCGCTGGGAACTCGTTAGACGTGCGGTGTCTCTGTATGTGTGTGTGTGTGCGCGCACACACGCGTGTGTTTAAAGGCGCAGCAGAAATTCACGGAGAATTTGGAGCAGAAACCTTGTTATCAAGTGTCCTGAGGTATAACTGATATACAAAGCCTGCGCACATTCAGTGCAGTTTGTTGCGTCTGGACACTTGTACACACCTGTGAGCCCATCAGCACCGTCAAGGTCGTGGACACCCGCGTCTCCAGGAGGTTCCTCACGCCCGTTTTTGTGGGGAGAGCACTTCGCGGGGCGTGGACAGTGCCGCTGAGGGGGCGCCCCCTGCAGCGGGTCTCGGGGACACCACCCCACCACGGGGAACCTGGAGGAAAGCCCAGGTGCTGAGAGGAATGCGACTTCCGGGGCTCCGGCCCCTAGTCCCCCACGGGATCCCTGCAGTCTGCATACAGCCCCCGGCGATACCCACGCAGGCGGTTGCTGCCCCTTGGCTGGTGTGACTTTACCGGTTTTGGTCCTTGTAATTCCCGTCCAGGCCTGCCGGGTGACGGCGCAGGGTTTGAACGCCTGCCCGGAGCAGTCCTGACCCGCACCCCAGCTCCAGCCCTCCTGCTGCAGCCTTGCCCGCGCCCATGCTCACGAGCAGTGTTGCGTGCGGTGACTGCCCCGACATCCGGGGCAGTGACATCGCCTGCCCTTGAGCACGTCTGGCCCATCCACTCTGGCCGGTGTCCTCCTCACGTGCACTCGGTCCACCCTGCCGGCTGCCTGGGAGGTGAGAGCAGAGACACGGGGACCACGTGTGTGCTGCGCCCTCTGTCTGGGCAGCGGCTTCGGGGCCTCCACCCTTCAAAGCCAGCGGCACCGAGCATCCTTGGCCTGTGGGGAGCTGAGCAGGGGGCGCCAGGGGTCGCAGACAGGACTCGCCCGGCCTTCCCGGGGAGACGCCAGCAGGCACCGGACCTCCGCGTCCCTGCTACCGCCACCTGCGAGCAGCGTCCCCACACCCTCGTGGGACTGGCCGTCCTGGCGGCACGACGTGGCGGGGGCGGCTGGTAGGAGGTGACGTGGCCTCTTCTGGGGACTAAGCTAAGGTGGCTTCGCCAACGTGCCATTGGCCAGAACGGTTAACTGAACGTGTAGTAACGTCCTGACACTGAATTGCCATCTGCATCTCAGAGTGGAACAGTGTTATTTCCTGTTTAAACAGCATAGCTCTTTACTTGTCCATGAACCTCGGGGACCGAGGGCGTCCAGTCAAAAGTGGCTTATTGACTGGAGCCCACCTGGCTTCCTCACGAGGCCAACGAAAGTGATGACACAGGAAAGGGCCCAGAGAGCAGAGGGTGGTCAGGGAGCAAGAGCAACACTCAAAAAAAACTTCATATTTGGAAATAATTTCAAAGGTAAGAGTTAGGAAAAGAAAACCAGGACCCAGAGTCAGAGGGTGCTGTGTGGACGGAGGATGCCGTGTAGACAGAGGGTGCTGTGTAGCCGGCAGCTGAGGCTCCTGCTGTACAGGGGTCTTTCCCTTGGCCCCGCCCACTTCCTCTCGCAGAGATGCTCATTTTGGTCACGTCTCTCTCGGGTGTAATTACTACTCTTTCGCATCCCTTGGGGCTCTGCGGGGATTCTTTAAAACCACTCAGATCTCCTCATCAAAATCCCCCCAGCCTTAGCACCCATTGACCGTTCTTGTCTGATCCCACGTTTACGACAATGATTAGCCCATAGTCTTAAATATGGATAGGTAAGCCAAGGAGCGTCCCTCTGGAAAGTGCTGGAGAAGGTCAGTGAGTGGGTGTGTTGGCTTTGGAATCAGAAGGGATGCAGATTTACAAGGAGCCCAGGATGTGAAGTGTGTGTGTGTGTGTGTGTGTGTGTGTGTGTGTGTCTGTGTTTGCACAGTTGGACATCGAGGGCCGGGAGAGATGAGTGTCAAACATGGTCCCGGGGTTTCTTGTCTCGACGTAGAGGCATCGTGAGGGCGTGGAAGGGAAGGGAATCATTTTTCTGGAGAAGAACTTCTGCATTCATTGATCATGTTTACTAGAGCCTGTTGTATACTCAGCAGACCCTGAGCTGGTTGAGGGCAGCATTGAGACTGCAGCGTCTTTGCAACACCCGCTTCTCCCCTCCACTGCCTGATTCATTTGCTCCAGAGGGGGGTAACGCATGCTTCTTGGCTGAGAATGTTGGGGTTTGTAATCAGGGAGGGCTGGGGAATGGTTGCACCCTCATCGGTAGAGGATTTAAGACGGAAGTTCAGCTTTTACCCTAATTGAGTTGAGAGAACATAATCATAAACTTCCCACAGAGATCTCTTCAGTCACAAATTCTTTTTAAGTCTGCGCTTTGCAGTTGCGTTACAGTGCTGAAGTTTCTTGGGAAAGCCATTTTTCATTATTTTCACCTTCCTTTTGCTTATCAAATAAGATATTTCCTTCACATTTAACTACCAAACTGTGTGTGTAAACACAGGCTTTTCTTTCACATTTTCTTTGTGACTCATCCTTGATAAAAGCGTCTTGGCTTAGATCCTAGAAGATGGACCCAAGGAACTGCCCCATCAAGCCTCCATTTTCAGGCTCTAATTGCATCTCATATTTTAAAAGCCATCACAGAATTGGTGGGCCCATTTGCCTTATTGTAGGCATCCCCTGAGTGCATCTTTCAAGGTACTTTGAGGACCCATTAGAGACATACATTAAACAGAACTCCATTACCGTCCTAGGAGCAGCATATATAATCAGCACACTTACCTATTCTGATTAACCTCTTTGATGAAAAATGTATGTATCAGAATTTTTCAGCACTGTTTAATTTGTTAGATCGTTCTGGGCGTGTTGACTGTGCAACATTGAATGGCCTTATTAGAAAAACACTTGCAACGGTTAATGAGATGCCTTTCTCTACCTGAATGATAACCACATGTCTTGTATTTATTTGTTTTGAAACAGGTTTTGCCCGGCATTCTGCAGAAGCATTGCTGTATCTTACCAGACAGGAACACAGGTAAATGCATTTTGTTCTTCTGATTTGAGATTCTTGGTGTTATATCCGTGGAAAATTGAGAAATATGATTGCATAATTTAGATATCTTGGTTTTCTAAGGTGGTTGTTTTATATATTGAATGAAACAAGCAAAAAAAAAATGAGATTCAGTTCTACAGTGAGTTGTGACCGGAGCTGAGACACCTGTTTTTATGTGAAGAAGGAAATAGATTCAGATGATTGTTGCATTGGGTTTTGAAGGGAAACCGGTCATCTTATAAAGCTGAATATATTAATTTCAAAGTTGTTTCCTTTGTGGATGATATTTATTAAGGCAAACCACATTGTTGGCTAGCATGGAATGGATTTGGAGCCTGTTTGCCATCAAGGCTTTCCTTGCAATCAGGGTAGGAACTGGCCAGGTGTTATGTTCTTCAAACCTTGAGGAACTCAATGAATAAAACAATAGGATGGATGTCTTGAAGTGGGAGATTCTATGACCCTGTGATTTCTCATTGTCAGGCAGATGTATGTGGTTAGAGGTTGTAAGTAAGGTGGTTTGCATTACTTTTAAGGAAACACGATGGAGGGAAAAAAGTCTGAAAAAAAATCCTTTGGAACTTTGCTGTTTTCAAGTTAAACAAAGAGAATGATTTATGTGAAGCGTGTTATCCTGTGGATCTGGGTCTCACTCGCTCTAACTTAAAGTGTTTTATTCAGAGACTCAAGTCCTGAGGAAAAGATCGAGATGCTGTTTCTTTTTTTGCACAGGGTTTTTATCAGAGTTTATTCATTTCTAGAATCAGTTGTGTCCTGCCCAATATGTGTGTCTGTGTCCCGGGATACTTTTGCTGGATATGAAACAGAGGCTTCTGACATTTCCTTATGTGTTTTCTAGCTAAACAAAATGAATCATAATGGACTCTTCTGTGATAATTAGAAGAATGTACTCTGTTGGGAATTTCTCTCCTTTTGTCATAAACAGCATCTTGACCTGCTGGTATGTTTACCGGGGTCCCCTTCGTAACTGACAAGGCACTGTTTTATACCATGCAGTCCAATGTAAAACATCGAGTATTTTGGAAAAATAAGATCTTAGTTTTTTTTTTTAACTTATGATTATGGATAGATTATATTACCGACTCTATTATTTTTCAAAAAAGTTCATAGACCTGTCTCTGTTTTGGTTTGCCCAATCGGTTATGTCTCAGCTGCAAACTTGAGCAAATTTACTGCTTATAGGGAAGTTTGTTTAGAACATAGTTAGATATTTTTTTGAGCCTCTTTCTATTTTCTGAAAGTCTTGGTTAGTAATGAAAATATGAACAAGTCACATGTGAAGAAACAAAGATTTTGCAAACTGTGTCTGTCAACAACTGTGAGTATAACACAATTTAAAGTTGGAATGAATTTTCCAGATACGTTTCTCTCTTCCAGGTGAGTCATTACTGATTCTGAGGAGCATCAAAAATAATGATAAAATTAATTAAAAGTTAAGTACTGTTCTGTGGGGATCTAAGTGGATTTTAAACATTGAAATGAGTTTTTTCTGTTTTTAGACAGTTATATAAGACGTTTCAAGTTCATATAGCAAATATTTCCAAATTGAGACGCTTTATTTGCTTTTCTTAACAATGCAGATAACCAACCTCTAGAACCAAGAAAGCTGCCTTCTATTATGACTTGAATATTGATGCCATCTGCTAGGCAGTTTCCTTAAAAACATTTTTATATAATAGAGTGTTTTGCTTTGAAGTCACTGCCGAGGACTTGAGGCTGTGACATTAGGTGTGGAAATGGGAAAGAATCGTATTAAATGGGGAGAAAGAGGAATTGGCTGAAATTACAGCTTTTAGAGGTGAAAGGTGTGAGAATTTTAGTTTTTCCCACATAATTTGATCTAATATGTCTGAAGCTGCTTAATTATTTAGGAAATGTTTGGAAATTTCTTCAGACTCAGACACAGTGGTATTGCTTTTGCATTTTAATGACAAATAGGGTCCTTAGGAACTTGAATGTGATTTGGTTTTACCTTAGTGGCTTTATAGAAGACTTTTCAAATTTTTGATTAAGAAGATCAACTTTGGACTGTGTAGAGGGTTTCATTTTAGGATGATACAAAACATTCTGCAGGTGGGCGGTGGCAATGGTTACACTACAGTGTGAATGTACTTAACGCCACTGAACTAAACACTCAAAAATGGTTGAGATGGTAAATTGTACGTTACGTGTAGTTGACCACGATTTCAAAAAAAGATCGACTTTGGGATGAATCATGGCTTTTCGTTTTGTTTGATTTTTAGTTATTTAAAACGTACTGTATGCTCCAGTGACTTACGTAGGTTGTAGCTGAACGTCTGGAAGAAGACCCACCTGTTTTCTGGTGTCTCATTGCTGATACGCTCAGCGGGGCTGCGGGGAAGTGTAATGAGGTCGCCCTGCTCTGGGGTCAGCTTGGCTGCTGTGGGACACAGAATTCATCCTTTCTCCTGCTATGTCGATACCTGTGATCATTTTGGTTTATGATGTGAAGAACCAGACTGACTTCTGTTGAGCACCTCTGTAGATGACCTTATTTTTCATGTTTTTCTTGGGAACACTGGGAGTTGGGTGCATAAAGCATGTCTGTTGTGAAGGAGGAAACTTCTACGCAAACACACACACATACACACACACCCATGTACGTACCAGCCCCACCACAGACACACACACACACACACCTGCCCCATCACACACACACACACACACCTGCCCCACCACTTACACACACACACACCTGCCCCATCACACACACACGCCCCATCACCACATACACACACACACACCTGCTACATCAGACACATACACACACACCTGCCCCATCACACACACACACACACCTGCCCCATCACACACACACACTCCATCACCACACACACACACACACACACCCGCTCCACCACTTACACACACACACACACCTGCCCCATCACACACACATGCCCCATCACCACATACACACACACACCTGCCCCATCACACACACACACACACTCCATCACCACACACACACACACACCCGCCCCACCACTTACACACACACCTGCCCCATCACACACACACACATACTCCATCACCACACACACACACACACACACCCGCCCCACCACTTACACACACACACACCTGCCCCATCAGACACACATGCACACACCTGCCCCATCACACACACACGCCCCATCACCACATACACACACACATACACACACACCTGCTCCATCAGACACACACACACACACCTGCCCCATCACACACACACGTCCCATCACCATATACACACACACATACACACACACCTGCTCCATCAGACACACACACACACACCTGCCCCATCACACACACACGCCCCATCACCACATACACACACACATACACACACACCTGCTCCATCAGACACACACACACCCGCCCCACCACTTACACACACACACACACACACACACACACCCCACCACTTACACACACACACCTGCCCCATCACACACACACGCCCCATCACCCCCCCACACACACACACACACCCGCCCCACCATTTACACACACACACAACTGCCCCATCACACACACACGCCCCATCACCACATACACACACACCTGCTCCATCAGACACACACACACACACCTGCCCCATCACACACACACGCCCCATCACCACATACACACACACATACACACACACCTGCTCCATCAGACACACACACACCCGCCCCACCACTTACACACACACACACACACACACACCCGCCCCACCACTTACACACACACACCTGCCCCATCACACACACACGCCCCATCACCACACACACACACACACACCCGCCCCACCATTTACACACACACACAACTGCCCCATCACACACACACGCCCCATCACCACATACACACACACCTGCTCCATCAGACACACATGCACACACCCGCCCCACCACATACACACACACACACCCGCTCCATCAGACACACACGCACACACCTGCCCCATCACACACACACACATACTCCATCACCACACACACACACACCCACCCCACCACTTACACACACACACACCTGCCCCATCAGACACACACGCACACACCTGCCCCATCACACACACACACACACTCCATCACCACACACACACACACACCCGCCCCACCACTTACACACACACACCTGCCCCATCACACACACACGCCCCATCACCACATACACACACACACACACCTGCTCCATCAGACACACACGCACAACCTGCCCCATCACACACGCACACGCACGTGCACGGACCAGGCTCTGAGCTTTTCTTCTCGTTCACGTCCGCCTTGACCCCTTCCCTTGTTCCAGTGGCTCAGCCGGCCTCTTCCCTGCTTTTGCTCCCGGCTCCTCAGACGTGGCAGTTGGTTTTTTTGGTCTTTTTGTATCTCGTCCAGAATTTGCCCCAGCTGCACAAGCATGCAGTTATTTTCAGTGCTGTACAGTTCCTTTGTATCTGTTGCTTGAGGAGATGGGTGTCCAGGTGCAGGCCCTGCAGCACAGGGGCCCAGCCTGTCTCAGTATGACCTTTGTCAGAACGGCTGCTGAGAGGCTGTCCCTGGGTCCTGACCTCCTTCACCCCCTGTCTGGGGGGAGCTGCCTCCGAAGGGCCAGGAGCCGGGGTGGCCCCTCGCTGCAGCGGGAGGCTGGCAGGCTGGTTCATCTTCCCTCTGCTGCTCCATGTCTCACGAGTTCGTACACGACTTACGTGTAATGACCGTCACGTGACGCGTCTGCTGTACCTCCCGTAGGAGAGAAGGCGGACTGTGAGCATGTTTCCCAGACGGTGTGCCTTCGACCAGTGGAGGGGCTGGGGCTCCTTAGTCCTTGATGGTCTGGATTCCATATCGGTTTGTCAGGGCCATTCCCTCGGAATCTCCATGCCATTTGGGAAAATCAAGCCTAGGCAGGAGTGAGCTTAGTAAATTCTGTTTTCTGTGGTCGACACAGGGGGCTGGGGTGCTACCCCTGAGCTTAGTGGTCTCATAGCACCTACTCCCCCGTCGATCAGGACACAGCCTACTCGGCTGGTACCAATAACTGGAAGTTACGAGAATGACTGTTTTTCAGTAAAGCAGCAGCGGTACTTACTTGTGCAGACTTTCATAATAACAACTAAATAACGAAGCATCAAGCGGATTAAGCACGTGTCAGTATTTGACTTTTGAGATACATTCTATCTCCACAGGGAAAGCAGAATGATTGTGAAATAAGCTGTATATAAAAACTGGGGGGAAAGATTTTAAGTACTTTCCATATATTCTATGTCACTGATCTTGGCGTGTTTGCCAGCCTGTGGCCTGGTGTCCATGAAGACTCACTGTTACTGACCTTGGGGTCCTCTCAGTGATGTGCTGGCTGGCACTTAACCTCCAGCCTCCGGCACCTGGTGTGAGGGCGGCGGGAAGCCACGTGGGGTGTTGGCCTGTGTCTGGGGTGTACACGCCTCGCTGTGGTTACTGGACTTGGGTTCGGGAGGGGTCCTCACTGTCCCCAGGCTCCCGTAGCAGACAGAATGCCAGTGGTTTGAACCTGGTGCCGGTGGTCAGAGCTAGCAAGCCTGGCTCTTACCTTCACTTCTGTGTCCAACTCCTGAGGGGTTAATTTAGGGGCCGTGGTCAGCCTGTGCTCTCCCCGTGGGGGCAGGTTGTCCCGTTGTGTGTTGGCAAAATAAAATCTGGGATTAAAATTGAACGTTTGCAATGCGGCGCTTAGTTTTAAAAAGCTACATAGTAAGTACTCTTGCATTTTGTATTTGGGCGCTGAGTGTGTGTGCTCCATCACGCGAGGGTTCAGACGCCTTTGGGGCACTGGACCCAATTACACAGTATTGAACCGTGAGCAGGGCTGTTGCCATGTGGACAGCCATGGGAAGCTTACATATTGAGGTCAAAGGCAGAGGGGACATAACTGTTGAAATAGTGGGAACGGCCGCTCTGAGGAGTCCTAAATCCCCTAAGTTTCTTTTGTGCCGAAGGTTATAAAAAGCCTTTAATTTCATATGGACAAGTGAAGGAAAATCAATGAGTATGTTTGCTCCCTTTGCTGCAGACCTGTCTGAAGGAGAAATTGTGCCCAATGACGGGTCCGGTAAGAGTTTGGCAGTGAGTGTATCTGGGGAAATAAAACCCTGTTTCATTAATTTCACGCCTAACTTATATGTGATTCTTAGATCTGTGGAGACAGTGATGTGACCTGTGTTCAATTTAAGTTCTAACATGAATGGTGGACATTACACCTTGTGTTTTTGCGGTGTTTCTGGTTTATAAGGCTCTTTTATATTCTGGCTAGTCCTACTGTTTTCTTGTGAGATAGGAAATACTGCCCCCGTTTTGCAGATCAGTAATTAGACCCAAAGCTGTGTGTGAATTTCACTGTCACGGCTGGCTGTTGAGTATTTTGCTGAGACCCAAATGCAGATTTTCACTCTGAGTTAGTATATGATTCCATCATGACCCTTAATAAGTCCTTAACCTTCCAGGTGTGGGTTTCCTATGAAATATGGTGAAAGAACAAAATGGTGTGGACTGGGAATCCCGATGCAGGGGCCCAGGGGGAGGAACTGCCAGCAGGGCCTCTGGAGCTTCAGGATGCGAGATCGGGGAGTATACCAGGTGGGTCTTTTGCTGAAAAGATGTTCAGTCAAGTGGAACATTTTCACACCTGGGATGCCTCCCCTTTTCCGAACACCAGGTGAATGGCATTATAACTTACTAGGTTAAACATAAGATGTCTTGTCTTTGGAAAGTCAAATCCTTCAAGTAAGTTTCTTTTACCCAGAGACTGAAATTATTTATAATGCCTTTTTTCTTTCCAAAAAGAATGGTGGTTGTGCAAATAGGATGCCAGATGATATGATTCATAAACTAAGAATAACTAAGGCAGTGCCGAGCTGAGCTGGATGAGGAAAATGAGTGTCTCAGCCATGACGACGGTTTTCCTTCCAGCCTGTATCTTGATGATCTCGCCATGTTGGGGTGAGAACGTGCTTCCCCTTGCTTCACCCCCTTGCTGTCCACCGACTGGAGAGGGATAAAATCCTCATATGCTTAAAGGGCTTTATTTCATGCACTGAACATGGCTTTATTAGAAAACTGGACATGCTAGTAAATTACTGCCAGAACGAAAGGCTGTGGATCCATAGTTTTAAGGCCAGAAATGTTCTCTTCCACGCAGCTTATTCTTAACCCTGGGGGGCTGCTCAAAGCCTGGCTGGCGTCTTTGTGCCATGTGGGAGGGTCAACCCTTTGGGAGGTGAGGACCCTGAGCTAGGCTGGCTTTCAGCCCCAGCTCACCTGGAGCAGGTGCTTTTGTGCAGAAATTGGATCCTCCTCACCCTTGAGCAAGTGATGTACTTACTCACTCAGGTTAACGGCTACAGCCGGGTTAACGTGCAGACAGGAAGTTCTGTGGCTCAAGGCTGAACATTCTATGGCTGCTTCTTCGCTGAGACGTTTCCTGAGTGAACCTGGCGTTTGACACCAGATATAACGATGCCCCGGCTCGTGGGGCAGACCTGTGGGGCTGTGAGCTCTTTACCCCTTAGATGCCAGGCGGACCTGAAACCGCTTCTTCAGGCAGACCTTCAGCTTTGTCTGCAGGTGCCCCCGGGGCTCACATCGCCTGTAGGGACAGGATCGTGCCGTTGGCCGTCCTCTGCACCAGAAGGGCACCCGGTCTCCGGGATGTGCCCCTTCCTGGAGAAGGTGAACGATGGACAGGTGTGAGATGTGTGACACGTGTGGAGTCACCAGCTTTTCCACTGCTTGTCCTACTTGCGAGGAAGAATGAAACACTTAGCCACACCCTTTCGAGATTGAAGGGCTGTAAATAAGAAAGTTTTTTATGTCATCAGCTTGGTCCGTTTCCCCACTAAGAATACTTGCTGAGGTTTGGACATGAACATTGTCTCCAAAGAGACTCCTGCGGATGAGGGGTCGTGTGAGTCGAGGGACAGGAGCACAGGAGGGGTGCATCTGGTTTTCCTGAGGGGCCCTGGGCTCCGCTCCCTGAAGGAGCTTCAGCAGCCCCGCCGAGTCCATTCTGGAGCTTAGACAGCAGGCGCCTGTTTCTCCTGTCTGGAGGCTGTAGTCCAAGATCGAGGTCCCTGTGAGGCCTCTTCCTGGCGTGTCGAGGCATCTCCTCGCTGCGTCCTCATGTGGAGGGGGGAGCGGGTGTCTCTCTGGGGTCTCTTCTCACAAGGGGACTAATCCCACCGCGAAGGCCCCCGCTCACGACCTCATCACCTCCCGGAGACCCCCTCCTGACACCTTCAGGTCGGGGGCCAGGGCTCAACCTGTGGATTTGGGGCCCACAGCAGCCCTGGCCCGTCGACTGCATGCTTACAGTGAGCAGATACACTCTTCTTCTTGGACACTGTGAATTCTGTGTAAACCGCCACAAGGTTGGTTGGGCCATTGCTTTCAGACGTCTTCCCAATTGGGAGGAATCCAGTTACAGGCAGAAGAGCTTGCTTACGGTGAGAGGTGGGTTGAAAACATCCAGAATTCTTGACAGGTCCCCAGTCAGGAGGCAGGGTGTAGTTCCCGACCCGTGAATCTGGGCTGGCCTCAGCCTCGGGCTTGATTTGACCAGAGAATTAGGAGGCAATGATTCTGTCTAATTCTGAGCAAGGCCTGCAGGTGTGGCCAGTGGGAGGCCGGGGATAGCCGTCTAGGGGGTGGACATCCACAGGGAGGGAGAGGCCCAGGACGCAGGCGTGAGTGCAGCCACCTTGTGCCTCCGAGCCATTCCTGCCATCTGTCCTACGCTGGACGCCCGGCCGAGCCCAGCCCGGACCGCGGACCCACAGAGGGACAAGCACCCAGGTCGTTACTCTAGATACTGAATCCGGGTCCGGTTCGTTAGCGTAAGTAGGTGAGTTAACGCGAGGGTATCCGTTGCAGCGGCTGCAGCCGAGGGTGAGCAGAGAGGAGCCTCCCCACTGCTGGCATCCACCCCCGGGACCTGAGCTTCCGAGCCGCATCCCCTGTAGGGAGAACCTGCTTCCCCAGGAGACCTCTCCCAACCTCGATTCTTCTTGTCTGTGATCATCCCAGGACGGCACCTACGAGGTTCTTTTGTGAAGTAAAGTTGGTCCATGTGGATAAAGTTACCAAGTTAATTGACACCGTGACCGTGTCCTGACTTTTGGGGACAAATTCTCGGATCAGTTTTGTATATGAAGCCACGGAGAAGATGCGCTGCTACAGATGAGATTTTGGAATCATGGGTTTAAATCTCAGTGAACTCGTTCAACCTCCTGAGCCTTTCCAAACCTTGAACCTCAGTCTCCGCTGAATTTCTGCAAGTATTTTGTTTGCATATGTGCTTATGGGATGTGCAAAAATGTCAGGCTTCAGGCTCCTGGTTTAAAATGTTGGTTGCGGCCAGTCAAGGTCCCTTAAAATTCTGAGTGTTGGTAATTTCTTGTCAGCCTTTAGTAGAAATTAGGGTGCACAGAGTCGTCTGAAGCCTCTGCTGAGAGATGGGCTTCCATAGAGTCCACGTTTAGTCCCTGACCTTCTCTGATCAAGTGGCTTGGGCGGCATGTGATTCCTTGTAAAAGACAGTGAGATGACATACCCCAGAGGTGTCAGTGTCTGTGACAATGGTCTGTGGTGACACCTCCCATAAAGTGGCCATTGCTGTTGACCTGTCTGTAGTTACATTAGCTCACAGCTGCTGGTTTAAGTTCTTAACTAAAGAAACATTGTTACATCCTTTATTTTTTTTTCCTTCCTGCATTTTAGACATATAGGTGTTTGAGTTAAGACAAACTAGTTTGAATTGAAGATAAACTGATATATATTTTATGAGTTATTGAAAATATCAAAGCATATTATTTTTAAAAACACCTTTAAAACCATCTGTACACTAAGCCTTAGAAGCTCTATTTTTTTTTTTTTTTTTTTTTTTTTTTGCGGTACGCGGGCCTCTCACCATTGTGGCCTCTCCCGCTGTGGAGCACAGGGTCCGGACGCGCAGGCTCAGCAGCCATGGCTCACGGGCCCAGCTGCTCCGCGGCACGTGGGATCCTCCCAGACCGGGGCACGAACCCGTTTCCCCTGCATCGGCAGGCGGACTCTCAACTACTGCACCACCAGGGAAGCCCAGAAGCTGTATTTTGAAAGGAGCTCTCTATAGTGTATACAGAGATCAAAATACAATATTGTACCCGTGAAACATACACCATGTTATAAGCCAATGTCACCTCAATAAAAAAAGTAATTAATGTTTAAAAACCTTGATATGGAAAACGCACTATAATTTGATATTGAGTTGACAGGATTTGACGTCGTCATTGAAATTGGCTCAAGCTGTGACCCAGGATCTTCCCAAAATCCTCCCTGAGAAGCCTGGTGGGCTGGGCGCCAGGCTGCAGAGCCAGGCCTGCATGTGAGGATGTGTGCGCTTTGCAGCGTATTTCGGAGTCTTCCTTCTTTCCCTAAAGGATGAGGTGCTGGCCGGCGGGGGCAGGGGGCTCTGCGTCGTCAGCATGGTCACCGTCCTGCCGCAGTCCTGCTGCCTGGCCAGTGGTCCATCCTGCCAGGACGCACCTCACCTCATCCTCCTGGACACGCTCGCCTCTCTGCACTGCGGCTTCTGCCCGGACACAGGTTTAATTTAGCTATTGCTTTTTATTTCACTGCACTCCTTCTTTGACTCGCCATGTTCATCTCTTTCTATCCTGTTTCGTCTCAGTCTAGTCTCTCTTTTTGTTCTTGTTCCTGGCGATCATCCTTTCCTACCTTTTTTTTTTCTTTCAAAAATAAGCCGTTCTCAACGTTTCTTTCCCGTTTCTGTAGCCCACTTTCCAAGTTCAGGACCTAAGCGCTGGTCAGACCCCGTCGCGCTGCAGTGTTCCCATGCGTGTGCGCGTGTGCGGCATTTCCTGCTGTGTGTGTACTGGGAGAGGCCCGGGGCTGCTGCAGTGGCCTCTCTGTGTCCCCTCGTGGGGGCTCTGTCCTTCGGGGGACCTCCTCCTGCCCTGCCTGTGAGGATGCCAGGTGATCCGGGCTGCAGCCCTGTCCAGGGGAATCCGTGCTGGTGGTCGCCATGCCCCGACGCAGGGGCACGGTCACTGCTGGCTCTGCTCGCCTCTGCTCGCCTGTCCTCCCCAAGTGGACAGAGAACTGGGGAAGAGAGCCGCCAGCTCCCCAACGTTGGGCCGGTCCTGGATGGAAGTGGCCTGAAGGCCGAGCTTCCGACAGAGAGAACGCGCGTCCAGAACCTTGCAGGGGGGCCGGGCCAGGGCTCCCCATGCTGTGGGCATCAGGGTAGCGGACGCTGCTTCTCGACTCTCATGGCCAGGTGATCACTGGCCCTGGTGTTCAGAGGTGGGTGCGTTCCTCTCATTTTCACGTGTACTTTGGTGGAAGTCGGCAGAGGCTGTGTCAGAGCTGCCAGGCAGATGCCACCTTAGACACGAAGCCTGCTCTGTCCTCTGACCTGGTGACCGTTCCATCTGGGATGGGTCACAGTTTCCTGCATCCTCAGAGGGAGGTGCTGTTCAGGAAAGGGAGGGCTTGCCCTGAACTCCTGCTGTGACAGGGAACCCGAAAGCTATTCCAGACACACTGAAGTTCTTGTTCTGGATTCAAGGCAGTTTTAATATTTGCCAAAAACAACATTTAAAAATAATGCCAGGGGGCCTCCCTGGTGGCGCAATGGTTGAGAGTCCGCCTGCCGATGCAGGGGATACGGGTTCGTGCCCCGGTCTGGGAGGATCCCATATGCCGCGGAGCGGCTGGGCCCGTGAGCCATGGCCGCTGGGCCTGCGCGTCCGGAGCCTGTGCTCCACAACGGGAGAGGCCACAACAGTGAGAGGCCCGCGTACCACAAAAAGAAAAAAAAAAAAAAAAATAATGCCAGGAAGTCATTTTATTGTAAAAATACTCTGCATTAAAGGTTAAAGCTTTTTAAGAAATAATGAATTTATTTCATCTTTGATGAAAATTATTTTATCAGGTTTTAAAGATAAGTAAAAAATATTTCTGAGCTCTGCCTGAATCCCTGCGCCAGCATGATTGTATGTGTGAATGTGTGAGATGCTTTTATTGTTTGCAACCACAAACCATACACAGCAGAAGTAGCTTTAGTGTGTATTTTAATATCCTGGCTTTAAAGTTTGGTGAAAGCACCAGATAAAGATAGTGATTGATGTTTCCATCAAGGGCTTGCTTATTTAGCAGCGCAATTTCACTGCTAAGCAGGGACTCGGGGCACGTGAATCATGCTGCAAACACTTGATTTATAGCACAGTTCTTTCTGGCACGAGCAGGGGTTAAAACGTGCGGGAGTGTGAAGCACTGAGACACAGACAGTGAGAGGAAGAGGGGGTGCTTCCCATGGGACATGGAGCCTGGGAGGGGGTGGTGCTGGTGAGTGTCTGCTGCACCTTCACGTGTCCTGGTGGCTTGGTCCCCAGGCGACGGGTCTCACCTGCATCGGAGCCGGCGATGGGCTGTCCTGTGTGCCAGGTCCAGTGGTGGAGACTTTCTGGAGTGAGGTGTGGAGACCCTGATGCCAGGATGGGTTCAGCATGGCTGCCACCCCGAATCTCCCATATCATTCCTCGTTAGCGCCCCCCCAGATCAGAATGACAACTTCCCACCTTACATCCCGTTCCTCACGCTGATGCTCACACATAGGACGTTTGCTAAGAAGGACACAGTGGTGACATTTAATGCAGCTTCTTAAAGGTATCGATAGGTTTCCCCAGGGTCAGGATGGCCTCTTACCAATTTGGGTGCGCCCAGCACAGGTACACGGTGGGCAGTTGATAAGAGCGATTTTAAATTGAAGTGAATTGAACGTGTGCCTTTATCAGGCGACTGGTGTCTTGTTACTGGAGAAATAACGTAGGAGAAAAGCATAACCAATTAAGGGAAATGTCGCAGAAGTTAGTTTTTAAATAGTTAAACAGTTGAAGCCGAAGGTCTGAGGTTTGTTATACACACGTACGAGTAGTTTCGCTGCTGCGCATGAGTGAGTCCAGGGTCGGTTCAAGTAAACGTTACTTTCCAAAGGGACGACCAGTTCAGTGTCCCTGGAATAGATGGCGGGTGCTGTGGACAGTACTGTGAGTTCCGTATAATAAAAGTACAGCGTCAGCCCTGCCTTGATGACGGCATATGAGCACATGAGCACGAGCGCATGCACATCGGGAGGGGGGCCCCGTGGGGACGTCCCCTGGTGTTCAGTTAGGGTCATACGTCCGAGGGCTCCACTGGGTCCAGGTCAGCCGATTACTCACGGCTTGTGGAGGGAGGCATGCTGATGTCCTGAAGAGGTAACGTCGGGTCAGTCAGTCCTGGGGACGCGGGCTCCTCCTGGGCTGTGAGCGTGGATGGACCATGAGACCCGCTCTGTCCTCACGGCAACAGAGGGGCAGCAAACCGGTGGTCTCTGACCAGAAGCCTCTGAGCACCAGGTGTGGACACCGCGGGGAGGGGCCCCGGCTGGCCTTGTGGGGAGCAGCCTGGCGGTCAGTGTAAAGGAGGGACACTGGTGCCACCCGGACGAAGGTGTGGACGCACCTGCAGGGCGTTGCTGGGGCCTCAGGAAGGGACCTGTCTGCTTGCTCCCAGCTGCTCTTAGTTGTTGGTTAAATTCAGGCATCTGAAGATCTCAGTAGTTGAAGAACTGATGATAATCGTATTGATAATGAAGGTGACACGGGAGCAGGACGATGGTGGCAGCTTGGAGGTTTGCGTGTATCTGGGTGTTTACACCAGGTATGGAACGGGCTTGGCTTTTATTTTGAACATTCCTCTCTCTGGACTGTGGGACAGGAAGACGGAAGGACGCTGTCTGTGGAAGGTGGGCCAGGAGCCAGCAACCCGGGGGGCCTCGTGGATGGACGTAGAGGCAGCTCTGTGGCACCATGTTCTCCCCATGGTGGACGAGAAACTCCGTGGCTTCTGTCTGAAGGTGTGGCCGTCAGGGTTCCCCAGCGATGGAACAAGAGGGTGTGTGTGTGTGTGTGTGTGTGTGTGTGTGTGTGTGTCTAAGTATATGTATTTATCTACCCATCTATCTTTCTAGAGAGAGATATTTAGATTTATGATAAGGAATTTTGGCTCATGTGGTTCTGGAGGCGGACAAGGACCACAGTCTGTAGCCTCGAGGCCCAGGAGAGCCTGTGTCCTCTGTTCAAGTCCGAAGGCAGGAAGAAAGCCAGCGTCCCAATTTGAAGGTCATCAGGCAGAGAAGCCCCCCTCTCTCAGCCTTTCTGTTCCACTCAGGCCTTCAGCTGATTGGGCGAGGCCCACCCACGCTGGGAGGGTTGCTTTACTCAGATGGCGACCTCAGCCAGAAACACCCGGAGCAGTGTTGGCCCGAGTACCTGGCCCCACGGCCCAGTCACAGTGGTGCATAAATGCCCCGTCACAGGAGGACACACCTCAAGCAGGTGCCTGGGCCGGACTCGGCCGGGCTCCTCCCTTGAGCCCCGACCTCAGGGGGACGTCGTCCTGAGGCAGGGAGGCCCCGGGAGCAAGGCCAGCCCCAGGCTCCAGCGGCCACGCAGGCGTTCAGGCTGGGGGCCAGGCAGCCCTCCCCGAAATGCCAGGGGCGTCCGCTCAGGCTCAGCCGGGGCCAAGCCTCCCACCTGTCCAACATCGACACATACACCCGACCCCACCTGCAGTGGGGTGGGAAGAGAGCAGGGGGAGGGCCGAGCCATCCCCAGGCTCCGGCGCCCAGAGGGTCAGACCGCGGTTCCCTTGTGGGGCTGATTCAGGGTTGCGGGGGTAGCCGGGAGGATGCAGAAGTTTGGGGAAGCACGCCTCGCCTTTCCGCGCCGTGTGCACACCTGCCGTCCCATGATACGCAGGCCCTCTCGTTGTCTCTGTAAAATCCCTGGGAGGTGGGTGGGGTTACCTTGTTCCACACGAACGAGAGAAGCCGGGGTTCCGGGAGCCTTGGGACCTGCCATGTGAGCAGCAGGGTGAAGACAGCACTTGGAACCAGGCTTCCCTGGGTCTTGAGCTGCGCTCTTTGCCCTGAAATGAGGTGGGTCAGAGTAGATCCCAGTGCCCGGCCTGGCGGAGCCCAGGGAGGAGCTTATCCCGTGAGCAAGGCCCAGCTCTGGTCCCGCCTCGTGCCCGAAAGCGGTGCACCTTGCACTCAACTTTTTACAAATATATAAAATATAGATTACTGTTTCCTTCCCTGTAAAGTGGGGGACTGGCTGATATCTGGGTGAGGCTCCCAAAACACGGAACAGCAGGGATAGTTGTTGGAGTGGGAAGTGGTCACCGACATGCCGTGAGCCCCCTGCTTCTGCCAAAGAGGGGCGTGGGTGATGAGACCTTGGGGGCTCTGACTCCCCATCGTGGGTCCCCTGAGAGACAGATCACCAGGAAGATGAGGCTGCGTCTGGTGACCGTGGCCGCAGGGAAGCCCACAAGGACAGGGCCTGGCGGGTGGGAGCCTCTGTCGCGGATCTGAGGGTGCCGTCGTGACTTAGGAGGCTGTGTGTCCTGAGTGAGGGCGTGGTTGGCCTGGCATCTGGATGTAGGGCCCGGGCTGCGGGTCTCCCCCCAGGGCGCCCCGGTCCCACATGGGACATGGGATCCTCAGTGACGCTGCCTTATGGGGTGCTCTGAGCGTCCGTGCTACCCCGACCACTGCGTTTAGCAGCATCACCAGGTCACCTTCCCGTCAGGCTACGGCGCATTAGGTGCTGGGATCAGGGCGACGGTATTGGGTCTTCGTGAGGGTCACTTCTGTGGTCAAGGGGAGGGACAGGTGTTGGGTCTGGGATCGGTGGGAGAGTCACGCCCCTCAGTGAGGCCACACTGTGTTCTCGGTCGGCCCCGGGGGCCTTGGAACAGAGATCAGACCTACTGACCGTATTATACCTGGGAATTCTCTCGTCCTCTCTCCTAAGGTGGGGCCTTCAGAGGCTGAGTGCGCATCCTCTAGGGGCTGCGGTGGACCTACTGAGTCCTTAATGTGGCTCCAGGTCAACACAGGGCTTCGTGGAGAGAAGAAACAGGCAGATCCTCACTCAGGGACCCTGGGTCCATCCCACAGTAACAACGCAGGACGACCTTGGGGGGTAACTGGCTCCCAAGCCCATGACAAGGTGGCTGGAGAGTGTGGGTTGTACCAGAAACAGCAAGACTTTAACCTGGAGGCATTAAAACCCCCAAACCAGGTGAAGTCTTTGGGGACGAGGCACCAAAAGCATCCCTTTTTGTCTCTTTCTTGCCCAGCGTCTGGCGTCTAGCCGTGATCATGGGGTAGAATGGGCTCCCCCCTTGCTGGAGATAAAACCTGGAAAACACAGAGCACTGGGGTCACAGGGGCCTTGGGGACGGTCCGTCTGCAAGAGCTCTTCCCTCCCGCCCACCCCCCCGGGGCTTGTCTGAAGGGGGAAGACCCTTGCCCTCCTAGACAGTGGCCTTGCTTTATGGGGCCCGTCGGATGGCCGGGAGAGCCTGGATCTGGTCCATGATTTATACTCATTTCCACGCTCACTTGCATTACCAGGAAAGGACACATCAGTGGACAATGTGATCGAAACGCATTGAACACTAGAAATTGCATTTAACTCCGTGGTTTTGTTTTCTCAGCTCAGAACTTTGCTAGTTTTTCCTTCCATTGCGATTCTGGTTTTCCACGTTATGAAGGAACAAATTGGCCTGCCTTTGTGTCATGATTTCCCTGTGCATTTCCATCCGACAAGGCCTCACCGATGTGTCTGCCCGGGGTCCAAGGCTAAGACTCCTGAGTCACCCATGAAAATCCTGGTACCTTCTTTAACAGCACTTGCAAAAGTAATAACGGCACAGGTCAGAGCCACACGGACCCTCACCTCCTAAAGAAATGAAGACAGCAGGGTCCAGTCCTTCCTGTCGGCCACCCCGCGTTTGCTGGGTTTGTCAGGTTTGTCCCGTGCACCAGGCTTTCTGCTTCTCGCCGTGTATGTGGGGCCAGTGAGGTGACCGCTTGGCTTTGGGGGAACTTGTGGTATGTTGGGGGTGACGGCCACGTGAGTCATCGTGGCTGCACGAGCCGTGAGCACCGGGCACTCAGGGCACAGGGAAGAAGCCCGAGGCTGCTCTGGGAGGACGCTTTGCAGCGGAGGGTTGCTGCAGAGCACACGGAGCTGAGTCTCAGACGAGAAGATGGCCAGGCAGAGAGCGGTGATCGAGGTCGCGGAGGAAGCACGTGCAGAGGCCCGGAGGTGGAGATCAGAGAAGTAAATGCGTGTGGAGAACAGAAGGCCATGGACGACGGTGGTGGGGAGACACCGGAGCAGGAACAGAAGCCGTGCCGGGATCTTGGGCCATGGAGACTCCTGCACACAGCCCACCAGAGGCACGCGGGGGATGGAGATGAGCCTGAGCACAAGTTAAACCAGTAGGGGTGCCGGCCATGGAGACGGTCCCTTCACTGTGAAAACAAGAAGCGCGGACGCATCTCCAGTGGTTGTGCAGCAGAAGGGAGAGCTTTTCCTCCTGGAAATCCCTCTGGGGACGGCGCTAACTGGGGGACTTTGCAGGCTGTCCCTGGCCTGTGGGCTGCATGGCGGGAGGGCAGGAGCTCCGAGTCCCCAGGG
This sequence comes from Mesoplodon mirus, assembly GCF_964341445.2. NCBI lineage: Eukaryota > Metazoa > Chordata > Mammalia > Artiodactyla > Ziphiidae > Mesoplodon > Mesoplodon mirus. Next base: position 30,043,946 of record NC_138996.1, read on the forward strand.
AAGACCACAGACTCACAGAAGCGGTCTCCCCGGGATGGGGCAGTGATAGAGGGCGTTCCTGCAGCCAGACAAAAACGTGTGTATAGGGGACACAGCTGAGGCAGTATGCCCCCGAGTCGCACAGACTCCATGGACCTCGGTCACCGGGACCTGCTGGACCAGCTCTCCGAGGGGAGCAGGGGCCGTGTGTGCAGCTGACCCCAGGCTGGTTGTGTTTCCACCAAGTGGTACCCGGTTGTGTTAACTCCCTGGGTCTGGGTGGACTCAGCCAGGCCCAGGGAACGAGAAAGCAGGGCCTCCACACGAGGCTGAGAGGAGGCCTCTCCTCCCTCCTGCCTCCAGAAAACAGTCAGGAACATGGGCAGGAAGGTGCCACCTTGTGATGGTTTTGACATTCCCAGGCACCTGGAGAGAGCGGGGCTCCCAGCAAAGGTTCCAGAATATTCCTGCAGCCCCTGGAAGTGTCCCTCCTGCAGGTGGAGCTCAGATGCTTGGCTCACTGTCGGCTCCATCTGGGCCTCTTACTTTCTCCCAGTTTTCTTTCCTTCTCTGGCACCTTCACCCCTGTTTATGGAATTTCTGATGAGACGTAGCCCATTGCCCTGACCACGATCTGGCCCTCCATAGGTACTGACTCACCACGTCTGTAAAACTCAGGAGTGGAGCAGTTGACAAAAGTTGAGTCAGGTCTGTCAATGAAATAATAGTATCACATCAGTTTGCACCCTCCCGATTTTGATCATTCTCCTGCAATTATAAGACAGATGCCCTTGGTTTTAGGAAACACACAATGAGTCATAAAGGACTATTATGTCTGCAAGATAGTCTCAGACAGATCAGAAAGAGAAAGAATGGTAAACATGGTAAAATGTTGAGTTGGGGAGAAGAATCTGGGGAGGAGTCTGTGGGAATTCCCTGTATTGTTTCTGCACCTCTTCTCTATGTCTCTGTAATTATTTCAAAATTAAAGAACATTTCTGAAGATGAAGAAGATGTTGGTAACCCACAGGTAGAAGGGAAATCAGTCAGCACTTTGAGTTCCTCATTCAAAACCCCGCTTTCGGGCTTCCCTGGTGGCACAGTAGTTGAGAGTCCGCCTGCCGATGCAGGGGACACGGGTTCGTGCCCCGGTCCGGGAGGATCCCACATGCCGCGGAGCGGCTGGGCCCGTGAGCCATGGCCGCTGAGCCTGCGCGTCCGGAGCCTGTGCTCCGCAATGGGAGAGGCCACAACAGTGAGAGGCCCGCATACCGGAAAAACAAAAACAAAAACAAAAAAACAGCTTTCTATCTGGTCTTTCTGCCTGATCTTAGACTCTTTGGGAGGAAGGTGGAAAGCACTGGATATAATAAGCCCGGGGCTCTTTTCCCTCCCCGGCAAGGCTGTGGGGGACAGAACTGACATTTTCATTGAGCCCTGTTATGCTGGTCTGTAAAGGTATCTGCCGAGATTGTCCACTTTCATTCTTGCAAAAGCCCTAGATGGTGTGGGGGGGTACCCCTTACTCAGAGGAGGCGCTCACAGCGTTGGACCTCAGACTGAGGCCTGCGGGTCGTGTGCATCCCCTGTTCATCTCCTGCTGCTTCCTCGGCAAGCCCTCGGTCCTGCGCAGGGACCGGCCGTGGGGAGGAGAGCTGGGCTTGCTCTTGCCCTCCCCTGGGCTGGATGGTGGCCTGTTTGCATAGCTCTATTTAGGGCTCCATCAAGTGGGACGGCTCAAAATTCACCCCCGTTTGCCTTGGTTTCGGTCCATCTGCCTCTCGCGCTGCCGGGACGGGACTGTTCGTCAGAGAAGAGGAAGCAGGCTCTGGGGGTTGAGGTGCGCGGGGCAAGCAGCTATTCCTGACTCGTGGTGAGAACGGAGCCGGGAGCCCTGGGAACAGCTGTTCCGAGTCCAGGGACCCGTCGTCACTTGACACTGACGCATGGTCCATGCGGGAGCTTGGTGTCTCAGCTCTGGGGAGAAACTGAAAATTTGGGGAGCAAAGGCTCCCACATTCCCTTCGTTTGAGGCTATTTCTGGATCAATAAGAACAACCAATCAGACGCAGAGAAATAAAGAGCAGCCCTGGGTCTCCTGTCAGCCTTTCCCCCACGCAGCTCAGCCAGTTGCCTCTTTCAAGTCTAAGGAATCTTCAGTGTTTCCAAATCGGTTCTAGCGTGGGAATTCAGAAGGTTGTGTATGTACTTGACTTCTAAGGAGGCCTCTGCAGGTGCAGAAGCTCAGACGTGCGTCTGTGCTGATTGTGTTGACGGCCACCCCGACCACCTGCAGGCATCGAGTCCGCGGTTCCCGCCGGGCGGGCGGGCGAGGCTGGCACCGCAGAGCCACGCGGGGTGTTTGGAAACGCCTCATTCTCGCGCTGCCCCACTGCCTGGTGGCCTGTGGTCTTCGCGGTCCCCCTGGGCCGGGGCTCCGTGTCTCACAGGAGGGTTGCTCTGGATGCAGAGCTTGGTGACAACACCACTGTGGAACCGAGGCCTCATCGAGTTGTGCATTTCCTTTGGAAACAGCCCCGCTGTGCTGCCCGGTGGCTCTCCACATGGGGCTGGTCCTAACCAAGAGGCGCTCGCGGTGTGAGACACACGCCCGGTTTCAGAGCCTTAGCATGAAAAAAGTAAAGTATCTCAATATTTGTATGTCGATTGTATGTTAAAAATGAGATATTTTAGATACACTGGATTAAACGAAATATATTAAAATGAATCCCCCTTATTTCCTTTCTTTTTAGATGTGGCTAATAAATTAAAACTGTACGCCTGGCTCACATTGTATTTCTCTTGGACAGTGGGGCTTGCTAGCATTTTAGACTCTTTCAGCAAATGGCATGTTTTAGTGCCTGCTCTGATGCTGTGTGGTTGGCAGTTTCTAAGTCTGTATCTTCAGAAGCGTCTTTGTTCCGTGTGCACAGGAACCACGTTTTCTATTTCATGTAACTTCCCCCCAGAGTGTTTCTTACTTGCTGGACACGATTCCAGCTTAGTTTTGGGGTTGTTTTTTAAGGGAGGATAAGTATTTGTGTTCTTTTTCTATGGCGATTTAAACATGTCTATAAATCATGTTTGCTTTTGTCTCATGAAAATAGGAGGGCACGTAAGAGTGGAGAACAGTTTTTACTTCTAGTAAATTCGGAACAAGTTAAGAATCAGAGTAGGAGGCTTTGAAAAGGGCCGGGGGCTGTGAGGTAGAACCACGTGCAGTCTTGGGGGTGCTGCCCGACGGGAGGGGTCGAGGCTACAGCTGGTGCAGGGGGGCTGCCAGCTCAACTGCCCCAGAGCAGAGGGCACTGGGCCGCTAAGGGTTAAGGGCATTAAGGAGACGGGGCGGGGCGGAGGGTCCAGCTTCCACCAGGAAACAGCAGGGCACCCCAAGGAGCTATTGTTTTGTTTTTTTGTTTTTTAATAAATTTATTTATTTTGGGCTGTGTTGGGTCTTCGTTGCTGCACGCGGGCTTTCTCTAGTTGCGGCGAATAGGGGCTACTCTCCGTTGCGGTGCGCGGGCTTCTCATTGCGGTGGCTTCTCTTGTTGCGGAACATGGGTTCTAGGCACGCGGGCTTCAGTAGTTGTGGCACGCGGGCTCAGTAGTTGTGGTTCGCGGGCTCTAGAGCGCAGGCTCAGTAGTTGTGGCGCACGGGCTTAGTTGCTCCGCGGCATGTGGGATCTTCCTGGACCAGGGCTCGAACCCGTGTCCCCTTCATTGGCAGGCGGATTCTTAACCAGTGCGCCACCAAGGAAGTCCGGAGCTATTGTTTTGAGGCCGTTATGTGGGTTTCGAAAGTGGACATTAAAGGCTGGGGGGATGGATCGGCTGATGGAGGAGCTCCGAGCACGTTTCCTGCCAGTCGTCTGCCGCTTCTCTCCTAAGAACTTCCCAGAGAGGAAGGAGGCCATGCCGCCTACCCCCCGCCCGTTTGTTCACAGACCCACGCCCAGCTGGAGGCTGAGGGCAGCGTCTGGAGACGCGCGAAGCCCGAGGCACAGTGTGGTGGGGGGAGGGATGCTGACGTCCCCATGGTTCCCGGGGACAGGCTGAGAGAGGACACTTCACCAGCCTCCCACAGTTTCCCCTGAATAAAGCCCTGGCCAGCGTGTTGCGAGGGCACACCCGGCCGTGGCCATCTCAGGCCGTTGTAACAAGGCCTTTCACACTTTCACATGGTGCTGACCTGCAGCAGACACTGTCCTTCCCGGACGTCTGCGCCTAGTTGTACCTTTTCCGCAGCCGCGGGGCTGGTGGCCAGCCCGGCCGGGGGCGTCGGGCGTGCTGACCTTCTCCGTGAAGGTCCGAGCACCTTTGCTCACACCGCTCACGTCAGCACCGTGTCTTGTCAGACCTTCTCTTGAGGATGTTCTTCCAGCCTCTAACTCCTGAGGTTGGTGCGACTGCTGTTTTTTAAAGAACATTTTATCGCTTAAGAAGGTTCTCCAGTTTATTGGGGCACTTCTGGGGTGAAGCCCAGGAGGCGTTTGTTGCACCGTTCCCGCCGTGGCCTTGCTCAGCGCCTCTGCCGGGCTGCACACCTGGTGGGTTTGCTCTGGGCGGGAGGACGGCTGCGTCTGCCGTCTCCAGGTATTGTCTCAACGTGGGGCGTGCTCTCGGTGATGGGTTATTGATTACGGATTCAGAAGCATGCACCCGTTTAACCAAAGCCATTGTAAACTCAGAACAAAATGGTATTTTAAGTCTTTCCTCATTTTCCTTCTTTAAAAGTCGGTCTAGTTGTCAGTCATTTCTAGGAACAGCCGTCACTTGGTCTTGGGACCAATACAGAAGAGATGGCGGAGGAGGGACTTGTTCATGTGGATGTATTTTCGCTGAGTTTTGTGTGTGTGTCTGGGACTGTCCAGGAGCTGGACTGCAGGGCAGCCCGGCTCCCAGAGAACTCAGGGCCCGTTGAAGGACAGGACGTAATGGGTTCCTGAAGCACAATGGACACGTGAGCTGGGAGCGTCAGTGTGTCCATTTCTGCCTGGGACGGTCCAGGACGATGGTCCCGAGAGGGCCCACTGGGTGCTGAGGACGAGCTCAAGTTCCCGGGGGCGGGGGGTGTGCAGGTGAGGAGGGGCCAGCGGGGGCGGAGGAGACACCGGAGGCCTGGGGTCTGCAGCAGGGCTAGCGCTCGGGAAGGGGATCAGTGCCGCCTGTGCAGCGGGGTCTGCGGGCCGGGCTGGGGCCAGGAGGACCTCGGACGCCACTGGCAGGACCTCCTGCTTCCCAAGAGCCGTGCGAGCAGCCTGGACGGCGGGGCCCTGGGCCAGCCGGGCCAGGAGCCTGGCTCTGAGGACACCCAGGGCGAGGCCTGTGTCTGCCCCACCTATATCCCACTTACTTGGCCTTGGGCTTCCGGGGAGACAGGCCCTCCATGTGCGGGAGCCCAGGGCCTGGCAGGGGGAGCCCCAGGCCCTGCGCTCGTCCCACCGCGGGGCCACGGAGAGAAAACGTGAAGGAAACCGAGTGGGACACGCAGGCCTCTAACTCAGACGCCAAGGAAGAGTGAAAACAGGGTAGAAGCAAAGACACCCTTTCGTCCTACAACAGTAAAATCATGTTCAGAAACCTCGCAAGTTAACCCGTGGAGAAGCAGCAAAATGGCCGTGTTGGGGCTACAGACCCAGACCTGCCGGCGAGCTCAGCATCTGCAACGGACGCAGGGCTTTGCCCGCGGGACCTGGCCTGCCATCCCACGTGACAGGGCCACCCGGGGCCATCACTAATGTGTGCACTAGTTAGGAGCAGCACACTTGTCAGGCCCCTGAACTGCCCGTAAAAGAAAGCCAGGACTATAAGGGCATCGTGAGTTTCCTCTTTAAAATTAAAAATGCCTTAGGCCAGTATTAAAGCAATAGGAATGCTTGGAATTTAAATGAAGTCTGCAAGAGCCATGGAAAGACCAGGGACTTGGAGCCTGAAGACCCGGCTTAATGTTTGAGTTTTGCTATTTATTTTATGACTGTTTTGACATTTACTTAAATTCTCTGAGTTTCCATTTCACCTTTAAAATTGGGATAATAAAAACGGCAGCGTGGAAGGATGCCTTCGTGACATGAACGGGAAATGCATATAAAACACTTCGTGTTGTGAGGTGCTGCTTGCTGGACCCTGTGAGGCCTCGGAGCCGGAAAGAGAACCAGAAAATGATGGAGCGTCTTCTCCGGGTCTGGTGGTTCAGACCGAGGTGTCGTGGGTAGTGTTACTCTGGGTAAGAGGTACCTCGCCAGGCTCAGATTCCTCACCTGAAACCTGCAGAGGTGGGACCAGCCGGTCTCCAGGATGCCCTGCAGACTCTAACACAGTCATGTTCTATCATCCATGTGGTATAGACTGTGTACATGCAGCACTGGGCACATACATGCACCATGCAGGATACAACACAGGTACGCACCATGCACGTACATCCATCATGCATACACACTATGCAGCGTACAGCTGTACACCATGCATATATATGCACCGTACATGCGCCATGCACACACGTACACTATGAACTACATGGCACATATATGTACTGTGCACACGTATGCACCATGTAGCACATATATAGCACATACGTGCACCTTGCACGTACATGCACTATGTGGTTACGGCACACAGAGCACGTGGCACAAACATTGGTGGTGGTGTCAAGAGATCCTTAATAATGATGCAACCTGTGTTTTGTGCAGTGAGATGGCAACAGCATCAGTTCTCCAATCGAATGGCTTTTCTCGGGTGTAGAAAGAGTGTCGGGAACCTCTGGTGAAATACAGGGCACCTGCTTACCTCTAAAAGAATTTTCAGAAGCTCGCTACTGACTGTGAAATAGTAAGAGGTTACCGTCTGCACGACCCTTGTTTCCAAAGGGAGTGAGTTCTGCTCTAATGGAGGGAAAATACTAATGAAGAGAATAAAAAAAATATTAAATCTCTTTCTTATGCTTTTCTTAGGAATATAACTTTGGAATCAAACCTGGATGCAAATCACACTTATAGTCGTGACAGAAAGTTACCTTTCTGACTCCAATTTTTTCAGTTAAATATATGGGAATAATAATAACCATCACATTTATACTCCTTATTACACGTTAGGTGCTGTTCCGACGGCCCTACATACACGAGCTCATTTAAGCCCTGCAGCACACCTGGGAGAAAGATGCTCACGGCTCTTCTTGTTGGCAGGGACATTCGTGGGGCCCTGACGCCCCCGGGGGGTGCCTGCTCCGTGGAGCCTGGCGGGGGCAGGAGGCCCACTGGACACCCAGTGGCAGCTGCTGGTGATTGTAAAGTAGCTACTGGTCATAGTAGAGGGAAGGAAAGGTGAAATTAATTTTAATAATACAGTTGATTTATCCCGATGTATTCAAATTATCATTTCAAACGGTCACCGGTCCGGAGAGCGCCTACGGCTCTGACGGCCAAGGCCTCCCAGGACCCTGCAGTGCGGCTGTGCTTCATCTTGAGGTCCGGGGCCAGCGTGAGCTTCCAGACCCCCTCCCGGGAGTTACACAGGACGAGTGAGCCGCTCCAGCAGCAAGCTGTGGCCACACACGGCACGTGTGACATCGAGTCCTCCTGGGAAGCTCACCAAGCCCTGGTGTGCTGCGGGGCCACACCCTCTGCCCTGCACCCACCGAATTCCTGACTCCGAGGAGAGCATTTCTCTTGCATCGCACCATCGCGCACAGGTTTTTGGCCCAGCAAGGCGCCGTTGTTGTTTAGGGAACATTTTACACCGTCCTGTGCCCAGACCCAGCCAAGGGCAGCCATGCAAGTGGCCGTTTCTGAGGAAAGCAGGCTTAAACCCCCTTGGTGACCAACTGTCCCCTGCACAGCCCTAGGGGCCTAGATTCAGCCAGTTAAAACCAGCCCCGTTAATACAAAGGTCTGCCTTAGAAATCTGAGGGGCAACATCCTCAAGTTTTTGTCATCACCTTATTTATTAAGTTTTACGTAGCCTGGGGCATCAGCTCAGGCCCAGCATAGCTCTGGCCAGTAGGCTGGTGTCCTCGGGGCTGAGGCCATGCTGTGGTCATCAGGGACTCACCCAGGAGGGTACCACCACAGGACACGCAGGTGCCCTGGGAACCGAGTTTGCGGTGCCAGGCGCCCCAGCTGGGCAGGCACTAGCCTGGCCGTCAAGTTCACGGACCCCCATGTGGTCTCCCTCCTGGTCCAGCCGTAATCACCCACTCCAGGCCCGGGGTTCAGAGGGCTGCCTGGAGCGGTCAGTTCCAGATGGCTTGCTTGTCCATCACACCAGCTCACCCTGTGCTTGCGCGTGGATGGCGTCTGGGCTGTTGTTGTGGGAGGGGTGGGAGCTGGGCTGTCTCCACTGTCCCTGGTCAGCACTGCCAGGTGCAGACACTGGACCTGAGCACTGAGATTTGATTTGAAAGGCAGCACAGGGAGTTTCTTCATTTGTCTTCTGGGGGGAGGGGTGGAGGGAAAACTTTCAGGAGTGGCTTTGAAAACACGTGCATTAACGCCCTCCATCCCCGTGTGTCTCCAGGTGCTGGGGTTATGGGGTTTTTTTTTCTCCTTTGTTTTATTTTGTTTTGTAAATCAGCGTGTCCCAGTCTGTAATCATAACTTTGCAGTTTTGCCCAGTTACTTCTTATTCTCATGCAGACCTTCCGTGAGAAAGGGTTGGATGCAAGAGGTACATTTTGACAAAATAAGTTTTTACAGAATGTGACCAGAAAGATGCATCCTGTTCAGGAGGGGTCAGGGGAAAATCATGAATTTTTACAAAAATTTAAAAAAGCTTTACACAACCTGAGCCCCTTTGTTGTGATTATTTACCCAGGGAGCAGCCTGGGAGAGACCACTGCCTGTCTGGGAACAGGGCGTTTAGTCACCCAGTGCCCGGGTACCGCATGCTCCAGCAGAGGGGCCGGAAGGGAGGCTGTCACACACGCTGCAGCAGTGGAGCAGTGGCCCCGGGGGCTCAGGGGCCAGCTGTCAGGAGTGGGCGGGAGGGTCACCGCCCTGACTTGTCCACCCCTCTCAGCCGTCCAGTTTTGCACGAATCAGGCGTTAGGGATGCAGTCGTCTGTGTATCAGAAGCGTAGAGCTGATGAGCAGCCTGGTTTCGGTTGGTCCGAGAACATTCCTGGGGGCGTGGGCAGGTGACCCAGACCAGCCAGCCGGCATCCGTGGTGTTTCCACAGTTCACGGCCCGAGGAACAGATCCTGAACCTGCTGGTCCCTGCCTCTGAGTCGTATTTATCTAGCAGAGCACGTTCCCCTGATTCCATTCTGCACAGCAAGCATTGGATCTGGACCAGCTCACGGCAGCAGCCACACTCAGTTACAGCCTAGAGTGAGGTCTGGACGGCCAGGACCTGTGAAGCCAGGATGAAAACATCCAGTGGCTATTCTTGGGAGTCGGCCAGGCCGTGATGTGGCTGGATAGCCATGCCCCACATCCAGTGACCGGCAGGCTTCCCTAAGCCCTTCTCTTTGTTGGTCTTGGGGTCTGAGTTACCCACTCAGAGGCTGGGAAGTAATCAGCCTCGAAGCGGCGGATGTCTCGTTTCGTGAGAGCTCATTAGCAAACGAAAAGCTGCTTCTGAAAACTCCAAAACACCTTCAAAAGTGTGCCCCCACCTGGAGAGTGCTGCTTTTCCTGTTGTATGCCTTTCCCACAAGCTCTGATAGAAAAAAATAATAGCAACCATCATCAGTTATGTAAATTTGGTCTATTTCTAATATTCAAAGAGCTTAAATTCCAATCTGCCACCAGTGGTGAAAAGCAAGAAGCTGTGACTCACTAACATTTTTTTCTTTTTGTAGCTTTCTTTGATTGAGATGAGCCCTCTAGCATTTATGAAATGACAAACATACAGTTTACGTCTGTTTTTATCATGCATTCCGATGCCGTAGCCACAAAATACAGTTTTCAGCCCCTTCTTTTTTTCTCATTGCAAGTTCACCCAAATCCCTCGCATTAAATTCAGCATTTACAGGGTTGGTGTTACAGCGGCCTGGAGATCCTGACTGGAAAGCAAGGTGGACCAGGTGCAACATCGCCTGGAGTGTTTTCTCTCCCTCTTTTTTTTCTGGTTTATCTAAAGCTTTGCTTCAGCCTCTGTAACCTGATTTACCTTTGTTCCTCCCACATGAAGGAAAGGGTACCACAGACTTTTGATCTTTTTAGCACATCCAAAGCTCACCTTAGGAATGTTTGGGTCTTTCCCTGCCCACCTGGGGGAGAACAAAAAATGTGCATCACTGGGCTGCACTTTCTCTCACTCACATTATCCAGAACAGCCAAAAACAGTCCAACAATCCAGCGGAACCATGTCTCTTGGGTTGGATGTGTCATAGCTGAATTTCATAGGTAACTTTTGCCCCTTACAGAGGATAACTCAGCAGCTAACCAGGCATCAAAGGACTTTCACTGCCACCTCCCCTTTCATCCTTTTTTTTTTCCAAACAAGCTTTCACCGTATTTCGAAGAGTCAGGATTGTTCTAGCAAATCCCACTTGTGACATGAACTGTGTCAGGGTCCCCAAGGCCAACCCCAGGGTTGGTGACTTCCTGAGGACTTGTAGGACTTGGCATGTAGTCTTACTCACAGGTAAGACTTATTCCCAGGAAAGGATGCAATGTAAAATCAGCAAGGGAAGAGGTTCATGGGGGGCAAATCCAGAGAAACAAGGTGCAGCTTCCAAGGGTCTCTCCCAGTGAAGTCCCACAGGACATTCAGCTCCTCCAGCAGTGAGTTTGGACAAGACATGAAGTACTGTCTATCAGAGATGCTGGCACAGGGTCCAGGTGGGGGTTGGCTGCCCAGTGCCTACGTGATGACCATGGTCACTAAAATTCCAGACTCCCAGAAGGAAAAGCAGGTGTTCTGCACAGCCCACATGGTTTAGGCTAAGGGCTCAGGCACAATGAGCCATTCTTATCATTTGGGGGATGTTTACATCTGTTTATAGGGTGGGAACTGTTCACCAGCCAGGTTCTCAGACATCCGCAAAGGTCAGCTTTGCAGGCAGGCCTTTCTGAAGATAGCAGCCTCGGGCCTGCTGTGTTCTCTCTTCTCTGCACAGTGTGTCATCGAGAGAAAAATGTTTAAGGAGACATTTGCAATTGTGGGTTTTTTTTGTGTGTATCTGAAAAAAAACAATCCAGTGATACACTTTGAAATCGAATGTGTATTTTCACTCATGGGACGTCTGAGTTAGGACCAGACAGATCCCAAAGTGCACAGCCCCTGTGTGGCAGAGGCCCCTGTCCCGGACGGGGCAGCTGTAGAGGGTGTGCTTGCCGACTGGGCTCTTCGCCCCATGTACAAGGAAGGCCACTTACATAAGGTTACATGGAAGAACTAGTAATACATTTTGAGTTAGGACATGATGTAGTGAAAAGTTATTCATTGATTAGAATTAAAATGGCCAGGAGTTAGTGGAAATACATGAACTTCTCTAAATGTGTTTAAATTTCTCACTTAGATTCCAGGAAGTCAACCTTGGTCTCTGTTTTTTCTGTGGTGAAAACATCGAAATCTCCCTGCAGATGATTAATCTTGAGGTTGCAGATATAAACAAACACAACTCTTCTTTTACAACTCTGTGATTTGTTTGGGCATGGATTCCGTTTGGCATTGACCTCATCAGGAAGGTAAAACGTGTGACTGCTGGTGAGAAAACATTTTGCTGCTGGTCTGCTTTCTGGGTATTTACCTCACATTCCATATACCTGGTGGGACGAAGTCCAGGGCAGAGTTTTTTCTCTACATCCCCCCCACCCCATTTCTCATTTTGTACACTTTCTTTGGGGGGATGTTGATAGAAACTTACATAAGGGAGATTTAGGATCCAGTGCACAAAAGGCCCCCTCCCGGCATGACTTCCGGTTGCCGGTTTTCCTTTATCTGACTGATTTCTGAGCAGCGTGAGCCCTATGTCGAAGCCGAGGCATCGGCTCTGCTGCTCCTGCCCTCACAAGCTGCATCCTCCTTCCCCCACAGGCTGCACCCACCCTCCCCTCGGGGTCTGAAGCAGGTCTCTTTGTTTTCTGGTCATTGGCCTTCAAGAAAGAGTGAGTTTCTACAATGTCCTTGAAACTGACACTTTGACCTTGAATAACGTGTTAGCATTTCAGTGTCTGTTGTCAGAGTTTACATTTTCTGAGTTTTCAGTGTTGAACTCAGGAGGAAGCGAGGCTCCGAATGCTCGGAGCCGTCACCTCCTTCCTCTGCCTTTCGTCTGCCCCAGCCCCAGAGGAGCTGAAAATGGCAACAGTAAGGTGCATTCGTGTCTGTGCAAGATTCTTCTTCCCAGAAAAGCTACTGGGCAGAACCTTGTGGGCTGCGCGTTTGAGGAGTGGGGGGCCGAGGGGCATTTCTGGAGCAGCGTCTTTGCTGGGAAGCTGCCAGCTGGCAGCTTCCGGTTTTCTCCAGGTGTGTCCTCTCTGGCTCTGATCTTCCCCCCTCAAGGTATTTCACAACAGTCACTTGCACTCATGATGCTCCGTCTGTAACGTGTGTCTGTGGAAATTCCGTGTTTCAGTCGAGGACAACAAGGGTGACCGGAGGAAGTGAGTCTGGTCTGTGGGCATCAGATAGTGACTGCGCCCCGCACTGCTCTGTAATCTCTGGATGCTCATCACTTCCATCCTTAAATTGGCATGAATCACCCCCAGCAGAGCCCCTCCCGTTCAGCATCCCCCCCACCACGTGCTGGTGTGGCTGCTCTGAAGGCTCCCGGGAAGCCCGCGTGGCCCTGGGAACGTGGAGACGGGACAGCTGCCCCCAGACCCAGGCAGCCGCGTCCGCTGCCGCCACGCGTGGCCTGGGCCCGTGCGGGAGGGGGGGCTCTCACGGCGAGCGTGGCCGTGACCACGTCCCTAGGCAGTGCCTGTGCCACGCCCTCCGGTGGGCCTGTGGCCGTTTGCTGGGGCCAAATTGATACTGTGTCTCGTCCCCTGAAACTTCTCCTGGGCTTTGCCTGAATCATTTAATGCCTCTCTGTGAATAATGCTGGTTTTTTAGCTCTCACACAGCATGTAAGACACTAAATGGCTAGACAGGACTTCCTTCTGCTTTTATTTCTAGGTTAAATGGGTTTTAGAGTCGTCGCACGAGAAGGATGAGTGGTGACAGGGCTGCAGCCTCGTGGGCTGTGTCACCGTCCTCAGCATCAGTAGAACCAGGCTCGAGAGGGGCTTGGAGAAATTCTGTGCTAACTCTGTGGGTTCCAGACCCATCTTCTGTGCCACCTTGATCAGACCCGGAGAGACATACAGACAGAATGTAGCCAATGATAATTGTGATGTGTTGGAAATTTGCCGGGTTGTGTGCAATTTCCTGAATAGTTAACTCTTGTTATTTAACCCTCAAAACCAAGGAATTGCTGGGAATTGGTGATTCTGCACAGAGGTTTCTGAGCCTCAGCACTTGGGACGTTTGGGACTGGGTCCCTTTCTGCTCTGGGCCGTCCTGTGCCCTGAGGGGGGTTCAGTAACCCCACCCACCAGGCCCTCCAGTCAGAGATGTCTGGAGACACGTGCCCCTGCTGGGGGGCGCCGAGGGGATCCCCCCGACTGAGAGCTACTGTCAAGAGGCTGTCCCTGCCCAGGTGAGAAGCCGGGAGATGGTGACGCCTCCAGAAGCGCGAGCTCAGGTAGCCAAGGTGGGGTGCGCAGTGACTCCCTGAAGCTGGCTCGCGGGTTTGTAGACACGAAAGATGTTCCGCCACATCTGCCCGTGTCTCCAGGAGGGGCTGTGATGTCTCGGCGCCCTTTTCCACCATCAGCCTCCCTCAGCCTTTCAGTGACACTGGGAGCCTGGTAAACCCCAAATAAGTAAAAGCCAAAAGCGGAACAAGCGGCTGCCTGCCCTCCCCCTGGCCTAACGAGCATCTCGGGACGCGGCCGACTCCGTCCTGGCCCGTCTTAGACGTGGGAGGAAGCTGAACCCCAGGGGCTCCCGGTGCCTCTTCCCAGCGACCGTGGTGCTGATGCTGAGTCGCTGCCGCCGGCAGCCGGTCCCTCCCGGAGGGCTGGGCGGCAGCGCCACCTGGTGGCCGCGGGGGGCGAGCCGAGCAGCCGCTTTGCCGCAGGTGCCTGGAGGGGAGGGGCCTCAGCGCCAGCCCCGCCCTCCGCGAGGGAGACCCCTCCTCTGGAGCACCGCACTCGCCGTGGCAGCGTGGAGCCCTGGGGCTGGCGGCGGCCCCACTTTATAGTCCGAACCCTTCCCCCCCCGCCCCCACTCTCAGGACGGGGTCCCCAGGCATCCTGCTTGGCCGCTGTGGCTTCGTCCCCGCCAGACGTCTGCCCGCCTTTGCTGCAGAGGGTCCGCTCAGCGTGTTAGGGTTTGTCACACAGGTCGCGGGACCCCGGGCCCGGGGAACATCTTGCGATTCTTAGTAATTTTGGAGAAGGGGCCTGGGTCTCGCCTGTGCTGGCCCGTCTGTCCCAACCACCTGCTCTGCCCGTGTCGCGCTCACGGCTCCGGGGGTGGTGTGTCCTCCGGGGACCTGCTGTGCTCCAGGGGGCTTGGTTCGTGAAAGCGGGTGGTGGCTGCAGCGTGCTGACCCCTGACCTGCAGGTCGGAGGCCGCTTTCGCCCCGTCTCGAGGTCCTGCCTGCCACGGGCTTTGTCGGGGACACCAACGTCCAGTCCTGTCCTCCCCCGTCCCCGGCCGCGTCCAGGAAGACTCTGAGTCTCCACTCCCCGCTCTCGTTCCCCAGGCCCTTCCTGTCACCCGGCACCTCCTCCGCGGCACCCAGGCCCCTCGGAGGAGGCTTTGCCCCTTGTGTTCACAGCGCGGGTACCCTGTCCATCTGCCGACCACACTGATGTGAGGCTGCCGCCTGCAGAGTCCTGTGTCCGGGTGCCTCCTCAACCTGGACGGTCGTCCCAGCGAGCCTGGGGCCCGCGGGGTGCCAGCACTCACGCTGTTCGTGACCCGGTTGCGTGCTCCCGCCCGTCGAGGGACGTTATTCACTTTGATTTGGGACTTTGAGTGGAATGTTTCCGCCCTGAGTCACACATATTGGGCATCCTGACCCTCACTGGGCTGTGACGCCACCTCTGTGTATCTGGGAAAACAGGATCCCTGCAGAGGAAAGAAGGAACGTAAGCTGGTGCTGTGTGCTTGGTGCAGGGGAACAAGGGCCTCCAGGGGGTGGGTGTCCTGTCATGTCCGACTACTGTTACCTTAGAAGTAGCTTCGTTATTCGCTCATCAAACACCCACTCACCACCACCTGGCGTGGCCTGGGCACTGGGGTCACAGCAGGGGCAAAGGAGACCATTCTATGTTGGGGCGGAGCCAGCATCCAAGTGCAGGAGGTGGGAAAATCGGCCTTAGATGGGGTACGTTCCAGAAAGGCACTGTCTGGGCGGTGCTGGAGGGAGAGGCCGGGCGCCGGGCCAGCAGGACAGGGTGACGCCAGCGTGGTAGGAGCGGCTGTTAATGTGGATGCCACCCTGCCCTTGTGGCCCCAAAGGCGTCCCTCCCCGCCACAAACCTCACAGTGAAGGCCCAGCACCTGGTCCTCAGGGTCCTGAGACAAGGCATCCATGCTGATGGGGCCACACTCACAGCCAGGCAGGCTCCGGATCTCTGCAGGGGACAAGGCATCAGCGTGGACCCTCGAGGCTGTGATGCCCAGGCCCCTGGGCTGTGCCTGAAGGGCTGGGGGGGGTGGTACGTGGGTGGGAGCTCATCATCCTGGGGCAGGGGACAGACAGGACATGAGGGCTCAACCCTGAGGACTTGGTGACAGAAAAGTTCAGGCAGGAAGCCGGTGTTGGGGGGAATCCCTCGTCCTGTTCTTACCCAATTGCCGAGAGCCCAGGGCTCCCCTGCAGCCCCTCCCAGCTCACGGGCAGGTGGGAAGCCCTGGCCCAGGTCCTCTCAGGCAGGAGCCACGTGGAGAGGCATGAACAGGGCTGGACAGAGCCCAAGGTCCCGGGCAGCACTGCCCAGCTGGGTCGGGGGGAGGCGGACTGGCCTGATGCTCTGGCCGCTTGCAGCCCAGCAAGCCCTGACGTGGGGTCGTGAGGACGGTGCCGCCTCAAGGGGGAGAAGTGGCCGAGGGCCTGGGGGCCACAGACCTCGGATGTGAGGCCGCCACACGGTGCGCTAAGTCTGAGCTACGGGCGCAATTTCACTTCTTGGGGTTTCAGTTTTGCCACCGGGTGAAAGTCCAGGGCGTTCTGTGTCATCGAGTTCGTGTGACAACACCTTGTAAACTGTAAGCGGTGCCTGTGTATGTCACGATGACAAGTCAGAAGGAACCAAGTGCCGTTGCAGCAACATCACCCGGGTCGTTGCTGGGGGTGGCCCGACCCTGGCCCCACTCGGGTGAGTGCAGAACGGGGCTGAGCGGAGCCTGGGGGCCCACTGCGAGGAGGGGTCTCCACGGGGCTCGGGAAGAGGCTTCCCTGACTCCCCAAGACCCTCCCGATGGGCTGGGCGTGCAGGGCTCGGTCCTCTGTAACCTTCTCTCTGAGCTGAAGTCAGACACACACAGGAGAGTGGATTTTTAGAGATAAACACACACGAGGCACCAGCAGAGATAAGGGGACAGAAGTAGCGGGAACGACTTGCCAGGATCGCGGGATGGTGGGCGCTGCTGGCAGCTCTGGGGTCGTCCCGCTCGTCGGCCTGCGTTGGGAGCGGTGCCTTCTCAGGCCCTTAATATCTGAGGAGGCCAAGACATTTCAGCCCTGCGGCTGCAGCAAATCCCACCCTTCCTGCTTCTGAGAAGATGGCCTCTCGACAGGAGACCGTGGACAAGCCAGGACACACCCGGGACATCTTGGAGCGCAGGGTGCCGTCACCTCCATGCTGCACGGCGACACTCATGGTGTCTGTGCTGGCTTGTGTGGCTGGACGTGAAGGGCGTGGCTGGCCCTGCATCACGTGGAGAGGTGCCCAGGTGGTGCTCTGGCCCAAACTGGGGTTATTTGGACCTAAAATGCAGATCTGGAGCGGGTGGCTGAGCAGACGCAGGATCTGGAATGGCTGTCACCTCTGCAGAGATGCCGTCATGGCCAAACTTACGACGTGTTCGCCTAAGAAACCCAGTGCACGTGGTGGGAAGGGGCTGCTGCTCTTTGGGCCCCCGCTCCGGTGGGTCACTCAGTGGCTGTGAATCAGCCACGTTTCCTTTGGACCTCCGTCTCCTCAACTGTCAGACGAAGGATTTGTACTATTTGCACATGCGATGCCACGTTTCCTTATGTGATTTATTTTATTTTATTATTATTTTTTTGCGGTACGCAGGCCTCTCACTGTTGTGGCCTCTCCCGTTGCATAGCACAGGCTCCGGACGCGCAGGCTCAGCGGCCATGGCTCACGGGCCCAGCCGCTCCGCGGCATGTAGGATCTTCCCGGACCGGGGCACGAACCCGTGTCCCCTGCATCGGCAGGCGGACTCTCAACCACTGCGCCACCAGGGAAGCCCTGATTTATTTTTAAAATCGGATTTATCAGAAGCCCATCCCTCATCTTTTCTTGCCTCCTCAGGTCGTGAGAGAACTGCCAGAAGCTGAAACGGGCTGCAGGGCACTGTTTCCCTTTGTCTCGGCCTCAGCGGAGTGCAGGTTCCCAGTTGGACTGTGCATCTGGGGGGCACACCCCAACCTGTGCCTCGTGTGGCCCCCGGGATGCCATGCTCAGGGCTCTGCACATGGGCTCGTAGTCAGTGAAACCATCCATCACTTTCTGTCCCACTGTAGTTCTTTAAAAATGAAAACAAAAAACGAGAGGAGTGAAGGCAGGGGCTCCCGACTGCACCATCCTGGCTGGAAGGTGAAGTTCTGTGCTTCCAGCCTAACCCTGCAGGGCGAGCTGTCAGGGAGGCTTTCAGGCGTTTGCTTTGTGAGGAGGCGGAGAAGGGGCAGTGACCAGCTGTGCCAGGCCTGGCGCGGAGGCCGGCTTCTGACAGCTGGGAGGCGGCAGCCAGTGGAGGACCATGCGGGCAGCAATCAGAATCCGGTGGATCCTTTTGAGCAAAGTGATGAAGTCCACAGGGAAGCCCATGGTCTGGAAGAGATGAGATTCTGGACCCAGGAGCCTGGGACGCAGCAACAGAACCACAGCATCTTCAGTGTCATGGAGCCCAGCGATGAATCACTCAAATGTGCTGGCTTTGGGGGTCAGGGAACCAAGGCCAGAAGTTCAGTGATTCGCCCAGCATCAGGTCACTTCTGGTGCCAATTCTGCCTTAAATTCGAGTCTCCCTACACCTGTGCTCACTGTAACACGTTGCAGTTCTTTGCTTATAGGCTCGTCTGGTCCACCCGGTGGCCCTGTCCTTCTCTTATTTAAGTTTGTCTCTCCTGGAACTACTTATCCAGTAAATAGTCTCGGGGCGTCTGCGTCCAGCGCTTGTTCGCGGCGCTGGGGAAGGAGCCTTAGATCCACAGGTCATTGCTGTCAGGGAGCTTATATCCTGTGAGCTCAACACAAGACACATAACGGACGGATAACGTAATATGGCGGGGGTGCCCCATGCTAAGAAGGGAAATGCATCCTGGTAGGGAGAAAATGGGGAGACAGAGAGGATGGCAGGAAAGGGTGTCCTTGAAGGCCCCCCGAGAAGGTGACTTTCAGCAGAGAAAAGCGTGAAGTGAGGCCTGCTCTGCAGATCCTGGGTTCTCCAGGAGGGCTCACGGCAGGGGGAGGCCTGAGGGCTGGGGAGACAGATCCAGGGGTCCATGCCGGTCACGTGCAGCCCCGGCTTCATGGTGAGGGCCGCGTGGGGAGACCCCTGACGGTCTCCAGCAGAGATGCATCTCGACCTGAGCTGCACTTGAAAACCAGCCCAGAGATGGGGTGATGCTGGGGGCAGGAGGCTCCTGGAGGCTCTTCCGTCATCTGGGGGCAGTGACCGCGGGCCGTTTGGGGTGTAGCCCTGAAGAGGGCAGGAAGTGCCAGGCCAGCGATATTTTGGAGATGGAGTGATAGGATCTGCTGATGGACAGAGGAAAACATGAGTCCATGCCAGGCCTGAGCAATCGAAAGCAGTTATTGGAAGGAAAAGGAGATCGTATCTGGGGTAAGAACCGAGAGTTCAGTTCTGGACGATGCTCGTTTGGGTGGCCTGTTAGGCGTCCAGGCACGAATATCAGGCAGATCCCTGGATGTGAGCCTGGGACTCAGGCAGAGGCCAGGCTGGCGATGGACCCTGGAGTTGCCGCATGCAGGTGGCGTGAGGGGGGTCGGAGGAGAGCCGGGGAGTAAGTTTGGGCAGAGAAGAGAGAGGTCTGGACCATGAGCCCCGGGCTGCAACTCAGAGGATGGAGAAAGCCCAGCACAGGAGGCCGAGGGAGCAGACACGGAGTCTGCACCTGCCCTGCAGGACAAGGTACGCACGTGTGAGTGCACATACCACACGCACACACATGTGCACGCACACACACACTCACGGGTCTTCCAACTCTGCATCTGTCATCGGAGTCGCACTTTCAGCTTCCGTCTTTCCAGTGGGAATGGTCTCCTCCCTGACTCCCCGCCCCCTCCCCGGTGACAAATCCTGTGTCCAGAACCGTCTTTCAGGTCACTTCAGGGACACGGACAGGTGGTCAGCTGTCAGTCACGGGCACAGTTGACCTAAAGGGGAAGAAGCAGGAGCCGCTGGCCGGGAGGATCTGGACACTGTGCTCTCCAAGGGCCTGGGTTACCGTGGTCTCCTCCTGGGCTACCGTGGTCTCCTCAGGACCTGGGCCACCTGGCCTCCCACGTGGGTAAGAGCAGTGTGGATTTTCTGCCAACAGGAAGATAGGAGCCACAGGAGATGTTTATCTGAGCACAGCAGCATTTAATGACAGTTTAAACAAGGCACCAAAAATAAGGGAGATGGACAAGTCATTGCAGTATGTTCCCCACTGGCATCTCCAGAGGACCACGGGGCTCCCAAGGCGTTCCGTACCCACCGCCCTGCCCTGCCTGCGGCCGCTGCAGCAGCCTCGGGACTTGACATGCAGCGATGGCAAGGAAATGCATTCGGAGCAGGAGAACTGGTCCATGACAGAGCGGGTGCTGGGTCGGGTGTTCAAGCTCATGCTCAGCTGAAGATGCAGCTTCTTGATGCCATGTTACCAAGAGCAGGGAAATACAATACGGCCAATTTTGTTTTATTTGCCTAATAAGAAAGACCTCAGTGGGGATGCTACTTACAGTGGGGCCCTTTCCGCAGGAAAATATTCAATATCATTTTCCCCCCCAACCTTTTCATTCTACACGTAATACATAAAACTGATACTATGTATTGAGCACTCATGTAATTTTCACAACATTCTTTTCGGATAGGAGCATTTTCTCTGTTACATAGTTGAGAAAACATGTCTGGAGAGAAATATAACACAGTTGGTAAATTGCAGAGCAAGAAGTGAATCTAAACTCAATCTGTACATGTGAGCATTACTCTATGTAAATGTTTCTTGTAGAAAAATTGAGAGATTACGTTAAGGCAGAGGGAAAATGTATCTACATCTTCTGCCCAGAGAGAATCACCGTTATTTGTATTCTTCTTTTATTCGTGTTTTCTATATCCATAGATTATGTAAATAGGAGAAGAATGTGCATGCTGCTTTGTAGTTTTTTGCTTAACATTGTACAGTAAATAGTTTTCTATGTTTCTTTTTTCTAATACATTATTTATAATATCCCATTGTGCCTAAAGCATAATTCAACTAATTTGTGGGATTTCTACCTTGTTTCTGATACTTTGCTGTTTAAAAGAAACACCACAAGCAACATATTTGTATGTGCCTCTTCACACACTACCTATGTCCTTAGGAAAATTGGTAGATAGGTCGGTCAGTAGGTAGTGCATATCTATTTTAAAGGGTAAGCACACCTTTAGTACTTCTGATATTTATTGCATTCATGAAGTTTGTCCCAGTCTGTACTAATTATTTTCAATAATCCAACAGGTGTTGGCGGAGTGACAGGGCTGTTCTGGGAGCTGTCCAAGGTGTTAGTGCCCTTATGTATGCATCATATTCTTATGTTCTTCTAAAAGTTTTCATTTTAAACTATCTCAAAATTATAGAAAATCTGAAAGAAGAAATTTACCTCAGGATTCTGGAATTGTTATGGTTACAAATATTTGTTTTTCTAAATATTTCTGTTTATTCTGGTACAGAGAAGAGCAGATTCTTATTGAAACTACAAAAATAACTAACGTGTCATGAACACCGATGGGGCTCAGTAAAGAAGCTTTGCACGTGTTTGATCATGGTGATGGGCAAGGCGGATCGGTGTGTTTTACGCTTTCTCCAGAATTGTCGTGTATGCCACCAGCGCAGTGCACGTGACACTTTCTAGGGAGGCAGAGCGTACGTTGTGTTCTTACCACACACGTGCACACACAAGAACAACAATAGTAACAGTGATGATGATGATGATGAAAGGGCGGAGGGCGTGCTGGGAGGAGGAGGGGTTTGTCTGCCCCTCGGTTGTGGCGATGGTGTCACGGGCTGTATACCTTCCCCCAACTCATCGAGTCGTGCACGGTAACCATATTCAGCTTTTCGCATGTCAGTCATACCTCCATAAAGTGGTTTAAAGAGAAAAAGGAGGGCATCAGATAAGATTAAATGACCTCATTGGTGCTGTCAGCTTTAGTTCAGCCCGACCCGGGCCAGCGGGCTGCTTTCGGAAGTTGCCCGCCCGTGGTGTGAGGCCTCGGGAGTCCTGACCTGTCCCGGGTGCCCTGAAGTCCGAGCTCGCGGGTCTGCTCGGTCCTGGGGCTCCTGCCGTGGCCCCCATGCCTCTCAGGCCCTTCTTCCCCGGGACACTCCACTCAGAGCGGCGGCTGTGACTGTGAGGGCATTGAGGTGGATAGTGGCCTCAGATTGGGGAGCGCGGAGTCCCCCCCGGAAGTGGGAGGGCCCCGGGGATCCCGAGCAGTACCCTCACTGACAGTCGGACCCCCTGCCACCCTCAGCGTCCCGCACCTCACCCCACCATCAACGACTTCTCGGGAGGCTCTGTGCCGGCCTCTGTGACCGCGCTCTGTTCGCCCTCAAGCTGCACCAGGGCTGCAGTCATGCCAGCCTGTTCTGCTGCCTGGGGGGGGCCGACCCCTGAGCACTGACAGCTCGATGGCTCTCAAATAGGCCACATTGCTTTCCACCCCCGGCCTTTCACAGATGATTGAATTGGCTGCTGGTGCTTGGCCACCAGGTGTTGGTGGAAATGACAGGACAGCCTGGAGAGCCTCATGCTCTAAGCCCAGGATGTGACCCCAGTGCCTTAGGGCATCCTGGCTGCTATAACAGCACCAAGTCTGGGGCTTAAACAACAGACATCTACTTCCTACACTTGTGGAGGTGGGGAGTCCAAGGTCAGGGCCCTGGAAGATTCAGTGTGGTGAGGACCCCCTCCTGGTTCACAGACGGCGTCTTCTCACTGTGTCCTCACGTGGGGGAAGGGCTGGGGGCTCTCTGGGGTCTCTGTTATGAGGGCACTGATCCCAGCATGGGGGCCCCACCCTCATGACCTCTCACCTCCCAAAGGCCCCGCCTCCTAATGCCATCACTTTGGGGGTTAGGATTTCAGTGTGTGAGTTTTGAGGGGGAGACAAACACTCAGTCTACAGCAGTGGGAAGAAAATACCCCAGAGCATCCTCAGAGGGCAAGGGATATTGCGTGGTTTCCACATAATCCAGTTTAACGATACAACGTATGGAAATGAATATTTCAGGAAGCAATATAATAATAAAGAAAATTGACTCAGAAGTGAGGGACGTGTGTTGTCTTGTTAAAAAACAAAAGCTAGCGCTGTCAAGTGAGGGCCTTCCTGAGGCCTAGCTCTCTGGACCAACCGCACGGAAAATCAAGAGCGGCTTGTCACCAGCAAATGCATCCACCAGCTTGGAATGACCAGTCTCCTCCTACATAAAAGCTTCTTTAGCTTATTAATTTTACCATAGCTTTTGTGTGTATACAGAATTTCCATGTAGTGAGATGACAGTGTTATTTAAAGCTTTTAATATGAGCTTTCAGGTATAATCACCCTTAACATAGTGTATGCAGGGATTGATTTTATCATCTTAACCAGAATTTTACAGAAAGAAACTTTAAACAGTAAGGCATGTGGTTGATGACCCAGGACCTATTCTCTCTCTTTCTTTCTCTGAATTTTGATTTATTTAAAATTGTCTAGGTAACCAAAGGTTTCCCAGTTATTAACAAATTTAATATTATTTTTAAGATCTTGATGTCATTTAAGGACCTTGGGAGTTACAGTAAATGTTGCTTCAGAGAACAACACCATCACTGTTGACTTGCAAATTTTGTCAGAGATGATATTTAACATCAATGCAAGTGTAAAACCAACTTCATATGGTTTGCAACATTGCCTCAAGTTTGTAAGAGGCCACCTTCTTTTCCCCTAAAGATCACTTATTAAAATTCAGTTTAGTTGACACAGATGTGTGCATTTTAATAACCTTAAGCATTAGTCAGAAGCAAGGGCAGGGATCTATAAAACTGTACAGAAACATTTAGGTAGTTCATGCTTTCCTTGAGAAAACAAACGCAAGGCTAGTATAAAAGATCGTCACATCATGACAAATCCAGGGAGGCAGACAGCTGGTCTTAAACCCAAAACTTCAGAGCAGCCTGCTGTGTTCACGTGTCATGTGACCTATGTCTAGCTACGTCTCCATTTTTAAGCCAACAAATAAAAACTGAATCAGTAAAGTTTGCTCGGGTGCATGCCACATGCATTCTTGCAACCTCCTTCCATGTATCTTCCGTGGAATCACGCGGTAAGACGGCCTTTGCCCGCCTTTTCCTCTTAGGTCATGCCCTGGAGACCGTCCACGTTCCCACACACGGCAGAGCTGTGTCATAACCCAATGTCTTATTCAAAGCCTAATTCAAACCCTTCTAATTCAAGGGCAGTTATTTCTTTTTTAAAAAATTAAAAAAAATTCTTACACAATTTCTAAACTGTAAATTTCCATTTACAGTTATTACAGAATATTGTCTGTATTCCCTGTGTTGTATGATACATCCCTGGGCCCGTCTTACACCCAGTAACTTGTGCCTTTCACTCCTTCACCCCTCTATTGCCCCTCCCCCCACTGGTAACCACTCGTTTGTTCCCTACATCTGTGAGTCTGCTTCTTGTTTGTTATATTCACTAGTTTGTTGTATTTTTTAGCTCCCACGTATAAGTGATATCAGACAGTATTTGTCTTTCTCTGTCTGTCTTATCTCACTTAGCATAATGCCCAATGGCAATCATTTCTAATGTACTTGACAGTATCTCAAAGTTCAGATGCTCGTCTGGAACCTCAGCTGAGTCCTTGGAAAGTACATTTGGGTGCTGACTGTGGACGGGGCCTGTCAGGGACACAGGACTGCGGCTCAGAAGGTCAGCGCCCATCCTGGGGCCTCAGTGGGTCCTGTACGGGCACCACTGCCTGCAGGTCCCCCTTCCTGGGCCCCCTCCCCCCTCCCTCCCAGGAGGAAGCTCCTTCTGCTGCCCTTGCTTCTGGGGCAGCTCCGGCCCCAGCCTCCTGGGGCTGGACCTTGGTCCCTGGGACCCAGCTCGGGGGGGAGGGGCGCCTCCCGCCTGTGTCCCTCTCGGGGGACCCGTTCTTTCCACGGGGGACTGAGCCTTCCTCTGCCGAGAAGCCTTCTGAGCTCAGAGGGGCTGGATCCAGGTCTGGCCGCCTCCCAGCTGGTCCTGTTGGCTGAACATAGAGAGGGGCCGTCCTGAGCTCTGACGCGCCCCTGCTGGGTCTTCTCGCCTGCTGCCCTCGGACATGGGAGAGGACCCTCTTCTTATCATCTCCTGAGATAGGAGGACGGCAGATGTTCATTTGCGACAATCACAGAGGACTTCCTAGGAGAGGAGGTCAGGTGTGCGATTTGACAGGAATGTTCTAAGCCTTGATTTCAGGCTTAAAAACTAATCCAGGGCTTCCCTGGCGGCGCAGTGGTTGAGAGTCCGCCTGCCAATGCAGGGGACACGGGTTCGTGCCCCGGTCTGGGAAGATCCCACATGTCGCGGAGTGTCTGGGCCTGTGAGCCATGGCCGCTAAGCCTGCACGTCTGGAGCCTGTGCTCCGCAACGGGAGAGGCCACAGCAGTGAGAGGCCCGCGTACTGCAAAACAAACAAACAAACAAAAAAAACTAATCCAGTCATACGTGTTTACTTCAGTGCATTTTCCATGACATATATCAGACCCCAGAGCACGTTGACATTGATAACATAATGAAAGCCCTCTAAGCAAATACGGAATTTCACTGCTTAAACAATTTGCAATACTCTTTTAAGCTAGAATGCAAGTTTAAAAATTTTAACCTACGTTAAGCTTGTTTAATCACGAATGTCACCTTCTAATGTAGCAAAATCTCTTGTCCCCTAATGAAGCCGCTCCTTCAAGTTGTTGCCAGTGAGTCTGACATTTTTACTTTTGAACTCACGCATCCGTTGGGTTATTTTGAGGCGTTGCGACAAAATGCGTATTTTCATTCATACCTAGTAGATTCTGTAAAAACTGTAAAGCTGTGAAGCCTGTGAAACTGTCTTTATTCATTATAGAGTCTTAGAACATTTCCCTTTTTGTAGATGTTTATTAAGAGATTGTTGAGTCTCAGTGATGCAGGCAAGGTTGTCTGGAATGGAGAGCGGGGCTGGGTTCTCACTTGGTCACAGCTCACGTGGACCCTTTGGTAAAGCATTTTGAAGATGTATTATATTGTTTTTCCTGAAGTCAAAAGAGCGTTTGCAAACCAGCCTAACTTTTGATGTGTTTTACAGAACTAGGTTTCTTTCAGCATTCCAAGATAAAATGATGCTTATCCTGAATACTAACAGTTGAAAGTGTAAGACATCTTATTACGAAAATAACTTTGTAACCCGTCCTTCACCAGTGAATGGGCCGGTCATTTATGAATCAGTGATCCTTATAGCAGTGCCATTAATGGAAGGTCCCAGTGGAGGGTTTGAGCCACTGACTCTTCTTCCTCACTCCTCAGGCTCTGAAGGGGTGTCAGGGGATGTGACCACCGTCATTAAGAAGCATTTTAAATCTAGGGGGTGTTGATGGCTGTTCTCACGTCTGGATGGGTTCCAAGTTATTACAGTCCTTCAAAAGCAGTCACAGTGACTCCACAAAGGACCATAATGGCAACTAGAATCTCTTCTAATGGGATTATAATGACAAAATAAGAAAAACATTAAGCAAATGGAGATTAGAGCATTAAATACACTGATATCCAAATAATTGGGAGAACAGATGCTAAGACCAATGAAAACCCGGCTTACGTCTGCCCCACAAGGAGAGAAGTCGAGGATTTGAACTGAACAGAGGACCAAGTATAACGTTCTGTGATTTTATTACTTTCCTAAAAATGTGCTATCTCTCAGGCGATCCAGTGGCATTTTTCTCAGTCTCAAGTACCCGACTCGGGCCTGGGAGCAAGAGGTGTCTCGAGTTGTAGGGAAAACCCTTACCATCTAGAAGGAAGTGCCCATCAGGACAGTGTTACTCCTGGTCATCAGGTGAAGTGTAATCCTACTTTTAAGTGAGGTAATGGCTTCTGGGGTCCAACAGAGGTGGGGTATTGCTGTGTTCCCCTTGAAATTTAAAATTTTCCTGCCAGGCCCTGGTACCCCAGGGTGCCTTGGAGCACAGTCTGGGAACTATGATGTTCGTGTTTATTTTCGTCCCGTCCTCGTGATGCATTCAGTGAATGTTTATTAAATATGTGCTGTGTTCAGCCTCTGGGCTAAATTCTGACGACACGCAGATGAATTCAACACAGCTTCTCCCTGCAGTTAAGGGTACTGGATAAGAGAGCCTGTTTGCAGTAACTGTGCTCCCGGGGATGCACCGGCAAACTCCTAGCAGCGCTTAGGGAGGAGAGGGTACCCACAGCGAGAGGAAACCCTCCGAGGAGGGGATCTGGAAGGATGTGTGGATTTAGGGGATGGAGGGAATAGCACGGGCAGAGGTGACGGGGTCAGTAAATCAGGAGCCTCATCCAGGCAGTGGCGGGGAGGGCGGCATTACCTGGGGGGAAGGGGTGTAGAGGAAATAGGGTTGGAATGGTAGGTATAGAAGATCGGGAGCATCTTGAATTCTGCGTTAAGGAGTTTGATTCTTTTTAATTGTGGAAATTTACCATTTTCACCATTTTAAACTCTGCATTTCAGGTGCATTAGGTACATTTACAGTGTTGTGCAACCATCACCCCTGTCATTTCCAGAACTTGTTCATCGTCCCAAACAGAAACCCTGTACCCTCTTCCCCTCCCCCAGCCTGTGGTAACCTCTAATCTACATTCTGTCTCTATGAATTTGCCTATTCTAGATATGTCATGTAAGTGAATCATACAACATTTGTCCTTTTGTATCTGACTTTATTTCATTCAACATAATGTTTTCAGGGTTCACCCATGTTGTAGCACCCGTCAGAACTTTATTCCTTTTTATGGCTGAATAATATTCCACGGTATGGAGACGCGGTATTTTGTTTATCCATCATCTGTTGATGGACACTGGGGTTATTTCCACCTTTTGGCTATTGTGAATGCAAAACACGTGGGCACCTCAGAATCTGAGTCCCTGCTCTCAATTCCTTTGGCTTCATACCTAGGAGTGGAATTGCTGGATCACATGGTAACCCTATGTTTAACTTTTTAAGCCAAGTTGTTTTCCACAGAGTCTGTACCATTTCACATTCCCACCAGCAATGTGTGAGGGTTCCAGTTTCTCCACATCACTTGTTACTTTCTGTTCTTTTGATAATAGCCATTCTAACGGGTGTGAAGTGACAGATGTTGTGGTAACTTTGATTTGCTTTTCCCTGATGACTAGTGATGTTGAGCATTTTCTCATGTGCTTCTTGGCCATTTGTGTATCTTTTCTGGAGAGATGTCTGTTCAAGTCCTTTGCTAATTTTTGAATTACTTTATTTTTGTTGACTTCTGGGAGTTCTTTATGTATTATGGATATTAATCTCTTCCAAGATGTATGATTTGAGGATATTTTCTCCCATTCTGTGGGTTGCCTTTTCATGAATTTTAATATTGAATAGAAATACAGTAAGTCTTGATACTCCACGTTTCTTCTCTGTGTCTTGCTCTATTCAGAAAATTAGACACAGTGTTCCTACTTCAGAGAGTCATCTCCAGGCAACACTTGTCCTTTTGTGCCACTTGGAAGGCAGCTGCCCCCTGTCCACTTGCCTGGTTTTTATCTGACCCCTTCTGTGCAGCACAGTCCATACAGTGAGTGGTTAAGCACTGACTCCAGCGGCCTGAGTCAGTTCCCAGCTCTGATGCCTTCCAGGGTGGGGAGTGTGGGCATGTTATTGAATCTACCATGCCTCAGTCTTCTCATCTGCAGAGCAGGCATAAAAATGGTACCTACCTCATAGGGTGAGTATACATTAAATTAATGTATTTAATGTGTGGAAGACCCTTAGAGCCCTGCTTGGCATGCAGTAGGCACTCAATACATGCTGCTCTCTTACTGTGAGTTTTTTTCTATCCAACTGGACTGGAGTATTGATGTCTGTTGTCTCTTTTCTTATCCAGTTCTTTTTACTTTCGGTGAGTAGAGATATTCAGCAGTTGACCAAGGATGTGAATGACTGCTGTGTGCCCTGTACACAAGGGGATTTTTTCAGGAAAGAACTTAAAATGAATTTTTATGAAGTGATAGAAATCATTTCTTTATGGGGGAAAATACAGCACAGTAAAGAAGGCCAGCTGTGATGCTGAAGGAAAAGACGGTTAGGAGGGTTGGGAGAATGAGGATTCTGTGCTGTAAAGAGAAATCCTCTCAAGAGAAATAAATGCCAGAGGGGCATTTGCACATCTGAGGATTTCTGAGTCTCAAGACGTCTCGTGTGAGTGCTGATGACCCACTGGCTGCTTCTCACAAGACTTCACTGGGCACCCGAGACCCTGAGGTTGCCAGGGTTCTCTCCTGTCTGCAGTCTCCTGGCTCACAGTGGGTCCCTGTTACATGCCATGGGTCCCCATTACACACAGTGGGTCCCCATTACCCCATTACACACAGTGGGTCCCCGTTACACGCAGTGGGTCCCCGTTACCCTGTTACACACAGTGGGTCCCCGCTACACGCAGTGGGTCCCTGTTACCCTGTTACACACAGTGGGTCCCTGTTACACACAGTGGGTCCCCATTACACACAGTGGATCCCCATTACCCTGTTACACACAGTGTGTCCCTGTTACACACAGTGGGTCCCCATTACCCTGTTACACACAGTGTGTCCCTCTTACACACAGTGGGTCCCCATTACCCTGTTACACACAGTGTGTCCCTGTTACACACAGTGGGTCCCCATTACCCTGTTACAGTGGGTCCCCGTTACACACAGTGGGTCCCCGTTACCCTGTTACACACAGCGGGTCCCCATTACACACAGTGGGTCCCCGTTACACACAGTGGGTCCCTGTTACACACAGTGGGTCCCCATTACCCTGTTACACACAGTGGGTCCCCGTTACACACAGTGGGTCCCCATTACCCTGTTACACACAGTGTGTCCCCGTTACACACAGTGGGTCCCCATTACCCTGTTACACGCAGTGGGTCCCCGTTACACACAGTGGGTCCCCATTACCCTGTTACACGCAGTGGGTCCCCGTTACACACAGTGGGTCCCCATTACCCTGTTACACACAGTGTGTCCCTGTTACACACAGTGGGTCCCCATTACCCTGTTACACACAGTGTGTCCCTGTTACACACAGTGGGTCCCCATTACCCTGTTACAGTGGGTCCCCGTTACACACAGTGGGTCCCCGTTACCCTGTTACACACAGCGGGTCCCCATTACACACAGTGGGTCCCCGTTACACACAGTGGGTCCCCATTACCCTGTTACATGCAGTGGGTCCCTGTTACACACAGTGGGTCCCCATTACCCTGTTACACACAGTGTGTCCCCGTTACACACAGTGGGTCCCCATTACCCTGTTACACGCAGTGGGTCCCCGTTACACACAGTGGGTCCCCATTACCCTGTTACACACAGTGTGTCCCTGTTACACACAGTGGGTCCCCATTACCCTGTTACACACAGTGGGTCCCCGTTACACACAGTGGGTCCCCATTACCCTGTTACATGCAGTGGGTCCCTGTTACACACAGTGGGTCCCCACTACACACAGTGGGTCCCCATTACCCTGTTACACACAGTGGGTCCCCATTACCCTGTTACATGCAGTGTGTCCCCGTTACACACAGTGGGTCCCCGTTACACACAGTGGGTCCCTGTTACACACAGTGGCCCTGTTACATGCAGTGTGTCCCCATTACGCACTGCCTGCTGGTTTGGCATTTGCATCCCCTGCTCTGCCCTCATCCACGGCAGGGCTTTGGAAGGAGGGAGTTCTTTCACGTCTCTGATTCCCTGTCAGGCTTTGCACTGGGCACCTCCTTGAGAAAGATTTGTCAAATGAATGTATTTGCTTCCATGTCATACTTCTGCCTACACCTTCCCTTTAAGACAGTAAGTTCTTTGGGAAACAAGAACTCTTGTTCACTTTGAATACGGCCCAGGGCCGGGTATGGTGGGCCTAAGTCTTTGACCTGCTGGGTCTGGGTACACAGCACGAGATCAGGGTTTAGATGTAGTCTCCTCAAAACCGACATCGGTGGACCTTGAAATAAGCCCTGAGAACCAGGGGCTGCCAGAAGGCCCAGGTGTTGGAGCCTCTGGTCCACGGGCACCATCCACATCCCGCCGGCGTCTCTTCACTTCTCCAAGGCTCTGCTTCCTCACTGTCAATGGGGTGACTCTGAGGGTTGGAACGGGTAACAGTGAAACTGCCCTGCCCGATGCCTGGCACA
This sequence comes from Mesoplodon mirus, assembly GCF_964341445.2. Taxonomy (NCBI): domain Eukaryota; kingdom Metazoa; phylum Chordata; class Mammalia; order Artiodactyla; family Ziphiidae; genus Mesoplodon; species Mesoplodon mirus. The sequence goes on from NC_138996.1 coordinate 30,074,748, forward strand.
CAGGGCATCTTCTTGCTGGCGTTTCACTGCTCCAGGGTTCCTGCGGGAGCCTGTGCTGGACGTGAGGAGTGGGGAGCAGCGGTCCTTCCCACGGGGGTCCCAAAGGCAGCCTTTGAGCAGCTACCCCTACCTCTTGTGCAGACCATAAAGCACTAGGCCACACCTCAGAATAGTTGCCGCCTGTGCGTATTTATCTTAACGTTAAGCTTAAACAGAACGTATGCTACATGCCTCAGACACAATTCCAAATACATCTTGAGAGGAAAGTGAAAGCAAACATTTGTGAAGTGCTTTGTGGTCTACACAGAGGTTTCAGGTGTCTCTCCCGTGACAGCGACTCACCAGAGCTGGTCTCCGTGCATGGCTCGGTGTGGCTGTGTCCAGGTCTCATTCTGACCGGCAAGGGGGGGCCTTCTGGAATTGGCTCGAGAGCGAAGCACAGAAGCCTGGCCGGGCTGTCCACTCCCTTCCTGTGTCCTGTGCGCCCCTCAGGACTTTGTGAGGCGGGGTTTGTCATGGGTGTGGTGGACACACCAGCTTCAGAATCAGGCAGGGTTCTCATCTCTGACCTAATGCTGTGTAGACAAGTTATTGAATTTCTCAGAACCTGCACTTCCATTGTTAAAGAAACGGGCAATAGCACTGTCAGGACTTAATAAAATAATGCGTGCGGTTGGCACATAGTCTCAAAAACGATTATTTCCCTGTTCATTCACCAGTTGTTGGGCGAGTCAAGATGATTAATGCAGAGAAAACTTTGCAAAGAGGAGTCACTATGTTTCAAAGGAGAGTAGACCAGTTCAATTTATCAGGATTTTAAATTAAGTTTAGCAAAATGAAATTCTAATGAAGTCCAGTGTAAACCTGAGAACAAGACATCCTACAATGGCAGGATTTGGTTATTTTTCCTGAAAATCTGCAATCTGTCAAATCTGTCAAGGGGAAAGTGTTTTAAAGTAACTCTGTTTGGCCTTGAGATTCCAGCGCCTCCCCAGGTGTGTGAATGAGGGAGGCATGCTCGTTGTTGCCAGGAACCACAGGGGTCGGCCACTGAGTTTATCCCCTTGACCCCTGGCACGAGCTCCCACGTGTTTGAGCATCTGGACCAGACCCTCTTCACATGCTGTCCTCTCAGAGCTCTTGGTGGAATGAAAAGTGTGCCCGGAAGATGCTTGGTGGGGACTGTGGCCAATGGGACTGTGGCTGGTGGAGACCGTGTCTGGTGGGGACTCTGTCTGGTGGGGAGAAGTCTGCTGGCGGCTCTGGGTCGTGACGGCACGGGGCTGAGCACAGCTGAGCCAGACGAGGTGCTGGCTTGTGCAGTCACTCGTCTTCTGGGGTGGATTCCCGAAGGCTAACGGAAATGTGAACTAAACTTCACTTAGATATTTTAGCACCTCAGGATATGCAGTTTCCCCACTGCCATCTAGTCTTAAATGCGGCATCAATTATGGCTTCTTACTTGAAAGGAGAATTACAACTAAAACTCTCTCCCAGATGCCAAGAGGCAGAGAAAGGTGCGCTTCCAACAGCAGCAAGCAGCCCGTAGACGGTCCGATTTGGAGGAGGGACCATGGGGAACGGGAGGGTCTCACACCCACTGGGCGTTCCCTGTCAACAGTGTCACATAGCCTGCAAGTGGTTTAATTCACTCTGTGCCCACAAGGGGGAAGTTTAAAATCATGAGCAGGGATTTCCCTGGTGGTCCAGTGGGTGGGACTCCACACTCCCAGTGTGTGTGTGTGTGTGTGTGGGGCTGGGTTCAATCCCTGGTTGGGGAACTAGATCCCCCATGCATGCAACTAAGACCTGGCGCAGCCTACATAAGTATGTAGGTAAGTAAGTAAATAAATAAAATCATGAGCAAATTCCTGGAGGAATCAGGTTCAAATTTTAATTTTTTCATGCTTCCACCCACCGTGCCTTTTTACTCACTTCCTGGGACATTTCCTGCTGTTCCAAGTCCTTTCTGCCTTCTCCCCGCTCTGCTGTGGTGGCAGGTGGCACCTTGTGCTCCCGTGGCGTCACTGATCTGGGGCGGGAGGGCGTCCATCCACGTGCCCCGATGTGTCTCCAGAAAGACTGGGTGGCGTGGCCAGGAGTGGCGCTCTCCCCCGGGCGCTGCAGACCCCCAGGAATCTTGCTGGGGGAGCATCTCCACTTGCTCCCCGCTTGCTCCTGTGCAGCTCAGATCCTACCCTGTGTCCTCTATCCCCATGCCCGCTCCCCGACCCCTGGCAACCACCAGTCTGTTCTCTGTATCAGTGAGTCTGTTTCTGTTTTGTTTTGTTTGTTTGTAAACGTGCAGCTGTAAAATAAATAAGTCACAGGAATATGATGAACACACAGAGGTTGTGGTCATTAATATTGTAGCAACTTTGAACAGTGGCAGATGGTAACTATCGTGGTGCTCATTTCATAAGGTGTAAAAATGTCAAATCACTGTGTTCTGCACCTGAAACGAGTATAACATCGTATGTTAATGACAACTCCATAAAAAAATATTTAAAAAATTCAACTCATCAGTGGCCCCACAAGGAAGAAGCAAACCTGCTGCTCGAAAACCCACTGGACACCCCGGCGGTCTCCCTGCTGTCCACTCTCCAACATCTCTCCTTGTGGTTGCCCTGGAAACCCAGCCAGCAAACTACCAGGACGAACTACCTACACGTCAGGAGGGTTGACTGCCTGGTCTTCTTGTAGCTCATGGGAGCCTCGCTCTCTTCCCCGTGAAGCTACCCTCAGCTCTTCTGCTGGAAGCTGGAAATCAGTCCAAGTGGACAGCAAGCCTTGCTTCCATCTGCAAACACTTACTAGTTCAAGAAATCTCAGGTTGAGGGCTTCCCTGGTGGCGCAGTGGTTGAGAGTCCGCCTGCCGATGCAGGGGACACGGGTTCGTGCCCCGATCCCGGAAGATCCCACATGCCGCGGAGCGGCTGGGTCCGCGAGCCATGGCCGCGGAGCCTGTGTGTCCGGAGCCTGTGCTCCGCAACGGGAGAGGCCACAGCAGTGAGAGGCCCGCGCACAGCAAAAAAAAAAAAAAAAAAAAAAAAAAAAAAAAAAAAGAAATCTCAGGTTTACTTCACAGTGATTCCCGGATACGATAAGGAAATGATAAGGGTGGCCTCTGGAGTTTTCAGCTGCTAATTTCCGAGTCCCCTGGGGTTCTGTGTGGCGTGTGGTCAACAGCGTATGCGGTACACGTTGAGGAGGCCGTGTGGCTGCAGTGAGGCTTGTCGGAAGCACTTGTGACTCCTCGTCACGCAGGCCTGAGCGCACTTGGACCGCGGTCTCCTCCATCTCCCGTGTCAGCACTTCATCGTAGGGCTTTTACGTGGCGTATATTTTCTCTCCCTAAATATTCTTATCTACTTGGTGCCCTTTGGTATTCAGACCAAGAAGTAGGTACCAGATCCCCCTCAAATGCATAATGGAATTTTATAAACATGTGTATTTAAAAGCAATCTAGCTCTTAGTTTCAGGGTCTCTGTGAAACCTAGAAATACCAGTCTTGGCAAACGGGAGCCCCGAAGTCTCCTGGCAAAGTGTAATTTTTCATTCCTCCCTCCGAAGCTTCGGCGAGCGCTCAGCCTGTGATTCTTCTATTACCCGCCTAACTCAGTTTCCTTGGCTGTTCATTTCACATGAAGGACAAGAAATGTGATTTCTGCTTCTTAATTTAAACTTTGGCAGCACAAAGGAATGTCTAGAAATGCCTCAGAAATCTCTCTTTTTCAGCCCTATCCCTTTCTCCCCACCCGTCCTCCCCACCCCCTCCCTCTCTTCCTCCCTCCCTCCCCCTCTCTCCTCCCCACCCCCCTCATTACTGCGTTTCACATAAATATTTCTTTATCAAAAATAGACATAGTTTCTTAAAAGGCCTTCTAAGAATAAAAAAAGAAAAAATTGAAAAAAAATTAAGAAGCTTTGAAATATTTTTTTATATTTTCTCCTGTATTCTCTCCTCTACCCCAAGAATAGAATTATGTGTGTGTACATATACACACATACACACGTGTGAGTGCGCACACACGCATGTAAGTCCATTGGACGAGGTCTACAGGATATACGCCGTGTAACCCAACCTCTGCAGAGCCTTTCTTTCAGCTATCCACATGGACTCGGTGCCCACCCACCACTCCTTTTACTGTGGCTTTTCCAACTTGACTTCTTTATTTTGATCTCTTGGTTGGTTCATTTTATTCTCAAGTGGTGCTTTTCGACATGGGCCATGGGTATTTATTTTCTGATTTTTCTTCCTGGATGAGAATGCCTGTCTTTTGCTCTTATTCTCAAAGGAAAACTTGGCTGAGATTAAATTCTTTGGTCATGCACTTCCTTTCCTTTAGTGCTCACTCCTGATATACTGTCCCATTGTCTTCTAGCACAGAATATTACAGTAATCCTCGTACCACGATTTTCCACTTACTATTTTGGGGGCTGGAGTTTATTATGAATTGAACTCCTCTCCCAGGAAGGCACGCGAGTGCCACGTTGCCCACACGGTTCACGTTTGGAGAGACCACCATAGCCTTCTTTCCACTTGAGGGATGACTTAGCTGGGTATGATATCCTTGGGTCACATTTACCTGTAAACTTCTGGAGGTGTGTCACACCAGGTTAATTTCATCCTCGACTTTATGCCTGTATGTTTGAGAAAATATTTATACTTAATTCTTACTTACATAATCAAGATATTTCTTGGTCTCTGTTATTTTTTTCAAATTTGTTAGAATATTGTGTGTCATTATTTCTAAATGTGGTTTTTAATGCTTTTCTTCATGTCGTAGATACTTCCTCCTATTGTATCTTGGAAGTTATTTTATTTCCTGTTTGTTTCTACTTCCTTTGCTGATGTTAGGTGGGTTTTCTTCCTTAGCCATGCCAGTTATCCTTATCCTGGACTGTCTTTTTCTGTCCTGTTATCTTTTTTCTCACTTTTCTGATCTCATTCCCTCTCCTTTGATTGCAGTGTGATTATCTCAAATCTTCTATGTCAAGAATTTTCTTTTCATATGTATCCGCCCTGATAGTTGCTCGTCCCGTCTGACTTCTTGGTTTTGTGATGCTGCTATTTTCATCCTTAACTTAGGTTTTTACCTCTGCAATTTGGGGGGAGGGAGGAATTGCTTTTACTATTATCGCCTCTCATTTTATTATGATCAAAAGAGGGATATACTGGATATAGCTTTTCTCTACTTCTCAACCCAGAAGCCTGATGACTTGACATTATTTTAACCAGAAGCCTGCTGAGCGATTTTTGAACAAAAACACAATTTCATGTCATTTTTTTTTCTAACGTTTATTATTTTTAGGCCAGCCCTTGAGGACAAAGTATTTAAATAATGTTTTTTAAAAATTTTCAAGTTTTTCATCTATAAAAATACATTTATGACATGATACCATTATCGACCAAAGTGTTCCTGTTGATAAAGCACTCTGATACTTAAAATTTTCAGTAAGTGTATTGAAATATCCAAGGTGAGTTATAGAGACAAAAAAAGAAAAAAAAACAGGCTGTTTTTACGGGTAAAACAGAAATAATATTTTAGAATTAATTGAAGCATGGCTATCTTGTCTTAGAAGCTGTAGAAGTCACCAGGGCTCCTGAGTTTGGCAGCAAAAGCAATTTGTTTTTTCTGTATTTCTCCAGAGTGTTTACAAATTTAAATGTCCCCACAAAATTTCTGTCATTGTTTCAAGACCAAGAAGCAAGGACAAAGTCTTGTGATTCAGGACTTCGCAGACACAGATTTGCAGGGCAGGAAGATCACTGCAGGTGCTCCTGGTCTCAGCGATGGCCGTGCTTTGGGAAGTGATGGGTGTAAAGATTTGTCTGAACTTACAAAATGGTAATACGATTGAGGAAAATAGACCCCACTCTGAAAGGCGTTCATTTTCCTGGGTAGTAGGTGCTGCACTTGTCATTTGTTCCAGGGACGGTGCCGAGTCCTTTGCAGGGTTTCTCAGCCTCCACCCGTGTGTTGAAGGGGGCTGCTGTTATTACCCCATTTTACAGATGGAGAGTCTGAGTTCGGGGCATCAGGTACGGCTGCAGAGTTAACGAAGGGTGAGTCCGGGGTTCCTTCCTCAGCAGTCGGGCCCCAGAGCTCTTTTGTGTGTCACTGCATTTGAGAAGAGACTGTGTTACACAAATGCAATTTTTCCTGCTGGTTTTCAAAGCACATTTTCAGTAGTTCCTCAGGGTCCTGTGACCTTATGCTGTAATTAAGGGGAAAGAGGTCCTATTGAAATGGCCACAGTTAACCTGTGTAACTGAACCCATGCTGAGAAAATTATCTACATGAAATGGATGACTTTCTGTTAAGAGAGTCAAGCTTTGAAAGAAGACCAGGTTTGAGTGGGGCAAATATCAGGAAAAATTTTCAACAGTTACTTATGGAATCACGACCGTCCGTGTGGCCTGGAGGCAGGTGCCTGGAATGCGGACAAGGTCGGTAACAGGTGAGTGTGTCTGATTTCCCTTCCTGGACACACGGGTGTGGAGGACGGTCCCCAGAGGCTGGCTGTAAAGTGGGGCCTGAAGCCCGAGTCTGGTTACTAGAGGTGATGTCCCCCAGGTTCCTTATTATTTCTAAAGGGACAAGAAAGGACAAACCAGGGTGAGGATGAGAAGTCCTGAATGATAACAAGGAGGGCAGGTGATGGGAAGAGATGGCCCCGGGGGGGTTCGTGACAGGTGACGAGGGTGAAGCCTGCCGCGGTGGGGACAGGGTCACACACACGGCTTCCGTCCACAGAGCTGGGACCCGTGGGCCAGGCCACACCTGTCACGTAGGTGTGTTCTTTGCTCCTCTAGGTACGTCACCTTTTACAGGGACCTGGAGTCCAGCGAGCTGTCTGAGGAGGGATGGACAGAGCTTGGCAACATGGTTCAGTCCCTCCCTGGCTTCACCCCATGTCGCAAGGGGCCTTGTGAGGACCCCCGGGGATGTCCCAAGGCCAAGGAGGTCGGGGGAAGCACAGCTATGGGGGGCACTTTCCAAAGGCTGGGTCTCAGGCATCTGTCACCCTCGTGTGGTGATGACTGTGGGGCGGCCGTTGTGTGCCTGTGTGGCCACGGGCCCAAGGTGTGTCCCCGTCTTAACCCCGCTGTGGCCTCACCTTTTGGTGAACGCTTGTGGCTGCTGGTTTTGATAAAAGCGTCTGCAAAATTGTTATCTGTCACATCATTGATTAGCCCAAGGCTCAGTAAATCCTGTTACAGACGTCATAGCCGAGGCTGCTAGAATGAGGACTCTAAAATACCTCTAGTGGATGGAGTGTTTCTTCGGCCAAATAATCTTCTAGCAAATCCATCTCTTTTGGTTTCTATGACTGTGTAAGAAACCACTTCAGAATTCAGCGGCTGGCAGCAATAGCCGTCGTTTTGTCATTTCCAGTGACTGAGGGTGACTGGCTCAGCTGGGTGGTTCTTCTCTGTGTGTGACCGGGGGTGTGGTCACCTGCCGCTTTGACGGGTTGGGGGGACCCAGACGTCCACCCACAGGGCTGCAGTGACACTGGCCGTCAGCCAGCACGTTATCGAGGGCTGTCGACTGTGTCACCTGCGTCTCCTCCACGTCACCCACCACCCACGAGGCTTGGCCACGAGGCTTGGCTTTGCCACGTGGTGGCTGGGTTCTAAGTGGGGCCCATTGGGTTAATAGTTACATAACATTCTAGCAAGAGATGATCCACAGGCCATTTCTCAACTGTATTTTTGTCATCATGTTTTTTGTTTTTTTGTGTGGTACACGGGCCTCTCACTGCTGTGGCCTCTCCCGTTGCAGAGCACAGGCTCCGGACGCGCAGGCTCAGTGGCCATGGCTCACGGACCCAGCCGCTCCGCGGCACGTGGGATCTTCCCGGACCGGGGCACGAACCCGTGTCCCCTGCATTGGCAGGCGGACTCTCAACCACTACGCCACCAGGGAAGCCCCTCATCATGTTTTAGTGAAACTATATTTTTATTTTGGTGTGCTCACCCCTCCCTGCCCCCCCCAGGTTATAAACTTTGCCAATACCAGAAATATATTTACTTCAAATCTTTTATACCCATTTTAAAATTTTTTGTGGTGCCTGGCACAAAGGAAGTGTCTAATACACATTAGAACAGAATTGACATTTAGGTTGTTTGCAATTTGTTGGCTTTTACAATGTTAAACCAAAACACAATTTTAAAATTTCCTCTACTAATTAAAATTTCCCTAGAATTGCTCCTAGAAATGAAAATACTGGCTCAAAGTATATGCATGTTTTAGACTCTTGCTATGTATCTCCAAGTTAACACTTTCCCCAGGGCCTGTAGGAATGTATATCACCACTGGCAAACACGAGAGAACTCTTCATAGCAGCTTAGCCAGCACTTGGCGATTTAACTTTTGTCTTTTATCTTCATAAATTTGATAAGCTAAAGTGACATTTCATTATTGCTTTAATTTGCATTTGGGGATTATTGTTACGTGCAATATAAAGTAGGTGAGATCTAGCTTGTTAAGTACACGTGCAGTTTTGGCATTGGTGCGGTGGAGTGTTACATTCATACAGGGTAACTTAGCTTAGAACTGGAAGAGATTGAAGCAGTGTCCCAGAATCCAGATGTGTGCTGGGGCGCTTTGGATCTCAGATGATCTGACGGCTCGTACAGAGTTGTCAGGTTGTACCCACGCCGTCCCGCCGAACCTCTGGGCCCACCACAGACTAGAAGTAATCTCACTTTCTTAGGAACTTATGAGTATTTTCCAGCAAGCGCAGAAGCTTTCTTTGATGCCAGGCTGCCACTACGCCAGCAACTTGAGGCCCGTCCTGCAGCACTCTCTGCCCTGCTTTGTAAGAGCTGCTAGGCACAGTCTTGTCCCTGGTTGTCACACTGTTGAGACACTGCCATCACGTTTTATATCCTCCAGCTGCGTCAAAATATGGACATCACAGAGGGACTGAAATTCGCGGGCACAGTGCAGGCAGGAGGGTCTGGGACACCATCAGGGCGTGGGTCCTGATCACGATGAGATTTACACAGCTCTTCCTGCGGGAAGCTGTACAGAACCAGCCATTTGCCACGGGCAAGGTCAGTTCCCTGGTCTGGGCCTGCCCCGGCTGGACAGGCGGGGGCGTGGGGGCAGCCTCGGGGGGGCACACACCGGGCGCTGTGTACGCCCCATGCCTCTCACGGGTCTATAACCGTTTCACGATCCAACCCTGAGACAGCCTCACCGGCACGCCTGCAGGGAGTTCAGAGCACCCTGGTTGAAAGCGGCTGGTGCCCTAACAAGTCGGCGTCCTTTCTGGGGCTTCCCTAGGGGGCATTTGCGTGCGTTCATGAGGGCACGGTTGTCGCCCTGCCCGGGGTGGAGTGACCTGCTTCCCTGTGCTTCCCGCTCAGAGGGTCACAGCTTCAGAGAAGGTCTGGAAACCCAGCGCCCCTTCTGCAGGGCAGCCCTTCAGGCGTCTGATGCCCGGACCCTCTCCCGTCTGGCCAGAGCGTCCTCACGTGGTCGGGACTGCAGACCCCACGGCTGTGACAGTCTCTGCGCTCACACTCTTACCACGTGTCCCTCTTGGAATTTGGTGTCCCGGGTAAGATTTTCTGGGAGCGTGCTTCAGATGTCTGACAGCCGGCATGATTAGGACTTAGGTTTTAATGGAGAGCAGTGGAGATCGCAGAGAAGTTGGGCCAAAACTGATCATGTGATGCTGCGTTTCTGAAAGGCTTGTGCCTTTACACCGTCTGTTTCCCGTGGACGTCACGCGTCTCAGGACCTGCTCCATTGTCGGCACTCACATTCCCGCTTCACTACCTCCTCCGCTACTGGGATTCCCCGGGGGCATCGGCAGGAGGGCCCGGTGCCACGTCTTGCCTGACTGGATACCTGTTGCTCTACGGTCACCGAGGCAGGGATGGGAGGGTGAAGAGAAAGGACGGCCTTTCCTGCTGCCTTTTTCCTATTGATGGATCGTGACCACCTTAGTCACAGCCTGAGTCCCGAGACCTGATTTCGTCTTAGAAGGAAAATGTTTCCTTCATTTGCTGCTGGGCCTAAGGGCCCAGCACCGTGCGGTCAGGTGGCCCCAGGTGCGGGGGATCCCCGTAAAGGTGCAGGCGCCGGTCGTGTTCTCCACGGGTGTTTTGGGGTTTACGGCAGCAAGCACCCTGACAGCTGGCCAGCTCCACCTCCGCCGTGTGGGGACCTGCAGCAAGGCAACTGATTCGGTCCTGGGGCAAAGTGTCTTTTGTCTCAACTAGAACTGTGATTTTAGGGACAGCGGTTTTTCTTAATTTCGAGCCCAATAACACAGGAATTTATGTTTTCTGATACATAAAAGCAAAGGCATTTTAATGCCTTTTAAAATGCAAAGGCATTTTAAAAGACAAAATGTGCCATAATGGGGGAGGGTAATACCTATTCTTTGGTGCTTGGTTTTTGAAGAAGTGTTATCTCTCCGATGGAAAAAAGCCCTCCGTTTGGGAGCTGATGTGTTCTTTTATTGTTACAGATTAGAGAGGCTGTGAATCTGTGCTTTCAGGTTATTAGTTGAAAGTCACAGGACTCTCCGGGCTCGAGTATGTTTTTATGTATTTCCCACTTTTCATCCAGATTGATTAGCGAAGCAGAGTACTGATCTGTCTTGCCTCTGGACAAATTTGTTTTTGAAATTAGGAAGCATTTAAGAAATTCAGGGTCAAGATTTTGATAAAGAGGTAAATGTCAGCAGTGATCACTTAGAACAAAAATATCACTTAAAAAGGTCATTAAAATTTTTGATTGCAGTTAGTTTCTATGAAGACGTTTAACTATTTCAGCTTTCTTTGACACTCACTGATTTTACAACTAGTATCTATTAATGTGAGAACTGACACCAGTTGCATCGTATGATTTTAACAGAATTCTGGTCATATTCTAGTAAGCTGTGATTTAGCTTTTTTTTTTTTTGGTACGCGGGCCTCTCACTGTTGTGGCCTCTCCCGTTGCGGAGCACAGGCTCCGGACGCGCAGGCCCAGCGGCCATGGCTCACGGGCCCAGCTGCTCCGCGGCACGTGGGATCCTCCCGGGCCGGGGCACGAACCCGCGTCCCCTGCATCGGCAGGCGGACTCTCAACCACTGCGCCACCAGGGAAGCCCCCTGTGATTTAGCTTTTTAAAGGAGTTTAGTGTGTTCTTGAAAAGGGAAAAAAGTGAGTGTTTGCATATAAAACCGTATTTTCTTATTGATTCCGTGTAATTTCAGATGGCTGTTCCCACATAGGCAACAATTGAGCACACTAAAGACATGATTTTAAGCCCTACGAGGCTGAAGAGTCTGAGTCCTCCAGTGGCAAAGGCTGTCCTGTGTAGCCAGGCGGTGCCTCGATGGGTCTGTGGGCAGCCGTCCACACTCAGAGGCGGGCTGGTGATGCTTCATGGTCAGCCACCCTGCTCGGCCTCCCCCGCCCCGCGGTCAGGGTCAGGCAGCACCCGGCCAGCCTTCGAGGACTGCCGGGGTGGGCACGGGCTCCCCTGGCCCCCTCCTCCCGTGCAAGGACGCTGGTGCTGACGTGGGGGGCCGCCAGCCCCCAGCACCGGTTCTCAACCCAGACAGGGGCTGAGAGGAGCAGGATGTGGCAGAGACCAGGGCCCGTGGGTGCCCGACGGCAGGTGCCCGGAGCTCCTGGCCTGTCCCAACGTTCCCTCACTGTCCTCGCCCAGCCAGCCCCCCAAGACCCTCGGGGTTGCGGGGGGAAGCCTGTGTCACGTGCCTTCCTTTACGTTTATGGGAGTTTTATGTGCTGTGTGTCATCAGCACGGTTGGGGGACCCCTGATGGAATGCCCAGCGTCAGGGGACCCTCTGTTTTGGCCCAGCGGCTTCCTTTATAAACTATCCTGTCGCTCGAGCCTCTCTGCTCTTTTTGGGGGCGTCCCCTCATAGGTCTTGGTCCCCAGATCCACCGACGGTGCCGTTCTGTTTTACCCGCTGCCTCTCACCCCTCCCCTCCTGCAATAAAACAGACTCACTTCCTGTCAATTAAGCTCCACTCAGAAGGTATGTCAAGGGATGCCAGTTCCCATTTCATTAGAAAATGTCGTAGACTTCGGGGAGGTGACCGTGTAATCAACCCCAGTGGCTCTTCTTTTAATGACAGTTGGTTTGACCTGAGGAACACACTAGATGTTTTGAAGGAGGCTCTATTCGATTGTCATTCAGGGTTAACACCAGGAACAGACCTTACTGATGCTCTGACATTTTCTGCGAGGGTGGATGATGAAGTGGAACTTTTAAAATTCAAGTGAGGATGTTAGCTTTACACACTGGATTTTTTCCAGCTGAAATGGAAATGGAGGAGGGGGATGGGGGGGGATGGTCCTACCCCATGTCGGCAGGAAGCAGAGCCTGTGACCCAGACTTAGCCCAAATGTGCCCTTTTGCTCTGCTGGGCACTTGCCTCTTAAAGAACCAGAGATTCACCCTCCATTCCACGCAACCTGGGCCTCGAGTCACTTGTCTGGAAGAGTCTAGTCTTTGCTTCCATGACCAGGGCACTCTGCAGAGGAAAGCAGAGATGATAATTTTGGAGATTATCATCTAAACCGGAGCAGTAATCAATAGCAAAGACCCATTTATCTTTTCAAAATAGCTTTATGGGAGATCATACTTGATGTCAGGTTTTCACCAGTAAGCCAGGGAGGTGCTTGCATTTTTGCATCTGAAGAATAAGAGCATGATTTGCTTTTGATAGAGTTTCCAGGTGCTGCTTTAAATTAAAAAGAGTGTTATCCCTTCCTTGCTGTTGCTGTCAGGGAGCTAAAGACTTATTCATGTTCAACAAACTATCATTTTAAAGACCCCCCTTCATCGGTTGGTCACCAGCTGTCTGAGTATGTGTACAGACACACACAGCATTTGAAGGGTCAGCCGTGGGGCTGTCCTCTGGACTCTGCAGCTCCGGCTCTGCCGAGGGTGATGCAGATGGAGCCTTAGTGGGACTTAAAGAAAGACAGGTGAGAGGATGCGACTTTGCCAGGAGGCACCGCCTCAGGGTGACCAAGGGGCCTCGGAAGAATTTCTCCCCAATTTCTGGTCATGATGCTTGTTTTCCGCCTTCAGAAAGTAGTTCCAGAGTATCCTGGGGACGTTTTGCTTTTAAGAGCCCCCAGTTAGACCTCAGCAACACCTCAGAAATCTAAACAGAAAGCTCGGTGTGTCCTTCCCCTCGGAGGCTGTCGGGCACGACCCTCGATGAGCCTGGGGTGGGAGAGCTGGGGGATGGGTGCGGAGGGCACGGCTTGGGGTCGGTGTCCTTGGTCTTCTGGTTCTCTGGGTGTGGATCCGCCTGTAACTCTTCCCGGACGTGTGCGGATGGACATGTGAGCACGTTCCGATCGCGAGGTCAGCTCCCGTGGGGCTTGTGTCCACAAGTGCGGCTTCAGGGGAGGAGGTGACCTCGGGCTGCTCCGCAGGCTCCGCCCACAGAGGCCAGCTCTCCGGACGCCGTCCGAGTCCGAGGAGGGGTCACCACTCTGTCCCTCAGGGTGGCCGGGTCCAGTCCAGCGCCCTGTCGGCTGTGTGGTCCCCCCGGGGGACTTTCCCCTCCATTTCCATCCTCAGGGCCCCTTTGTCGGCTCCTGGGCACCTCCCTCTCCCACCAGCTTGCCCCCCTCCCCGCTTTCTTCTTAGGGTCCCCCCCACCTCTGGAATTGAGAAAGAAAATGCAGAAAACACTCTTGGAAACCTGTTTTAAAATCTGCTACCATCTTTGTGATAGAAAGTGCCCGAAACAAATGCATCCTGGCCGGTGCTCACGGTGGCTGTTTCTAGGTCTCTGTGGTCCTGTCTGCACACGGCTTGCGTCTGCGGTGAGGACTTGCCGTGAAGAGCAAGGGCTGGTGTTTGTTAAACACCAGCTGTGTCCTGGCCCCCAAGCAGAATATCATAGCGCCTTTTAGCCTCTTATAAATTGATGAGAAGAAACAGATGAACAGAATATAGAACAGGGGAAAGAGACTAGAGACTCAGCGTGCTGGTTTGCGCAGTCGAGACCACCACGGCTTCGCGGGGTTCGGGGCGCGGAGGGCTCAGTGTGTGATCACTGCAGGTGATGCTGGCCCTGAGTCTTGAGGGAAGTTTGGAGGCGCAGGGCTTTCGGAGAAGGCGGAAGCACCAGGAGGGGGCTGAGCAGGTAGCGGTGGGAGGTCCCCTGCAGCCCCAGCACCCCTCACGGAGCGGCTCTGAGGTAGGCAGTGCCAGCCCGTCCTTGCCTAGAAAACGGACAGGTGGGGCTGTCACCTTGCTGTGTGTTTCCTGGGGCCTGCAGAGGCCAGGGCCGGTGCAGGGCATCCCCGGAGGCCCTGGGAGCAGGCGGTAGGGACCGGGCCGACTCTGCAAGGTGGACCCCTTCTCCTGGGTCCTCTCCTCACCGGCAGGTTCACCTGCGTCCAGACCTCGGTCAGCTTTGGCTAAGGACCGGCGAACCATAGCCCGCATCTGACTGCCCGTTTTTGTAGAGAAAGTGTTATTGGAACACAGCCACTCCCGCTGTTCTGTGTTGCCGTGGCCGCTTTCCCACTACCGAGACAGGCGGGACAGAGAATGTTACCCTCAGCGGCTCAAATACGTCCCCTACGGCCCTTGTAGGAGACGTTCACGACCCCTGCCCTGACTGCCCCTCCATGCTTATCATGCTTTGCTCTGGCCAGGTGAACACTCCGGTTCAGACTTTCCCGCAGTGACGGCTTTCTTCTTTTGCTGACCTAGGTTGACGGTCAGTGTGTCGGTATCCGAGCTGCACAGGAAGAAGCGTGAGGCGTTGATTTGATCACAGGGTAGTTTCCTGCGGTTCTGTTTTGCATTAAGTCAAGAAGTCCTCCTGCAAACAAACCACATTTAATATCTTCTCAGTTAGCTCGCCAGCTCTTGGCCGCTCTGTGAGTTGCCTTTGCTGTCAGGTCCAGCCAGGCCCCTGTGGAGGTTGACCAGCCGTCCCAGAGAGCAGGGGCTCCCCCCACACCCCACCCTGCACATATCGGGCTGTAAGCACACATTCCTCTCGGCAGAAATTAAAGTTAACTCATCCCAAACTGAAGACTCCTTAACTTAGTAACTTGTGATATTTAAACGAGCTTCATAATTTTCACGTTCATTGGCTACTTTATTCTAGATCTTATTCTTTCTCAGAAATATTTTGTTAATTCAAAGGAAACCCATGTCAACTGTTGCTTCAACTCAAACGTCGTTGCTGTTTGGGACTTTGACTTCTCGTCTGTTAAAGAATTGTTTGCTGCCTTATTTTGTGCGACTTACTTTCCAAACCCTTGAATCTGACAAGTGCACTGAAGAGCAGATGCGGCTGAAGCAGTTGTTGCTGAAGACAGTCCTGGGCTCAGCAGCTGAGGCGACGCGCTTCCAGGGAGCTGGCCCCGCCCACTCTCACCTCGTCGGGCAGCGGAGAAGGTCAGTCCCATTCCCACATCTTTGGAGACCATCTAAGTGCATGTCACACGCCATCATGATTGCCTTAGTTGCTTGCTACCATATAAGCGTCATTCTTTTGTGGCGAATTTGAACAGCTTTTTCATACCTGGGAAATGTGCCATATCACATGTTGCCTTTTCACGCGTGCACACAGGTGGCTCGTACACAGCTCTCACACGTCTTGCCGTTTGGAGCTCAGACATCTCTCTCCATCATGGTCTCCCATCTTGAGATAATTGCAGCAAGCTGAGAAGTGCCTGGACCAGAGCAGCGGCACTGTGATAATTCCACAAAGTAAGCTTTCACCAAGAATCTTATGTCAAAGAGAATCCTGTCTCTCTGTGTCTTGAGTATAACAGTCTCCCCTCTGTGGACGGGGGCCGAGAAGAGTTTGCTGCCCCATCTAGTGGTGGAAACCATTTCTGGGTTGGAAGGTGAGTTATTGATGCCAGAATTTAGTAATTTTGTGGGACGGTGGCTTCTCCTACTTTGGATTCTACACCTGTTTTACGGACTTTGCTTTGATGTGACTATATTTACAGAGATGAGTGGAACTGATGTTTTTGTCATATGCTTTCACCGTGAGGGGCTCTACCCTGCTGCTCCTGCCCAGTGAGGGACAGACGCAGGGCTGGCGGCTCTGCCTTTGGCCCAGGGTGAGATACACCGTGACGCCTTGGACTAGGGTGCAGCCACTGATTCTCATGGGAGGCAAGACAGAAGGAAAGCAAGGGTACCACCCACCCCTCCAGGGTAGCCGGGGCTGGGAAGGCAGCGGGGAGAGACAAAGGCCCCGTCCCCTGCAGTGCAAGAGAATTATTTCATGAGCTATGGTTTGAGATTTTAATTGTCATCCGATAAGAGATACACCAGGAAGCAGACACATTTATTAATATCTGATGGCTACAAAACACTTTCTAGGAAGCAAATGCATCATTTTGAAGTAAGATAAATCATAAGATTATTAGAGTGTTTGTATAGAGATTGGAGCTGCTTCTGTTGATTGTCTCACAGCTGTTTACTTATTTGCTTTTGAAATACAAGGAGGCCTTCTGTTTCTGAAGGATTTTTGAGTTCCAGGGGAACCAACTTGGCCGTGAGGTAGTGAGGTCCCTTGGGGGTGGCCCGTGCTTATTGTCAACCTGACAGGACGCGTGTGCCCGTTGCTGCTGTCCTCAGCCCGTCCTGAAGCCCTTGCTGGCTTGAAGACAGATTTCTCTCCTTCCACAAGTGTGCTGATTTCTTACTCTAAGTAAAACCCTCTGCTACTTGCCCTAATTAGTAAGAGCTTATGCATTACAGCCTAACAGTTTTCAGAAACCTGACATACACGTTATCTCACTCGATTTTACACTGAATCTAAGAAGGGGATGAGGTCTTAGGGATCGTGACCGTGTAATTTATTCTAAATCAGGGCATGTTTGAGAGTGAAAGGGATGCTGGTCACCATGTGATCAGAGACTGCACTGATCATACAGGACATTTGGTCACTGAGCTTAGGGATCATTGGGTTTAAAGGGCCCCAAACCCGCTCAGCCTGTCTTTAGGAAGATGAGAAGCTGGTTGTCTGGATGTTGGGCAAGTCCTTCCAGAACCCGAGGCCTGAGGACCACACTGCCTTCCAGCTCTGGATTCGCATGTGTGTCTACACTCCAGAAATGAACAGAATCTCTCTGCAGATTTGAAGTTTCTAAAAGGGGGCGTCTGTTTGGCTCAGCATGGGCTGCGGTCCATCCTGCTTCACCTCGTGTCACCAGGCTTCTCCCCAAGGCCCGAGAGCAGGCAGAGTGGTTAGTCACTCTCCCACTTGGACAGGGTGTCATTACACACATTTCCTAGATGAAGAAACTGAAGGGAAGAGATGGCCGGTGACTTGCCCTAAGTTACCTTGTGAGTAGGTGTCAGAGCTCGGGTGGAAAACCAAAGCACTGGCTTGTCCTGGAAGTTTGCTCCTGTGATGGTCATGTGTTTACAGAACAATCAATACTAATTTCAGTATTAATATACTCCAGAAATAAATAGTTCCAATGAAGGCAACATCTTAAATATTAAGATGTGGTTACCCTCGACATTAGCAGGCTCCTAATGGGGTTTTCTAATTTTCCAGCATGTCAACATCAGAAGCTGCCAGCCATGAAATTACAATGTGTTTTGGGAAATGTTCACGGAAGCACAGTTGAGATGACCTATTTCATTTCTTGGTGATGGAAATGCTCTGTGAGACACACAGACATGATTGGGGTGGCCTGTGACATTTCTCTTGTTTGGCTTTCAGCAGAGACACCCCGTTATTTGAAGGGGTGGATCAGCCTTGCTGAGCTCAGCTAACATCTGTGGGCCAGTTATTGGAGTGATTTCCTCTAATTAGAGACCAACAAATATGGGCAGGCAGAAACCTGTGTAGGCCATCAGAGGCCTGGAAAAAACATCCATCGATGTGATAAAAAGAGTTAAGGAGTCAAAATAATTTGCTAAATTGATAACCCAGCTAAAGACTCGGAAGGGCTTAGGGTCAAACGATTTTACTGAGTTTATTTCCCTGCAGAAAAAGTCGGGGAGCCAGTGTATTCTCGCGCAGGATTCTCTGGTCCGTCCGTCCGTCCGTCTGTAAGTGCCTGGCCAGCGTGGGGTCGGTCAGGGCCACGCACGGCTGTTGGTGTGAGGAGGAGGGTGGGCTCTTCTCTTCTTCTCTCCGTGACGAGGTCTCTGTGCTTCCCATCTTGTCACCACTGCCTCTGGGGAGCGTCCCCTTGCTCGATGTCACTGCCGGTTTTAGAGGAGGGCCCTGAGACCATTGTAGACTGTCCACGTGGAGATGCCGTGGACACACGGGGGGTGAGTGGGGCAGAGTGTTTGTGGCAATGAGTGGGCTGCCGCTGACCGAGAGGTACAGAGCAGAGTCTGGGTAGCACGCAGATGCTGCTCCCGGGGGGTGAAAGGCGCTCCGGAGGTGCCGCCCGTCCCCCCGGGACGGCGACCTTGAGAAGCAGCGACCAACGTAAACACCCTTGATCAGGATTTAGAGGCTGTCGTGTGAACGTGCTCGCACCGACTGCATGGAGGGCGTTGACCGTGCACACGTGTCTATGTAGACAGAACACTGCAGCTGCACAGAAGGCCCGCTGTGCGACACACGGTGACGCTGACACTGAGGTTGAGGCCATGAACTTCCCTTCCCAGGAATCAGCAAGACACTGGTTTCCAAATGTGCAAAGGACACACTTTTGCTAATAAAAATATTCTGTTTTGTCTAGATCCCCAGGGACAGAGGGGTGGAGAATCTCCGATCAGGTGTTATCAGGGTGTCTGCGATTACATCTGGGCATTAATTTTCTCAAAGGACCAGATAAAGAATTCTTTTAAATTCTGGATGCTTCTTTTTTTTTTTATTTTTTTATTTTTTTATTTTATTTTATTATTTTTTAAAGCTTTCTTTTTTTAAATTAATTTATTTATTTTTGCTGTTTTGGGTCTTTGTTTCTGTGCGAGGGCTTTCTCTAGTTGTGGCAAGCAGGGGCCACTCTTCATCGCGGTGCGCGGGCCTCTCACTGTCGCGGCCTCTCCCGTTGCGGAGCACAAGCTCCAGACGCGCAGGCTCAGTAGTTGTGGCTCACGGGCCTAGTTGCTCCGCGGCATGTGGGATCCTCCCAGACCAGGGCTCGAACCTGCGTCCCCTGCATTGGCAGGCAGATTCTCAACCACTGTGCCACCAGGGAAGCCCCTGGATGCTTCTTTATGTGTTTGTTTTTTTTTTTTTTCTGTACGCGGGCCTCTCACTGTTGTGGCCTCTCCC
This sequence comes from Mesoplodon mirus, assembly GCF_964341445.2. Classification (NCBI taxonomy): domain Eukaryota; kingdom Metazoa; phylum Chordata; class Mammalia; order Artiodactyla; family Ziphiidae; genus Mesoplodon; species Mesoplodon mirus. The sequence continues at coordinate 30,093,990 of NC_138996.1, forward strand.
GCTGCGGAGCACAGGCTCCGGACGCGCAGGCCCAGCGGCCATGGCTCATGGGCCCAGCCACTCCGCGGCATGTGGGATCCTCCCAGACCGGGGCACAAACCCGTGTCCCCTGCATCAGCAGGCGGACTGTCAACCACTGCGCCACCAGGGAAGCCCCTGGATGCTTCTTTAAAAAAAAATTTGTCTGATTCACTTTTAGGAAGATCAGTACATTTTAAGATACAGGATGGATTCTCATTTACTAAGGAGAATTGGTAAAAGATGTTACTTACCCACCTGCCCTGAACTCTGGTTGTAACCCCAGTGGGATCAGTTCAGGCTGGGAACACTTTTTCCTCTGCAGTAACTTACGGAAGTCTTAGACCCCCAAAATGATGTATTGAAAATGACTGAACACAAACTCTAAAGGGAGAAGTATTTTCGAGTGTGTGGTTGCAAGTATGCCTGTGTGTTTTATTGTAACAAACAGTCAATAAATAAACGGGCAGGTTCAAGGTCTTCTCTACTTAAGGACCTGGCCAGGCCCATTCAAAGTGTGGCTAAGACATGGTTTGCAGCCCTGGTTCCACGTCAGCTCCCTTCCCCCTCGTATTAGCCCAGTTCTGCTGTCGCGATGTGCATACCCCATAAGGTGTCCTCTCTCATGGTTTTGTGGTGAGATGTGGCGTCTCCATTTCAACGTCTGTCTTTATTGCTGTTTTCAGATAGTCTGTAGTGTTTCTACCTGCACATGCTCAAATTTTAAATGTAGTTTCTGTGAGGAGTTTGCTGTCCAAATGCTCTGCAAAGTCCCGGCTGCTCTTTATTATAAACGGGGGTGACGCTGCATTTTTCATCTGCCCCCGCCAAGGTGCCACAGTGGAGGGTGGCGAGGGCACAGCCAGGCCCTTGGCAGGAGGGCTCCTTCTGGCTCGAGCTCCGAGTCGAGCGGGCCCCTCGTGGAGACGCTGGAACTTCTCCGTGGGGACGGCGGCCTGGGGCCCTGCTGTCGCTGGCTCCACGCCCAGCCTGACGTGGGGACCCTGACAAACAGAATCCCTGTCTCTGGTGGGCCTGGTGGGTTTGAGACGGAAGTAAAGTTACAAGAAGGTAACGTGTCCTTTTGTACCTGGATTGGGGGGTAACAGTGATGTGGGTTTGTTCCGTTTGCTTATACAGTTCACAGAGTGTCGTTCAGGATGGGTAAGGGTCACCGTGCATTTTTCAGAAGCAGGACTTGCCTCTGTGAGAAGAAGAGCCTCACGAAGTCACGTTTCAGGGGTGGGGCTGGGGATCTCTGGAGTTTCCAGAGCAAAGACCGAGCCTGGTGCCCGACCTGACGCTTTAGTCCTTGTCATAAGGGAGCAGCTGGGAACAGAATCCTGGAAGGACAGTCTGGGGTGACGGGACAGATTGTTTGAATTGACTACGTGTGTGATGTAGGGCCTTACGTTTTATAAGGTTTTGCTTCTTTCCAGATATGTAGTGGTTCCTCTCTCTCTCTCTCTGTCCGTGTATGCCCACACACACGTGTATGCACATGTACATATACATACACAGGAAGAGGAGGAATCAATATATATGGATATGTACATGTGTGCATATCTATGCATATATGTGTCTGAACATGTCTGCCCATATATGCGTGTGTGCATACATCGTACATACACGCACACACACAGTCACCTAAACTGGAAAAGGACCTGGGTGGCATATTGATGCGTGTGGGCTCCGTCTCCAGGGAGAACCCCATCTTGGTCAGAACGTTCGCCCTAGTGTTGCTTGGCTTCTCCTAGAACGTTCTCAGATTACAGCCTCAGCCACTTTCAGAAGAGTGACCCTCCTTGGTGTCAGTTTCCCGGGGTCCCATTGCGATTCCCAGACTTTGCGTGGCCTCGTGCGCTTATAACAGCGGAGGCCCGTGTCTGAGGCTGTTTTGCATGCTCTCACCTCAGTCTCCTGTCTGTTCAACACATCACACTCTAAACTTCCCGTGTGCCAGGCACTGGGATGGCAGAGACTCTAAACATATGGTCCTTTCAGAGCAGCTCATTTTCTGCTTAGAAAGGGATATCTAGAAAATAATCCTAATGTGATATAAATAAGTACAGTAATAGAGTCAGAGCTGGCACCGTAGTTAAAGAAACCGTTTTGGATTTAAGCGATTGGTGATTCAGGGAGGGGCTGGGAGCAAGCGTGCGGCCCGCGGGGCCCAGGGTGACGGGAGGAGTTCCAGCCCGCGGGGCCCGGGGTGACGGGAGGAGACCCTCTCCCACATGCAGGTCCTGCTTTGTGTGCCTCCACCTCTCCCACCGCCAAGGCTCAGAGCCACGCCTGGTGGCTGCCACGTGCCATTGCACTTTACATCATGAGGGAGAGGCGGCGGCACAGCGGGGTCAGGGCAGGACCAGGCAGGTGTGGGGGGCTGTCCTGAGGACGGGGGCCTGTGAACGCACAGTGCGGGCAGGGAGCCCTCAACGCCTGTCAGCCCCGGGGTCTTCCTAGGCGTGAGCATCTTGGGCCTGGCTGGAGCCTCCATGAGAAAGACAAACACAAAGTAAGAGACAGAACGGGAAGTTCTGGGGAGCTCGTAGACAGCCGTGGGCGCTGAAGGCACAGCAGATGCTCCCTCTGGACCAGATGTCAGGTGACAAGGGCGAGGAGACCACCGCGTGCGCGCGCCCTGGGGGTGGGGTGGGGACGCGGCCCGTGCACTTGGCTGCCACCTCGTACCGTCGGTGCACGCGTAGTCCTGGACCTGCGGTAGACGGAGCTGGTCCCCAGGGCTCCCGAGACCACAGATCACTGAGCCGTCCTGCCAAGGAAGAGCCAGGGACCCCGAGCTGCGCTGTGGCAACGTTGGCAGCCATCGTTTTCCTCGGTGCCGGCCCTTCTGCGGTTACCGGCAGACCGTCTTGTTTCCCCTGCCAGGTGTCGTTCACACCTCTCCTCTGACAGCCCACAGTGACTTCAGGTCACTGTAAACGGTAAATCGTTGATCTTCGCTGAATGGTTGGTTCCAGGTTTGGTTTTGCAGACGACGAAGCACGTTTCCTCGGATACGTCTCTGGGTGTGTGATGCCCGGACCCCCTCACCCTGTGATCTGAACCACTGGCTGTGCCACGAATTTTCTAACAATGTTTTTCTTTTCTTTGCAGGTCACTTACAGTAAGACAATTTTCTTAATTTGTCACTGCATTCATCTCCATATCTGGAAACTGAAAAAATTCACAACAATGGCAGAAGACCACAAGGAGTTCTGTTACTGTTTACATATGTATTTTGTCATCTTGAATCAAAAACATTGAAAAGTGAAATTAAACATCTATAAAATATTTGGTCTGACTCAGATTTCTTCTCTTTTAACTTCAGCTTTGTTAAGGAATAATTGACATAAAATTGTGAGATATATGTGTGCGTCCCAGTGATTCAATCGAGGTACGCACTGTAAAGGAATCCCCACTATTCTAGTTAATTCACATACCTCTCATCTCACATATTTATCCTTTTTTGTTGGTGGTGAGAACATTTAAGTTATATTCTTTTAGCAAATGTCAGTGATACAATGCAGTGTTATCACCTGTTCAGATCAGGTCCTCAGGTCTTACCCACTTAGTGCTGAGAGTCTGTACCCTTTTACCAGCTGTCTCCCCAGCCCCAGCCCCGGCCACCACATTGCTACTCCCCGTTTCTACGAATTTGACTTATTTTTTGTTTTTGTTTTGAATATAAGTGACACTATGCAGCATTTGTCTTTCTGTGTCTGACTTATTTCACTTAGCATAATACCCTCAAGGTCCATCCATGTTGTCACGGTGGCAAGATTTCTTTCTTTTTCATGGCTGAATAGTATTCCATTGTGTGAGTGTGTGTGTGTGTGTGTGTGTGTGTATTATATATGATACGTAATATATATACTGTATCTTCTTTATCTGTTCATCCATCAATGGACACTTAAGTTATTTCATAATAACTCAAACTTCTTACTCAAGTGAAATGTTAAGTTATATATAAACTTTATTTATATATAACTTAACATTTAATGACAATCTAATCTTTCAGTTACCTTATTTAGCTGAAATATTTATTAAAATGCCCACAAGAGTAGTGACAAGTTTTAAAATGGAAATTGTGACTGTCCTCCAACAAATATATGCTCATTTTCCTTTAGGAATTCTAAAGATTATCACTGAACATTAGAAATGTCTGCTCTTTTACGTACGACTGGTGTATGTATAAATTATTAAAATCACTCACATTTGTGCTTCAATGTTAACCAGCTCAGGATCCTATGGGAGAAAGTGGATGTGCTTACCCACACTCTCTGTGGTAGGTGCATCTCAGAGGGCCGTGCCTTTGGTTTTCAGAATTCAGTTACGATTCTTCGGTGAACGGCTTCCCAGGAAAGGCAGTGGGAAACGGAGGTGTTTCCCATGTTCACAGTTACTTCATGCCTTGTTCTAGAACAGGGTTATAAACCCAGCATGTGGGGCGTGATGCGCTAGTTAACGCGGCAGATGTTCGCTGGGCGTCCATGAGGTCCAGGCTCAGGGCTGGCGTAGCTGTTCAGGCCCCGGACATGGTGTGGACAGCAGGACGTGTGTCGGAAGGAGGTTCTCACGCCTGGGGTGCAGTCTGAGAGCTGTGAGAGAGGACACGGGCGTGAGGGCGGGGGTCAGCTCGCAGACTGTTGTGAACCGTGGTGGGAGTTTGCAGTCTCAAAGGCAGCGGGAAGCTCCCAGGGCTGTTCTGTGCTGGGCGTCCTTGGCTGGAATTTGCATCTCCGGAAGCTCCCTAGGGCTGTTGCACAGAGGATGGGTTAGAGGTGCAGACGGAGGACGGGACCTGGAGAGACCCTCCAAAGACTCTGCCAGGAACCCGGGGACGCGGTGGCCTGGGGGGCGGGCCGGGAGCAGAGTGGGGAAGCCGCAGCCACGGGAAGGGGGCGTCGGCGGCGGGCTCAGCAGTGCTGACAGTTACCTGGACGCGGATACAGAAGGGGGTGGTCCAGGCTGACCCCTGGGTCCTGCTGAGCAGACGGGAGGACCGAGTGGCCCTCACATGTGGGCAGGACGCCAGGGGAGGGCAGGGGCGTGAGGGCTGACCTCCCAGCCCTGGTTCCGAGGCCGTGCGTCTGGACCATCGCGTCCGGGCGGCCTCGGCCGTCCTCGTGCAGGGTCTGGGCTGGAGCTGCTTTGGGAAGATCCGTCAGCATCATGACGTGGACTGGAGCTGAGACATTCTTAGAAAGGACGTGGGTGAGGAAGGGGAGAGGAGCCCTGAGATGCGGGGTGAGCGGAGGGGACTGGTGAGGAAGTGTAGCCGGGGCGCAGTGGGAAGCTGGAAGAGCCAGCGGCGTCGAGGTCGTCGGGTGTGGGTGACCCTGCTGGGAGGGAGGGTGGGAGGCGTGTTCGCTGCACGGTCCCTGCACACACGTCCAGTCCCCGAAGGTGAGGCCGCGTTAGAGCAGCACGTGGGCCGGGGTGGGCGTTTTTGTGAGCCGAAAAGACCAGAACTGGTTTGAGTCCTTCTGGGCAGAAGCCAGCAGAAAGAGAGAGATGGACAGTGAAGAAGCTGGTAACGGGTGGCTGGAGGCTGGTCACGGCTGTAACCTGGGGGGTCCGCACGTTCACCAGTCTGATTACCAGGATTTCAGTTTTATTCCAACTTCAGAATTTGAAAAAAATCCATTACATTTTTTTTTTTTTTTTTTTTCTTTTTGCGGTATGTGGGCCTCTCACTGTTGTGGCCTCTCCCGTTGCGGAGCACAGGCTCCGGACGCGCAGGCCCAGCGGCCATGGCTCACGGGCCCAGCCGCTCCGCGGCATATGGGATCCTCCCAGACCGGGGCACGAACCCGCATCCCCTGCATCGGCAGGCGGACTCTCAACCACTGCGCCACCAGGGAGGCCCTATTACATTTTTAAAGAAAGGGATCCTTTAACCAGATGAGACGGTAGCGATGTCGCAGCCCCTCCGCCCCACCAGGTCGTCTGTGAAGCCGCAGCATTGCGTAGACTCACAGCCCGCGGGGACCTGGGGACCAGGCGTCCCGAGCCTTCCCACCCGCGGTCTGTTCACACGTCGACTTCCACGCACAGCTGGCCCCTCCTAAAAACAGAAGGTGACGCGTTACGTTTCTTCCCCCAAACTCTTCAGTTCCCTTGTATTTTCTTCTTGAGGTGAAAGGAAACTATTTAAATATTTTTCAAATGTAATTCTGTTCAGAATTAATCTTACTGATCAAAACACACCGAGGCTCTGGCGACTTGAGCCCTGCTGCACGACGTGGGATTCTAAGATGAGGGCAGCTCAGACGCATGTTCACTTGTTCCATTTAAGGGTTTGGATAGTCTTGGCATCTGTCATACTATGGATTTTATCATTCCTTAAAATGTTGGAAAGAAGTGAGGTTTAAAGCATGTAACATAAAATACTCTCCAAAAAACATTTTTAGTTTTTAATCTTTAGTACTCGATACCTTTAGTGAGTTAACAAATGTGCTGTTGCCCGTCTGTGGAAGATTTGAGGACGCATATTCCACATTTCCTTTGTCTTGGTTGCTTTGCGGTTTTCGTTTATATAAGCAACAGTACTCCTGATGTCACCCAAGTGACAGGAAGCAAGACGCTATCTAGAGAGGTGATGTTCTTACTTAAGGTTTCGTTCACTGATCTAAGCTAAACCAGTACAAACAGCCAGTATGGCATCTTCGGTCTCTCTTAGAGGGAAAAGAGTCAACACAGAGCAAATTTCTGACCTCAGGCAATGGAGGGTCTGAAGAGAAATCCAAGAAAGGGCCCAGGGTGTGAGCTTGACCCTCCATCGGATCCACACGGCCTCCTGGAAATGGTAAGTTGTTTTTGTTGTTTAAAAAATAATAACGATTTTAAGAAAAGCTACTTTCCCTCAAGGCGGGGTGGGGGGGTCTTCCATCTCCTCTGTTTTCAGAGCCCCCCGCCCGCTGCTGTGTCCTCAGCAGATGCTGCCGTCACATCAGACATGCCTCACTGCTGTGTCAGAGTGCAGCCTGTGCCTCGCTGAGTATAGGACAGATTCGGCTTCCTTTGCAGAAATCCCAGGAAACCAAGGCAGCAAGGGGGCATCATGAGTTCTCCGGGCACCAGGGAGGTGGAAGTGCCGGGAGGTGTCTTTTTCTACGAACGAGGTGGCCCAATCAGGCCCTCCCGTTTGGTCAGTCCCACCGACCACCCTTGGGTCCGGCACTCAGACTTTACTGAAGTGTCCTTCTGAGGTCATTTTCAACACACACAGAAATCTATGATCCCCTTCAGAAAGAGCATTAATGCAAAAGGATGGAAATGTTTGAATGAGTCCGTTTTTACTAAGGATAATTTTACCAAAAAAATAAAAATCATTATGATGCTTAGAAGATTTCTCCACTACATTTAAAAACAATCCGTTTAAAGTAGTCCATTACCATTAGAAATGAATTCACTGATGGCCGCCATTTCCAAATCTGGATCTTTAACGCTAAAGAAGCAAGTTTGCCCATTGACTTGGAATTTCTGCCCTCCGATGAGGCCCCAGGGACTTTCGTCCCTGCTGAGCGATGATTCTAGTCTGTGTCCAGCGTGTGATTTAAGTAACGTCTGTAAAAGTGCCTGCACTTCTGAAAAGACCTCTGCCTCTGGGGCATTTGGCCGGCTTCAGTCAGCACAGGCCCGCATTGTGTTTAGCTCATTTATGGAAAACGGCGGCAGGTGTAGCTTCCGTAGCCTGGGCGGGGTGGCAGTGTGAGGGCAACACCCGGGCACTTCCCGGCTGCCCTGCGGTGGGAGCAGCAGGTACCTGGCCCTGGGGATGCTCTCCCGTTAGGGACTCAGCACGACCCACGTGTCTCCGAATTGAGCAAAGGCATCAATCACTCCATGCCAGACCTGGTGAAAACGACCTTGATATGCCGAGTACACATTAGAACACCCAGGGAGTGCGAGCTCTCAGGACTATTGTGTTTTGCTGATTGAAACGTCTTCTGATCTGGGTTTCTTCTTAGGTGGCTGTGTGCTAGAAGATTTTACCACATCTGAGAAGCCAGACGCTGGACGTGGACGGGAAGGGACCATTTCTCAGTATTGGAGTCAGTTCCTCCTCAGGTTAAACCACAAATCCCTCCCGAGGGTGGAGAGAGAGCCTTGTCTTTGGAGAAGGGAGATGGTCTTGTGCTTGTCTTTGAAGCATCCCTTTGCCACCCGAGTGTTGTAGCTTTAAGGACCAATACAGTTATGGCTTGGGCCTCAAAACATGAATGAAAGTATTGTTCACAATTGTGTATTTTGGGGTGATTTTCAAGGTAAATAAAACATCACGGTGCCTTCATCTGCCATCGCGTGTTCTGTCCTGAGCGCCGGTGTCCTCGTGGCCATCAGGCTGCCTTTGAGGAGACAAGGGCTGCCAGGCTGTGAGCACATGATGGACCGGCAGGTGACTTAGCTGAGCAGAGGGGCGGGCTTGGGGGGCACCGCTCGGCACCCCGCCCACACGCGTGGCAGCGGACCTCGGAGCGCCAGCCCCCTCTGAGCTCCAGGCTGTGCGCCCAGTGGCCAGCGACAGAAATGATGAACGGGACCCTCACGGCGGGCACGTGGGCCGGGCCACTTAGCTCCACGTTACTGGGAGGAGGGCAGGTGAGCAAAGCCCAAAGACTCAGCCTGAACCTGGGAGTCAGATCCGAGCTTGTGCATCAACACAGTGTCTCACTGCCCGCGCTGCACGTTCCCGTGTTTGTTCTGGAGATGGGTAGACAGGAGGCTAGATGCCAGGACCACCGCACAGCGGGTGCCCTGTGCCGTGGAGCCCGCGCGCCTGGTCTCGGGCTGGACAGGTGTGCTCAGCAGCAACCGTGAATTACTCGGGGACGGGGCTCTCCCTTCGTCTGGAGGGAAGGCACGTACCCAGGGATTCTGAACGGCTCCCTGGGCACCCAAGGAAGCTGTGGACGTGGGCCTGGCAGGTTAATAGAGAGCTGGGTGCTCGGTGCCTGTTTTGTACGGGGAGGAGGGGCTGGGTTCTTGGGGGTCGCTCTGGCTGGGAGGGGCCGGCAGAGTGAAGGAGACATGCCAGAGGCTGTGACATTAGCCGGGAGGCCATCGAGAGAGAGGGGCCTGGGACAGTGAAACGAAGTAGAAGAGGGCAGTAATGTGTTCCACGTAAGTGCCCTCGAAAACCACGGCCGGCGATTCTTTACCCTTAGTTACGTCTGGAAGCAGCGCCTTGTTGCTGGACACTGGGTGTCGTCACCTTCTCCTGGGGCCGCTCGGGCTCGGCTTCTCCTCCTCCTCTTCCCGATGGGGCCCCTGAAGATGCCAGGGAGCATCTGGCAATCTGTGCTGTGTCCAGCTGGCTGGACTTGACCTCCGTGAAGAGTTGCCCCACGTGGTGTGTTTTCAGCCTGGGCAGGTGGACAAGCTGGGTCCCCTTGAGGATGAAAGAGCGAGGAAGCGCCCGTGGGCTCGGGGCACCGCCTCCCTGGGGTGCAGGGTCCCTCCCGCCCTCCCTCCCACCCGACTGCCCCTGCTGTTCCCTTTTTACTTATTGCCCTTTTGCAAGCCTGTCTTCAAGCTTTCGTCTAATCCAAACTACACCTCTTATTCAAACCCCTCAGTAGAGCGAGCAGGCCCATCCTTGGGGGCCAGCGTTGTCGCCCCTCTTATCTGATTGTCAGGCTGCCAGGGGGCTCTCTCCATGACTGCTGCTCCCCGGAGCCCAGCAGGGCCTGGCTTTCATAGATTGAAGTGGGTGGTATTCTCTCCGATGTCTTGGGGAGACGGGGCTCTGTCTGCGAGGGTTTCGGGGATCACGTGCGTGCTATTCTGGAAGGGTTCGTTAGTGGGTGCACTTTTGCACACAACAAAAGCAGTGTTTTAAGCACTTGCAGTTCCTGGAAGCTGCATGTGTTGCTTAGTGAGCAGCAGCTGGCTCCTTGGAGAGCTGTTATCCTAGAAGTTTAACCAAAGAGAAACACACAAACCTGGCTTCTGGAACCTCCTGAGGCCACTGAAACATTCAAGCTGATGCCGTCCTGCTGGTCCGACAGACACTAATGGCCTCAGACTCACCGGGAGATCTCACTGTCACTCCGGTGGCCGCAACCCTCCCTCCCCCCCGCCAGGCTTGCTGATTCAGTAGGTCCAGGGGGTGGCACAGCGGGTGCATTTCTGGTGAGTTCCCAGGTGGTGCCCAGGTGCCGATCCGGTGATCACAGCTGAGAACCACTGGTCTAAGCCGAGGCCTTGCAGACAGCAAGGTGGCGAGTTTCCAGTGCGCGTAGCCAAGCGGGCTGCTTCAGGGCAAGGGAACCCGCCGTGGGGCCTGCAGAGGCCGCCTGACTGCCTGGTTCGTGTGCTTACGAGCTGTGAGTGGATCGTGTTAGGTGGACCGCGTGTGCATCCGCGTGCAGGGCATCGTGTTAGGTGGACCGCGTGTGCATCCACGTGCGGGGCATCGTGTTAGGTGGACCGCGTGTGCATCCACGTGCGGGGCATAGTGTTAGGTGGACCGCGTGTGCATCCACGTGCAGGGCATCGTGTTAGGTGGACCGCGTGTGCATCCGCGTGCAGGGCATCGTGTTAGGTGGACCGCGTGTGCATCCACGTGCGGGGCATAGTGTTAGGTGGACCGCGTGTGCATCCGCATGCAGGGCATCGTGTTAGGTGGACCGCGTGTGCATCCACGTGCAGGGCATCGTGTTAGGTGGACCGCGTGTGCATCCGCGTGCAGGGCATCGTGTTAGGTGGACCGCGTGTGCATCCACGTGCAGGGCATCGTGTTAGGTGGACCGCGTGTGCATCCACGTGCAGGGCATCGTGTTAGGTGGACCGCGTGTGCATCCACGTGCGGGGCATAGTGTTAGGTGGACCGCGTGTGCATCCACGTGTAGGGCATCGTGTTAGGTGGACCGCGTGTGCATCCGCGTGCAGGGCATCGTGTTAGGTGGACCGAGTGTGCATCCGTGTGCCTGGGTTGGTAGATGCAGAGCCTGTACAGATGGAGAGCCCAGGTCCTCCATCTGATGCTCAACGGAGTTATAATAACTGTTGGGCTGAGTACGCCAGGTAATTCTTTCCCTCTGAGGACTGGTAGGCTCGGTTCTGGGGAGTTCTGTTCGAGAATGACCCCAGGACCCTGGGTCTGAGGTTTCCTGTGTGCCAGGAGCATCAGACAGCACTAAGGACAGCTCCCTGAACTTGAAGAAAGGAGAAAAACGCTCTCAGCCTCCCATGAAATTACAATTTTCGCATCCCCTGGAGGAGCCTCTGCTAGACACCAAATTGGAAACTGAGCAGCAGAACGAGATAATTCTTAAATAACATTTAGGGCCATAAATAAAGATTAAAAGTTAGCAGTAATTCTCAAGAAGTTAAGTCTGTTATGAGTTTGCTCACTTGGGTAAATTAAAAGCCTCTCTGGTTCGTGGTTTCATTTCTCGGCTTTCTTCCCTGTGGCCTCCATTTCTGTATGAAATTAGGGGCTTGGAAGGAATAATACTGCAGCCAAATGTGAAAATAGGTGAGGGTCACCATTACCTCGTGGGCGGGAAGGATTGTACACGTAGCTACAACCCGACGTTTGTTCGCCGGAAACTCAGTTGTTTCTCAGAAAATGGGACTGTTTTGTAAGAAGGCCTGAGGACCGATGTCTGTGTTGTCACGTGCCTGCAGGTTTCTCAGGGTCTCTGTCCCTTTGAGGGGCTGGTGTTTGTCCGTCTCAAGCTACACACAATTCTCATGTCTTTAAGAGGCCTGACCCTGACCTGGTGGAAAGATCTGAAGGTGAATAAGTGTCTGTGATTTTCAAGAAATTCCGTTCCAGCCCTGATGTCCTCATCTGTAAAATGGACAGGTGTGCTCTGGATGGGGCTCATCCCTGTGGAAACACCCAGTGTCAGGATGGCCTGGGGACAGTGACCGCGTGAGCCCATCAGGGAGCTGCTCACGGCATCCCGACCGGAGACCAAGAAAAGCCTTTCGTCCTGGGATGGATCTCAGCCCGGTCGCGGCCCCTGTGATCTGGGCGGTACTTCCGGATGGGTGCAGGATGCCGCCATAAGTAAAGTGCGTAGGATGCACCCAAACTTCTGCCTGAGTTACAACCTGTTACAGGCAGAGGATGCATTTTGAATTTTGGCTGGATCTGGGGAATGGTGCAGAATCCTCTCCCCTTTTCTTTAGGGCATGTATCTATCCTTGACCCTTGATATGGTTAATTTTAAATAAAATTGGAATGCAAAATATAACCGTAGGATCATTTAAATTTGGGGAAATAAAACAGGATCAACATTAGCACCTACTGACCTGATTTTTCTGAGGAATGGAAGCCTTGTGTCATGGCAGCATCAGGCTCATGACATCAAGGCCATCTCGTTATCCTTCATTCTGGAAACCCTGGGGTCAGGCACCGTGGTCTTATTAACTCGGGGTCTGCCGCGTGTTTGGGCTCTGAGCACACACTTCCTGAAGGAGTCCGGTTAGCACCTGCCTCACGTGTTCTGTCCCTCCACGCCCACTGGGACCCAGACCCGCTCTGGCTGCAGCCCTGCACGCGTGGTTGGCAGCCGGCCTCACGTGCAGACCTGGCACTGACCCCTGTCCTGACACGCAGGTGTCTTTTCCATTTGCTGCCGTGACGCCAGCCTTTCTCCTCATTTGAGTGAGGACCCCAGTCCTGGAGGGTTTGCCAGCACGGCTTGGGGCCCCAGAGATGGCGGGGTGTTCGCCCAGCTCAACTGACCCTCTGATGGCTGTACTTGGGGCCTCACGTGACCCTTGTGGTTCCTGAAACATTTTTGCACGTTTTCACATCACACCTTGCTGCTGTCAGTGTGCTAAGAGGGTCTCCCCCCCGCCTTTTTTTTTTTTTTTTTTTTAAAGCCACATCTTGTCTGGGGTGGAGCAGAAAACCAGAGCGTGATGGTGATGCTGATGATGACAACACAGAAAAATCAGTGCTGAGCTGATTAGAGTTGTGGACATGTGGGGACCAGCCCTTCCACCGCTTCTGGCTTTTGCTTCAGAGTTGCAAGCTGTGGCCTAAATGCTGGGCGTGCCCCAAAAGTAGGAGGGCGGTCGTGTGCCGGGAAGCGTCCGGTGAGGGAAGAGTGACAGTGGGGACGGGAGGGGTTTCCTCCTGCCGTCTCTGCTGTCATCGGCCCCAAGGCAACAGGCCTCCCACATCTGCCGTAGGTGCCACTGGCCACTGGCAGCAGAGAGGAGAATCTCCGATGACAGCCTCTTCCCGGAGTGACCACTCTCCCCTGGCCTGGTGTGGGTGCCAGAAGGAGCTCCCCCGAGAGCCACCGGCCAAGACGTGTGTGTCCCCTAGATGGAGCCGTCCACCTGCTGTAGAGCACAGGACCAGACCTGTCGGCGAGGGGCTCTGTGGCGGTCCTCGCACAGGACACTGGACACGGAGGTGGCCAGGCCACGGCGGGGGAACCCAGTGTTCGCCCAGTGGGTGTCACCCCTGCAGGTTGACTCTGTCCGTCCGCCGTTGTCGGGGCTCCTGCCCACCACGCAGGCCTCGTCTGGCCAGAGGCTGGACCCCAGCTGCCACCTCCCCACAGCATGCGTGGAGCCCGGTGTCTGTGTGGACTGCACGTGCACCAGGGTCGAGGCCCCGATGCTTGGAACACGTGACCCTGCAGGAAGCAGGTCCAGGCTGGATTCCTGAGAGTTTTTAGGACACGCTCCTGAGGACTCAGAGGCTGCACGGGATTTAATTTCTGACCTTGAATCTCTATCAAAGTACTTATTATCTTTATCTTGTAAAAGTGAATGCCGGGGGGAAAGCCGTACCTGGGGTTGGTGTCACCCAAAGGTGTACGTGGGAAATGGCAGGGAGGAAACCACCAGAGGCCACTCAGCCTGGGACAGCGGCCTCGATGGGGCACCTTCCACCGCAACAGCCCGGCACACGGCTCTCCACCCCGGGCAGAGTATGGAGAGGACGGGCACGTGGACGTAACTCGTGCCTTCATCCCGGTAGTTGATGGGGTGCATCAGAAATGCCACCAGGACGCGGAGAGGATTCTGCGATCCTGCCTGCGAGGTCAGAGGAAACACGGAGACGGGCTGCTTTCCTGGGATCTGGGAACGTGTGCCAGTTTCCTGGACTCACGGAGGGGAGAGCATTGCAGACCGACAGACAGACGCCGTGTCGGGGCCCCGTCCCCAGACCTGACAGCGCGGGCCGGTTTGGGGGTCTGTGGAGGTAACTCCAGCCGCGGTGCTGCAGGGGATTCTCGGGAGGCGACAGTTTGCAGAGGGACGAAGGTGAAGGTGTCGGTCAGAGGTGGTGGAAGCCGGAAAGGTAGATAGGACGTGTGGCTCCTTCTCAGTGAGGGACGGGCGGGTCCACGTGGCCTTCGACCAGGTGTGAGGGGAAGAGAGACCAAAACACGTCGCTTTATCAAATAGCAACGCGCCCACATCTGTGCCTCGGATAAATCAACCAGATGGAGCCGGCACCGAGGGGACGGGGGGGGGCTTGTCAGGGCGCATCTGCCCCTTTGAGAGAGACTGGGTGACGGGGGGTGGGGGGACAATGAAGTGATGAGGACAAGACTGCACGTGGTGAGGCTTCTGCGCAGCGGCCGGCGGAGAGGCAGCGGCTGGGGAGAGGAGACGGCCTCGGCTGGAGGGTCTGCGGTGACGCCGCGGGTTGTCTGCTTCACGCTTTTCTTGAAGCCCCAAGGATGGAGCGCTGGCCCACGGGCATCCTGTGGAGCAGTGACCGTCTGGTTACCCTGTTTCACGGTCTGTAGTTCGTGGTCCCCCTGCTGGATCCTCAGCTCACGGGGGGAGGACTCTGGTCCGTCTCCTGTCCCCCTTTCCCACCAGCACTTTGCCAAGAGTAGGGGCTCCTTACAATTTTGTCGACATGAGCTGGTCGCCTTAAAACCTGAAATACAGCACACCGTTAAATAATTGTCACTTAGTGGCATCCCGGATAAATGGAGTATCGAGATGGCAGGAGGACAGAAGTGCCCGTGATCGCAGACCCCCCGCCCGCCTCTGGGTCCGTCCTGCTCACGTGGCAGCTTCCCAGCCCACAAACCCTGCCCCCGCCTCGCCGGCACCTGTACCCGCCCCGCGGCCGCACGAGGTGGAGGAGAAGCGGGGCTGCGCGGATGCGCCTCACGCCACCCGCGTGACCCCAGCCTTACGGCGACCCCGGCATCGCTCGCGTCCCCCGCAGGTCCCCACTGGGCCATGCCCCAAGGATGCGCCCCTGTCGCCTGTGAGGGGCAAGGCGTCCCGTCGAAGCAAGGGGGTGTTGGCGTTTCTCCGTCTTTAAGGATCTCTCTTGACGCTGCTTCCTCCTCAGGTTCCCCCGTCCTTCTGCTCGTTCAGGGGGTCACCACCGCCTTCCTCTGCTCAGGCAGCCTCGCTGCGCAGACGGCAGGGGCCCTGAGGCCTCCAGGCTGTCAAACCCGCCTGTTCTCGGTCCATCGCCGTCTGACACCGTCGGTGACCCCTGCTCCCCACAGGCCTCCCCCGGATCCCGAACCCCCTCGGGACCCCCTGGGCTCCCCCTCCGTCCCGGCCGCCCCGTGCTACGCTCCGGTCTCTCTGGGCTCCGCCTCTCGGGCTCGGAACCTGCCTCTCTCTTCTCCTCTTTTCCACCAACTTCCTCACTCGGTGAGACGCGTCCAGCTGCGCCACGTCTAAACCGCGTCATGCAGTCCACACCCACGTCCCCTCCCAAGGCCACTCCTGCGGCCCTGAGCGTCCAGCTTCGGTGACTCACTCGGGGTTGCCCTGGACTCTGACATCCCCCACCGCGTCCCTTGGCAGATCCTGGTCTAACTTCAGTGCACGCCCGGTGTCCCAGTGCCACCTCCCCTGCTGGGGCGTCCAGGCAGCGGGCACCTGCCCGCTGCCCTGGCCTCCCCCACCCCCCCGCCTCAGGGCTAACCCTCCTTAGCGCTCATCCCAGCGGCCCCAGGGACCCTCCAGACACAGGACAACTAAACGCTCCTTCCAGTAAGCCCAGGACTCCCGGCTCACTCGCTAGAAAAACCAATGGCCCCAGGAGGCCCACAGGCTTAACTCACAGGGTCCGCACCCCTGTACAGGCCGGACCTCGCGGCCACCGCCTTCTCTTGTGCCCCCAGCCCCGGGCTTGCACGTTCTCAAGCCCAAGCACTTCCCTGTTCCCACGACCCGGGGGTCACCCGTGCCCCCCGCAGGTCCCCAGCACCCGAAAACAAGCGCAGTCCCCGCCCCCGCCCCCGCCCCCGCCCGCCTCACTGCCGCCTTCCCTACTTTACTTTTCGGTGCCTTTATCTCCATATGACACGTTCTCTAGTGTGTCAAAGGCCCAAGACTTAAACCGCTTTCTCCTCTTTTCTCCCCACAAAAAGGTAAACATATTTGTTCTGTTCCTTGTTTCCTTCAATAGAACATCAGCTGTTTGTCTGCCTTGTTGCCTTTTCTGTCCAGCGCACAGAAGAGGACCTGGCAGGTAATAAGCGCTCAGTAGATCTCGTGAGAGGAGGGAACCTCCCGAGTCGGCCCGGGATGTCTGCACAGTGGCGAGCATTACCCCTGCATCCGTGGTCCAGCTTCTCGGTGCCTGCGTCCCAGTTATTTCAAAGTGAAGGGATGCAAGACGTAAATGCGCTTTGGGTTTGATTGGTGAAGGAGGGAGTAGCTCAGAAAGGGAAGAAATATGCTATTCAATTTTACTGCAGATTTTTCTATTAAAAGTTACAAAAAGCAGCCCAGCAGTATCGAAGCTGCCCAGTCTGGTAAATAGAAAAAAGCCAGGTGGTTATTAACAGAAACATTATTTCTGAGGCATAATGTGAGTTTAATTACCTTTCTTTCCCTAGTGGTTTCATTTTTGTTCTGCCTTTAATGCAGTCTCTCATTTGCTGAATGGACTCTGTACGGTATAAAAACATTGGCTTTGCTATTTTCCATCAAGAATGTCAAAATGTGTGTCTTACTGAGGTGCTCGTTCTGTGTTAACTCTTGGCTGGAAGTTGCTGCTTCTTCGGATTTGAATTTGTGACCTAAACCCCCAGCCAGCCCCCAGCCCTCTGTGTACATGACTTTGCAGGTGTGGGTGTGTCCTTGGAATTGGCTGAATGAAACGTCCTCTGCTAAAAATTTAACCAGAGAAGGCCCAAGTAATAATATACTCAAATGTGGGCGTTTTGGTGATTTTTTACATGATGTGAGCATGTTTTCTCCATCTCAGTGACCCGGAATCCCACGTGACAGGTGTTAGCACACGCGTGCGTGTGAGTGTGGATGAGTGGCTGTGTGGACTGTCCACTTCACATCAGCTTCAGGCTGTGTATGGGGTTTCACCATTGTAAGTGCACGGTAACCTCCTTCAAGCCCTGATGCACAAGAGATGCCCGAGGACCAGGGGTGTGTGGGTTATTGGTCCTCTGCTGACCTTGTTTTTCACCTGGACGCCCAGGTTTCAGTGCCTCGGCCACAGTGAGCAGTCACTGGGCGAACACTCGGCTGGGAAAGCCCGTGTGCATCTGTTTCTGCTCTATTACAGCAGTATATAGGTTTTGAAAACGGTTGCACCGAGATGTAATTCACATACTGTAAACTTCACTCAGATACACAATTCAGCAGGTTTCAGTCTCCCCACCGAGTTGGCAGCCACCAGCTCTCTTTCCAGAGCAGGTTCTATCACCTGCAGAGGAAAGCCGTCTGCATTAGCAGTTGCTGCCCGTTCTCTCCTCTCTCATCTCCTGGCAACTGATAACCTACCTTCTGGCTCTGAACATTTGCCTATATGGGGCATTTTATATAAAAAATTATGTTATAGGTGGTCTTTGGTATGACTTCTCTCACTTAGCAAGGCTTCAAGTTTCACCTGTGTTTTAGGACAGATAAGTACTTTTTAATCCATGGTATGGATGTACCATGTTTTATTTATCTATTCATCAGTGGGTGGACCTTTGTGTTGTCTCCATTTTTTTGCTATTTTGGATAATGCTGCTGTGAACAATATGTATGTGGACCTATGATTTCTGTTCTCTTGGGTATAAATCTAGGAGGGATTGCATATGGTAACCCTAACACCCGCAGAACCCATAGCTGGTTCTCACGTGGCTGTACCATTTTGCATCCCCACCAGCGAAGCACGAGGGTCCTCTACATCTTTGTCAACACTTGTTACTATCTGTCTCCTTTGTTGCAGACACCCTATAAGTGTACAGAGGTATCTGTTTGTAGTTTTAACTTGCATTTTCCTGACGGATAATCATGCTGAGAATCTTTTCATGTGCTTATTGGCCACTTGTATGTCTTCTTTGGAGAAATGTCCATTCAGATCCTTTGCTTATTTTAAGAAATAGGGTTAAAAAAATGAAATTGGGTTATTTGTCTTTTTGTTATTGAGTTGTAAAGACAACTGATATATTCTGGATACAAGTTTCTTATCAGTTTATAATTTGCAAATATTTTCTCCTATTTTGAGAGTGGACTTTCTTTTTCTTTCTTTTTTTTTGACTGCGTTAGGCCTTTGTTGCTGCGCGCCGGCTTTCTCTAGTTGCGGTGAGCGGGGGATACTCTTCGTTGTGGTGCGCGGGCTTCTCATTGCGGTGGCTTCTCTTGTTGTGGAGCACGGGCTGTAGGTGTGCAGGCTTCAGTCGTTTTGGCGTGCGGGCTCAGTAGTTGTGGTGTGCGGGCTCAGTAGTAATGGCTCACAGGCTCTAGAGTGCAGGCTCAGTAGTTGTGGTGCACGGACTTAGTTGCTCCGCGGCATGTGGGATCTTCTTGGACCGGGGCTCGAACCCGTGTCCCCTGCATTGGTAGGCGGATTCTTAACCAGTGAGCCACCAGGGAAGCCCTCTCTTGGGTTTCTTGATGGTGTATTTGCAGCACAAGACTTCTGAATTTTAATGAAGTCCAATTTACCTACTTCTGTCTTTTGTCATTTGTGCTTTTCGTGTCATACCTAAGAAAACATTGCCGAATCTTTGGCCACAAAGAATTACTCCTATGCTTTATTTTAAGAGTTTTGTGGTTGCAGCTCTTAGATGTAGGTCTACAATCCATTTTCAGTTAATTTTTACATATGGCCTGAGGCAGGGATCCAACTTCTTTTTATGTGTGGAAATCTAGTTGTCCCAGGTTCATTTGTTGAAAAGCCAATTCTCTCCCCAGTGAATGGTCTTGGCATCCTTGCTGAAAATCACTTGTAATGGTTTATATTTTGGGCTCTCAGATTTAGTCCATAGATCTACATGTCTATCTTGTGTAAGGAGATGATAATCTTTCCTTTGTGCTTGAACATTTTAGAGCCTTAAGGTGTGCAGGGATGGACTCAGCGTTGTTACAGTGTGTTTGTATAAATAGTTCAAGGTCTGGCACCTACCTGCCTGGGTTAGAGTGTCAGCTGGAAACTGTTTCGCCCAGGGAATTTCTCCAAGTACCTAAGCCTCAGGTTCTTAATCTGCAAAGAAAAACCTCCCTGATAGAACTGGCGTGAGGTTTAGGTAGGAAGGTGTGTGTAATGTACAAAGATTGCTCAGCATGTGCCTGGTGTGTGTTCTCACTCAACCCCCTGTCCTGTGAGGTTAGTTGTTGTCTCCATTTTACGTATGGGGACACGAAGGCCCACAGAAATTAGGGAGTTGTCCTGGTTCAGCAGGAAGTACATAGAGAAGGCAGAATTTGACTGCACTGCCTTCTGACTACAAAGCCGCTGTTCTCTCTGTTCTGAGCTGGGCCTCTCCTGGTGTCATAACGGCTGATTTTAAAACTTGCCTCCTCGCGGTAACAAGGCTTGTCTGCATGGTTACGCTTACTCTCTGCCAGCCAACAGGGACCCAAGATTATCCCCGCAACGTATGCGGGGATGCATGACAGTACGTGCACTTTCTGCTTGAAACGATTTCTAACCAGAAAGTACAGTGATGAATACTTACTTGGCTTGTTTACTTGGGCCACACACTTTCGGTCATTGGTTGGGTCAGATTCGTTGGGTAGGAACAATATGCTTGATTTGGGCCCCAAGATGACGGGCGTCCGAGACCAGACAGGGCATCAAAGGGTCCAGCTTTGTCCACGCTCCTGCCGCTGAGGCCAAAGGTCCTGGAGCAACTCCTTCCCCTCATGGGTCTTTATTTTCGTCCTTAAAATGAGCTATTCCCCTGGGTACTCTCTCTCTTTAAAACTCAGTGTGTCTATAACTGTAAGTAAGTGATTTCCACAACTGTATTAAAACAACGTTGGCCGTCTACAGGGGAGAAAAACAAAAAAATAGCCATGATGCTACCGTTTGAGTCACAGTTGGAACTCAGTTTTTCAGGAAATACAGTAAATTACAGAATTTTCAGAATGAGATTGATAAGAGATTGACAAAGTGACGTGTCTGTCATTGAGAAGTTACCTCCCATTTTAGGATAAATTCCCATAAATATGTCCTGGGGAAAGATGTTGAGGAGGATGTCATCAATAATTTGTTTAAAAAACTATTGAGTGTCTCTCTGAGTTTTTATACCATAAAGATTTTATATTCATTGTCTCTTAAGTTACTAGGAAAAAAATGTATGGTAACATTGTGAGCAGTATTAGAAATTTAAATGCTTAGTATGAAGGCCTCTTCTGCTTCTATAACTTCAGTGCCTTTAAGATACAGACATATTCTTCCTCGTGGTTCCCACCCAGGGTCCCGCCATGTAAACACATCCCACTTAGAAGTATCCAGCCACCAAGAGAAGTTTGGACATCTTTCTAAACTCCTTATTTAATATCCCATGAGGATAGAACTTACCTTTTTCTCCTTTGTTTGTTAAAGTTAAATTCATTGTGCTTTCTTCTCCGGTTGTATAAATAATGTTTACTTTGGGAAATGCAGGACCTGTAGAAGAAGCATATGCACTGTGATCCCATATTTGACCCCTGAAATAACCACTGTCACCGAGGCTGTATGGCACCCACTCCGTGTGACAGGCGAACGCAGACCCGGACCCGCACGGCCACGCCACACACGAGTGTACACGCACACGTTGGACTTAGACCTTCAGAGAACAAACTTGAGTTTGTGGTGTGCCTAGGGTTTTAACCAACTTTTAAACATGAATCATAAATTGTAACTTCTAAGTGCAGCTGTTTTAAGTGTTATTGTACTATATGAGTTTAATACCTAGGAGTATTTCTTGTCCATGTAACGATTTTTTCCAACTCTGTCCCCTATTCTTTTTTCTTTCTTTAATTTTTATTAGAGTATAGTTGATTTACAGTGTTGTGATGTTGTGTTAGCTTCAGGTGTACAGCAGTGATTCAGTTATACAGGTGTGTATATATATATCCTTTTCCAGGTTCTTTTCCATTATAGGTTATTACAGAGTATTGAGTAGAGTTCCCTGTTGTCCCCTATTCTTTTCTTTTTTCTGTCTTTCTTTTTTTTTTTTTTTTGGCTGCATCATGTGGCATGTGGGATCTAGTTCCCCGACCAGGGATCAAACCTGTGCCCCCTACATTGGGAGCTCAGAGTCTTAACCACTGGACCATCAGGGAAGTCCCTGTCGCTCCTATTCTTGATCTTTAAATTGCTTCAACATTTTTCACTGTTACACGTAACAACATCTAAGAACACACACGGGTTGAAAAGCCTGGATGGTTTCTCAGGAACTGGTTTGAAGTGCACATTCCCAGAGACCTTGATTCGTTAGGTCCACGGAGGATGGGAAACCCTGCATTTAGCATGAGCTTCCTGACAGACTCTGACGCACAGCCGTGAGGACCCTGCCGGGCTCGCAGCCGCGGAGGGAAAGGGGCCGATGGGGACCGGCCTGGGACGGGTGTGCAGAGCAGAGCGGTCCACTCCGGGTGATGTCCAGGCACCTGCCTGTGGCACAGACTCTCCTGGGAGAGCTGGCTTCCCGGGCGGTGTCCACACAGCACGGTCCACAGGCATGTAGCTGAAAGCACGCTGGGCCACGTCGTCTTGGCTGTGACGTGTCCTCAACACAAGCTCCTTTTATACCCGGACGCAAAGTGATCACGCAGCACAGGTTTTATTAGTTTTAATACCCGCAGTAGAAGATGGCACACTAAGAATATTCTATTGAAAACACACGAGAGAATTTAGACCGTTTGCACATGGGGCAATGGATTTGCTCGTGTACGATTCATCCTAATACAGCGTTTCCTGAGCGCTCAGCGCATCGGTTGTTTGTGTCCGACAGTAAAGTCGCATCTGATCCGCCTCGTCGCTCGGACCTTTCAGACTTAATCCTGTCAGGGAGCCCCGCTCAGCACGTGGGCTTGTGCAGGGGCCCCGGGAAGCCCCCTGCAGCCCCTCGGAGGGGCCCTGGGCCTCTCTGGGGGGACTCACTCCCTCTGAATGGAGGCCTGGGCTGGAAGAGCTAGCGGAGGCTTGTTTTGGTGTAGACTCTGGCCTGCTGTGAGCTCCTGAACGCGCAGACACAGATACGTTTATGACTTCCCGCGCTCACCAGGCAGTGGCCCAAGGAGGCAGAAGCAGAAGCCGGGCTCAGCCCGCCCGATGCGCATCCTGCAGGGTGAGAGCAGATCCCCGACCTGACTCAGCTCCAGGGCAGGGTGTTGGGCGCTGAGCTCTGCATGTCGTCGGGGGGCCAGGGCTCCCCGCCCGGCGGCCTGGGCTGTGTCGAATGGGCTCCGTCACTGTCCAGGAATCTCTCTTTCCTCTTCCTGCTCTTTGCCTTCTTTCTCCCGGGCCTTTATTTCTTCTTCCCACAAACGCGAAGGATTTATTTTACATAAGGTGCCGTGGCAAGTGCTGTGCGATGTTCCAAGTTGAATAACCTGCAACCCCCGACCTCAAAGATACTAGGAAGGAGAAACCACTTTTACAGGTCATTTTAATGCGACACATACTGTTCATGGGGAAAGTTGGTGCTAAGGCTCAGAGGAGGGCCTGAGGGAGACGGGGATACTCTTGAGGTGATGGTGCACCCCAGTTGCGTGGAGAGGGGTAGGTCACAGGGCAGAGTCCCTGGAGGGCCGGGGTCACGCGGCAGGGCCGGGGCAGCGTGAGAGCCGGTGCCTGTGTGGGAGCAGCCACCTGGGACGTTTGCCTGTTCTGGTGACCTGGTGACTTACGGGGGTCTGCTGGGAGCTTGGCTCCATATACTGGGCTCATTTCTAAGGTTCTGGAAAGGCGGTTCACATTTCTGGGAGAGGACCTGCTGCAACGCCGGGTGATGACAGATTCCACCAGGAGACTCGAAATGCCTGTAGTACATTCATAGCAGCAGTGTTCAGACTCAGGATCTTTCCCCAAATACCTGTCTACACAGCAAACCCAGGAGTGCCCAGGTTAAGCAAATGTATGAACCTGTGAAGAGAACCGCAAATGTGACGTAATTAATAAATTTGCCGACATTTCTTCTCCTCGTGGAGTTTTTCCGTCATCAGGCTTGAGCCTTATTGTATACGTGTATGTATTTACAGACACAAGGAAATAGGCATAACGTGCAGTGCTGTTTGCATTTTTGCAGAAGTGGTAAAGTGATTCTTTCTGTTCGATTTTGCAGCTTGGGGTATTCAAAAGAATGAGGGCCAAAACGCAGGCGACGTGGAACCTCCTTTGTCCCTTTGGGCAAATTACTTAGTCCTTCCTGACCTTAGGCTCCTAATCTATACAATGCCTTCCTCATATGAGTCTTGTGAGGTTTCAGGCGACATACAAATGTCTCATACATACTCAGTGCAAGCGAGTAAGGAGCTCGCACAGGACGGCAGGTGGGACCCCAGACTTTGTCCTGACCCCACCCCCAGACATCCTTGAGACCAGTCCTGTGAAGATGTGAGAAGGGAAATGTTCTAGTGCAACTCGTGTGAATGATGAAGATTGTCTCAGAAGAACAGGAAGCAAGAGCCCTGAGCACAAACAGAAATTGGTTGATGAATGCAGCACCAGGAAACAGGATAATTCCTGGACTGAAATGGTTGACGCCTGTTGCACCAGGAAACAGGATAATTCTTGGATTGAATTGCAAAGGGCCCACAGTCATTCTGCCTAACATACTGGGGACTAGCAGCACGTTGCCATAGCAACAAAGCCCATAACAGTTGCAGGTTGGCAAGCAGCAAAAATCGTTATAATATTTAAGAATGAAAACGTTAATATTTTATTTTCCATTATCATCGCTGTGACTTACCCTTCTTAGCAGAATGGATTCCCATTCTATTTGTAGAAAGCTGTCCCACAGTGCTTTGAGAGCAAGGGCTGTAGGATTTATATTTTCCAAAAGATGAAAAGGGTCCTTTTGAGGAATTTAACTTTTATTTGGGTCTTTCTGTGTAAAGAAAGCCGTGGTGAGTGCTACAACAAATTTGGTTGTTACACTTGCTTCATTTCCTGGTTTCAGGTTTAACATTTGACTTCTGGGATCTGTTCATCATGAAAAGTGCTGAAACTGGGAGCTAAGAGTTTGCTGCAAAGTCTTCCTTGGAGGGTTCCTTTATTTATTTCTTATATTTCTTTTCCCAGTTAGAACACATACACCTACACAGAGAGAGAAACAAAAAAATACATGCATAAAACCCCAGTAGTCATGTGTGTATTCAAACATAGTATTAAAAAATTAGGTGCTGCTGTTTCAGTGTCTGTATTAAATGCCTGAGCTTTGTTCGTAGACAGAAATCTTGAGTTTGTAGTTAGTGATTCCTGTTAGGATTTGGGGGCTGGTTTTACTATCATATACACATAAATCTTTGGATCACAGTATCATTAAGATAGTCTAAGTCACTGTATATTACAATACATTATATTTCTGCAAATACATTTTCCATGGAATTCCCTAACAATATAAAAATTAAATAAAACAAGCACAATAATTTGTCATTCCCCCTTAGATTGAATGCAAAGGAGTTGTCAGGTAATGAACAACTTCTTAATTTAAATAAAACAAAACAGCAGAAATTAATTTCTCAGCAGAAACTAAGATTATTTAGAACATTTAGATTTTACCAGTTTGCATTGTGCTCGTTTTGTGCTATTATATTTGTCAAGATTTAAAACTCTTTTGTGGACTGAGAACAAACTCCCCCAAATAAGTAAATTGTAAAGAAAAGCCATAACTTACGTAGAAAGATTTTTCATTATCAAATGTTTTCATTAATACGTTTTTTTAAACATCTTTATTGGAGTATAATTGCTTTACAATGGTGTGTTTCTGCTGTATAACAAAGTGAATCAGCTATATGCATACATGTATCCCAATATCCCCTCCCTCTTGTGTCTCCCTCCCACCCTTCCTATCCCACCCGCCTAGGTGGTCACAAAGCACCGAGCTGATCTCCCTGTACTATGCGGCTGCTTCCCACTAGCTATCTATATTACATTTGGTAGTGTATACATGTCCATGCCCCTCTCTCACTTCGTCCCAGCTTACCCTTCCCCCTCCCCCTGTCCTCAAGTCCATTCTCTACGTCTGTGTCTTTATTCCTGTCCTGCCCCTAGGTTCTTCAGAACCTTTTTTGTTTTTCTTTAGATTCCATATATGTGTGTTAGCATACGGTATTTGTTTTTCTCTTTCTGACTTCCTTAGCTCTGTATGACAGACTCTAGGGCCATCTACCTCACTACAAATAACTCAATTTCATTTCTTCTTATGGCTGAGTAATATTCCATTGTATATATGTACCACATCTTCTTTATCCATTCATCTGTTGATGGACACTTAGGTTGCTTCCATGTCCTGGCTATTGTAAATAGTACTGCAATGAACACTGGGGTACATGACTCTTTTTGAATTATGGTTTTCTTAGGGTACAAGCACAGTAGTGGGATTACTGGTCGTATGGTAGTTCTATTTTTAGCTTTTTAAGGAACCTCCATACTGTTCTCCATAGTGGCTGTATCAACTTACATTCCCATCAACAGTGCAAGAGGGTTCCCTTTTCTCCATTCCCTCTCCAGAATTTACTGTTTGTAGATTTTTTGATGATGGCCATTCTGACCGGTGTGAAGTGATACCTCATTGTAGTTTCGATTTCCATTTCTCTAATGACTAGTGATGTTCAGCATCCTTTCATGTGTTTGTTGGCAATTTGTATATCTTCTTTGGAGAAATGTCTATTCAGCTCTTCTGCCCATTATTGTTTTGGTTGTTTGTTTTTTTGATATTGAGCTGCATCAGCTGCTTGTATATTTTGGAGATTAATCCTTTGTCAGTTGCTTCATTTGCAAATATTTTCTCCTATTCTGAGGGTTGTCTTTTTGTCTTGTTTATGGTTTCCTTTGCTGTGCAAAAGCTTTTAAGTTTCATTAGGTCCCATTTGTTTATTTTTGTTTTTATTTCCATTTCTCTAGGAGGTGGGTCAAAAAGGATGTTGCTGTGATTTATGTCATAGAGTGTTCTGCCTATGTTTTCGTCTAAGAGTTTTATGCTGTCTGGCCTTACATTTTGCTCTTTAATCCATTTGGAGTTTCTTTTTGTGTATGGTGTTAGGGAGTGTTCTAATTTCATTCTTTTACATGTAGCTGTCCAGTTTTCCCAGCACCACTCATTGAAGAGGCTGTCTTTTCTCCATTGTATATTCTTGCCTCCTTTGTCAAAGATAAGTTGACCATATGTGTGTGGGTTTATCTCTGGGCTTTCTATCCTGTTGCATTGATCTATATTTCTGTTTTTATGCCAGTACCATACTATCTTGACTACTGTAGCTTTGTAGTATAGTCTGAAGTTCAGGAGCCTGATTCCTTCAGTTCCGTTTTTCTTTCTCAAGATTGCTTTGGCTATTCAGAGTCTTTTGTGTTTCCATACAAATTTTGAAATTTTTTGTTCTAGTTCAGTGAAAAATGCCATTGGTAGTTTGATAGGGATTGCACTGAATCTGTAGATTGCTTTGGGTAGTAGAGTCATTTTCATAATGTTGATTCTTCCAATCCAAGGACATGGTATATCTCTCCATCTGTTTGTATCATCTTTAATTTCTTTCATCAGTGTCTTATAGTTTTCTACATACAGGTCTTTTGTCTCCTTAGGTAGGTTTATTCCTAGGTGTTTTATTCTGTTTGTTGCAATGGTAGATGGGAGTGTTTCCTTAATTTTTCTTTGAGATTTTTTTTCATTACTGTATAGGAATGCAAGAGATTTCTGTGCATTAATTTTGTATCCTGCAGCTTTACCAAATTCATTGATTAGCTCTAGTAGTTTTCTGGTAGCATCTTTAGGATTCTCTATGTATAGTATCATGTCATCTGCAAACAGTGACAGTTTTACTTCTTCTTTCCGATTTTGATTCCTTTTCTTTTTCGTCTCTGATGGCTGTGGCTAAAACTTCCAAAATTATGTTGAATAATAGTGGTGAGAGTGGGCAACCTTGTCTTGTTCCTGATCTTAGTAGAAATGGTTTCAGTTTTTCACCATTGAGAACAATGTTGGCTTTGGGTTTGTCATATATGGCCTTTATTATGTTGAGGTAAGTTCCCTCTATGTATACTTTCTGGAGAGTTTTTATCATAATTGGGTGTTGAATTTTTTCAAAACCTTTTTCTGCATCTAATGAGATGATCGTTTAGTTTTTCTCTTTCGATTTGTTAATATGGTGTATCACATTGATTGATTTGTGTATATTGAAGAATCCTTGCATTCCTACAATAAACGCCACTTGATCATGGTGTGTGATCCTTTTAATGTGCTGCTGGATTCTGTTTGCTAGTATTTTGTTGAGGATTTTTGCATCTATGTTCCTCAGTGGTATTGGCCTGTAGTTTTCTTTTTATGGTAACATCTTTGTCTGGTTTTGGTATCAGGGTGATGGTGGCCTCGTAGAATGAGTTTGGGTGTGTTCCTCCCTCTGCTGTATTTTGGGAGAATTTGAGATGGATAGGTGTTAGCTCTTCTCTTAATGTTTGATGGAATTTGCCTGCAAATCCGTCTTGTACTGGGTTTTTGTTTGTTGGAAGATTTTTAATCACAGTTTCAATTTCAGTGCTTGTGATTGGTCTGTTCATATTTTCTATTTCTTCCTGATTCAGTCTTGGCAGGTTGTGCATTTCTAAGAATTTGTCCATTTCTTCCAGGTTGTCCATTTTATTGGCATATAGTTGCTTGTAGTAATCTCTCGTGATCCATTGTATTTCTGCAGTGTCAGTTGTTACTTCTCCTTTTTCATTTCTAATTCTGTTGATTTGAGTCTTCTCCCTTTTTTTCTTGATGAGTCTGTCTAATGGTTTTTCAATTTTGTTTATCTTCTCAATGAACCAGCTTTTAGTTTTATTGATCTTTGCTATCATTTCCTTCATTTCTTTTTCATTTATTTCTGATCTGATCTTTATGATTTCTTTCCTTCTACTAACTGTGGGGGTTTTTTGTTCTTCTTTCTCTAATTGCTTTAGATGTAAGGTTAGGTTGTTTCTTTGAGATTTTTCTTCTTCAGGTAGGATTGTATTGCTATAAAATTCCCT
Organism: Mesoplodon mirus; assembly: GCF_964341445.2. Classification (NCBI taxonomy): domain Eukaryota; kingdom Metazoa; phylum Chordata; class Mammalia; order Artiodactyla; family Ziphiidae; genus Mesoplodon; species Mesoplodon mirus. The sequence continues at coordinate 30,122,374 of NC_138996.1, forward strand.
CTTAGAACTGCTTTTGCTTCATCCTATAGGTTTCGGGCTATCGTGTTTTCATCATCATTTGTTTCTAGGTATTTTTTCATTTCCTCTTTGATTTCTTCAGTGACCTCTTGGTTATTTAGTAGTGTATTGTTTAGCCTCCATGTGTTTGTATTTTTTACAGTTTTCTTTCCTGTAATTGATATCTAGTCACATAACGCTGTGGTCAGAAAAGATATTTGATACAATTTCAGTTTTCTTAAATTTACCAGGGATTGCTTTGTGACCCAAGATATGGTCCATCCTGGAGAATGTTCCATGAGCACTTGAGAATAAAGTGTATTCTGTTGTTTTTGGATGGACTGTCCTATAAATATCAATTAAGTCCATCTTGTTTAATGTATCATTTAAAGCTGTCTCCTTATTTATTTTCATTTTGGTTGATCTGTCCATTGGTGAATGTGGGGTGTTAAAGTCCCCTACTATGATTGTGTTACTGTTGATTTCCCCTTTTATGGCTGTTAGCATTTGCCTTCTATATTGAGGTGCTCCTATGTTGTGTGCATAAATATTTACAATTGTTATATCTTCTTCTTGGATTGATCCCTTGATCGTTATGTAGTGTCCTTCTTTGTCTCTTGTAATAGTCTATCTTAAAGTCTATTTTGTCTGATATGAGAATTGCTATTCCATCTTTCTTTTGATTTCCATTTGCATGGAATATCTTTTTCCATCCCCTCACTTTTAGTCTGTATGTGTCCCTAGGTCTGAAGTGGGTCTCTTGGAGACAGCATATATATGGGTCTTGTTTTGTATCCATTCAGCCAGTCTGTGTCTTTTAGTTCGAGCATTTAATCCATTTACATGTAAGGTAATTATCAATATGTATGTTCATATTACCATTTTCTTAATTGTTTTTGGTTTGTTATTGTAGATCTTTTCCTTCTCTTGTGTTTCCTGCTGAGAGAAGTTCCTTTAGCATTTGTTGTAAAGCTGGTTTGGTGGTGCTGAATTCTCTTAGCTTTTGCTTGTTTATAAAGATTTTAATTTCTCGGTCAAATCTGAATGAGATTCTTGCTGGGTAGAGTAATCATGGTTGTAGGTTTTTCCCTTTCATCAATTTCAATATGTCCTGCTGCTCCCTTCTGGCTTGCAGAGTTTCTGATGAAAAATCAGCTGTTAACCTTATGGGGATTCCCTTGTATGTTATTTGTTGTTTTTCCCTTGCTGCTTTTAATAATTTTTCTCTGTATCTAATTTTTGATAGTTTGATTAATATGTGTCTTGGCATGTTTCTCCTTGGATTTATCCTGTATGGGACTCTTTGCGCTTCTTGGACTCGATTGACTATTTCCTTTCTCATATTAGGGAAGTTTTCAACTATAATCTTTTCAAATATTTTCTCAGTCCCTTCTTTTTCTCTTCTTCTTCTGGGACCCCTATAATTCGAATGTTGTTGTGTTTAATGTTGTCCCAGTGGTCTCTGAGACTGTCCTCAGTTCTTTTCATTCTTTTTTCTTTATTCTGCTCTGTGGCAGTTATTTCCACTATTTTAATCTTTCAGGTCACTTATCCATTCTTCTGCCTCAGTTATTCTGCTATTGATTCCTTCTAGAGAATTTTTAATTTCATTTATTGTGTTGTTCATCATTGTTTGTTTGCTCTTTAGTTCTTCTAGGTCCTTGTTAAACATTCTATTTCCAACATTTTGGATCATCTTTACTATCATTTCTCTGAATTCTTTTTCAGGTAGACTGCCTGTTTCATTTTCATTTGTTTGGTCTGGTCGTTTTTTACCTTGCTCCTTAATCTACTGCGTATTTCTCTGTCTTCGCATTTTGCTTAACTTACTGTGTTTGGGGTCTCCTTTCTTCTGGCTGCAGGTTCATAGTTCCCGTTGTTTTGGGTATCTGCCCCTAGTGGCTAAGGTTGGTTCAGTGGGTTGTGTAAGCTTCCTAGTGGAGGGGACTAGTGCCTGTGTTCTGGTGGATGAGGCTGGATCTTGTCTTTCTGGTGGGCAGGATCACATCTGGTGGTGTGTTTTGGGTTGTCTGTGAACTTAGTCTGATTTTAGGTAGCCTCTCTGCTAATGGGTGGTGTTGTGTTCCTGTCTTGCTAGTTGTTTGGCACGAGGTGTCTAGCAATGGGCCTTTCTGGTTGTTGAGTGGAGCTGGGTCTTAGTGTTGAGACGGAGATCTCTGTGAGAGCTCTCACCGATTGATATTATGTGAGGACAGGAGGTCTCCGGAGGTCCAGTGTCCTGAACTTGGCTCTCCCACCTCAGAGGCTCAGCCCCGACACCCAGCCAGAGCACCAAGACCCTCTCAGCCACACAGTGTAGACAACTGTGGTAAAAATCTGACTGGTATGTTGGATTTTTCTTTGCTGGGCGATTTATCCGAGCCAGGTTCCCTTTGTTAGAAACACAGCAAGCCAAAACGCTGAGGCATCCGAGGTTTGCGGCGAAGATAGGGCTTATTCACAAGGCAGCCAAGGAGAAGACAGGAGAACAAATCTCAAATCTCAATGCTTTTTTTTAAAACAAAATAATAACAGCCCTTTTAGCCCATGACACACAAAACTAATTTTTTCTTTGCTGAGCATTAAGTCGCACACACAAAATTAAATAGTTTGCCCCTACAGGAGCACACGTTGAGGTATCGCTGGCTCAGAAAAACAGTTACACATGTATGAATTATACATGTGTTTCAGATGTTTATAAGGATCAACTTTCCAAAACATTTTAGTGAGACGTCAAATCTATGGCACAGATATTTTGGTAGAGGAGACACTTTCTTACGTGTCTAATTATGATGAAACAATCTCAAAATATAAAGTGGTTTAGTAGTAGATCTGGACTGGTAAGATCTGTTTTAGGGGATGTGAAAGAAGATGAGTTCATTAAGGACTTCAGCTTCAACTTATTAAACTGGCAAATTGATTTTTATTTTTTGTTTTAAACCTTAAGGACAGTGATTTAGAATCATCCAGGCTTTTCAAGTCTCCTCCTTCTGCTCTGAGTATTAATGTGATAAATGATCCAGGCTCTCCACCCATGGGTGTGTTAGGGCTTTATCTGGTTTAATATCTGAGTCAGATAATAAATATATTTTTCCACTTAAACTCTGTACTTATTACTTAGATGCCATTATGCATTTTTGAATAGTCCTGTTGGGAAACATTTCCCATTAAAAATCTACAGCCAAATGCCTCTCATTTCTCAATGCTAAGGACTCTTCTACGACAGTGGAAACTGCCCTTTCGGTTGGTCACCTTTTGCTCGGCCCTCATCTGGCTGCACCAGGAGTCAGACTTCAGCAAGGCTCCGACGTGGGTATGAATAACAGCTGGTTCCGCTGAGGAAATTGTCAGTGTGAGTCTGACAGAACTGGGTTTGGACCTGGATTCTTACTTCATAGGTTTGGGCAAAATATTTCATCTCTGTAAGCCTCAGCTTCTCCATAATATCTGTTTGAGCACGGAAAAGAGTCTTCGGACAGGCTGAAGCTGGTGTAATCTTGGTGAGGATGGTGCTGAGATGCAAGAAGTGGTGAGTTGTGGTGGGTCGTGGCAGGGAGCCGGTGTGGACAGTGGGCGTGGATGGCGGGCGAGCTCTCTGTCTTCCAGGTGGAATCGTGTCAGGACCACGTTTCATCGCAAGGCCAGCCCTCTGTTATGTTGCTAAGGCAACTCATAATAATATTAGAGGGTTTTAAAAAATTATGATTCATGTTTTAGCAAAACCTACCCAGTCTGTTTCTTGTGACAACTTTTGATTAAAGGGTCTCAGTCGGGTGCATAATGTGGAATCATTTTCTGAGAGGCCTGGCCACTGGGTCATCCACTTACGACGTGAGAGCATGCACAGCCTCTTAAAGCCTGTTTGTTTCAGAGTTCTGTTTCACTGATGGAGTCTGTGCACATGGGGAAGGACTGGTTCTCATTGCTCTGCCTGTCTCTGTGCTCTGATCACTTCGGCTCCCTCCCGTTAGGCTCTCCTCTTTTTCCTGGGGTACTTATTGTTTTGGTTTTTATTTTAGGGTTTTTCTGGTTTGGGATGTGCATTTCAAGGAGTTATTCTTTTTTTTTTTTTAAGGGCTTCAAATGCTTGGCTTTTTATTTATTTACTTATTTATTTTTGGCTGTGTTGGGTCTTCATTTCTGTGCGAGGGCTTTCTCCAGTTGTGGCAAGCGGGGCCACTCTTCATCGCGGTGCGCAGGCCTCTCACTGTCGCGGCCTCTCTTGTTGCGGAGCACAGGCTCCAGACGCGCAGGCTCAGTAGTTTTGGCTCACGAGCCCAGTTGCTCCACAGCATGTGGGATCCTCCCAGACCAGGGCTCGAACCCGCATCAAGGAGTTATTCTTTATTCTCTTGGTTGCTGTTGGACTAGTAAAGAAGAATTGCATCCCCCCGAGCCAGCAGGACCCCGACTCAGGGATCCCAGGGTCTCCAGGAGGGAGGGTGCACACAGACCGGTGGACTCAGGGCAGGTGTGGTTTAACAAAAGGAGTCCTGTTAGCGACATCAAGGACAGGACTTGAGGGACAGGGCGAGATGAGCACTCTGACCGGGCCAGAGAGCCTCTCCAGAAGTCACTTTCTGAACAGACCTCAGTGTCTTCAGTTGTAGATTGGAGACGCCACCACCTACTCCAGACAAGCCATAGTGAATAAATGCAATTACACCCATGCAACTTCTGATAGTGCCTGGTAGGCAGCTCAGTAAGAAGTAATCTGCACTTAATCCTTTCTGCCTTCATTTTCCAGCGAATGCAACCAGCATATATAGACCTCTATATGTCTATACATGTTCGTAAGGAGAGATCTCCCTGAAGAACTAAAGACAGTGTTTGTCCAGCCTGAGAACTTAAGGGCCAGTGGGAATAGTCAGACCCTGGTTTGATGGGACATTTCACCCCATGAAAATGACTTTGAGTTGTAAAGTGATTCCTACAAAGTTTCATCTGTAAGGTCTGAAAGTCTTCAACTCGAGAATAATTTTGACATGGAGTCCTTATTAGATAGGCATGCAGTTACAATAAATTGAAGTTAGTAGTTTGTATTAATTTAGGTTATTAGGGCAACATGAGCAAATTAAAATACATTCTGACACAGGCAAATTTGGATGACATAGAGTTCAGGTTAATCCAGAGATTCAAGTACTGCAATGTATTTTCAATTTTGCTGAATTATTTTCCACTGTGATAGTTGTGTCAGCAAGGGCATAATCATCAGTCAACTAATTATGTTTCCCTTCTATAGATATAAATGGCATTACTGTTAAGAATTCTGCAGTTTATTTATTGTTCCTATAACTTACTAGCTGGACTTTCTCTTCATTTCTTACACCTACCTCTGAAAGATTAGGGATCTCTATTCTAAACACCCGCAAAATCCTTCTGGAGGTTATGAACAGAGACCATGCAGACAAGAGAGCCTCTGAGGTGATTTTCTCTGAATGAGATTTATTTGTGAACAGCTTGTGGCCTTTCATCGTTAAGAATTGTGACTCTGTTCATTGATACCAACACTAGAGGTTAAAATGTGTGACCAAGAAAACAGAAGGGAAGATAATCTTTCATTTAATGAAGGAAAACAAAGTACTTGTTGAAGCTTTGATGCTTAAGACTGGAGATATAAAAGAAGTGCTGAGCTACTGCTCACCTATTTACCAATTCTTAAATCCTTCACCTCTGAGGATTCCAGCATAAAGCTGCATACAACATGAGAACTTGTTTTTTTAGATTTGTGGTTCTGCGTGAATCTATGATTTTGAAAATAAAAAAAAAGAAAAGAAAGAAAAGAAAACCAACCCACTAGCAAGAGCGTGGTTTCGGTACACGTAGCTGCTTCGAGAAGGATGGATGTTATGTGGCTCTTCCGTGTCTCCACGTGGGGGTGAGGTGGAGCCCGTGGCTTCAGGGGTGGACTTCTCTTGGGCATTTTGTCTGATTTACTCACAAAGGGTCTCATTTTTGCCATTTTGCTGAAATTCCTCCTTTAGGGACTGAGATGCTGCATCACATGTAGGTTGTTGCTTGCTTTGTGCTGTGGGAAGAAGCCTGAATTCCCATTTGGACACATGACGGTTAACTTTATGTGTCAGTTTCACTGGGAGGCCCACGTAGCTGGTAAAACAGTATTTCTGGTTGTGTCAGCGAGGGTGTTTCCAGAGGAGGTTAGTCTCCGAATCTGTGGACTGAGGGAAGCAGACCCACCCTTCCCACTGTGGGCAGCCATCGAGGGCCCAGGTAGGACGAGAAGGCTCACCCTTCCTGCCTGAGCTGACACGTCCACCTTCTCCTGACCCTCCTGGTTCTCAGCCGCCAGACCCAGACCGAATTGCTCCACCGGCTGTCCTGGCTCTGCGGGCGGCAGATCGCGGGACTTCTCGGCCTCCCAAGAAGTCCCGCGATAATCACGCGAGCCCATTCGTCATAATGAATCTCCTCTCGTCCGTATCCGTATCTGTATCCATCCTCTCTTGGTTCCGTTTCTCTGGGGAGCCCAGGCTGACCGCCTGCCAGGGCCGGGCCATGTGGCTGCAGTTGTCCAGAGAGTCGTGCAGCACGATCGGGCATTGAGTTCTGAGTTGCAAGCTAACCAGTCAGTGCACGGGGATGTTCCAAGTGGCTGTTCATTTCCATTCGTGCAGCACGTCTCACGTCTCGGGTGGCGTTGCGACAACCCAGACGTCGGTGTTGATGAAAGGAGGTCGCGTGGAGGTGGCAGGCGAGTTAGGGTTTGTTAAAGTCCAGGTTATGGTCGTCACTGGGGGTGGACCTATCCTGGATGTGGTTGCTGGACTAGAGTCCCCTCGGGCATCTCTGAGGGAGGTTGCTGCTGGTCTTAGACGTGGCCCAAGGCCCGGTCCTCGGAGCACAGGGTGGGACGCAGAGGTGCTCTGACGTGATGCAGGCAGATGACCTCACACCTCTGGGCCTGTTTCCCCGATGAGAGTGCCTGCCTGTGTCTATACCCCACCCCCCAGAAAAAAAACTAATAAAACCGGTGTTCAGAGCTTGAAAAGTGTATATCCAGCTCAGCAAAGCTTTGTCATCTGCGGGTCACGTACAAAGCAGTCCCTCCTTCTGAGAAGACACACGCAGACCCTGTTCCGGGGAGCAGTCAGGGGCCTCCACCATGGCCGCCGGTCTCTGTGCCCCGGCAGGACCTTGAACCCGTGAGTTGCCCAGGCCTCTCACCCCCTCCTCCATCCCTGTCATGTCCTTCACTGGAGAAGCCTGTCCCCACTTTGGCCGTAGCATCCCCAGGCTCCCAGGGGCTTCCTGGCCTCTCCGAGCTGTGCCCTTGGGAGGCCTGCTGTATCCGCCAGGGCCCGGCTCCTAGGGCTGCGTTCGCGAGCCAGGCCGTGTGGGCGCATCGCTGGGCTCTGGCACTTTCTGCGCCTCAGTCTCTCCCCCGTGAAGCGGGTCACAGGCTGCAGGAGGACGACGCGAGCAGGCTCCCCGTGGTGGGGGCCCTGGAGCAGCCTCGGTCCCTCACCCGCCGTGTCCTCTCCTCCTCCCACTCGGCCAAGTCAGGGACGGGCATCTTGTTCTGTCCAGGGTCACAGAAAACACCAGAGTAAGGTGACACAGCCCATGGAAGGCATTTCAGGCAGCGGGAATAGAATGAGAAGGCTAGGAGGACTAAGAACGCAGCAACGATGTGAATTATTATTCTAATCGTTATCAATAGTATAAATCACATGTATTAAAATGCTGGCGATTTCAAGGAGCTTCTAGGCTCTGGGGTTCCGGGAAACCCTAGAGAAGACGTCCAGACAGCAAAGCAGGGATGCTGGGGAAGCTCGCTGAGCCGGGCAAGAGGATCTCAGGGACGCAGATCTGCACCTTGAGTTCCTTGTGACGGCAGTGTGAAATGTCCCAGGGGAGCCGACCCCCTGAATCAAGTCTGGGACTGTTCCAGGACAGACAGGAGGGTCCCGCGTAAGTTTCCTGGGGCCCCAAAGCCAAGGACCACCGACCGGGGGGTGTGAAACAGCAGAAACGTGCTGGCCCCAGCCTGGAGGCGGAAGTCGAGCGTCGCGGTGTCAGCAGGGCAGGTTCCTTTCAGAGCTGTGCCTCGCCTTACCCAGCGCTCGGGTGTTCAGTGATTATTGGAATCAGGGTTAATTGGAGAATGAACTTGTCTTCTCAGAATGACAGCGGTGTCATTCTAGACCGCCGTGCCAGTCCTCTCCCCCAAACCCTCCACAGCAATTAAGATGCTCAAGGCACAGTCCGGCCATGCTCTCTCCTGGCCTCGACGTGACCAGCAGGCCCTGGAGGTCCCTGGATGCCTGTCCTTGGACTTGGGGCCCCATAAATCCACGATCACTGCATCTCAAGATCCTTAATTAATTATATCTGCAAAAACCCTGTTTCCAAATAAGGTCACATTCTGAGGTTCCGGGTGGATGTAAGTTTGGGGACACAGCTCAACCCCCTGGTGATGACATGCCTTCCCCACATATGTTGCACCCTGTGTTCACCTCAGCTGTGACAGGCGCCTTCCTCCCTGAGTGGGGTCTGCGAGGTTCCCATCGGGGCCTCCATAAGCCACCTGAGACCGGGCCAGAGGACACTCCTGGAAGCAGCCCGATGTGTGTCCTCAAGGCGAATCCCATGGGCCCCCTCCCTGTGATGTCACGCACCCCGAGTCCCCATCCATTTGGACCCGTTATGACTTTGTGTCCTAAATGCGGCATCGTGCATTACGTGTGGATTTCATGTTCTCGGTGCCACCGTCTTTGGCCCCGGCCCCTAGGACTCGAGTGAACACCCAGCAGGACAGGCTTCTCCCCGTCAGCTGTCACCCTGGCTGGGAATTTGTCAGATGAAAACTCGAGCCCATAGAAACACACGGTGCCCCAGAGCCTCTGTGATTGACTCAAGTACGTTTCCAGTGGGTCCTGGCGTCGTTTAGTAAAGCCGATGTCCTCATGCACTAACCAGGCTCATCAGTGGTGAACGAGTCCGTGGGAAGCTGCCTCTCCCACGTGGGTATCTGGGTCACCGGGGTAGCGGAAGGGAAATTTCAGAGGGTTTGTTATGAGAAGCTGCCTGGACTCCTCTCTTACTATCTCCACGTGGTGACTCAACTGCGGGCTCTTTCTCTCGTCCTGGATCCTCACCGTCCCCTCTCCTTTGGGCACAGATGATGATGGGACCGAGGTGGATATAAATAGATCCCAGCTCCTTGGCTACTCCAGTGCTCCCGTACAGAGGACCGAGGTTTGGTGGCACGGCTGCCTGCACGGGTGCCAGGGACCCAGCGCCCCGGACATCCCTGCTCTGCTTCCATCCTCCGATGGGGTGTCTTGGAGAGTGAGTGCTGCAGGCGTGGGTGAAACAGGCGCGGGGTCTCAGCTCTTTAAGGAACAGCGGCGCCAAGCCCCCCAACCTCCGCTGTCAGCAGAAAGCATTTCCGAGGTCCTCTGAGCGGGCTGCCTGACGAGGCAGGTGGAGGGGTCCTGTGGCCGAGGTCGGTGTGTCGCTCCCTGGCCGACCCCCACCTCCTGCCCGGAGGGGGCCCCTCCCTGGGAGGAGGAGTTGTCCGGAGCCCTCTGGGTGAAGGGCTTTCCTGGGCTGTAACTTTTCAGACCTCAGGGATCCCGGCCGGGCAGTGGGAGCTGCCCCAGGCGGCGGGGCCTCCGCGTGCCCTGCCCACTCACTTTCCAGAGGCCCTGTCGTCAGTGCTGTGACACCCCCAGGAAGTTGCCCATTTATGGCTAAAATGATATCATCACAAGAGGTGGCTCCTGTCTAAATAGGGATCATTTGTGAAATAAGATTATAGACGTTTCTCTGGAAAAAACAGGAGGCACAGGCACCTGCTTTCTGGAATCGATATCCCGGGGGCTCGGGCTGCACCATAATGAAGGTGTCCACCCCCGTGGCTGATTCCATTAAGAGCGGGGAGCCTCCCTTTCCTGCTCCGTGCCGGGCGGCCCCCGCATCCACATGGAGTCGACTCCAGATCCGTGTTTTCTGTTATGCTTGAATATATGGGACATGCATCGCAATCCCATGCCCGCCACCCTGCTGCAGTGCACTTGTCTGGTGGAGCCCCGTGGCTGCCTGGTCCACGCTGTGACTGCCCGGCCCCGGATGCACACTGGGTCGCCTCTGGCCTCGCTTTCTTGCAGTGATTTTGAACCTTCCTCCCAGTGCACGTCCCCCTGTTTGCTGAGAAGCCTCCTCCTCTTTGCATTTGGACGCTGCAGGCAGCACGGCGGGAGTCTTGCCTCGGTAAGTCCAGGATGACTCGTCTCTTACTTTCCCCAGCTCAGATGTACTTCCACTAGTGCGGTGGCACCAGGCAGGCAGCCAGGAGTGATTAGCACCCGACTAGTTAGTCTCTGGGAGCAGCTTGCCCTCGGCACTTTGCACCAGGTTTTCTCACCGTCCTCCCTCCCACCGTACGTTGCTCTGCCTTTATAAGTAAAATACTCATCTCTCCATAGACGCGGTAGCCGCTGGGGAGCATCTTAATTGCTGTGGAGGGTTTGGGGGAGAGGACTGGCACGGCGGTCTAGAACGACATCTCTGTCATTCTGAGAAGACAAGTTCATTCTCCAATTAACCCTGATTCCAATAATCACTGAACACCCGAGCGATGGGTAAGGCGAGAACTATTCTGGCTCTCTCTCCATTTGTTAAAGCAAAGATGCAGCAGCTGGGCTGCTGGCTTCAGCATCCCTTTGGGAACGAGTAAGTCCAGGGACCTGCAGTTATTAAAACCCGTGTTTTTTTATGCAAGCTGTGGGGAGAAGAGCCTGTGAAGATAGCTTCCTTTGTAATGCCTGCTGCAGACAGAGCCTCACTGCTCCCTGCAGCTGCATTAAATAGGATGAAAGAAAAGGGGGAAGATCTTTGAGATGCTGGGAAGCGCTGCCTTGTGTTTATGCCATGAAAGCTCTAAACCCCTTCAGCAGCAAGAGGTTTCGGTGTGTGGTGCCGGCCGAGCAGCCGTCCTCTGTCCTGGCAGAGGTGGCAGTGCTGGGCTGTGAAGGGAATTGCTGAGGTTTCCCAGCGACATGCTTTGCTGAGGGTCCCCGCGAGCCGGGTCCCTGGAGGGCAGTGGGCAGGGACATGGTGGCAGGTGCCCGGCGAGCCTTGAGCAGTGAGCTGAGGGTGTTTCTTCTTGTGCTTCTTGCCCTGCTCTGCTGACATTTTTCTTTTGCTTTACCTTGTGCAAAAATATGCCCCCCTCTAAATAGTAGCAGCCGCCTCTTCCTAATGAGAGTGGCTGTCGATTAGGGAGGTTATTATTCACTCAGGCATCTAGGGAACTGGTTTTACAAGTTCCTGCTGTAAACGACCAAGATGCCTTCTATGTAGATGTTATACTCTGTGCAGAAGCCGGCACGTCCAATAAGAAGCAGTTACTGGTTTGCCCATATTTAGATGAATATTGACTGTTTCATTCATAATTTTGTCCCCAGAGCTCAGGTGCATTTCCACGCACAGGCTGTGTGTCACCATGGAGTATTTTGTGGCCTTCAGCTTGTCCAGCAAACAGAACGAGTCAGTGGACTTTCTCTGGCTTGTGAATCATGCTTTTTTCTCAGCAACAAGTGCTGGCCCAGGATCACTGATCACGAATGTCACTCATGGAAACGGGGCCCTACACAGTCCCCAGAGGGGCAGTTAGGGAGCGGGTGCCTTGGTGGGATTCGGGGCCACGCAGAGAGTTTGATTTAGACCAACTGCATGTGTGGGGAGGTCTGGGCACGGGTGTGAGCAGATGCCCACCCGGAGAGCAGGTGACATCAGCCTGGGTTTGCAGCACTAATTCAACAATAAGTGTTGGCCAGTAATGAGTATCGCATATTTTTTTACCAACTCATTTCAATCTGTTTATGGCCAGGACAATAATGAATAGCCTGAAAATAAGTCTGTATAGTAACACTGTTCAAATTGGAAAACTGTAACTGCAAGATGCACACCCAGTTCTTTGAACGTGACAGACAGCAGACCTTCTACAATCAAACCAGAGATGCCCTCGGAGGCTGGTGTGCGTTTGACGGGTAAACGCTAGCTCTCTGTCTGGTTTGATCAAACCGGCACTAGTAACTTCAAAGCGCTTTTTTGTTTTCTAAAGCAGCATCGCTTTTATTTAAATACTATTTAATTTGATAGCTTTCTTTTTCTAAACGAGCGAGTTTTTACAGTAGCAGATCAGACTGACATCCTCTAAAAAATACAGACTCAACGCAGGCTGAACGGGGACTGTCCACACGCTGGGCTCCGCCTGATACAAGGAGCGTTTGAGACTGTTTCCTTTCTCCTTTGAGTCCACTGAATGCTGCGCTGACCTCAGTGCTGATTAGGAAGAAGAAAATGACCATACACACACACACACACACACACCTGCCTTGTAACACACACACACACACCCCTGCCCCATCACACACACACACACACATCCCTGCCCCATCACACACACACACACCTGCTGCATCACACACACACACACCCCTGCCTCCCCATCACACACACACACACACATCCCTGCCCCATCACACACTCACACACCTGCTGCATCACACACACACACACCCCTGCCTCCCCATCACACACACACACACCCCTGCCGCATCACACACACACACACACACACACACACATCCCTGCCCCATCACACACACACACCCCTGCCTCCCCATCACACACACACACACACACACACACACACTCTCCCCTGGTTTAGCAGAGACCCTTTTAAGGAGGCAGAGGCCGAGTGCATGCGCTCAGGGCCCTTGTCATGGGAGGCACAGGAAGGGCGTCTGGCGGCTGCTGTGCATCCACAGCCTCCTCGGAGCGTGGGTCTCCAGACGGGACCAGACGCCCCCGCTCTGTGTGCTTGTAACCCGGTGCACAACGTGTACGGGGTATTTCTGAGCACCCCCCACCCCACGCTCGTTGTGATGGCCTTCGTCCCCGTTTGAACACAAATCCCCCTCGAGGCGACTGTGCACAGGGGTCCACACTGGGAGGCTGCTGTCTCAACTCTGACTCGGTACGTTGTTTCCAAAGATATAGCAGCTGCCAGAAATTTGATCGTCAGGTCCTTATTTTATTCATGATTATTTCCAGATAATAACTGGTAGTAAAATTAGCATTCTTCCTCTGACTAGCATCAGGGGAACAAAGTCAGAACATTTCTATTTAGAGGATAGTTATTGTGAAACTGCTTTCCTGTCCACACGTACTTGTGAAAAATGTGCCGCGTTCAGCAGGGCCCGAAAGTGACGTATTTGGGTGTAAATCTTTCGTTTTTGTCACGTATCACACAGCACAAAGTGTTTGGCTTCTAAACCTGGTGCGTGAGGAGTGGAGCTTCTGGAAAGTGAGTTGCTGACCCTCTGGAGACTCTTCTCACTGAAGACAGATACTCAGCAGAGGCCGGCGTCTGCCTCTCCCATGGGGTCGTGGGGGGAGTCTGATTCCCCTTCTTTTCACTGGGCTCTCAGGACACACCTTAGGGTCCCTACAGCCCTGGGACCTGCGTCTCTGGTTCTCCCATCTGCGTGTGTGGTTGCATAGTGGGCAGCTCACGGACAGAGGATCTGAATCGCTAACGTCCCCAGAGAGTCCCATAGGCCGGTCCATCTGGCGAGCTGGACCCTGAGGCCCCGGAGGGCCTTCCCGAGCTGCTGGGCTTCGCGGGCTGTCACTCACCTCCTCAGCCAGTGAGAGGGGCAAGGGTATCCTCCCCAGGTCATGCCCCAGAGGCCCCAAGGGACAGTGGCCTCTGGGGTGTCAGCGCAGCTGTGCCCACAGGGACCCCTTGTGAGGGTGGAGGTTACAGGACACGCACCCTCCCGCGCCCTCCATGTCCTTGGGCTGCGTACATGGCATGTTTGGTGCCTGCAGCCAGGAAGGCTGGCTCAGCTGGTCTGGATCACTTGTCACCCGACAGGTCCCCGCTGGACCTGGCTGAGCTGTGTCCCGGTCACCACTCGGAAAGCCCTTGGGGCCTGCAGGCTGCCTCTGTCCCAGGCCACGGCGCTGTCCTTCTGCGTCAGGCCCAGGCCCGGCTGCCCCCCTGCGCTGCCCTTTCCTGTGGTTTGGCTGCTAAGCTGGGACGTGCATCTCCTCCATCTGAGGAAGACTGGATGGCTCTGACCTGGGCCTCACCCCGTCCAGCTCTAGGGCAGACCCCCGGGTCCTGTGGGGATGGAGGGGGGAGGGCCGATCCCGGGTCCTCTGGGGATGGAGGGGGGAGGGCCGACCCCCGGGTCCTGTGGGGATGGAGGGGGGAGGGCCGATCCCGGGTCCTGTGGGGATGGAGGGGGGAGGGCCGACCCCCGGGTCCTGTGGGGATGGAGGGGGGAGGGCCGATCCCGGGTCCTGTGGGGATGGAGGGGGGAGGGCCGACCCCGGGTCCTGTGGGGATGGAGGGGGGAGGGCCGATCCCGGGTCCTGTGGGGATGGAGGGGGGAGGGCTGATCCCGGGTCCTGCGGGGATGGAGGGGGGAGGGCTGCACAGCTCTCCTGGGACCCGATTCAGCAAAACCTTGGCCTTGGGGCATCTGCGGGGAGCCCGCCGTGCAGATGTTCCTTTCCACACCTCGTGCAAAATACAGGCATCCTGCTGCCTTTCAGTCGCCTCTTCCTGTGCCCGACTTTCCGGTTTCCTCATCCCTCTTGGTTTTCACTCACTCTAGTTTCTAAAATTCATCTCTCTTTAAAGCATTTGTGATAGCGTACAACTTACGAGGACCGTCTGGGGCGTGCAGCTTCCAGGTGTATGAGTGCGTGCATGTGGTTTAGATTTATTTTCCTAATTTATTTTTATTTAATTTATTTTTCATATGTGTGTGTGTGTACGTGGGTGAAATGAATATCCCTTATCACCCACTTATTGACTCAAAGAAGGAATTCTTCAAGGACGCAGTGTGCGTATCTGGTGAGGTTCTCGGAGCCCCGTGCGTGTGGACGTGTAGGTGGCACGGACCTGGCCGGGAGCTGCATCTCTGTCCGGGGGTTGGGGCTCTCGGAGCAGGGCTGGTGGGCAGGTGAGTGTCAAGAGCAGAACGTCAGGGACACGGGGGTGGGGTCCGCATCACGCGTCCGCCTGCCCTGGCTCCGCCTGCTTCCGTTTCCGCCCTGACCGCTAGAGGCTGTGCTGTAATTCACGTAAGAAAAGAGCTTCCGCCCGTTAGCGCCTCACCTGTGTGGCTCATCACTGTCGTGCTGAGTGTCTCGTGAGTGTGCACTCGATCTGTTGAAATCTTCCCATCCTCAAACATAAGGATGTTCTCGAAAACTTGGATGCTACCCACGTGCTGACTTGGAAGTTTTCCCTGCTGACTAGATTGTGATGATCTCCGAGGGAAGCCGCTGTCACTGTATTCATTTAATCAGGGAGTTCCCATGTGACACGTTGTGATTTTTAATTGTAACCCACTCATTATCTCCCCACTGCACCTCTGCCCTGACGTCACCAGGATCTTTAAGAAAGGCACTTCCTTTACTGAAAGAGGAAAGGTCCGCCCTGATGCCCACCCCTGGGCATGGTTGGGAAGCGAGTGGGTCTTCCACCTTCCAAAACGATTCTTGAATAGAAACCCCACAAAAACATCTGAGATCGTTTTCTCTCCTGCCTTTGGAGTGCATCAGTTCACATTCCCTTTGTAGATTTACCATAAATACTAAAGTTTTAAAATATAGCAAAAATAGCCATTAAATAGCCCAGAACTAGGAAGTTTTGTAGCTGGAACCAGGGAGAAATAGCCACTGAGAGGGTCCTTCTCTCTAATGGCCATGGAGCGTATCAGACCTTTGTCTATAGAAATTTCTATAATAAAAATATTTGTATATCAGTGTTAAACTTATAGATGGGCATGTGTAACTCAGCAAAGAATAAAAACCAGTCTCTGTGCTCAGAATTTTAAACATGACACAACTGGCCCCAAATAAACAACGTATATTATTTCTCTCACTTTTCAAAAGATCCTTTTGTTTGTTTTCTGGTAAGAGAAACTGCCTTAGTGTCTTAATTCCTGTGGCCATGGGTGTTAAACTTTGGGGAAAGGGAAGGAGATGTCCTCACCACTCATCTTTCCCATAATCAGACGATTAAGATATGGAGTGACTTTTGAGACGTCATCTGATCTATTCTTTGAGGTTGTATAAACTCAAAGCAGTTCTACCCAAGAAAATTCAACACCACTTAGCAAAGGGACCACCAGCATCCAGTGGACGCTGGTACCACCAGCAGGGTCTTGCCTGGACTCAGCACGGCAGGGCCGCGCTCAGTCCCAGCGACTGGACGGGTGTGCGATGCCGAAGCCCTCGAGGCAGGTGGGTGAGCGCTGACCACACAGGCCATGGCTCCCATGACAGCCAGGTCAGGTGAACCCTCCTCCCACCTCTGATGGTGCCTCAGGCCTGAGAGAGGTCAGGTCATCCTTGAGGATGAGACCCAGGGGTCAAGAGGGCTGGTTTCTGCAAAGGCTGTGCTTCCTAGCTGGACCCAGAAGAGGAATAGTCCAGGGGTTGATTTGAGGACACCTCCTGCCTGTCTCCCTCCCTCCTTCCTCCCTTCCCCTTCCCCTTCCCCTCCCCCTCTGTCTATCTCTCCCCCTCTTGGTGTTTTTTTGGTTTTTTTTTTTTTGCAGTACGCGGGCCTCTCACTGCTGTGGCCTCTCCCGTTGCGGAGCACAGGCTCTGGACGCGCAGGCTCAGCGGCCATGGCTCACGGGCCCAGCCACTCCGCGGCATGTGGGATCTTCCCGGACCGGGGCACGAACCCGTGTCCCCTGCATCGGCAGGCGGACTCTCAACCAGTGCACCACCAGGGAAGCCCGTCCCCTCTTGGTTTTTTATACCCAGGGAAGGTCCTGTTTGGGCCCAGTGGAAAGCTCTCCCTTTTCTAACAAGTGAGGCTGTGCAAAGCTTTGGGGGTGTCTTCCGCCCGGCTTACCCGTCAAGCTGCCTTTTAAAGGTGGACTCTGCATCCATACTCATGGGAGGGGAGCCTCCAGACGGATGGTTCGAGGGCAGAGCCAGGTGTTGACGGGCGGACGCATGCTCAGCGTCGGGGAAGGACCGCCGGCTTCTGGCAGCTGTGCCGTTTCCTCCCCAGCACGTGTCTCTGGGTGTTGGGGCAGCTGCCGTCCAGCCCACCTCCTCCTGCCCAGTCCTCTCCTCGGTGGAGAGGGGGCAGGAGCCATTTAAACACCACAAGCTCTGCGCACAGACCGAGCGCAAGGACAGCGTGAGATGCAGGTGCGCTGCGGCCGTGGTCTGCGGCCTTTGCACGTGAAGTCGGTCGCCGGGCACAGAGCTTCCCTCCAGTCAAGCGTCTGTGCAGGCAGCGCCCGTGGCTCTGGACGGTCTGTGTCAAAGTAGCTGGGACCAGTGTCTGGATCGTGTCCTCAACGTGATTACCTCATCCACAGAGAGTGGTTTGAGGACACATGTGAAGTGTGCCTTTCAGAGAGAAAAAGTGATTCCTACAGATAGCGAGTGGTAGAAGAGGTGTTTAAGAAAAGAGTTCTCTTGAAAACCTTCAAGTGGATAGAAAGGCTGGGCCTGCGGCCTGGTCCTTCTGTTGTTGGAGGGGCTGGGCCGCCTTGAGGGGGGCTGGGTGTCCCTGTTCCCCAGCACCGCCCCCTGGCTCCTGTCCTGGCTCCACCGTCTCCCGTCTTCACGCGTGAGCTGTGTCTGCTCCCGTCTTCCCTGAAATTTGTAGATCTGGGGAAAGAACAAGTCTTGTCCTCGGAGCTACAGGCCAGTGACCTCTGAGTGCTGAGCTCCTGCGCTTCCCACCAGGCACTGCACGTGGGCTTGAACAGCCGGATCTGTGGTCTCCCAGTCTGGAGGCTGGGCATCCGCGGCCAGCGTGTCCCGGGGGCCTCCTGAGGCTCAGGGGTCTGTTCCAGGCCTCCCTCCTACTTTGCTGGCATCATTAGCTTCCCCGGGAGTGTAAATGCATCGCCCCAGTCTCTGCCTTCATCTTCACCAGGTGGTCTCCCTGGGGCGGAGGGTCTGTGTCCAAACTTCCTCTCTTGGTCCAGACACTGGGGCTCAGGGCAGAGCCCATCTTATTGAACCACGTCTGCGAGGACTGTCTCCAGATGAGTTCACGTCTAAGCTGCTGGGGGTCAGGACCCCAACCCACGAGTCTGGTGGGAGGGGCACAGGTCAGCAGGTAACCCTCGGTAGGAACTGGTCTTAGGGTGCAGCCATGCTGCTGCCTCTGTGATTTGGGGAGCACGGTGTCAGTGGTGGGGTGATGGCCTTTGCTATTAAAGTGAGTCCCTTTCTCGATTCTGATTGTCACTGGGATGTTGTGCTTTTTGCACAAGATCGTTGGAAACTCGATTCCGTTCTCCACTCTGCGGTTGACAGGGTTTACAGCACGGGATGAACATGTCCTCTGTCGTCGGCCTCTGTTTATTTCTCCGTAGAATAATGATCGCCGTGACATCGACTCCTATGCTCTCCTGAGGCCTGGGAGGCTGTACGCTTAGGGATTTTTACACTGACAATTGCCATACCACATCTATTGGGAAATCTGCCAGAATTCCACATCTGAGTTTTGTACTAAAAATTGTCTCATGAAACCTTTAAGATATTTCTGCTGCCCAGCTGTTCCCGAAGAGAGAAGCAGTGCCCCCTAAGCCGTGGCCCTTAGTCACCCACCGTGGTGTGATTCAGCCTGTCAGATCACCCTCCTCCACGGGAGGGGAGTCCTTTGGGTGGTTCTTCCCAGTGGCAGCCCTGGGCGACGGCTGTTACCATTTGCTCCCAGACCCAGAGGGGTCCTCAGGCCGCATGCTTCGTGGCTGTTTCCAGCTCTGGACTGTGCACTTGAAGGTCAAGCCAAGGTGAAGTTGGATCCCTCTGGGTCCTTGCGCTGGTTATCCCCTGCCCGTCATTCTCCTGAACTTCGAAAAGGGACTGATCCTGGATTCCCACCCTTCCTGGCTCCCTCCACTCGCGGGCTCTCCGGAGGATTTTCCCCTAGTTCAGGACATCCATTTGTCTAGAATAATATTAATAGTGAAGGAAGAACAGCAGCTAGAGCCATCCTTTTAAAATTAATAGACTTTAAGAGCAGTGGTCGGTTTACAGAAAGATTGAGCAGAACGTACCCCCCTCCTCCACAGGAACTTTCCCTTATTTTCACATCTTGCAGTGTTGTTGCGTTCGTTACAACTGATGAACCAGTATTGGTATATGATTATTGACTAAAGCCCATAGCTTACTTCAGGATGCACTCTCGGCGTTGTCCATTCTGTGGGTCTGGACAAACGTATAGTGACATATATCCATCATTATAATACCACGCAGAGCAGTTTCACTGCCTTAAAAATCCTCCATGTTCTGTCTGTTCACGCCACCCTCCCCGCACCCCCCGGCAACCACTGATCTTTTTACCGTCTCCATAGGTCTGCCTTTTCCAGAATGTCACACAGTTGGAATCATACACTCTGTAGCCTTTTCAGATTGGCTTCTTTCATGTAGTTATAAAGTTCTTCCACGTCTTTTCATGGCTTGATAACTCATTTCTTTTTAGCCGAATAATATTCCATTGTCTGAATGGACCACAGTTTATTTATCCCCATACCTACTCAGGAACATTTTGATGGCTTCCAAGTTTTGACAATTGTGAATAAAGCTGCTATAAAAATTCGAGTGCAGGTTTTTGTGTGGACATAAGTTTTCAGCTCATTTGGATGAACACCAAGGAGTGTGATAGCTGGGTTGTAGGGTAAGAGTATGTTTAGCTTTGCAAGAAACTGCCGGGCTGTGTCCCAGAGCGGCTGTATGTATGATGTTGGCGTCTCTTCATGTGCTTATCTGCTGTCTGTATACATTCTTTAGTGAGGTGTCTGTTCAAGTCTTTTGCACGTTGTTGATGGGGCTGTTTATTTCTCATTGAGTTTAAGAATTCTTTGTATACCTGTCTTTTATGTGCTTTGCAGATAATTTTTCTCAGTCTGTGACCTGCCTTTTCATTCTTAAGCACTATTTTAATATACGGTAAACATATATGTATACATATGAGTACATAGGTGTATCTTTTTAAGTAATGTGTATCTTCTGAAGTAGTAATGCTTTCATTTCTCCTGGATTTTTTTGTTGAAACTGTTTCAACGAAATCTTAAATCGGTTTAGCAGCAGTTGTTTATGGCCTGCTGACTAGCAGATGGTGTGCTGAGCACTGTTTTCGCCTTTACTTGCTACCTTACTCTGTCTTGTGCAGCTTTTACTCATATAGCTAGGTTCCCCAACAAGGGTGTAGGTTCTATAGTCGTGCATTTATTTTATGAACGTGTACTGACTGTGAACCACGAATAGGAAGGCTCGTAGGATCTGGAGATACAGAGACAATTAAAACATGATTCATATATTGAATGAGGTTATAATCCAGTTGGGAAGATGGTCACCGACATAAATAGCATCAACACAGGGCAGACGAGACAGCTTTCCTGAGAAGTCGTGGACACAGTGCCATGGGGACCTCGGGTAAGAAGTCAGTTTAATTTGGGTTTGAAGGATCAGTGACAGCTTTACAGAGGGAGTAGGTTTCGATTGGACTTTGGAGTGCAGCTGGAATATTTATAACAGAATGGGAAGAAGTCATTTCCAGCCGACAGACAGTGGGGCAGCGTCCGGCAGCTGCTGGGCGTCATGAGGGCTGGGATGTGGTTAAGGGACGTTTGGACATGTGCTCAAATGCCTGTCATCTCTAACTGCCCCCTCGCGTGGTCTGCATCATCCTTCCTGGTGGGTTGCTAGTGTTGTGATGCTGTGATGGTCCTGGTTCTACAGATGGGCGAACGGGGCCGGTGGGAGACAGAGTCTGGGTGACAACCTGCATCTTGGACTTGAGTGTGGGGAGGGCCTGACCCCGAGTGGCCCGCGGGTTTCCGTGTGGGCTGGCGCTGGGATGCAGCATGTGCGTACCTCCACATTAGAACTTTTTGTGGCTTTCTCTCCCACTGAATGCCGAGCTTGCTGTCAGGCACAGAGTGGGCAGGGCCTCCTCCCTCTGGGGCTGGTCTCCTCCACCCTGGTGGAGCCTGGGGGCCTCGTGCAAGGTGTGCGTTGTGAAGGTAACTAGTCATGCCTGGGAAAGCACCCTCTGCTCTCAGGCTTGAGCAGAGTGCGGTCACTGGTAAAGAAGTCAACTTGTTTTGTTACAAAGGAGAGGGGCTGGGGGACAGAGAGAGACAGAGAGACAAGGAGAGAGAGATGGAGAGTCAGAGAGACATAGAGAGGGAGAGAGAGGCGGAGAGTCAGATAGAGACAGAGAGGGAGAGAGACAGAGAGACAAGGAGAGAGACAGAGAGGGAAAGAGAGATGGCGAGTCAGAGAGAGACAGAGAGGGAGAGAGACAGAGACAGAGAGACAAGGAGAGATGGAGAGTTAGAGAGGGAGAGAGACCGAGACAGAGAGGGAGAGAGACAAGGAGAGATGGAGAGTCAGAGAGACATAGAGAGGGAGAGAGAGACGGAGAGTCAGATAGAGACAGAGAGGGAGAGAGACAGAGAAGGAGAGAGACCGAGACAGAGAGACAAGGAGAGAGAGATGGAGAGTCAGAGAGACATAGAGAGGGAGAGAGACAGAGAGAGGGAGAGAGACAAGGAGAGAGAGACGGAGAGTCAGATAGAGACAGAGAGGGAGAGAGACAGAGAGGGAAAGAGAGATGGCGAGTCAGAGAGAGACAGAGAGGGAGAGAGACAGGGAGAGGGAGCGCGCCCATTGAGCTCTGTCCATGGTGCTGAGTGCACTGTGGCTCAGCCGAGGTCCCGAAGCACATGCTTGATCTTGCCCCTCTAAGTGGTCACAAAGGAACCAGTTTCCTCAGCCCCAATTATGAGTCACAGATGTTCATATTATCAAGTGTAAAAAAAACCTCATCAGTGGTAAATCCACACTAGGTCACATCCACTTACATGGCGCTCTGAGGAGTTGTCCTTTTGACTCTGTTGTACTGGAAATGGATAGTGTTAAACGTTGCTTTAAGAGGGTAAAATAGTGCCTGGAATTCTATACATAGATCCAGAATGTTTTTGAACATGGAGAAGCCATGGAGATCTTGATAGTTTAACAATATGAAATTATATGTATATTACCTCATTTGCATACACAGGTATTATGTTTGGTATATTAACATTTAAAATAAGGCTTTATTCTGGAGATGATTGCAAAATCGAATTAAATTTGCATTCACACATTGTTCCACTTTTTTAAACAACTGGATAATAACGTTTAAACCTGCTGCATTTCTTAATGTTTGCTAGTTCCTGAAATAATAATAATAGTAACGGCCAGAGTAGTCATAATAACAATAACATCGACCTCCCAGAGTTTAGGTAACGTTAAAATGCTAACCCACATGTACCCTTAACAGGTTCCCTCACATGGATCATGCTTAGCCATTGCTATTGTTGTTACTAAATTTCTGATTAGTAATAGGCTAACTAAGATATTTTAGGAGAAACGCATCAACAGTGTGTTTCTTTTCTTTCTGGTTCAGTTCTGGTCTTTCATGGTTGGTTGAGTCTTCCCTGAGTGCCGGTCGCCCCCTGAACTAGGAACTTGGTAAAACGGGAAACACTGTGTCACGTGTTCTGAACTTCACATCATCTGCAGAGTCAGAGAGAGGAAGCAAAATATTCCCATCTCTGCAGCAGTGCGTGGCTTCTGAGCTGACACTGGTGTCTCCTTGGTCTTCTCAGCCCTAATCAGGGTGACGGGAAAATGTCCCCTAACCTCTGGGTTGAATCAGAAGAAGAATCCCCCAAAGGAAGGAGGAGAAGGGAGACCTTCTTTCTTCTGTGAAAGGTCAGGGCTCCCTGCAGGCAGAGATGTGAGGCCCCTTCCTCTACATGGGATGGTGCCTGCTGTTGACATAGACATCTTCCTGATACTTTTAATTTTATCTTTTGGAGACAGAACTCAAGTAATAGGTTGCTAACTATACTTAAAGTGTGTTGTGTTGAGGGCTTCCCTGGTGGCACAGTGGTTGAGAGTCCGCCTGCCGATGCAGGGGACACGGGTTCGTGTCCCGGTCCAGGAAGATCCCACATGCTGCGGAGCGGCTGGGCCCGTGAGCCATGGCCACTGAGCCTGCGCTTCCGGAGCCTGGGCTCCGCAGCGGGAGAGGCCACAGCAGTGAGAGGCCTGCATAATGCAAAAAAAAAAAAGGAAGTATGTTGTGTTGATAATTCAAAAACAATTTCATGGACTTCTTGCAAAAAACAAAAACATTTTTCAGACTATTTTTTCGTTTCCTTCTTTGACTCTTTTTGGTTTTCGCATTCCTACATACTCTCTGTGTTTTATAAATACTGTGTTTGGAGGGTAATAGCAGTGTCTGGCTCTGGTTAAGGGTGGGAACAGCAAATCTGGTGTACCACTGGAGGAGATATTGCATCCGCACGGAGGGCACCGTAGCTCTCAGAGGTAGACTAATAGCACACTCCTGGACGATTCAACTCAGAAGGAGAAGCACGTGTGGAGCACACTTGCCAAGGAATCCACATTTGGTACAAGCCGGGCTCGGCACAGCTGTGCCCCCACCATGGGCTGTCTCCTAGAGAAAGATCAGAGCGGCTTGTTTGAGGGCTGCCAGGTAACCAGTGGTATCCATCCTGTGAGAGGCGCCTGTACGCTCTTTCCTTTCTGTAAGATTTTACCTGGACTACAAAACCTGGTAGGAACCAAGTGGTGCTCTGTGGAGATCATCAGTGGTGACTAATTTGATTTGGGAAAAGGAGAACTCAAAATAGGCTCTTCCTGAAACCATTTAAAATGAAGACGGGGTAAATGAATTCAGGTATTATTTCCTAGTCTTATTCATTTAAAACTTTAAAAATAAAACTTCTTTTTAAAAGGGTCTGTTATGGGCTTATAAATAAATTATATCGAAATGTACCTCTCGAAATACCTGTCGAAATTCATAGAAAAGGAAGAGGAAGAATGTCGGCTACAGTTGATCTTAGTTATGAGGTTTCACTCCTGGTTTACTGTGGTCAAGGCGACAAGAAATGTGGTCAATTATAGACAACTCTTCCTCAAACGAGGCAGAGGAGGATGTTACATTTTAAAAGGAGTTTTCCACAGAGGACACTGGGGACTGGACTCCAGTCCCCCCATCTGCTCACACCTGTTCCCCCCCAGTGACCCCGAGACATGGCCTCTGCTTTCAGTGATGAGTCTTCTCAGCCCCTTTGTTTCTGATTTATGTTATTCTTTATTTCTTATTTGATTTTTGCAAATACCAGCTATTATGGGGGATTTTGAAGTCGATTTTGCTCTTTTATGAAGTTTAAGCTTATATTGACTTCATTACCCAAATTTATATTCTAAATATTTTTTATTGAGCTCAGTCATTCCATAAAGTATACATATATTAATGTTCTATGAATATTTTAAGTATGAATTTAGAAATGGCCCTTTTCCTCATAATTGTACTAACTGGTATCATGAATCGTTGAGAATCAGATCTTAATGGTTGACCGAACTGGGACAATTGATGTGATAATTATTAGTCTTTTGTCAGGGCACACGTTTCTAAAGTAGATCATTAAAAAGAGAATTTAAGAGCGTTAATTTCCTGTGCAAGCACCAGTCCCCACTCAGCGATTACACAGGGTTCTGAAAGTTAGAAGTCAGAACTATGAATGTACCTTCACAAAAAAAAGAAAGTCTTAATTTGCACCACAATGAAGTTTTCCCTAAAATAGAAAGTGACTCATATTCTCTAATAAAGGAGTGAGCTCCTGGCAAAATGCAAAATCCTAAGGCTCGGGAGGTCTGTCTTCCTGGTCTTACGAGTCATGATTTTAGCACATGTGAAGGCATCTTATTTAGTTGTAAAGTAAAGCAGCATTTCTCCTTCATGAAATTCTCTCTGGTTTCCAGCATGTGATGTGTGGGTCTCACTGACGGTACCGTGAATACGAGACTATTTGAAGGACCGGGCGCATCCCCACCAACCCCCAACCCGCTGGCGCACGTGTCTTTCTGCCCTGCCGCATCCAGGTCTGGGTCCCACGTTCTCCCTCTTTGCGGTTCCCACTCTCTTCTCTCAATGTACAGATGTGCTGAGCCTTCTACCTTCCCGGCTCGGGGGGCGTTGCGGGACCCCGTCCCCCTTACACGTCAGCCTGCACCTGCTCCTCAGGGGCCGCGCCCACCATCTAATTCTGTACGACTCCTACGGGGTTCAGCCACATCATGGACAATCTCGGGCGTGTCCTTTAGTCATCAAGTCAGCTGTGGGCGGGTCCTCCTCTTTCACTCAAAATGGAGGAGCTGCTCAAGGTCCCCTGGTCCCCTTTGTCTTCCCCGCTCGTTTTCTCCTCCGAATCTGCACAGGGCGGCCTGCGTCACACCTCGTGGTGAGAACAAGCATGTCCTGTTCCCTTGCGGAGCGGCCCGCGCCTTGTCTCCGGGGAGGCTGCCCTGCCTGTTACCCGTGGCCCGGCTGCGGCTTCTCCACGTTCCGCCAGCGTCCGCGCCCCCCCACCCCGCGCCGGCTTCCCCTGCCTTCCTGGCCCCCCTCCGCCCCCCGACCACCCAGGCCTCGGGGAAGGTGTCTGCAGCCTCTGCGTGCCCTCCACCCTGGGTGCAGCCCGGAGCACCCACGGCCTCCGCTCACCATTTGGGTTGGAACTGGGTATTTTGCAAAGGTGCTGAAGAGTCATAGATTTGTACCAATTTCCAGGCCAAGTAATTAATGCTGTTCTTAGTTACACTGAACTAGCTAATCTAATGAGGAGGAGAGAGGACCCAGAAGAGAACTGGGCTGTGTCTCGGACTTTATCATTTTTCATGGCCAATTAAAAGAATATTTTCCCAAAAAATCCCCCAAACCAAACCAAAACCAAACCTGAGCGGTGTTTCCCCCTGGAGCACGTTGGAGAAACACCCACGACAAGCCGGTTCTTCATTCATCCCACATCGTCGTTGAGCCCCGACCGTCTGCCAGACTTGGGGTCCTTGCCCGACCCCGTGGCGAGGGGCGGTCCTAGTGGCCGAGGTGGCAGAGGCTGGGAGGATGGGGGGAGGGGTGCTCTGGCCCCTGCAGGGAGGGGTCTCCCCCCACACCTGCCTTTGCTTTTTCTGGCACCATCCTTCTCTGTACCAGCTGCCCGGTGTCTGGTGGAGGCCCGGCGGCCTGGAACAGGGCTGAAGAATCCCCAGTCAGTGTACCCGGGGAGGGGTCAGGGCACACGGGGTACCCCCGGAGGCTGGGAATCTGGGGTTTGTGTTTCCAGTTTTTTGCCCTAATAGAGGCTTATTGATTTATTTTTTTGTGCAAAAGCCAAATAAGGAACACAATTCCCTTCATTGAGGGCTCGTGTTAACGGGGATTTGGGGCGGAATCTGTTCACACTCCTGCCAAAATCGTTTCCATCATTGCTGCGATGGATGCCAGTTTAGAATGAGTCATCTAGTGGCGGGGTCCTGCCCTAAACCAGCTGCTTCAGAAACATGTTTCTCCCCGGAATCCCAGGCTCCGTTTACCAGGATCCCAGGCTCTGATTTCATCCTCAAGGATTGGCCTTCAACTGGCTTCGCTTGGCATCTCAGACTCAGCCTGTGCCAGGGAGCTTGGGGCTGGGGCTCAGTCCTCTGAGAAAGGGCTGGCAGGGAAGAAATGGGGCCCGGACCCCCCTTGTGAGCCAGCATGCATCCCCTCTGCAAACAGCGAGGGCACCAGACTAGAGCCCAGGCCCACTGGGGTCAGAGCATGTGCTTGGTGGTGGGGCTCGGGGTGGGGGCCAAACCCACAGACACAGAGTCAGAAACGAGCACACAGGCGTTATCACTTGTATCCGCCAAACTTGGAGTTTTTGGAGGGAATGGGAAAAGCTTGTTTTTTAAGGGAAGAGGCCTTGTTCCTTTTCTTGATTGTAATCACAAGCTAATTATTAAAAATGTAACTAATAAGGAAACTCATAGGAAAAGGAAAAAAAATCATCCATCCATAATTCCACCACCCAGGCCGCTAACGTTCTGATCTGGAGTCTTCGTATGCACACGTATGTCCACACACTTATCTTTTAACAAAAATCTTGGCATTTTGCCGTTGTTTAGGGTTTCTCTTTGATGTCGGCACTGTGATCTTCCGTGTTGGAAGGAGACCCCAGAGTCGTGGTTTGTCAGCCACTCTCGTCCAGGGCCCTGAGGTTGGGTGTCTTCCTTGGATGTGCCCCTCCCCAGCCCCACCGGCTCAGCTCTGAGCCCCTCCGCCCTCTCCCTTCCCCCGTGCTCCCCTGTTCTCCGTGTTCTTGCCTCCAATGGCCATGGGAGACCAAGACCAGCCCCGGCCGCCCCAGGGGACCTCCCTTCCCAGGTCTGTCTCCAAGGCACTGTGCCTGCCCGCGCTCCAGCGTCTCTCTCCCTGGGGATGCGCATAGCCAGCTCCGTCAGAGACAAGCTGCTGTGAGTGGGCTGGTGTCTGCCCCGACACACGTGTCCCTTTGTGCCCACTTGGCCTCTGTGAGGTCACCTGTGCTGGGCAGTCGCCCGAGGGTCCTGCCCTTGGCTTGGGGCTCTGCTGTCACCTGAAATTCTCAGCTATCTTCCAGCAAGGAGCCCAGCAGTGCCGTTTGCCCACCCGTGTGCATTTGGTGTCCTCCTGGAGGGGTGTGGCCAAATGGGCCACTCACTGTGCAACGCAGGCAGAGCGGGACTGGAAGGGGGTGTGTGTACAGACAGACAGACAGACACAGAGAGAGATTTATTTTAAGGGACTTACTTGAAGGAGTTGTGGAGCTGGCAGTTCTGAAATCTGCAGGGCGGACGGATGGCTGGAGGCCCCGGGGAGAGCTTCTGCTGCTGCTGAAGCTCACAGACAGTCGAGGCAGCGTTCCCTCTTCCTCGGGGACCTCACCCTTTCTCTACCACGACCTTCCGCTGATTGGAAGAGGCCCGCCCCTCTATGGAGGACAATCTGCTTGACTTAGGGTCTACGAACTTCAGTGCAATGCCCGTCTAAGAATACCTTCACTACACCATGTAGACTAGTGTTTGACCAAATGTCTGATACCACAGCCCAGCCAAGTTGACACGTACAGTCAGCTACCCAGGCAGGCGCTTTCTCTGCTTCCTGGACACGCGGGCCTCAGTGAGCTCGTAGCCCAGTGGTGCCTAAGGTGGACACTGCGTCAGCTGAGGGCCACGCTGATGTCGGAGAAGGGGGCCCACAGCCTGTTCCTCTTCATCCAGAGGTGCCAGTGGACAGGTCTGAGCTCCGAGGAGGTGGGTAGGGGGGCAGCCTGGTCTCCCCACCAAGGGACCCATCTGGGGACACGGTTCTGATGGGGCAGGTCGGCCTCAGCCCAGGGTCCCAGGGGTAGAAACCCAGTGTGAGCCAGGAGGGTAAGCATCTTCAACATGATGAAAGCCTTGCTCAACTGGAGGCTGAGTAATTTCAGGCATTATAACTTTAATTATGCTGTAAAAATGTTTCCTTCCCAGTCCACTAACAGTGTTTGAAGGTTGTCAGGAGGGTCCACAGTAAATCCCAGGGACAGAGAATCAAGTATTTACCGTGAAACCAAATGCTTCCGGTACAGAGAATGAATAATTAATATTGTTTTTCCAGGAAAAAAAAATCCTTCAAGTACGTTTCTCTGTTTTCTGCTGAGCCTTAAATGTTTCAGTCCTTTGGCAATATCCTGGCTTCCGGTACGTCTTGTTTCTATGGAGACACCAATGAACTGCAACTTGAGTTCTTTGGTTCATCACAATATGAGACTCTGTTAGGGGTTTATCCGAAGCCTTCAGAACCACGCTCCGGTTTATGTTTACTGAGCGTCGGGTGACCTGATGTCTGTGTCTGCACACATGTTCTCCATGGAGCAGCCACCTGTCTGCTCCCCAGCACTCATGGAACTCAGCGTAGCTGCCTACTTCAGGAGGGTGGGCGTGACAGACAGTGGACAGAGGGCCGTCAGACCGGAGGTTCTGACCCTGCCAATGACTGTTTCTTTTGTGTTTGTTTTCCATGTTGTTTCGTGTGGGCTTTGTTTGTGTTTTTGTTTTGTGTGGGAAGAGCTGACCCAGGAAGGAGTAGAATAGAAAATAGAACCTCTCTTCTGTCGTGACTCTGGTGAGGTTCTGGGGGCCAGTCTGCTCTGATCTGGAATCATCTTCCCTTCGGGTGTCTGTAGATGACCAAGTTAGTTCACTTGGGCTGCTGTGACAAAAAATCACGGCCTGGGTGGCTATAAACAACAGACACTTACTTCTTTCAGTGCTGGAGGCTGCGCCTCCAGGATCAGGGTGCTGACTGATTCCATGTCGGGTGAGGCCCCTCCTGGTTCACAGACGGCATCTTCTCTCTGTGTCCTCGCGTGGAGGAAGGGCTGGGGGCTCTCTGGGGTCTCTGTTGTGAGGGCACTGATCCCGTTCACGGGGGCCCCACCCTCATGACCTCATCACCTTCCATACTGCCCCCCCCACCATCCCATGGGGGCTAGGGTTCCACATATGGATTTTGGTGGGGGGAACACAGACACTCAGTCTTCAGTGATAACCTTGGCATCCATTCAGCAGAAAGATGGGATCCTTTAGCCGTCCTTTTCTTGGCATTTTTAAGATGATGGGCACAAAAGCATAGGAATGGAGGCTGGGATGATTTTGGACCAAATTTAGGAAGGGACAGTCTTGCCAGAGAGTGTCCCCACATGGAGGGGGCCACACACGTACTCTATCAGCCCCTTGCTGGACTCACCGACAGGTGGCCCATCACCAACTAGTGTACACGCCCCCTCGCCCGCCCAGACCCTGTGCTCACCACTCCAGCACCTCAGGCCGCGGGGCGTCCGCCAGGCTCTCCACTGGGGCTGCTGGTCTTGGGTGAGGACTGTTCATGGTCCCTGTGGTCAGCACAGGGGATATTGAATAAGAAACCATTTGAAGCTTATTTCTTGTTACTTCCAGGAGTCTTATTTAACTTTAATAATGGGATATGAGTGGCCACCTTTCAAGGTAGTTGTGAAGGTCAGAAGTGGAAAGCAACCCCATGTAATGCACATGGCCACATAGTAGGTGCGCAGTGACCTGTGGTTGCTGGTGTTGTCACCACCTGCATCAGGTCTTGGGGCAAAACGGTCCTGAGCTGAGGAGGGAAACACTCAGGAGGCTTTGTGCTCACATCATCTTTTCCTCTTTCAATATTGGAAAAAACCGCTTTGATTCTAGAATCCAAAGTGAAATGGTAATAAAGCAATTGCTCACATTAATAAGGCTAATTCATTTTTCAATGTGGATCTTAAGCATGAGATGCCTAAGAAGTGTCAGCTGAGTACACATTTGCTTGCCTTTCCCTGGAGAGAGTGCTCCAGCTGAATTTGACACCAAGAACACCAAATGATTTTAGGGAACTTTGCATATCTTGAAAAACAAAGTTTACTTTTCAGCGATCAAGGTCTAGCTGTTAAATGAAAAAAAGACTTAAACATTTAACAAAACAGGTTTGTTTACAAATAATGTTGCCCTGAATCTTTTTCTTAATTACGAGAGCACAAACACACAAAACGTGCTGTAGGCACGTCTGGATTAAAATTGAACCCATGTTTGCACTCTGCCTTACGGCCGACTTTCCTCAGTTGCCAGAGAGACTGATTATTTCCCAGACTCCTATCGTAAGAAGCACCTGGGACCCTTGTTAAAAGATTAAAAGATTGCTAAGCCCCGGCTCACACTTCTTCCCCAGAAACTTGGATTGAATAGGTTTGGGTTGGGGTCAGAGATGCAGTGTTTAAAGTGCGTCTGGGTCACGCTCATCCTGAGGGACTTTGGGCAACACCGTGCTGGACAGTCCAAACGCCCACTGGCCTTGTCCTGGAAAGCATCCTTCCAGCAGAGCAGATGCTCGTGACGTGCAGATCTGCTGGGCCCTGAGCGAGCACTGGCCTCCGAGCTGCCCCTGTTCGCTTCCCATCCCTGCTGCCCTCAGCATGTTCACCATGCTGATCGGAAGAGGCCCTCGGAGAGTAGCTTCACTTGGGGACGGAGCTCGGCTCTCTTGTAAGCTGACCATCCTGTGGGGGACTTTCTAGGTGCACCTTCCTCCCCGGGGCACACGGCTCCGGAGGACAGCCAAATTCAGAGCTCTCTGCGCTTACATCACGGAAACTTGTCCTCACGCCCATTTGTTTCCAAAAGTAGACTTTAAATTTGGAGACTGAGTTGGAAATGAATCACGTCAGATGTGAGATAGTAAATAAGACACCCACAGGACGCTCACTGGCCTCCGCCTCTAGATGGCTGTGGATTAATCTTCCTTCTCAAAGGGCGGCTCATGCAAGGACCCTCACAACCTTGTGGGCAAACTTGAGGGTTCCTGCCAAGGCACAGGCACCATCTGGGACGCGGCCAAGCTGTTTGCTGGCCATTCTGGGAAACTGGCCCGAGGCACTGAGACACTTGCCTACAGATGCCGCGATCTGCCACCAGTCCCTGGATGTGGCCCTTTTTTCCTTTTCTCTTGCTTTGGACGTTACAGAAATCATAAATTTTAATGTGTTACTGTTGACTCTATGTGCCTTCTAGGTGGGAGAGGTGTGCATTTCAACAGCTGTTTTGTTTGGGGTTGGGGAACGTTTCAGGGCCATCTCCTCTGAGGCTAATGTCCATTTAGAAAGTACTATTTTTTTTTCAATAAATGTATTTATTTATTTATATATTTTTGCCTGCGTCGGGTCTTTGTTGCTGCGTGCGGGCTTTCTCTAGTTGCGGCAAGCGGGGTCTACTCTTCGTTCCGGTGCTCGGGCTTCTCATTGCGGTGGCTTCTCTTGTTGCCGAGCACAGGCTCTAGGCGTGTAGGTTCAGTAGTTGTGGCACGTGGGCTCAGTAGTTGTGGTGCACGGGCTTAGTTGCTCGGCAGCGTGTGGGATCTTCCTGGACCAGGGCTCGAACCTGTGTCCCCTGCATTGGCAGGCGGATTCTTAAACACTGCGCCACCAGGGAAGTCCCAGGAAGTACTATTATTATGACATTTTAAAGAGATTCTTTGAAGGCAAAAAGTGAAAGAAAAACCTAAGTCCTCAGCACTGCTTACATTCCAGGCATCTAGCTTTCTAAAGCTCTTATGTGCCTTGAAATTTCACTGGATTTGCTCTTGCTTTTTAGAGCTCATACAAACAGGTATGAATTCTTCCAGAGTGCTTCTGGGAATTAATATTTTCTGTTAGCAGCTCGAGAAACTTTACAACAATAGAAAAGAAAGCAAGGAGTAATTTGTGCACTCTGTGGAGATGCCAGCATGAGGGGTTGATCGTTTCTAAAACGGTTTGTCTGCCTCTGAGCCCCTGGGAGGGGACCTGGGAGCAGATCCAGGCTGACTCAGCCTACGGTCTAGTGGCCACAGCGACGCGGCTTCACTCTGGCAGAAGAATCCAGAAGGTTGAGGAAGAACCGTTTCCATGTGGAATGTTGAAGGGGGAATCTGCCACTGGGCTTCCCACAGTAACTCAGCAGACAGCTCGTTTGAAGTCAACTGGTAGACTCACCGAAAGTGGCCCGACATTTAGACATTTGTAATTGGTGGGTACGGTAGTTAGAAGTAGCACAGGTCTTGAGGGCTTCCCTGGTGGTGCAGTGGATAAGAATCCGCCTGCCAATGCAGGGGACACAGGTTCGAGCCCTGGTCCAGGAAGATCCCACACGCTGCCGAGCAACTAAGCCCGTGCGCCACAACTACTGAGCTTGCGTGCCACAACTACTGAAGCCCGCGTGCCTAGAGCCCGTGCTCCGCAACAAGAGAAGCCACCCAATGAGAAGCCTGCGCACTGCAACGAAGACCCAACGCAGCCAAAAATAAATAAAATTAAATCTTTAAAAAAGAAAAAAGTAGCACAGGTCTTTATGTTTACCCAATCTTTGGCATTCTGAAGATAATTCACTCACACTTACGTGATTCCTTCTTAATACGTGTAGATGTGCATTGAAGACCCTTATTTCAGTAACAACATTGCTCGTACTCTGTCGTAGGCTTTTATAAGAAAATGAAGGTGAAGCAGTAAGTCAGGAGGACAGTTCTCAGACACCAAGTGTGGGGAATCCTGTCTTGGTGGACTCTGTGTCTGGGCCCTGACCCCATCCCCTGTCCACATGTGGTGGCGTCAGGAGGATGGAGCTGGGAAGAGGCACTCTGCAGAAATAGACTGAATTTGAAAAGTGGATTTAAATTTCTTACAGGTGATTGCAGTTAAAAATCAACTTCCCCGAGCAACCCATTTTAACCGAAGCATTTCAGATGCTTGATAGCTGTCCATGTCAAATATGCTTTAAAATTAAGCAACACAAGTTAAGTTTTATTTTCCCTGTGTCATTTCCGGTGACGGGGCTGGTGTGACAGTTTTCTGTGCCGGCTCTGTGTGTGGGTGTTAGGCCCCTGAGAGCCATGTGCCGCCTGCACGTCCCTAATGTGGGGCTGCCCTGATACGGGGGCGCAGTGTAGACGTTAAGTGAACTGGAATCCTGAGCCCATGTGCACGACTGCACTGCTCGGGGGTAGGGTGGATATTGCATGCGTTACCTAACAGGACTGGATGTGCAGAGTCATCCACAGGCACAAGGAACCTGGGGAGCTTTGTGCTTGTGTACTTGCCGAATAATTAAGTGGGAAAGCTCTTCGTTGAGCAGGAAATCCCTGAGGGTGAATCCTTAAGACTCTGCCTCCTCTTAAAGCCTCTTGAAAGGAGTTTTACTGAAATGTAATGTCAGTGACTTTCAAAGTGGGTTCTCATTTACTGGGAAAGAAAACAACGTAGCTATGCCTGTCAATGGGGGTTAGAAGCCAGTCTTGATGGTCAGCGGAATATTACTCAGCCCTGAAAAGGGGGGAAATTCTGACACAGGTGACAACACGGATGGACCTTGAGGACACTGTGCTCAGGAGATATCCAGTCACAGAAGGACAACTTCTGTGTGAGTCCACTTCTGTGAGGTTCCTGGACTTGTCAGATTCACAGGGACGGGAAGTAGATGGTGGGTGCTGGGGGAGGGGATGGGAGTCCATGTTTCATGGGGGCAGAACGTGAGCAGCTGGTCTGCTCAGGGCCAGGGATGAACCCTAGGATACAATGTCCCGGCCTGTCCTGGGGCCACACTGCGGCCAGGCCGAAGCCCAGTGATGGGGCCGATGCCCAAGGCAGGTGGGCGGTTCCCAGCAGGACAGCCCGGCTCCCAGTCCACTGCGGCCTCGGGAGGGCCTGTGTGGAAGCAGGACCAGGAACGAATATTGCAGACTGGATGGTGCCGTATGGAGAGCCTGGAGGAGCCCTCCAGCCCCCAGCCCCGTGGGCTGCTGTGCAGAGATGCTTGATCAGGGACACGAGCCACGGACGTGCAGCAGGGGCTGGTGCCTAGGGCTGAGTGAGCCCAGTGGCGGATGCATGGCTCTGCCAGGCTCAGTTAGTCCCGGAGACCACATGGGGCGACAGCCACGCCCACCTGGAGAGGAAGAGAGCCCGGGGTTGGGTGGGGTCAGAGGTCCACGCGGCTACTGTGCCAGCCCAGCCTGGCGGTGGGGTGGCCTCAGGACCACCAGCCCCTGCCGCCAGGTTCATCACTGTGATCTGGCTGCATCCCCACCGGGGAGGCTGGTGTGACATCAGGCCGTTGCCTCACTGGTGGTCTCTGACAGCAGCCCAGAGAGTTCCCGCTGCCAGCACACCTGCAGCCGGGCCGGGTGGTGACAGCGAGGCGGTGTCCCCAGGGCCACACTCGGGCCCTCGCTGGTGCTGAACCCCGAGGCTCAACAGCACAGGCCGCTCACTCGCGGAACCCCAGCCGCTCATAAGTGAATCACTGTGCTCGGAGCAGAGCCTGCAATCAGAGCAGGGGCCTGGGGCCCCGTGTGTGCTGAGCAGGGGTCCTGCCGCACAGGGACCTGCTGCGGCTGGACGCAGAGGGGGTGCCGGTGCTTCGTGGTCCCAGGAGCACAGCACAGGGCAGGAGGGCGTCCTGGGCCAGTCAGGACAGGGCTGGGCTGCAGGGCTGCAGGGGCCGCTCGTGGCCACGTGAATCCAGTGAGCGGGTGGTTTGTCTGGTAAAGGCTGTTCCCCGTGTTTTTCGTGGTGCCGGCCTACATGTACCAACTGAAGCACAGCGGCAGCAGTGTTGAGGTCACAGCACAGGCCTCAGTGTGTTTGTGCTTCCACGGGCACTGGGCCGCTTTAGACTCCCCCCACCCCCGCCCCAGATGCAGGTCTGGAACCAGGAGACCCTGATCCTGGTCACCGCCTGCCAAGACCAGTGGGCGGGGGCGGGGGCCCCCGGGCATTCCCGGGGCCCCAGCTCAGCGTTGCCACGGACAGACCAGCCACCAAGATCCATGGCCACCCAGGGGCACCTTGCACCATCGCAAGGGCTCAGCGCCGTCGTGTAACAGATCTGGTCTGTGGCTTCACATGGCTCCCAGCTGCTGCTTGGGGTTAGGGAGCCGACCTCGTGGCCACGGTGCAGCCTGAGTGGCCCCCGTGTCCCCCAACTCTTGATGGGATTAAGGGAAGTTTTCTCTAGATAGAGAATAAGACTTAATTGAAAATGACCTAGTGAATCAAATCACCCCCTGAGGGTCAGGGACCTCAGAACAATAACGCTTGGGACTTTCTAATGTGCGATGAGCTGGCCGTTTTACAGGAGCTTCGGTGGCTGCCGGGCAGGCGTCCTCCAGGGTGAAGACAGAGGGACAGACACCTGGCGTCTTCACGGTGTTTGCGTGCAGACAGTTGTCCTGTCCACTGGGGAGCTTCTGTTCCATTGCTGTTTGTGGGGCTCTGGAAGGAGCAAGGTTGCCGAGGCCGATTTGGAGCGTGTGCCGGTTGTTGTGCAGAAGGTACGTGTGAGCCATAAGCAGGCATCCCTGCGGCTGAGCGTCTCCTGTCGAAGGGGCTCTTCCAGCCGGGCCAGGGTGCCTCGCCGTGAGCTGCGTCCGGGGACATTTAAAGGAGAGTCATTCACCCATTTGTGCTCCCTAGTGAATGGGCTGCTCAGGGTCCTCGAAGCAGGTTTTCTCCAACGTCTCAGGCACATTTCCTTGTGGGAAGAGTCTTAGCAAATGAGCAGAACAAGGGCAGACAGTCTGTTAAAGCAAATCTGTTCACTGCGTCCAGAAGGCAGAGTGTCAAACGCACTGCAAATGGACTTTCCGTCCTAATAAAATGTGCCTTTTGTGCTGGTCAGGTTGGGAAATGACCACACATGCATCAAAAATACAAACTGGGGGGCTTCCCTGGTGGCGCAGTGGTTGAGAGTCCGCCTGCCGATGCAGGGGACGCGGGTTCGTGCCCCGGTCCGGGAAGATCCCACATGCCGCGGAGCGGCTGGGCCCGTGAGCCATGGCCGCTGAGCCTGCGCGTCCGGAGCCTGTGCTCCGCAACGGGAGAGGCCACAGCAGTGAGAGGCCCGCGTACCGCCAAAAACCAAACAAACAAACAAAACCAAACCGGGGGCCTATTTACGGGGGTGCTGTAGAGGGAGCAGGGCTGGGCAGCTTACTTGTTCTGTGGCTTTGGTTGGAGGCTGACTGTGCATCTGGGAGTTGAGTTGGGGGGCTTCCTGGCAGCCGGTCGGCGGATGGGGCACAGAGTAGGTGCTGAGCCTGGAGCCCCTGCACTGGGGGAGGGCCCACTGGACGCATGCCCCTGGGGACACGTGCCCTGGGGGGCCCAGCAGGCCGGCCGGTGCGGGCCTTCGGGTAGAGGTGCACTCAACTCACTAGAGTGGCTGAACCCCCAGGTTGTCCCATGGAAGGCTCGCTGGGTGGCTGGTCGTGTCCCCTATGGGTCACACCTGAACGGGGGTCACTGAGGGCCGCAGCTCAGGGTGGGGGGGAGGGCGGTGCTTCTGGCCTGCGGCACCACTCCTGCCCCCTTAGCTGGGGCAGAATCCCAAAGTGGGACCTGCCAGCCGGTGGCCTCCTGCGTTATGTGCTCACCTTCATAGGTTCTGGGGGGTTCTGGTTCTGCTTTTCCTTTTTGCTCCCCACTGTAGAGCCTGCTTATAAATCATACACGTTCACAAATTCACTTTAATTGTGCCGAAGACAGCACTCCCCTCCCGCTCAGGTGGCATCACTGCCTGTCCCCCACCCCGCTGGACTCTGGGGGAAGCCCCCTCCCAGGTGGGCCTGCGTGAGGACAGGCAGCCCCGAGGGACTCAGGTGTTGCCTGCAGGGCCACCTGCCCCGCTTGTATAAAGCTCAGCCCCTGGTTGTCCTCCTCCAGTTAAAGCGGCCTCAGCTCTCCCCTAAACGTGGACGCCGGGCTCATCCTGAGACTTTTCTGAAGAGGGTCGTAAACCCCAGCTCGGCTTGCGTTCGCTTTTTATTGTTGTCTTTTGAGGAAACCATCCTATTTTCACAGCTTTGTTTCAAGGGGTAGAGAAGGATGTAAGTTTCAGCCACGTTCCCAGCCGCCAGAACACGGAAGCCGCGGAGGGTCCATCCACAGATCGTGGATGAACCAACGTGGTCCATCCACACAGTGGATGATGTTCAGCCTGGGGAAGGAAGGGATTCTGACACATGCACCGGCATGGATGGACCTGAGGACGTTGTGGCCCTGAAATCACCCAGGCCCAGAAGGCCACGTGATGTAGGAGGTCCCTGGAGCACTCAGATCCACAGTGACAGAAGGGAGGTGGCGGGTGTCAGGGGCTGGGGGAGGGCTGAGGAGTCAGGGTTTAATGGGGACAGAGCCCCCTCTTCTCACTGGGAGGCTGAGAAGGTCCTGGAGGTGACGGTGGCGATGGTTACACAACATCGAGAACGTACTTGGTGCCCCTGAACTGTGCACGTAACCGTGGTGCAGATGGAATTTTATGTCGTGTGCACTTATGTTTTTAATTTTTGAATTTTATTTATTTATTTTGTTGTGTGCATTTTACTACAATAAGAAAATGGGGGGAAGGGACATAAATGACAGCCGTGTGCAGAGTCAGGTCCTGGGTATGAGGAAGGGGCTGGAAGAGTTCTCAGGCAGCGACTTCGCTGAGATATCCTGTCTTGTCCTTGCATGTGTTTGCAGATTTTTCCAGAGGGCGGCTCCCAAATGAGTCCAGGGGAGGATTTTCCTGGTCTGCAGGGAAACTGGTCTGAGGAGAAGAAAGGCAGCAGAGTGTGTTTTGCTTTGGACACGGGCTTGGATGTCTGACACCTTCTGGAGGGCGAGCCCCTGGGGGGGGGGCCCCCCCAGCCTGTGCACCAGAGCCCAGCACATTCATCACAGGCGCTCCGGATGCAAAAGTGACTGCATCCTGGAAACAGTCGAAGGGTAAAGAGCTGGAGGGGGCTGGTGCCTGGATTTCCCTCTGTGTCCGATTGTCCACGTGCCCATCAGCTTCCCTGTCTGTTCTCTGGAGAAACAGCACAGTGTAGAACGAAGGCTGGGATTCTTGGCCACGCCCCTGGGGGCGTGGACACAGTTTCCTCCTCCTAACCACTGCGCGATGCAGGCTTTTCATCTGAAAATGGGGGTAAAAGTGCTAACTCACTACCTGCAATGGACTGAATGTGTCTCTCCCACATTCACCTGGAACCCTAATCCCCTGGGTGATGGTGTCAGGAGGGGGGCCTTTGGGAGGTGATTAGGCCGTGAGGGTGAGGCCCCCATGATGGGATCAGTGTCCTTACAACAGAGACCCACAGAGCTCTCAGCCCCTTTCTCCACGTGAGGACACAGTGAGAAGCCTGGGCCCAGAACAGGTGCTCGGCTGCTGACCTGATCCCAGGCTTCAGCTCCAGAACTGGGAGAATAAATTTATGAGCCGCCCAGCGTGTGGTACTTTGTTACTGCAGCCTTGACAGACTAAGACGCTACCCTATAAGGTGGTTATGAGGGTTGAAGGGGTTTCTATTTGTAAAGTGCTAAGACAGGACCTAACGTGTTACAGAGGCTATAAGAGTTTCTTAAATGACATAAATACAAAGGAATTCTTAGGAATCCGTCTTCTACTCAATGGTACGAACCAAATAATCAAGAAAATGAAGTTGCAACGATGAAATGTTTGTGCTGCCGAGAATCTCCCCGCAGTGAGACCACTGGCTCCCCTAAAATCGGGGCTGGTGCTCTTTGTACAGGAATTCAAACCCGTGGTCCACCTCTGTAATCTTCAGATACAAACATGACACACGTCCCTATTGTTCTGCTTAGGGGGTCTGAGCTCTCCTCCTTTTCTGGTCCCTTGTTCAGCCCCATCACCTGCAGGGGTTGGTACAGGTGTGCTGAACCTGTCTGAGAGCTCAGTGACAGGATGCGACGAGCCCCAGTTCCCCAGAAGATGTGGGGGGGTGTCATTCTCGGGCCCCAGTCCCAGGAAGCCGGTGCTGTGGGCCTCCCTCGGGGGCCATTCTGCCCAGTGACAGACTCGCCCCCCAAGGAGTGTGTGGGGCCCATGGAGGTTCCTGGGAGCCTGGGGTGCAGCCCTGGGAGGGCTCTGTGGAGTCGGAGAGCATGGCCTCAAGTGGGTGTCTGTTACTCAGTGGCTGTGACTGATGTCAGCCCATGGACCCTGCCTGGGCCTGAACTCATGAGGGAGGAGACCTCCCGTTCTGGGTCCAGTCGGTGCTGTGCGTTGGGCCTAGGGAGCTGTCGAATGACTAAATGATGGCTGAATTCCGCGGGCCTCCCTCCATCTCCTCTGTGGCTCCACGGGTTGGAGTGGAAGGACAGGAGAGGTGACCTTGCTTCCTGAGGTCTGGGGGACGGGGGTTCGCACGCGGACGTGCGTGATGTGTGTGTGGCCCTGGTTGCCCACAGCCCTGGGTGCCCACAAGGGTCAGCTGTCGGGCAGCCTTGCCTGCACCCCCACGCACTCTCATTCTTGTGGAATCTGGAATATCATCCTCGTCAGCTTCAGTTTGGGGCGACGAAGACTTGGAGTCAGAAAGCCTGGGTGTGAATTTAAAAATCCTACACCGCGGGGGCCGTGCAGCCTTCCAGAAGGCAGGGGCCGTTTCCTTGTTCCTTCAGCGTCTTTCTCTGTAAAGTGGGGTGATGGTACATACCCCCTCGCAGTGAGAACTGGGCAGATAATGCACTTGAGTACATCCAGTACAATATGTGGGACGTGGTGGGAACTGAATAAAAATCAGCTGGGCTTGAATCTAAACACGCTTGCTGGGAAGATGCAGAAACCAAAGCAAAAAGTCAGCAGCAGCCAACAGCTTTCGGTTGAATAGGCGGAAGGGAAATCCCAGGATTTCTTTTGCCAAAACGAAGCTGAAAGGTAAACCTGCTGTACGGTTCCCAAATAAACCCAGAGCTGCTCTGCAGAGTCGGAAAGGTCGGGGTGGGGGGGACTTTAAAAGTCCCCCACAACCAGTTTACCTCCTGGACGCTTATCGTTAAGGGTTTAGAAAACCCAGCATCGTCTCTTAGAGCTGCCCTGTGACGGAGGCCTGAGGGCAAAGCACAGACGGTACCACAGGGGCGCTGCCTGAGCACCCCCATTTCTGAAGCTGTTGGCGTTATCTTGAGGAGAGATGTGAAAATATCCTGATTGGGCAGGTACGACCACAGGAGGTGCGGTTTCGGTGCACTACGCCCTCCGGAGTGAGGCCAGAGGTTGGAAGCAAGTAATAAATCTCGGAAGATCACCTGTCAGGTCCAGAGCACGAGGAGGCTGGGCGTGGGCGGGGAGGGGGGAGGGGGGAGGAGTAGTAAAGAGAAGGTTAAGTCAGGAGCGAAGGGGCGTGTTCTCTGGATGGAGGCCAGTCGGCTGAGCTTGAACCCGGATGACACGTGGACTCCTCCGGGGGCGGGGGGCGGGGGCGGGGGGCGGTGCTGAGCGAGGCCGGGCGTGGGCGAGCACGCGAGGCCCGGAGTCCTGCAGGCGAGCAGCGTGTGTACGCGGCCCCAATGCAGGGCACCTGTGGGCGGCCAGGTGTTCCTCATTGTTAGCTGAGGTCCGTTCGGGCTCAGAGCCTCCCAGGCTCCGCCCTGAGCCGCGACTGTTCACAGATTCTCTAATTTTTAGAAAAGCAGACATCGATATCAACAACGCAAGCGTGGACAAAGCATTTTAAAGATGAGTGGGGTATGTGTGCCCTTTTCCAGGTGGACTAGACCTGATGAAATGATAAAGCGGATTCCCTAATCGTGTTTACTTGGACAAGTTTATGGATTTATTAGGTCTTCGGTGGTTTTGACGCGAGCGCTGTATCTCAGCTCGTCAACGCGTTAGGTTCCGGGGAGCGGGGGGCCGCCGGCTCGGCAGCTGAGCCGCAGTTGCGAGGCGTTGGGCCGTGTCCTCTCGTGCGCTCAGGCCAGTGGGCGGCCAGCAGCGCCGGCCGGAGCTCGGGACACAAGGTAGGGTGTCGGCCCTGGGGTGAGGGCTCCCAGGAGCAGCGTGCACGTGGTCCCCCCTCTCGGGCTCCGTCTGGAGAGCGTGCACCCCTCACCCGGCTCAGATGTTCCCTCTGGATGCAGAAGAGCCTAAGGCGTCTCAGGGCAAACTCTCGCCCGGACACACGGCTTCCCTACAGCCCCAGAGCAGCGTCAGGAAGAGGCACTAAACTGTGCCCTTGGAGCCCAGCGCGCCCTCCTTTGCTCCTCAGTCAGTGTAAGTGGGTCTGAGTCCCAGCAGAACCTACGGGAATCGCGAAAGGGCAGCTGAACAGGATGCGGTTTGTCGGCCGTTACTTGGAGCATCCTTCAGAACAGTCTGTCTCTCTGGGGACCGAAGGAATTCTGAGGTGCATGTACGTGGACTAT
Organism: Mesoplodon mirus; assembly: GCF_964341445.2. Taxonomy (NCBI): domain Eukaryota; kingdom Metazoa; phylum Chordata; class Mammalia; order Artiodactyla; family Ziphiidae; genus Mesoplodon; species Mesoplodon mirus. Next base: position 30,164,070 of record NC_138996.1, read on the forward strand.
GGAGTGACACCCGTTTTGAACTTAAACTGTGTCAAAGGGAAGAAAGCTGGTCCTCGGGAGGGTCCATCATAGCGCCGCTTCCTTGAATAACCAAATCTTCAGAATAATCCGTGCCCTTGAGATGCCACTGACACCCTCAGAAACTTCAGACTTGGAGGAAAAGGTGAGTTTTATTTTGTGAATAGAGTTACATCTGCATAGGATAGTTGAGTGGGTTAATCGTTTTGTGTCAACGTGAGTGCGGACGACCGCGCTTAGGCGTTCTTACGTAATGGGCGACTCTACCAGGAGCTGTTTTCCTGACCATTTATAATTGGTTCCATGTTAAAAAATGTGTGATTTTTTTTTCATTTAAGTACGGATTGGTAAATTACAGTTAACTTTGATCTGTGTTATTTTGCACTAACGGCATAAATGCCATGTCCTTTCTGTACTGAGGCGTCCAATTTGTACAGTGTGACACATTTTAGGTGGGTTTCTGATCTTTGGTAGAAATGGTTTTATTTCAGGCCGCAGTTACTGAAATCACCTAAGTTCCTTGTTCATCTGCACAGTATTTTAGTATCAAGAGTGTTTGACTAAAAAGAATCTTCCTCCTCCCCCGCCGCCCCTACCCCGTGCCCCGCGGCCGGGCCGGATGCCCCTGGGCCCTGGTGTGCTGAGTGTGCGCAGGTTTGTTCCAGGTGTTTCTTGGGTCGTGTGCCCCTCGGGTCTTCAATGGACAGTAAACCCGTGCTGACCTCGGCCCCACCTCCTCGTGGGCGGGACGCAGCCGGCCCGCTGCCCCGGGGCTGGAGTGGCGGGTTTGCGGCCAGGTCGCAGCTCCGGTCACAGCGCACGGTGATCTGCTTTCCCTGGAGACTGGCTGGGGGCCCCCGTGATGTTATATCAACACGTACATGAGAGGCTTGGTGACTGACCGACCTTTGAATTCAAGTCTCCCCGATGCCATCACACCCGTTTTCTACACCCCAAGGGAGACTCTGTCTCGAGGGTGAAAGGCAGCGGCCTCTGTGTTCAGCGCAGTGTTAGAAGCTGCTGTTGGACCTTCTCCTACTGAAGAGTGTGCTCAGCCCCAAGATTTTTTTTTTTTTTTTTTGCGATACGCGGGCCTCTCACTGTTGTGGCCTCTCCTGTTGCGGAGCACGGGCTCTGGACGCGCAGGCTCAGCGGCCATGGCTCACGGGCCCAGCCGCTCCACGGCATGTGGGATCTTCCCGGACCGGGGCACGAACCCGCGTCCCCTGCATCGGCAGGCGGACTCTCAACCACTGCGCCACCAGGGAAGCCCAGCCCCAAGATTTTAACAGAATACACTGAAATGGTAACTCGGCGCTGGGAGAGCTGGGGCTGACCTGGGAGGGGTCACTGCTGTCCTGGTCCAGCACTGCCGTCCTCAGCAGCTCTGTAGTTACTCGGGCCCCCGGAGCCAGACGAGGGAGGGATGCCTTCCTTGGTGGGAGGAAGGGGCTCCTCTATGAGGAGGCATCCAAGTGGCCGAGGGGACATGGTGGGCGTCCCCCCAGAACCATCGTAGTGGCGTGGGCCCTGAATTGTGCTAAAACCAGACACAGCCTCCGGGGGCGGGATGCTGCTCCCCACCTGGCACCCCTTCCACTTCGGGCCAGAACCCCGGCTCCCTGGGGTCATCGCCATGCTCTGTGCCAACACCGGCTATAGATCTGCATGTGGCTGGAGGGTCCTTGCCTTCAAGTTCCAGAGGGCATCAAGGGAGACGTCAGTGGATGGACCCATCCCTCCCTCCCTCCAGCAAGGCCACAGAGCTGCACTGAGATGCTCGGCTCTTCCTGTAACCACGTCAGCGTGGCTTCGAGGGGGAGTGAGTTATTCCCACGACAACCTGGATTGGCCTCGAGGACATCGGGAAACCTGCCTCATGCCCTTTTCATGCACGTGTGAGCTGAAGACAGATACAGGCCAGCCGTTCTCCACAAAGAGAGGACGTGGGTGCCTCCTCAGAGAAATTCTGACCGCAGAATGTGACATTGTGGGCTCTCCTCCCAGGTTACAGATGGAATTCTGTGGACTGGGCAGCAAAACCCTGGGGTCACTGGTGACATAGATGCCATCCGTTAGATGATTGTTCTCCCCAGAATGGACCCATCTTCCCCTATGGTCTATCACACAGAGAGACCATAGCCCCATCCCATAAAACATTGTTTATTTGATTGCAGTGAAGAATTTTTCCTCCTTATCTGAAATGGTTTTATCGCAGTAAACACTCTTCGATGGTGAATACATTCACATGCGTTTTGCCTGCTTCGTGTTCGCCAAGTTGACACTTGTCTTTGGAGAATTTTTAGTAGATAAATACAGTGGAAGCTCCCCTACCTTCCTTTCTCTCTCTTTTTTTTTTTTTCAGGAACCTTATTTTTTAAGTTTAATTGAGTCTTGAAAACAGCATTTCGTTCCCCTGACCAGCGGTTTCCCTCACATTTGATAGCAGAGGTTTCTCGGGCTCCAAATTGAACCGGACAAGCCCCAGGCTGAGCATGACGGCACCTCTTCAGAATTCTGTTCACCTGGGGTTGTTACGTGCTCAGCAAGGTTGTGTGGTCAGAGGCATCGTTAACTCACTGCCTGAGAGGCTCGCACACAACCTGACCTGGTTGGGACCCGTGAACTTCCAGACCTGTTGGGATAACTATGCACGCTTCTCAGTCTAGACCACCTCACGATACAGAAAAATGGCATCAGCTTGGGATCTTGGAATGAGCACTTTTGACCGCTCTGTGAGTTATGAACCAAAAGGCATCCCCATTAATCTACTTTTACAGCAATTTCAATTAAAAGTGTCACTTGTATCCCAAAGCATAAAGAAAAAGCAAAGAACAATGCTTTCCATTACTCTGACTCACGGTGGTTCTTTTGTTTCCTTGTTTGCTCCCCTGGGGCGGGTGGTAGAATTGAGCTTCCTGAAGTCACACCTGGGACTTCACGGTAAGCGTCCTGCAGTCAGAGCAGGTCCCCAGGGCTTGGTGAACAGACCCAGGGTGGTTTCCAAGCGCGCACACACGGGAGATGCCTGTCATCTTTGGTGATTCTAGAAGAAAAACACTGAAGTGTCATATATTTGGACTAAAGCCTGGAAAAACTGTACATCATAAACCTGAGTGGGCCTTTCAAATAATTTGTAAATAGTCTTTCTTTTGTTCTCTAAAGAAAAAGATAGGGCTTCCCTGGTGGCGCAGTGGTTGAGAGTCCGCCTGCTGATGCAGGGGACACGGGTTCGTGCCCTGGTCCAGGAAGATCCCACATGCCGTGGAGCGGCTGGGCCCGTGAGCCATGGCCACTGAGCCTGCGTATCCGGAGCCTGTGCTCCGCAACGGGAGAGGCCACAACAGAGAGATCCGCGTAATGCAAAAAAAAAAAAAAAAAAAGAAAAGAAAAGAAAAGAAAAAGATAATGGAAGTAGTACAATATTCATTCTCTTTCCCTCCTTCCCTCACCCCTCAGTCCATTTCTCTTTCTGTCTCTCGGTCTCTGTCTCGCTTTGTCTCTCTCCTTCTCCTCACCCACACTCCTTTTGAATACAACCTAAAATGAATTTCTCTTCAATACTTTCTAAATTTATTAACATTCACTGGTAACAATGATAAGGGTTGACATCACCTGTTCCTCTGTATACAGGCTCTATTCTCTCCCACTTGTATAAAAAAAATTTTTTTTTTTTACGAGAGACTTCTTTTCTCTGAAACAAAGGATGTGTAATGACTAGCCATATGCTCCCAAGCCACTCATTAGAGCAGAGAAGATACTGGTTTTCTTGTCTTGTTTTTGGAGTGAGGGACCATGACCTTAAAAAAAAAAAATCAGCTCTTAGCCTCCTCTGGCTGCTGAGAAATCAGTCAGTATCGCCAGTGGGAAGAAAGGTTTCTGACCCTCATCTGATCGTTGTCTGAATGCTGATGCCGGGGCACACCTGTCGGCTGACTGTCCCCAGTGCACCTTCTGATCCTCGCACAAACTGGGGACATTTTCATTCCGGGACCACAGCCGATGACAGGAGACTCGGGTGGGGCGTGCCCACAGAGGGCAGAGATGGGTCAGTCCTGGTTACTGAGGAATTCCCCGGGTTCTGGGGAGATAGGGGTCTCCCACCTGTTTTAAAAAGTTAGGCCTGTAGGGCTTCCTTGGTGGTGCAGTGGTTGAGAGTCCGCCTGCTGATGCAGGGGACACAGGTTCATGCCCCGTCCGGGAGGATCCCACATGCCGCGGAGCGGCTGTGCCCGTGAGCCATGGCCGCTGAGCCTGCGCGTCCGGAGCCTGTGCTCCGCAACGGGAGAGGCCACAACAGTGAGAGGCCCGCGTACCGCAAAAAATAAATAAATAAAATAAATAAATAAATAAATAAAGTTAGGCCTGTAAAGCGAGCTGCATTGATTCAGCAATTATTTATATGTTTCTCTTTCTCGTCATTTGTCACATATCACTTTGGGTTGGATGTTCTGGCCATTTATCTCACTGTGTCACTGCTCAGAGCTGATAAAAACCCCACAGAACCTTCACCGACCTATCGTTTGAGCCAATCTGTGCTGTTGCCCTCAGAGAGCGTGTGGCTTGCATTATTTTTGAACTATGGATAGTATCTCGTAGGTTTCATTGGTCTCCTCTGAATGTCCACGTGCAGCCCCCCAGGTCAGATTTTCCTTTTCTTGGTCACATCCTCTCATTTTCTGACGTGAGGTCGGCCCCTTAGGAATGGGGCCCCTGATTTCCAGATTTAATTCTCAGTGACAGCTGCCGTTTCTTTGCCCTTTGACAGTCCTGCCAAAGGACCATTTCCTATCATTAATCCTTTCAGCACCTCTCTGTTTCTGATCTCTATTCCAGTTTCCCAAACCACTCATTGTCTGAGTTCTGGCAGGCTGGGCCCCTTCTCCCAAGATGGACTCTAAGTGGCTCCCGGCCTCGTGGCCTCATATGTGACAGAGGAGCTACTGACAGCTTCCCAGGAGCATCGTCGGTGACCGGTGTCTGGTTTACAAAACCCCCAGAAAGGTACACGAATGTCCTCCTCCACCTGGGACGGCAAGGCTCCCAAATGTTACGTAAAAGCTTTGGAATTGAAATTCCACTACACCCTTGGTGAATACTCAGCTCTTGAGCAAATGTTTTCTCATGGAAAAATGAGTTTCTTCCATGCCCTGAAATGGAATTTCCTATAATAGCATCACACTTATTTTCAAACTAATTCTAGGTGCTACAGTTGTTTGTCTCCATATACTATGAACTATGTAATAATAAATAGCCCTAGATTTTGTTTGAATTCAGTGTAACCACTTATTTCCAATTACATCATACAGATGAAGCCCACTCGGCTCTTGAAAATAGGGGCTGTTCCCTCTTGCTGTCTAGTCGGATTCAAATCTAGTATGAAAGCTGTTGATTTTTGTTTATGTTTTATTAGATAGAGATCGTAAAAGAATGGCTGTTTTATTACACATGCAATTTGATTTATTTGTGCATTTTATGTGTTTTTGTTTTTTTTTTTTTTTTTTTTTTTTTTTGCTGTACGCGGGCCTCTCACTGCTGTGGCCTCTCCCGCTGCGGAGCACAGGCTCCGGACGCGCAGGCTCAGCAGCCATGGCCCACGGGCCCAGCCGCTCCGCGGCATGTGGGATCCTCCTGGACCGGGGCACGAACCCTTGTCCCCTGTATCAGCAGGCGGACTCTCAACCACTGCGCCACCAGGGAAGCCCCTATTTGTGCATTTTAGACCTGCATGTTTTGACTCATACGTAACTTACGAATTAGAAGGTGTTTGGAAATTGGAAAGCAAAACATTGCAGAGGAACGCGTACTGCACCGTGGTCGGGCTGCGTGGCCCGGGCTGAGGGGCTGAGGCTGCACCGTGGTTGGGCTGCATGGCCCGGGCTGAGGCCAGGGCGGGTGGGGCAGGATGTGCAGGGAGGGATGGCGGGAGGTGAAGCAGGACAGGCAGGCACCGCGTGGGCGCCGAGCATCCTGTCTCCGCCGCTCCCTCCTGCATATGCTCCGCTCTCTCCCTCCGTGGACTTTGCCAGCGCTAACAGGCTGCGGTTTTATTTCACATGCCTTAAAGCCAAGAAACAGTGAGTACAACATTGGTCTTTTACTCACCAAGTTGGTGAGTCCTTGGACTGAAGGGTATGGTAGATTGTGCCTTAGACAGATGGGCGGCCACTTGTGCCTGCCTGGCTATGAATTTCCAACACTGTGTGCCTTTCATGCTCAGAAATACATTGGTTTTTAAAATATGAAGGTCTCTGGAAGTTGTCCCCACGTAGAAGCATGTGTTTGTGTTTGGCTCTAAGGAGTACAGACCTGCAGGGGGTGGGGACGCCCACGTGCACAGGCTGCAAGGACGTCACCTCCGGTTCTGTCTCCCAGGCCTGCTCCTAGGTATGTCCTGACGTTCTCACACGAGGTCAGGACACCGTCCTCACACCTGCTACTGGATTAAGACAACAAAACCCACAGCACATCACAGCCCCATTCAGAACCCACATCTCCGTGTCCACAGGCATCCTGCAGATTCAGAGCCCGGTGTTTTCAAGCCAGGCCCACGTGGACGTCCCCTGACTCATCCATTCAGGTGTGGCTGGTAGGTTGACAGTTCCAGGAGGCTTACAGAGAATCTGAGCCGAGTCAAAGATATGCATTCTTCCCTGGATCTTTCAGTAATGAAGAAAGCATACAAAACATTTTAAAATAGCATCATTCTCCCATTAAAAATAAGTTTCTTTGTTTTGATGTTTTTGCCTTTTTAAAGAGGAATAGCCAAAAAACTTAATATTTAGAGACTAGCTGTTTTCCACACTTAGGAGCATGTGTTGAATCTTGAAATACTAGAATTTAGTAACTTTTTCCAGTGTCCCAAATTCTGCAACACGCCCAAATCATCCTCTGATAAGAGAGTATTAAGAGCTAATTGTTTTCAGAGAATTGGAAATCTGCCTTTAGTAGTTTGGATTAATCAATATTGGAAATAAATTCTGAAAGCATAATGCACGTTATACTTGGACAAAAATATCAGATACTGTGAGTCAGGCTGGCCCACGTGTGCAGGGTCATCACCGCTAACACCTCCCCCGTGATTCTAAACGCTTTGGCCACTGATAGGAAAGGGTTTTCAGTATCAGCAGATCACAGCAAACTCAGAATTCCAGCTCGTGGACCTGTCTTGTCTTTGTGTATGGACATGAAAACTGGATTCATGTGTTTAATTAAGACAGTCTTAAAAAGGTAAAATGGGTTAAAAATTAAAGGCAATGATATGCTTTTTTAGAACTCAGGAAAGTAGCATCACTAACATTTACCGCTATAAGTCTAATGAAATTCCGTAAAATATTGGGGGGAAATATCTCATTAATATTTTCACTGGGGAGTGTCCCTTCACCGAGCAAGCCTTGCCTTGTGGGTGCTCAGAGGTAGACAGACACCTGTTCTGTCGATTTCATCTTTACTTCATTTTCTCAAATTAGCTGAACTGTTGTGTTTGTAACTGGGAATACAGTTAGATTTGATTTTGGGCATGCTTCGTGTTTCCCGTGTGTGTGTGTGGGGGGGTACACTTTTTAACATGATAACAATAATCCTGCCTATTTTGCTAGGAAAGAGGCATTCTTTGTGGCAGAAAGACATGCTTCATTGGAACAGTCTAGATTTATGGTTGAAAGTCGACAGACCATAAGTGACCCTGACATCAACTCGCCACAAGCCCTGTGAGCCCCAGACCCTGCAGGTGTTAAGTGAGGTGATAATGCCCATCCACAGGGTCTCCCGTGATAGTCACAGCTGACACATCTCGGTGCTCCTGTGAACTCAGGGAGGTGACCCAGGGCGCATGCTTGGCACACAATAACCCTTCAGTTAATGAGCTGTGACTAATATTTATAATCGACCAGTACCCACCTCTCTCTGATTTAAATAGAGTGATTTGGAGAAGTAAGTTTTCAGGTGATGACAATTTTAATGTTCTATTGTGTTTTTATGCATGTGTGGCTGTACGTGTTTACTTATTTTTTTAATCAGTCCTAATTCAAAAAAAAAAAGATAAAAGGCAACTCAGCGATAGGAGTTCGCGTTCAAAGGGAAGCAGAATTTGAAAGATAAGGGAACAGAGGGACCTGACTTAACAACATGAAACGCTGTGGTGGCTTGTGATGGCCGAGTGTCTCGATCCAGGTGTGAGCAGCCAGATGAAACGGGCAGAGGGTCAATCCCAGGATCGATAGTGTCCGTTCAGTAACAGCAGGTGCCAGGCTTGTGGGGAGCAGCCACCCCTGGGCCTGAGGAGGGGCGTCCCCACTGGGTTTTCACCAGGAGCCATAACATGCTGCAGGGCCAGACCTTGCATCAGCACCTCGTAACCACGGCAGTCAGCTGCCAGACTCTCCTCCCTGGCGGGTGTCCAAGAGGCTGAGGGCATCACATCAAAGTGCAGCCGTCCTGGGGGGAGGCAGGGAGGCACCTGGACTCTGTGGAGGTCCAGCCTGGAGGCTGGAGACAGACTTTCCATGGGGAGGGTCTGTGTGCATCCTGCAGGGGCCCCTCCCTCAGTAGTGGGGCTGTCAGGGCACATTCAATGGACTGTGAGTCCTGGAAGTGCCCCCAGGCTGCACTGGAGCCTGAGTAAATCTGAACTTGGAAAGGCCTTCATCCCCCACATGTTTACTTGGGCACTTGATTTTCTGAAAAAGGAGGTGCACTCTTTTCCTTAATTTTGAGAAAATTTTCATATTTATGCTTAATCACCTAAGAAATAGGAAATGCATTCATATTATAAAAGAATAAAAGCAGTGATCCAGACTTTGAGGGGAAAACTAGAATCTTTTCCCTACTTCCCCTGGGTCTCAGAGGCCCTCTCTGCAAACACTGCTGTAAGCCAGGGGTGGTGCACGTGTGCACGCATGTACGTGTGTGTGTGAGCGTGTGAGCGTGTCTAGGAAAGCCTGTGGCTTTCGAGAGAATGAGATGCCAGCATTTTACATTAAATATCATAATTGCTGCGAGGTTCTGCTAAGATGTCCTTATTTTAAAGACATTTGATCTCTAGGTTGTAGAGAGCTTTTATCTGGAATACATTTTGAGTGTCATGCTGCTTGGGGGACGTCTAGTATAAGAATTACATGTTCACCCCTTGATTTATTAATTATGCTGTTATACTGTATAATACCAAGTCATTCATCTCCTTCTGGGATAGACCCTACTTGATTATGATGTTCTTTTAATACCCCACTGGATTTGATGGATGAATATTTTACTTAGAATTTTTGCATATTTGTTCAGAAGCCAGATTGTTATGAATCTGAGAGTATCAGCTGTATCTTAAGCTTGGCCAACTATTAAAGAATACCAGTTGTATTTAACTGTCAACATAGACAAAAACAAGAATAGTGTGAATGTTCCCAGAAAATGTTGGAAGGGTAGTGCAGTGATCTCTTGAAATGAATGACAACTTTTTCATTATATGTGTTTATTGCAAAATCAACAAGTGAAGACTCTTTGCCTTGGAGTAGAAAGATGCTGCAGTATCTGAAAGAGGTAAACTGTAGAAACACAAAGGGATGCTTTTGGCAATTGACTTTTACATTCCATAGAGTCTTTATTTTCCTTTTGGTAGTTTTTATCACACAGTCTCTTATATAATCAGCTTACTCATAGCCCAGGCCAAAAACTCCACCTTACAAACCATTGTGTGGAGCCCCGGTGGGTGAACAAGAGACCAGCAAGGCCAGTGGAATTCTTGATTCTTGTGTTATACCAGGTGACTTGACCATCCTGGGGATTAAAGGAGGGGTCCAGGGTTAATTACCAACCAAACAAACCCCTCTGGGCTTCAGCAATCAGTACTGATGTTCTGGTTTTTCTTGGCAACACATTTGTTTACTGTAACAGACATTTGTATAGCTCTCTGTAGAAAACTGTGCTTAGAAGATTATAAAGAAAATTCATCTTTCTGTAAAACCAGAAAACTAAACTAGGGGATTATAACATTCTGTAGGTTATTGGGAGGATAAATCATCATGAGAAATATACATGTGTAAGCCAAAAAAATCATGTTTTTTTTTCTTTTAGAAGAGATTTAAGATGACACCTTATAGATATTTATTTTCTGGAAAACCGATGTCCAACTTTATCAAAAATAGATTTTTGGGATTGTGACTGTCTTTCTCAAATTATAAAGCTGATTTGGGTTTAAGAAGGGCCTGGATCCACTCATTTGACTACAAGCCATGTGGTTTGTATCAGATTTTATTCCAGCATCAAAACCTTAGTTCAGCTGGCATCACAAATATACATTAATATTAACCACATTAAAGTGAGCAAGGTAATTTAAAGTAATCTAAAATGGGATTCTAAATCAAAGGAAAGGAAAGCACTCTATTTGATTGAACTTTGATTATGATTTTCAGGACCAAAGAGCCTTCTGGTAAAATGATTTTATTACTCTTCATTTTAATTTGAAAAAAACCATCCATTTTCTCCAATCCAGTCACTGAAAAATATCCCTCTCCAATGCCTTTAGCACCTTCACATGTATAGCTTCCTTGGATCCTTTTACAGTTTTATTCCTGGTATTGGGCACATAAAAGCATAGGCATGTGGTATAGACACATAGTGTGATATTATTCAGCCATGAGAAAGGAGGAAGTCCTGACATTTGCTACAGTGTGGATGACCTTGAGGGCATTATGCTGAGTGAGATGTCAGAGAAAGACAAATACTGTAAGATCTACTTACGTGTGGAATCTAGAAAAGCTGGACTCAGAGCCAGAGGGTAGGATGGTGGTTACCAACGGCTGGGGGCTGGGGGAAGATGTTGGTCAAAGGGCACAAACCTCCAGTTAGAAGATGAATAAGTTCTGGGATCTAACGTACAGTGTGGTGACTAGTTAGCAACACTGAATTATGTACTAGAAAGCTGCTAGAAGAGTAGGTCTTAGGTGTAAGCACCACACCAAAAAAGAAAAAGAAAAAGAAAAAGAAAAACAAAGTAACTCTGTGAATTGATGGGGTGTTAGTTAACTTGACTGTGGTGACCGTTTCACGGTGTATGTGCGTACTAAATCATCGTGTTGAACACTAATACGTACAATTGTATTTGTCAATATAGCTGGAAAAAATTGAGTGTAGGCCCTCCTCCTTGGTAAAGAAGTTGGTTTTTTGTTTTGGTTTGGTTTTTGAATGAGCTGGTTGAAGTCAGCATTTTCTGGGGTATCTAAGTAAAACCTTCAGCCCCAAAACCAATTGCAAGAATTAAAAGGCAGCTATAGAACTCAGTTACGTGAAGAGAAAGTGAGCCCTAAACAACCTTAACAGCCGTCAACGTGAATAGATGGAGAGTCTGAAGTGGTTTCTGGGAGGCTTGAAGAGATAGTTCCTTGTAAATTCCTCACCTTGGATTATGGAAGGGGTATTTTTTTCAGCCCATTTGTCGAGAACTGTGAGACTCTAAAAAAGAGCAGGAGTCTGCTTTGAAGTGCAAAACCCCGAGATGCTCTGGTGCTGTGATTTCTTCCTCGCATTGGGATGTGACAGAAGCCCAGAGAAGCTTGGAGAGCGTCCTTTCCAGGACCTGCTTGTGAGATCGTGAGCCTTTGGTTCAAAAGCCAAACCTCAGGGTGGGTACATGAGTCCAGGCTCGGGAAACGGCCATGTCCACTCACAAGTTTAGTCCTCTGGCGGAGATGTCAGTGCAGGTGAAACCATGAACCAGGTGCCAGTGCCGGGCTTGCTGAGAGTCAGGGCGGAAGAGGTGGGTCCTTTCATCACAAGCGACCATTCTTGGAAGGTAAGAAATTGGACTGAAGCTGTTTTACTGTTTGCCTGTTGCCACCTACACGTGGAACCAGTGACCCTCCAGAATCAAACCTCATTCAAGTTAGAAGTCTCATCCCCTTTCTGGGCTCAGAACCAACTTTCCCCAACCTGCCAACAGAGACCCACTGCTGTGATCTGAGGACCCTCTCCCATCCTCTTCCAGGGGTGAGCTCACTTGTGAGCAGTAGATACCATCCCCAAAGACCCTCTGGGTCCTGCTGCCCTCAGACCCGGCCTTGGACTTTTGCAGGGATGGTCTCAGTGCCTGGACCCCCCGTTACTAGCTACTACACCTCAAGCGCTTAAAAATCTGCACTGTCTCCAGCTATGAAAGGACAGTCCTAAGTCAGGTGTCACATGACTCACTGGGGCAGGGGCTGGTGAGAGATGGGGCCGCAGCCTCCAGGCACAGCTGTCCGCGCACGGTCCTCCCTGTGTCCTGCATCTCTGGCGTCTGTCCCTCTCCTTATAAGGACAGCAGACCTATCAGACTGGGTCCCACCCTGTGACCTAGTCTAACCTTAATTTTCTTCCTAAAGACCCCATCTCCACACACGGTCCTACCGGGGGGAGGGCTTCTCCATATGAATTTCGAGGGATGCATTTCAGTCCATGGCACCCACCAAACCATAAAAGTGAGCAAGGACCAGAGTGTCTCATTACTGCTGGGGCCACATCAATGAGTGTGGCCTGCCCCACCATCTCGTGGCCGTGTGGGTGGTCTAGGGACAGTCAGATGAAGCTGCCCGGCCCACACCATGCCCTGGAGCGGAAGCTCCCCATTGTCACACCGGGCAGTTGTTAAGGGGTGATGGGGTTGTGGCTGTACCTGGAGAGAGGCAGTTATCTTGGGGGTGGTCGGGGACCATAAATATGGTGTGAGGGGCCCCAGCGTGGACCAGGAGTGACCAGGAGGGAGGGAGCAGGACTTGAGATGTTCATTTTAATGGGCCTTGCAAACTGAACACAGCGGAACCTCTATACCTGCAGGTTCCAACCAATTTCTGGAAAAAAAATTCCAGAAATTTCCCCAAAGCGAAACTGCAATGGCAACTCTTTACATAGCATTTACATCGTATTAGGTTACAGAAGTCATCGATGATTTAAAGTGTACAAGAGGATGTGCATAAGTTATGTGCAAATCCTACGCCCTTTTGTATAAGGGGCTTGAGCATCCATGGATTTTGGTATCCGAAGGGAGTCCTGGAACCCATCTCAGATACTGAAGGACAACTGTATATTATTAATTAAATCATTTTTAAATCTCACAACTGAATTTCCCAGCAAAACTGAATTTCAGCTGAAAAAATCCAGTCAGACCTGATTTCTTTTATAGTTTATAAAGGTTGGTACATGGACACACGAATCAGAGCTCACAGATTCAAAGCATGCTGGTATTTAGAAGAAAGTCTGTAATATTAGAAAAAGAAAGGAAAAGTCAATACAAATTATCAGTGATATGGTCAGATGGGATCTTTCTTATATGATTAATGGGAATCCAGTTAGCTCTGACCTTTGTAAGAGAATGTACCGATTCTAGAATATTTTTTCTGTGGATATGATCAACATGGACACATTATATACATATTAGCAAGAGTTTGGAAATAACCTTGAAATTCTAAAGTAGAAGAATGATAAAATGAGTCATGTACCAAAGCCTGGCAACCACAATTGTAGTTTTAAATAATATATTTTAAATGCTTGAGATATAAAGATAACTGAAAGATACATGCTTCAGGGCTGAATATAAATAATAACACAAAAGACTGATATTTTTGTTTGGATTTTAGATCATTTCTTGGTTTCTTTATTCTTTTTAAAATACTCCCCAAATTTTCCAAAAAGAATTCATATTCGGTTTATAACTAGTAAGCATTCTATAAAAATTACATATAGAAGAATTTATAAACAATTAGTTTATTTTCAGTTATTTAAGAAAAGATTTGAAAAATATATCTCAAAGTATTGCTATTTCCTAGGGGATGTAGAAATTTTTATTTTCTGCCTACATACGTAATTCTTTTGCAGTGGTATCACAATTTAAACCATAGTCTTTCACAAGGAATCTTCTCAAAAATTTGGAATAGTAGCTTTGCTTGTTTTTATTTAAGGAGCTGAGGATCTTTGAAGTTCTGGGGGGTTTCTATAGAGATTTTTGTGTGTATTAGCTGGATAAGAAAATTAAGAATTATAAGGTGGTTCATCAGTGAATTGAAAGGTTATATAAAGCTTTCTTTCTTTCCTGAAGGAAAAATGTGCAATAAATAAGCCATGAGTTCTGAGCAGTATATGCCACATAATTTAAAATCTAATAAAAAATGAGTCAGTAGGTTTATTCAGCAATCCCTCGACCTAGAGATGGATAAGAAAGCAAGTAGATCAAGTGTCCAAATATAAAGAGATATCAGAAGGAAAGCCGGAATCTCTTAGGACTTTGATAGGTGGTATTTATGAATTATTTGGGGTAGTGTAGAAGAACATCTTTTGTAAAAGTTCTAAAGGAAGCTGAAGCATGGCATTTCTGCTTGTAAGAACTGAAAAGGGCAAATATTATAAGATGCTTTTTCCTTAGAGACCTGGTGTAAAAGGGTTTCTGGGGGAAGTGCAGCCATTTAAGTAGAAAATGCATAAGGGCCGTTCCCTTGGCCGTTGGAATTGCTTTCACCAGAGCTGGAAGGGGCCTTAGAACTTTCCTATCTGTGCCGTTAGAGTTGGGGAGTTTCTAGGCAGAGGAGGATGTGTGTAGGGAGATAGGAGACTGGAAGTGGGAAAGTGTGGAGGCCCAGACCTGTGCGTGAAGATGCCCAGGACTAAAAAGGGGAAGGTGGTCAGCGGGGAGCCACCGTGCACCGCGGGCCCGTTGCTTCTGTTCCAAGCTGTTTCTCTCTAAGAGAGTTTCCCTCAGAGAAGAGTGGTAATGTATAAGAATGAGGATCTGTTTTCTGGAGATTTGATTCAAAGCAAACCTGCGGGACCTGAGGCAGTCAGTAGAGGTCCTGCCAGGGGAGCCTGGGATCCTGCAGGCAAGACCTTGTCACCACTCAGCCCTTTGACTGGAGTCAGATCACCACTTTCTGGGCCAAAGCTCTCTCATTTATGGAAAATAATCTCTCCTGTTCTCTGTACAAAGTTATTCTGAGAATAAAATGAAAGCACACTTAAAAGTGCCTGAAAGGACAGAAAGGTTCTATAAACTGATGTGAATCATACGCAAAACAGGGCCACCCCGAGCAGGATTTCTCTGTGACATGGGTTGTAATGAAAATGTTCTCCCGAAACTCTGCGTTAACATTTTTAATTTATTATTTCACCACTCAGATTCCTTTCACTTAATATCATTATCAAACTCTCCTTTTTTTGCTTCACAATTTCTTTTCCAAAAGCTATAGAAGGGATATTTACGGAGTTCTTATAGCACTGTTATCTTGGTTTGTTTGGCTGCTATAACAAAATGCCATAGGCTGGGGGCTTAAACATCTATTTCTCACCGTTCTGGAGGCAGAAAGTCCAAGATCAAGGCGCCAGCAGGTCCTGCATCTGGTGAGGGCTTCCTGGTTCACAGAGGGCATCTTCTGTGTCCTCACGTGGAGGAAGGGCTGGGGGCTCTCTGGGGTCTCTGTTACGAGGACACTGATCCCATTCATGGGGGCTCCACCCTCATGTCCTCATCACCTCCCATACTGCCCCCCCCATCCCATGGGGGTTAGGATTCAACACATGCACTTGACAGGACACAAACATTGTCTATAGCAACCATGATTAAGAAATTGGAAAAAGAACCTAAGTCTGCAGTTGATTTCAGCAAAATCCCCCGAATTAAAGGTCATTAATAAGCTGAGTCCTGGGTTCTCCATTCTGCCTGGGACATTGCATTTCCTCAGCATCTAAAACGGCCCAGACTGCGGCCTGTGCTACCTCTTCACCCCCGTTCCTCCGCTTTGCTGATGCCCCCTGTACCCCAGTCACTCTGAATTCCTCTGGGCCTTCCTCTTGCACTTTGTGCTTTCCAGCCCGTCTGTGCTCTGCTGCGACCGGTCCACACCCTGTGAAGCGCCCGTCCCCTGGCCCATCCCTGAGAACACGCTGGCACAGCTGCTGTGCGGATCTGTTTTCCAGCTCAGTGACACGTAACATAGGACCAGGCAGATGTGCAAGGAGGAAACAGTTCTTCTTCCTTCTATCCTCTGAGGGGGCCGCAGGTTAGACTGACAGCAGATTCAAAAGAGAAAAACACACAGGCGTTTATTAACACGTGCATCTGGCATATTCATGGGAGCACACGGAGATGAGGCGCTCAGAGGGTGGTTAGAACTTGGGCTCGTGTGGCATCTGAACAAAGAACAGGGAATTCGTACGGAAGTGACAAGACAAAGGAAAGGGACTTGGGGTTTCTAGGGTGGCAAGTTGTGGGAAGGCACATATATAGGAACTGGTGGTAAACAGGGTGGTTCCAGCTGGGTTTGCTTCCTCTGGTGCCGTCTCAGGCTGATGAGGGTCCAGAGTTGTCTCCAGTGATTGCTTCTGTCTTTCCCGGTGGAGAGGGCAGGGGGCCCCTTTTTAAGTTCATGTCCCGCTTTTCGGCGGCAGGGAGAGGGCAGAGAGCTTTTCCTGTGTCTGCTTCTTCTCGGTTACCTTCAGCTCAAACGTGATCTTATGCCAGAGTCGCTTACCTCGGGTTCCTGTGTTCTGCTGCCTTTCAACCAGCAGTGTTTATGGAAAGGGCACTGCGTCCCCCGCCTCGCCATACCCACACTGCGCCGCAGCCTTTGCTCTGGCCCCGGGAGCTGCACACACGCGCCTCTCCTGCACTGCCCGCACATAGGGCTGGGGGTTTGTCTCACCTGAGCCAGTACCATGCTGACATGATTACTGCTGTTACTCTGTCTTGGCATCTAAGTCCAACTGAGTCCTGCCTTCTCGAGATTGGCTTATAGTACAGCCACCTCGCATTCCCATGTGAAGTTTAGAATCAGTGTCTTGGTTTTTACAAAGAATAACCCGCTAGGCTTTGATTGGCCATTTATTGAAGACATAGTTTAAACATAATTTTCTGATTGTTTACTACTGTTGTATAGAATTAATAGTTTTATTAAACTTGTTCTGATAAAATTGCTGTATTTATCGGCTAATTCTGCTTTTTTTTTTCCTGTAGGTATTTTAGACTTTCTACATCCATAATAAGTTGCATACAAATGCCAGTTTTTTCTCTAGTTGTCTTATTCATTTCTCTAGCTATATTGCACAGGCCAGGACCTCTAGGACATGTTGAATAGAAGTGAGGATATTGAGCATCCAAATTGTATTCCTAAATTCGGTGAGGGGTGGGAAATTTCTAATATTTCTGTATTAAGTATGATATTTACTATAGGATGTATATATAACCTTTATCAGGATAAAATTTCTTTCCAATTATCTGCTTAAACTGAATTTTATCTAATCTTTTTCTGTCTAGATGATTAAATAATTTTTATTCTTTATTCTTTATATTGTGTTATATTGATTAATTTTTTTTAAGGTATATATTTTTTAATTTATTTATTTAATTTATTTATTTTTGGCTGCATTGGGTCTTTGTTGATGTGTGTGGGCTTTCTCTACTTGCGGTGAGCGGGGGCTACTCTTCATTGCGGTGCGCGGGCTTCTCATTGCGGTGGCTTGTTGCAGAGCATGGGCTCTAGGCGCCCAGGCTTCAGGAGTTGTGGCTCGTGGGCTCTGGAGCACAGGCTCAGTAGTTGTGGCACATGGGCTTAGTTGCTCTGCGGCATGTGGGATCTTCCCGGACCAGGGCTTGAACCCGTGTCCCCTGCATTGGCAGGCGGATTCTTAACCACCGCACCACAAGGGAGGCCCTTGATTGATTTTTGAATGATAAACCACATTTGCCTTCCCAAAATAAACACAATATTTTTGTTTTTTATCCTTTTGAAATATTGCATAATATTTGCTAATATTTTATTTGATACTTTTTTTGTGTATATTTACAACAGATTGCATTTCTTTTATTAATCCTTTTGGTTTGGAATTAAGATTAATCTGATGCCAAAACAAACTTGGGAAATGTTCTTTTTTCTCAACTATGAAGAGTCTGTGTAATTAGTGTTATTTATTCTCTAAAACATTGGAAATATTTCTGGGGAAGCCATCTCCTCCTGGTGATACTTACATGTGAAAGCTTATGGTTCCAGATTTTCCTTATTAGTCAGAGGATTGTTGAGGTTTTTAATTTCTTTTTGTCATAGTTACTATAAGTTGTGTTTTTCAAGGAAGTTTTCCATTTTTGTTAACTTACAAATTTGTTATATAAAGTTGTTCACACTTTTTTCCAAAAAGCTGAAAAGGAAAGAATGCTTCTAAACTCATTTTACAAGGCCAGCATCACCCTGATTCCAAAACCAAAGTCACCACAAAAGAGAAAATTAGACAAATATCCCTGACGAACACAGATGCAAAAATCCTCAACAAAGTAGTAGCAAACCAAATTCCATAATACATTACAGGGTCACACACCTTGATCAGGTAGGATTTATCCCAAGGATGCAAGGATGGTTCAACATCTACAAATCAATAAATGTGATAACATACAAAATGGAGGATGAAAAGCATATGATCATCCCAGCAGATGCAGAAAATGCATTTATCAAAATTTAACACCCATTTATGATAAAAATTCTTGACAAAGTGGGTGTACAAGGAACATACTTCATCATAATAAAGACCATATATGACAGCCCACAGCTACTATCATACTCAATGATGAAAAGCTAAAAGCTTCTCCTCTAAGATCAGGAACAAAACAAGGATGTCCCATATCACCATTTTTATCCTCTTAAAATCTTTTAATGTCTGTAGAATCTGTAATGATTTTTCCTTTTCCCTTTCTGATATTATTGCTTTAGGCCTTCTTTCGTTTCATTTCCTTAATTAACTCTAGTAAGGGTTTATGAATTTTATTAGTCTTTAAAGAATGACAACTTTTTTGGCTTTGTTGCTTTTTTTCCCAACACTATGTTCCTTTTATTCTGTTTAATGAATTTCTAATTTTATCTTTATTATTTTTTATTTAGTTTTCATTTTCTAATCTTATTCTAACTTCCTGTGATGTATAGTAGTATTAAATCATTGATGTTTAGCTTTTATCTTTTCCGATGCATGGATTTAAGGCTGCAAATCTTATGTTCAATCTTAGCTGCATCCTGTGAGTTTTGATATGCAATACTTGCGAGACCTTTAGTTCAAAATGTTTTATAATTTCCATTTAATTTATCTTTCGACAAGGAATTTTTAGAAGTTTATTACTTAGTTTTGAAATAATTCGTCCTTTACTAGTTATCTATTTCATTATTGAATTCAGATTCAATTCCACTGTAGTCAGAGAATATGTTTCCTGAATGTTTTCCATCATTTGAAATTTGCTGGGATTTGCTTTAAATTTCAGCATATGGCTAATTTTTGGCAGACGTTCTGTGTGCATATAAGAACAAAATTATCTTATTTATGTATTCAGGTTTCTGTACAAATCAGTAACTCAAGATTATTAACCCTCTTGTTCAGGCCTTTCAAATCCTTACTGATATTTTCTGATTCATCTGTCTGCTTAATCCTTCAAATTTATCTAGATTTATTTATTTTTTCTTTTCAGTTTGTCAGTTTCTGCTCAATATTTTGAAGTCATATAGTGACACATATATATCAGGTTGTTATATCTTCCTAGAAAATTCACTCTTGTATCATTATGAAATACTCCCTCTTTCATTGATTTTGGCCTTAAAATCCATGTCATCTGATGTTAGTATATATCAGCTTTCTTTGGGTTAATATTTGTGCAGTTCATCTTCTTCAATCATTTTACTTCCAAACTTTCTCTGTTCGTATATTTAAGTTGTATTCCTTACACAGGTGGTTGCTTTTTTTTTTTTTTTTTTGCGGTACGCGGGCCTCTCACTGTTGTGGCCTCTCCCGTTGCGGAGCACAGGCTCCGGACGCGCAGGCTCAGCGGCCATGGCTCACGGGCCCAGCCGCTCCGCGGCATGTGGGATCTTCCTGGACCGGGGCACGAACCCGTGTCCCCTGCATTGGCAGGCGGACTCTCAACCACTGCACCACCAGGGAAGCCCATAGATAGTTGCTTTTATTTTAGTCCAGTATGACCATTTTTATTAAATGTAATTCCTGATGTAATTGTGTTTAAATCTCCCATCTTACTAGTTCTATTTGTAACATCTATTAATATTTTGTTTTTTTCTCCTTTTTGGCTTCCTGTTTTATTAATCAAGATTTGTTTTTATTATTCCATCTTCTCCTCTCCTGCCTTGTTATTTGCAGCTTCCACTACTGTTGCTTTAGTAGCTTCGCTATGGAGCACCGTAGTCATCCTTATGTTATTGGAAACTGATGTGAGTGGAGTATTCATACCCCTTTCCAGACCTTAAAACCTTTATCTCCTTTTCTTCCCTCCTGCTTTGTGTTGTTTTTGGCCCATGTGTAAATTCAGCATGTATTTGTAAACCCAGCGAGACCATACTCTTGTTGTCTGTGTGGTTGATATTGATCTTCACCTTTGTAGCTTGTTACCAACTGTCCTGTTTCCTTGTTTCTGTCTGGGGTCATTTTCCTTCTCTCTGACAACTCTCCCAGTTTGGGCTTTAGTGAGCATCCGTTGGCAACAAATTCCCTCCCTTTTGGTTTGCCTGGAATTGTCTTCATTTTCCTTTTCCTTTTTAAGAATGAGTTCTCTGGCTATGGGCGTGCAGGTGGGCAGTTATTTTCCTTTAGCTTTTTGGTGATGTCACCCCCGTCTTTCCCTTTCCGTGTTTTACTGGGAGGTCATCATGTTGTATCGTTGCTTACTTGTTATGTCTCAGCTTCTTTTACTATGTTCTCTTCGTCTTTGCTGAGGCCTTCCCGCTGTACTTGCGAGTACCTGCCCACACCTGTGCAACCCGTGCGGGGCTACGATGCAGGGCTCTGGGGGCTTGTCACTTGTAGTGAACAGTCCCTTTGGGCCAGAGATGAGGATTGGTGGCTGTTCACTATCCCAGTTCACCTCCCGTGGCTTTCTGAAAATCCAAGGAGGGAAGGGTAGCCCTCGGTCCATCCGTGCGTCTACAGGACTGGGTGCTGCTTAGTTTACACGCCACTCTGATGTCGGGGAAGGACCACGAGATTCAGGAACGTCACGCTTTATAAGAAATGGAAGTGAGCCATCCGCGTCAGGGTCCGAAAAGTTATGTGAGACTCCAACAAACCAAGTATCCTTACTCTAAATATATAAACCTCACTTTTTTTGTCAGATACACTTTTCTGAGTTTAACAATAATACGCACGTGAGAAACGTGTACTGTAACTTTCTGTGATAAGCATTATCAGTCTGATATAATTCTCTTGTTTTCTTTTGATGTTTGTAAAAGTGTGTAAAATGCAACACACATATGTACCCATGCAGAGGGTATCATGTCATCTGTGTGACCTGGTTTTCTGCTTTTTTCGTCCAGCACTGTGTAGTTAACGATTTTATATTTCATTAATTGTTTTTCAAGTCATCGTAGGTAATGACGGGCTTATGTCGCACTATGACTGGATTTTTCTTAACTTCACTATGTCCCTCTTACCAAACACCTGGGTTATTCTAGGTTCACTACTGCCATTAGTGGTATTGCTAAAAGCCTCTTTTTACACGCATCTTTGACTTCATTTCTGATGATTTCATTAGAATAAATATTAGAAGTAAAACTAGAGATCAAATGTTAGGAACATTTTTAAGGCTCATGGTATATAAAGGCAAATTACCTTTCTGATTGTTTGAACGAATGTACATTTCTGTGAGAATTTTATGAATACGTTTCTCACCCCCATCTCAGTAACATTAAATCCCAGTTCAGTTTTAATCTTTCCCAAATTAAAAGGCGACAGCTGTTCTTGTTTGAATTCTCATCCCTTTATTTCCTAGAGAGCACAATGTGTTCAAATATTTACTGGCTATTTACATTTCTTCTGTAAGCTTTACTTTCAGACTTTTATCTACTTTGCATAGCAAATAGAACGTTAGTGATTTTCTTAATGTTTTCTAAGAATTTTTTGTACAACATTGCTACTAACATTTTCTGTTTTTTTGTTTTTTTTTTTTTTTTGCGATACGCGGGCCTCTCACTGTTGTGGCCTCTCCCGTTGCGGAGCACAGGCTCCGGACGCGCAGGCTCAGCAGCCATGGCTCACGGGCCCAGCCGCTCCGCAGCATGTGGGATCTTCCCAGACCGGGGCACGAACCCGTGTCCCCTGCATCGGCAGGCGGACTCTTAACCACTGCGCCACCAGGGAAGCCCTTCTGTTATTTTTTGAGATATGTTTCCAGTTGGACTTTTGTCTTTTTATTATGTACATACTATTTTTAACGTATGTAAATTGTGATGTAGACTCGGCTTTTCCCT
Organism: Mesoplodon mirus; assembly: GCF_964341445.2. Classification (NCBI taxonomy): domain Eukaryota; kingdom Metazoa; phylum Chordata; class Mammalia; order Artiodactyla; family Ziphiidae; genus Mesoplodon; species Mesoplodon mirus. The sequence goes on from NC_138996.1 coordinate 30,186,323, forward strand.
TAGAACGTACCATTCATTTGCTGGATACTTAGCATGCAGGTTGAATGGATCATCTTACCTCAAAGGAACAACATTAAATATTCAAATAGGACGAAGTACAGTGAATAATTGAATGATTTTTATTGTATTCTGTGATCTGGTTCTTGCAAAATAGGAAAATATCTATTCTTTTTTTTTCTTGTAGGGGAGGAAAAATAACTTTCCCTCTACTCTCTTCTAAGTAGTTGGCTGAGATCTCTTATAATAAAAGACAGATTAACAAGGGAAAAACAAACAGTTTACTAACACATAGACCTCATGTCTACAAGGGAGATACACAGTGAAGATGAGTGACTCCCCAGGTGGCTTAAAAACCATCTTAATAGGAAAATGGGAGGAGGAAGTAGGCCTGTGTGGGGAGTGATTGATTTTAGGAGGGAAGACTGGGCCTCCGAAGAATGGGGGGAGGATGACAGGTTGTGCCACAGCCTCTCTGGTGTGGGGGCCACTTCCAGGCTCCTCTCCTTGGCAAGAGTCCAACCCACACATCCCCCACCGATGAAACTCCCGGGAGGGGACTTAACAGCACCTGAGTTCCTTTAGGAGGCTCGTTCTTTAGGTAGAGAAACCCTCTCCCTGCATTTGCTGTTTTTCCAGTGCTTTCAGTTCAAAATAATCAGTACACCAAAGTGGCATGATTTGGGGTGGTGTGTCCTGAGCTTCTCGTCATATTTTGGGGTGGCCTCTTCTGCTACCCTTCACCCTGGACACTATTCTTTAAAGGACTTATAAAAATACAAAGAAGTGAGTAAGTTAGAGGTTGATCTGATGAAGTCTTTGAGGCCTCAGAGCAGACATTAGACATCTTCCATCCAGGAGGAGCCTCCTAGCGGGGAAGGCGCTTTACGAGGTGGCCTGGAAGGACCGTCAGGTGTGAGGTGGGGCAGGAAGCCTTCCTCCATCGCTTTGTGTTTTAAAATGCCTAGTGTAACCAGCTTCCTCTCAGAGGTACAGTGATTGGAGTGGATACACCCGAAACAGGCCAAACCTGTGTCACACTTTGCCTCTTAGCATCTCTGTCCAAAGCAGTTAGCTGTTCTTCCCCAAACAGCCATTTATCTTGCTGTCCACTCACTTTTGAAATGACTTAAGTGAATTAGCATGTTTTAAAAGTATGGAACCTTGCCCACTCAGACATTTTTCCTTGGTAGTGTATTTGGCACTCATTAAAAACTCAAGCCATTCTAAAGAAAGTTAAAAATGAAATTTACCTCTTTAATCATGCTTAAGCCTTTTTAGAAGAAGGAGAATGGTTTGATTTCCAGAGTGCTGAATTTGAGAAAATCCTGTCTCTGCTTTGAAGTTGTCCTTGTTTCTGCAGGAGAAGGCATTCCTCAGCTTCAGACTGCAGTGATGTCAGATCCTGGTTCCTCCTTGTCTAAGCAGACAGTCATCAGTCCTAATTCAGAACAAGTCCAGATAATTGTCATGTTTTTCAGAAGGAGAAATTCTGCTTTTGGCATTGACTGTATCTAAATCAAAACCTGTCTACCTCAGGAGCACTACAAACAGATTTTTAGGCTCCTAAGTAGCATGTTACCTGCGTCTTTACAGTCTAGGATTTAATTAGCATAGAGCATTTCACGTTTTATTCCCATAGTAGCGCAGAGAGCAGAGAGCCTACGGCTCTGTGGGTTATTCCACAGATCCTCTTCTGCCACTAAGAGAATCCATAAGGCGTCCTGGGAGAGAGGATGTGTATAGTTCTAGCTGAATTAATTAGCCTGTTTTTATTTTCTTTTCCTTTTTTGCTTTAGAGAGAAATCATCAAACATTAAGTGAAAGTTGCACAAACATAGCTTTTGATTTTAACTCTTCGCGGGCATATTGGGATATGACTCTATTGTGAAACAATCCATCCAAATTAGACTTTTCTTGTTTTGCCAGACCATTAACGTTGTTTTAATGTCATTAGCTCTGCTTAGTGGGGCGCATTTGCCACTGTAATTATTAAGAACACAGAGTAATGTTTTTCAGATCTATGTCATTGACAAAACGCCACCTAGTGAAGTCTTGATAGATACATCTAAGACTTTCCTTGTGAAAAACACTAATGACATAAAAATATGTTCAGATGGTGATGGACTGTTTCCTCCCTGTACAAAGGTAATTCCACATTAGCAGTGATCCTATGTTTTTCCAGCTTTACTGAGATATAATTTACATATAACACTGTGTAACTTTAAGGTGTACAGCGTGATGATTTGATACCTGTGTATTGCAAATTGATTACAGCTGTAGCATTAGTTAACACCTGCATCACGTCACATAAGTATTGTTTCTTTTTTTGCTGTAAGAACGCTTACGATCTCAGAACAGTGATCATATTTCACTTTTCATCTTCTGCGTTTTCTTTTTAAAAAAAATATCTTCTGAAAGACAAAGCAGAAAAAAAAGGGAAAGGAGGAAGGAAGGAAGGAAACAAGCAAGAAGGAAAGAAATAAGAAAATTAAAATGTGTTTAATTAAGTATTATAGTCAGTTTTCTTCCTGTTGATTTTCTTTGCCTTCTCTTGGAATAAGAGCAGTTTCTTTTACATGCAAATAATTCATGTTACAAGTGAGTCACACCTACTATTTGATCAGTTAGAACAGAGGCACATGAAAAAGGAACGTTTTGATAGATTTGTTCTGGGGCAAACATCCCCAATCTCTTTGGCAGGTGTTGGTCACTGTCTTCTTAGGGGAGTTGATGAACTGGGTTTCCAATGGGCAGTAGTACATTTGACCCTAATGTTACTATCACGTCCTTTGCTGTGCATTTCATACTTTGCTTGAATGACTTTGTAATCAGTTAAAGTTACCTTAAAATCTCCAAACACAGTCATCTGGTTTGATCTTGGTGTACATTGGCCCTGTGCTCCTCATCCAGTTACCTTGAACTTGTATAAATGTGCTTGGTGCTGGGATTGTTATGGATGGTGAATCTATGTCTGTCTCCTGGGATTGTGATTTGCTTTCTTTTTTTAATGTATAATAACACATTGTCTTTCACTGTTGGGGGATCAAGAGTAGTTTAACTGTATCCGTTGTAACTGTAATTTGGGACCATAACTTTCAAGGGGAGGCTTACCTTAAATCCTAATGCTGCTTCTGTGTTATTTAAGTTTTTTTTCAAAAAAATTTTTATTGAGGTATAGTTGATGTACAATATTATATAAGTTGCAGGTGCACGATATAGTGATTCACAATTTTTAAAGGTTATAATTCCATTTACAATTATTATAAAATATGGGCTATATTCCCTGTGCTGTACGATATACCCTTATAGCTTATTTTATACATAATAGTATCTGTCTCTTAATTCTCCACCCCTGTATTGCCCCTCCCCCTTTCCTTTTCCCAAGGGTAACCACTAGTTTGTTCTCTACATCTGTGAGTCTTCTTTTTTTGTCATATTCACTAGATTGTTATATTTTTTAGCTTCCACATATAAGTGATATTGTACTGTATTTGTCTTTGACTTATCTCACTGATCATAATACCCTCCAAGTCCATCCATGTTGTTGCAAATGACAAATTTTCATTCTTTTGTACGGCTGAGTAGTATTCCATGAGATATCACCTCACACCTGTCAGTACTGGTATCATCAAAAAGAACATACATAACAACTGTTAGTGAGGATGTGGAGAAAAGGGAACCCTCCTGCACTGTTGGTGGGAATGTAAATTGGTGCAGCCACTGTGGAAAACAGTATGGAGGTTTCTCAAAAAACTGAAAATAGAACTACCATATGATCCAGCAATTCCACTCCTGGGTAGATACCTGAAAAAAACAAAAACACTAATTAGAAAAGATACATGCACCCCAATGTTCATAGCAGCACTGTTTACAATAGCCAAGACATAGAAGCAACTGAAATGTCCGACAGATGAATGGATAAAGAAGATGTAGTATATATATACAGTGGAATACTACTCAGCCATAAAAAAGAATGAATTTTTGCCATTTGTTATTTAAGTTTTGAGTATGTGCTGTTTGTGTGAGAAAACCAATAACTAGGCACTAGGCTGACTTGGATGGTGGGAGAGGACGTTGACCTGGGAAGGTGGACAGGGTGGACCCCAGAGCATATTTCCAGTGTTTCCCTTGGGCAGCCCTCATCAAAGGAGCCTCACTGCCCTCGGGGAGTGCAGTGGGAGGTGGGGTGCCATCAGCAGCTGCTCATCTTGGGTCCTGGCTCTCGCTGGCTATTTATGGCAAAGACAAGTTCAGTTAGTCTTTGAGTTATACTTTTGAAGTTTGGGTTTCAGCCGGCATTCTGCTTTATTTTGTTCTGAACTCAGAGGGTCCTCAGGAAACAAGCCTCGTGATGTGGCTTTTTCTTCTTGCTGTTTCTAACGAATCACGATCTCTTGCTCCAAAGCTTACGCCTAATTCCTCTCCCTGGCTAGTCTTTCCCTTACTTCACATCAGTTTCCTTCCAATTTGCTTTATTTCCTGTTGCATCTGAAGAGTGATGCCCCCAAAGTACGGCATGTTTCTCCCCCAGGAAGGCTGGAAACGTCATGCTCTGAGCTTCTGTCCAGCTGGCTTTCCCCTCGCACCTCTGATGGGACACAGTCAGGTGTGAACAGGAGCCGGATGGCAGAGGGTGCAGGTGGGAGAGGAAGGGACAGGTGTGCTTGGGGCAGTGGGTTGAATGAAGGCGGTTTGGACAGGAAGTGGAAATGTCCTGGGAAAACAGAAGGAAGCAGTTAGAGGCAGGAGTCTCCCCGTGTGGCATGTAATGCTAAATGCACTCAGGAATTAGGCCAGTGCGTGAAATTAAAATCAGTCTTGTCTAGGGGACTTCCCTGGCCGTGTAGTGGTTAAGACTTTGCCTTTCAGTGCAGGGGGTGGGAGTTTGATCCCTGGTCGGGGAGCTAAGATCCCATATGCCTTGGGGACAAAAAGACCCACAAAAAACCCAAAACATAAAACAGAAGCAATATTGTAACAAATTCAATAAAGACTTTTAAAATGGTCCCCATCAAAAAAAATCTTAAAACAATAAATTAATTAAAATCAGTCTTGTCTAATTTGAGGAAATATTTCCCTGGACCTTGAGGATACGTGGTTCTTGCTGGACACAAGTTGAGTAAACAGAGTCGTGTCTGAAGAGAAGCTGGCCGTGCCCCTCCTCTGCTCTGGGCACATGATGGGGGTGGCCCAAGCTGGGCTACAGCACGCATGCCCTCGACAGGCTTGCCGACCCTGTGCCGTGACAGCTGAGAGTGGAGACAGCTCTCCTACTGTCAGGGGAGTCATCCAAGGGCACTGATGTTTCCACTGGCTTTGAAAAAAGCTTGCACTTTGGGGCAGGATGAGTGCCTTGTATAGGGTTGGGTCATGTTACCAGTGGGGTGGTGCCAGGGACGTCATCTCTGTCCATGGTGTTCACGGGTAGGACACCGTCCTCTGTCCTCTGTGGCCGTTTCGAGACATTGAACAAGCTCAGTGGGGGTCGGACATTTAAGACCATGTGACGGAGGACAGGAGACCTGAAAACATCTCATCACACGGATCAGCCTCTCACCTTTCCCTGAAGGATTAAGTGGACATTTGTGGCCCCATCTGCATGGACGGCTGCCCTGTGGGCAGGGGATTGAACCTGAAAGGCTGAGGGTGGCATTTGGTTTTCGTCGTGACTGTTTCCTAGTGTGTATTTTTTTTTTTTTTTTTTTTTGCGGTACGCGGGCCTCTCACTGTTGTGGCCTCTCCCGTTGCGGAGCACAGGCTCCGGACGCGCAGGCTCAGCGGCCATGGCTCACGGGCCCAGCCGCTCCGCGGCATGTGGGATCCTCCCGGACCGGGGCACAAACCGTGTCCCCTGCATCGGCAGGCGGACTCTCAACCACTGCACCACCAGGGAAGCCCTCCTAGTGTGTATTAAGTGTGTGTCGCGCGATGTCAGGGTCTGCGTGTCCCCTGACGTTCTGAGTTCAAGGAGTCGTCCTCCTATAAAGGGAGCAGTTTTTCAACCGAATTTAATTTCTGTTTTGGAGGAAAGGCTCTCACCTCACTGCTGTGCCCGGGTGAATTCTCTGGTGCTTTCTGTTGTTGTTCCTGGGCCCCAACATGTCTTCAGGCTACTGACCAGAGAACAAGGGGCAGGAATCGGCTACCTTCCACTCCTATGCCAGTACCCGCAGGCTGAGGTCGGGACTGCCCTGAGCCCCCGTGGTCCTGGATGACCGTGTGTACAGAGGGAATTTAAGCTGACACACTGGCCTCTGTCTGACAGCTGACTTGTCAGACACACATGTGCACACACGCGCTCGTGCTCACGCACACTCGTGTTCCATGTCTAATTTGTATGACTGCGTGACACGGACCTTTCAGGAAGTGTTTGCTGAGGGCCGGGTGCCTGGATTCCCCCAGGTGTCTGCCCAGGACCCTGGCATTTATTCCTCGACTGGGAGCATTTACTGGGGGCGTCCACCTGTCTTTAGCAGCTTTGATGTCAGTTCCGTGTATTCCAGGGGATAGAAATAGTAACACACGCTTGTTAATTGGTGGGTTGTCAGATGTCCGGATGACTGAGCTAAAACACATGTTAAGTCGAGTCGGTGGGGAGTCCCAGCCGGCCGCGATGAGAGCCCGTTTAACGGTATCTTCAGGCTCAAGGCTTTGTTCACACACACACGCACACAGACCTGTCTGGGGGCCCGGGTGGGTATGTGAGTGGGGTAGTTGACAAGGGCCCCATGGTCGCTGCCAGCTATCTACCCCACGGCCCTGGGAGGGCCCCTCGTCCCTGAGGTCTGGACGTCTGGGAGGTGGCCTGACCTGTGTGGCCACTGCGTCCACCTCCCGAAGGTGCCCCCTTCATCTGGACACAGAGGCTTTCACAGGCCACACGCTGTCCCTCTTCACAGCCCAGCGGCCAGACCTGAGTGGCTGGGACCGCTGGAAGTGTCATTTACCTTCTGGCCAGAGCTTGTCCCCAGCTCGGGCTCTGCCCTGAGGTGGAGGGACCCGGGCGAGGATGCTCCTGGGCTCTGGCCCCTAAATGCAGGTGGCCCTGTGGGACTCCCTGCAACGCTGCCCCTGCTACCAGGCCACGTTGTCATCGTGGCCTCCCTGCTGGTGGCTCCCACGTCCACACGTGCATCCCGCTGTCCTTCTGGCCCCTCACGTCCCCTCTGGTGCGTCCACAGCCAGCCTCCCCGCTCCTCCTACCCCCTGCCCCTGCCGCTGCCCGTGTCTGTCTCGGGGCCGGCTCCCCCCTCCCGTTTCGAGGGACACAGCCGAGAAGCACCCCCTGCACCTTCTCGCCCGTGACCTGTAACCAGGAAGCTCCAGCGTTAAATTGTCTCAACTGTGCTGCCAATGTCGTACCGGAGGCGGCAGCCGCCTACTGGGGAAGTTCATGCGGACGTCCTCGCCCCTGTCCCCTGGGCCCAGAGCCCTCGTGCGGGTAGACGGGCCAGGGCAGGGGGACACCTGTGTCACGGGCCTGGCTCCCAGCTGTGGGCTCCCGCTGGCGGATCCCGGGGGTTCCTGCTCGGAAGGAAGGCATTCACGTCCACCGGGCCGGCGCTCAGACGGTTCTCCCTGTGGTCCTCCCCACCCTGGCGCTCGGACACCAGCCTGTCCTCAGAGCATCCCTCCCCCGGGGCACTGGGTCGGCAGCGAGTTCTTTTTCTCCTGGAAGCTTTCCTCCTACACCCTCAAACCTCACAGTAATAATAATAATAATTCTTCATCTTCATCTCTGTCCCCTCCACTTCCTTCATCCCCAGATGTCTCTGCAAGGAAATCAGGAAGGATCTCCATCACCTGTTGAAATGGAGCCCAGATTCTGAGCCTCAGAGAACAATTTCCTTTTCACGAAGGCTCAGAACTCTCACTCCTGTTCAATCTCTCTTGATAGGATGGTTAAGAGAGAAGCATTTTCATTACATTTAGGGGAAATTTGCCAGCCTTTCAGAATTATCCAGATGGCTTTCTTAAATGGTAAGGAGAATGGCAAAACCGGTTGAGTTTGCTCATAAGCAGCCTTCGCAAGGGAACAGCCTCATTTGGCCACTGGCGCACGGCGTTTCTCAGGTGCAAACTTCACCACCGCCTCAGACTCTTTGCGAGATTTTGGGGACCCCTGGGACCCGCACATCTCAGACCCCCGGGCCTGTGTCCACTGTCTCCCGTGTTCCTCCCTGGCCCTCCTCAGTTAGATCTGCCTTTTCCCGCTGGCCCCCATGTCCTGGCCCGTGAGCCCCCTGGCTGTGCGGCTCACACACCCACTGACTTCCCAGCAGTGGCCCCGTCAGCCATATGTGCGGCTCCCCCTGGGTTCCCGTGGGGCAGGCTGGCCACGCCCTGCGTCCCAAACATCCCCTCTGCCCAGCTCAGTGAGCCTTCCGGCACATGGGGGTCGAACCAGAGAACTCATACACACGCGGGTGAACCGTCCTCAAGGCATCCTGATGCCCCACCCTCCCGGGGGCATTGACCACCTGCGTCCTCGCCTCTGGACGGTCCAGGCTCCCCGCAGCATGGGACTGGGAGGGGGTGTGTGGCCTGGGGCCTTTTCCAGGGCAGACTGCCAGGGGTCCTTCCAGCCTCCTGCACCCCTGCTATTGTTCATCAACCTCAGGAAACTCATTCTAAAAATGTTCCCTGGAACTTTCCAAAAAAGCTCTGTTGCAGCAGGATATTTCAGGGAGCAGGTCTGGATGCAGCGTAGGCAGGTTGCTAGGCAACCATGAGTCCTACCACATCTGGCCGCATCCCCTTAGTGCCTGAAATGAGCTGAGAGGGAAGAAAGTGTCACCGACCATGGGGCCTGCAGGGCCGGGAGGCTTTTTCCAGCAGCCTTAGAACGTGCTGGGGTTCTGTGTGTGGACAGTAGGAGATCCTGTCAGGCCTTAATTTTCTAGGTTGTAGAAGTTGAATGTTGCAGCTATTGTAAATTCAGGAGTCTCTCCCAGCACCCTCTCAGCTCCCTGCTCCTCAAAGGCTTTTAGTCCCTTAAAGCCTGAGGTGAGCAACGGCTCCCGAGGGAAAGCCCTGCCCTCACGGTCCCTGTGGCAGGGACACTCCCGCCAGCACTGCGGCTCGGAGCCCAGGCGCGACGTCGGCCAACACTCTACTGGAGTGCGTCCGTCTCGTGGGCAGAACGGAAGCCAAAGGCCTCAAGAGTGTAGGGGGCAGGGAAACATAGTCAGGTAATTAGGGTGAATGTGAGTGGTTATTACCTTTGCTTTAATATGAGTTATTCGACTGTAAGTTTACAAAATTTAGTTTTTAAGAATGGCTGTTTAACTGCCGACTTGTAAAGCTCTTGAGCATTTAAAAGTGGGCTCCGCCCCGCAGGCCGGGGGGCCTCATCGGTACAGACACTGTGTCCTCGTGTTGGGCCCTGGATGGAGCTTCCCTGCCCTGGGGGTGGGTGGCTGAGAACCTGGTAGCAAAGAGGCCGGGCTGAGAGCGAGGCCGCCTGCTCGGAAGGAGGGGACGGCGACTGAGCAGGGCCCCGGCCAGGAGGTCCCCTGGGCCCCTGCCCTGCTCCCGCCGTCCCGTGTGACGCAGGCCTCTCCTCCTATGTCTCTGTCACCCGCGCGGCTTCCTGTCTGGGGTCTGCGATGCTCAGGCCAGTCCTGAGGCCCTTCCTCAGTCTCCTTCCCTGGAATCTCCGCTGACCCCTCCGCTCTGTCCCCAGCTGCACCTGCCCCTGGGGGCATCTCCTCGGCTCCCTCTCAGCCCCTCCTCTCACCTCCGTCCTGGTTCTGGCTCACGGACGCCTGGCCACCCCCCGCCCGCCGGTTCCAGGACCAAGAGTCAGGCCCCCAGGCCTCCCCCTGCACCCCTAAGTTACCTGTTTCTCCTTCTCTCATTCTGCACCCTGACATTCGCCACCTCTGAACACCCCACGCTGCCTTTCATGGGGGTGCTCCCCGCACCGCCCCTGCGGCCTCGGACACGTCTCCCTTCATGCTCGCGCCCGAATGGCTTCTTCACCACGTTGACCCCGGTCTTGGTCCGTGCGCGTTGCTGTAACAAAACACCACAGGCCAGGTGGCTCATAGACAACTTTATTTTTCCCAGTTCTGGAGGCTGGACATCCAGGATCAGATGTGGTGCCTGGTGAGGCCCCTTTCTGGTTCACAGACATCTTCTCCCTGTGTCCCCACGTGGGGGAAGGGCTGGGGGCTCCCTGGGGTCTCTGCTATGAGGGCACTGATCCCATCCTGGGGGCCCCACCCCCATGACCTCTCACTTCCCAAAGGTCCCCCTCTTGACACGGTCACACTGGGGGTTGGGAGTCAGTATATGGGTTTGGGGTGATGGAAACATTCATCCCTTGTGGGAAGACAGGACCCGTTCATTTTCTCATGTGGGGGGACAGGGACTTACTTGCAGTACCCTAGTGTGACGGGAGGGGACCCGGGACCTAGATGGACTTCCGCAGCCCTGGTTTCACGAGCTCACGTGGGCCGTGTTTCCCCACCACTGCCCCTTTGCTTCCGTCTGTATCCCTGACTTCTCTCTTCCCTCCACTTGGCCAGGGATGCTCTGAAATAGCCGAGCACTGCCCAGAGTGGGGGCAGCTGTGTGTGGGAAGGGCTGTCCTCAGGGCCTGTGCCTGGCGGGGCGGCATCCAGGGCGTCAGAGCCCAGCGTTCCTCTTCCTTTTGCTCATCACACAGGCTGGCCGTTTCCCAGGCCTCCCCTCTCTGGCCTGGAGCCCTGTGTGTAGGGTTCTGCCAGATTCCTGCGGGGGACAATTTCAATTAGGCTGAAGTCCAGGAGCCCATTTGCTTAACCAGGAGGGAACGGAAATCTCTGGAAGGCGGTCCTTGCGTGCAGAGGCAGGGGCGGATCTGGGGAGGAGGGTGGGCGGCGAGCTGGCCTCTGCTGTGGGCGTCACACTGGGTCTGGCTGGCTGCTGTGTGTCCTGCAAATGTCCCTTTAACCCTCACGGTGAGGATTTAAACCTTTAATCCAAAGCCTGAGCCTCACATTTTACATCCTGACCTTAAGTTTACCTGGAAACTGAACACCCTTTCTAAGCGCACAGGCCAGGGGTGCTGGAACCATGATTAGAAACTCTCTGTTGCTTCCTCTTAGGTCTGCGGTCCTCACCACCTGGGCCCGTTGGCCAGTCTTAGTTTAGATGGAGTTTGGGGGTCAGGACGGCCCAGGGTCTCAGCTGCCGGAGCACGTGCCCCTGACGTTGTCCCGGGCTGGTCCAGGTCCTCCTTCCTCTTTGGTGACCATGACCAGTTCTTAGGGAAATAGCACAAGGCAGTATCGTGGCAGATGCCAGCCACCAGCCTGTGCCCGGCGCTTCCTGATTTAGATAGTTCTCCTAAAACAGCTTCGTATTTGTGTCCGAGAGGGGATGGACGAGGGGCCTCAGGGAGGAGCCCAGGGCCCGGCCCTGTATGAGGCGCGTCCTGAGTGTCACCCATCTAGCGCCCTGGGCTCCCGGGGCGGTTCAACATCATTCTCCACATGTTTCTTCAGTAACACCTGAAAAAACACAGGAGACAGACTCCCATTTTACAGACGAGGACACTGGGTCCCAAAGACATGAAACCACCATCCACGTTCCTGCAGCTGGGAGGGGCAGGGCTGGGATTTAACACAGATTCAGTCTGTGTTTTTTCTTCCTAATCGGCCCTGCTGCTGTGTACTTACAGCCATTTGTATGAAGCTCATGTAACTTAAACCATGCCTGGTCAGTCTAATGTTACCAATTAAAATAAACTATATAATTATTTTGAGGGCTACCCCATAATTTTTTAAAATTTAAAGAATGAGGCAAAGTAAAAAAAAAATTGACCCTACTGTGCTGCATTACATTGAGAAATAAGCAGATATCGTCTCATTACATACATTACATACATGCATGTGCATCCGTGTTTATACATGCATGTAATCTATTGTTTCCCCTGAGATCTGCATCTGTTTATGTCCGAGAATGCCAACTTATACTTGATTTACAATTAATTTCACTGCATCCTGAATGATTTGGGATTATTATTGACTAAGATATAACTATACATTTCAGGGGGTATGTGAGTCACTTTATAAATGTGATATTTTCATGCGTAGAAATTGCTCTTTTAATGACTTTGGACGGTACTGGAGCGATTGGCTTCGTGTAGGAGCTGCTCTGCTTTCCCCAAGTAGCCTGAGCCCGTAGACCACCTTGTGCTCCCTGTGTACCACCCAGCTCTTTAAGGCAGACTTGCCTTTGTGAGTGAACAACATAAAGACCCCATTGGTGCCCGGGGTCCACAGTCACACCAGCCCCCAGAGTGTCTGCGATTCCATCCACACCGACGACCGTAAAGCTTACTTTCTTGTGATTTGATCGCTTTAGGGATGACCTTAGTGGAACCCTTACTTTGCATTTTCTAAAGCCCATGAGTAGAAGGTCGGTCCCGACACATGGAACTGAAAGTGACTCAAATCAAAGGAAACTTGCATGGACTGACCCTGTTCAAAGGTACGAACTTTCTTTGGATCCCGTTTTCCTTTTGTGTGTTTCTGGTACGTGAGGCACACGTGCTGACTCTGATGTGAGTGGTTTTTCTCTGAAGAGGCCGAGCTGCTCTTACTCTTTCGGGGGAAGAAAGCAGACTGTCGCTCTATGTCTTTAAGGGATTTGTATGATTTTTAAAACGTTATCGGATACAAACAATATCAAAAGTTACTTGATACAAAAAAATACAGAAAATGTCGAGGTCACTAAATTTACCTCTGAAACTGCTGTAAGTTTAAGGATTTTTTTTGGTTCGTGTTTCTCAAACGTCTCTTGTTCTCTCATGCTTTACGGAGCTGCTGTAGTTAAAAAATGTGAGGAAAAGGTACCAGGAAACTGACGGTGACTTTTAGGAACTTGTTTCCACCCAGAACTGGTTTTGCCCCTGGAACCGATTGCGTCTTGGGTTCCGGAGATGCATCGCTTACGACAGTCAGTCACTCACGCGCAGGGCACTGCACCTGGCCTGTGCCCTCAGGTGTTGGAGATTTGAGTTTTGGGTGAGGCGTGTACGCATTAACTCACTGACCAGCACACCCTGGGTGTATTCAGTGTTCTCTCTGGATTTACACAAGAGAAATGAAATGCCTACAATGGTCTAAGGTGCCTCAGAAGGAAATAGGAGGAAGCTTTGGCTATTTGAAGTGTGTTTTCATGTCACACGTGATCAGTGCAGTTAGATTGAACTTGTGGTTACAAGACTTCACTCATGAGTTGAGTAATTCTAGCGACGGGTTCAGGGAAGAAGTGGTGACTCTCTATTTATGGATGACCTTGGGCAGGTCGGCCCAGTCCGGAGGCTGGTGTATCTCTGCAGGGCCCCTCCCTTCTGAAGGCATCACAGGAAATCGGCACCGAGTGTCCCCCTAGTGCTGGGACCCCGAGCGGCCCAGGGGTGTGGGGTGTGGGGTGAGAGGTGGTCCTGCCCCGGCCTCACTCCTGCTGATGCTGCTGGAGAAGGGCCTCCCTGTGAGCTGACCATGAGGAAGCCTCCGTCCTCCATGGCCGGAGCTAACGGATCACTGTCCTGCATATGTGCCAACGTCAGACTTTGGGCTGTTACTTACAAGTAGGCAGCGTAGCATCGAAAACACTCGTGTAAGAACAGAGCAGTTTTCCATGTTGGTGGAAACCCTTGTGAACAGACCAGGCTGGTTTCAGTCTGTGCCCCGAGTAGTCAGTGACCTGCGGGTCCAAGGTCACCCATCTTCTGCCCAAGTCGGAGGAAGGCCACCCCCGGTCCAGGGCAGGAGGAGCTGGTCCTTGTCTTCAGGTTTTGTGTGTGTGTGTGTGTGTGTGTGTGTGTGTGTGTGTGTGAGATTTTCTCTGGCCTTGAAGGTTTTTTCAGTGAAGGGAATCTTTAGGGATATTTTTTCATTGTAAACTGAGAAGCATGGAGTATGTGTGCTTTTCGCTTTGGATCTCATGTTCATCTGATTGCCAGCTTCAAGGAAACAACTTAGTTCTTACACAGAGATTCTGGAAGCGATGGAGGCAGTGCTGGTTTTTACTGAAATTTCTGTGCTGAGGAAGGCTTGCTCTAGGACAGGAGGGGCGCAGAGTCTGTATAAATTAAACAGCACAAAGCCATCCCGCCTGGGTCCTTCATGACAAAACCTTCCCTGGAAGCGTTGCAGGTGTCATTTTTTTCCACCATCTTGAAGACCAGCCTTGATTTTGTTTTCTGTTTGGTCGCATTTGTTCTTGAAACCTGATTGTAGCAACCAGGTAAGTAAGTGAAGACTGGGAATACTGCAGGTTTTCCACGTAACAAATTATTTTTTTTCCTCCGAGTTACAGCAAAATTAGACCTTTGCTGAATGCACCTACAGTTGTCTAGTATCTTAAAGGATCTGTTTATATCTAATGTGCTCCTAAAGGTATTTAAAGAATATTCTCAGCCCTGAGTGTAGCTTTGGTTGTATGGTTGCTCTTATAAATTATCAGTAGTAGCAGTCACTGTAAGGTCTGTCCTACCCTTACAGTTTGCACTCTGGCTCTTTGTAAGCTCGTCTGAGTTTCCCACCAGGCACAGAACCCTCTGGAAAGGAGCACTGACTGATCTATAAACGTGTAAACCAACCATCACCAGCCCAGGGCCTGAAATGTCGCAGGCTTTCACTGAGCTCTGTTGGAGAGTAGATGGCCAGCGGGAAGATGGGCAGAAATGTTCGCAGGCAGAGCGACAGGTTGTCCTGAGCGTCCGGGCCTCACCATCCAAGGCCCGCTCTGTAGCCGGGATCAAAGGCTGGCACGGCCCGGGGTCCCAGCGTGAGGGCGGGAGGGTCGGGCCACAGGAGCACAGCCTCCTCGCGGAGATGCAGGCAGATTCCACGTTAGAAACCCGCTTCCCAACGCTGCTCGTTGGCAGGCTCGCTCTGGAACAGGAGCAGGTATTGATTCCTCGCTGGCACTGCGGCCGTGGGGCTTTGAGTGACTGCAGAAAGGAAGCCGTTCTGGAGGCCAAACTCCAGACTCTGAGGGTCTCTGGCTTGCTTAGAGTCCAGCGGAGACAGTCCCTGTAAACAAAGCCTCGACGGAGCATGAGCTGCTCCTGGGACGCAGCAGGGGTGTGAGAGCTCCTGAGAAGAACCCCTGGGCACCGGCCACATGCAGGCGATGGGGACGCACGTGGGAACAGACGCGCCGTGCCGAGCCCCCAGCACAGTCACCCTTAGCACCTGCTCTTCAGAACGCAGGTTCCTGGGTCCCCCCAAGATGGACTAGATCGGCAGCGCTGGGGCGAGGCCCAGGAATCTGCATCTGCAACAAGTGCCCTAGTTACTTCTTGCTTTCATTAAGGTTTGGAAACCGGACAGGAGGAGACAGAGGGGAGAAAGCATCCCGAGTGGAGGGGATGGTGCAGGTGACAACGCAGGTGGGAGATGCCGGGGAGGCCGCAGCTCACCCGCTTTGAACACGCATTCGTTTAGCAGATGTTTGTGTAGCAGTTACCGCGCGCCAGTTTCTGGGTCGGAGTCTGAACCCACTGGATGCCTGTTTCTAGCGGCTGCACATCGAACAGTGGCTGAACTGTGATCCAGGCTGATGGTGGGGAGATCTTACCTGCGGGAAAGGAGCTTTGCTTGCAGTAAAGGCAAACAAATCAGTTCCAGCGACCTGTACCTCTTGGTGAAGAAAACTGTGCAGCTCACTCACTTGCTGTATTAGGAATGGAGACAAGAGGAGAAGTTAAGTGGGTTTAAAGTGATCAGCATATCCAATACAGTAATCTCAGAATCATACAAGCTGTTGAGAGTAAAGAACCTGAACTGTGAACGAAGACACATTCTAATTCCGTATCAGGGCTGAGGAAGGCGGCCATGATTTTGTGTGTGTCTTTCTGTTACACTTCATGGTGTTAAAGTCACAGGGTAGCTCAGCAGTCAGACGTCTGTGTAGCATGAGCCATCGTCAGGTTTATGTGCTTGTTGATTTTCCCTGTGGTGCTACTGGGAAGGCATCGGCTGGATCAGGGGATGTTCAGAAGAGCTCGCTTGGGGCCCGGTGACCATCCGTCATCCAGGGTTAGTCTACCGAGGAGGCCCCGCTTCCCCAGTCCCGGGCCCTCAGCCGCCTGATTGCCGGGGTGCCCAGCCCTCTCTCCCTGCACCTCCTTGGCATCTGTCAGTTTTAGGGCTTTTTCTGTTTTTCAGCAAGTGCCTCACATCGTCCCTCCTACGAGCTGCTGCCCCAAGTCCCTGCAGATGCCTGGGCCCCAGAAGTAGTGGCCGCCGGCGTCTGTCCCTGGGGACGTGCCAGCCCCCAGACACTCCTGCAGCCGGGACCGCAGGCCCGACGTGGCGGGTGTGGTGATGTGATGCCCCCTTTGATCTGACTCCCGCTTGTGGGGTTTTGCCTCTGTGGACCTATAGGGAGAGCGGGGCACCTTCGATGACACTGTCCCATCTGGTGGGGAGGGGATAGTCTCATGCCCCTGTTTTCATCGTGAATCCCCGTTATGCTGACATTTTTACAGAGCATTCATGAGAAATGTCTTTGCAATCACATGTGTTTAAATTATTTTCTTCTTTCTGGTAACATTAAGTCCCCGGTTGATATCATACAAAACTTTAATCTCTCAGGTTAAAAAAATGGTCTCTGGTAAAGACAAGAATAGCTTCATAGTTTTTCACAAAGGGATAATGGTATTAAGTAGCTTATGAGTTTTGAAGGAAAAAATAAAGATTCACTAAAGGGTCCTGACATGTGACAAAGCAGCATGACAACAAAAATGGCAGATGCATCAGATTTGCAGGAATAAATCACTCAGAGGTTTTGGTTCCATGAGATTTATCACAAACCCCTCAGCCACAGAGATTTCAAAGGGAAGAGAGAAGGTGTCGGCTTGGTCAAATCGGATACATTTCAACAGACGGCCCAGATCAGATGCACCCCAACCCAAGGCCCAGATCAGATACAGCCCAGCGCACAACCCAGACCAGATGCACCCCAACCCAAGGCCCAGACCAGATGCACCCCAGAGCATGGTTCTTTAAAACTATTGCTCTTCTCTGTCTCCCTTTACTTCTGGCCGGAAGTTTTCATCTTGGAAGGAAGGAACACACAGCCCAGTTAGCACCGCAGGGAGCAGCTGAACAAGAGGAAACCGGCCAGGAGAGGGTCCAGTCGGGCAGCAGGTGCAGCCCGTCCACTGCTGGGCCGCAGGCGTTGTGACTGTGGCTCCTGGGGCTTCTGTGCGAATGAACAGAATTACAGCCTCTTACAGCTCCAGGGCTTCCCAACAGAAGCTCAGCCTCTTTCCTGAGGATCAGACAATCGTAAATGACCCAGGTTGAGTTAATACTTAAAACTGGAGTGAACGTAATTTAACTTTATTTTGATAATTATGATGGTGGAACTCGTTAGGGTGGCCAGTGTGAAATCAGTTATTGCTGGTTTGGGGTTTCTGGGTCTGCAGTCAGAGTTCCCTTGGGCAGCAGCCTGTGGGGAAATCCTTCGTCGGGGAGAGGAGGAGATGTAACCACAGGTGCAGGGGGGAGGGGGCACAGGTGCAGGGGGAGGGGGTCACAGGTGCAGGGGGGATGGGAACACAGGTGCAGGGGGAGGGGGACACAGGGGGAGGGGGACACAGGTGCAGGGGGGATGGGAACATAGGTGCAGGGGGGAGGGGGCACAGGTGCAGGGGGAGGGGGTTACAGGTGCAGGGGGGATGGGAACACAGGTGCAGGGGGAGGGAGACACAGGTGCAGGGGGAGGGGGACACAGGTGCAGGGGGAGGGGGTCACAGGTGTAGGGGGGAGGGGACACAGGTGGAGAGGGGAGGGGGACACAGGTACAGGGGGAGGGGGTCACAGGTGCAGGGGGGATGGGAACATAGGTGCAGGGGGAGGGAGACAGGTGCAGAGGGGAGGGGGACACAGGTGCAGGGGAGGGGGCACAGGTGCAGGGGGAGGGAGACACAGGTGCAGGGGGGAGGGGGACACAGGTGCAGGGGGAGGGGGACACAGGTGCAGGGGGGAGGGGGACACAGGTGCAGGGGGGAGGGGGACACAGGTGCAGGGGGAGGGAGGCACAGGTGCAGAGGGGAGGGGGACACAGGTGCAGGGCTGAGGGGGACACAGGTGCAGGGGGCGAGGCAGCTCTGAGAGGCCCTGTGCCCACCTGTTGTCTTGTTATGGGGATAAGTGTAAATAAATAATGTCTGTCTTCTCCTCGGAGAATGAAAATTCTGTCGTTTTCCTCCACTAAAGTAGTCAGATAATAGTAGAGGCTTTGGATTGAAGTACAAAAATAAATTCCGTTTTCCCATGAAATTAGTCTAGGCTTCCCCTCCCATGACCCACCTCATGTCTCCAGACCTGGGAGCATCTACTGTGGTAAATGTGAAGATTTTTCTGGGGACACTTGTGCCGTGGGCCACACAGTCCCTTACTCGTAACCCAGGGCGAGCACAGGACCATCCTCATATGTGGGAACTTGTAAACTGCACGTGTAGGTGAGACGTGCCCACTGGCTCCTTTCGTGGGGAGGTCCTGCACGCCTGTGCAGGCTTGGTTTCCGAGAATCTCTGGCACCTCAACCAGGAGCTCTGGATGAATATCCTCACCTGGGAAAATGACGCTGCCATTACATTTGTGAGCAGAAATACCGTCCACTTATAAACAGGAAACTCCACCATGAAACCCTAATGTGATCTCCTGATCCACTCCTGCTATGAAAAGGTGTTATCATGAGTCTCTTCGGCTGTCACCAGCGGGGATGGAATGTTCTGGCCCTGACGTGTGTCCCCCGGGGCGTGACAAACACCAGACTGTCCCGGAGAAAAGGAGCGAGGATCGCGGTGGAAACGCCCCTGCGTTGTGCCGGGAGTCGGTTCCATCCAGCCTTGGGGACGACGTGTGTGGCTACATGTCGCGCCTTCAGGAATGACTAGATCCACTCTGAGTTGGTGGTGCTCAAGTGTGCCCGTTGGGCGGCCCCACGCGGTTAAAGTGAATCCCAAGTGACAGCTGTTTGGCTGCTGGTGTCTGTAGAGTACAAGGAGTTTGGATTTAAGCGAACTTCTCCTCGGGCCGTGAGTCCACCCTTTGTCACCCACATGTGTCGCCTCCACGCACGTGGCTATGTACCACGGGAGGAGCGAGCGCTCCTCTCAGCGTCCCGGCTGCCCGCGGGGACGGAGGGGAAGCGCCCCAGCACCCCTTACGTGCTGGTGCCACCAGCCCTGTGAGGTCTACACTGCAGGCGGCTTCTCGGTGCTTGAACAAGACGTGGAAGGAAGGGTGGAGCAGGGGAAGGATCTGGCTGGAGAGCCGGTTCTCGGAGGTCCTCCCCCTCAGGTTCCTCGTGGACGTGACGGCTTCACGGCCCCACTAGCGCAGCCGAGACCTTTGCTTCCTTCCTCTTCCCTCCTGGGGAGAAAAGCCAGGGTGACAAGGGCGCACCGCCGGGCTCTGCCTCTTGTCGTCCTCGAGCCGGGCAGAAAGCAGGGTGCACACGAGTCACCCAGGCCTGTCGGAGGCTCCGGGCATGGTGGCCTTGCTCCCTCCACGGGGCCCTGAGCTGACAGAGGTGAAACCTAGAGACGCGGTCCTGCTGAATCAGACACAGCCGCGCGTCTCCAGGGACGGGCAGCCAGGCAGCCCCGGGGAGGGTTCTCAGGCCTCGGCCACAGGCGCCTTCACACATGCTCTGGACGGCGTTAGGAGCCGGGGGTCTCCACACCCCGGAGGGCACGCTGCTAGTGTGCTAACGTTTTTAATTACACTTTTCTTGGTGTAGAACAATAGCGCCAACAGAGTCCAACATCTGTGTATGTACATAAACATAATTACATTTTACATATATGTCATCATATATGAAATGTATAATAGACAACATTTTATATGAGTTACTGAGCGCACGTTCATGTGCCCGACACACAGTGAGGCCAAACAAACCAAAATGTTGGCGTTTGGAGCAGAGAGAGGTTCATTGCAGGGCCACGCAAGGAGATGGGTGGCTCATGCCCCTGAAATCCCCAAATCCCTAAATCCCTGAAGGGCTTCAGCAAAGCATTTTTAAAGGCCGGATGGGTGGGGGGCTTGCAGTGTATGTGACCAGCTCGTGCACAATTCTCTGATTGGTTGATGGTGAGGTCACAGGGTGGGGTCACAATCCTTAGGCGCCAAGAGGTCTGGGGGCTACATGCTCATGGGCATCAAGTAGTTAATTTCTTCCACTTGGTGGGGGTCTTAGCATCTGAAAAGCAACTCAGGAAGCGTGCATCAGATACCTCAGATAGAGAAGAGCTACAACAGAGGGCATGGGGGAGGGCTCTGCCCCGGGCAGGCCCCAGAGGGTCCTGCTCGGTTACATGTATAATGCATGATAGTTCTCTAGATAATTACATATGTAATTGCAGATATATGTTTGGTCTAGAAGTCCTAGTCCCTGAGGACGGTCAGCCCTCAGCAGGTGAGGAACTGCCATGGGTACATTTAGAGCCTGTCCCACAGCTCAGCTCTGTGGATGCCTTGTGTCCCAATTGCACTTTATTGCACTTTATTTTGGATTCTTGGCCAAAGACACACATTTATTTATCTTTCTCCATACGTTCCTGCAGTATTTTTTGCTCAGGGGCTGAATCGTATCAGTGAGCCCGGGTGTTTGATCAGGTTCTCCACGTAGAAAACGTGGACCCCTGCCCCACTTCCTCGTCAAGGGGCCCCCTCGCCTTCCCCGTGATGTTCGTGCAAACTGGAGTCTGCCCATGAGTCACCCCGCTTCCGGACAGGCTGTCCGCTGCATCACGGTGAGCAGCGTTGTTTGGTTTCTTGCTGTGCGGCTTTGTTGATTTGTGTCTTTAATCTTCGCTAACGTTTATTTCCATTACATTTCGATCTCGGGTAGAGAAAACAGGCAAAGCCCTAAGAAGCAGAAATGGATGCTTCAGTGCTTCCCATCGTGAAGGGCTGTGATGGTGGTGGGTGTAACGGGTCACGGTGGGCTGATCAGAGCTGGGGGCCCGGTGGACAGGGGTGTCACTGTGGCCTCTGAGAGGGGTGCCCAAGGCCTCCTTGGAGAGTCGTTCCTCCCAGACGACCACCTGAAAGCCGTGAAGGGTGGATTTGAGGTAGACACTAGTTTGCTTCCATGTGTGTCTGCAGGTAGTTTCTCCAGCTGATTTCCAGAGCCGTCACTTTGTGGCATTTGCTGTTGACCTTTGCAGGCCAGTGATTGCTTTCTTCTTGTGAGGGAAAAACCTACACTCCCAGGAAGCAGCTGGTGGTAGGGAGGGTTTCCCCGAGGTTGTAATGAACTAGCTCAGAGATTGGTACCCTGTTCCCTCTGCCCACTGTCCGTCACACCCGTCACGCAGCATCCACGAGCATAGAGTTCCGTCTCATGTGGGATTTAGAGAGAGGTGACGTTTAGGCGAGGCCAGGCATTTCTCTTGCTCTTTTCCAGGTGAGCTTTGAACTACTGAGTAATCCCCTGATTCTAAAGCACAAATGCAACACAACTTTCAAACCCACCTTGCTGCTTCTTGGGGAAAGGCACGAGATGTGGAAACTTAAGCAACGTGAGGGTTGGGTTTTCTTCCACTTTGAGGAAGAATCTTACCTGTGACTCTGCTCTGTCAATGCCGGGAAAGACCCAAGGTCGTCCTGGACCCAGTCACCTTTCTGACCATTGGGACCTCGTACCTCTTGTTTCCATGGCTGTGGGAAAAGCCAGCAGGAGAGCCTCCTGCCCTGCTTGGCCTCTGATGGCTCCTCTAATTAGGGGGAGCAGCCTGCTCACCCACCAACGACAGAACCCCCCGCCTCTGCCCTCGGAGCTGGGTCTGCACCTGCCACGCTCACCTAGATGGGCCCAGGTCTCCATCTCACCTGCGTGAGATCCCTACAGATTTGTTTGTGTCTCCGCTGTCACTCCCAGCTTATGTCAGGAGTTAAGTTTCAACACACACACACACACACACACACACACACACATGTCGTGGTCCAAGCGCGGGCTGGAGGAAGAATTTCCAGACACAGAGTACTTTAGAAAAGTGAGTTTATTGAGAACAAAGATCAGAGTTAGGGGCGCTGCAAACACAGCAGGCTGACTTCCTGATAGACCAGGGAAAGCCGACCCCCCTTGTGGGCTAGTAGCCAACTTTTATAGCTTCAAGACAAAGAAAATTCCTGCTGGCAGGAGGGCATTGGGTGATTGGTCAGGATGCGACAAGGCGACTACATGGTGATTATTTTGCCTAATATGGAGTCGGGGGTGTGTGTGTCCTGTTTAGACCAGGAGAGCCCATGGCCACAGCTGCTTTGGGGACTCCGTTAATTCCGGGATTTTTGTCCTGTGTCCTTGATGTAGCGTGTCCTTGATGTAGGGCTCCACAGCAAACAGGTTTTAAAAAGAAATACAAAGCAAGTTTTCTGGACCTTTGTGTGATACCAAAGAGCCTGCAGTGTTTTATGGACTTAATTTCTCGAATCCCTCAAGAACCCAGAGAAAGCGAACATCCACACGTATTGTTGTTTCCACTTTGCAGTTTGGGAGAAAGGATGGCTTAGGGCTTCAGAGAAGTTAGTCGTGGAGCCGGAAGGGACTCAGCTTTCCCGAGGGCTCAGCCCCTGCCTTGCTGGTCCCTGCGAGCTGCTCTGGGCCACGTGGAGAAGAGAGGAAACAGGCAAGCGGCCTGGGTTCCCAGCCTCCGGCATCTGGCTTCTGGCACATTCAGCAGCATCCACGTCAAGACACAGCCCGCCCCGCCACAGGCCTGTGGCCAGACCGAGGAGCTCTAAACGTTTACGATTTCCTTTGTATCTGCTTCGTACTATTAATACTGAAAGTTAATACACTAATTTTCTTTTTAATTCCGGAGGGTAAAATAAATACGGGACTCAGTAGTTAAATGAACTCTCCACATCACCTGTGCATTGTAGTTTCAAATAAATGTTTCTCTCTGTGTACTGCAATCACAGTTTAAACTAGATATACATATTAAATGATACGGAAGTAGCAATTACTACATTAATATACACTTACGCAGAGTTGTACTATTTTTATGAAATATAAAAAGTATAATTTTTTGAACTAAACAGGAAAAATATTTTACCCTTCTTAGCGTACCCTTAAATGTAAACCCAGTGATTGCCAAGAATGGATTGAAAACTATTCAATATATAACACTAGGTGCAGTGCCCAGATAATTATGGGAAAACAAAATGACCAGCAGAGGGAAAATTAAAGCGGTTCATTAGAAGTAAATACTGGATTACTGTTTGAATAAATACAATTAAATATTTGGTGTTTGATACTACCCAATTAAAGTGAAGACATAGTCCCATTTTTTAAAAATAAATTTATTTATTTTTGGCTGCGTTGGGTCTTTGTTGCTGCGTGCGGGCTTTCTCTTGTTGCGGTGAGGGGGGGCTACTCTTCGTTGTGGTGTGCAGGCTTCTCACTGCAGTGGCTTCTATTGTTGCAGAGCATGGGCTTTAGGCGCCCAGGCTTCAGGAGTTGTGGCTCACGGGCTCTGGAGCACAGGCTCAGTAGTTGTGGCGTGGCGCATGGGCTTAGTTGCTCCGCGGCATGTGGGATCTTCCCGGACCAGGGCTCGAACCTGTGTCCCCTGCATTGGCAGGCGGATTCTTAACCACTGCGCCACCAGGGAAGCCCGCCTCATTTGTTTTTATTTGAATGGAAAAACAGTTCTAAAAGGTTATTGAGTATTCCTATTATCTTTCTAATGATTCCATAAAGTTGAATGAATAAATCAAAACAGATATGCCTTCCCAGTGACATAAAAGTTCCCTCTTTTTTGAACAAATGAGGATACAAATCATAATTTATTTCTCTCATAAAGCCAGGTTTGTTCTTGTCTTATCCATGTATAATTTCCATACAGGAGATGCCCACATACCAGGTGTGCCTGTGCCCATGTAGCTCGGGCACCAATCAAGACAGAGAACTTGTCCACATCCCAGAAAGTTCCCTCACGGGTCTTCGGGGGAAGCCTTGGCCACCAGAAGCAAAGTCTCCTCATGTCTCTCACCAGGTTAGCAGTGTGATTTAACGTGAGATCTCAAAGCTGCCGCATGTACGGCGTGTAAGGCGTTGTGGGCGCTGTGTTAAGTGCTGCAGAGAAATGGGTGCAAAGTCTGAGGGCATCACTCAGTCCTGGAGAGCGAAGGCAGGGTAAACGCCGTCACTGAAGCAGAGGGAGCCGGTGGGCGCGAGGGGCCGCGCGGTGGCGGACGGTCCCACAGGAGAGCGTGGCGGTCCACCCCAGCTGCAGGCGGCGTCCGTGCCTGCCCTGCACACCCAGCACGCCTGCCTCCTGGTCCTTGGCCGTGATTCGCTGATAAAGTTGACAATCGAGGTGAACATAAATGCTGCAGAATAATCAAGGTTGAGGGTGAAGAGGCAGTTTTACGGGTCTAGTTTCATGGAACCCGTCCCGGGAGGTTGCAGCCTTCAGACGGCCCGACGGAAGAGCCATTCCCCTGATGGATGGTTTTGACCCAGGAGCTGAGGTTCTGTTCCAAGCATTGCTATCCAGCACTTTCTGCAGGAAATGCTGAGTTACACGTTATCCCTGCTTTGTTCACAGGCGTAATCTGTCTAGTGGTCTTCTCAGCACCGTGTAGACCTGTGCAGGTTCCCAGCAGGTGGCTTCAGGGCGATCACCCCCTCCCCACTCTGGGTGCCAGCGAGAGGGACTCACACCATTTGTCCCCTGAGGTCCTGTTTGTGGCTGAATAAGCTGAGTGTCCTTCCCATGCGTGTGTCTGCATTAGACCACCTGCCGCGTGACTTGAACCGGTTGTTGTGGTCCAAGCAGAACTGTGTCACGAGGAAACGAGGGTATGCTCTGCAGTCATCGTTCCCGTCATTCTCTGGGCACCCTGTGCCTCCCCAGGCCGGTGGTCTGGCCTCCCCTGGGGGTCTCACTGCCCCAGGAAGCGGAGCTGGGGGAGGGGCGGCTGCAGCCACAGCATCACGGCTGCAGCCTCCAAGCCAGGCCTGCTCCTCTGGGGGGAATGGAGACCAGGGTCCGGACTCTTCTCCCTGTTGGGGGGACGGCTCAGGAGGAGAGGCTGGCGTTGAGCACTGTCTGCAGTGACTCCCAGTTCATTCCCAGGCTCCCTGGACCGTCCCACCAGGTTGACACAGGGGGAGCGGAGGGTGGGTGGGGAATATCTCCTCCACAGCAGCGAGCCCTTATCAAAGGCCAGGAAGAATACAGCGAGAGGATGCGTCGTCTGCAGGACACAGTGCCCGCGGTCAAGGCCCACGTCTCCTCAGGCACCAGGCACCGCGCACCTCTGGGTGTTGGGCGCTGGCTACGCGTGAGCAGTGGAGACGTGAAATCAGGGTTATGACCTGGGATCTCGGAGCCAGTGCGCACGAGGCCCTGAACAAATAGCTACAGTAAGCGGAACGTTTACTGGGTCTCACTGGAGGTGTGTTAGGGTTCTCCAGAGAAACAGAGCCATAGGAGGGGTGACTGTACCTACATGGAAAGAGATTTAAAACAAGGAATTGGAGGCTGCCAAGCCCCGAGATGTGCAGGGTGAGCCGTCGAGTCTGAGTCCCGGGAGAGCCGACGATGTAGTCCGGGCTGAAGGCTGACAGGCCAGAGCCTCGGGGAGAGCCGGCGTTTCATCTTGAGTCTGAAGGCAGGGAAAACCAATGTCCCAGTTTGAAGTGAGTCAAGCGGGAAGAGTCCTCTCTTACCAGAGGGGGTCAGCTCTCTGTTCTGTTCAGGCCGTCAACTGATTGGACGAGGCCCACCCACTTAGGAGAGCAATCTGCTTGACTCGGTCTACCTGTCCAAGTGTTAATCTCATCTGAAAACACCCTCAGAGACAAAGCCAGAATCATGCCCAACCCAATGTCTGGGTACTTCAAGGCCAGGCAGGTTGACACATTCAGTTAACATCACAGAAGGGAAAACGGAAGATCTGGAAACACTTCCTCACGTAGACAAAGTGGACCCTAAGGATAAATAATCACATGAGGCTTGTGTGCACATAACTGCCAGATGCTCCCACCGACGAAGTGAAACACACATCTCCATTTTGTTCTAGAGATGCTTAACAGAATTACTAAGACAAGACTGCACACTGGAACGGACCTGAATATAAAAGTGCTGAGTCAGAATTCAGAAAAGGGCAGCTCTGAAGCCAAGTTGCTCTGGGTATTTGGCCACATGTGTAAACAAGGTGATGTCAGGTGACGCAACCCAGTGCCGTCAACTCAGGCACAGTTGACACACATTCTGTAATAATCTTTAAAACACAGCTATTTTCCAGTATTCACGCTAGCTGCCCGCATTGGCACGTGACCCAGCTTGTCCCCAGGTTACCTACAATACCTCTTCTAGAAGCTCCCACGTGACTTGTCTTGAGAAATTATTCTGGGAAAGTAAACTAATATTCTGGGGCACTTTATATATATATACGTATATATTATATAAAGTGTAGAAATATATATTATTTATATAAAGAATGATTATATATAATAGTATATATATACTTACATAGTATATAAAAATATATACATTATTTATGTAAAGAACTATTTTGTTCTTTAACAAATTTTGAAGGGCAAGTTTCCATCTTCCATGGATCTTGTAATCTAGTTGGGGAAAATAATGTGTATAATATCAAAAGCCAGATAAGACAGAAGTTAGTGCTAGAAGCCAAGGAGCATGTGATGAGCTCCCAACGTGTACTGGAGACAGGAGAGGCTCTTGGAATCCAAGGAGAGGTGACCCGAGCCGGGTAGACGTGGACGCTGGGCTTCCAGACCTCGGGGCAGCGTCAGCAGAGTTCAGAAGCGTTGAGGATTCACTGAGGACAGAGACCAACCTGGCAGAGTGAGGGATGGTCACATGGGGCTGCTGACGCTCAGACCCTGGAGGGAACAGCGGGGCAGTTCTGGGGGTGTGTGGACCGCAGGAGCATGAGCTTCGCTTAAGAACTATGAGAAGTATCTGAGCTTTACGATAAGGGCTGTGACGTTCCGGATCGTGCTCTGGTGGGGCTCCCTGGGCTGACCGTGGAGGTGGCCCCTTCAGCCGTGTCAGTGATGGAGAGATGATGAGCTGGGAGAGAGGACCCGCGTGAGAAGGGGCCTCCCAGGACAAGGGCGGTGGGGCTGGAGGAGGGACGGTCACATGTGTGAGGAATGGAAAAGATTCGGAGGTTCGGGAGATAAGTTTAGTTCATGGAATAAGTAACATAACAACAAGGGAAAAGATGGCTGATGGGTAATTAGCCTAGCGATTATCTGTGTTTAGATGACAGTTTTGGCAGGGCTCCGTGTGTGTGCAAGTGTGTTTCCCGATACTAATATTTGCTCTAAGAGTTGATCTGGAGAGTGAGCTACTAAAAATAATAGCCCATGTTCACTAGCCAAGGAAGGGTTCCAAGCGCTGGAACTATTTCCTCATTTACTGATCACAGCAGCCTGCGAGATGGCTCCTCCTCACATATTCATGTTTCAGGTGAGAAGCTGGGGCCAGGGAGGCACAGTGACTGGCAGGGCTGCTGAGGCTCCTCAGTGCAGGGAAGCTTTGCCATCAGGCACAGGGACTGCACAGGGCACGGGGGAAAAGCTAATTCCAGCCCAGTCGTGTTTACGTCATCACAGCCTCCTAGCCACGGCATCTTCATCAGTGAAATTTACTCTTTTTGCACTATAATTCTAAAGCGGCATACAGCAGAAGACATTTTGCAAGCCTCCAAGCATAGACTAAAATCCTGCGTCTGCCACTTGTAAGGTGTGTAAATTTGGGCAAATTATTTAGCGTCTCTGAGCCTCCATTTATTTATTTATACAATAGGAATAAGACTCTAATTCATATGATTTTGTGGAAATGAAATGAAATAATATATGTAAGGAGTGATGACTGGGAGGTGGAAAATTTCTACAGGTTTTTACTTTTATTCATATTAACATTACATGGACTGGCCTAGAATCAGGATAGGGGAAAATCTTTGGGAAATCCAGTATATTTGCATTTTGTTTGAACCCGTTTGATATGTCCATCGTTCTAAAACATACTATTTGAAATTTAAAAAATCAAGATGAACTAAAGATTACATCACGTAGGAAGGTAGGAAGCATTTTGGGTTTATTAGTTGAAGATGTGAAACATGGTGAAAATATGTGTAGCTGCAGAATGGTGGGGAAGATGTGAGAAATACAAATCAGTCTGAAACTAACTGAAAACTTTGTTATCTACAAAGTGTCTTCCTTTGCTCTTGAGGTGATAACTCAGGTGATAATTCAGTGAGGATCTACCTGTGTTAGTCATGGAGACGCATCGGTGTGCAGCTGAGACCCCTCACCCGGCAGGACGTCCGGGGCAAGTGTCTTCTCCTGGGCAGTTGCAGAAAAGCTGTGCCTGGGCCTTTACTGGAGCAGGGCTTGGCCTCGGTCTTGAAAGTTAAGTGGGCGTTTGTCAAGCGGTCCTGAGCCAGGCTTGGGGCACACAGGTCACCTTAGCAGGGGATGCCCGGAGTGGCAGGTGTGGTTTGGAAGCAGGAAGTGGTTCAGTACAGGTGCTGTGAGAGGCATCCTAGGCGGGGGGGACGTCAGGGCCATATGATGCTGAACTCATCCCGTGTTTAATGAGAGCTGGCCAGGCCCCAAGCCCTGTTCTAGGGGGTCTGAGTTTCTCCGGGACAGAGCTGTGCTCACAGGGTTGGAAAGGTTACCTCCTTTGCCCCCATTGTGAGACCCCATGCGAAAGAGGCAGATTTCAAACCCAGGTTGTTCCCTCTGAATCCAAGATCGTTGAACTTTTCCTTGTGCCCCAGAATCTGCGGTAGGCATCCCACCCTCCCCTCGCAGACTGTCAAGAACCACGCCTGCCATGGAGGGGGTCCAGGCTCGGGAGCCAGCAGTTGAGACTGGGGGGCGTGACTCGGGAGCTGCAGAGCGACTGTTCCCAGGGGAGGAGCAGGAACAGGGCCGAGCTTGGCCGCAGAGGCCCTGGCGGTGGCGGCTGCGGTGATGTTGTGATTCTCAGCTGCTTCCTGAGTGCCGTGTGCTCTAGGGCCCTGCTCGGCTATCTCACTCCTTCCACGTCATTCTGTAAGACCTGCTTCCCGTGTGTTACAGTCCAGCACCTGGGGCCTCTGGGAGTTAACTGCCCGACCTCAGGGCGTAGATCAAGGCATGGGAACCAGGTGTGTGCGATACTGTTGTCCTGGATCAGGTGGAAACCCCGGGCATTTCCAGCAACAGGAGGCCTTCCACAGCCATGCAATTGCTCCTGAAAGACCGCACGTTCCCCACGAGAATAGAGAATAAGAGCAAAAGGCTCCACTAACTGGAAGCTGACACTTACGTCAGCTGTGAGGACGTGTCTTTCAACGTGGAGGTTGTCGGAGCGCGTTGTCAGAACTCATTCCAGGAAATATCTCAGCATCTAATCGGTCACTCGCTGGTTCCCCATTTAATAGCGCAAAACGGTAGAAGGAAAAAAACCAAACCAAATGAGAAAGCAGTCGAATCCAAGATTGGCGGGAAGATATCATAAACTAGCTTTTAAAGAAATATGGGGAGATCAATGGATAGTTTTAGATAGTCACAGACAGACGGCAGACTAGCCCGGGCAGATGGCGCCCCAGACCGAAAAGCAAGGTCTCCTGGCTGGCAGGTCTGCCCAGCCGATGCCAGGCTCGCCCTCCAGAGCGTGGCGGCCAAGAAGGGGCCCCTGAGCCGCCGTCCCGGGAGGGTCCTGCCTTGGCCACATCTCATCTGGGCGACTCACCAGGGCTCTGCCCCGTGTCCTCCCGTGTAGAAGGGAAGGTTTGTGTGGCAGTTTCACGGAGTCGGTGTTGGGATCAAAGTGGATCAGCGCGCCCAGGCATGGAGGGCAGTGCCTGGCCGTGGCCGCTGTTGACACAGGGTCCACGGTGTCAGGGTGTCTGGGAACTTGCGGGGCTGATGGGGCAGCGGCAGAGCCGTGCACGTGCCGTCCGTAGGTTGGTGCCTTCGTATCTTAACTTGGGTGGGCCTGGCTCCGAGGGTGGTGCAGCTGTGAGGACAGTGAGGCCAGCCGGAGGCTCCTCGTACAGGTCACGCCAAGGCTCACAACGCCCACAGCTAACCCGTGCTCAGCACGCTGTGGCCGCTCGTGTGCCCCGGACCCTGCCTGAACTTCAGGGTGACCCTGAGAGGGAAGTCCTGTCATTCCTTTTTCTTGGGGTGGGGGGTGGCAGTCTTCTGATCCTACAGACACAGCAAGGCTGTCTGTGGGGTGATCTGAAGCGTCACCCTCACCTGCCCTATGCGGGGCTGAGCTCGTCCTGGGGGGGTCTCCAGAGCAGCTGGCGGGGGGACCTGGATCGCGTCCGTCCTGAGTCTTCTTACCAGCGGGACCTCCCTGGTCCTCAGGTGCCCCTGCGCCCGGCCTGCATCGCCCGCCCGCAGCCCTGACAGGCATCTTTAAAGTTTGTCCGAACTCCACATGGCATCTGAGGGACAATGTGGGTCTTGCCTCGTTCACACTGGGATCCTTCACCAAAGGACATGAGCTTAGGCTGTCGGTGAAGGAACAGAAGTGGAAGAGAGGGATTCCGAGTTATTCCAAATCTGCAGGCAGCTGCAGAGGCAGCTCTTAAATACCTTTGAAGACGATATTGTGTCACCAAAATAGCGCGGGCCATGTGTTATCTGTAATGGAAAAACGGGGACAGTAATAACATGAGGCTTCTGTGCTGTTTTCCTTTCGGAATTTCAAAGCACCTCCCAGCAGGCACGGTGACTCACGCTGCAAACAGTCTTGAGGGAACTAAGTATGTATATGTTGCTTCCCTTTCTGGCAAGTGGTTAGACTGTAACTCGTTGGTACGGTGTCTGAGCTGTGGGCATCTGGAAGATGGCCCCTGCCCGGCACGGAAGGGAGGCTTTGAGGCTTTGAGGCCCGGCGTCCTCAGGATGTACCTTTCTTAGCAGCCACTCACTTGTCACTCCACACCCTTAAAAAAAAAAAAAAAAAAAACCCGAAAACTCTAAATATAGACGGCACCAAATATTCTCTTAGTCACACAGATCGCTTGGCGTGTGTCACATTTCAGAACATTTTCAACTGTTTGAGCTCGTTTTACCTGGAGTTCAAACCTGGGCAGAAGTTTCAGCCAGTGTTGAAAGCAAGGATGATACATAATAAATGTTTGGAAACCCAGGAGCCTGCAGTGGAGATTCAGATTCCAGGGTGAGGAGAAGTTAAGTTAACATTTAAGTTAAGTTAAGCTAACATTTAAGACACTGGACTGTTTAAATAGGATGTTTGGCTTATCAGAAGTTTGTGGAGCGGAGGCGTTCATCACAACACAAACGGGCGACTTTACAGTTGCTGACCTTTGTTCTGCTGCGCGTGTGACACCGTAAAGTAACATGCATTTATCCTCTGCTGATTCTGAACTTGTGGCAGTCAGGGAAAGACCAGCCTAAGCTTTACTTTGGTTAATGAAGAAATGGTAGTTTTGGTCGTTTGAACACATTTAGCAGCTGGTGTGTGATGTCCCTGTGCCCGGAATCTGAGGTGTGGGAAGGACACGGCCAGGCCTTTCCCTGGGGAAGGTCGGCTTTGGTGGGATGTGGACACCAGGCCAGGCATCCAGCTGGCATTTGGGCTCCCGAGGCGGCAGTGCTGGCGGCGTTGGGGGTAGTGAATGAGGCTGGAACGGGGGGCGGGGGAGACACGGAGACGGCAAGGAGGTGCCACCGGCACCTGAGACCTAGGGAGGCTGGGCCACAGATGGGGGCGGAGCGGGGAGGGAGGAGATAACTCAGGGTCCAGGTGCTGGGGGGCGTCTGGAAAGCCCACTTAGGGTAAAACAAGACGACCCAGAAAGTTCTGAGAACTGTGAGAGAGGATATCGAGTCCGTGAGGGTCAGAGACCCCCGTCTGCCGGGACGGCAGGCAGGCTGCTGGCGGTGAGTTTCCTGTTCCTCAAGCGAGGACCCTCTGAATGGGTGACAAGCTCTTCTTTGTGGGCCCTGAGCCGGGTTCCAGTCTGCCCTGGGGAGAAGCGGTTGCTCTTCCTTAAACTTGGATTCCGACACGTCACATGTCCCCAGGTCCCCACAGAGGCTCCCTGAGCCTTGTGCTCCCACTGGCCTTGGTCTGTGGACGTGCGGATGCACTGCCACCTCCTGGCTCCTGTCCCGAGATTCAGGGAGGCATAACCATGCCGGGGTGCGGGCCAGCGGTCACGTGCTCGCGCCAGAACCAAGGTCGGGGGCCGTCTGCCCTCTGAGCACCCTCCCTGCAGCTCTGAGCCCCTCTCTGTATCCCGTCATGGGACGGGCCAATGCCCTGTTCCAGCTGTTCCCTGCCCACCTTGCAGGGCAGGCTGGCCTTTGTCATCACCCTCGGCCATGTCACCCATCCTGTGTGTCACTCACAAGAGAGGAAACCAGTGGCCAGAGGTCACCCATCGGAGGGGAAGGATTTATCATCCTGTTTTATTCTGTTGGTTGCTTTTGCAAGGCATAAAGATTGAGATCTTGCAAGGTAGCCTAAAAAATCCATGCATTCCTCTTCAGATGACTTAAGGAAAGTTGTTATTTGTTTGTCCTTTTAATAGAACTAAAATTTTAGAGTTCACAGAATTTAAATCTTTAGCAACCTGGGGTCAACCTAACAATCCTACAAGCTGTTTTCCTGAAGTGTTGAGGCAGGGGTACCACCAAGGCCAAGACACAAACCCACTTCATGGGAATCACGGTCCAGCAGGGGAGACAGACGTGTAAGGAAATCATTCACAGCATCTCACAGCGGGGGGAGGGAGGGGGACAGAGAGAGACGGAGGGAGAGGACGCTTCAGGTGCAGGGACCCAGAGGACACAGTGGGAACGGGAAAGGTCAGGGCGGCTTCTTGGAGCAGGCGCGGTCTGCCTGGGCTTTGAATGACGGGCAGCTGCCCGGAAGGGCGGGGGAGAGCACGGCGGGGAGAGGCAAAGGGGTGGTGGCAGATGATGGGGGCCTGGGGGGCTGTGAATGTTCTCTGTGAGCAAAACGCTGGAGAGACCGGGGCTCCCTGGTGAGACCTCCTGCGTTAATAAGCAGGGACTTTGTCCAGTCAGAGGAAACATTACCAATTACATTTATGTGTTTCTCCGTGAAGCGTCTTCAAACCTATTTCTCTGTTGCTTCACTCTGAGAAGTAACCCCCTGGTGAATGCCGGTCCCCCCTTTGGCCAGCACGGAGCTAAGAGGAGCTGGTACCGTGGTCGCAGCTGTGCGGCCTGGGCCGGACCGCGGTGCTCAGCAGGTCCTCGGATTCCTAACCTGGCCTCTCCTCTTCCCCAGGAGGTGAATAGGTTCAAGTCCTCATCCACTGGTACCTCCTGCTTCGCTGTGTTTTTAGGCTCGGAGAGAAAGTGCGGGAAGAGTCCCACGTGGACCGTGCGGAGGGGGTGCAGCCATGGTCCACGGAGCCTGGGGTCTCTGCATCTCCTCAAGTGGTCACAGGCGAACTGGACGGGTGAGGGTCCCTGAATCACCTGGAGGCCCCATGGACACTTGGGTTTGAAGGGATGTGTTTCATTTGGTGAAAATGCTTCCAAACGAGGCACATTTTCTCAGCTGAGGCTTTTGGCATTTCTTTTTTTTTTAATTTTTTTATGTTATTTTTGGCTGCGTTAAGTCTTCGTTGCTGTGCGTGGGCTTTCTCTAGTTGCGGTGAGCGGGGTCTACTCTTTGTTGCGGTGCATGGGCTTCTCATTGCGGTGGATTCTCTTGTTGCGGAGCTCAGGCTCAGTAGTTGTGGCACACGGGCTTAGTTGCTCTGCGGCATGTGGGATCTTCCCGGACCAGGGCTCGAACCCGTGTCCCCTGTGTTGGCAGGCAGATTCTTAACCACTGAGCCACCAGGGAAGCCCGCTTTTGGCATTTCCGATTCTCCCGTAAGTCAAGAATATTTCCTTCCAGCTTAATTAGTATTTACTTCCCTTTTCTGGATTTTTCCATTGGGCCTCTACCGCAGTGGTAACAAGCCTGGTGTAAAGAAGCAACACTGAGTACAGAGCTCAGTTTCTCTTTGAATAGTTCTCACAACAGAAGAAACTTTCCAGATGAGGCCACACCCTGAAAGCAGGTGTCAGGAGTCAGACGTCACCACCGGCCAGGGCCCGATGCTTGGCTTTTCTCGCTTCACGTGACTTTCTGTACGGTGGATGGGTGGTCACCTTTAAACAGTGTGTCGGTGTGTTCTGTTTGTGGTGTTTTTGTAAATTATCTCAAATTATTTTGTAAATAGATAATATTTTGTTGTATGTGTGTGTAAATACATCCGCACAGAAAAAAGTATATGCATGCCACACGTACACACACATACAGACACGCACACACACACCCTGTCGTGAGAGCTGTTTCCTGGACACCATGAAACTCTCCTCTGGAGAGTCTCTGAATGTGTTTTCATCACCACGTGACCAAAGCGGCTTGTTTACCTGGAACGGACCCCACTGCCGCCTTCTGGCGCCTGGATCGGGTGACCGGGGGCACATCTGTCGCTGCAGACTGTCCCTGGAACAGCAGGCTGGGCTTTCACAGAGGGACTGCAGCCCCTGTAGCTGGGAGGCCTCTGAGGTCACCGCCGTGAGCCCCGCTGGTGAGTCCCCTCCCCTGGTGGCCTCAGTGCCCCTTCACCTCCGAGGGGCGACTCGTCCCGCACCCCCTCCCCTGCTGGGCCCGTGGTCAGCGGTTCGCAGACGCGAGAAGATGAAGACGTACCCTCCGTCTGTCAACCCTGAGTCCCGCACAGTGAGGACGCAGGAGTGGATGCGTCACTCATCGTGAGCCAGTGTGAGCTCGTGCCCTCGTCCCGATGGCTGCCACCCCATCCATGGAAAGTTGTCATCTTCATGAGGTCAAAACTGTAGCCAAGGAAATAGCTATTAGAGTGTGAGACCTGAAGTTGTTGATGGCGAGACCACAGGAGGACGAGAAAGAGGAGGAGACGCGCGTCTCTGTCTCTGCAGTGCGGGTCCTGCTCAGCTCAGGGTCCCCCTGAGGACACAGGCCGGGGGCGTTGATTCTCCCCAGTCCTGCAGGCTGGGCGGCTGAGAGGGAGGCATCGCAGGGCTGGTCCCTGAGGCCTCTCTCCTGGGCATGTGGAAGGCTATCTCCTCCCTGTGTCCCCACGTGGTCACCCCTCTGTGCGTGTCTGGGTCCTCGTCTCTTCTTGTAAGGACACCAGTGCTGTGGGGTCAGGACCTACCCTAACGGCTTCATTTCACCTTAATCACTTCTTAAGGCCCCGTCCCAGGTCCACTTCCATTCAAGGTCCTGCAGTTAGGGTTGCAGGACCTGAGTGCTGGGGACACAACTCAGCCTCTAGACCCTGCAGAGGTGCCCCGTCCTCCTGGTTCCCTCAGCCCGAGGCGCCCCTGGACCGGACGTGCATCGTATGGCATCCTGATGACCTTTTCGTTATTTATCATAACGACTCCCTCTCTCCCTCCTGACGGCCCCCCCCCCGTGTCTTCCTTGCCACTGACTCTGGAGCCCGTAATGCAGCCCCTGTGTCTGTCCTCAAAGGATCTCACCAACCTTTAAGAACCCCGGGAGGCCGTGTGACGGTCCTAGTCAAGGCCACCTCTCTTTATCTCCTGTGTGACGAGCCAGGTCCTGGACGTGCTGCCTCCGCTCCCCTGCCTGGTGTCCCTGCGACCGACCCACTCTGCAGACGTGGACCCAGGATGCTTGGCAGACAAGCACACTTTGAGGATGAAGGAAATGAAGACACTCGGAGTCCCCACGTCTATAAACCGGCGAGGAAATTCCTGTCCAAGACGAGTGAATTCGCACGTCCTGCTGGAGGGTTTATGAAAAGGGTTTTAAACCCGTGCAGTTCCAACAGATTTGGGTGAACGGGAGCTGATGGAGAACACGGTGGGGCAGACTCCTGGCCACCAGGCAGTGGATGTGTCCCAGGTGACAGGGCAGGGGCACACGCTGTCCACAAGAGCCCCTGTGCTGGCCTCCCGTGTAGGAAGCCTTGGAGTGCCCAGAGGGTGAGCCCGTGCCCGGCGGGGCCTCACTGTTTCCTTCCTCACTGGGCTGTACTCAAGCCGCTTCCATGTGGAAGGCCGCTCTCCCGCTCTCAGCATCTCTGCTCCTTGAGGTTTTGTTTCTAGGGGAAGGAGCCGGGTGACTCTGAGGACTGAGCACCCATGCGTCTCTGTTATCAGCATCACGTGCTCCCTTCCTGGAAGACTCCTAGTTGTCGGTAGGAATCCTTTCCTCCAGGGTCCTCGCACTTGGCCTCGGGTTGGCCCCCAGGAGCGGGTGGGTCCCCTTTGGGCCTTCAGAGAGCAGAGTCCCCCCTCCAGGGCCGACCGTGCTGGCGACGCAGATCAGGGACGGGCCGGGGCCGGAGCCGATTTCACGTCCAGCATCCTCTGCTGAAGGCGGCACTGGGTGTGTGACATGGCTTGACGCTCGACCCTGAGTTGTGGAGAAGTTGGGAAGAAAGGCCCTTTGAGGCTTTCTTTGGTGAGCCTGTCATTTTTAGAAAATTGCAAGGCCTCTGGGCGATGCCTGATTGCGGTGCAGAGCTCCGAAGCGCGTGACTTAACTTCAGGGCTGATTTTTAAACCATTAGAAAGACAAGTGTGCAGAGTTGATTTGCTCTTGATGAAGATGCCTCCGTCGATGAGCCCAGCGGGAGGGGCTGTGCACCTTCTGGAACCCACCCCAGGGTGTCCCCGCCCGACTCCGACTACACGCAGGGGGTGGGGGTGGGGGATGGAAAGGAGGCTGCCTGCCCGGGAAGAGCAGCAGAAGCCATCAGGCACATCTTGTCTCTGAGGTTCCCGGTAATTTGAAGAGAAATGACAATGCCGGGCATTTCCAAACTTGCTCTCATGGTTTGCCTTCCTGGGCTTTCCCAGTGCCGGTCAGTGAACATACCACCAGGAGTCTGAGCCTGTGTATGCTGCTCTGCTGATGTGATTACAGTTCCTCTAACCCCAGACAAGGGTATATCTTCTTCTGGGTATATCTTGACTCACCTTTTATAGCTCGTGGGAATTTATTCTAAAATACCTCATAATGTGCAATACAACCTCTGGATCCAGCTGCTTGAACTCCAAGGGGGTCTTGGTGTCACCTGAGAGCCTGTTTCAAGGAGAAATTCACAAGTTCTGCTCCAAATCCTCGGACCCTGCAGGGTGCTCCCAGGAGTCGATGCTGAATCATCTCCAGGGGATGCCATCCTAAAGTTTGAGATGTGCTAATCATGGCAATGTTAATTTGGAATTTCCAGATTTCTAGAACAGCTGAACATATGGAGGTAGACTAAGCAAAACAATAAAAAAATACCAACAAGAGGATGGAAGACCATTTTTTAAACCCTCCCACCCATTAGAGGAGCAGCTGTCACCCCCAAGCCCCACCCAGGGCTCACAGGGAGAGTTAAGTCAGGCCCCTTGCTGCCCACGGGGCTCTGGAGGTTTATCCCCGTTGTGCCCAAGGTCAGAGGTGAGCGGAGAGGAGGGCCTTTGTTATAAGGTCAGTAACTCCATTCACGGGGGCCCCACCCTTGTGAACCTGTCACCTCCCGAAGTCCCCCTTCATGACACCATCACCTTGGGCGTTAGGACTTAACCTATGGATTTGGGGGCACAGACATTCAGACTGCAGCAGAGATGCATGGCAGGAGGGCAAGTTTCAGTAGGAGGTCAAGCCTTACTCTTCTCTCAGGACCATGAGGCCAGCGCTGGGTGGGAGAGGACGGGGCATTCGGGTTCAAGGTGGACCCTCTAAAGCTGGGCTTCCTAAACCTGGAAGTGACCAGAGAGTTATCGTCTAAGGAACGGAACAAAGGGGTTGGACAGAGCACGTCTGACGTTGTGGCGGGAGGGGTCACAGCATTTTGCACCCTCCCCCCACCCTGAACCTGGGTGCTCCTGGCTGCAGGTCACCCCACTTTCCGGGAAACCCTGTAGTTCCCCCAAAGACCTCACACTGATCACCATTGTACAAGCAGTTTTTTCAGGCCATGCTTCCTAGAAACATGTTCACTTGGGTAAAGAACAGCCTGTTTACTGGTGAATTTTGCAAAATAATTTCAGTTAGAGGTCTGCCTTCCCATGTGGTAAAACCAATCAATTCATCAACAAACGGATTAAAGCGTCCCTGAAAATCACTGTGCTGGACGTTGGGCTCACCGAGCGCTTTGGGGAGTTATTGACGGAGGGGCACCGTGAGTCTCGTTAAGGAAGTGGCAGGAACTCTGAACTTGGAACGTGGAGGTCTGTCAAGGCCTCAGAGTTCTCACCACGCGCCCGCATGTACCAAGGAGTATGGAGGAAGCAGGTGAAGACTTTACGTCTGTCGTTCAAGGACACAGACCATGGTTCAGATGGGTTTGCTGCTGTTTTATTTGTATTTTGTGGTTTGTCACTTAAAAATCCTGCCGCAGGGGCTTCCCTGGTGGCTCAGTGGTTGAGAGTCCACCTGCCGATGCAGGGGACACGGGTTCGTGCCCCGGTCCGGGAAGATCCCACAGGCCGCGGAGCAGCTGGGCCCGTGAGCCATGGCCGCTGGGCCTGCGCGTCCGGGGCCTGTGCTCCGCAACGGGAGAGGCCACAACAGCGAGAGGCCCGCGTAACGCAAAAAAAAAAAAAAAATCCTGCCACAAGTCATACTTCTCCTCTCAGTGTGTTTGTTACCACTGGCACGGGGGCCTCTGGGCTCGGACATCGAGCTAGGTCCCTCGTGTGGTGTCCTTTAATCCTCACTCCCACCTGCGGGGTCCACGATCACTGGTTTCTGCTGAGGACTGAGAGGCTCAGAGCACGTAATTAGCTTACTAGAGACGCCGAATCGTCAACGGCACGTGTGGATTTGGGTCCGTGCTTTAACCCGGAGCAAAACAGACTTGTGTTCAACTTTGTGACCCTGGGAATTTAGTCAAGCTTTTGCTCTGACATCACAAGTGACTGTGATCATGTCGTGACACGAGTTGCCCTGGTTGTTAAATGTGTAACCGGCACTGAGTGGATATTCAGTCCATCCCCTCCTTTCTATGGAAGTTGAAGTTCAGGAAAAGGGGCAAGCATATTGGTGACTCAGCTTCTTCGAACACAGAAAAAAATGCCTGAACCCAGAAGCTTTTCATGTAGATTTTGTGCCGAATGTAAGCGCGTCATCGGAGCTGAGTTTCAGATTTGCTCCTTAGACTTTTGTGAACAGACTAGATGACAGAGTGAAGGTGACGTTTCAGATTTTCAGGTTGTTCACTTTAGAAGGATTGTAAGTTAGGGAGATAGTAAGGCTGTACTCTGAAATAATTACAGATGCACACACAGAAACAATAGCCTGAATTACTGAAAAGCATTCTGCACTATTGAGTGATTTTATAGAAATGAAATTTTAATGTCTTCACTCTAAGTGGGAATAATTAAACGCATGGCTGAATATATATCATTCAGGAGCCTGCTTTAATGAGTAAGTAAATACATTGCAATATTTGAGCAGGTTAAGTTTTTCCTTTTTAATAGGTTGTGGCTGTTCATTTGTGTAGCAGTTTCCTTTTTACCTACTTAGTAGAAAAATAGATTTCAAGACTGTGAACGTGAGTACACATTACAGTAGACACTGGGTTAATATTTTGGATGAAGCATGAAATATGAGAATGCAGTAAAGATACACACTTGGCAGAGTTGAGGTGAAGAGAGATGGGGAAAGTCTTCAGGTCGACGCTGTTTCTCAGGCCTCTTGGTCAGAAGACTCAAAGGGTGGCTTCATACAAGTAATGCGATCTTGGGAAAACCACCTTAATGACCCAGACTCACCTCTATCAGATTAGTGCCAGGAAGTGGATTCCATCCTTTAGAGTGAAAAGTAAAGCTTTCTGGTGGAGGATCTTTCCCAGGTATGTGTTTGACAGCTCTCACTCTTGCTAAGTGTCCACGACGCATTAGGACCAAACTCCCCAGAGGATGAAAGCGTGTGTGAATGTCAAATATTGTTAGATTCAGGTTGGTGAAGAGCAGACCGGAAGAGGTGGCAAATCCCCCTGACCTGCCCCAAGTCCGACAGCCCACTGGCCAGCAGACCTCAGCCCCTTTCCTTTGCGGAGCCTGATCTGTAAGGACGGAGACCCCAGGAGACCCTTCCTGTTTTATTAGGATTAGTCCTCGCGCTGTCACTGTGTGGCAAAAGCACAGGCAATTTGGAGTCGATCAGAGAAGAGGGACCAGGGAGTAAAACTGAGCAAGATGAGCCCCTGGAGGACGGCTGAGCAAGGGGCTGGGGGCAGGGGGCAGACAGCCCTGAGCAGGGGGTCCCCATGGGGGCTCCGCGTTTCTTTCCTCTTTGTGTTTCCCCGTGTCCTTCCTTCGTGTGCCCCAAGTTCCAGCGGGGATTTTTCCGCACGTTTCTGGTCTCTTGCTCCAGGGTCGTGTTTGTCCTTTCGTCATTGAGCACAGCCCCTCGCGTCCCCTCTTCATTTATCTTCAGTGCTTGTTAAGATGATGCTTCTCACTTTGTCTCCTCAAGGACAGTCACCAGCAGTTGTTAGAGTGACGCATGGTGTTCTCCACTTGTCCTGGTGCCTATTCATCATTAAACTACCCGTCTGGATTCTCGTTCCTCAGGGGACGGTGTTGCTGGAACAGTGGATTGTTCTCGGGGCTAACCTGCCGGGTTCTGCAAGCCACCGGCCCTCCCAGACCCCTGCTGGAGCCGCCCGCCGTGTGATTCCCCAAAGGCACCAAAGCTTTCGCCTTCAGGGAGGTGTGGGTGAGGGCATAGGGTGCAGTACCCCCAGGGAGGTGCACAACCTTGACCTTCCAAACTGGGATGCTGTTCAAAGACACACTGACATCAGGGAGTCCGGACTCAGGTTTACAGTGCTTTTATTGATTTTCCAGTTTCACTAAGAAGTAATTGATAGAAATCACTGCATAAGTTCAAGGCGTACAGCGTGACGGTTGGATTTACATACGTTGTGAAATGATCACAGCAGGTTCAGCTAACATCCATTGTCTCACGTGGATACAACAAAAAGAAAAGAAAGAAGAACACGGGAAACATTTTTTCTCCTTGTGCTGAGGACACTTAGGATTCACTCCTATCACCTTTCCTGTACATCGTGCAGCAGCGTTAGCTCCAGTCACCATGCTGTACCTCCATCCCTGGTGCTTATTCATCTTGTAACTGGAAGTTTCTCCCTTTTGACCATCTTCCTCCAATGCCCCCACCCCCATCCCCGCTTCTGGTAACAAGTCTGGTCTCTTCTTCTGTGAGTGTGTGTGTGTTTGTGTTTGTGTGCGTATGTTTTGTATTCCACGTATAAGTGAAATCGTACAATATTTGTCTTTCTCTGTCTGACTTATTTCACTTAACATAATGCCTTCAGTGTTATTCCAAATGGCAGGATTTCCTCTTTTTTATTACTGAGTAATAGTCCATTATGTACATGTATATGTGTGTGTGTGTGTACATGTAACATGTGCCACATCTTCTTTATCCATTCATTTGCGGATGGACACTTAGGTTGTTGCCATGCCTTGGGTATTGTAACCAGTGCTGCTGTGAACATGGGGGCACAGATATGTTTTCAAGTTAACGTTGTTGTTTTCTTTGAATAATACCCAAAAGCGGAATTGCTGGAGTGTGTGGTGGCTCTATTTTTAATTTTTGGAGGAATCTCCATACTCTTCTCCATAGTGGTTGTACCGACTTAACATTCCCACCAGCAGTGCGAGAGGGCTCCCTTTTCTCCACATCCTCACCAACACTTGTTATTTCTTGTCTTTTTGATGATGGCCATTCTGATGGGTGTGAGGTGGTATTTCATTGTGGTTTTGATTTGCATTTCCCTGATGATTAATAATATAGAGCATCTTTTCATGTACGTATTGGCCTTTCCTGTATCTTCTTTGGAGAAGCGTCTGTTCAGACTCTTCGTGTATTTTTAAATTGGATTATTTGGGGTTTTTTGCCGCTGAGTTGTATGAGTTCTTTATATGTTCTCTATATGTATAAGGAGTTCTTTATATGAGTTCTTTATATGTTTTGGATATTAACTTCTTAACGGATGTATGATTTGCAACTATTTTCTCTAATTCAGTTGATTGTCTTTTCACGTTGTTGATGCTTTCTTTTGCTGTGCAGAAGCTTTTTTGTTCGATGTGGTCTCACTTACTTATTTTTTATCTTGTTGGTGGCAAAAAATCATTGCTGGGACCCCTGTCAGGGAGATTGGTTTCCACGCACTTGCTTCTGACCCCCGGGGGGGGGTCACTGTCCGCTCTCTTCACCCCCCGGCACTTTGCAGAGGCCGATCCTCCATCAAGAAGGCAGGTGGTCCCGGTGTCACTGCACAAACCTCCTCACAGATTGACCCACGGGAGACCCCAGGGCAGGTGCCCCCCGGGGAGCTGTCTCACGTCCTGGAGTGCAGGCCCCTCACAGCCGGGAAGGATCCTGGGTGGGGTCCCTGCTCCACTCCCGGGGCCCGAGGGCAGGTCACTCCCTTGCCACTCGGCTTCAGTGACTCATCCGTACAAGAGGAGGGGGCTCACAAGGTGCCCCTGATGGTGTCTGCAGCCAGAGAAGTTGATGCGTTGTTTAAAGAGTTCATTTTTTTTTTTTTTTTTTTTTTTTTTTTTGTGGTATGCAGGCCTCTCACTGTTACGGCCTCTCCCGTTGCGGAGCACAGGCTCCGGTCGCGCAGGCTCAGCGGCCATGGCTCACGGGCCCAGCCGCTCCGCGGCATGTGGGATCCTCCCGGACCAGGGCACGAACCCGTGTCCCCTGCATCAGCAGGCGGACTCTCAACCACTGCGCCACCAGGGAAGCCCTAAAGAGTTCATTTTTAAGAGCAGTGTTAGGTTCACAGCAAAGTTGAGGGGAAGAAGGTTCAGAGATTTCCCGCGTACCCCTGACCCCACCCACGCACATCACATGGTCCCTTTGTTACAGCTGATGAACCTATGTTGACACATCCCCAGGGGTTTTGGGTCAGAGGGAGGAACAGGCGGAGCCCAGAGGATTCTCAGGGCAGTGAATCTACTCTTGGTGACACTCTCATGGTGGACACCGGTCATTATACATTTGTCCAAACCCACAGAATGCCCAGCACCAAGAGGGAACCCCGACGTAAGCTGTGGACTCTGGGGGATGGTGACGTGGTTTGCTGACACTGGGCTGTGGGGACTGCAGCGTGGGATGACTCGTGAGGGTCCTGGAGACTTGTGCCCGTGAGGCTCACTGACCCGGCCTTAGTCATGTGACTGGCAGGACCGCGATGACAGTGGCGGGTGATCACCGACCCCTCGGGAACCCCGTGTGTTTAGCTTCCGCTTTGAAATGATGTGTCTGTGTGTGTACGTGTCCTTTAACAGTGCAGCTGTCCACAGCTTAGTTTTAAAATCCACGAGATGTATAATCCTGAAAGCTTACCTTTCCAAAGAACCTTTTCTCACCTCCGAGCAAGCCTTGCAGAGACGGACGCTGTCTTGTGTTGAGTATCTTCCTATCTTCCCTTTAGCCTTCGTTGCCTCATGGCAGCGTCCCTCCTTCCTTAGGAAGGAATGGAGAACAGAACCCAGAGCTAAGATTACATAAATCCCCTTATTCCAGCCCCGTTCCCAACTGTATGCGCGAATTATTTCTATTGTTCTCACGTCACAGTGATGAATGTCATCCTTATTCTCACATAGTCAGCATCACCCACAAGGTACCCTCTTTTGTTCCCGTTTCTCACCTGTGTGCAGTTCAGTGAGTTGGCTGAGATATTTACGTGTCACTCAGCCGTGTTTGTGTTGGGAATTTTGTGCTCACCCCTAAGCCTGCCAGTAAGCATGTGCATTTCAGGTGCCAGAAAGTCTGTCGGCTCTAAAAAGGCTTTTGTTTTAAGTGAAAATACAGGCTGATCAGTT
The DNA here is from genome assembly GCF_964341445.2 of Mesoplodon mirus. Classification (NCBI taxonomy): domain Eukaryota; kingdom Metazoa; phylum Chordata; class Mammalia; order Artiodactyla; family Ziphiidae; genus Mesoplodon; species Mesoplodon mirus. The sequence continues at coordinate 30,230,216 of NC_138996.1, forward strand.
CTTCCCTGCTTACCAGTCCCCTGGGGAGCTCATTAAAATGCAGATTCTGATTCCGGAGGTCTGAGGCAAGGCAGACTGCCCTTCTGCAAAGCCCCTCCAGTGATGGCAGTCCTGCTAGTCCAGGGACCACAGTTTAACGTTTATCGTAGGACATCTCGACGTATTTTGAGTAGCTTCTCCTGTGTGCCCTGCTCTGTGTTACGTACAGTGAGGAATAAAAGTAAGTAATACAGAGCCTAACCGTCTTCTGAGAGCAGAATGGCATGGGAGAGGCCCTTATAGAGCGGAGTTTGGGGTCAAGTTAACGCTCGTGGGTCGTAGAATGAGGTAGAACTGGGCTCGAATCTGGGTCGAACCTCTCACAGAGCAAGTGACTTCTTTTCTAGGATCTTAGTTTCTACCTCTGGGAAGACAGGGCAAGAATGCACGAGTGCACGCATGTGTATGCACCTGTACACTACGTATGTTCTGTATGTGTGTACTAGGCTTACATAGGTACCTAGTGCCCACATATGTATCCTGCGTGTGTGTGTATACACTGTGTATGCGCAGGTGCGTACATTTATATTATGCTGTATCGTACACAGTACTTCTGTCCGTATGTACAGTTCTTCGTCCTGAAGGGGATGTGCCCGGCACACGGCATGTGGCTGACGACGTAAGCGCTTCATTTCCTGTCCTTGGGTGGGAACCTCGGTGTCTACTTGGGACTACGGAGGGACGAGGGGAGGGGAGAGGGGAGAGGGGACCGCCTTGGTGGGAGGAGAGGTGAGAACAGGAGCTCCTTCGGGCAGACACTCGGGGCTGAGCCGAATCATAAAGGCCTTGAGCAGAGTGTGGGCTCGGTCCCAGAGCCGGCGAGAGCCGTTTGCCCAGAGCAGGGGGCCACGGTGGGAACGGTCGTCCAGCCGGATGGACCCAGGGGGCGGGGGGGGGGGTGCCGCTGTGACATCTCGTCTGTTTGTGAAATAAAACCGTAGTCGCATCCGGACGGTGGGATCCGTGCGTTCCCTGTCCGCCCAGTGATGGGGCGGGGCCGGGCCGTCGTCCTGGCAACAGGCCTCCTTATCCACCCTGCGGTTAGTCCCCGGAGGAAAGTGCAGCGTTGGCTCAGCTGGAGGTGAGAAGTCGCAGCAGAGCATCTCCCGATGGCGCCGCGGCCCGGAGCACCGGAGCGGAGCCGGCGACCTCTGCGACGGCGGCGGCATTCTATCCGTTTGGGGGAGGACGGACCCACAGTGCGGGGTCTGCCTTAGGAGGCTCCGAGGACGCGCGGTCCTGGGCCCGCAGAGCGTGGGGGGGGGCTGGCCGCCGCTGCCAGCAGGACCCACCCTTGGGAGGGTCCCGGAGCCTCCGGCCGAGCCCCTGGGGAGGGGAGGGGCTGCGACGCGGCTGAGGCAGCCTTGGCTTTTGAACAGGTTTCCAGTGTCTCTGTTTTCCTTCAGTGGGGCGGGGAGACGTCTGTGTGTGAAGTTCCTGGAATTCCGAGGGGGGCTCCACCCAGCCCGGGGCAGGTTGACAAAATCTCAGAGACCCGGGGTGACCCTGGGGACTCATGAGCAAACTAAACAAGGGGTTCATCCGCATCTCAGACAGGGTGCATCTGAGAGCCTTACACTCCTGGAAAGCAAAGGGACGTGAATCCAAGCGTCCTGTTGACGCAGGACGGTGTGAAGAGAAGGCACAGGAGGGTGGCCTGTGTCCTGCGGATGGGCAGGTGTCTGAGGACCGCAGTTCATGGCTCAGCGTCACTGGCCGGTCCCTAGAGCACATCCTGGGTGTTGTGAGGTCCCCACCGGGATGACCATCCCCTCCCCGTCGGCCTGCCCGGGTCCCTGGTCCCACTGTGTCCACCCCCTCTGCCCGAGAGCTCAGTGGGCTCTGCCCCCCGCCCGGCCCTCTCACACCTGCTTCCCCCCGACACCCCGAGAGCCTGCTCCTCCCATCCGCACACCTGCTGCCTTCTGTCCATCTCGGTGCCCGGTCCCCGAGTCAGCCAGGCCCCGCCGGCCCCTCTCAGAGGAGCCCCCGTCCCCAGCACGCCACCTGCACCCTCACGGTCACCATCACCCCTCCCCGGCCCGTTCGAGAGGCCGGTCCCGAGACTCCTCTCCCCCGTGGGCTTGCCCGCCGCTGATTGTTTCCTTGCCTGAATTTTAAGCTCCAGAGAGACAGGGAGCAGGTCTGTGATCCATCACGTATGTCCCGCCGCAGCTCCCTGCTTGGCCCAGGTGCTCTGTTAGGTCTTCATTTACTGTTTCTTGGGTGCGTTTTGTTTTGTTTCTAGTAAATTCAATTAGTGAATCATACTACTGAATACTACTGAACATCATATTAAGTTTTGAAAATTAAACCTTCCCCTTGCCTGCTGCTGTGCTGTGTATGCCTTGTTAGTTAAGGGCCTTCATAAACCATAAAATGCCACGTAACGTTTGATTGGTTGTCAGGTCAGTGGAGTTCCTCCATTCCAGCTTCATGAGGATGTGTCTTCCGGGCCCGCTGGTTGTCCCACTGCTGCGGAAGTGTGGTCGTTTAGCTGATGGGCTGCTTCTGGTTCCGGGGAGGCCGGGCGGCCTCCAGAGTGGGGCCTTGTGTCTGCGGCAGCAAGGCCGGCCCGCCACGCTCCAGGTGGAGCGGGAACGTTATCTCGCCCTGAGCCGTAGGGAAACTTGGGTGAGTGAGCGGAATTTTCCCAGTTATACCTTCTTCCTTTCATCGCTTTGTTGCTCTCCTTTGGCTCCGCTCTCACAGACAGTGGTAGATGCAAAGAAATGGTTGATTTGCCAACAATTACTGCAAAATAAGTGAGACATCTCCCGTGATGCTGAGTCTGAAAGTTTACTTTTTAGTTTCCAGGAGTCACTCTGGCTGTAATTCCACAAACATGACAAAGCAGAGTTTCCCTGTAATGAAAGTGTTCCTCGAGAACTAGATTGGGGCTGTTTCCCTGTGACACTCAGAGGTCACTGTGTCCCCAGGGCTTCGCATCCGGAGCTGTGGGCCAGGACGGGACCGGCCTTCAGAGAGGAGCGGGCGCTGTGTCACTCGCGACCTCACCGGGTCCTCCAGGGCCTGGGGTTGGTTTTGAAGGTAAAGCCCCCTTGGGCTCGGAGGCAGCCAGGTGCCCTACATGGCAGGTTGGGAACCAAACCCGTGTCCGTTCCTCTCTGCTCTGACGCAGCCCTGCTGAGGGACGGCCGTGGGCTTGGGCCCCATCCTTCCGATTTCTCGCTAGAGGAGGACGGGGTTTTATTTCCAGGTCTCGGATGTGATCCCTGTCATGATGGGAACGTCTGGGAGGAGGCAGGACTGCAGATGGCCGCTCAGGCCAGCCGTCCCCTCTTGGCGGTGGGGCGTGCTCTGGGGCGGGGGGCACTCAGGTGCGTCCACTTGGCAGACGGGACCCGGCAGTTGCTTCCTGTGTTACCTCAGCTCCTTCTCTCCACATTGGCCACCGAGGAACCCAGCGTCTCTGGAGCAGTCAAACCTCCAAACCAGGTGTTTCCTATGAAACAGGCAGGGACGACCGAAGTCCACGTGCTGGAAATCGTCAGGGGCTGACATTTCTGAAAGCTTAGATGCTCTCTGGGCATTCGCTGGCCCCAGTTTTGTTTTAAAGGAAAGGCTTTGGAGATAATTTGGGTGGATGAGATAAGAGTCTCCATTTCTATGCTATGATTTCTACTATTAAGCAGAACCCCCTGGAACAGTGGCATTTATTTTTATCTGAGTTTGCCAGAAGCCATGTAGAAACCTGGTTAATATGTATATTCCACTTCAAGAATTACAGGAACAGCATAATAGCAATAACCCACAATTCTCAGTGAAAGAGAGGAAAATAGTCCCCTCCAGCCCGTGCAGCCTTCCTCGGGGGTAGGGGCTGGTCTGGGTGCCTCCCTGGTTCCCCCGTCCGTCCCGCGCCGTGGTGACCGCAGCCCCGCGTGCGCACCGGTCCTCGGGCCTCACGTCCAGTGCAGTCAGGATGCCCCTCCCCCATCACTGGAGCCGAGGCTCCGGCTTCTGGTCTCCTGGTAACCGAGCCCTAAGCCTTGACGCTAGATTATCATCAGGCACGTGGTGCTTCCTGACCCTCAGCGTTTTAGGTAATAAACACGTGGGGAGCATCTGGTGCGAGGTGACTGGCACAGGCGAGGTCTGTTCCCGCCGCCCTTGCCATCCTCGGTCCCGGGTCGTGCATGTGGGATGCTCGCCACAGTCACGACAGGTTCCAGGAAGCTGCCCCCTGTCATCCGTTCTCACCCTGGGACGTCGGTTACTGTTGCTTCTGGTTAAAAGAGCTCTTCGAGGAACTGTCTTGAGGGTTTTGTTTCCAGAGGTGGGAAGGCGAGTGGGCGTGATGTTGAGAAAACAGCCCTGCCGCCCGGCCCAGATTCGATGGCCCTGTGACCGTGGGCCAGTTACTGACGCACCCAGCTCACTCCCCCTGTAGAAATGGTACAGTGGATGTGAAGATTGGTGCCTGTCGGAGCCCCTCACGTGGCCCACAGGGCGTGCTGGTCTGTTATAAGTGGTGGTTTTATTACGTCTGACACAGGAGCGCTTACAAAGTATTAAAGAACAGGAAAAGGTGAGGGGACGCTTCAGAATGCTTAGCCGTGAGGGAGCTCAGGCACCTCCAGGTCCCAGGCCCGCCAGCCACAGCGCTGGGTGAGGCCCTATAGGTTCTGGGTTGTGGAGCCATCGGGGGTTGGGGGGGCCTCAGGCCGGCTGGCCCGAGTCCGGCGCGGGCACCTGGGGCTCAGGGAAGCCACATGCCCGACTCGGGTCACTCAGCGTCGGTCTTCAAAGCTGTCATAATGTCCCCATTTCAACCCAACTGGATTGGTGGTCCCCAATCCAGTTCCGGCACTAACCGAGTTGAGGGGACCCCCGGGTTAAAGGGCACGGCCCCCAGCAAGACTGCTACCCTCCAGGGGTCGTCAGGCCACCCACACTCTGACCAACCGGAGAAAAACGTGCAGGTTCCCACGACACATCGGGTTGGATAATTCCCTGAAACAGCGCAGGGAGCTCTGGAAGGCGTCCGCACGCGTGGTCCGGTTTTTTCACGGAGGATTCGCGTTGCCCCCCTGGAACCTCCACTCACCACTGGGCCTCGGCCACCGGAGTGGCCTGGCGGACGCCGGTGATGGACCTCCGGCCCCTCCCCCGAAGGTCAGGCTGGCTCAAGCCCACCTGCCCAGTCACACCCTTGGTCCTCTTGTCTCTCTACCAGCCTGAGTCACCTCATTAGCATTAGAAACCACTCACCACTCTGGAAATTCCAGATGCCTTAGTCAGCTCAGGCTGCGGTCACAAAGCACCAGAGACCGGGGAGGGGAGGGTTAAAGGGCAGCCTTCATTCCCCAGTTCTGGAGGCTGAGCCCAAGATCAGGCTGTCGCAGGCCTGGCTCCCCTGAGGCCTCGCTCCTTGTCCTGCAGGGTCGTCCCTCTGTGCAGTGCATCCCTGGTGTCCCCTCCTTCTGCGAGGACCTCAGGCCCACTGGGTCAGGGCTCCACCCTATGACCCCATTTAACCCTAATCCCTCCTTGAAGGCCCCGCCACGCTGGGGGTGAGGCTGTCAGCCTGTGGCTCTGGGGGCACATAGCTCAGTCCGTAACACCAACACTTTTAGAACCTCTACGCCGGGAGCCCAGGGCAAAACCAGACAGGTTCTTCATTACACGACAAATGACATCCATCCTCCAGATTACCTGCCCCCAGGCCCTCCGGCCCTGCCCCTCCAGCACTCTTCCGCCTCCTTTCCAGCCAGCTCCCCTCACGGCCCCCGAATTCCTGACTCTGGAGGGAAATGTCGGGACCTCCTCTGGTTCCTTTCCTCATGTTCTGACATCTCTCCTCCTGGGGAGGGGAGCCTGTCGGCCCTCCGGGAGAAGCTGGCGACCATCTTGCCGTCCAGGGACTGGACGGGCACCTGTAGGGGAGGTGGAGTCTCTACAGGCTGAGCGCAGGTGAGGTCAGGAAGAGGCAGGCAGGGGGCACACACAGGGGACACTGGAGAGGGGAGGGCACGCCGATCAGAGCCTCGGTGGCTCACGTGGCTTTGCAGAAGCACGTCCCTCCTCATCCCAGCGCCAGGCGGGGTGTCCCAGTGTCCCTCGGCTCACGTCCTGTGGGTTGCCAACTCCAGAGACAGCCCTCGCTCTGCATGATTCACGTTAATGTCTGGCAGACTCTTCCAATGCTTATTTTCTTTTCTGGCCCACGGTTAATGTAATTCAGTATCTTTGTTTCTTGAAGGACAGCCGTGCACTGTGGGGAGATGTCTCTTAGGGTCCCCTTGGGACCAGAATCAGATCCAGCGTAATGCAGGGCCTTCACTGAGGACTTGGAAACAGTCGGGAGACATATGTTAATTGAATTCATAGATGATACAGAGCCAGGAGGCAGTGGTCATGCTGCTGCGGCCTGATAAACAGTGGGGTGGCCAGCCAGCCGCCGACGAGAGCATCAGAAAGCGTCCATGCCACACAAACGCAGGGAAAGAAGAGCAGACACAACGCCTCGTGATCATGACACATTAAATACTAAGAGAGCATGGGACCAAGGCGTTCTGTACGGAGGCAGATAGTCTAATTAACCTTCGGTGCCGGCGGGGGAGAGGATGGCTAGACTCCCTCACGGAGGTTTTTCAAGGGGGGTATAAACGCCTCTGAAAGCAGCCCTGCAGGGAAAGCTGGCGGGTCCACATGGAGACCAAGCTGAAATCACGTGTGCGTGTAAAAATGAACAAGGAACCCTGTGCCTTCACCCCAGTTTCTGCGGATCCTGGGTTTAGGGTTTCAGGATTTCCTGGTGAGGGGTGAGCCGTGTGCACCCCGATCCCTGCGCGTACGTACCTCTGTGACAGCCCCGCAGCTGGGGAGACGGTGCCCTGATGACGACGCCCTGCCCTCCCTGCCCCTGTGCTCCAGAGAGACCGGACCCGGGGCTCCCCGGGGTGGAGGGGGCCATCCTGCCCCTCAGGGGGACCGGAGCGTGGGTGCCAGTAGGCAGGAAGCCCAGGGCCTCCTGCGACTCTTCTCTGGGTCCGTCTTCCCAACCCCCGTCTCACCATCCGAGTGCAGCCACATAACCCCCGTCACCCCCAGCTGCGCGTTACGTTCAGCCTCTGTGCTCTGGCCCAGTTCACTCTTCATGCCTGGAAGCTCCTCGTGTTCTTTGGTAGCTCATCCACCTTCAACGTTTAGTTTAAGGCACAGTCTCGGGAAATTCAAGGGGGACTCACAACATCGTACGTGCAGCACGCCCACAGCGCTCGCTGCGCTGTCGGGGTGTCCACGCGTGGTGGCTGCTTCGCCACTGTCCAAGACCCTCGAAGGCCGGGGGCCAGGCTCACCCTCGGGACCGAAGCGTGTGCTTACTAGTGGGGGGAGCCCGCTTCCCGACACAGACCCTTCCCGAGGGAACACGTTCCTGGAGACAGCTTCTCTCAGGTCACGGTGAGCTGAACATAGTGTCTCATTCTCTTGGGGAAATAATAGAAAAGATGATGGTCCTGGGGCGATTGAGAACTAGAAGGAATTTATCACCCGGGTCGCGATGCCATGGCCCCAAATAGGGGGTCTTCCTGCCCCCGTCTGGGTGTGTCCAGCCGCGGGGACAGCTGAGCAGCCCTCGGACACCGCCATTTGTCACAGTTGATATAAACTGCTTTTATAATTAAGGCTCAGGATTATATATTTATAATTAAGGAACAGTATCTGTCCAGGAATTAGTTCTTCAGTGAGTTTATTTTACACTTTTATCATCTGTTTCTTTCTTGTGTCCATCCTGAGTTTTCACATTTCACTGAGATAATATTAGGACTCTTGATAGAAGAAGTGAATTTACTTTTCATGCAGGTGCCCAGAAGCCCTACTGGGTGGAACACAACCCCCTCGCCACCCACGCCCCTCCCAACCGATGGGGACATCACTGCATTTGAGCATCTCCTAGTGGAGAAATGTCCGCCCTCTGGACGACTAAAAGGTGAAGTCACTTGCCCCCCCAATCTCAGTGTCTTCAGTGGCACCAAATAGTCCATTTGGCCCAATAACTTCCCGTGCCTTGTTACAGGAGCCGACGAGGTCTTGATTCTAAGAAAGGCAGACGCTGGTCTTCCTGTGGGTTTTAGGTGCACGGCCTGTGCGTGGCCGGGGCCCCACGTGACCTCCTTCGCATCCAAGATGGGCTCTGAGGCCCCGCAGCGGTGCAGGCCTGGTCCGGGGGCGCCGTTCCCGTTCCCCCAGAAGCCGGGGAGCCAGTGCGGACAGAGCAGCTGCACACCCACTGGGTACCTGGCAGCACGGGGAGGACGGAAGGAAGCAGGGCCAGTGGGTCACGGCAGAGAACGTCCATGCCGTCCGTCCAGAGGACACCGGGGACAGCTGCAGGGCCGGGCTGGCCCCGCGGGGCAGTCAGGGCTGACGTATACGCCTGTCGCCTGTGAGCCTGGGGCGCTGGCACCTGTCTGTGTGGCGCTGAGTCAGGGCCTCTGTAACCTCCTGCGATGAGGGGTGAGCGTGGAGCCTCCTGTGGACGCAGGACGGAGGTGGCCCAGGCCCCGCCAACAGCCCCCGAGCGTAGTCCTGCCCACGTCAGCCCTGTGCCTTCCCCCATAGCCGGGCCCGCTTCCCGTGGGCTCGCGGCCTCCTGAGCATGGACGGCTTGGCCCCTGGGGAGACTGTGTTCTTGTGAAGTTGACTGGATCCTGTCGTCCCCCACCCTCGAGTGTCTGGCAGCTTCTGGGGTCTGCCTGCCCCGCTGTCCACCCAGCAGGCCCCAGACGCGGACGAACTGCTGTGTAACTGCTCTCCAGCCCTGGCTTGCGGGCTGCCCGCGGCAGTGTCGGGGCCCCGGGGCGGCTCAGCGCTGCCCCTCGAGGATGTGCAACCCCGGGGCCTCAGAGCTGGGCCTCCTGCCCGCAGCCAGCTGGGAGCACGTGGGGAGGAGGGGTGGGTGGAGGCTTTTCAACGTCACTTAAAGCATGTCCCGTGGTTTTTCGAGGTGCTTTTGAATGAACAGCCCTTGTCTCCCAAGTGTCCTCCTCCTCGGGGACTCTTCGTCCTGATGTGGTTTCTTCCAGCCTCTTGTCCCCCGCTCCCCGCCCCCCGCCCTCGGTTCCTCTCTCACCATCGCCCCCCCACACACACACTGCTCCACCCAGCTGGCTGCTTTTCATCCTTCAAGATAAGCATCTCTGTCTTAGAAAGGCCTTTCCTGACCAACCTGAATAGAAGCAGCAGTGGTGACAGTGGTCACGACCACAAGCGCCACCACAACCAAACCTCGGGGTTACCAAGCGGGTAGCAGATGCAGCCTCATCGGTAAGGCGGGCGGTCACCTTTCCTACCACCCAGACCAGGATGCTTGCCAGAGGGGACAGGTGGTATTAATAATCCCACCAAAGGCAACTCGTACATTGGGACTGTTGATGGCGTGTGATGGGACGTTACGGTCTTCTTAAAAATCAGAAGGATTCTGTTATTTTCCCTGCTTTACGAAAAGAATGAGGCCGAGGGCTTCCCTGGTGGCGCAGTGGTTGAGAGTCCACCTGCCGATGCAGGGGACACGGGTTCGTGCCCTGGTCCGGGAAGATCCCACATGCCGCGGAGCATCTGGGCCCGTGAGCCATGGCCACTGAGCCTGCGCGTCCGGAGCCTGTGCTCCATAACGGGAGAGGCCACAACAGTGAGAGGTCCACATACAGCAAAAAAAAAAAAAGAATGAGGCCGAGAGCAGTGGTGCAGGAGTCCCACCTAGGAGGCTGATTCTCCCAGCTTGGTTATCCTCCTGCATGGTTTCCTCTTCCTGGTTTTGAAGCCTTTGAGCTTCAGTCAGTTATCAGTGTGCTGCTGTCCTCCTGGCTGTGTGCACCCTCGGCCAGGCCCAGGGCCCCCAGTAACGAGGACAATGATCTTTCCACTCAACACTCTGGGTCCGGTTCTTGGCACCTGCATGGCGGGCCTTCAGTGAATCTGTGGAGGGTGAATGAATACATAAATCTTTCTATTCTTGCTACTATCAAGATTTTCTAATGAGCCTTGAATTATACACAATATTCTCTAATGAATTTAAAACCATCTGCTCTTGTTGTTGTTTCTATGTCCGTGGCTGTAATCTGAACTTTTTTTTTTTACGTCTTTATTGGAGTATAATTGCTTTACAATGGTGTGTTAGTTTCTGCTTTATAAAAAGTGAGTCAGTTATACATAAGTTATACATATACATATGTTCCAATGTCTCTTCCCTCTTGCGTCTCCCTCCCTCCCACCCTCCCTATCCCACCCCTCTAGGTGGTCACAAAGCACCGAGCTGATCTCCCTGCGCTATGCAGCTGCTTCCCACTAGCTATCTATTTTACATTTGGTAGTGTATATATGTCCATGCCACTCTCTCACTTCGTCCCAGCTTACCCTTCCCCCTCCCCGTGTCCTCAAGTCCATTCTCTAGTAGGTCTGTGTCTTTATTCCCATCTTACCCCTAGGTTCTTTATGACCTTTTTTTTTTCTTAGATTCCATATATATGTGTTAGCATACAGTATTTGTTTTTCTCTTTCTGACTTACTTCACTCTGTATGAGAGACTCTAGGTCCATCCACCTCACTACAAATAACTGAATTTCGTCTCTTTTTATGGCTGAGTAATATTCCATTGTATATATGTGCCACATCTTCTTTATCCATTCGTCTGTTGATGGACACTTAGGTTGCTTCCATGTCCTAATCTGAACTTAATTAGGGCACATGCACACCTCCCCTGACTCATACTCACTAGAACAAGTGTTTAGAAATGCAATCAATTTCATTTTGAGACTGTGATCTGTGCTCACATAGTCTGCTGCTCACTTCTCTCTCAGAGCCTCATGGGAGTTGTTGAAAGTCAAAAGGGAAAATAACCTATATCCATGTAGGAAACAGTAAATACCATCATCAAGGGAAGAACTTTGGGGCATTAATAAAAATGCGGTACAAAGGGGATGGAGTGGGAGGGGGTCATACGTGGAGCATCTCAGCTTCAGAAAGAAGAACAAGATCAGAACATCTAATTGGGAATTAACCCAAAGACTCTGTGAGTTCAAATTAATTTGTATCAGCAGTCCTCTTGACAGCTGCTGCCCCTGAATGGGCTTATGGGAGATTCGTGTTTGTACATTAACAAGTAGGTTTGTGTGCAGCGCCTTGGAGATGTGTTTCTGACAGTGCTGGGGAAGGGGCCGGTTGTGCATTCGGGCTGTCGCTTAGTTCCAGACGTTGGTTTCCTACTAATTTATGGCAGGAGTTTCTTCACCGTTTCCTCTGTTTGCAAAGAGCATGTGTGGGCAGAAGGCTGTGCATTTGCAGAGTACGCATCTGTCTATGGGGGCTTGACAAGGTGCGCTTAGCCCCGTCAGATGGGGGTCTTCAGCGATTACGTGAAAAAAGTTAATTACCCTAAATGCTGAGTGATAATCACAAGCAGTCATGCCTCTGCTTCAAAATGGAAGCTTTGGCGTTCCAGAATGATCCGTCATTACCTGAGTAAATTAGGCTCCCTTCCTAATTGTTTTGCAACCAGTGATACATTTTTAAATTTAATTCTCTCCTTGAACTTCACTGTCTAATCCCACACGACCAGCTACCACATTCTCTCTCGTAAGTGTACATATATCATTCTCTCTCTCCCACCAAAAAGGTCATATTTCCCTTGAATTGGATATAAAGTAAACAGAATGAAGTACACAGTAGTAACATAATTAGGGGATAAACTCTATTCTGTCTTAGTTGATGGAAGGTAATGAGAAATCAAGGTACAGAGGAGACATTTATTCAACATAGAGATGCTGTTTTTCATTTTGCAATGAGACATAACAAGATGATAGCTCTGCATTTTTTATCCAGCGACTACTGTACAGGGTGGGAAGGAAAAGAGTGACTTTGAACCAATTAGTGGGTGGATGACATTTCTCTTTCCTCTACAAGGCGACTAAAAGTTTAAAATATTAAAGAAAAAAAATCATTGCATAATAAGGGCTGCTTGGAAAAAAGTGTTTGGCCAGAACCATTGAGCTCTTATTCCTCTTTCTTTCTGTGAGTAGGAGAGGAGAAATCCAATTTTATCAGCTGTCTTCTTGACAGGCTGATATCATTAAAAAATATGATTTATTAAAACACCAGAGACATCCACATACAGGGGCCCTGATTTATTTGAGTTCCCAGGGTAAGATTTCTTAAAAGCAAGGTTTTTACACAGTGAGCCCTGTGGTTAAGTTACTCTCTGTGATGATTCGAGAGGGTTCTGTGATGATGCTTCAATTTTCCCTAAGTGAGGTAGGACAATTACTTGTTGGAATTTTAAGAATAAAATCAGCTGAACAATAGGCAGAGATTTATTGAGCACCACCTGTATGCTCTATTCTCTAGCAAGCAATGTGTGAGATAGAAAAGAAGCAGGAGATATGGTCCTTGGCATTAAAAACACCCAGGATATTTTCTTAACCTCAGTTGTGTTACTTTATCAGCCTTGATTTCTCCTTTCTGTATGTTCTCCTAATATTAATTGGTATGAAGGCAGATTCAAGCTAATCAATTAGTCTAAATGGTAGTTTGGGGGTATACAGTATGTTTCAGGCATCACAGTGGCAGAATTTAAACTACAAGAATGATTAAGATAGGGTTACTACTCACAAAGCGCTTATGGTCTAAGAGAATTGCAAGGAAAATGACAGATAATAGAAATATCTTACTCTTCCTTAAGCATTTACGTGACATTCGTGGAGCATTTTCTGTGGGCCAGGAAAGTGGGATATAAAGATGGATATGGCACCATTCTTCCAAATAAGAAATACAATTGAGTATGCACATTTCCAAGTACCACAGCCTAGAACAAAGTTTCACTGCCATATACCAAGCATCTAAAACAGAGCCTGCGTGGCAGAGAGAAAGTATCCAATCAGTAGTTATAATAAATAGTATAAATAAATATTTATACACAAGTTCACTTTTAAAGGCCCTTTCACATTCAGGATTTTATTTCTCTCACAACTACTCTATGTAAGAATAGAGCAGAAATTAATGAAATACAGAATAGAAAAACATAAAATTATTGAACCCCAAACTTGGCTCTTTGAAAAGATCAACAAAATTGTCAAGCCTTTAGCTAACTGATGAAGAAAAAAAGAGACAACTCAAATTACTAAAATACAGAATGAACAAAGAGACATTACTACCAACCTCACAGAAAAAAAATTAAAAGGTAGCATTCAGAATATATGAAGAACTCTTAAGATTCAGGAACAAAAATTACAACCTATTTCAAAGTGGGAAAAGGACTTGAATAGACATTTCTCCAAAGAAGATAACACAAATGTCTGATAAGCACATGGTAAGATGTTCAACTTTGATACTCGTTAGGGAAATGCAATCAAAACCATGATGAGATATCACTGCATACCACTAGGATGACTATAATTAAAAAGAATAATAACAGCACTAGAAGCCCAGAAAAAAGCACGTGTTGCTGAGGATATGGAGAAATTGAAACTCTTCTGTGTTGCTGATGGGAATGTAAGATGGTTTAGTTGCCATGGAAACTGCTGTAGCTGTCCACAACAAAACAAAAAACAAAAGAAAACTACCACATGACCCAGCAAATTCCACTCTGAAGTACATACCCAAAAGTATTGGAAACAGATACTCAAACAAGTACACGCTAGTTCGTAGTAGCAGTGATATAGTAGCCAATAGGTATAAACAGCCCAAATGTCCATGAACTGAGGAATAGACAATTTTCTTGTACATGTACAATGGAATATTATTCAGTTGTGAAAAGGAGCACAGTATAGATACATGCTAGATACATGCTACAACAGGGAACCACCAAAGCATTATGTGAAGTGAAAGAAGCCAGATATAAAAGGTCACGTACCGTATGATTTCACTTACATGAAATACCCAGAAATGTTAAGTCCAGACAGATAGAACACAGATAGGTTGTTGTCAGTGACACAGGGGAGAGGGATGTGGGGAGGAGCTCCCCGACAGGTATAAGGCTTCCTTTTGGGGTGATAAACATGTGGAATTAGATAACCATTGTGAAGGTACTAAAAGTCACTGGATTATTCACTTTAAAGTGGCTAACTTTATGTTATGTGAATTTCACCTCCATTTTTAAAAGTTTTAAAAAATGATAAGAGAGTTCTATGAACAATTGTAAGCCAATAAATAAATTAGGTAACTTGATTGGAATGGACAAATTCCTAGATAGACACAACCTGCCAAAACTGACTCAACAAGAAATAGAAAACCTGAAGAGACCTATAAGAAGAAAGAGGTTGCATTAGTAGTCGTCGTCGTAGTAATAATAATAATCATAATAAAACAACTACCTGCAAAGGAAAGCTTGGGTCCAGATTGCTTGACTGGGAATTTCTACCAAACATTTAAAGAAGAATTCATTCCAATCCTTCACATATTTTTTTCAAAATTAGAAGAGGAGGAAACCCCCAACTCATTCTGTGAGGCCAGTATTACTCTCATACAAAACCATACAACGGTATCACAAAAAAAAGAAACTATAGACAATATCTCTTATGAATATAGACATAAAATTCTCTACAAAATACCAACAAACTGAATCCAACAACATATAAAAGTTTATACACCATATTCAATTGGGATTTCCCCAGGAATGCAAGGTGGATTTGACATCTGAAAATCAAGTAATGTAGTGTACCATATTAATAGATTAAAAGGACAAAAATGACATAATCAACTCAACAGATGCAGAAAAAGTATTTGACAAAATCCAACACCCCTTAATAATAGAAACACTCAACAAGTTAGGAACAGAAGGTAAATGTTCAACCACAATAAGGGCATCTATGAAGAACCTAGAGTTAACATCATACTTAATGGTGAGAGACTGAAAGCTTTGCCTCAGAGATCAAGAGCAAGACAAAGATATCTGCTTCCATAACTTCTGCTAAACACTGACCTGCACATTCTAGCCAGGGCAGTCAGGCTATGGGGAAAAAAAAATCAGATTGGAAAGTAAGAAGTAAAACTATATTTCCAGACAACATGAAATTGTATGGAAAATCCTAAGGAATCCACTAAAAAATGGTTGTAAATAATGACTGAGTTCAACAGGGTTACAGGGTACAAAATCAACATACAAAAATTAATTGCATTTATGTACACTTCCAATGAACAAAATGTAACAAAGAAGTGCATAATTTATATTCTGTAAACTATTAAAATATTGTTGAAGGAAATTAAAGAAGATTAAATCAATGGAAAGACATCCCATATTCATGGACCAGATCAGAATACTTAACATTGTTAAGCTGGCAATACTCCCCAAATTGATCTACAGATTTGTAGCAAGATCCCAGCTGATTTTTTTTTCAGACATTGACATACTGATCCTACAATTCATATGGATATTCATGGGACTCAGAACAGCCAAAATAGTCTTGAAAAAGAACTTGTGGGCTTCCATGGTGGCACAGTGGTTGGGAATCCGCCTGCCAATGCAGGGGACACGGGTTCGAGCCCTGGTCCAGGAAGATCCCACATGCCGCGGAGCAACTAAGCCCGTGTGCCACAACTACCGAGCCTGCGCTCTACAGCCCGTGAGCCACAACTACTGAAGCCCACGTGCCTAGAGCCCGTGCTCTGCAACGAGAAGCCACCACGATGAGAAGCCTGTGCACCGCAAGGAAGAGTAGCCCCTGCTCACCGCAACTAGAGAAAGCCCGCATGCAGCAACAAAGACCCAACTCATCCAAAAATAAATAAATAAATAAATACTTTTTTAAATGGAAAAAAAAAATACAGATAAGTCAATATAAAAATGGACAAGTGATCTAAATAGACATTTCTCTAAAGGAGGTATACAAATAGCCAGTAAGCACATGAAAAGATGTTCAGCATCGTTAGTCATCAGGAGAACACAAACTGAAACCACAATGAGATACCACTTCACACCCACTAGGATGTCTGTAATAAAGAAGGCAGATAATAGCAAGTGTTGGTAAAGAATGTGGAGAAATCAGAACGCCCATAAACTGCTGGTGGGAATGTAAAATTGTGCAACCACTATGGAAAACAGCTGACAGT
The DNA here is from genome assembly GCF_964341445.2 of Mesoplodon mirus. Taxonomy (NCBI): domain Eukaryota; kingdom Metazoa; phylum Chordata; class Mammalia; order Artiodactyla; family Ziphiidae; genus Mesoplodon; species Mesoplodon mirus. The sequence goes on from NC_138996.1 coordinate 30,246,320, forward strand.
TCCTCAAATGATTAAACACAGCGTTATTATAGGGCCGCCAATTCCCCTCGTAGGTATGTACGTAAGATACAGGAAAACATATGTCCACAAAAAACCTTTACACAAATGTTCCTCACAGCATTACTAATAATAGCCAAAAAATGAAACATCCCAAATGTCCATCAACTGATGAATGGATTAATAAACTGTGGTACATGATGCAATAGAATCTTATGTACCAATGAAAAGAATGAGATACTGATGCACAGTGCATGGATGAACCTTGAAGCATCGTGCTCAGTGAAAGAAGGCAGACACAGAAGCTATGGATTATAGGATTCCATTTCCATGAAAGGACCTGAATAGGCACATCTGCACAGAGGTAGAGTAGTGGTTTCCTAGGGTTGAGGGGATAAGACAGTGGAGAGGGGTAACTGCTAAAGTGTACGGGGTTTGTTTTTGGTGTGATGAAAATGTTCTAAAATTGATTGTAGTGATGGTTGAACATATCTGTGAATATACGAGGAACGATTGAATTGTATACATTAAATGGGTAAATTGGTATGTGAATTATATCATGGCAAAGCTATTCCTCTCCCCATGCCAAGAAAAAAGCCCTGCTTTGAGCTTTGTGAGACATATAACTAGTACCTTTATTTTATTTTATTTTATTTTATTATTTTTTTTTTTTTTTCTTTTTGCGGTATGCGGGCCTCTCACTGTTGTGGCCTCCCCCGTTGCGGAGCACAGGCTCCGGATGCGCAGGCCCAGCGGCCATGGCTCACGGGCCCAGCCGCCCCGCGGCATATGGGATCCTCCCAGACCGGGGCACGAACCCGTATCCCCTGCATCGGCAGGCGGACTCTCAACCACTGCGCCACCAGGGAGGCCCTAGTACCTTTATTTTAAAGATAAGGGTTTTAGCCCACTGTGGCCCCCTTTGCCTGGCAAATCAATAAAGCTATTCTTTGCTACTTCACTCCCCAACCACCCCACAAAAATAAATAAATAAACAAATAAATAAAGATAAGGGTTCTGAGATTCAGTGTATCTTAATGACTCAGGCATGATCACATAGCTGTTGGAGCAACGAAGGTGGGACATGAGTCCAGTCTTTGATCTTAAGCCTAATTTTATTTCTATTTTGCCTTTCATTATGTATAAAAGAATTGCTTTAGGAATTAGGAAGTATCTATACAAGCAGTCACTCCAAATTTTGAATTTCTTTTTCTACATTAATTTGAAGAAGACTCTGAGGTGTTTATTGAGGGAGTTTATAATTCAACCTTGTCACTTTTATAATTGGACGGTTGATCAGTTCGCTCCATAAACAATAAGGCATCACATCTGTGCGTCAGCCAGGAGGACGGTCAGGCTTGCTAGAGCCAGCTCGCCAAAGCGAGGAGCGAGCCCTGGTTGGAGCTGGGCAGTGGGACACCGAGCTGGGTTGTCTGTCCTCTGGCTTATGGGCTTTGAGGAGCCAGGTGTGCAGGGCCAGGTCCCCACTCCCTTGTCCCTTTCTGTCCAGCCCCCCTCACCATGGTGACTCTCACACTGGCCTGTGGGTGGTGGTGACCGGGGAGCACTGTCTTTCAGCCTTCCTCTTCCAGGTCAGCTGGTTTTGCACGAACTTGTCTGAGGTCTTGAGGGGCATCTAAGAGCTGGACCGTTAGTGGGTCAGCATGAGGCTCAACAAGGAGGGGCTGCAAATATAGAGGGATAATTGAGTCCCTTAAAATTGCTTATAGGTGTTTGTCTTTGTTGAGTGTTTGATGTTCAAGGTGCGTTCATGTACAGTATTTCATTTATCCTCACAAAAATCTCTGTGAAGTAGATGTTTTCACTCAGAAAAGTGAGGCATGTGTTCAGTAACTCACCTGATGCCACGTCCTCATTCACTCATTCGTTTTTCTGACAACCTGTTTTTAGCTTTATTGAGATGCAATTAACAAACCGTATGATTTACCCTTTTAAAGAAGTAGATGTTTTCACTCAGAAAAGTGAGGCATGTGTTCAGTAACTCACCTGATGCCACGTCCTCATTCACTCATTCGTTTTTCTGACAACCTGTTTTTAGCTTTATTGAGATGCAATTAACAAACCGTATGATTTACCCTTTTAAAGTGTAGACTTCAGTGATATTTAGTGTATTTACAGGGTGGTAGCACCATCACCACAATCTACTTTTAGAGCATTTTTGTTCCCCAGGGAAGAAGCCCTGTGTCCATTAACAGTCACCCCAATTCCACGCCCACCCCTCCCGCAGCCCTGGACAACCACCCCATCTACTTTCTGTCTCAATAGATTTGCTAGTCTGCACATTTCATATAAATGGAATCCTACAACATCGGTGGTTTTTTGTGACTGGTCCCCTTCCTAGCATCTTTCAGCCGTGTTGTAGCGTGTACCAGAGCTTCATTCCTTTTTAGGGCTGGATAATATTCCGTTGTATAGATATACTCTATTTCATTTATCCACTTATCAGTCGAAGGGCATTTGAGCTGTTTCTGCCGTTTGGTTATGACGGGTAATGCTGCTACGAACATTGATATGCCTCTTTTGTGCATATTGCACTAATTTTACTGGATGTTGGCTCGACCCTCTGCCATGTGGTATGTTTACAGAGGGGAATCTGGTCTTGCCTCTGCAAGGAGCCCTTAACTTAACAGCAGAAGATTAAAGTGTGGCCCCGTGAGAACAGAGACTGCTGGTCTCAGTAACTCTTGTGAATGCCTGATGTATGGCAGATCCAGAATGGTGGCCCGTGTGGCTGAACAGGACGCAGGACGCGGAGTGATGGATCATAAAGACTTTTGGACAACGTAGAAAAGAGCCTGAAGCTAGTAAACGGTCAGGGTTGGGCCCAGTCTCAGAACGTCTGAGCTCCAAGCCCTACTGGTCCTGCTCCCTAGTTTTCACATCATTTATAGTTATGGATAGATGATCTTGGTCAATAAAAACTCAGTGAGTACCTGTCAGTTGACTTCCGAAGCAACACAAGGAAATATAAATATGTTGAATGTAAGTGTCCCTCAAGGAGCTCACTCTGTACTCGGAAAGGCAAAACATGCCCAGATACAGAAGACTTGAAAAGTGTTATATTAACCCATAGGTCTGTGACACAGGCTAAATGCACTGAGTTCTGTACGTGATAGTGTCATGTAGATGTATATGAACTGTGGTAATTAAAATAATATTAATGACACAAAGGGCTTCAGATATAATAGGAGGGGTCGGACTAGATGATCAATAGGGTCTCCCGTGGAAGGATTCCATGGTTATTCTGTTGGTGGGCGGTGCTGGCACTGTTGAAAGTCCCAAGTGAGTATCTACAGAGGTATTAACGCATCGCATTTATCTCTCACGGTCTTCTTTTAACGAGCCGTTCTTCATTTCTAAAGCCTATTAATACAGAGTAGACTGAGTTAAAGGCTCTTCCTGTGCGCCTTCCTAAGGGGAAGGTACGCTTGATTATTGTTCATTTGCCGGGGCTGCCGTAACAGAGTTCCACAAACCTGGTGGCCCAAGGAACAGAAACTGTCTCAGTTCTGGAGGCCAGAAGTGTGACATCAAGGTGTCTGCAGGGTGGGCTCCATCTCAGCCTGTGAGGGAGGGTCTGCTCGGGCTTCTCTCACCGCTGGCAGGTCCCTGGCTTGTGGCACCAGAAGTCCCATCTTCACCTGGCGTCTCGCTCTGTGCATGTCTCTGTGTCCAAATGTCCCCTTTTTATAAGGACACCAGTCAGATTAGATGAGGGCTCATTCTCCTAAGGAAAGTTGACCTCATCTTAACTAACTACATCTGCAAAGACCCTTTTTCCAAATAAGGTAATATTCTGCGGTCCTGGAGGTTAGAACTCCCACCTGCAAATATAGGGGTCACGGTGCAGCCCATAGCAGGTTGCTTCAGTTCTGAAATGATCCCGTGACAGGGAACAGTTTGAAAACAAGGCTTAAAATTATATTCTATGATCTGGATTTGATGGATCACTAGTGAATTTGGTCTTGTTAGATATCATTGATGGAAAACTTTAGATGGTGAGAATTAACTTATAACTTAGAATTAACAGGTCATTTGGTTGGAGCTTCGTATATGCTCTTGAGTGAGTTAGTACACGGTGTTTATAGCCAGTGTGGTACATACGCTTTTTAATTCTGAATGATCATGGCACTGGGTTTAGGAATTCTCTCAGGTCTCAAAGTATTGTTTACTTCTTCCTTGGAGTTATTGGGTTTTGTCCCTGAGGACACCTGCCTATAGAAATGCTGGAGGAGGTGGAATGTGGTTCATCTTGGGCAGCCCCCTGATATAATTCGCTCCCAGGTGGGAACCGGTCAGCTTCCGAAGTGTTTCGCTCCACATTGGACTTAGTCATTTGTAAGGTACTCCATTTTAACTAATAGAAAGGACTTGCATTAACTGTGTAATTTTAATTTCTCAGAGCAAGAGTGTGATTTAGATTTAAACTGGCAAAAATCTTGTAAGTCTTGGAAAACAAATCAATTCTGGAAACATTCAGATGGGCCTTGTTCAGTTTTAAAGTTCAGTGTTACTTATACTCTTAATTCTGATGATTTAATTTTCACCATTTAGAAATATAGAGAAAAATGTAGCTGTCACACTGTTCAAGTGACTTTTCTAATCTTTTTGAAGTTTTAATATGACAATGTACATCAGTTATGAGCATTACCTCTGTTTTAAATGTTTCTTTATGGTATGAGATTATCTCTGCGGGTCCTGCAGGGAAAGACACTCATTTAAGATTTGCTTTGATGATTGACATTCTGGTATAATTTGGTATAATGGGATTTAATTTGTTTGTAGATAAACTTACCTAGAGGGACCATCACAAGAACAGAACTCTCGTAGCTTATATAAACAATGGAAAATTAATTAACATGGAAGTACTAATTAGTTTATCCAATTTGCTGGCAGAGCTCTGGGTACTGAGGGACAGAGATGTGCTCTGGCACATTTGTGTGGGGTGGGTGGAGGAGGGGGGGAGGAGCTAGTTTCAGGGATGCTAGAGAATAGAGATGATGCAGGCAGGAGAAGGGGAGGTTCTAGGGGAACCATAACATCACACTGCCTGCTCAGACCTGGACAGGAATTGGAGCAGAAAAGAAAATTCCTGGACCCATGACCATGGCCTTGACTGTCGTCCTGGCCCTGAGGCCTTGGTTACCTATGTAATTTCTCTGAGATTCTCCCATCCATAAAATGGGGAGATACCTGTGTGGCTGGCATCACTTGCTTCTTATATAAGGTTCCCTCTCCCTGGACCTTATCCTGTTTTCTCTTAAATGTCGCTCAAGCTCCTTCCTCAAGCAGGGATGTAAGCAAGGAAACATCCCTGCTTACAGAGTTAGGGCATCTTCTCTTGTCTGGGCCCTGTGCACCTGCCCTTGGGAGCCCTGGCCACGTTTCACATGTTCTATTTATCCTTGTACTCCTTGATTTGTGGACAGATACCTCTCTCACTTGAAGGTAAGCCCTGAGGGCAGGGCCACAATGAAGAAATGAATGAATGAAAATATTCCCTCACTGCTTCAAATATCATCTCAATCTTTCTCATCTCTGCAGAGCCATTCCTGACCCCCCAGCAAGCTCAGCTGTTACTCCCCCATTTTTCACTTTCTTTTATCATATTTTGTTTTGCTTGCACGTTTGTCTCTCCCTGAAAAGATACTCCCAGCCCATTGTGTGGGGCCTGCAACACAGTGAGTTCTCAAAACATTTGTGAAGTAAGTTAAATGAGAAAGAGAATAAGGGGTGAGGGAGCAGCTCATCACCTCTGAAGCCCCACGTGAAAAAGATGCTATGGAAACACAGAGGAGGGGCCAGTGAATTCATTATGGAGCAGTTAGAGCTGACTTCCAAAAGGACTGAAATTTAAAATAAATCCTAAAGACTGACTAGGTCTTCACCAGATGGTGGTGGAATCCCTAGATATTAACATGCCAGAGAATGAAGCTGTGCCCCTACCTCACACCATATACAAAAACTGACTCAAAATGCATCACAGACCTAAATGTAAGAGCTAAACTTATAAAACAACATAAGCATAAATCTTTGTGATCTTAGATTGAGCAGTGGTTTCTTAGATATGATTCCAAAAGCACAAGCAATGAAGGGAAAAAAGACTAATTCAACTTCACTGAAATTAAAAATGTTTGTGTTTGAGGGGTCACCATCAAGAAAGGGAAAAGAAAGTCCACAAAATGGGGAAATATTTTGCAAATCATATATATAATAAAGGCTTAGGTGTAGAAATTACAAAAAACTCCTACAACTCAATAATAAAAAGACAGTAAGCCAATAAAAGAATGAGCAAAGGACTTGAATAGATATTTCTCCAAAGGAGACATGCACATAACCAATAAGCACATGAAAAGATGCTCACCATCATTAGCCATCAGTGAAATGCAAATCACAACCACCATGGGATACCATTTCACACCCACTAGGATGACTATAATCAAAGACACAGACAATAGCAAGTATTGGTGAGATTGTGGAGAAATTGAAGCCCTCATATACTACTGTTGGGAATGTAAAATGGTGCAGCCTCTTCGGAAAACAGTTTGGTGTTTCCTCAAAATGTTAAACATAGAGTTACCATATGACCAGAAATTCCATTCCTTGGTATATGTCCAAGAGAAATGAAACATATGTCCACTCAAAAACCAGTACATGAATGTTATGGAGGCAATATTCATAATAGCCAAGAAGTACAAATAACCCAAGTGCCCCCAAACCGTGGAATGGGTAAATAAATTGTGGTATAGCCGTACAATGTAATATTATTTAACAGTCAAACAGAAGGAAGTACTGACACAGGCTACACCATGGATGAACCTTGAAAACATTTTTCTAAGTGAAGCCAGTCACCTATTACAACCACATTATTATAGAATTGATTTACATGAAATGTCCAGAATTGGCAAATCTATACAGAAATTAGATTAGTGGCTGCTAGGGGCTGGGTTGATGAGGCACTGGAGGTTGACTGCTAAATGGCACAGGATGAAAATATTCTAAAATCGATTGCGGTGATGGTTGTGCAACTCTGTAAATATGCTAAAAACCATTGACTTGTACACTTTAAATGGGAAAATTGTTTGGTACATGAATGATATCTACATAGAACTGTTATTGTGAAAAATCACCAAAGAAGAAGAATGAGTAGTCATTTGCCAGGCAAAGAAGGGCAGAGGACACACTTCACCACCATAACATGTGCAAAGGCCCAGGGGTGTAGGAGCCTGGCTTGGTCTGAGCACTGAGTGGTCTGATGTGGTTCTAATGTAACCAGGGGATGTGGGAAGAGGTGCGTCTATTCCTTGCTAAGAGGTGAGGGCTCTGTCCTTTAGGAAATGGACCTATTAACAGAGCACTTTTAATTTCCACATTGAAATTTTTGTTGACATTTGCTCCTGTTACTTACGTATTGTTAAAATGACTACCTTTCAGTTCAGATGAACACACCTTGACCTCCTAAATATTTTAAGTGCGTTACGTCTAGGATTCCTATATATCCTCTAAACACTTCATCATCGCCTCATAACATTTGGTCAGTTCAGTGTTCAGGACGTAGGTAATTGGTCCAAATAAAATTGGTAAATGAAGGAGAGAACCTAACCTAAAAATGGTAGAAACTTTCAGTAAAACCTGGAAATAGAGAAACGGTTTTCCTACTAATCGCAGTTATATTTGTGAAAATTGAAAGTTGAAGTGCTGATGCTTTTGGATCCATTAACTGCTCTTCAGATTTCCATCCCCCATTCTTTCCTCTGTTCCTTTCCACCAATGTTACTTGTCCGTAGCTGCCAGAAGCCCGGTGAACTTCTCATCCATGTTCCTCCTCAGCCCCTCTCACTGAGGCGAACTGTGCAGATGCTTTGGATTTGGGGGTCACGTATGCTCTTCTCCATCAGGGTGCAGAATTAAGTACAGTTTGGGGAGCCCCTATTTGAAGTCACTTTCACGTTCTCAGAATTGGAGACAAGGCTTCCAGTGTAGCTGTGTTTGGCTCCAGTTTAGAGAGAGATTTTATACAGTCTAAACTATCACAAAGACTTGTTCTCTTGGAAAAATAAATTCAAGCTAAGTGCAAAAACATTTGTAAAAGACCTTATACTTTTTAAGGTATGTTTAAACTCCCTTTCAACTTCACGCATTGCCGACAGGTGCCAGCAATGGGGGAAAAATAGATTATATGATAAGTCAAAAAATAGAAGATACAAATTCAAGTGGCATTGAAGTGTGGCAGCCGTCACCTGGTGAACACTGTTCCGACTTTCGCTGTGGAGTTCTTTCTGTGCAGCAGTCTGAGTAATGAGTCCAGACTCGACAAGCAAGCAACAGCCTCTGTCCGTGTGCTGAATGACGCCTCGCTCATCAGCTCTTGTGAGCCCTACCGTGATAGATGAATACCTTGCCGCAAACAGAGGAAGAGGCTTCAAAAGAAGTGATATTTTGCTGACACTTTGGAACAAACTAGGGACACACTGCTGTCAGGGAAAGTATATTTGATACAGAAGGTTCTAGTGGAAATATTTACGGTTCAGGGAAGTGAAAGTCACCCTGTGGCAATCTTGGACTCCTCGTGACATAAGGGGCTCCTGTCAAGGCACCTGTCCTGGGTCTCCTGTGTCATTATGGTATTGCAGACTATTGGGTACCTTTGGGGGTTTTTTTTTGTTTTTTTTTTCTTTTTGCAGTACACGGGCCTCTCACTGTTGTGGCCTCTCCCGCTGCGGAGCACAGGCTCCGGACGTGCAGGCTCAGTGGCCATGGCTCACGGACCCAGCCGCTCCACGGCACGTGGGATCTTCCTGCACCGGGGCACAAACCCGTGTCCCCTGCATCGGCAGGCGGACTCAACCACTGCGCCACCAGGGAAGCCCTACCTTTGGTATTTCACGTGAATTTCCTTTAGTTTGACAATGATAAATAAGGTCAAGTCCCCTGGGGCTAATGTTTATTTTCTGTGTGAAATTATCAGAAATAGATATGGAGGATGACTGAACACATATTTTTTAAAGCATTAATAAATGTTTATGAGCACCTATGAATGTGCCATTCTACATAACTAGGATCCTCAGTGCATATACATCCATATGTCTGCATATATGTGTCCAATTTTGTATCTGTGCCAGTCAGAGCATGTAAGACATATAGATAGTAAAAGCATTTATATAATTATAGGTGTACATGTTTGTATGTACTTACGTTTGTATTTCTATATTATGTACTTATACATAATATCTATATTAATACATGTAATTATATATCTATACATGCATGTGTGTATATATTTATATACATATATGTAATTAGATCCCTATGGAACTATTAGATGAATGACTAAATATTTATGTGAATGTAGTTGGTATGGCATAAAATACATAGGGAATATCAGCTTATAATGTTAGATTAATGAATAGGAATTAATTATAGTACAATGTAAGTCTTGGGGAAACTTCCTCTTCAAAGGGGGAATGGAATCTCCATTTTCAAAGACTATTCTAATTCTGAGAAATACCTGGGCACAAATGCAGGGAATGCCCAGCCATGGCCTCAGCACACCCCAGTCTAGAGGGGGGAAGACCACCTAAACCACTGGCTAAAGTGTAAAGAACCTTATGAGCCAGAAGGAAGAAGGTAGCTGGTAGCCTGAGGGCACTGGTAGGAAGTGGTCAGTCAGGGATGTGTCACGTGAAGCTGGTCCTCAAGAGGGGGTGCAAGACAAGAGGATGGGGGGCAGAGGGGACAGCGTGATCAGCATGGCAAGGTTGGGTTCCCGGCTTTCAGACATGAGCACCGCTCCACCCATCCTGTTTCTCATGGCAGCTGTTTCCTGACGTTTCCCTGTTCTCTTACTTCACCGCCTGCCAGCGTCCGAAGCGTTGCTCTAATAAGCCAGGTAGCAGGTGCTTGTGTCCCGCCTGGCCGAGGTGCTAAAACGCACCACCTTTACTGCTGGCTGATGGGCCCTGGTGTTTATAATTATGTGCGTTGTGTGCATTTTGGTGGTGAAACTCCTTATGGTGATAAGAATCTTGAGCGTTCTGGATTTATTTAACACATATTCATTGTCTCTTCGTGTGCCAGGAACTGTTTTAGACCTGTTGACAGAGGGAGGACACAGTAAAGAGATCTAGGCTCTTACTGTGTTTGTGTCCTATTGGGTGGTGAAGGGTGAATGACAAACATCTGACCAATGCACAGACGAGTCAGTACTGAGTTTAGCCTGAACATGAAATAGGGTCACGGGATAGAGGCAGGCGGGCGAGAGGTTTGTTCAGGGTGGATTCCTCACAGCAGAGGAGACGCCCCCATGTGAAGATTTGGAGGAGGAACACTCTGGGGAGAGAGAAGAGCAGATGCAAGTCCCCTCCCCTGGGTGAGTCCAGGGGATAGAGCCTGTGATGAGGGCTGAGATGGGGGGGCGGGGTCTGAGGGCATGGAGCCTTGTGGGTGTCACTCAGACTCCTGCTTGTTCTCTTCGCTGTGATGGGAAACCACAAGGGAGCTTAAAAAGGGAGTGGCATGTTCTGATTTATGCTTTAAAGCTGCCACATTGGATGCCAGAGTGCAAGCTAGGAGCAGCCAGGAGACTCTGACTGCAGTGGATTTGGTGTCTCGTGGGTCTCGTGTGAGGCCTGGCAGTGGAGGTGGAGGGCGTGAACTCGTGCTAACTTCTGGGGTTGCCCTTTAAGAGGACTCACAGATGAGGATGCCGCAGGTGTGGGAAAACTATTCCTATATTTTAGCCTTAACTGTGTGAATCAAGAGGGGATGATCAAGGCTTAAGACACTGACCACCAGAGACCCCAAATATACCGTCCCAACGGAGTGAAAACCAGTGCATCTGGAAGACGTTTAGGGCAGTGAAACTACTCTGTGTAACACTGTAATGATGGACACATGTCATTATACATTTGTCCAAACCCAGAGAATGTCTCACACCGAGAGTGACCCCTGCTGTAAATCATGGACTCGGGGTGATGGTGCTGTGTCAGTGTAGGTTCACCACTTGTAACAAATGTCCCATCTGGGGGGCTGTTGATAATGGGGGAGGCTGTGCCTGGGGTCGGGGAGCAGGGGACACACGGGAAACCTCTGTGCCTCCCTCTCAATTTGGCTGTGAGCCTACAACTGCTCTAAAAAATAAAGTCTATACACAATAAAACCAAACCAAACCAAAAACCCAGTCCATCTGTCTTCACACGTTGAAGATTGAATTGGTATGATTTCGCTGACGCAGACTTTAGGCCTGAGCCACGGGGCGGGTCAGTGTGGCCTCAGCAGGGGAAGTCACTAGAGTGTGACAATCCCTGTGCCAGAATTGTGTGGCTCACTTTCTGGTGGCTCACTTTGGTGGCAGCCTGGAGGACTGTCTTTGTCAGATCAGGCTTCTGTAACAAAGTGCCAGAGGCCAGGTGGCTTATGAAGAACAGAAACGTAAAGTCTGAGACCAGGGCACCAGCATGGTCGTCTCCAGGCTGCAGACGCCACCTTCTCATTATCCTCACGGGGCAAACAGCAGGAAGCGAGCCCCCTTAGTCTCTGTTATAGTGGCATTGATCCCAGCATGACCTGATTACCTCCCAAAGGCCCCACCTTCTGGCACTGCGGGTTAAGATTTCAACGTAAGAATGTGGAGGGGACACAAACATCCAGTCCATAGGACCTGGCAATCTCACCCTTGAGTATACACCCAAAAGAAGGGAGGGCAGGAACTCAAACAGATCCTTGCACACCCGTGTTCACAGCAGCGTAGCTCACAACAGCCAAAGGTGGAAGCAACCCAGGTGTCCAGGGATGCAGTGTGTACATACAAGAGAATGTGATTTGGCCTTAAAAGGAAGGAAGTGCTGACACAGCTGCATCACGGATGAGCCTGGAGGACATGATGCCGAGCGAAGTAACCTTGGGGATTGGGACTTCAACATGTGAGTTTGGGGCGGGGGGACAAGCATCCAGTATGTTGCAGGGACCTATCTATCGGAAGACCTCCAGGGAGGGCACATTGGAGGCCACGGCATCCCGGGCAAGAGCCAGAACCCTAAAGCAAGGGGAGTGGTGCTGGGCGCACAGGACAAGGGAGCTGTGAACACGCAGCGGCTGGGGGGGGGAGGGGGACACGGGGAGAAGAGGGGGACACGGGGAGAAGGGGGGACACGGGGAGAAGAGGGGACCCGGGGAGAAGGGGGGACCCAGGGAGAAGGAGAAGGGGGGACCCGGGGAGAAGGAGAAGGGGGACACGGGGAGAAGGGAGGACACGGGGAGAAAGGGGGGACACGGGGAGAAGGGGGTACACGGGGAGAAGGGGGGACATGGGGAGAAGGAGAAGGGGGGACACGGGGAGAAGGGGGGACCCGGGGAGAGGGGGGACCCGGGGAGAAGGGGGGACACGGGGAGAAGGAGAAGGGGGGACCCGGGGAGAAGGAGAAGGGGGGACACGGGGAGAAGGGGGGACCCGGGGAGAAGGGGGGACCTGGGGAGAAGGGGGGACACGGGGAGAAGGAGAAGGGGGGACCCGGGGAGAAGGAGAAGGGGGGACCCGGGGAGAAGGAGAAGGGGGACACGGGGAGAAGGGGGGACACGGGGAGAAGGAGAAGGGGGACCCGGGGAGAAGGGGGGACACGGGGAGAAGGGGGGACCCGGGGAGAAGGGGGGACACGGAGAGAAGGGGGGGACACGGGGAGAAGGCAAATGCAGGAGGCTCCTGAGGTCCAGACTGTGGGAATAGCGTCTCTGCAGGAAGGAAGGACCTCGGGGACCAGGGGACATTTAGCACCAGCGGCTCGGGGTCTGTGCATCTGCGCTTCAGGCATGTCATCCACATACACAACGCATCGTTCAAGCCATGAAATTGAATGAACGCACCCAAGGCTTCTTGACAAGCAGTGGGTCAAGAATAGGGCCTGGGGGACATCACGTTTTTAGGAGAGAGGTCGTTATGTTGGCTTGTGATATTGAAGAGACTGAACCCGGGCAGCTCCTTGGAAAATGAGAAATTGAGTTCAACACAGCTTCTTCCTTCCCTTTCTGTGAGAATGCTGGAATAGATGGGGAAGGACCGCTCACGCCCTTGACTATTTGGTCGATGCGGAGAAAGGAAATGGCCGGAGCCTACTGAGCCCAGAATTCTTGGTGTCATGGCTGCATCTCTGGAGCATCTGTCACCCAGGAATAGATCGCTGGTCCTGACTGGTGACTTGCCTCCGCGACCAGCCACAGGCAAATGACTTCATTTCTTTGGGCATCTCTGTTCCTGACTGAATGAAAGAAATAGTAATGCTGGTTATTTACATACAGTCGTCCTGGGAGTTAAGATTGGAGTCGAGAGAAGCATTGAATTCATAGATTAAAATGGTGTAAAATAGAGTGACTTGTCGATTCTTCACCGTGAGACATTTACTCTTGGCTGACTTTGCATCCCAGGCTCACTTATGCCTGGCGGTGAGCACGCGTTGGAGTTGAATAATCTCGGGACCCTGTTTTTGCTCAGAGATTCTAATAAATCACTTAACTTCCTTAAGTCAAGCTTACTGGGAGGGCAGATCAGCTCCCCAGAAACATTCCAAAGTCAGATATGACTTTTGGGGGTTTGACAGCTGGAAAGGGGGTGAGCTGAGGTGTGAACTCATTCATAGGTGATGTGGCTCTGGGGTAGGTGAGCGCTTCGTCCTACACTGTGTGCTTGTTCCCAGCAGACACGGTGGGACCGGAGGTGCAGTATGAGAGCTCCAGAGTGGAGGTGGGCCTCTGTTTTGATCACCACTATGCCCCCAGCACATGGGTGATGCTGGGACATGAGAGATTTCAGTCAATACTTGTGGAAGGAAGGAAGGAGGAAAGGAAAGAAGGAGGGAGGGAGGGAGGCAGGGAGATGGTCTGGGTGAGTGGGTGTCCACATGAGCCTGATCTAGAAGTCTGAGTTGTATGTGCCATTGTGGATCCTGAGTGGATGGCTGTCCATGACCAGCCGACAGTGGCTTCCAGACAAGAGAAGACAACATCCTCTCAACTATTTGTCTATGGATTTTGTATTTTGTCCCCTATGGCTCTTTGCTTTATTAAAGCTACTGACTCCTGGGTTTGCCTTCACATTTTAAAATCTAATTTTAAAAAACCCATTAGAATTTTGCTTACTTGCAATTACCTGATTGAATGAACTGTCCTCCCCCCGACCTGTCAGTCCACTGCGGGCACACTCACAACAGCATGTTTCCCACCCACTCAGTTTCTGATGGGTTTTCTTCAAGTGTTTCCCAAGTACTGAAGAAGCCTGAATACAGTTTTCTGCTATTTTGATGCTTTACATTTCTGATGTGACCACAGAAAGGTAAGAGAGAGATTGCACATAGCAATCTTCCTCTTGACAAAACATTTTGAAAATGATTAGAAACTAACTTGCCTGATTTCTTCCCCAGACACATATGCTAATTCCTTTCCTGAAAGGGTCCCACCCCCTAGACAAGTCCTGCTTCTCCTGCCACAGCCTGGTCACTCTTGCTCCCTCGGGGCTGGAGCTTCTAGAACACATTGGTCTCTTGGTCTTGGCTCTTCTTACGTCGTAATCGGTTCTCCTCCTCAGTGTCTCCCCCTGTGACGTGATCCTTATCTTTATTCATTAACAGTCAATGAAAATTCTTTGTAAAGTGCTAGCATTTGGTGATTGATCAATATGCGCGAGGTTTCAGAAAGGATTTATGTGATGACTTCATTCACTGCTGGACCGGCCCTGGGGGGGAGGATCCATTGCTTCCCCTTTGACAGTCACCTGTATCCTGTGTATTTGAAATTGGAACAAGTCAGATGATGGTAATATTAACAGCTAATGTTTACGGACTGACTTTGTGCCAGAAATATTGTTTTCCCTTATACTTAACCTGTTTGAATTTTAAAGAGTGCCTTTCACGTTACAAATTCGTGTACATTCACTGAGAGAGCTCACTTCATCGCCTTCTGTCTCCTACCTAAGCCCTAGCCCCAGCCCCCCTGCTATCACACTTCCTTCCTTAGAAATACCTTCTGATAAAATCTGCCGTTTACCATTCTAGGCTTTCCTATGCATTTATAAATACACAGCACCATGTGTCACAATGTACTATTATCAATGCATATCGCCCAGCATAGAGCCTGGCACCCAATAGGCTCTCTATACATAGGTACTGAATGATATTAAAGAATATGCTTTCAAAAATGGAAATGAGACACAGTGTTCGACTCTTGGCTCTTTCTTTTTGAATATTTCAGAGTTTTTCCATCTTAGCGCATAAGGTTTCATAGAATGGACAAACTATGATTTATTTAAGTGTTCCTTGTTGATGAATAGTCAGGTTTCTTGAGCCATTAGGTCAAGTGATATTCTCAAATAGTCCTGTTGTCTTATAGTCGTATTATTATATACCCGAGGTATCATCATACAGTCAGGCTGTGATGTGTCCTGTATTGTCAGAGAGTCATGCTGTCATGGATCATACATTGTCTATAGTTGTGTTGTTAGGTATATCGCCATGTAGCGATGTCACACAGTCGTGTTGTCATACAGCCATGTTTCGTGTGTCACGTTTTGCCGAGTGTTCGGCACGTTGTCCTGTGTCACGCGCTGCCACGAGTCATCCCGCTACTCAGGATCACATGGAGCGCTCGGCTGAGTGAGCGCCGGGTCACGTGATCGCCCCCGAGGGTCGCGCCGTCGTGCTCTCTGCTTGTCTGGGAAGTGGCTCCTCGTTTCGGGTGTCTCCACCTCCCCTTCGAGGGGTGAGTTTTGCCTGCAGGGGCTGTCGCTCTGGACCACTTCCTGGTGGTGAGGGCACAGAGCGTCCTGCATCCTGCACCCCCGGCTGCGCGGAGGCTCGGGAGAGGAAGGGCTGTTTTTGCCATCCCTCAGGGCCTCCGGGGGGAGGTGGAGGGGGCGCAGGGAGAGCACATGAGTACAAGGGGCACAGCCATGCCCTCTCAGCCCAGCGCGCCCGGCCCTTCTCTGCCACAGCCCAGCTCACAGCAGGTGCCCTACGCCCGCACCTGGCTGGCCAGCTTCCTGCAGATCGAGCGCCGATGCTTTTCCTTCATGGCTGGATACGAAGGAGCCTCAGGAGAGGGGTCACTGTCGCAGTGACCTTGAAGTTGGCCTTGCCGGGAGTCCTGGCCGCGCTCACAGGTCTGTGCCAGCGAGCTTGGCAGTGGTGCCTGCTGGGCCTCTGTGCGTCAGCCGTTTCCCCCGGGGGCTGCCACGGCCACCTGTGTCTCCTGCAGTTGCTGTCACCCACCCCAGTGGGTCACGAGGACAAGTAGGTGGGGGCTATGGCTGTGGCCGTCCCCATCCTCAGACAGGAGAGAGAACGGGGGTAGGGAGCTGTGCACTCACAGGCCTGAGAGCCGCCTCTCTAAACACAGGTGCCTAAATTAGTGCAGCCTCCGCTGTACAATGCTTTCTGGGTTCGCACTGGAGCCGCTGGAAGATTAGAATACAGTGCTGACCTCACGCCCAGGAGGGCAGGCCGGCTTCCCGACATGAGGTTCGCGGGTGGGGGGATAAGCAGGTCTGCGCCCGGAGCAGGTACAGATTATAGGCACACAAAATCATCAGGCAGGGCCTCCCTGGTGGCGCAGTGGTGGAGAGTCTGCCTGCCGATGCAGGGGACACGGGTTCGTGCCCCGGTCCGGGAGGATCCCACATGCCGCGGAGCGGCTGGGCCCGTGAGCCATGGCCGCTGAGCCTGCGCGTCTGGAGCCTGTGCTCCACAGCGGGAGAGGCCACAACAGTGGGAGGCCCGCGTACGGCAAAAAAAAAAAAAAAAAAAAAAAAAAAAAAAAAAAAAAATTCATCAGGCAGATTTCTCCATCTTGTGTCAATTAGCATAAATTAGTGTAGTCTCCTAATTTAAATGAGACTCTGCAGTAACGATGATGAATGCACAATACCTCACGTTTAATTCCCTCCCACACGGAGACTCTTCACGGGTGCTCCTCGGGGAAGGAGGTCATAACGTGAATCAGACCCTGCCAACTCCACGGGGGGCGCGCCTTTCCTGCTGTGGGGCTCCAGGGGTGTGTTCAGGCTGGTGCAGGGCTTGGGGAAGGGTCCGAGGACGGCAAGGCAGGAGCGGTTCCCCGTCCTGGAAGCACAGGGACTGGAACCGCCACTGACCGAGCCCTGCTCAGCGCCAGGCTCCGCGTGTGTTCGGTACACTTGGCAGCAGCGGCAGCCGCGAGAGCCGCCTTTTCGATGAGAAGCAGATGCGGAAACCAAGGCGGGAGGGGCGAGCGCCTACATGGGCCACTGGCCTCGACGGGGTGGGGGCAGCCCTGGTCTGAGTGGCTGGTCCTCGCTTCTCGTGAGCCTGTGAAATAGTTACTTTTACAGTGAATCATGAGGGAAGCGAAGCCCCATCCGCTGCCTAGGGGCCCCCAGGGTCTTCGGTCACATAAGCAAGTGGGTCAGGGCTCCAGGCTGTGTCCCCTCAGCCACGTCGCCTGGCGCTGAGTTACTGGCCACCCCTCCATCCTTCCTTCGTCCCAGGACCATCCTCCCCCCTCCCCCCACGCCCTCCCCTCCCCTCCCCATGGCCGCCTCTGGTTAAGATGCTTTGTGGTTTGGGACCAGTGAGTCCTGTTTATCTCTGGCACGGTTCCTCCTGCTGCAAACTGAACTCCAGGAAGGAGGGGAATATCCCAACATTGCAGACGGGTGCTGATGGCCCCTCAGTGTTTGGGAGAGACGGCCCCCAAAAGCCCTCACGCCCCCCTCACCCTGAGCCCACACTTCGCCATGACGTGAGCCCTGAGCATCCCGCTCCCTCTAATGCAGCCAGCCCCCCCTGGGACTCCCCACGTGCGGGCCTGGTGGCCTGGGCCTCATACCTCTGTGTCCCCACCCCACCCCCCAGCGAAGCCCCCAATGCTGTGACTACACCCCCTCAAGCACTTCCTGGGAAGCTTCCTGCAGCTCAGCCCGCGGTTTCCCCTCCTCTCTGCTGCTGCTTTGTTACCCACAGGGCCCTTCCAGCCACTGTAACATTTAACTGCAACCAGCCTCTGAAAGGCCTCCTTCTCCTCTAACTGCAAAACTTCTCAACGAGGAATGTACCTCACACTGTTTGTACCACAGGACCCAGGACAGGCGGGGATGTAACTGGGGCTCAGAATGTCCTTATGGATGAAAGGGAATTTAAGGGACGTGTTAACTCAGTGGGCTGTCTTATTTCTGGGAGCGTCAGCGTTTCTCACAGTGGAGTTGTGCGTGCCGATGGCCGTGCGCCAGGATTTGGTCAGATCCTCGGACCTGCCGCCCTTAGGAGAGGAGATGCCCCTGTGTCTGGACCTCTCCCTGCGTCCGAAGCCTCTCCTGCGCCGCTTGGGAAATACCTGTGCACATCAAACAGCTACTTCTCAGCAGACCTTGGGCAGGATGTCTCGGACAGCACGGGGTCTTAGCGTGTTCTCACACTGGGTTGTGTGCGTTTCTGCTCCGTGTGTCTGGTTGCCGGTGACTCCCCGGCAGCGGTGGGCCTGCTGTGTCTGCGTTGTGGACACCAGGTAGAGGGTGCACCCGGGGGAGGCCCAGGGCCGTGCCCCTGAGGCGCTTGGAGAGGGAGTGTTGGAATTTGGAGTGTCATCGCAGTGAGGTCCGTGGCCTGCCATCTGCGTGGGTCACTGTCTGGGCGTCAGTTGTTATTCTGATGTGTGTTTCTGATTGTGAGATGAAACGTCTGGGGATCGCGACCCGTGTGATGAGGGGTCGGCCCTGACCCAGCGCCCCTGCCCTCACGCCGGCTGGGAGCTCCCAGCATCCGCTCGTTCCTTCCAGCTCATGGGGTGTCGGGTGCTCTGGAGCTGTTTACTCCGACTCAGAGGTGACTGCCCCCAGGATGCGTTTGCTGGAAAGAGCTGGGGACCCTCACCGCATCTCGTTACTAATTCCCGTAGTTCACGGCAGAAGGCCGGGACAGACCTTTTGGAGAAGAACGCTGTCAGACGTGCAGTGACGGGCCAGTTGCTTTGTGTCCTGGGCTTATAACACACAGATGACAGATTCTCACTTATGATCTTGCTGGAAATGATTTTTTTAAAGGCTAAGGCCTAGATGCATTAATAATTGAATTTGAAATGACATTTGCTTAAGACTTGCGTTCTAGAGGATTTCATATGCCACCGGCTCAACTAGTACCTTTTTCCCAAGGCTTTTGAATCTTTGATTCACAGAATTTGAATTCCCTGAGGGTGTCAGTTACTGAGTCATCACCATCATTGTACCACTACTGTGTTTTGAACTTGCTGTGTAGTTTTGAACGTATATAACATATATAGCCCGTGATGGAGATGGAATCTACTGAGAAGGTCTTGAATTTCGGGGTCAATTTTGATGCAAATTCGGTTATCATTCCACAATTCTCATCCCGGGTAAACAGCCTGATGTTGAGTTTTGCTGCCATACAGGGCAGTGAGGGCAGAGGGTGGTCGAGGCCGAGGGTGGGGCTGGGTGTGAAGTCCGGTCCCCCAAGTGCCCACTCTGAGCTCAGGGCCACACTCTGGCCTGTGGCCGCCCCTCCCCCACCCCATCGTCACTCTGTGACCTGCTCCACGAAGGCCGAGTCCCCAGCAGTGACCTCTCCCTGCAGGCGGACCTGTCTCCCAAGGCCCCAGGAGGAGTCCGTCACTGTGACAAGAGCCCATCGGGCCTCAGATGCACCCCTAAACGTGGGCAGCGTCGGGGGCCCTGCCCACGTAGGGCCGCTGGAGTGTGTGTGCAGCGCCCAGAGTCGATTTTGGGAGCTCGTGGTGAAGCAGACTGGGGTGGGCTCCTTCACCGTGCCTCCTTGGCCTCTGCTTGGGAAGGTGGGGGTGATACCTTTGCACTGCAGGGCTCCCCCGGGCCTTGGTTTTGGAGGGCAGGGCAGGGGGGAGCCCCTCAGGGCTAGGAGTTCTTGTGTACAGCTGTCTTGGCTTTCCTGACTCTGTGGCTCTTTCTGACTCTTCCTGGGAAAAGGAAGCGCCTCTTTCCAGTTTCTGGTGGGAAAGCCTGGCGGCCCTGTGTCCACCATGCTCACAGGTGACCGGGCTCCCGCAAAGGTGCAGCCTGTGGCCCCTTGTTCCCTGTGGGTCCCGGGGCGCGTCCCTCCTGCAGAGCCTGGTAACCAGTCATGGGCCTGCTTTGTGAGGACTCAGTATTTGTCCGTTTTAGTGTTTTTACTGAAATACAATACTGTACTTTTGCTCATAATTATTTGTGCTTGAGAGATCTAACAGTCGTAATCAAAGTTTTCAATATGAAAATTAAGTGATAAAATACATCATTATTATTTCAGCTAAGTAATCTGAGCCATGTACGGCTGTCAACATGTATTTAATGTGTGCAGATGCATATGACAAAGAGTTATTGTCATTTTTGGAAAAAATGTATCATGTAAAACATTGGCAAGAGCAGTTTCTTTACAATAAAATCTGCTGAGGTGCAAAGGCAGAGCCGGCTGTCTTGCTCGGGTGGCCGGATCGCACCGTCTGCCTGTCAGGCTGCAGCTGAGCCTCTAACTCAGTGTCAGAGCCCAGGAGTAACCATCTCTCTGTCTGTTCTGTTTGCAGAGTCCCAGTGCACCCTCTGCGGGGAGCCGGAAGGTGAGTGCCTGGCCCTCGTCACACCTGCCTCAGGTGGGCATGGCCTGTGCTGTGACAGACGCTGCGGAGCCTGTCAGAGGCGGGTTACAAATCCAAAGCACGTTCTGTGTGGTGTTTGATGGAACAAGTGAGTAAAAGAATCAGAACCGAGCGCAGGATGAGCTTTGGGCAGGAGGTGCTCATCTCTAAAGGAAAATTGGCGTCACACCCAAATTGCAACACTTTCGGTTTGGCTTTACAAATTTCAGTTCGTTTTCTCCATGTAATAAATGCCAATATTACAAATACATATGAATTGGCTTTAAAGAAATTAGCCGGTGGTGCTGACGGGCCTCACGTGCGATGGGACCTCTGGAAACTCTTCCTTCCTCCTTGTTGTCGGGGGCGGAAGCCGAGGGGGTGGGGTCAGAGCAGCCAGCCCCCCGGCAGCAGGTGTGGAGTGCCCCCCCAACCCCGGGGCTTCCGTACATGCACGCGATCACGCCACCAGGAAGGTGTCTGCCCGCAAGTCGAAAAACAAAGTGAACCTAGTGTTGGAAATTCCATCAAACACTGTATTTCCTCAGTTTGGGGTTAATTGAGATGCTAGGACTAAGTTTGGAATTCCTCCCGTGTTGTTTAAGGACTGTATAATGATAGCTCTGGCAATGATTGCTCATATTTTAAAGTCTTAAGCTTCACTGTCATGGAAACATGAACTTTGGGCCCCTGGTGTTTCCAGGGCCGAAAGACGCGTGGGGTTTTATGGTCCTCGGGGCGGCTGCTCCAGGATGAAGGTCGAGAGCGGGTTTCAGCTGAGCTGCGCTGCCTGGTGATGTGGGAACCGCGGAGATGCCGGGGGTCGTGGGGACTGTGGGTGCCATGGGGTGTCTCGGGGTTTTGCGGGGAGCTGTGGGTGTCGCGGGGGGACTGATGGAGTTCTCCACCGTGTCCTGTGCGCTGTCTCGTTGTCGCAGGTTTGCGCCCCCACCCTGGCCTCCCGTCTCATCTCCTTGCCCTTCCCCACACCTTTCGTGGAACGTGGTCAGCGTGCTACGTACCCTACAAAAGTCGTGAAACGTGAAATTCTCGTACGTGTTGGCGTCTGCAAACCGTGCTGCGTGTCCGTCTCCGTGTTTCCGCGAGCCGCCGGCCCTGTTCTGCGGGCATGTGCTCGGCGGCGGGCGGGCGGGCAGAGCGCGGTCCCCGGGTCGGCGGAGACCGGCGCGCGCGACGGGCGAGGGGCGGAGGTAGGCACGTGCGTCCCCGGGCGTCCAGGCTCGGGGGTGTCGGTGCGTGTCCGCGGACGCCCAGGGCGGCGGCTGGCTCCGGAGTGGACGAGCCCCCGGTGGGCCTGCAGCCCGGCGAGGCGGGACCCAGCTCCAGGCTGAGGCCCCAGCCCTGCGCTCACACCAGGGCCGGTCCGACTGGGACAAGCCCGGGGCTGCTTCCATCTGCTTTGGCCTAAGGTCCACGTCCCGCAGGCCGTCAGCCCAGCAGAGGGGGAACTGTCCGGGGAAGCGGGGGACGCGTTTGTTCTTGTTCTGGGGCAGATGGACTTGTAAACGTTTAGTCACAGTCTAGCTTGACTCCATGTGAGAATGACCCCAGCCGTCCAGCCGGAGCCCCGAAGGTCGGGGAAGGGGGCGAGTCTTGGGCTGCGGCTGGGTAGCTGTGGGGCGGTGGCTGGACCCCCTGCGGGTCCCCTCCCCCCCCCCCACACACACAGCGCAATCTGATTCTCTGCAGCCATTTCAGGGTTTCAGACAGGCAAGTGGGTGGCTCCAAATCAGAGAGCAGGAAAGACTTGATGGCACAGCCTCAGCTGTGCTTTATTTTCTGAAAAGCACGATCATATGAATATTCATACATTTTTAAATCATTTAAGTAATTAGTCTAAGTGAGGGCTGGCTGGGTGCAGTGAGCGGAATCTGAAATCAGCTTTTTTGTTCAGTAATTTCGCCGGCAGCTTCAATCAGTTCACTCGTAAGCCCCCTGCACAGGGGGGTGGTCAGAGCTGGAGGCTGGCAACAGGATGTACAGCTTGGATCCGGGCGCCCCACGCTCATCACACCCAGAAGGTTAAGGCATCAACTGATTGAGTTCCTCTTTCTTGTCAGAAGGCTGTGAACAGCGTTTCACTGCTAAACCAGTGAAGTGGGAAACACCTATTTGCATGTTAATGATTGGTTCTCTGGGAGAGAGCTGGTTCTTTGGATCCAGATTGAATAATTAGCATTGTCTCAGATGATCATATCTGTGAAGCTAGTGAGGCTAGGAACCAAGTTTACGGGAGGCTGGAGACCTCAGAATTCAGAGATGGTGGATCCCTGCACTGATGTGGCCTCTTTTCCAGCGAACATAAAAGTTTAATTGTGTATAAAATGTAGATCCCAATTTCAGTACTGCTTACACTTTCCACGTTGTCTCAAGGTTTCTGAAATTTGGATGACTATGTTTTTATGAGATGAGAATGTTTAATGGGATTTATTGTTATTTACTGGTATCTTTCTTTCTACTCAGAATACACGGACCACTCAACTCTGAATGCTTGCGAGAGAGGGGGCGTGAAAGTGTGGGGGGGTCATTTAGTGACTCACATTCATCTAGGCATTTGCAAGGGGACAGTGACCACAGTAATTCCCTGGGATGGAGACCCATTCCAAAACAAAACCAAAAAAAGCTTAAAATTTACTCAGAGCCATCTCATTTGTTAAAATAATTTTCTATAATAATTTAACAGTAAGACTGTCTCCATTTGTATCATTTCCCTAGTGGTTCCTGTTATCGTTTAGACCTTGGAAGTAACTGGATGTTATATAGCAAGAAGGTCACCTTCTCAGATTTTCTTGACATTGAAAGTATCTCTGAAGGTTTTGTATGATATAATCCATCACTTTAATATAGGAAGATAATTTAAGGGTATATGATCCTTTCCAAACTTTAGTGACAGATACGTGATACCCCTTGCTTTTTAACAAGACCACAAGGAAAATTATGGACATTTGATGGGACCACAGATGTCCGTTCATGCATTTGTCTATTTGTTTACACTTTTGTGGTTCGACCTGCCCTCCTACCTAATAGATTTTCTGATGTGGGAAGACAGATCCTGTTGCCTGGGGGGATTGAGAACTTATTTGAAATCTACTATAATGTAATAACAATGTCTTACATTTATGTTATTTAACCCAATTAAAACTAAGAAATAAAATAGGCTATTACGATATAAATTTGGCATGAAGGAATGTGCTACAGAAATGTTAGGATGGATTTTAGAATGAAAGATTTTTCAGTGATAGAGGCCTTAAGATTATAACTTCAAAGCAGTGGACCATTTGTGGTGGCATAAATATACATTGGATCCTTGGGGAAATATTATTTGTAGAAATACCAGTCCAAAAACAAATGTAAGGTTAAGAAAAGAAAATCTCAAAAAGTTTAAAGTGAGGAATTCTCTTTCTAAATCTGATTTTTTTTTTTTTTTTACTTTGATCATGTTGTTTTAAATTGCTTACCGCTCCTGGAATTTTGGACAGACATACAGACTCCTGTATTTTACTGCAGATAGAATGAGTCCCCAATACCTCTTCTTTCTTCATAACCCATCAGATGAGAAAAGGAGAATTTCCCCCGGTATTTATAGTGTGTTATGTTCTTGATTTTTTTTTAATACAAATAATCAAGATTTTCCCTGCAGGTGACTCTAAACAGTGGAAATTTCCACACTATTTTTGTACCTTAATTGAGAATGTGTTATCCTGAGATTTTAAGGCCCCTCAACAATTAGGGGAAATAATAAGGTGGCTTTTAGAAAGCTGGGCATCAAAGGGTTTAGAGAGAAGCATTTCCATCCCTCCTCCCAGCTCTCACCCCCGTCCATGGAAACGGGGGGTATTAATTCTCAAATACAACTCGTCCCTCTCTTGTTTTAAGATCATACCTTTTTAATTGTATGCTTTGGATAAACATCATCTTTTCTGATTGCTCTTCTTGGATGGTTAGTGGAAGATAACCACCACTTATTAAGTTCTCCACATGTGCCAGGCACTCCAGAAAAAAAAATTAGTGTTGCTTAGGAACTAAAGAATTCAACTAATTTTTGAGAGAAAACAGAACTCTGCTCCAGCCAATCTGTCTTCTAGGACCTTAAAATGGTTTGTGTTTTGGCAGAAACCAGAAGATATTGCCTAGGGTAAGACAGAGAATACTGTTCCTCATAAAAGTTTACGATGGCAGACATCAGAAAGCATGGGAGACCGTCCCGTCCCTACTACACACATAAAATCGCTGCATGATTTTATCAACATTTGCTTTCAGCACATAGTTGAACTTGAATGAAAGAAAGAGAGGAAATCGCTTAGGTGCCAAGAATTAGGAAAGGATTTTAAACCCGAGGGTAGGCGTGAGTCAAGGGACACTGGCCCCTGAGAAGTGAACCCAGAAGGGCAGGGGGGTGGGCAGAGCGCTGTCGCTCAGGCAGATGAGAGACACTGGCTCCACCTGTGGGACAGGGCTGGCGGGGAAGCTGGAACTGAGCCCTGGGAATGACACCCAGAATCTCAGTGAGTTTCCCCATGTGTGAGAGAAGGACTGGAAAACACTGACCCATGAAAGTATAAAGGAAGCTTATCACATTACCAGGGTCATGGGTAGAATATGGTTACCGACAGGGTACACACACTCCAGGCACGGACGTGAAATCTGAATTTCTACCACCTGTGTCTGAAGGACCATGTGGTGAAATTAATGTGAACGTTGTTCCAGAAGCAGAAGCATTTAGGATTCTGTCCAAACCTGACGGCTGCGACAGAATCTAAATCACAAATTACCTACAGGATCTTTGACAAAACAGGGCTCCAGGGTCTACTCCTCCACTTAAAAAATAACCCCCACTTTAGATAAACATACAATAAAACATAACCCCTGTAAAGAAACTTTGGGGGTGAGAAAACGTGATAGAAAGATGAGAATCAACAGATTTGCAGAGATGTTGGGTAGGCTTAAAATTACTAAAGAGACTTTCAAAAGGAAAAGAAATCATAATAAAACAACTCTCTGGTATGAAAACAAAGACGGATTAAAAAACAGTGTACCTAGAAGCAAGAAATGTCATTTAAATTGGCTACTGTGTCCGTATGTTATAAGTGGATTTGACAGAGCTGAAAAGAGAATGAGCAAACTAGAAAAATGATACGAGGATATTACCTAGAGTTTTGCATAAGCATATAAAAGATACTATGGAGAGAAAGGAGACATGCCCAAAGGAGGAAAGGCTGAGATTTTTCCAGAACTGAAGCAACGGGCTGTGCCTCTTGATCTACAGACCACCAATACTGAAGCCAATAAATAAAGCACATTCATATCTTACAAAGTGAAACTTCAGAGTATGAGAAACAGGGCTTGCCTGGTGGCTCAGTGGTTGGGGATCCACCTACCAATGCAGGGGACACGGGTTCAAGCCCTGGTCCAGGAAGATCTCACATGCCGACATGCTGCGGGACAACTAAGCCCGTGCACCACAACTACTGAGCCTGCGCTCTAGAGCCCGCAAGCCACAACTACTGAGCCTGCGAGCTGCAACTACTGAAGCCCGCGTGCCTAGAGCCTGTGCTCCGCAACAAGAGAAGCCACCACAATGAGAAGCCCTCGCACCGCAATGAAGAGCAGCCCCTGCTCGCCGCAACTAGAGAAAGCCCGCACACAGCAACAAGGACCCAATGCAGCCAAAAAAATAAATTAATTAAGATAAACAGATTTTTTAAAAAAGAATAGGAGAGACAAACAAATGATCTTAAATATAGCCAAAGAGAATATACAGGCTACAGTGACGGCAGAGGCTTACTGTCATCACAATTGATGCTAGATGGCATTGACGTTAGAGTCATGTCTAAAGATTACTGAGAAAAATGAAGGGAGTAAGGAAGATGCCACATGTGCAACAGAAATCTCATTAGAAGAGGAAGAGGGAGAGAGGGGGGAAAGGCTCAGATAACACAAAATACGAGAGAAGTGACTCACGTACTTTTTCAGATAAATAAAGTCATTATTTAACGATAAAAGGATACTGCTCTAAGAAGCTAAAACAGTCATTACTTTAGAATAGACTGAAAATATGCAAAAAAAAAAGACAGAAAAAAATAGGATTACAGTGAGAAATTGACAAATTCAAAATTCTGATGGGAGACTCCCTAATCTCAGTATGTACCCAGAATCTTACAGGAGGAAGCTGGTTCCCCAGGGAGAGAGATGAGCTCCTAGGTGTTTCCTTTTCCCCCAGCATCCCTGCTGGGAACCCTGCCTACTGAGGCTGAAGGGAGTTCTTGCCAAGGTCAAGGTTTAGTTCTCTGCTCCACCTCAGTCCTTTTATACTGTGGCTCTGTGGCCACAGCAAGTGCTTGCTCAAACGATCTGAGCTTTTACTGGAAATATTTGCAGAAATCCAGAACCCACTTGGCTTCAGGAAGAAAAGAGATTCCTCTGGACCACATTCTCTCAGTGGAGCATCTCTGCCTTCCCTTCCTGGGGCCCCCAAAGCTCAGCGAGCCCACCTTCCAGCCCCTCGAGTCTTTATAGCCTGAAGCAGATAAATATCTATTCCTGAATTATAAGTCAGACGATATCATTTCCTTCCGCAAATGGTGTCAGGGTTCCCTGTCATCTATAGGATGAACTCCACATTCAAAACCTGCCATAAACTTGCCCCATCTTGCCTTTCCAGCCTCATGTAGCCACGAGTAACTCATGCACCCTCTGGGTTCTGGTTGCCACATACTAACAGAGGGCTCCAAGAGTGCACTTGGACACTGAAGGATTTGTGATGGACAGAGGTTGGAGGAGGGCTGGTGGGGACCGTGTGTGTGTGTGTGTGTGTGTGATGAGCAGAGAGGGGGGATCAAGGGACACACAAGGGGTGGTTGGCATTTGTTATCTCAGCAGAGGTTAGTTTTGCATGTACAGGGAGAGAGGAGACTTGCAGTATATTTGTATTAAGCATAGAAAAGTCTAGAAAAGCCTTCGAGGACCAGCTCGAGCTCCGTCTCCCTGACGCAGGGTTCTGGGTCCTCTCCATCACCCTGGGGCACTCACCCTCTGCGATCTTCCATGCCTTGTTGTGCTTCCTGTTAGCCTTCCTCCCATTCCTTTTTCTCCAGGGATACCTGTTGGACCACAGTGTGTGCCAGACTTGGAGCTGAGTGCTGACTGGTACGCACTCTGAGCACGGGAGCTGTGTCACTTCATCTTTACATCCCAAAGTGCCCAGCTGCATATTTCTGAACCAAACACATAAAGCTAATCATTAGGATATCTGGTCTTATTGCCAACAAAGGCAATTATGTAAGCTTCGCTCAGAGGTGAAGCTACAGCCTATTAAATATGATAAAATAGAGTGAAAATGGGGGTGAATTGCACGTACCATCTGGTGTCTGAGACTCTGTCACAATTATGCATTTATGCCGAATGACATAAAATGCACAAAGAACCCTAATTTGCAAATTTCTAATTTTTTTTAGATTATCCAGTATCTGAGATTCAGGCATTCAGCTGGCACTGAGACAACTTTACCTCATTAATTTGCTCAAGGAATAAATAAATATTCTATGTTTCTGGTCACCAGATAATTTAAATATCAGGTTTCAGGTTTCCAATGTGTAGGTAAAGTACTGTCTCTTTTCTTGCCGCTAAACTTATGCCTATTTGTTGCATTCTGAAGCATATTTGGGAGGTGAAAGCACACACAGAATATATGCAGTGGAATGTTGAGAGGCGCCAAATTACTATTTCTAGTAATTCACAATAAACTCCTTTATAATATTGGGAAAAAATGGATAAAGAGAGAAATTGAACATGAAGACAGGCTCTGACATTTGTTTTCCATGTTAGAATGTCTCCACCTTGAAAGCAAGAACTTTGTTTTAAATTTTGAATATCATTCCTGTCACCTCAGGGTCCGTGCATAAAATACCCGAAATTTAGGCTGTCTTTTGGTTGATCTGAATCAGTATCCTTGAGAGAATTCTTTCCATCTTCTTAAGCTCTGGGAACATGAAGAAGTGGAGTGCTTCTGTTTCCTGAGAATGAAATATCCGTGCAGAGGTTAAATGAGCTCCTCTTTACTAGCTCTTTGCCTGTAATTTTCTAACCCTGAGTTTTGTGCTGTACACCGGCAAACGTTGTGAGAATCCTTTTGGGAGTCTCGTTCTGATGTGGCGAGTACCAAGACACTTTCAAAGACAAAGAAGCGTTTCTGTGCCTTGGACCTTCGGGCGGAGTTGGCTTCATGGCACAGTGGCCATCCCGGTGCCACCAGCCCTGTAAATCCATTTTCTCCCATGGATCCACAGGACAGCAGCAAGGCCCTGACAATCAGTGAGACAAGTCTTGGAGGTCGACAGAGGCAAGGAAAAGGCCTGATTGAGCAGCAGGGCTCCTGATTTGGATGTAATCAGGGGCTTCTGGGCAACTGCCCACATGCTCCCACTCCCCTGTCTACCCTTCTCTCCTGACTGTGTTTGCGACTTCATTCCTGTCTTTCTCCTGGATTTTCTTCATTTTCCTGCCTGCATTTCACAAGCATTCAGTGAGTCCCAAGACTCTGTACTGGGTGCCAGGAAGAAAAGCTGGAGGGCGTTCCAACCCGGATAGAGTTCTTTGAGCTCTGAGAATGGAAAGACCATGCATCATGGGGCCGGAGCGTCTGTCATCAGCGTTTCACAGAAGAGATGATGTGAAGCCTTTGGTTTGACCTTTCTCCAATACTTGCCCCAGGGTTTGTGATTACAGGTTTGGCTGGTTTTAAGGTATTGCTTGTCTTTTAAGTGACTGACAGAGATGAGAAAGCCTTCTTGCTGAATCCCTTCTTGTTATTAATGATATGTATTCATAATTTTGCTTTTCTCTCTGATTGTTACATCTCATTACCAATGTTATGAATAACAAATTATTGAGATTTTTGCAGTGTCTATCACTGTAGAATAACCTTGGAGATAAACTTCCCAACATAGAATTACCGTGTCCTCCCCCAGCCGATCTTGTGATCAGATGACCGAGAACTCAGGGTATCGACCTACAAGTTGGCCAAATGCTTGCAAGGGACACTGTGTTTTAAAAATAGGGCAATTGCTGTGGTGTCACGGGCAGATCAGTGATCTTGGAACCAAAAACGCAAACTAGATGTATGACTCATCTTCTAAAAACGTCGAGCTAGGCGTGGTTCATGGGATTCTCGAGGGGCTCTTGTGAGATGACGTGTAGGGAAGGGATCGTTAGAGCTCCTGTTTTCCTGGCTGGAGAGAGTTCTCGGGAAAGGCCTTCCTCAGCAAGTCTGCTGCAGATGCTGGGCTTTTTTCCATTGCTCTTTATTTTTCCTATAGTTTCCCATTAGAAGTGCCCCCTCCCATCACCGTAGACACACCGTCTGTCTTCCCTTCAGCTCAGCTCACTCTTGACTCTAATACAGAGCTTCCCCGCCTCCACCCTCCGTGCACCATGGGTGGTTTTGTTTCCCGGAGATAGTGCGGGCCTCATCTCGGCAAAATGGGAAATGAGGTGCAGGGGCAGGGGTGGGGGGGGCTGTGTTAAAAGGAGTAGAATTAGGGACATGGAGGCTACTCAACTATATATACGGAGTGAGTGGAGTCGGGAGAGTTCAGACCTGCTGGAACATGTTTCTCTGAGACTAAAAATGGAAAGAAAAGCAGGATATACAACATGGGCAAGGGCGAGCCCTTCGACAGATGTGATTATTGATCATCACAACTTCATTAACTAATAGGATACAAAATCACTGGCTTTGCCCTTAAATATAGTTTTTGAAATACATGCCTTTTTTGACTTCTGCCGTGTATCCGAGGTTATCGACTTTCCTGGGGAGAAGTACAGGCTCTGTGTCCAGTGGAAGGAGAGTTGGGCCAGGAATCAGGAGCCAGCGTCCCAGCTTCTTTCCGTTGATGGAAGCGTGAGCTTTCATGAGAAGCTGCCCTGTGGACCTGATGTTCTCAGCCTAAGATTTCCTAAGTTGTGTGTCTACACACACATGCACATCTACGGACTAAAGTCTTGGCTTCAAGTGTCTCCATTTTATTTTCTGGATACTCTGCATGGGCATCAATGGTTTCCATGACATTTCACATCATTGGCCTTTGATTTAGGGAAACTCTGTGTCTTGCTATCAGACGTGTGGTGATGAAGGCAGATGGGAACTAATTGTTCAAAACTGGGCTGAGGGCTGACCCACTTCCTGTTATTCAAGTTCATGATTCCTCCACCTCTTCATGAAATTGATGGCGATTTTGGAAGATTAACTATTACCAGACTAATTAATAAATTGTTAATTAAACAAACTAATGATAAATATACAGAATAAAAATGTGTGAAAAGGGGGAAAAAGAATATAAATTAGGAATACAAGATTAGAACTAAACAGGTTTTGGAACAAATCCAGCTTTCTCCCTTTAAGTAGACCTTGAACAAATTGTGCAACTTCACTGAGGCTGAAGTCTTCATCTGCAAAATGGGTGATATGGTATCCACATTACAAGGCACTTTTAAGATTATAGTGGTTAGTATAGTGCCTGGTACCTAGTAGGGACTCAGTGATGTGTGTGTTTTATTCTGCTGTTTACTTCTTTGCTCAGTTGTCGATTATTCTGTGTTTTTATTCAATGTATATTTGTCAGGTGTGATTCTAGGTATTGGGGAAATACAGGATGAGGAGATAGTTGTGCATCTAAGGAAAATCTGAGAAAGTGACAATTGTAATAAATAGCTACAAATAAACCAGTAGTTGTAACGATGATGATGATGAATCCATTGTTTCAGAGAAAGTTGTTCCCAGTTATAGTAAAATGTGGCTCGTAAGGTGAAGAGGTAGTTCAGGGTAAGCAGAGAATGGAAGTTGCAGAGAGGGACTCTTTTTATTTATTTATTTATTTTACATTTTAGGGCTTTTCTAAGAGGTAGCTCTAGAAGCCCTTCACCTGCATCTGCTAGAACCACTTCCCTTCCTCGACAGAAGAGAGACCCCATCAGATGGATGCATCGCTGCCCTGGTGGTGCCTGTGTTAGTGCCTGGGTCAATACCTGGCACAGGACACAAGGGCAGTAGATCCTGTTGACTCAGTTGGGGTCACTCACTGTTGAGTCACCAACAGATTCAACAGGGGACTGCGCCAGAAGAATTCCCCACATTTGTCCTCCTGACACTGTTAAAGGCTAGAGAGAAAAGCAGAGAATCTATGTATAAGTGGACCTTCCATCAGCCCTTCCAGACCTCACCATCCTCGGCATTTGGTCTGGGAGGGGCATCGGGTGGGAGAGGTGTAGGATGTGGTTGGCTCTTTCTCAGAAAGGCTCAGTGACCCTGAGTAAAGTGAAGTTTCCATTTGGGTCTTTCTGGGAATGATTAGTTGGGGACTCTTAGGAATACACCTGAGAGCAGTCCATAGAGGCGTAAACTGGATCGACACTGAGGAGGGGACCTCAGCTTTGATACAGACTCCACATTGCAGTTTGATTGGATTGTATGTATACGTTGACCTGATATGACTCTTTTAACAGGACTGCTTATTATTGTTGTTGTTTTTTAAAAATAATTCTTTATTTTATTTATTTTATTTTTGGCTGTGTTGGGTCTTTGTTTCTGTGCGAGGGCTTTCTCCAGTTGCGGCAAGCGGGGGCCACTCTTCATCGCGGTGTGCGGGCCTCTCACTATCACGGCCTTTCATTGTGGAGCACAGGCTCCAGACGTGCAGGCTCAGTAGTTGTGGCTCACAGGCCTAGTTGCTCCGCGGCATGTGGGATCTTCCCAGGCCAGGGCTCGAACCTGTGTCGCCTGCATCGGCAGGCAGACTCTCAACCATGCGCCACCAGGGAAGCCCGTTATTACTGGTTTTGAATAATGAAGTTAGAGTGATTTCAATATTCTCCATTTTCTCCAATTCTGAAATAGTTACTTAGGTATTGTGAAGCAAAAATAAGAAAGTTGCATAATCAGATTTGAGAAGTAATTAGAATATCATCATTTTTAGGTGAAACATGAGATAAATCGCGTTTGAATTGATATCTCTACAATCAACAGTCGTTTTGGGTTTGGGGTTAGAGCCACTCATGTGAGTCAGTATATGGAGATGGTCTATGATATGTGAGGGCGTCAAGCCAGGGGACAAATGTCATCTAGTGGAAAGAAAGGCACATACATCATATAAATGCCGTAACATTTGTAACTTTCTGTTATGATCGTGCCAGAGAAACAGCAAATAATTTCAGCTCTGAGAGGAATAATCCGTTGTCTGACGCTGGACGTGGGAACAGCATCTGAAACAAATGGTGAGCTGGACCCTAAAAGAGGACAAAGACTTAGGAACCATGGTGTTGGGTTTGAAGGGGCTTCAGGACTCAGATCACGGGCAGCTTTCCGTATCAAGCTGCAGATTTTTCATATAGCTCTTCAAGGGGGCCCATGAGCCGTAGGTCTGTGAATACCCTACGAGTGTGTGCAGAACTTCTGAGAGTGTCTATAAATGCTTCGGGGCAGGGTTTATGACCATGAAAAGGTGAAAAGAGCTGTGAGTGTGGGGAGCCTGGAAGGGAAGATTCCCAGTCTGTTCATATTTCAATGCTCTGTGTGTCCATCTCCACCTTGGATCTCTGACGAAACCCACTTGACCCCTGGGAACTGACCTTGGTCCTGCTCGCTCCTGAATTCCTCCTCAGGGCCAACCCTTATGACAAGAGAGAGTAAGTAATACGTCCAAATAGCTGCTGTGAGTGAGTTTTGTCTGGATGGATGTGGTTGGGTAACGTTGGAGACAGGCCTTTACCTGGACCACAGATACTTACCCCCGACCCCGGGTACCGAGTCGCTGGGCATGGGATGGCCTGGGGAGCTCCTGCCTTGAGCAGGGCAGGAGACACCCAGCTGCCGAGTACTCACTTGGGGAACATAGGCACCTCCGTCCCCCAGAGCTTCTAATGAAGAGCGAGATCCAGGATGCTGACCCGTGGTCCTCTTGCCCATCTGACCTTGTAGCTGAATCACAGCTGGTATCACTTCACTGAGTTTACACTCCAGAGGGATGATCAGGAGATAAGGCCCCTTGGTTCCTGGATGCACGTGTGCACAGTGGGGCAGGAACATGTAATTGTGTTAGTTTATATGTCCTGCTGCAGCTCTGTGATGTGCAAAGATGGCTCCACCTTTTCCAGAAGGCTTCCTAGCTTTCTACAGATCCTTGGAGTTTACTGCATAAAAACATTGGTTTGAATTTGAATTTAATCCAAATTCTCAAGCCACTATGAATGCTTTAACTCAGAAGCTGTTTTTAATGAACTGGGATATACACTGCATGTTAAATTAAGATAAACTTGTAGAATTCCCAGTGAGGTAAATGAGATTCTGTTCAAAGAGTGAAGCTAGAATGACATTGATGTATAATTCCAAATGGGGAACTTTAAATGAATTTTCCGGAGTTTAGTACCTTTGTATATAGCTGAGAATTGCTCAGACTGTGGGCAACTGGCTATATACTTATTAATATTCCTTCTGATTTTGAAATCAGTTCAAAACCTGAGTCATTCAGTAACCATTTTTCATATATGAAAGTCTTGTCAATTTAAATAATAGCTTTGTGATAAAATCATTTATAAAGCTGTGATGTCTCAGCCTAATAGCACTATGTTTATCACTTCTTGATTTGCATTTGTCAGATTTTTTACGTGGAAAATGCATTTTTAAATTATACTTCAATGTGTCTAAGAGATAAGATTATTTAAAATAGTAACTGTTCTCTCTCCAAATGTCAGTGTGCTGGAATGAATACACACACACACACACACACACAAATGTGAACATAAGGACAGGTCACATGTATGGAAACATAAAACATAAAATGAGTGTCTTTGGATTCATTTTCTGAAGTAGTTTTAAAATCTTTGTTCTTGTTGTTGCTTTAGTAGTGGTCAGCTCATTTAGACCTAAGAATCACATACCTAACGCTCAGGCTAGTAACAAGAGGAGAAAAGAAATTCCCTTTGCTCTTAATTTATTGACTTAACAATGCTCCATATTTCTTTAATTTCTTCATTAGGGAACTTTTATTAAATACTCCTCACGGATCCTTCCCAAAGCAGCAGAACTAACTGTAGCAGCCGTGACTACGCGCTCTCTACAGGCTGCCTCGTGTTCAGCATCTTACATCTATCAGACTTGCTTCTCTCTGTTTATTCCTTAGTCACCATCAGAAATAGAGCAGTGAGGTTCTCAGCCCAGTCGCGTATGATCCGTGAGAGCCTGGCTCTGAATTCAGAGCCGTCTGACTACAGCACCAGGGTCTGGCGTCTTCCTGAATGACACAGAAGCATCTCCGCTGTTGTGTACATATAATTCGGTCATAATATTAAGGATGGGGAAGGATGTCCGTGCAGGTCGTATGGTCCCCATCCCTGGGTTGCAGTTAGGTCAGCGCAGGCTCAGAAAGGCAGATCACTAACAACACTCGCTGATGGAGCCGTAGAACCAAACATGCTGTCTAGCTTCTGGCAGAGAATTTGGAATAAAAAAGGCAAGACCCGGTGACAGATTTGTGCCCTGCGTGCCGAGGGAAAGTTCCATAAGTCACGTTTCCTGAAGCGCGGTGGACCGCAGCACTGAAGCAAGACGGTGATGGCTTCATTGTCTCGTCAGAAGTTGAATTCCACGTGTCGCTTCTGTGCTTCTTCCTCCTGTGACCTCAGTTACGTTCCCTTCTCAGATCTTTACGTAGACACAGCGACACAAAGGTGATGCAAAAGCTCTGCTTATGAGTTCATAAGGAAAGACTCGAAGTAAATAACTGCCATGCTAGGGCCTCTGGAACTTTGTCCCCAGTCCAAAAAGAGGAAAACACATATAAAATAAATTTCATTATGAAATAATGATTTGGGGAGACGATAATAATTAGGACTAAAATAAAGTATGCTTTTCATAAAAAAATCAATATTACCCTTTTCGAAGTGTTCATTAATTTAGGTTTTCCGTATGTAAATGCTGTTTTGTATTTTTCTCATCATTTTAGGTTGTCCTATGGCAAAAGACAACCACCACAAAATAGAAGTAAGGAAAATGGAAACAGAAGTCATCCATCTTCCCAGGCCATGTCTGAGCCCATGGCACTTGCTTCGGGGGGCGTCCTGGGAGGAGGGGTGCTGAGTTCCCCGCTCCTGTCCTGTGACCCTTCACCTTGCTGTGCTGTGTGTTATTGACATGGCTTATCCTGTATTTTGCCTTGAAAGTGTGTTCCTTGCTGGAACGCTAGTTGCAGTGTAAGCGCTGGTCTGAACAGGAGCCCAAGGTTGTGTCTGACTTTCCATCACCTTCCAAAGGAGCCCTCCCTCACTCCCCACTGCCTCTTAGCAAGTCTGTTCTGGAGTAAAACAAACCACTAGTACTTAATTTTATGGCCCAGTTTTGTTGGTTTACTTTAGCTGTACTGTTGATGACAGACATAAACTAGATTACATTGCTTAATTGATGTATTTTCTATCAGTGAAAATTATTTGTGTGTCTTGGAAGGAGAAAGGAGACGTTATAATTCTCTCATGAAAATGAATATAATTAAGTGTTCATTTTATGGCTTTTCACTTCGTACCAGGGTTTTTGAGGACATCCTAAACATGGAATAGATACATTTGTTTATGGACTCTAAACCACACGTCTTTCCTTATGATCTGCATTTTCACTTGCTGTGAGTTGTGATGCTATTCCACAGCATTAGATATGCTTTTAAGTATCACTTTTAGTGGTTACATGTTATTGCATTATATTGGTCCACTGTGATTTACCGGATTAATCCCCTTTTAATGGAAATTTAAGCTGTTTCTAATCTTTTTACCAATATAAATTATACCTTCATGAATATATTCATAGCTTTATCTGTATGCTCATTCATGATTATTTCCTGAGGGTAAATTCTAGAAATCCTAGAAATACACTTGTTAATTCACAGTGTGGTTACCTTATTAATGAATACTTGGAACACAGGAGCAATCTGTCACATATGCTTCCTTCCCATCCTGAAGCCAAGGGCACGTCTGCGCAAGTGCAGATGTTCTACCAAACGTTCAGAAGCTCTATTATTTACTATTGTTATTAATTCACAGATACCTAGGCAACCTGTTTTTAACAGGCTCCATAGCAAGCACTAGGGAGGGGTGCAGAAAGAATCAGAGCAGGGGGATGCAGGGAGACGTACATATATCAAGAGGTATATACAATAAAGTATATGCTCTGATAGACGTATAGTGTCCAAAAGGGAATGGGCCATTTTGCCAGGAGGCAAGTGGATTATAAAAAATGATCATAATAGGGGTGAGTCTTGAACTTGGTGGAGAAAGGTGTCCAAGTGTGAGCCAGGCAGGTAGGCAGGGTGGGGACCTCCATGTGGGGCACAGCTGTGGCAGAGCTCAGGGATGGGGACCGGCCAAGCTCACTCACCAGGTCACATTACATCAGCGGCTACAGCCTGTTTGCTCCCAACCTTGATGCTCCTCACATTCAGTGTCCTCCTTCTCCCCAGTCTGCTGGGACAAATACTGTGCAAGGAAAGTTAAATAGACGTGTCCGTGAACAGGAAGACTTGTGATGGAAAACGTCTCTTGAATCTCAGTTAATTTAACGCAGTTCTGGACTGGGTGTCGGGAGGGAGGTTGTACAGATAGGAATCATCAAACTGCTTTCGGGACAAACCAGTGACTGTGCTTAATTGGCCTGAGTCAGCAATAAGTTTTTAATGGTCTCTTCCAATTCCAGCATTCAGGAGACACGGTCTTTTCCGTTTTCCATTGACTCCGATAAACACCACGTTAGATCAGATACAGGAGCCCCGCTCAGGCAGCGCACATGTGGAGGGAGAAAGGCTGTGTGGTCCTCTCTCTGCTGCCGAAGACCCGGCTAACCCCAGACAAGCCACGAGTCCCGGGGTCCTCAGTTTATTTACACAGAAAAGGAAAAGGAAAAGGAAAACCTCTGTACCTTGTGAGATCTCTTCCAGTTCCAACATCCGATGCTGACGAGGCGTGCCCCTTGGCTCTAGGGAGCCTATGCTGAGACTCCACTCTCTGTGTCGTTTGCTTAATCTTGAACGTGGTCAATACTCGATTATTTTTCTTATTGTTGGCTGAGGGAATAAATGCCGGGAAGAATAAATGAATTCCAGTACAATTAAATCCTTATGCTAACTTAAAAAAAATTTACTTGCTCACTGGTGCTGTCAATAACTTGATGGATTTTTAAAGTTCAGGTTTTAATAAAAATGATACAGTTCTTTAAAAAAACTTACTTTAATATTTTTATTTTTATTTTTATTTATTATTTTTTTTTTTTTTGCTGTACGCGGGCCTCTCACTGCTGTGGCCTCCCCCGTTGCGGAGCACAGGCTCCGGACACACAGGCTCCGCGGCCACGGCTCGCGGGCCCAGCCGCTCCGCGGCACGTGGGATCCTCCGGGATAGGGGCACGAACCCGCGTCCCCTGCATCGGCAGGCGGACTCTCAACCACTGCGCCACCAGGGAAGCCCTACTTTAATATTTTTAAATGAACAGTTATTTCATGTATGCTGCACAATAAAATGTAAATTTATTATAAAAAAAGATATATTTCTTTAGTCAAGCCGCGGGTGTATTGAAGTAAAGAGATCCCTGTGTATCTGATTGTATTCAGGTTAAAAATGCTGTATCTGTACCCTCTACAGTGGTGATACCATCCTATCTTTATATTTTATGCATATTTGGTTATAACGTTTGATAAATGAACTGTGTGATGAAGATTCCTTTGACAATGAGAAGCTTAAAGCCGTACAAGTGCTTCACTGTTCATTTGATTAAAATATGAGCCCTGCTCAGTCTTCTCAGAGAAGAAGACATTAGAAGATATTTATGCAGAAGTGTCCTTCACGTTGATAAACCCGTGACTATTATACAGAAGTGGTTTCTTCCATTTCAGACTGGGAGAAAGAATATGTAGAAAAATAGCAATAATTGGGAGGAAATGAACCTTATTCACCCCAGGGAATAGATTTTAACTGCATAAATTTGCAAAATAAGAACAAAACAAGCAACAAAAGCAAACACCACAGACAAGTGGGACTACGTCAAACTAAAAAGCTTCTGCACAGCAGATGAAACCATGAACAAAATGAAAAGGCAGCCTACTGAATGAGAGAAAATATTTGCAAGCCATGTATCCGATAAGAGGTTAATATCCAAATTATAAGGAACTCATATAACTCAATAGCAAAAAAAATCTGAATAAAAATGGGCATAGGAGCTAATAAACATTTTTTTTCAAAGAAGACATATAGGTGGCCAGTGGGTACATGCAAAGATGCTCAACATCACTAATCATCAGGGAAGGATGTGGAGAAAAGGGAACCCTTGTTCACTGTTTGTGGGAATGTGCAGCTACTATGGAAAACAGCATGGAGGTTCCTCAAAAAAATGAAAAGTAGTACTACCATATGATCCAGAAATTCCACTCCTGGGTATTTATCCAAGGAAAGTTACATCACTATCTCAAAGGGATATTTACATCCCCATGTTCATTGCAGCATTATTCACAATAGCCAAGATGTGGAGACAATCTCCGTGTCCATCGGTGGAAGAATGAATAAAGAAAGCGTGAGATGCACGCACACACACACACACAAAGTAGTGCTAATTATATAAGGGGATGGAGGTGTTACCTAAGCTTACTGTAGTGATCACCTCACAGTTTATATGTATATCAAATGGTCCTGTTATACATCTTAAACTTACACAATGTTAAAGGTCAATTATATCTCAATAAAGCTGAGAAAAACAAAAAACAGTATTTTTCTGACTGACACTTGTGTGAAATTGCAGGTGAGAAGTGTCACTCGTGTGGTTTGACAGTCATACTGTGGTAATTTTAAACTAGAATTTCCCAATCTCAAAAATCCTTCGTAAAAACAACTTTAAGGTCTTGATTATTTTGATATCAGAGTTTGTCAACTCACTGATTTTACTCTCCAGAATGTTCTCCAACTCAACTCCAGTTCAATAAAATTGTACAAACCTGCTGTGGATGGGCCTGTTTTGAGCTTTGGCCCCTGTGAACACGTAGACATGTACACATGATTCCTGTCCTAACTGAATTTATCAACAAGTAGGAAAGTTAGACATGTCCAAACCTATTATTCAAGACAGAAATAAGAGTCCTAATCAACATACAAAGAGTGTGCTTTGGAGGGAAATTGGAATTCTAGGCATACGAGTTTTTTTATTGCCACATAACAATGACCATAAACTTGGCAGCTGAAAATAATACACGTTTATTGTGTCACAGTTTCTGTGCATCAGGGGTCCCGGCTTAGCTGGGTCTCTGGCAAGACTTCAGTCAAGGTGTCTAGGCCTGACTTCTCACCTGTCAGGGGGTCCCAGCAGTGCCTCCTCCCAAGCTTACCGAGCTTGCTGGTAGGACTCACCCCTGAGGCTGTAGGGTTCACGGCAGCTTCCAAGCCACGATGGAGCCAGGGAACCCAGGATGGAGTCTTCCATCCTGGTGGGACTCACCCCCAAGGGTGGCACCCCTCGCCTTGGCCACCCTCTGTTGGTGAGGTCCAAGGCACAAGTCCTGCCCTCAAGCGAGGGGAGACGTGAACACCCCGAAGTGGGGGTCCCTGGGGCCACGTGGAGTCTGTCCACTGCCCAGGGTGAAGAAGCAACATGAAGAAACTTCTCCACATTGAGAGCCCAGAATTGCGTATCTTTGAAGGCTCCTCACTTAGGGGTCTGGTGGTCCTTGAATTCTCTCCCTGTGACCTGTCTTCTCTCTGAGTTTCCTGGGATACTTGGAGGTTACCTCTCGTTCAGCCATTTCTAGCGGGTGGTTTAGCTATCCCTGAGACTTCCTCTCCAGGGGCCAGGTTTATTGATCCGATCTCAGGCCAGTAGCTTAAGGATTTCAAGCAGCCGTGTACTCCACTTAAGAATCTGTCTACACCCCATCCCTTCCATCTCTTGCCTTGAGATGAATATTTCACTGAGGAAAACCAAGAGGTCTACCTGAGTCACAGTATGTATTTGTTTATATCCATTTAGTTCACAGACAGGCATTGATTTTCCTTGTGTCAGAAAGACAGACCCCTCTCTAGGTATTTAGACAGAAAGGTATTTAATGGGAGGAATTAAGAACAGGTAATGGCGTGGGGTTAGAAAACAAGAGGCAGGATTATGGACAAAAGATGAAAAGATTCATGGGAGAAGTGACATGTGATAGGTATTTTTTGTTTGGTGGAGAGCGGGTGGGGCCACGTGGGCTAAGCTGTGAGCCGTGGGTGTGGAGGGCGGAGGGGGCGGGGCGAGTGGGCCACGAGGCTGGAAGGGAGCCCACGTCAAGCTCTGTGCCTCCTCGTGTTTGCAGATGTCACCTGTCATACAGAGGTTCTTAACTGGGGCCCGTGAGGACATCGCCCACCCCTGACACGACAGTCAGAAGTTTTGTGTGCCGTCTTCTGGGGAACAAGTCCACTGCTAAAAGCAGAAGCTGTAAGGGGAACTTGGGTTTGGAGCCGCTGGGCGTGGGCTGGGAATCTCAGCGACAGCTCTGCGACCTTGGCCAAGAAATGACCTTGCAAGTTTTCTCTGTAAAATTAGGATCATAACAGTTTCCAGCTCAGAGAGTGTTGTCAGATTTAAATGAGATTATGTGTGTCAAGTTTTTATCATAATGCCTGCCACGTAGTAATAATTTAATTTAAGAAATATGCATACATATCATGGGATTTTTAATTAGTCTGTATCCTATAAATGGCTAAGCAGTGCTGACATAGCAACCTCAGAAGGCACATGCCTGCCAAGGCTTAGGTTTGTGTTTTGAGTCAAGGGCCTCTGTGCCCAAATTTGGGGCCAAGGAAGCTTGCAGGTTAGCTTTTCCTGTCATCGTGACCTTGAGGTTTTCCTGCCCTTTAGACACCCCAAATGGCTTCGGGGCTCAAGGCCCGGTACTTCCCAGTTCCTGCGCCTCCCCTCCCCCTCCCCCCGGGTGCAGGCTGTCACGCATCCGACCCCAGGCAGCCCGTGGGACCAAGGTCACTGCAGGGTCGAGCCAGCCTCCAGAACAGAAGCACGTTCTAGGCTTGACCAGTGCTGGGCCCGGCATTGTTTTCACCGGGAGCTTTAAATTAGCACGTGGACAGAGAACAGCACCAGGTGTTCATCCTGAGATCCAGCCCCCGGGGTCCCTCGATCTGACTGGCTAAGGTGGAGCCCCTCCCGCGGCCGCTTCCCCAGGAGTCTGGCTTAGGGAAATGGCAGCACAGACGTAAGGGAGAGTCGGTGTCCATCACCTTGTCTTTGATCCGCTCTGGGAAGAACTTCAGCTCGACAGCAGGAGCGTCTGTGCTGATGCTCATCACTGTGAATTAGTCGACGCAGGGAGCTTGGAGCGTGAGAGCGTGACCCTGTTCCAAACCTGCTGGCCCACGCTTGTGACCCTTGTGTTGCCCTCCAGTGTCCCAGCCTGTTCCTTTTGTTAAGGAAGAAGCAAGATCCTTTGGGTATAACATATTTGTTTTAATTTATTGAATGCAAGTTATTTTAAAATAAAATATAGTAGTATAGCTGATTCACTTTGTTGTAAAGCAGAAACTAACACACCATTGTAAAGCAATTATACCCCCATAAAGATGTTTAAAAAATAAATAAATAAAATATAGATATATCTCCCTTTGCTCCACTGAAAAGATGAATTACTTCAGTGGCTGCAAAAGACAGTTTATTTCAGCCCCGATGCTTGGTTCTGCTTTGTTATAATTTCTAGTTTTCTGTTTGTCATTTTTTTTAAACTCCAGAAAATGACAGTGATGATACTGGGAAGACTTCTACTGAATATTCAATTTTCTTTTAGTAAGAATTCTCTTTGCCATCTAACAGGCATCTTGAAAGTGTTCACACACTGTGGACTTCTAATTCTGGGACTCTATCTCTGGAAATAAGTAAACACTCAGAAAATGCTTTAATATTAGCATGTGTTCTGCAATCTTATTAGTAAAAGCAAACAATTGGAAACACTAAAGTGTGATAGTAAAGGGGTGGCTGTTACACCACGTAGCATCCATGCAGTGAAATCATATATATCCTTCCAAGGTGATGCTTTAGAACATTTATAAAAATATGGGAAATGCCATAGTGTACGTTTTTAAGTAGCATCACTAAATAATCCATAGATGAAGTATAATGATGTAAAAAGTGATCAAAAATTTCAACATGGAACTCTAGCTTCTTGTGTTTTCTCCTTCCTTCTTTTTCATATATCCCAAATTTTCTAAAATAAGTTTGTGGGTTATTTTTTTAAGATTTTTTTGATGTGGACCATTTTTAAAGTCTTTATTGAATCTGTTACAATAGTGTTTCTGTTTTATATTTTGGTTTTTTGGCCGCAAGGCATGTGGAATCTTAGCTTTATGACCAGGGATCGAACCGGTACCCCTGCATTGGGAGGTGAAGTCTTAACCACTGGACTGCCAGCGAAGTGCCAGTTTGTGGCTTATCAGTGGGAAAACTTGTTTAAAAATTACTATCGCCCAGTCCCTAGACCAGCAGGGAAGTCATACTACACGCATTCTGAACTACAGGACATTTTCATTCGAGTAGCTAAGTGCCCTGATTTCTAGAACAAATGCTAGTGGCCACATAAGCAGTTCTCCAGGGGCTTGTATTTTCAGTAGAGATTTTCTAAATTGCTTCCAAGAGACCCATTAAAATGATCCTATCCCATCATTGAGGCCCCGCATGAGAAGAACATGCAAGAGAATGCAGGCTTACCCATCTCGGTACCGCTTCCAACATCAAGTCAAAGAAATAAGGATGCGCTCCAAGAAAAAATGATGGTCCGGATACGAAGGGAGACCTGCCAGCTTGCCCCCTTCAGGGTCGGCCCGTTTCTCTCTATTCCTTTCATTGCTCTTCTGTTCGCCCCCAAACCTTGTTCCCTACCCTGCTGTGTTCTTGACCTTCCAGGCTTCTACTCATCTCTTCTTGCCTTCCCCTCTCTCTGCACCAAATTCCCGGGGCTCAGTGACCTGAAAGTTGCCTTATTTACTTTGCTTTTGGTGTTCTGCCGAAATTTAGCAGAGTTACGTAGAGTACAAACTCTACCAAATAAGGCAGTTTCCACATAAAACTTGATGATGAGAACTTACATTTGCGTCACAGATTTCATTGATCACCTTCTTAATAGTTTCCATGGTGGAATAAGAATATAAGCAGATGAAAAAACTATTTTTAGTTAAAACATCTTCATATCTACCATATGAATGGTTGGTCCCAGTATTCATTGTCGGAAAAACGGTTGATGCATTTCTTTTTAAAAAAATGCCTTGTGATTCATTTTTCTCGGTAAGCTCAGTCACATTTCAAAAAAGACACTAACAAGTGAATGTAATGTTGTGCATTTAGATTAGCTTTAGAAGATATTTCGAAAAGATGCTTATAAATAGAAGTTGCCCAAGAGATGATATAAGACGTGCTTCGGCTTTGCATAAATATTTGGTGTCGTGGTATTGTAGGATAATAACAGGCTACCGTCCAGCTACACAGACAATGAGATACATCTTTCTGAGGAAAGAATTCCGCTGATTCATATAAAAAGTATGGCTTTTTTAAGCAAAGAAAAATAGCTTGTAAACAGGGAAATTTTTATGACATGTGAGACACCATAAATACGCCTTAAATATTTCCATTTTTGACTTGTCCACTTACATTTTTCTTTTAGATCAACAAATACAATATGCAGAAATCAACATGAAAAGAGGTTTCAGGAAGGGTCTCTGGGGCCAACAGGAGCCGCATCAGTTCTCTGCCGTCTGAGAGCTGGGCTCTTAGCCTTAGTTTTCTCGGTGTATAAAATGAAGAAAACAGCATATATTCAGAACCTGGAGCTGTGATTAGAACAATGCAGGGCCTCGAATGAGTATCGGCTCTGTGGTTTCCACACCCACACCCCCTTCTGCCTTTCCGGTGATGAAGTCCTCGTGTGCTTCAGCCTCTAATCCTGCTCACGACGGGCCACATGCAGCTCCTTCAGTCCCAGGAGAATCTCACCGTGTTTCAGGAGCATGAACGGGAGAGACTGGAATTTTAGTGCATTTCGATCTTCAAAGTGTGTCCTCTGTGCACTGTACTGGACCCCTCCCCACGTGTCTGTGAATTCACCCCATCTTCAAGGCGGAATTAGAGCGCTTTAGACAATGTGGGGAAAGTGCCTTGATTTGCACAAATGTATTCGAGAAGAAAGCCAGTCTCCAGGGTGATGAGAATGGTAAACTCTCTAGATT
The DNA here is from genome assembly GCF_964341445.2 of Mesoplodon mirus. Taxonomy (NCBI): domain Eukaryota; kingdom Metazoa; phylum Chordata; class Mammalia; order Artiodactyla; family Ziphiidae; genus Mesoplodon; species Mesoplodon mirus. Next base: position 30,291,242 of record NC_138996.1, read on the forward strand.
GGGGGCTTATCTATAAATTAACCCACAGCAAGTTATGCTGGACTGTTACCAGCCTCAGTAAGTTACTTGTAGAAAGAAAAGAGCCAGGTGTGTAATGTGCAGGCATCTCCCATCCCTGGGTGTGTTTGGCTGTGTCTGGGTTCAGTGTGTGCACAGGTGTGGGTGTGCCTGTGACTGTTAATTTAGGAAGAGGAAAATGCTGCAAAGGTGTTCACTGTTCCTTAGCTCGCAAGTGAATTTGGTTGCTTGTTGGCTTCCTTTGCAGAAAATCATGTAAGATTTCCACCCTGAAGCTCGGGACTTAGAAAATTGCAGTCATCTATGTATCGGAGTTGCTGAATGTAAGAAAATCTCTGAGAACAAAACCCCTTTGGATCTTTTCTCTCCTTGACTATGATATTCAGAGCTGCTCTGGCTTCTCTCTGATACAAGAAATGCAAATGCACTTGCCGGGTGGGGGAGCCTGAAACGAGATGCTGGACCACTCCCAGCCTGAAGGAAACTCATTTCTGGGTTTAAGTGTGTTTATGACTTAGGAACTACTGTGAGGTCCTGAGTTTGTTGGGAAGCATTTAGAGCCTGGATCGGGTAAGCAGAACAGTCAGTTTGTTCTAGAATTGCTAATAAATGGAAGCATCTACTTTTTTTTAAATGAATTGGAGGAAGTAAAAATCAGTATATTATGACATGTAGAAGTCGCATTTAACAAATGATGAGTTTTGCTTTGAGACTCAGAGTTGCCATGTTAATTCTGCCATTAGCTCTTCGTGGTTCTGTTTGCAGGGTTACCCTCTGTATCCTGTAAGCCCTTCTGCACACTGGGTGTCTTGAATATAATTTTTTGTGGAGCTGTCAGAGTTTTATTCCTGTGGACTTAAAGCCAGGGTGCATCCAGCATCAACTGTGTCATGTCACCCAGTTCCTGGTGCACTCCTGGGGTACTTGCTCCTATGGGGCTTGCCTAGACTGGGCTTTGCAGAGTTTCTCCTGCTGCCTTCGAGATAGACTTCCCCATCTCCGTCAGGCAGCATCCGGATAAAAGTACCCCCTGAGCTAAGGTTTCACAAGATCATGCAACCCCACATGGTGTGGATGTGCTGATGAATGCAGGACATGCTTGTGTCTTGCAGGAGTACCCCTGCTGCATGCCGCCAAAAGAGTAACGGGGAGAACCTTCTCAGATTTAGTAGTAAATGTGTCAAAGACTCTCTCCTAAGTTGCGTAAGACCGTCTTATGTGGTTTTACTCAATATTTCTTGACCATGTATGATACTCAAGGTGGATCTGGGGAGAGAGAAGGTGTGATGTAATACAAGGAATTGAGCCAGAATGGGCTGGGTTGGGAGTAGCCAGTTGGAAACAGCTCCATAAGCCAAGCATTCACTCACCAGCTTCTAGGGTCCAGATCATAATATTTCAGCGACATGGTTAGTGATAGGGCTTGAGTCCTGCCAGGAATACAGGCGTTGGGGCTGCATGGGAGACGCAGAGCTTGTCATGGAACTTGAGGAATCACACATCTTCCTGGAGTGGATTAATTAGCCCAAGTCGAGTGAAATGCAGACCTGAAGATAAGAAAGCTGGAGGAAGTAGGGAGGAGGGTGTCCACTGAGCCCCTGTGTGCGCTGAGCACGCATCCAGTTTCACTTAGTTATCATTTCATCCTTTAAGACGTGTCTCATGGCCCAGAATGTAGTCTGTTGTGGTCAGTGTCCCATGTGGCCTTGAGAAGAAGGTGTGTTCTGTTCGGATAGGGGGGTCGTCTGCAGATGTCAGTGAGACCCCATTGGCTGGTGGTGGTGTTGAGCGCATCTCCGTCCTGCTGTGTCTGCTATCGATTTCTGTCTGCTCTATCTGTCCATTACTGATCGAGGTGTTGATGTCTCCAGCTATGATAGTGGATGCGTCTTTTTCCTCTGCGATTATATCCATTTTGCCTCGCATAGTTTGCCAGAGCTCTGTGGTTAGGTGCGTACGTGTTGAGAATTGTAACATCTTCTTGGAGAATTATGTGATGACCCTCTTTATGTCTGATGCGTTTCCTTTATTTGAAGTCTGCTCTGCCTGAAATGAACAGGGCTACTCCTGCTTTGCTTAGATTAGTGATAACGTGGCATATGTTTCTCCATCCATTTGCTTTTAACCTATATGTGTCTTTATATTTAAAGTAGGTTTCTGGTAGACAGCATATTTTTTTTGATTCACTCTGACAATCTCTGTCTTTTTTTTTTTTAATTTATTTTTGCTGTGTTGGCTCTTTGTTTCTGTGCGAGGGCTTTCTCTAGTTGTGGCAAACGGGGGCCACTCTTCATCGCAGTGCACGGGCCTCTCACTATCGCGGCCTCTCTTGTTGCGGAGCCCAGGCTCCAGATGCGCGGGCTCAGTAGTTGTGGCTCACGGGCCTAGTTGCTCCACAGCATGTGGGTTCCTCCCAGACCAGGGCTCAAACCCGTGTCCCCTGCATTAGCAGGCAGATTCTCAACCACTGCGCCACCAGAGAAGCCCAATCTCTGTCTTTTAATCGGTGCATTTAGACCATTGGCATTCAAAGTGATTACTGATATAGTTGGATTAATATCTACCACATTTGTTACCATTTTCTGTTTTTTGCCCTTGTTCTTTTTCCTATTTTTGTCTTCTTTAAAACTCATTTAAAAACGCACCCACTAATTAAATATTATTATCCCCATTTCGTAGACGTGGAAAGTGAGACTCAGAAGCCCTTAATATCCTGTTTCAGTATATGCATTTAGTTACTAGTGACAACGGGATGGAAACTTAGAAACGTCTGGCTAGTAAATCTCTGCTCCCTCTGTCCCACAAAACTGCTTCCCATATCTTCATCTCATTTAAAAGTTTTCAACTCCTATTCGAGGCTCTACACCATTTATAATGGGTCAAAGTTTAGTTATTATGGGAGGAGAGGCCCCCTGCAGTTGGCATTTGCAAATAGGCGCTTGTGTGGGAGAAAAAGAGACACAGGCTCAGAGACAGGAAGTCAGAGACCTCTCGGGTAGGATGGTGCTTTTCCTACATGCTTTTCTGTGTTTGAGCAGATATGTATAAATTTTACATTCAAGGATATACATGGTTTAAACATCAGAGCTCTGTGTGAAGACTCATCCAGCCCTCCGAGATGCTCAGGCTGGACGGCTTGGGGTTGTCCACACGGGCAAACTTGCGCGAGGTGAGGTTTCAAAGAACTGGCATTCCTTTCTTATCGTGGTAAAATGTACACAACATAAAATTTGCTGTTGAACCATTTTTTAGCGTACAACTCACAGCGTTTTCCAGCCATCACCACAGAAAGAACCGTCTTGCCCTCTGACAAAGGTAACCAGGAAGGACAGCGGGAACAGGTGACGGTAGCAAGCCCCCTGACATCCTGCGGACCCGTCAACAAGCTGGAAACCACCCAGAGAGGGGTCTCACCCAGTGAGGGAGGGGCTTCCCTTCCCCAGGCGCTGTGCGCTTCCCCACTTATGCTCGGGCAGCTGGCAGCACGCCTCGTCGGTTTGAGTTCCTGAGGGAGGTGACAGCTCTGTCCTTTTTCTATTTAGTTAGTGTCAGTCCTTTTCTGTGTTTATGTTGACAACTTTTGTACACACGTGGTATAATTTTATTTTCAGTATTCCCCCAAAATACTTTGGAAAGTAGATGACCAGAAAAGATGACAAGTAACCTGTTATCAAGTATATTGGCAGCCGTTGTTTGGACACTTAATAGACTGAGAGATGCCACATAAATAGGAGCCCAGCTTCTGCTCCGAAGGAGTGAATTATTTGGAGTTTGTCAAATACATGCTTCTGTCCCAAGCTTCTATTTTTCACTCCCCTTGTGTCATCCCTCTTCTTGCAAAGCCTCCCCCAGCCTCCTTTGTTTCACTCCTACTCACCTGTGTTTCCAGGTCACTTGTCCCCCCCTCCACGCCCCCCCCCCCGATAAACAATGTCCCATCCTGCCTGGGGTACCGCGTATGAGGGCGTTTGTCCCGCACAGCGCGATCCTTGCTTTTCCGTCTTCCCCTCCAGGCAGGGACCGTGCTTGTTTATCGTGCTCTTTTCCAGCAATTGGTGGACATGGGTGCTCAGTATGTGATTTTGTGCCAGACAAGCTGGAGCCAAGGCTGAACTGAGGAGTCGGCTTTATGGGCAGAACCCCCATTTTCAATCCATCTCTCTCCCTCCCTCTTTCTTTGACTCTGTGTCTGTGTCTCCACATCTTTCTCCATCTCTGCCTCTCTTGGTCTCTCTCTCTGTCTTTCTCTCTCTTACACACGCACACCCCCTCTTCCCCTCCTCCTGGTACAGGGAAGGACCACCCCCCCCAACCCCGGGTGTAACAGGGACGGCGCTCTCTCAGGACACATCCACTCTCAGTTCTCCTCCCTTGCTCCCCTGTCTTCTGCACTCATGCAGTTTATCTCGGTGGGCTTAATGGCACAGGAAATTTTCTCATTATCTTCCTTTGGGTCTGGATTTTTTCCTGAAATAATCTGTGTATTTCTCCATTTCATTCTGGGCTGAAGCTTACTTGTCAGAGCCTCAGCTGCTCACCCCCAATTTGCACGGAAACATTTCCTCACGTCTGCTGCCTCTAGAATCTCTCGGGAGCCAGAGACCAAGACCCACCCCTGCACCACCCTCCATGATTACAAACAATCAGGAACATTGTGGAACAGAGAAGAATCTCAGAGTCTCTTTCTCCAGTTCTTGGCAACTTTCTTTTTATTAGATGTTGCTAGTGTTTCTATCTGGTGCTGCTATTGATCAGCATATTTTAATAGTTTATTTTCTTCAGAAGCAGGTACTCACTCGGAGGACCTACATCAGGTTGATTTTGATGCAAAACAAATACCACGATTGAGGGCATGTGGCACCATATTGGAAGGAAAGGTCGTGCCCTTTTCCTGGGGCTTCAGATCCCACACGGGAGGGCAGCTCCGCTAATCCCGGTGCTGCCCTGCTTGGGGGACGGGGCGGGGGGTGGTGATTTGCTCATTCATTGTTGCTTCCTGCATCCAAACAGAAAAACGCTGACCGTCCCTCATCTCCCAGCTCAAGGCTCTCACCTCCCGCCCTCCAGGGTAGCTGGTGTGGTTTAAAGCTCTTTCACAAGAGCTGGGTTTTCTGATCACATCACACTCGGCTTAATGAATGTTGTCTTGTTATGGCAGAAAATATCACTTTTCCATCAGAATAGGATATCATGGATCCAGACCGTGATCCATGTTGTGTAACAGAGACTAGGGGAGTTGTCACCTGCCTGCTTTGTAGGAACTCTTCTCCCATTTTTCTCAGGAGTAACTGAGACCGTGTGTTAAACAAATTCTCACACGTCCGTCATGACCTTCAGGGTGGTTGGTGACAAAGGCACGGTCTCCCCGGTGCTCCGTGCGTCCCTACAGCAAGGACTGTGTTGTCCGTTCAGTGTCCCAGGCCAAGAACGAGGCCTACAGAGAAGCCACCGGATCAATGTTGAGTTGTATTTTTTAAATTAAGAGAGTCAACCAGCCACTTATATTCGTCACCAAATGTTTAAAACAAAAAGCCGCCCCACTGAAGCACCTCCACGTGTGGGTGGATGTCGGCACCGAGCGTGACCTTGGCAGTCTGGGGGGAGGGAGCCAGGCTCCCCGTTATCCACGAGCAGACGGCCCCAGCCCAGGCCCAGGGAGGGTCTCCCGGCCCCTGCGGCCTCACGGGGCTTCGTGGGCAGCTTCCTCGGGCCTCCAGGTGGGAGGGAAGCGAAGGCCACTTCAGGCAGGAGGTGGCCTATGTCGCTCTGTCCGTCGCTGGTCACAGGGGTTTGGCCCCGGTGGGAGGAGAAATGCTGGGGTGAAACCTCTGCTGGGCGTCTCGCCAGCACTGCGTGCACAGGGGTAATGGGTGCAGATCCCTGGGGCCTGCGCCACCGTCTGCCCCTCTCCCAACACTTGGAATACCCCCCCAGGGGCTCAGCTCAGGGACGCACCTCCAGGGGCATGTCCAACTCCAGGCTATGCGGACGTCTTCAAAGGTCCGCGTCTCTGAGACGCCTTATTTGTACCGACCGATTTTCCAGAAAAGATTTCAGTGCGAAAAATCTTGCCATATTTTGTACTGGTGAGCTGTAGAATACCTATTTTCTTCCCCGTTAGTATAAATGGTGGAAGAAGATGTTGCATTTAATTAAATACATGAGATAAAGAGTTTATTACCGGGCGTATTCTGGTTTACACCCAGAATGATGCTCCGCTCTCCCTTGAGCAGTGTGGTGCAGACCACGGATGTCGTGCTTTGCCCATCTTACCTTTAAAGGTGTTTAAAAAGTGACCTTTGTGCACACGTGTATGTGCATGTGTAGTACCGAGAGGTAGATATACATAACGCACATACATATGTAGAATACACACACAAAGCACACATACACATATACAGTGTATATATCTGCGTGTGTATATATAATATGTCCTTAAGGAGTGGACTGTCTTTGTAAAAGGCACGATTCGTTGACAATGTCAAGGAAAGCCCTCCTGGCAGTTCCCCACCTTGCACTGGCTCAGGCATCGATCTGACAGCAGGGGATTCGGCGGAGGAGCTGCCCTGGAACATCCGTGCGGAGAGGGAGAGAGAGGTACTGCGTTACTTAAAGCAAAATTCATCCATTGAGCACCTTCCCCAACACGTGCCTGGGGACTTGAAAGCATGTCAGGGTCTGTAATTAGCACACATCACAGCATGCCTCTGTCTGGAGCAGAAACCCCACTGCAGTGTCGCTGGTGGACAGGGACACGCCTCTGAAGGTCACTGGTGAGCTGATGGAATCCTGGACATGTCTGTCCACAGCCCTCTCTGTGCCCGCTGTCATCCCAGTGGTTTCCACCCTCTCCCTTGGACGCTGGTTTTCCAGGGATTCTCTGTGGCCTGGAGCCCACGTGGCCGCTGGGCTGTGCCTTCCACCTGCTGTTGGGTGGGCTGGGACCCTCTGTAGCTGGGAGCTTAAGGATAAACCTGCATGAAATCAGACACTTTCTTGAATATGTCTTATCCTTGTGGTCCTGGGCTACCTTCAGTTCTTTCCCAGAACCTCAAGTATAACTTTTTTTTTTTAATTTATTTTTGGCTGTGATGGGTCTTAGCTGCGGCATGTGGGATCTTTGTTGAGGCAGGCAGGATCCTGTTTGTGGTGCACGGGCTTCTCTCTAGCTGTGGCGTGCAGGTTTTCTCTTCTCTAGTTGTGACGCACAGGCTTCAGGACTCCTGGGCTCTGTAGTTTGTGGCACGCGAGCTCAGTAGTTGTGGCACAAGGGCTCAGTTGCCCCGCAGCATGTGGGATCTTAGTTCCCTGACCAGGGATTGAACCCGCGTCCCCTGCATTGCGAGGCGGATTCTTTACCACTGGACCACCAGGGAAGTCCCTATTATAACTTTATAAATAAAATCCAATATGTGCTTGAAAGAGATGTGCAGGGTGCCTTTAATCTCACATGGAATTCTGGTTGCACTGGCTTGCTAACTTCCAAAAAATGTTCTTAGTGATTGTCAAGATCAAATGCAGGTGTTATCATTCGGGGCTGCTCAGCCCTCCGTGTATACGTACGTCTTTAGGAAGGAGAGCAACAGGACGTGGACTACTCTTCGTCGCGGTCTCTCTGGCAGAGCGCGCCTTTTATTAAATTCTTTTTGAGGTTCGACATGAATAAACATGTGCCTGGAGCAGCATAAAAGCTGGTTTCATAATCTATGTGAAGTCTTACTGAATTTTGAATTTTGACAAGTCCTGTGAACAAAGAACACAGCCTTTCACTCTCCACTTCAAAAAGTAAGCACTTAAAGAGTCTAAAACCCTTGGACTCATTCCAAGGATCTGGGCAGTGGTTTCAGTGAGCCTCACGCTGTTCCAGTGGGACAGTGTGGTGGGTGCAAAGGGCAAGGAGGGGCGGCCCCTGCACCCCACTCTGGACAGTACAGCTCACAGGGTACGCAGCGGGGCAGGGCTCCCGGAGGCTCGGTTCAGAGCCTGGACTTCCGGCTGCCTCTAGGGCACTGGGGGCCCTTTCACCCGACGCCAGGGTTTAGTTCTCTGTGTCATGAGGGGACGTGACCTGGATGATTGGGGTGAGGATGAAATGAGGGGAAGTGTGTGAAACCTCGGATTGCGCTGACCCAGGGCACGTGCTCTGCAAATCTTGTCCCTCTCCTCTCTTTGCTGCATGGTTTCCATCAAGTTGAGAAGAAAGATGCTCCCTGGCAATCCACTAAGAAAGAGTCCATGCAGTTATAAGGGCTGAGAAGTTCAAATAATGAGCTCATACGTATCTAGAGAAACATACATACTTACCTCTGTAAATAAACTTTAATATTTGCGTATATAAACACATGTTAGAAAAGCACACATCTCCTCTTGTGTTTAGGATGAGGATATCTGAGAAGTGGCCCACTGTGTCCTCCCAAGAACTGGAGCTTCAGTCGGAAACGTTAAATTGTACATTTCACTGATGAGAGATTTGGCACAAAACAGATAACCAGGGACAAAGAGAAAATAATTGATAATGAAAATCCTTGGGCATAATTTTATTTCAACATCTTTATAAATGATCTGGTAGAAGTAATGGAATCTAAATTCTCTAAATCCATATACCAAGCTCATTCATGTCCCCATCCATTCATCCGTCCGCCCACCCACCCATCCATCCTGCAGGGGTTGAGCAATGCTGTGTGCCTGACACCATCAGAAACCAGCAGTGGAGACACCCAGGAGGCCGTAATTCAGATTGTGGCAAACTCTCTAAGTGAGGCGTGAATAAGACTTTATGGGGACACAGAGGAGGGAACTCAGCGTCGGCTGACCTGTGGCCCCGGAGACCAGTAACGGGCATAACGTCTTCCGGCGTGTCATTGACGTGAGCGCGAGGAAGAAACCCGAGAGAACATCCTTAGAGAAAACCCAGCTGCGAGTCACTCTCACAGTTGCAGTAGACGCGCCACGTGCCAGGCAACGGTCCTCTCCTGTCAGGAGTCGCTGAATTACTAAAGGGACTGCAGGGTTTCTTTATAGGAATTTCTTAAATAAAACCTTTCATTTGCAAAGATTATCTTGAGAGGCAATGTGATCCTAAATGTGGCAAGCTCACAAAAAGCGGGGGGTGGCTTAACCAGAGACCGCAGGCATAAGCAAACCTTCCAGAAACCTGAACAGGAGGAAGGGCCCCTTTTCCGGGGCTGGTGGTCGAGCTGTGTCTGGGCCTAAAAGCCTGAAGGGTCCCAGGAGAGAGGAGGTTGGTGGGAGTCCTGGGAACGTCTGTCTAGACCAGAGCTGCACATAAAGAGAGGAGTGAGCCCTGTGAGGTTTACATTTCCTAGTCGCCACATTTAAAAGGAACAGCAGAATCAAGTCAGTTTGGACCAGTCACTCTTCAAGCACTCAGAGCGGCCAGTGCGCTGTCTTGGACGGCACAGCCCTGCGCTTTGAACGGGCTGCTGTGGGGCAAACCGTGCTCCCCGAGACCCCGTGGAGACCACGTTCCGGGCAGCACCAGGGCCTGAGGGCCATCAGCCCAGCATTTGATCAGTGGGGCTTTCCCACCGTGCACCTGAGAAACGCACAAACAAGTATGAAATCTGGAAATGGCTTCACAGACCTTTTCACATGTGGATTTCATCTCACGTTTTACTGTAAAATTATAATGATGTTTAATGTTTCCCTGCCATAATCTTAGAAATACAAAGTTGCACATGTTTAACAGAAAAGCACATGAAGAAAGTATTCCATGGTAACAAAAACGCTGTTTTAAGAATTAGATTTTGCAGATGAATGGAGAAAGAAGAGGTTGTATATACATACAATGGAATACTACTCAGCCATGAAGAAGAATGAAATTTTGCCATCTGCAGCAACATGGATGGATTTGGGGGCATTATGCTCAGTGAAATAAGTCAGATAGAGAAGGACCAATCCTGTATGAGATCACTCATATGTGGAATCTAAAAAATACAGCAAACTAGTGAATGTAACAAACAAGAAGCAGACTCACAGATGTAGAGAACAAACGAGTGGTTACCAGTGGGGGGAGGGGCAATAGAGGGGTGGAGGAGTGAAAGGCACAAGCTACTGGGTATAAGACGGGCCCAAGGATGTATCATACAACACAGGGAATACAGACAATATTCTGTAATAACTGTAAATGGAAATTTACAGTTTAGAAATTGTGTAAAAATGTTTAAATTAAATAAATTTTTAAAAAAGAATTAGATTTTACTAATTCTTTGGCTTAATAACTAACTGATTAGTTCAGATTATTCACTTTAAAAGCCTGTCTTCCGAGGTTGATTGCAAATTATGACTAATAATGCTCGTCCCTACCTCATATTTTTAAATTATTTTTCTAAAGTGCTGTGAACTGCTCAGAAGAAAAGTGCTGCATAAAACCAAAATGATATCATAATTATTATCATCCACAATTCCCACTAGGCTGCGCTGCTGAAGTAGGTGAAGAATTGGTCTGAAGCCACTTTCTTATGTAAGTAAAAATTTAAAACAATTCAAATGACTTTTGTCCTAATCAGCTGGGGCTGCCATACCAGAGGCTGCAGATGGGGGCCCTGTCCCGGCAGCCGTTTGTTTCCCACAGTCTGGAGGCTGGGGTCCAAGGTGCCAGCAGGTACAGTTCCTGGTGAGAACCCTCCCCGGCGTGCACACATGGTTTTCGGGTTGTGTCCTCACCTGCAGAGGGGGAGCTGTCTCGTGCCCCTTCTTAAAAGGGCACTGGTCCTAGAGGGTTAGAACCCCACCCTTGTGACCCCACTTAACCTTAATAGCCCCCTTAATCCACATATAGTCACCCCGAGGGTTCAGCTTCCATATATGAATTTGGGGGCAGGTGGGGCACAATTCAGTCCATAGCAACTTTCAAAGCCAGCGCCACCAAAACATGTACGCACTGCCCCTGGACTTCAAGCAGAAGGGGTGAAAGGGGCCTGGACTAGACGTTCGCCCCTGAGAGCTTCCTGCTCTCCCCTGACGTTTGCTGAGATGCAGCTCCACATTGATCGGACACGAGACACGGTGTCAACCGCTCAATGTCTGGAAAACACAGAGCCGTATTTCAGCCACATCAACCCGAGTGTACAGGTGGGAAGACATCTATCTCGTTCGGCCTGGCAGTGTCAGCGATACTAAACAAATCTCGGTTTAATCGATCAAAGAGCTGGAGATCAGATACAGGATTTTTGTAAGAAATAAGAGTCTGACTCTGCCTGGCATCCCTAACCGCACCTTCCCGGGCACTGACCCCGGGTTACAAGAAAGGTGACTTATTTACGGGGTGCTGACCAGGCGTGGGACCCCTCTGCTCTGGGACTGCACCGTGGCCGACACGGGCCCTCAGATCTGGGGAGACAGAAGGTCAACCCCTGGAACAGCCCCACTACTCTAGTGGGCAGAACCCGACGTGCATTTGTTTGTCTCTCACGCATGGCTGCATCTTCCTTGGGAGCGGCGCCTCCCGGCTGTGCGGCGGGGGGAGTGCACAGTTGAACTTGCCACCCTCTCCCAGCGCATTTCCCTTGTGGCTCCGTCTGCAGAATGTAACCAAATGGGTGGTTGGCTGTCCTTGGACCCCGCCTCCAGCGGGGAGAGAACTTTCTTGGAAGAGAGAACAGGCAATGGGGTAAGGAGGAGGAAAGCAAGTGTATGAGGCTGGTTGTCCTGGAGCTGATATACGGTGTTTAATCCCTAGTACCATCCGTAAGCTTTAGTAATTTGTTTTTGCCTTTGGAAGATCCAACGTTTTCTTTTTTCTTTTTTTTTCTTTTTTTGCCACACCATGTGGCATGTGGGATCTTAGTTCCCTGAGCAGGGATCGAACCTGCACCCCCTGCATTGGAAGCGCATTGTCCCAACCACTGGACCACCAGGAAGCCCTGACCCAACGTTTTCTTAACGGAGAATCAGTAGTTCTGTCTGTGCACGAGCCCAGCCGCCCTCTCCCCCGGCACGCAGTGGTGACTCAACCCCACAGGGGCTCGAGAGCCAGCAGGAAGCCCCAAGAGAGAAGGCAGAGTCTCGGGAACAGGAAGGTCGGGTGGTCTGATGGTGCCTCCCTGCCAGGCCTCTCTCCTCCCTTCTCTCATCTCCGGGGTTTGGGACTGTTTCTTACATAAGCTAATTCAGTCTTACATCTGCTTCCATCACTGACTGCACTGGCCGTCCTGGGGGGCCCCTTCCATCCCCGCATCCCGGCGTCCTCTCTCCTGGACCAGAATCACAGGTGAACTTGAGAGAGATGGGCTTTTAAGGCGTATTTATCTCCCCAGTAAATGGAGCAGCTAATGCACTTTTAAAGAAAAGTGGTGATTTTTTCCCTCTGTGAGGAGAGAGGACCCCTGGAAGACCACTCAGAGTATCCAGGAGACGTATTCCCAGTTCACAAAGGTCAGTGGGTGGAATCAGGGGTAGAGAGTTTTTAACTGCATTTTCCGGTGCAGAGGCCATTTTAATATTCATGAAGTTGCAAGTGAAGCCAAAAGAAAGGTTACGTCAGTAGCCGGTCAGTGTGTCCTTGAAGGGAACTAAAATATATCTGAGGACTTCTGATTTAGCAGCTGGATTCTGCCTAAAGGAACAGGGGACTGGTGAGCTGCAGATCACACAGCGTTGCTAGGCTTGAGCCGGAAACCGCTGGGGCAGGTGCGTGTGGACACTGCATGTTGTGGGTGAGGCAGCTGTTGAGAACCACAGAAGCCAGGATCCTTAGTAGGGAGGTCTCTGGACGTGACTGAATGGCGAGAAATCTGAGGGTCCTAGGCTTTCACTTACGAAGAAAGCAGTAAATGAGATATTTCAAATAATGGCAATACACTTGCACCAAAAACAAACAATAAAAAGCTTAAAGGAAAAGTGGAATATCTAAGGAAAACGACTACAATGGTAGCTGATTAAAAGCCGAGATTATTAATCCACTTTTTCTTTTAAAAGAAGAAGAAAATAGAGCAAGAAAAGGCACAAGTGGTGATTGGTTTTTCTTACTCCAATAGAGTAAATTAAATCTGTATTGACTATACTTAAAAAAAATTTTAATACTTCTCACAGCTAAATAGAGCTTCAGGAGAGACAATGAATCACATGTTATGAAACTGCAGAGGAAATAATTTCTTGAAAGTCGAGTAACACTTGCTACATGAACACTTGGGCCCTGGACCTGCATGTCAGTGTTTTGTGCATCACTGTTGCCATTAATTAAAGTACGATGAACACTGTGGCATCACGGGAATAAGTTGCAAAGGCCCATATCTGAAATCACACTTGATACCATCACCCGTCATCCACATAGAGACAGATCGTAAGGTAAAGGTCAGATGCACACGTAGATGGAATAAGGCAGGTGCGAGTGGGAAAACGGGGAAGCATGGCAGCTGCCCCCCCCCGCCCCCCGGAGGTGAGCCCGAGGCCGACAGAGTGTCATCTGGCCTCGTCCAGGCTGACGCCGTGGGGTGCAGGGCAAGGTCCAACTGCGTTGGGTTAAAGCTTGTTCTGCCACTTCCCATGCTGCCATCACAGCCAGCGACCCAATGACCCTGAGTGCAGTTTCCTTCTTTAAAAGATGGAAGTAGGGTCTATCTGTCAATATCTTAGGGAGTTGTGGAAATTGGAAATACCACACGTGAAGTGCGTGGTCCCTGGTGGTCTCAACACACAGTAGCTGTTGCTTTGGTGATTTCACAGGGCCCCAGACCCTCTGGATCTTTAGCATTGCCCTGTTTTGTTTATACAAATCACGTGTTCATTTTACATTTTCCTTAAAATAGTGAGTCCTCACAACCTATTATTCAATAACATAACTTTCTTTAAAACTGCGGTATGGGCCTTAAGAATTGGTTAAAATTCTGACTTTGTCCTTCACAGGTTCTATTGGTACTTCCCTGGCCTCATTTTCTTCTTCAGAAAATGGTACCCACACAAGATCTGCATGAAAGAATGATGTGTCGTGTCTAGTACATAATATAACCATAGTCCCTGGCAGTATGCACTTTACATGGCTTTCTGTATGTAATAATATTTTTATTCTTTTACAGAAAGTGAATTCTTTTTCTTCAGTATTCTTCACAGATCCTGTCAAAGCAATACACAATTAATTGGTTTTCAAAACTATTTTAGTAATATATCTTTTTAATTCTAAAGTTTCTGCATTACAATCAGCAAGTTAGTAAATCACCCCTGAATTTACTCTTCTTTCCTGGCTCAAAGATTATTTTATGTGTTTTTTTTGTTTATATAGCCAATAGCTGCTACTTCACTGGGGACGGTCATTAGATGAAGTGTTTGTTTGGACCTTGCAAAGTGAATCATTTCACCCAGGGTTTACCACTTCCTTCCCAAGGATAATTGCAGTTTTAAAGCGCTCGTTTAATCGGCTCGGAGCCCTTAGTGGGAGCAGAACCATGCAGGCCCTGCTAAGGCTTTGCCACAGGACAAGAGTTTAGAGACAGCAACTGACATTGGTGGCCAAAGCCTGGCAGCTCAGTCGCCTCAGAACATAATAGGCTGTGTCCTAAGTGTGGGTCCCCGCAGAAGCCCTCCTTCCTTACAAGAGGGAAGCAGCCTCTGGAATAAGGACACTCTCTTTACCTTGCTATGTGAATGCCGTCTGCTTTCCCTCACCACGATTCTGAACTAGGGAGTAGGGTAGTTGCAAATTGGCTGCACTGAGTTGCATCTGCCTTTATGTGTCTTCTAAAATTTCTAGTGAAAGAAGTCAGGAAAAAGTCACATGAAACAGAGAGAGCAGAAAGAACTTGTAGGAAAGCAGTCAGTCTAGATTGCACTTGACTCTGCATATGCCCAAGTCATGCCAGCTTTAAAGTGACACTGTCCCTCTTCTATGTGGACGTGCTCTCCACCCTCAGGGTTCCCCCTTCCCTCCCGTGCGTCTCCCCACCACATGCATACCCCCTCTGTGAGTTACAGTGGCAGGTGATCGTGTCCTGTATCACGTACTGAGCAAGGCACCGTGATTCGTCTTGTATATTTACTACATTAAGCTAGATGGCTGCATGGTGCATACTTCACTGTATAAATATGCATTGATGATTTCTGAACATATGAGAAGATGCTCAGCCTTTTTAATGATGAAAGAAACATTTTTATGAAGTGTTTTATTTTTTCTCATCAAACTGGCAAAGATCAAAACATTTCTTCATGCACTACACTGATGAAGGCCTTCGATGCTCCCTTCCAAGACTGACGGAGCCTCTTTGAAGGGAAATTTAAGGTGAACAGGAGTGACATCGGCAAAATGGTGGGGTAGGCAGCTCCAAGTGCTCATCCACCCACAGAAGCATCAAAAAAATAGGGAGAAATGGTCAGAAACAACTTTGTCAGAACACTGGAGAACAGTCGAATGTTTACAGCAACCCAGAAAATACTTAATCAAGAAAAAGGCAACTTAAAAATGGTAAAAAATCTTTGTGGAATTTTCCTTTGCCTTGGCTCCAACCAGTCATCAGGTATGTGTATTTTACCATGATTAAAAAGATAATAAAAGGTACCTGTTTGTAAGTGGGAATTTAGAAAGCCACACGTATACCCAGGTCAATATGTGTGTTCAGAAAAGACCTCAGAAGGCTCTGAGTTTTTGCTTCAGGCCAACATCTAGGCTCTTGCAAGCCTGTCTACACACTGGAGGACAGCGGACAGCTCAGCACAGAGAAAATCTGTAAAGACTGTTTGTTCTTTGTTTTTTTAGCTCCTGGCATCAAGGAGATTTCTGTCAAAACACTAGCTGGTCTCAAGCTAAGGAACAGAGACCTTAGTGACCACATACCACAGCAAATACAGTTTAAAAAAAAAGAAAAAAGTTTGGAAAGTCACTAAACAGACTACTGTAGCCTTCAAAAACAAAAAAAGCCAACCCTGGGGAAGAGTTTCCAGGGTTACCACAGTATAATTTTCAAACGTCCAGTTTTCAACGAAAAATAAAAAGCACATAGGAAAGTTTTAACTTGTTAAAATTTTAAAGTTTTAATTTAAAAAAAAAGTAGAAGAAACAGGAAAGTATAGCCCATTCTAAGCAACAAAGTAAATTGAAAGAAACCATTCCTGCAGCAGTCCAGACATTGGATTTACCAGGCAAATACTTTTAAAACAATTGTCTTAAATGTGCTCAAACTACTAAAAGAAATTGAGAAAACAATGTATAAACAAATGAGAATATAAATAGATAGAACATTATAGAAACCAAACAGAAATTCTGCAGAAGAAAAGTACAATAACTGAAATGAAAATTTCACTCAGAGTTTTAACAGCACATTTGAGCACACAGAAGAAAGAATCCACAAACTTTAATACAAGACAGCTGAAATTATAGGCTGAGGAACAGAAAGAAAAAATAATGAAGAAAAGTGAGGGGAGCCTAAAGGACTTGTGGATATTAACAAGGAGACTAACATACCCATCGTGGGAGTTCCAGAAGGAGAAGACGGAAGGAAAGGAGCAGAAATAATATTTGAAGAAATTATAGCCAGAGACTTCCAAAATTTTTAGGAAAGAGATGAATCTACAAGTCGAAGAAGCTTAATAAACTCCAAGTAGACTAAACACAGAATGCATAAAAAGACACATTATAATTAAACCATTGAAAGACAAAAAATGGAGAGAGGGAAAGAAGCAAAAGAGAAGCAACTCATCACATGCAAAGGACTCTTTTTTTTTTTTTTTTTTTTTCCTGTGGCCTCTCCCATTGCAGAGCACAGGCTCCGGATGCACAGGCTCAGCGGCCATGGCTCACGGGCCCAGCCGCTCCGCGGCATATGGGATCATCCCGGACCGGGGCACGAACCCACGTCCCCTGCATCAGCAGGCAGACTCTCAACCAGTGCGCCACCAGGGAAGCCTGCAAAGGACTCTTAAAAGGTTATTTACCTGATTTCTCACCAGAAACCGTGGTGGCCAGAAGAGAATGAGATGATATTTAAAGTGCTGGAAGAAAACTGTCACATAAGTCTGTATCCACTGAACCTTTCCTTCAAAATAAAGGCAAAATTAAGGCATTCCCATATGAACAAAGAACTGAGGGAGTTTGATACCACTAGACCTGCTCTAAAAAAATGCTAAGGGGAGTTATTCAGATGGAAGTAAAAGGATGGTAGACTTGCATGCACTTTCAGTAATGGATAGGATATCTAAGTAGAAGATCAATAAAAATAGAGGACTTGAACAATACGATAAACCAACTATACACATGTATATGGAGAACACTCTACTCGAAAAGAGAAAATATACTTCTAAATACACTTCTAGATAAAGTGCACATGGAACATTCTCCATGATAGACAGTATTTTAGGCTACAAAACAAGTCTGCATAGTTGAAAAGATTAACATCATATGAAGTATATTTTTGAGGATAAAAGGTAGAAATCAACAACAGGAGGAAAACGAGAAAATTTACAAGTATGTGGAAATTAAACAAGACACCCTTAAACAACCAGTGGGTCAAAGAAGAAATAACAAGGAAAATTAGAAAATACTTAGAGATAATGAAAATGAAAACACCACATACCAAAACATATGGGATGTTACAAAGGCTGTGCTTAGAGGGAAATTAATAGCTGTAAATGCTATTAAAAGATTTTAAGGGCTTCCCTGGTGGCACAGTGGTTGGGGGTCCGCCTGCCGATGCAGGGGACACGGGTTCGTGCCCCAGTCCGGGAGGATCCCACGTGCCATGGAGCGGCTGGGCCCGTGGGCCATGGCTGCTGAGCCTGCGCCTCCAGAGCTGTGCTCTGCAGCGGGAGAGGCCACAACAGTGAGAGGCCCGCGTACCGCAAAAAGAAAAAAAAAAAGATTTTAAAAAGAGTAAAGATTTCAAATCGATAACCTAACTCTATACCTTGAGAAACTAGGGAAAGCCAAAGTTATCAGAAGAAGGAAATAATCAGTAGTAAAGTAGAGAAAATTAAAATAAAGAATAGAAAAACAATAAAGAGTATCAACTAAACTGAAAGTTGATTCTTTGAAAAGATCAAAAAATTAAGAAACCTTTCACTAGACTGACAGAGGAAGAAGAGAGAAGACACAAACAACTAAAATCAGAAATGAAAGTGAAGACATTACTACAGACCATAGAGAAATAAAAGTGATTATAAGAGAATACTGTTGTACAACTAATTAGATAACTGAGTTGAAATGGATAAATTCCTGCAAACATACAAATTACCTAAACTGACTGAAGAAGAAATGGAAAATCTCAATAGACCTATAACAGGTTAAGAGATCAATTCAGTAATTAAAAAAAAAAAAAAAAACTTCCAAGAAAGAAATGTCCAGATGGCTTCATTGTTGAATTCTACAAAACATATACACCAATTAATACATATACAACATTAACACCAATCCTTTTTGAACTCTTCCAGAAAAATAGAAGAAGAGAGAGTACTTCCCGACACATTCCTTGAGGCCAACATTACCTTGATACCAAAGCTGGATAAAGAGATCACAAGGAAGAAAATTACCGACCAATATCCCTTCTGGGCATAGAGGCAAAAATCCTCAGTAAAAGTCTAACAAACCTAATCCAACAGATTAGACACATGACCAAGTGGGATTTATTCAAGGGAGGCAAGTCTATTATATCTCAATAAAGGTGGGGAAAAAAAAACTCAGAAAAAAAACAAGGAATGCAAAGGTGGTTCAACATAAGAGCAATCAATTAATACCACATTAAAAGAAGGAAAGAAGGCTTCCCTGGTGGCGCAGTGGTTGAGAGTCCACCTGCCGATGCAGGAGACATGGGTTTGTGCCCCAGTCCGGGAAGATTCCACATGCCACGGAGTGGCTAGGCCCGTGAGCCATGGCCGTTGAGCCTGCACGTCCGGAGCCTGTGCTCTGCAACAGGAGAGGCCACAACAGTGAGGGGCCCGCGTACCGCAAAATAAATAAATAAAAATTAAAAAAATAAAAGAAGGAAAGAAAACATCTCAATTGATACAGAAAAGGCATTTTCAAAACCTTACAATTGTTCATGGTTAAAAACTCTCAGAAAATTAGGAATAGAAGGGGACTTCCTCAGCACAATAGAGGACATTTGTGAAAAACCCAGAGATGAGACTTCCAGTTTATGGCCTACTGTTACCTAATGATAAAGGGGTCAATTCTCCAAGAATTCATAACAATTTTTAACGTTTATGCACTCCATAGAGTGTCAAAATACATGAAGCAAAAATTGATGGAACTACAAGGAGAAATAGGTGCATCCACTGTTATAATTGTAGATGTCAATACCCCACTGTCAGTAGTGGACAGATCCAGGGGCAGAAAATCACTAAAGACATAGCTGGACTGAACAGCATCCATCAGCTGGATCTAACTGACATCTATAGGCAACCTCATCCAACAACAGCAGACACCCTTTCTTCTCAAGGTCACATGGAACATTCACCGAGGTAGACCATATGTGGGCCAAATAGCTAGTCTTGGATCTTACATCTTTCACAAAAAATTAGCTCAAAATAGATTGTAGACATAATGTAAAACTATAAAACTTGTAGAAGTTAGCATAGGAGAAATCTGGGTCACCCTGGGTCTCTCAGTGACTTTTCAGATACAACACTGGAGAATAAGAAAAGAATGATTAATAGGACTTCAGTAAAATTAAACTTCTGCTTTGCAAAAGACACTGTTAAGAAAAAGAAACAACAAACCACAGACTTGATCATATTTGCAACACACATATCCAGTCAAGGACCCATATTCAAAATATACAAAGAACAATTAAAACTCAACAGTAAGAAAACAAACAGAGACAGAAAGTAGTTTAGTGGTTACCAGGGGCTTCTGGAGGGGGAATGGGGAGTTGTTACTAAATGGTTACAAGATTTCTATTTGGGGTGATGAGAAAGTTTTGGAAAAGATAAGTGGTGACAGTTGGCAACATGGTGAATGTATCTAATGCCACAGACTAGTCCACTTCAAAATGGTTTAAAAAATGGCAGATTTGCTGTTACATATATTTTACCACAATAAAGATATTCACAAAAATATTTTTAATGCACACACCTTTTCACTCAACTAATTAAATTGGAATTCATTCCATAGACATACGCATATGATCACATGAATAGCGGTAGAGCTGTTTATTGCAGGAGGGTTCATAGGAATGAAAGACTAGAAACGAAGGTAATAGTCCATCTGTAAGGAAAGGGTTACTTCTCTTCTCTGTGCATCTATTTAATGGAATCCTGTGAGTCCAACCAAATGAGTGAAGTCGAGCCCTATCTACAATACGTTCTAATTTCAAAGGTACTAAGCTTCATTAAAAAAATAAATAAAAAGGTAGTATTCAGAACGACATGTGTCTTTGGCTTCATTAGTAGAAATAGGACCGCGGTTAGAACTGAAAGAAAATGCTCACCAGTGTCCACTCGATAGAGGTCGGGGTGTGTGTCTTCACCACGTGCCCGCAGTGTGTATGTGTATATATATATATATACATATACATATATATACACATACACACACACACACACACACACACATACATACGCACACATGCTGAGGGAGTCTGTCTGCGTTACGGTTGAGAACACGTAGTGGGAAATACAAACACCCTATTTTGAAGGCTGCTGGGAGGTGATTCAATCCCAAATGGCCAATCGTGTAAAAGGCAAAAGATTTTCCAATCAGAGGGTGAGGAAAGGTTCAAATTAAAATATAGATATCAAAAGGAAAAAGGCTGGGTCGTGTGTGGTGGGAAGGCAGAGGGAGACCCGGGTCAAGCAGAGCCAAAATTGAGCCCAAGTATTTATCCCTTCCCCAGATTCATTAGTTAATTCAAAGACTGAGGCTCATAAATTCCCCTCCCTTCCAGAAACCGCCAAAAAGGTGCTTTCCTACATAAGATGATAAAACTTAACTACTTGTTTATAGACTTTAAAAATTACTATCCCATAAAAATGTGTTATAAGAAACTTAGCAATACAGATTTATTTGCTTTAGAGTTTATAGCAACACAGGCTTTTCGGTTATCCATTGTAATTAGTGTTAACTACACATGCGAAATATTTTTGGCAAATGACCCTTAGAAAATAGAGATTTTCTTCTCACACTGAAGCCCAACTTCATTTTACAGCTAACTGAAATGAGTTTGTCGTGGTGCTATTGACCTTGAAAGTGCAGTATATTTTGTAGCAGTAAGGAAGTTAAGGGCCGCACAATACTTTTTTTTTTTAATGTGTTAAAATCATTACGCTGTAGATCTGTCTGTTGTTTGATAAAGTATTTGGGGAATTTTCCATCAAAAAATACTGCTGAGTTACTCTCCTTTCATAGGCTACTTTTCTGATTTCAGTCTTCCGTGGCCACCTCCCAAGTTTCTTCAGCCTTGAGGAGAGACTAGAATGAGGGAAAGCGCTTAGCCCAGCTCAGGGTGTGTAGCAGACACTCAGCTACAGGGGTTCCCACTCTCACCCAGGCCACACTCCCGCTCCCCCTCCCCGGAGGTTGGGAACTCTCCATGGCCTCCCCCATGGCTTTCCTGTCCCCGGATTCCCTGGAAGTTCTCTTTTGTCCCATATGGTGGACACAGGGGATGCAGCTGGTCACCAGCCTCTAGCAATGTCCCTGGGATTTCTCCAGGTAGAGTCCCAACCTGTGCAGAAAAAGGCTGTGTGCCTGCCTCCTTTCACGTCTCCCGCCCAGCATACCCCGTAGGGCGCAGGACATCGACTGAAAGGTAGTTATAAGCAGCAGTTACTTTTTCTGAATTATTCATATGATTTCTAGAGTATCGCTTCATTGTGATACTTTTCTAATACTTTCACTAGAGAGTTGTTTTCAGATGATGAAAACACATATCACGGGTAAGGTTTTGGGAAGAGTAAAACTTCCTGAGGTAAGTCAAGAAATAATTGGGGGTAATTCCCAACACTAGAGAAAGTCAACAAGTTTTCAAAACAGAACATTTATAGGTGTGGAATCCCTCATACAATATCTAGAAATGGCTTTCCTTCCTTCCCTCCCTCCTTCCTTCTTTCCCTCCTTCCTTCCCTCCTTCCTTCCCTCCTTCCCTCCTTCCTTCCCTCCTTCCTTCCTTCCCTCCCACCTTCCCTCCCTCCCTCCCTCTTTCCCTCCCTCCCTCCTTCCTTCCTTCCCTCCCTCCTTCCCTCCTTCTTTCCCTCTCTCCTTCCCTCCTTCCCTCCCTCCTTCCCTCCTTCTTTCCCTCCCTCCTTCCCTCCTTCTTTCCCTCCCTCCTTCCCTCCTTCTTTCCCTCCCTCCTTCCCTCCTTCTTTCCCTCCCTCCTTCCCTCCTTCCTTCTTTCCTCCCTCCCTCCCTCCTTCCCTCCCACCTTCCTCCTTCCTTCCCTCCCTCCCTCCTCCCTCCCTCCCTCCCTCCCTCCATCCTTCCTTTCTTGCCTTCAATAACTGTTGAACAGTCTCATTTCAGTCTTTAATTTCTCAAAACCAGAGCAACAACATGAAAAAAAGTTTGTTCGGTGTATAGCTTGTCCAGGAATATGTGGTTTTCACTTCAGTTTCACTTTCTTGGGTTTGTTTTCAGTAGCTCTTTAATATTTTATCTCCCCAGCACCGTTATCCACCGTGTATATCTAGTACATTAAAATTACTAGTGCCCGTCGTTTCTTTGGAGCCAGGGTATGCGGTTCAGCAAAACAGCAGCCTTTAGCATCTTTGATTTTGTCCATCTCTGACTTGGGCGTTCAGCCTCCATGTGAGGCATCCTCCCCTGAATGACCGATGCGTGCCCTGATGTGGGTTATAGGTCACCTCCATTGATGCTAAAAGCAGCTCCCCCATGTCAGTAAAATGGGACCTGAGGTTATAAATTAGATACTGTCAAGTGATATACTAATTTATTACTTTTTAGATGAAAATCAAGTGACTCATATCAAAATTTAATATAATTTTGCCCTGTTTTAATTTTCTGTGCAAACACGGACTGGACGACCAGTGGCGTAACATGATTGTTTGCTTTTGATCACCTGGAAGCATTCCAGACTGCGTCTTCTAACGTTTCTCATCTCGGCTAAGTCGTCACTGACATATATTGACAGCCACCAAGCCACAGTGGGGAGGCCAGGGCGGTAGTGAAAGCCTGTCGTGTCCAAGCCCAAGGTCTTCTGCTCGCCTAGAAGTCAGGATCCTCAGAGGGCAGGTGCCAGTCTTTCTCCCCAGGGGTGGACTGTCATCTGGGGACAGGGTGCTGTGTCATGCCCTGTGACCACCCTGTGCCTGTCCTGACGGGCAGGCAGGTCGGGTCATTCCTCCTTTCCTTCTGTCACTCAAAGAGCCAAGTATTAAATGCTTTCCCTGTGCCCAAACCTAGGTCAGGATTCCACAGACATAGCAGGAATAAAAGGCTTTTTTTAAAGTGTCTAATCTGAAGACATTTACTGTTCAGAAAAAGAGAAGGAGGAAAGGAAGCTAGGAAGATAAAAAGTTAGGAAGAGATATGGTAGATCCATACAATGGAATATTATTCCATTTATATAAATATAGGAATATTCCAATGTAATTGGAATATTATTCCCATAATATGGAATATTACTGAGTGATACAAAGGAGCGAAATACTGACACTACAGGCTACAACATGGATGAAGCTTGAAAACCTCAGGCTCAGTGAAAGAGCCAGACACAAAAGGTCACATGCTGCGTGCTTCCACTTATATGAAATGCCCAGAACAGGCAAATCCATAGAAATAAAAAGCAGATTGGTGGTTGCCAGGGGCTGGCAGGAGGTGGGGATGGGCAGTGACAGCTGATGGGTGGGGGGCTTCCTTTTAGGTTAGGGTGATGAAAATGTTGTGGAGTCAGATAGTGGTGATGTTTGCACAACATCGTGATTGCACCGAAAAATCCTGAACTGTATGCCGGAGATTGGTGAAGGTTGCAGTAGGTGAATTATAGCTCAAATTTTACATGTTTTGGGAACTGGTGAGGGCCACCAGAGAATGAGCTAAGCTTCCACAATCCCCAGCTGATAACTGGAAAAGTCCAACTTGCTCTGTTGAAAACACAGAGCCACAGAGGAAGAGCCTTCCTTCCTGCTGGGCCACGGGGGCCCCATAGGAGGTCCTCCCTGACCTCTGGTCCAAGATGCCAGCGCTGGGGAGGGTAGAGAAGGAAGGGCCGATGGAAGGAGCCTGGTGTTGGCTCAGGTTTAAGTGGAGTAGCCCCACATCCGGGCATCTGGGATGTGAGGTCATAAATTGTCCAGTTGTTTAAGCAAAAGGAGGGAAGGAAGGGAGGGCGGGAGGGATCAAGTGAGTCGGACTTCAGCTGAATTGCTGCCGGGATCGTTCTGAATCCAAATGTTTTAAGATGTTTAGATTCATTCTGGTCAGCAGTAGCTTGAGATATATTTTATCTTTGATGAGCGCTGTTATGGGCTAAATTGTGTCCTCCAACATTCCTGTGTTGAAGTCCTGACCCCCTGCACCTCAGTATGTGACCTTATTGGGAAATACCATCTTTGCAGACGTAATTGGTTAGGATACGGTCATCCTGGGGTCAGATGGGCCCCTCATCACATGTGACTGGTGTCCTTACAAGGAGAGGCGATTAAGACACCTAGTGCACACACAGCGAGAACATGCGTGACGCTGAGGGTGGAGAGGACCACCAGAGGTGTGGTGGCTGCCCGAAGCCCAGAGCAGATGCCCTCGCAGCCTCAGAAGGAACCAGCCCTGCCCACACCTTGACCTCAGACTTCTGGCCCCAGACTGTGAGAGAGTGAATTTCTCTTGTTGAAGCTACCCAGTCCTGTGGTGGCTTGTTTTGGCAAATTCTAGCAAACGAATACAAGGACTTTCAATACAGTACTTTTTAAAATCATTTTTTACCATTGCTTTAAGCTTCGTAAGTCTGTAATCAATTTTATTGTTTTCACTGATAGATTTTTCTGGTCAGTGAACAAGGACAAGATTTTCCTAATCATTTGGTTCAGCTTAACTAAAGGCAGGGCACTTAGCTTGACTTTTGCGGAAGTTAATGAATGAGTTAATGAATTAATCACACAGGCAGTGACCCACCAGCCAGGAAAGCTGTCTGAAGGAACAGCAGTCAGTGGGGTGATCAGGTCGCTGACAAGGGTTATTTTTCTCAAAATCTGCAACGCGTGATGCGTAATATACTTCTGCAGATACAAAAGAAGTTTGGGGATCTCTAGCTTTATTTACCTAGGGATGACATTTTTTCAGTCATGTTGCTAAAAATCGCGTTCTCCTTGATTAAACAACGTGAACCACATAATCCCAGCACCCTCATTCTTCCTACATCAGATGCCTGACCTGTTACCATAGGCCTGAAGTACTTAGGGAGCTCTTACAAAGCAGTGGATACACAGTGATGAAAGATTACAGTTGAGGGCTTCCCTGGTGGCGCAGTGGTTGAGAGTCCGCCTGCCGATGCAGGGGACACGGGTTCGTGCCCCGGTCCGGGAAGATCCCACATGCCGCGGAGCAGCTGGGCCCGTGAGCCATGGCCGCTGAGCTTGCGCGTCCAGAGCCTGTGCTCCGCAACGGGAGAGGCCACAACAGTGACAGGCCCGTGTACCGAAAAAAAAAAAAAAAAAAGATTACGGTTGAAACCCCGTCTGTCTGAGTGAGTTTGGTGCCTGCAGCATCTCTGCAAGCTCCCACACGCCAGACTGTATGTGTCTGTGGATGTGTTTCCATCGGGCAAGTATTGGTCCCAGGTTTTGGCAATAACTTCCCATTGGTATATATAACAATACCGAGAAATTAGCACACACTACGTATTTAATTGTGGTGTTCTTGCCTTGTGAAATAGCTCGTTCTTAGGTTAACAAAATATAAACCCTATCCATTTTGTGTATGAGTATGAAAGTGTGTGTATGGAGGCAAGTACTTGGACATCTTTCTAGATTCCATTGTTGGTAATCAGTCTCCCTGCTCTCCCAGACCCCGGCATCCCCCACAGCTGCTGGAGCAATCTTTATGAAATGCAAAATTAATTATGTCCTTTTACCACTGATAAGGGTTCAGTGGGTCCCCATAGATTTTAGGATGAAGTCAGAACTCATCATGCATGGATTCAGCATGGATGTTTCTCACCTGGAAGATGGGAATCGACCTGGTATCTCCTTTGTGGGTTTTTTAGGAGACTTAGCTGGTATATTAGTGAGGGCTCGGGTGCAAGCAGTGGCTCCCATCTGCTAGTTTAAGTGGAAAGGGGACGCGGGGGTATGGGAGGCGTTCAGGTTGTTACTGGGACCGGAGGGCCAGCTCGGGCCAGCTCCCCGGGTGCCCTTGTGGCCACCAGAGCTGAGCCCACAGCCTCCGGCTTCTGGTCAGGGCCTCTGCTGCTGCACCAGCGAGTGGCTGAGTTGTGGAATTCTCCCTGGAATCATCACCCCCATCTCTGCCACAATTTGTGCTGGTAAAATAGATTCCCTGAAACTTCAAACTGGTCTCTTCTGACTCAGATTCAAATCAGAGACTCATGCAAGGGCAGCAGATTGGTAGAACAGAAATCACATCACGTTTGGAACCTTCCTTACAAGGACTAGGAAATGCATGTATCTGTCTATCAATCAATCTATCAATCAATCTATCATATCTTTCTATTTATGCGTCATCTATGTATCGTATCTTTCTATCCATACATCATCGATCTATGTTTCCAGCGTGTGCATTCTAGACAGAATTGGGATAGATGTGCAATAAGCCAATACAGAGAGCTGACAAAATATTCATTCATTATAGGAATACAGCAATAACCAAGTCAAACTCACTGATTTCATGGAGCTTACATTCTCCTGGGAAGGTAGGCACCTAGTAAGTTGTCATGTCAACAAATAACATCAGTTGTGCTGAGATAAGAAAGTGGAGTGGTTGGCGAAGGGAGGTTGTCTTAGATCCGGCTTAGGCTCTCTGAGGAGCTGACCTTCAAGTAGACATGGGACGGGTGGGAAGAAGGAGACTTGGGAGCTTTGGAGGAAGGACAGTCCAGGCAGTGAAACATCAAGTGTAAGGGAATGAAATGGGAAGGAAATCTGTGCTTAAGAATCATCCAGGCGGGTGATGCTGGAGTGATGTGATCAAGGTGGGAACCACAGCAGGTGGGGTCGGAAGGAGGCGAGGGGATGTGAGGGCCTTCAGGGCGTGCTGTGGACTTGACTTCTGCTCTGGACAAGGCTGGACGCTCTTGGCGGCACTGATGCTGGCGGTGGGGGGGGGGGCGGGGGGTAACCGTGGGGCTCCAAGAGTGGGGAGGGTGACCAACTGGAAGGTTTGCATCAAGGCGGGAGATGCTGTGGCCTGGGCTATGGCGGCTTCGTTCCGAAATGTTTGCATTCTGGGCGCCTTTTGAAAAGGCAAAGTCGACAGTGTTTTCTGATGGATTTATTGTGAGGTGAGAGAAAGAAGTCAGATCAAAGATGCCTGATTCCTATTTAAGCCGAGCAGCTGAGTGGTTTAGGAATCGTGGTGTGTCATTTACCGGGAAGGAGAAGACGGGGGGGAGGGAGAGATTTGCCATGGAAAATCACGGGTTCTCTGAGCCAAGCTGAGTGTAATAAAGACCGAAACGGAGGTGTCAAGTAGGCAGCTGATTACAGAGGTCTGGGGTGCAGGAAAAGCGGCCAGGACCGGGATGACTGCCTGGGAGCATCAACATACAGATGGGACTTGAAACCGCAAAGCTAAATCAGATCACCAGGAAGGGAATGGAGGGAAGGAAGGGGAGGCGGTGGGTGCAGGGGTGTCGCGGGAGGTCTGGGAGATGAGCGGACAAAAGGACGGAGGTGATGGGGCGGTTTGCACACAGCGCAGGGCGTCGCCTCTGCTGTGGGACGGTGGTGCGAACACTGCCACGACCTGGGCTATCCCGGGTCCCTGCCTGTCACGCGCGCTGAGCTCCAGCTGCCCCAGGTCCCTGCACTTCCCCTGAGGGACGCTGTTCTCTCCTGCCTCCGCGCCCTTCAGCGCCTTGCTCCCCCCATCCCTGAAGCCGGATCCCACTCTGCCGGGGTCCTTCCCCAAGCCAAGTGGGAGGCGCCCAGTGAGTGGGGACCCAGTGCCGCCCCTACCCACCGCTGCGCGTGCAGTCCAAGGATGTCGCCTGCTTGCATGTTCAGTTCTTGTGTTCGAAAAGGAATTGCAAGCTCCGTTCAGAATGTTTAAAAACACCTATAAACCCAATGACGTTTCTCTGGGACTCCGTTTCCTTGTCTGTAAAATCTAAAATTCATTGGTTCTCTGACTTCAGAATTCTGGGAGGAAAAAGGTGTAATTAGTTGTGCTTGGTGATTACTTGGGTTCTGGTAAGTAGGAGCTCTTTTATTTTCGATTCATAGAATCAATTTTCTTAGGCCTATTCTTTAGTTTCCAAAGTAACTCAGCACACAGACACAATAAATGCAAGCATTTTAATTGTATTTCACAGCATAAAATTTAGCATAAACCCTGAACTGTATTCTAATTCTATAAACTGGAATGTGTAACTGCCCACATCTCTGAGGAGTTTCATCTGGGGAACAGGCTTCAGGTCAACAGAGACCTTGGATAACAGTAACTAGTGACAGATACCTGACTTAATGTTGGGTGAGCCTTGAATTTCACATCAGTTTATAGCCATTAAATATTTCAGATGTACATAATTTAACAGGAGTTTAGCATGTTTCATATTTTATAAAAATAGAATTTCAGTTAAAAGCCAAGCGTAACGAAAAGTATTGAAATGCCAAACTTAAAATACACATTCTTTACCAGGATAAATACAACTGAGGCAAGTCAGGACGCTTCACAGTAAAAGCATGTCCCAGACAGTTGCATTGGGGAGTACAACCCTGGCGACTAGGCACTCGTGGTTTCTTCAGCGTGAAATGATTTCCCCGCATTTCCTACCCTGGAAAAT
Source organism: Mesoplodon mirus (assembly GCF_964341445.2). NCBI lineage: Eukaryota > Metazoa > Chordata > Mammalia > Artiodactyla > Ziphiidae > Mesoplodon > Mesoplodon mirus. The sequence continues at coordinate 30,320,113 of NC_138996.1, forward strand.
GCCTTTTCCTTACTAAATACGTGGATCACATATTACTATGTCAGGGTCTTCTCTGATAAGCTGAGTTCATCAGTCCCTCTTTAATTCTCATCTGTTTACAGATTTATGTGTTGTTTCATTTGTCACAATGCATAATGATAATTATTATTTATTACTGTTTTACGTGTCTGCCTCAATTCCTAGACTATGAGCTCATGAAGGTAAGGGTCGTTTTTTTTTTAAGTTCACTGTTTTCCCCTCCATGCCCAGCAGAATAGTGTGTAACAAATGTTGGTTGTGTTAAATTCAACTGAAAACCTTTTGGAGTCTTTTAAAGCAGCTGTGACACACAGCCTCGTCCCCGGGGTCGGGGTTCAGCCAGTGCCTGGTGGTGAGTCTGGTGGTCACATCCCACCACGTGGGCAGAGCTTGGCTCCATCCTGTCACCACTTATGTACAGGCAGTGAACTCCCGGAGGGCACAGATGCCATGTTATTAGGTCATTACCCACGACTGTCTTTATGGCGCCGTTTTCTGAAATATTCACAAACCCGTCCGTGAAACCTAGATGACTGCCTCTGCTCAACGATCAAGTTGCTGCCAGGAAACCTGCAGCAGCTTTGGACTGAACACCTTTTGCTCCATGATCATGCCGGTCTATAGCTCACGGCTGCTGAGGGACCACAGTTCTTAATTATTTGTTTACTGTTTGCACCCTGCCTCTTTCCAGAAATCCCAGTTGTTATTTCATGGGATTAACAGTTTCAATAGAATGAAGAACTTGCTGGATCTTTACATGAATTCAGTTCTGTGTGTGTGTATCTGTCATAACCCTCACAGGAGAGATGGACTTGGCCTCTGGTCTTGAGGATGCTTGGGCTTCATTAAACAGGGAGGGCTGTGAGGGATGCAGGATGTGTCTCAGGTCTCTGTGTGTTCAAGACACGCTGTTTGTGTTATACTGCATTTGCGCCTTATTTAACCTTTTCCAAATCAGGGCAAACTGCTGTCTGGGCCCCATAATGACAGATGGGTGTTTGGGTGATTGTAATTCGCTGACATCGGAGCTTCAGTGGAGCGATAGACCCCTTGTCCCGGAGCCTGAGTTCATAGTCTGTCCCCTGCTTATTTGCACTGACTGTGAACTTAACCCTGCTTCAACTTTACAAAACTGTAAGAGAATTGGGTTGCTATTACAGTTGGCCTTTTAAAACCAAATGTGATTTTATGTCCCCAACGTTGTCTATAAGTATACCATGGCATTCGTTCTGCATGTTTTAGTATGTACAGCAAGCGTGTTCTTCTGATATCATCTTAAGGCATTAACATTACTCTAAATGTAAAATTATTCAAGGCACAATATTATATCCATTGTTTTCTTTTTAAATTTTATGACATGAGAAAAAGTTACCCTATCAAAAATTCCTTTTGATGGGGATTAATTCTTGCTTACTTAGCTGCATTGGTCTTTTTTTTTTTTTTAACATTTTATCAATCCTTTAATTATTGAAAATTAATATATACTAGACATTCAGGCAGAGATATTTCCCTTTTCCTAAAATGGCAGTGAAGAGAGAAGTAGGGATTGTAATACCTAAAACAAAACTTTTCTTGAAGTAAGGAGCTGACCTACTTCCTTTCTCCAAAGAGCAGGAACATAAAAGATCTCAAACCATGACACTGACCAAACAGTTTAGAGGTCAAACCCATCCTGCACCTGGCTTTCACCTGAAGATGGGCATCCTCCGTCCTTCAGCAAAACTGGCTCTCAGAGCCGGCCCTGCTACACTGCAGCAAACGCTGCAGGAAATGCTGGAGTGTTCTGTCATTTCAGTGAGCTTTTATGATCTTCCGTTGTTTCAGTTTGGGGTGCTCGATGCACTTATTTTTGCGCAGACTTCAAACGCATCAACTGCTGGGTCGGCCCAAATTGAACCTTATAGCCATTTTCTTTTCTGTCTTTGGGATATGGCAGGGATCTCTCCCTAAATGGACCAGGAAGACACATGAGCTTAAAGGGCCTGAACAGAAGAGCCTGGAGCCAGGCTTGTTCGTTGTCCCCGTGGCCAGGTGGGCAGGTGTCATCTAGAAAGTTTACAGCAACCTTGGTGGGTACATCTACTCACGAAAAATGGCCAAACTCAGATCTGTTTTCTTGAGAAAGATAAAATGTACAATTACGGTCTCGGGGTTATCCCAGTCTCCCTTTGGAGCTTTGTCCAAGGATCCCCCATAAACTCAGCTCATGTTCCACCGCGGAAGCCCGACACTGCCATTTCATGCTACTTATCACAGTTTAAGTTGCAAGTTTATCATCGTCTTCCCCAGTGAGCACAAAGGCATGAGAACGTCTGTCCTCCTAATACGCAGGGCCTGGTGCCGAATGAAAACATGGGGGTGCCTGTTCAATAAGCAGGGAAAAGTCTCCTTAAAAGTACTGAAGAGTCGAGCTTTGCCTTTTTTCTGGTCTCTTGAGTTGTCATCATATTGTTTACTTGCTCTTTTATGTCATCCTAAGTAAAGAAAAATTTTATATTTTAATTATCAGCATGAACTTTACCATTTGTCCTCCCACAGTGCAATGCCAGTTTTAAATAAAAATGAGAGCGTGTGTAACTTGTATGCAGATCACTGGAATTCGTCTGTATTTCCTCAGTTGTAGGCACGTGGGCGTTTTGTGCTTGACGGAACAGTGGAAACATTGCACAAAGCCAGCTCAGCTGTTTTAATTTTCGTTGTGATGTGCTGCATCCAACGTGGAATCTCTATGCCCAAGTCGTTATCTGCTGCCCTTCTTGTCTTATCACTGAGTTTCGTTTGGTTATCACCAACTTACAGTTTGTTAAACTTGATCCAGAGAGGGTGAACTTGGCGTTCTTGGGGAATTTAAGTCTTTTAGGGGGGTAAATGAATGTAGTGGAGCGAGAGTCCAGGAGAACGTTTACAGAGCTGTTCCCAAGGCCCTGGGAAGGCCGTCTTCTGGCACATGCCACCATCTCAGCTGACTCCACTCTGTTGGGGGCAGGCTGGGGGTCAGGTGTCGAGTCATCACACAGCATCGTCTGAGCACAGTGCTCAGTGAGTCGGGGCCCCTGTGCCACATCGGCCACTCCCCTCTGCCCGCCGTGCCCACGAAGCGGGCAGGCACGTGTCCTTCCTGTCAGGGTCCTATGAGGCATCAGGAAGTCCAGGAGGAAACCTTAGATGGGGATAACTGTCTACTGACTCGGAGAGAAAAATAAAAAATCTCCAAACACTGCTGTCAGTTCTCCCAGTTCTGGAGGCTGAAGTGTGAGATCAAGGTGCCGGCAGATTCGGTGTCTGCTGAGGCCTCTTCCTGGTTCACAGACGGTGTCTTCTCGCTGTGTCCTCACACGGAGGGAGGGCTGGGGGCTCTTTTGTCTCTGTTAGGAGGGCACTGATCCCTTCACGGAGGCTCCACCCTCGTGACCTCATAACCTCCCAAAGGCCCCCTCCTGACACCATCACCTTGGGGATTCGGGTTCAATATGAATTTGGGGTTGGTGGCACAGACATTCAGTCTATAGCAACTGGGAAGTTGTTGGCCACAAAGACAGGATATATAATGATAAATCATGCTCCATAACATATAAAGCAATACTGGGAAAGAAAAATCTGAATATGTGTTTCAGTAAATTCTGGTAACTAAAACGCAAACCCAATATATACTAACACTGAATGATTCCTAGGTGATACCTTTAGGCAAAGCAAATTTATCAGTAAAAAAATGTAGAAAATAAAAAGACAAAACAGTGAATTTGAATGAACATGTTGACAAGGTAGCCATAATACATGATTGTAGAAGGTGAAATATTTCAGTATAAGTTGTTTATATCATGCATACAGAAAAATAATAATTTGGAGACTGAAGGGACTGCCATGCTCTTGCTTGAAGTGAAAGGAAGTAGTTCGCTGACTGTAGGAACACGATTAGCAACTGAACAAGCCCTGGATTCTAGTAGAAACTAGCTTGAACCTCACTTGAAAGCCTTGTATCCATTGCCTTTCAGCGTAGGTTAGAACAAGTAATAAACTGTATCATTTTAGTTAGTAGAATAACATAAAATTTACCTCTGATGGGCCTGAAGCCTTCTGGCATGACAGTTTTGAGTGAAGATCGCCCACAGGGATGAAGTTTGCGTCTATGCTGTGGGGTCTTGTGCTGCTGTCCTGCTGGGGCGGCGTCTCCCCCGGACACTGGTCCGAGGTGCTGGGCCTCCACCAGCGCAAAGGCCCTGTGCTCAGAGGGGCCCCAGCTTGGTTAACGCTCTCCTGTTACTGTTTGAACAAGGGGACCTGCATTTTCATTGTGCACTGGGTCCTGCAAATTATAGGCCTGGTAACAGGGATGCGTTCTATACAGTGTAATTTGTGTAGGATTTTTTTTAGTTTTTCGGGGGGGATACTTCTTATATTTATGCCTATTTGCATGAATATAAGATTTTTAAAGAACCCTGCTTCTTAAAATTGCAAACTTGTAAACAGATCCATTCCCCACATTTTCATTAGCTCTGGGGGCCCTTTCTTAGATTATACAGAAGAGCAAGGGTTGCAGGACAGGACTGAGCAGCCAAAGAGTCTGTGCAGTACACGACACACCCTTTTAGATTTCATGGGTGAATGGGAGACGTTTCTGTTACGATGATCTTTTTACAATTGATATACTTCCTTCCTCAATTCAGTGATCTTTATGATTCAGTCTTCTTAAAAACTATTAGTAAAGACAGAACAAAACAACAGAATGAACTCTCTGTAATAATGGAAGACACAGTGGAAATGCCAGAATACTGCTTAAATATTTGGGTTTTCATGTTCTGGAACCGTGTTTGTGAGAAATGTAGAAAATAGATATTTGCCATGAGACTGCAATAATTTGCACTCAGGCTGAGGAACATGCTGGAGGCTTTGGGGAAATTGGACATAATAAAGAATGAGGTGTCTGATTATCTACAACATTCACTCTGAGTAGGTGATGGTGTGGATTTTGCAGGAAAGGCGCCTCTCAACCCCAGACACAGCTCAAGTCAGGCACAGCGGTTGTGTCCTGAGGGAGAGTTGTGTGAGCTAGATTTGTGGTGACCTGGTTAAATGGACACCCACGAAGACAGGAAGAAAAATCCCGGGAAGGGTGACAAAATACGAGCCACGGCGACATAATGAAGCCAGATTACGATCTGAGCCCAAAGTGAGCCCGGATCAGCTGTTGAGTAGTTGAGAGACTTTGATAAAAACAGTCTGCATTAGAAAAAAAAAAAAAGGAAGGTTCTTCTAGCCCATCTTTAAAGGTAATTTTAATTTCCAGAATTCTCTCATCAAAGAACATAACGGTCAACCAATCACAGAAGGATGACAGAAGGCTCGTCTCGAAAAATTTTTGCCAACTGAGATTAAATGGTATTTTGTTGTAGAGCAATACTCCCTTTTCAGTGTTTTATTCATTGGTTTGCTTAAGCCAGATCTATTTGAGGAAGGTCATTTTAGACCAAAACGTAATGATTTCTGAAACTTTACATTCCTATCCTTTATTCCTAAAAGTATTTTGTATGTGTGTGTCTGTCTGTGTTTGAGTGCTCACATGTGTCTAAAGGGTTAGTAGATTCTACTTTGCAGTTTGGGGGGAATTCAGCCAACATTCATTGAATGGCTGTGATGCTCCAGTCTGGCTGGTCCTGGAGATGCTGAGACAGTCAGGAGATGGTGCTGCGCGTGGCCCATTCAGAACTGCACAGTCAGCCTGGGTGTGAGCAGACCCCCCCCTGAGTTCACACCCTGTGAGTCCTGCTAGGTGCTGGCTGTTTTTTTCCCAAGTCGCTCATACCAAGGAGGCCTGGAAGGTTCTATAATCCTTCAGATATTGTGCCCCTTCTTGACACAAACGAAGAGCACACAGCTCCCACTCTCCTGAGACGAGACCTCCTTCCATCCGGCGGCATCCACCACTGACCCCATGTGCTCTCCTGCCCTTGGAGGAGGTCACAGTGAAGGCTGGTCTTTCTCTACAGCACAGTTTCTGTTCCTCCCATGGACGTGGCGTGTCCCCAGGCAGGGACACTGGGCTTCCCCAAGCAGGTCACAAGGCCCGACTAGCTGACATTTCATCCTGCTCCTGTGGATGCAAACCCCCGACGTTTCCTCCTTCCTTTGAGCTGCTGACCCCGTGTCGGTCACCTGGCCGTCACGTGCTGAGAACAGACGTGCAGCCAGATGCGAGCTTCCACGTGGTCCACCCACGGAGTCCCTGCACCGGCTCTGCACCCGCCCTGCCCCCCGTGGACACGCTCCCCCTGAAGCAGCCCCCCTTGTGTGAGGGACCGTTTCCTTGCCTTAGCAGGCCCTGCTCTGCATCACCAGCCTTTTTCTTCCCTTTCTGGAGCATCTCCATTGGCACACAAGCAGGTGGCATCCCTCATCTTCAAAGAGAAACTTCTCTTGATCTCATATCTGCCTCTAGCCACTATCATGTTTCTCTGCTTTCCCTTCAAAGAAAGGGCTTGTCTCTGCTGCCCCTACCTGCTCGCAGCCTCCTCAGTGAATGTGGTCCCCTCAGGCTTTCAGCCTCACCGACCAACGAGAACTCCTTTTGTAGCCTCACCAGGGACTAGACCTGGACCAGCTGGCATCTCTGCGTCCTTGACTACTGGCTTCCTTCCTAAACAGCTTCTCCAGCCTCCCAGACACTTCTCTTTCCCTCCTCTCCCTTCCTCTCTCTCCCTCCTTTTCTCCCTCACACATTCTCTCCATTTTCCTCTTACTTCACTGGCTGCTTAATCCTCAGTTGCCTTTTTTAGTTCTTCCTCATCTTTCCACCTTCTAAATGTTTTGGTGCCCAGAGCTCCATCCTTGGACCTTTTTTCTTCCCTATTGATTTTCCAAGTCACCTCATCCTTCTCATGGCTTTAAGTGCAATCTATTTTTTGATGATTCTCTAATTGATACATCCAACTTAAATGTCTCTTCGGCACCCCAAACTCTTATATCCTGCATCTACCCCAGACCTTTACTGATGTCTAAAGAGCATCTCAACTCTAACACGTTTAAAAGCAAACCACATCCCAAGACCCAACAACACGGGGCAAGTGCTGACAAGGACGTGGAGCAACAGGAACTCTCGTCACTGCCGGTGGGAACGCAAAAGGGTACAGCTACTCTGGAAGACAGTTCGGCAGTTTTTTTTTTTTACAAAACTAAACATACTTTTATTGTATGATCCAGAAGTCACGCTCCTTGGTATTTACCAAATGAGTTGAAAAAAATATGTCCACACAAAAAGCTACTACACACAACGTTTATAGCAGCTTTACTCATGATTCCCAAAACTTGGAAGCAACTAAGATGTCCTTCAGTAAGTGAATGGATCAGTTGTGATACATCCAGACAATGGAATATTATCCAGTCCTAAAAATAAATGAGCTATCAAGCCATGAAAAGACAGGGAAGAACCTTAAATGAATATGACTAAGTGAAAGAAACCAATCTGAAAAGGCTACACACTGTATGATTCCAACTCAGTGACATTCTAGAAAAGGCAAAACTATAGAGACAGTAAAAAGACCAGTGTTTGCCAGGGTTTGTGGGGAAGGAGGGATGACCAGGCAGAGGATTTTTAGGGCAGTGAAACTACACTGTGTGACACCACAGTGGTGGATGCGTGTCATTTTGCTTTTGTCAAAAGCCATAGAATGTAAAGCGTACAAGGTTGTAGATGTAGAGTATGGACTTTCGTTAATAATGTATCGATACCGGTTTGTCAATTATAGTAGCTGTACACATGAATGCTAAATGTTACTGAGGAGATTGAGATCAGGGGAAGCAGGCACATGGGGATCCAGTGCTGTCTGAGCTAAAACTGCTCTAAGAATAAAGTCTATTAAATAAAAACCCCAGATCTCTCCACTCCTTTTCACTGCCTGATGCATCTGCGGCCCCGACATCTCAGTGGAAGGCGATTCATTCCACTCGTTGCTGAGCCAGAAGCAGTGGGTCTTCCTCGGGTCCTGTGACGTGTCCCTACTTTGAGTCCAACCCCAGATTCTAGGTGCCCTTCCTTCAGGACACACCAGAGGTCTCAGCAGCTCCACACCTACCACCTGGTCCCAGCCTTAGTTAATTAAGATGAATTCATCTTAATTTGGGTTGACTGTTTCAGCAGCTTCCTGCCGATGCCTCTGCAGCAGCTTTGTCCACACAGCAGAAAGCCTACTTCTTCCAAGCCGTGTGACGTCACTCCACTGACCAGAGCCCTCCAACGGCATCTGCCCTCCACAAAAGGGAAATCACACCTCCTGAAATGTTAAACAGAAGCTGCCATCACGGGATAGGCTGTGGAATCTCAACACCTTAAGAGAACAGAAAACAATTTAGTTTTCAACAACCAGTCCGGTCGTTGGGGAGCTCAGGCTAGGGAGGGGACACGCCGCCATCAGCGACCCTTCAGGGGTCCAGGCTCTGCCGCCACCTCTAGTGTGTGGCTTTCATGGCCACAGACCGGCAGACAAGCCAGTGCAGGGTGGAGAGCCAAGCTGCACATGGCCCCTGTCCATTCCATTCCTGTTTCTGTGGCCAGAACTCATCACATGGCCCACGTAGATGCAACAGGGGTTGTAAAGCGCAGTGCACGCTCGGGCTGCACTCCACACCCAGGAAAGGAGTGAAACGTGTGTGTGTGCTCCAGCAGGGAAGAAAAAGGCTGGTGATGCAGAGCGGGGTCTCACACAAGGGAGGGCTGCTTCAGGGGGAGCGTGTCCCCGGGGGGGGCAGGGCGGGGGGTTGCAGAGCCAGCGTGGGGACTCTGCAGCTGGACCTTGAGGGGTTCCCCCTCCGGCTGCACATCTGTTCTCAGTGCTGATCGCCAGATGACCTGATGGCCGTTGCCACGGGGTCAGCAGCTCAAAGGAAGGAGGAAGCGTCAGGGGTTTGCATCCACAGGAGCAGCGTGAAAACTCATCTAGTCGGGCTCTGTGACCTGCTTGGAGAAGCCCACCGTCCCTGCCTGGGACATGCCGGCCATGTCCTGGCATAAAACGTGTGTGTGTGTGTGTGTGTGTGTGTGTATCTGTCTACGTGAATGTCCGCCCCTCAGAGGACGTGTGCACCCACATCCCTTCCCTTCCGGCCTCTCGCGCTCTGAGCGGCTCCTTCACCCAAGTGCCCTTGGCCTCCGGGCTCTGCCAGGCTGAGAATCCGCCCCTGGTGCACCGCCCCACCTCTCCCCTGAGCAATTTAGGGCCACTCATGGCAGCAGGAGCTTCTATGATCTGACTATTAATAGCCAAGCATAAAATCAGCGCCCAGAAGGCGGCCAGAAGTGAAACCGCAGCTGACACAGAGCATTCCGGGGCCGGGCTCAGCAAGCAGCTGGGACTGCAGAGACACTGGCTGGGTGGCGGGGGGAGCGCCTCACTGATGCTCCCAAGAGCACCCCCAGCAGCGCTCCTTCCAAAGGCATCTGATCGCCAGGAAGCAACACCCACTTTGCTTCTGAATGGTGTCAAGAGCAGGGACACGGTTTCAAAGGCGCTTATGTAACGTCTCACAGTTGCTCAAGAGGTAGGCTCTCCAGGCCCCCTTCCTGTGCCTCTTCTGCAGGTGGGGACCTCTTACAAGAGCGGGATCTTGTTCCTCATAATGAGACCAGATCCCTGTCTAAGAAAACAAGTCTCGGAAGGTTCAGGAATCTCCCGTCACCTCCTGGCACGTGGAAGGGACGCAGAGAACGGGAGGGAAGAGGGAGCCCACCGCCCCAGCCGTGCTCACGGGGCCCAGCGTTGGCCCTGAGGTGATGCCCTCGTGTTCCCAGTGCCCTTTTATTCGAACGGCGTCCTTCCAAGGCAGCTTCTTAGGAGCGACCCAAAGCCGCACCCTGACGGCCTCCTTTCTCACCTTCCTAACTCCGCCAGCCTGCCAGCCCCCGTTCAGCCTCCTGCCCCCACTTCCGTGCTGTGCCTGTGCTTCTGCTCAAAATCCTGGCTCTGAATACAGGAGCCAGAGTCTGGATGCTATTGGTGGGCGCAGACACTCTCAGAAGCTTTAGGTCCAGGGATGCGGAGCCCTGGAACCGTGTCATCCGGGTCGGGCACCTGCGAAGGGCTCATGTCACAAAAGAGCAGAGGGGCACAAGGGGACTTTCGGGGGCGATGGATGTTTATTACCTTGATGGTGACAGTGGTGACACGGGTGTGTCCATATGTCCAAACTCATCAGACCGTGTATTTCATATGTGCACAGGTTTTTGTAGGTCAATTATACCAGCTATAATGGTCAGCTATTTTTTTTAAAAAGCACGTAGTCAGCTGGGTTGGAATGTAAAGAAGAGGAAATCTTAAAATCAGCTTTGTGAATACACTGAGATTTTATTTTTTTACTAGATTGGTTGAACTCAGAAAACTGGCTTGGAAAAAAGAAACAAAGGTATGGAGTCACAACCCGTTCCAAGCGCAGACGTCTGTCTGAGAAGGCGGCGGTTGCTCTGGCGCGGGGGGCGGGCGAGGCAGGGGGAGCCGGCTGCCGGCTTCGATACTTGAGTGAGGGTGGGCAGTACTTGAGCTGAAAGCTGAAGCCTGGGTAATTTTTTTTTTTTTTTTTTTTGCGGTATGCGGGCCTCTCACTGTTGTGGCCTCTCCCGTTGCGGAGCACAGGCTCCGGATGCGCAGGCCCAGCGGCCATGGCTCACGGGCCCAGCCGCTCCACGGCATATGGGATCCTCCCAGACCGGGGCACGAACCCGTATCCCCTGCATCGGCAGGCGGACTCTCAACCACTGCGCCACCAGGGAGGCCCGTGGGTAATTATTGATTTTCCAAATGATGAGAAGAAAAACTGACAAGGGCTGAATGTTGGGAGAAATACCCATCTTCACCTGCAAAGAAAAATAAAGATCGGGGAAGGAGATGGGGAGAGATGCGTGTGACCCTCGTTACCCGTTTTAACGAGTTAAAACTGGTGTCAGGACTCCTGTGGGCGGGGCAGGGATAAGCCTGTGCTGGCCTCCAGCCCTGGGCGGCCGCTCCCTGGGGTGCAGAAAAGTGCCGGAGGCAGGATGAGCCGACATCCCCCCGGAATCCTGTGCTTGCGGGGCTTCCTGGCTGCCACCCCAGGTCATGGCAAACAGCAAACATGCTCTGTTTTTCCTAAGACCTGACAGCTGCCAGACGTTCAGCTTCCATAAATGCATTTAATCCCCAAATAGCCCCGTGGTTTCCCACAGCTAAAGAAACCAAAGAAACCAGTCAGAAAAGTTGGAAACCCACTCGAGGGCACACAATAGGAAACTCATGAGAGGATTCGGACCCTGACCCTCCTCCCCGAACCGGCTCCCCTGGAGTGTGTGCCGGGCGGTGACCTCCATCCCTTCCCGTTCCCCGGGTCCCCATGTTTCTGTGAACTCGATAAAGGCTCCAGGTTTTGGTCGCTGTTCAAAGACCTTGGGAACAGCCGTGATACAAAATCCACATGTGCCACTGATGCACCTGGATGGCTGGTGCCCAGTGCCAAGGGTCCCAAAGCTGTTGGTTGAAGGTGTGGAACAGAAAACAGACTCTTCCTGACAGCAAATCATGGGAAAGAACTGGGGGTGGGCGGAGCTTCACTTCTGACTATAGAAGCTGTGAACTTGAGGGTCCCAGACGTCACTGAGGAAGCCTTGGGATGTCCTACTTGATGTCCCAGGGGAGTGGACAGTTAGGAGCCTGGAGCTGGGGGGAGGTCAAGCCTGTCCTGTCTCGTCTCCCACCTGCATCCACGGCTTCCCTGGTGTGGACACCGGGCAAGCCGGTGCTGGTCGGACCGGGTTGGGGCCCAGCTCCGGACCTTGTGGCTGCATTTGTGAGCGGGCGCGGGCCATAGCTCGTGGGGAAGCTGAGTAGTCAGTTTATTTCCACGCAGATGCTGAGGGTATTTTTAAACCTAACAAGGTCACGTGACAGCAATCATCTGGATTTCCACAGCGTTTTGTGCCCCAAAGTCACTTTTGCAAGCACAGGGTTTCCGGAAGGGGGCTGATGATACCGTCGTTTGTTTATCCTTCCTGGGGCCCTCGCAGTGGGCGTTTCAATCCGAGGCTGACGTCTGTACCTTCCGCAGACTTTAGGTAAATGACGAGCGTCCACTGCACGACGGGTGACACGGTCCTGCGTAGGCCTCCTGGGGCTGGAGGGACAGCGGTCGGCACTCGCGCCTGAGCATCTGAGCGAACAGCAGGCAGGTTCCCGTGCGCCAGGCCCGGGCACAAGCATTTACATCCCGCTACCGAGCCCACGCCCCCCAGACGCGTCCCATGAGATCCTGAGGACACAGAGGTGCAGCCACAGCCCCATCTGCCTGGGGCTCGGGGCTCCTAGGGAGCAGGGGGCCTTCATCCCGGTTCCTGTGGGTGTTCTCGTCGCTCTGGAAAAGCAGAGCCTGTCAACAGTACCCGATGCGGCCCGACCAGCCGCCTGCCCCGCTAGCAGGAAGCAGGCCCGGGGCCCCGCCGTACTGACCGTGCTGACGTCACGGCATCTCTAAGGATGCAGGCCTGGGGCCGGGGCATCCTCTGACCCTGCCAGCCCTGAGCCCTCCCTCTGGCCACACGTGGGCAGCCTCACATCCCCCAAAGTGTCTTTGTGGGCAGGGTGCGTGTCGTCCACGTGACCCCTTGTGACAGGGACGTCCATGGAGCCTGTGTCACGGCAGGAGCGGGGCTGTGGGTCAGAAAGGGTGGCCTCGGTCGCTGAGCCTTCCATCGCCAGAGGCACTTGGGTGGGTCTGAACCTGCATGCAGAGGATCCCCCTGCAGCCACCGCGTGAAGCCGGGGCTGTTCTTCCCGAGTCGGGTAGAGCACGTGGCGGGTTACCCACCCCCCCAGACTCTGGCAGCAGCAGAGGGGCGCGGAAATTCGAGTTCTGGGCATCTTCCTCCCTCCCTGCCAGGGCCCGACCCACGCGGCTGTCAGAGCTGGCACCGGGAGGTGGGGAGGTGCCACGGAGAGCCCCGCGGGAGAGCGGAGCGCTTCTCTCCGTGGACTCGGGACAGGCCTGGCACCCACCTGGGCCACCAGAGCCCCCTCCGAGGCCCCTAGCAGCCTGCGCCTGGGTGGGCGTGTCAGCAAAGCCGGGGTCGGGGCAGATTGCTCCTCCGTGCTGTTCTGCAAATTCTGACTGGCTACCTTCCAAGCCACCAAGTTGAGAGCAAAGGAAGAGTTTGATGGCAATGAAAACTGGCAGCTCTCCAGCTGCGAAGCTGACTCGCTTAAGCTAAGAGAGCCCTGGCGGTCAGGACTGGCCGGCCGGCAGCTGACGCCCGTGCGGGACCTGCGTCTCCCCGCCCCCCAGACGACCCCCGCATCGGGACGGTGCAGACTTTCACGGGCTCAGCTGCACGTTCTCTGAGCTCGTGTGGAGGCGGCCTGTGAATCCCTCATTTTTACTTTATCGTTCCACTTAATCTTCCTTAAAAGCCGCCCGTACAATTGGGGAAGCAGCTTCCAGTTACGAAACCGTGCAGACTCGACGTGTGTGAGGCACGTAGCTGCCCCGCCTCGGCCCCCGACACCGAGGAGCGCGTGCTGGAGGCCGTCCGTCGGACCTCACGGAGCAACGCGTGGAGCCTGCAGCTTGGCGATTTGGCTGCCCCGGGGAGGGTTTCCACAGCGGCCTCGCCTCCTGCCTCTTATGGTTACAGCTGTGCCTCAGCCCTTTCCCGACCATCCGGTGCCCTGGTGGAGGTGCCCACAGGTTGTAAAGAAGAGGGCACACACACAAAAAAATCTTAATAAAAAAAAAAAAAAAAAGAAAAGGGCACCAAGTCACCCCGTGCACTGCCAGCCCTTCTCCCTTCTCTCCCCCCTCTGATCCTGTCTTCTCCTGTCCCCCCGTCTCACCTCCCCACCATCCCTGCCTGTCCCCCATCCCTTCTGCCCCTCCTGTGCCCTCCTGTTTCTCCTGTCCCCCCATCTCCCCATCCCCCTCCCCTCCTATCCCCCCAGCTCCCATCCCCTCCTGTCCCCTCCTATTTCTCCTGTCTCCCCATCTCCTCCATACCCCCGTCCCCTCCTGACCCCCCCATCCCCTCTGACCCCCCCATCCCCTCAGCTCTCCTTGTATCTGTCCTGCAGCATCGGTTCACCGTCTGTTCATCAGATGGAGTCCCGGGACCCAGACCTCGCAGGGGCTTCAGTTAATCTTTGAAAATGAACAAGTCCTGTAAGCATCCGGGTAACCGGGGGCTGGTGCTGAGCTGTCTATGCATCCAGGGCACATCCGAAGGAACAGCCAGTCCTGGGGACCTTGGGGTGATTTGTCTGTGGATGTGGGTCCCTCACCCTGAGAACATCCGATTCTTCAGGCGTGAAGATGCAGTCGCAGGATCCCACGGCCCTTTTCATCCGTCTTGTCCTGAAACAGTTCCTTCTCTGGAGAAGCAGGTGGTAAATCGATCGTTAAGTCACAGTGTAAACGTGATCTCACGGTACCAGGTGCTCCAGGAATCCAGAGACCATGGGGGAGGGGGATGTCTCACAAGGAGGGGCCTCCTGACCTGGTCCTGATGGGGAGCCAGAGCCGGGAGCCACCCAAGAAGAAGACGCAGCACTCGGAGGGCCTTGGAGACCTCGGGGAGCCCAGGGTGTTATTTATGTACATTGTGTCATGCCTCATTCTGAAAAGGATTTATTCGGGTATAAAACACATAAGCAGACAGAAGGTAAGGGAAGGAAATAAGTGCAAGTCGGGGTGTGAGCCGCTGAGCAAGAGGCGCCCGAGCTCCCCGGGCGAGGTCTCTGTTCCCTCCGGTTGTATCCTGGGGCCCAGGGGAGCCCGGATGCTAGACGGCACACAATGAGAATGAGTGAAGTGAGTGACCCTGCACTCTGGCTGTGGACGGGGCTGAGTGTCCTGGAGAAGAGGGCAGTTACTACAGGGGTCAGAATATCTAAGTGGCAAAAGCAAAGGATTGCTCTGAAAAAATAAACTAAAAGAGAAAAAAGAAAGAAAACCGGGTATTCTTGATAATCCAACATGACACACAAAAATCACGTTATCATGGGGGGCCTCCCAGAAAGGAAGGGAACTGGGAGAATTCGGTGCATGGAGAACGGGTTCAAGGGCAGGAGTGGGGCTGACCCAAGGGCCAGGCATCCACTCGTGTCCCCAGAGTGTGTGAAGAGTCCGGCGTGCAAGGCCGTCGTGCAGTGCACGTCATGGTGAGCTGTCTTTGCTAATAACCCCACGGAGAGAAAACCTCATTCCACAGAAACAAACACTGACCTTGCTGAGTCGGGAGCATGTCTCTGACCTGTGATCCGGCCCCGACCCTTTGCCCTCGGACGCTGACTCCAAGACACCCTCCCCCTCTCTCCTCTGTGCTCGCACAGGTACAGTCACTCACTTTCCTATTTCACTGACAAACCGAAAGATGCCTTTTGCCTCTTCCATGGAATAAACAATTAAACCAAGACAGTGTTGGGGTAAGATTGCAGAGATGCCCGTGCAGAAGTATAGATGCACAGCAACAGAATTCCCTCAGGATTCTCAGAGGGGATCCCTTCTGGGATGGAGATGCCTCGGGACGCTGTGTCCTGGACCTGTAACCCCTCCTGTACCCACAATACCCACAAGTGCGGGGAGCATTCAGGGGTTTGTGCGGCACTTCCACACCCCTGGCCCGGGGCCACTACGTGTCAGCCTCCAGCTTGCTCAGCGCACACCTCCGGGGGCGGGGGGCGAGCTGTGCACATAGACATAGGTACCTGGTGCCGTGGGATGGGTGAGCGACCTGCCTGGTGCACAGCACCTTCCTGACCTCAAAAACTAAAAAACAAACCAAAGGCAAAGCAGATGTAGCAGGAGCTTCTTGGGCATTATCTCCTTTAAGGCTTTGCATGATCTTGGGAGGTGACCTACTATCCCTCGTCTAGTGGTGAGAACCCTGCGTCTTGGGGAGGTTGGGTGACCTGCCAAGAGGGCCGCAGAGGCAGGTCTGCGCTCAGAGCCCTCTCCCCACCGCCGTGTTCCCGTTGGCACAAAATCTCTTTAAAAAATGTGGGAGCTCATCTCTTAGCACTGCTGGTAGGGATTCTGTAGCACTTCCAATAATAGAGAAAAAGTAGAACCTTTCTTTTTTTTCTCTGGGATCCCATGATCCAGTGAAAAAAATGTATATTCACAGGAAGCTGTACAAGTGTCAAGTTACCTGTGTAAAGTGTGGTTGGGGAAGCATCCAGGCACCTTCTGCTTTGACGCCATCACATCCAGGGGAATGTGCAAAATACATTTTCAAATACCAATAGTTTCCTTTTTGTTTAAAAAAGTTGCATTTTTTGACGGCCACCAGCATTTTCCAGGAGAGCTATATTTAATTCTCCTGGCACGTTTTCTTTTTTACAGGACATTTAATTTCGCTAGATAGTCCTTAAGCAGAAGCACTCCATAGCCAAATGGTTATCGAACATCATCGTCATAAATCACTCCTCTCTGGAGCGCACGTGGGTGTTTCACAGAACTTTGTCAGCAGTTCTGCACCCAGTATAAGCCTGAGGTGTCCAAGGGTCTCAGAAAAATCAGAGACGGGCAGGGAAGGAGTGTTGCTGACCCAGCACAAGTTCCTTCTGCACGGTTTCTCTCAGGGTCTCACAGGCGAAATAATAACATATTATTATGTTATTACTTGGAAGGTTCAAAGTCTTGGAAATAACAACTTTTGCCCACTTAGCCTGAAAGCTAACTGGGCTGCTCTGAGAGGAGGAGCCCTGGAGGGGTCATGTTAATGCGGGTAATTGAAGTGGAGCTGGACTCTGGGGTCCAGGAGAGCAAAGGGAACCTGCAGGCACAGGGAGAGCCCGGCTCCCGGGGTTCCGGGGCAGGCTAGGCACACGGAGGCGGCGTTGGGGGAAGCAGGCACTGCCCCGTGGAGCCGAGGGGAGCACGGGCAGAGCACAGACCTCGAGCTCTGTGGGTGGACTTTGGGCAGTCAGGGAGGCTGCGGCATCGAGGACAGGGAGGGCCCAAGCCACCTGCGGGCACGTCCTCCTGGCCCAAATCGAACTGCAGAGATGAGCGCTCACCCGCCAGCCACACGGCCGCCCGTTGGGTGCCCATCTCTGTCAGACTCTGGCAGGATGCAAGCTTGGGGGCAAGGATGTCCCCCTGTGTCCCTGACGCCCAGACAGCACCTGGCATGTCGTGGGTGGTCAGTGCGTGTTCGCCATTGAGCCTGTGACTCTGTCCCGCCGCCTCCGTCCCCTGCAGACTGGACACATCAACGGGAGGCTGGGCTGACGGTCAGCAGCGCTCTAACTGTTCACACAGACCCTGCGTCTGACGGGCCGGGCCTCGGGTAAGGATGTCAGGGGAAAGCGACACCCCGAGCGTTCCTGACATCACAGACCAGCCCCACACACACCCTCAGCGAGCTTTTTCTGAAAGGCATGTCTGCTCCTTCCTGGGCTTCCTGCTGGGTACCCATTGGTGGAGCATCTTCCATGAGATCCAACACTTCTGTGTTTCCAAGCGTCGTTTCCCTTCACCCTGATTCACAGGGTGACTGCATCTCTGTGCTTGGGCTCCACTCCTGTCCTCGCGCTCCTGGTGGGTTTTACCTGATGGCACGTGCCCTGTGTTTGCAGCCGACAGAAAGGAGGCAAGACCACTCCTTGCTCCGCAGCGCTGGCCAAGAGGGGCCACGCAGACACGGCTGGGTCTTTGCAAAGTTCAGGGAGCGGGGTTCTCAGCTGGGCGCCCCTGAGCAGGGGGGCACCTGGCGCACGAGATGACAGGTGAGCCAGGCAGGCAGGTGCAGTCGCGGGGTAAGAGGCAGACAGGAGTCAGGCGGCTCCGGCCAGAGGGAGCAGGTGTTGGGGACACCGCCCGCCTCTCCTGGTCCTGCAGGACCGCCACGCGTGTGCCCCCCTCAGTCCCCTCCCTCTGGGGACTGAGAATGGCTTCCGCAGTGACTTTTCTTCCCTCCGTGTGTCACATCCCTGCTGCCCAGTGTAGATGCAGGACAGTAACACCGTGGTGTGCTCACTGTTGCTCAAGAACTATTCGTGGGATGAGGCAGCACGTGGATAAAAGGAGGGAAAGTGTCTGTGAGTCAGGGAGAGTCCTGCTCAAGTGTACTCACAACAGAGGCCACGACGGGGGCACAGCCCCAGTGTCTGTGGATGGGTGAGTGGATAAAGAACACGTCTCACACACACACACACACGGGAATATTATTCACCCATGAAAAAGGAGGTCCTGACCTTGAGGGCATTATGCTCGGTGAGATAAACCAGACAGAGGAAGACAAAAACTGCATGATCTCACTTAGATGTGAAATCTACAAATGTCCAATATGTAGAAGCAGAGGGTAGATGGGGGTGACCAGGGGCCAGGAGGCGGGGGAGGTGGGCCAGAGCTGGTCACAGGGACAAAGCTGCAGGGACGCAGGGTGAGCAGTCCCGATACTACTGTCCAGCACGGTGACTGCACGTGATAGCGCTGGGTCACATCCTGGAAATTTGCTCAGGGAGTGGATCCTAGGTTCTCTGAACACACACAGTGGTCACCCTATAAGCAGGATGTGCCAACTAGCTTGGCTGTAGTCACCGTTTCACTGTGTGCACGTGTCTCAGACCAGCATGCCGGGCACCCTAGATATATACAATTCTTGTTTCAATATACAGTTTTTGAAAAAGAGATAGTCCTGCTTGAAAGCTGGGACTGTAACTGGGTGACCACACTACATGGTCTATGATTTTTCTGGGCATGAATGAGTGAAACTCATGGGTTCCTAAGAAACTGAGTTTACAGGGTCTTTTTTGGGTGTTTTTTTCCTTCTGTTGTTTTGGGTTTTTTTTTTAATTTTAGAATTTTATTTATTTTTTTATACAGCAGGTTCTTATTAGTTATCCATTTTATACATATCAGTGTATACATGTCAATCCCAATCTCCCAATTCATCACACCACCATCCCCCCACCATCACTTTCCCCCATTGGTGTCCATACATTTGTTCTCTACATCTGTGTCTCTATTTCTGCCCTGCGAACCACTTCATCTGTACCATTTTTCTAGGTTCCACATATATGCATTAATATACGATATTTGTTTTTCTTTTTCTGACTTACTTTACTCTGTATGACAGTCTCTAGATCCATCCACGTCTCTACAAGTGACCCAATTTCCTTCCTTTTATGGCTGAGTAATATTCCACTGTATATATGTACCACATCTTCTTTATCCATTTGTCTGTCGATGGGCATTTAGGTTGCTTCCATGACCTGACTATTGTAAATAGTGCTGCAATGAACGTTGGGGGCGCATGTGTCTTTTTGTATTATGGTTTTCTCTGGGTATGTGCCCAGTAGTGAGATTGCTGGGTCGTATGGTAATTCTATTTTTAGATTTTTAAGGAACCTCCATAGCGTTCTCCATAGTGGCTGTATCAATTTGCATTCCCACCAACAGTGCAAGAGGGTTCCCTTTTCTCCACACCCTCTCCAGCATTTGTTGTTTGTACATTTTCTGATGATGCCCATTCTAACTGGTGTGAGGTGATACCTCATTGTAGTTTTGATTTGCATTTCTCTAATAATTAGTGATGTTGAGCAGCTTTTCACGTGCTTCTTGGCCATCTGTATGTCTTCTTTGGAGAAATGTCTATTTAGGTCTTCTGCCCATTTTTGGATTGGGTTGTTTGTTTCTTTAATATTGAGCTGCATGAGCTGTTTATATATTTTGGAGATTAATCCTTTGTCCATTGATTCGTTTGCAAATATTTGCTCCCATTCTGAGGGTTGTCTTTTCGTCTTGTTTGTAGTTTCGTTTGCTTTGCAAAAGATTTTAAGTTTCATTAGGTCCCATTTGTTTATTTTTGGTTTTATTTCCATTACTCTAGGAGGTGGGTCAAAAAAATCTTGCTGTGATTTATGTCAAAGAGTGTTCTTCCTATGTTTTACTCTAAGAGTTTTATAGTGTCTGGTCTTAGATATAGGTCTGTAATCCATTTTGAGTTTATTTTTGTGTATGGTGCTAGGGAGTGTTCTAATTTCATTCTTTTACATGTAGCTGTCCAGTTTTCCCAGCACCACTTATTGAAGAGACTGTCTTTTCTCCATTGTGTATCCTTGCCTCCTTTGTCATAGATTAGTTGACCACAGGTGCGTGGGTTTATCTCTGGGCTTTCTATCCTCTTCTATTGATCTATGTTTCTGTTTTTGTGCCAGTACCATATTTTCTTGATGACTGTAGCTTTGTAGTATAGTCTGAAGTCAGGGAGCCTAATTCCTCCAACTCCGTTTTTCTCCCTCAAGACTGCTTTGGCTATTTGGGGTCTTTTGTGTCTCCATACAGATTTTAAGATTTTTTGTTCTAGTTCTGTAAAAAAAAAATGCCATTGGTAATTTGATAGGGACTGCATTGAATCTGGAGATTGCTTTGGGTAGTAGAGTCATTTTCACAATATTGATTCTTCCAATCCAAGAACATGGTATATATCTCTTCATCTGTTTGTATCATCATTAATTTCTTTCATCAGTGTCTTATAGTTTTCTGCATACAGGTCTTTTGTCTCCCTAGGTAGGTTTATTCCTAGGTATTTTATCCTTTTTGTTACAGTGGTAAATGGGAGCGTTTCCTTAATTTCTCTTTCAGATTTTTCAGTATATAGGAATGCAAGAGATTTCTGTGCATTAATTTTGTATCCTGCAACTTTACCAAATCCATTGATTAGCTCTAGTAGTTTTCTGGTGGCATCTTTAGGATTTTCTATGTATAGTAACATGTCATCTGCAAACAGTGACGGTTTTACTTCTTTTCCAATCTGTATTCCTTTTTCTTCTCTGATTGCCATGGCTAGGACTTCCAAAACTATGTTGAATAATAGTGGCCAGAGTGGACATCCCTGTGTTGTTCCTGATCTTAGAGGAAATGCTTTCAGTTTTTCACCATTGAGAATGATGTTTGCTGTGGGTTTGTCGTATATGGCCCCTATTACGTTGAGGTAGGCTCCCTCTGTGCCCCTTTTCTGGAGAATTTTTATCATAAATGGGTGTTGAATTTTGTCAAAAGCTTTTTCTGCATCTATTGAGATGATCATATGGTTTTTATTCTTCAATTTGTTAATATGGTTTATCACATTGATTGATTTGCATATATTGAAGAATGCTTGTATCCCTGGGATAAATCCCACTTGATCATGGTGTACGATCCTTTTAATGTGTTGTTGGATTCTGTTTGCTAGTATTTTGTTGAGGATTTTTGCATCTATATTCATCACTGATATTGGTCTGTAATTTTCTTTGTGACATCTTTGTCCGGTTTGGTATCAGGGTGATGGTAGCCTCATAGAATGACTTTGGGAGTGTTCCTTACTCTGCAGTTTTTTGGAAGAGTTTGAGAAGGATGGGTGTTAACTCTTCTCTGAATGTTTGATAGAATTCACCTGTGAAGCCATCTAGTCCTGGACTTCTGTTTGTTGGAAGATTTTTAATCACAGTTTCAGTTTCGTTACTTGTGATTGGTCTGTTCATATTTTTTATTTCTTCCTGGTTCAGTCTTGGAAGTTTATACCTTTCTAAGAATTTGTCCATTTCTTCCAAGCTGTCCATTTTATTGGCATAGAGCTGCTTCCAGTAGTCTCTTAGGATGCTTTGTATTTCTGCGATGTCTGTTGTAACTTCTCCTTTTTCATTTCTAATTTTATTGATTTGAGTCCTCTCCCTCTTTTTCTCGATGAGTCTGGCTAATGGTCTGTCAGTTTTGTTTATCTTCTCAGTGAACCAGCTTTTAGTTGTATTGATCTTTGCTATTGTTTTCTTTGTTTCTGTTTCACTTACTTCTGCTCTGATCTTTATGATTTCTTTCCTTCTACTAACTTTGGGTTTTGTTTGTTCTTCTTTCTCTAGTTCCTTTAGGTGTAAGGTTAGATTGTTTATTTCAGATTTTTCTTGTTTCTTGAGGTAGGCTTTATTGCTATAAATCTCCCTCTTAGAACTGCTTTTGCTGCATGCCAAAGGTTTTGGATCATTGTGTTTTCGTTGTAATTTGTCTCTAGATATTTTTTGATTTCCTCTTTGATTTCTTCAGTGATCTCTTGGTTATTTAGTAACGTATTGTTTAGCCTCCATGTGTTTGTGTTTTTTATGTTTTTTTCCCTGTAATCGATTTCTAATCTCATAGCATTGTGGTCAGAAAAGATGCTTGATATGATTTCAATTTTCTTAAGTTTACTGAGGCTTGATTTGTAACCGAAGATGTGATCTGTCATGCAGAATGTTCTGTGTGCACTTAAAAAGAAAGTGTAATCTGCTGTTTTTGGATGGAATATCCTATAAATATTAATTAAATCTATCTGGTCTATTGTGTCATTTAAAGCTTGTGTTTCCTTATTAATTTTCTGTTTGGATGATCTGTCCATTGGTGTAAGTGAGGTGTTAAAGTCCCCCACTATTATTGTGTTACTGGCGATTTCCTCTTTTATAGCTGTTAGCAGTTGCCTTATGTATAGAGGTGCTCCTTTGTTGGGTGCATATATATTTATAATTGCTATATCTTCTTCTTGTATTGATCCCTTGATTATTATGTAGTGTCCTTCCTTGTCTCTTGTAACATTCTTTATTTTAAAGGCTATTTTATCTGATATGAGTATGGCCACTCCAGCTTTCTTTTGATTTCTATTGGCATGGAATAGCTCTTTTCCATCCCCTCACTTTCATTCTGTATGTGTCCCTAGGCCTGAAATGGGTCTCTTGTAGATAGCATATATATACGTTTTGTTTTTGTATCCACTCAGCGAGCCTGTGTCTTTTGGTTGGAGCGTTTAATCCATTCACGTTTAAGGTAATTATCGATATGTATGTTCCTATTACCGTTTTCTTAATTGTTTTGGGTTTGTTTTTGTAGGTCCTTTTCTTCTCTTGTGTTTCCTACTTAGAGGAGTTCCTTTAGCATTTGTTGTAGAGCTGGTTTGGTGGTGCTGAATTCTCTTAGCTTTTGCTTGTCTGTAAAGCTTTTGATTTCTCCATCGAATCTGAATGAGATCCTTGCCGGGTAGAGTAATCTTGGTTGTAGTTTCTTCCCTTTCATCACTTTAAGTATATCATGCCACTCCCTTCTGACTTGTAGAGTTTCTGTTGAGAAATCAGCTGTTAACCTTATGGGAGTTCCCTTGTATGTTATTTGTCATTTTTCCCTTGCTGCTTTCAATAATTTTTCTTTGTCTTTATTTTTTGCCAATTTGATTACTGTGTGTCTCAGCATGTTTCTCCTTGGGTTTATCCTACCTGGGACTCTCTGTCCTTCCTGGACTTGGGTGGCTATTTCCTTTCCCACGTTGGGGAAGTTTTCGACTATAATCTCTTCACATATTTTCCCGGGTCCTTTCTCTCTCTCTCTTCTCTTTCTGGGACCCCCTATAATGCAAATATTGTTGCATTTAATGTTGTCCCAGAGGTCCCTTAGGCTGTCTTCATTTCTTTTCATTGTTTTTTCTTTATTCTGTTCCACAGCAGTGATTTCCACCATTCTGTCTTCCAGGTCACTTATCCGTTCTGCCTCAGTTATTCTGCTTTTGATTCCTTCTAGTGTAGTTTTCATTTCAGTTATTGTACTTCTCATCTCTGTTTGTTTGTTCTTTAATTCTTCTAGGTCTTTGTTAAACATTTCTTGCATCTTCTTGATCTTGCCTCTGTTGTTTTTCCGAGGTCCTGGATCATCTTCACTATCATTATTCTGAATTCTTTTTCTGGAAGGTTTCCTATCTCCACTTCATTTAGTTGTTTTTTTGTGGTTTTATCTTGGTCCTTCATCTGGTCCATAGCCCTCTGCCTTTTCATCTTGTCTGTCTTTCTGTGAATGTGGTTTTTGTTCCACAGGCTGCAGGACTGTAGTTCTTCTTGCTTCTGCTGTCTGCCCTCTGGTGGGTGAGGCTACCTAAGAGGCTTGTGCAAGCTTCCTGATGGGAGGGACTGGTGGTTGATAGAGCTGGGTGTTGCTCTGGTGGGCAGAGCTCAGTAAAACTTTAATCCACTTGTCTGCTGATGGGTGGGGCTGGGTTCCCTCTCTGTTGGTTGTTTGGCCTGAGGCGACCCAACACTGGAGCCTACCCGGCTCTTTGTTGGGGCTAATGGCAGACTTTGGGAGGGCTCATGCCAAGGAGTAACTCCCAGAACTTCTGCTGCCAGTGTCCTGTCCTCACGGTGAGACACAGCCACCCTCCGCCTCGGCAGAAGACCCTCCAACACTAGCTGGTAGGTCTGGCTCAGTCTCCCGTGGGGTCACTGTTCCTTCCCCTGGGTCCCAATGTGCACACTACTTTGTGTGTTCCCTCCAAGAGTGGAGTCTCTGTTTCCCCCAGTCCTGTCGAAGTCCTGCAATCAAATCCCGCTAGCCTTCAGTCTGATTATCTAGGAATTCCTCCTCCCATCGCCGGATCCCCAGGTTGGGAAGCTTGACATGGGGCTCAGAACCTTCACTCCAGTGGGTGGACTTCTGTGGTATAAGTGTTCTCCACTCTGTGAGTCACCCACCCAGCAGTTATGGGGTTTGATTTTATTGTGATTTTGCCCCTCCTACCATCTCAGTGTGGCTTCTCCTTTGTCTTTTGGATGTGGGGTATCTTTTTTGGTGAGTTCCAGTGTCTTCCTGTTGATGATTGTTTAGCAGTTAGTTGTGATTCTGGTAGTATCACAAGAGCAAGTGAGCGCACGTCTTTCCTTTCATTTTTGTTTTGTTTTTATCAAATCGTCTTGGTGTGTGTTTCAGGTTTCAACTCCTGACACAGACAAGTTGAAAAAGATGGATTTACAAGCTGTGCTAGAATTTTCAGCAAGTGCCTCATGGCTGGCAAGATTTTTCATCTCCACCTTTCTATCCCTCCCTAACATTAATTGAAAGTGACTAAACAGAACTTCAGAATGAAAATTAATGAGCTTGTAAAATATGGCATATTTGTCGAAATGCCAGGTGGTGTCATCTGCTCTGTGTTTGGCATTTCTCCCTATCGATTAAGTTAAAGCGCTATTTTAAAATACCAGCCCCAATTCTTCCTCTTCCCTTTGCATTTAGCCTAAACTGCTTTCTAAGTGTCGCCTTAGCTACGAAACTGAAATAGTAAAACAGGTGCCGAGGGTCCAGCTGTTCCCTGTTTTTCCTTAGATGTTAGGTTTGGGCCTGTGCTCACACATGGGGTGGGGTACTAGGGAGAAACCTGCTCTTGCTACATTTCTTTTGCTGCTTTTTCCTCACATTTCTTTGAATCGAGACACACACATTAACCAGTTCTTAGTAGCTGATAATCTGTTCTTCACCCAGTGCGTACCCAAGACCACCCTCAGGCTCAGTGATGTGGTGATAGGAGATGGTTATGGTGATTACAGGGAAAGGATAACAACCAAGAATGAGGTGCATAGGGCAGGAGAGGCTGGGCACAGCCCCTGGAGTCAGACTTAATTCCCCAGCAGCCACGTGTGACAAGTTGTATGGGGCAAGGGCCCATAGGGAAGCTCCTGGAGCCTGTGTGCAGGGCTACTGGGGCTCGGTCATGTAGGTATGAGGCCAAATGATGCCACCTCGCCCCAGGCATCGGGCAAACAAAACAGGCATTCCCTGGTGAGCACACAGCAGCATCAAGTATCTGGCGTGGCCCAAGACCCCGGGTTTACACACTCTTATCAGGCAGGACATCCCAAGGGCTCCAAGGTCACCTCCCAGGAGTGTCCAGGCCGGTCCTTTCTCTGGAGTCTGTGGCGTTAGGACACCTGGACATGCTGAGTTAGCCCTTGTGCTCACCGAGCCCAGGCAAAGCTGCTCGTCCTTGATAAACACTAGAAATGATTTCTGCACAATCCATCTTTTGTGAGCAATGTTGGATGCTCTTGGGGGCGAGAGGGAGTGTTCGTGATGGGGCACTGGAAATGCTCAGGGTGTGTATCTGGTGGAGTTAATAGCCACAGGGAGTCAACTGAGAGTATATTATCTGTCCTCTGGTCAAGGCTGCACATCTATTTATTTGACATGAGATAACTACGTTAGTTTGCTAGAGCTGCCATAACAAAATGCCACAGCGTCCCCCCAAATTTACATGTTGAAACCCAACCCCAATGGGATGGTGTTAGGAGGGGGGCCTTTGGGAGGTGATGAGGTCATGAGGGTGGGGCCCCCATGATGGGATCAGTGCCCTCATAGCAGAGACCGCACAGAGCCCCCAGCCCTTCCTGCACGCGAGGACACAGGGTGAAGACGCCGTCTGTGAACCAGGAAGGGGGTCCTTGCCCGACACTGAACCTGCTGGTGCCTTGGCCTTGGATGTCCAGCCTCAAGCACTGGGAGAAACAGATGATTTTGTTTTATAAGCCCCCCAGTCTATGGCATTTTGTTATAGCAGCCTGAACAGACTAAGATACCTGGGCTGGGTGGTTTAAATAACAGAAATGTATTCTCTTATAGTTCTGGAGGCTGGAATCTGAGCTCAGGGTGTGGGCAGGTTGGTTCATGCTGAGGCCTCTCTCCTTCGAGCTGTGTCCTTATGGGGTCATCCCTGTGACCACACGCATCTCTGGTGTCCCTGTGCATCCAGATTCCCTCTTCGTATAAGGACACCAGTCAGACTGGATTAGGACCCATCCTAACAGCCTCCTTTTAACTCCATAACCTCCTCAAAGGCCCCACCTCCAAGTGTATCATATTCTGAGGTCCTGGGGTTAGAGCTTCGACACATGAATTTGGGGCTCACAATTCAGCCTGTAAGAAAAATCTTCTTTTAACAAACCCATCGGTACCCTGTACCACTCCCAGCAGTGGGTTCCAGGCTCCAGTTTAAGAACTGGGACCAGCCTGTGACAAGATTTCCTTGCCTGCAGCCTGAAAAAAGTAGGATATTGTGGTGAGATTTAAAACAACAAAAACAAAATGCGTTGAAGTTAAAGGACCACTCTTTGCTCTGAGGTTGCACCCCTCCTGTATTTTCACGTTCTTTTATAATATTATTGTGAAAATGATGGTGTTTTTATTTTCATTTTTCCTACTTGACGAAATAAGATGCTGGCGACCCTGTGTTGTTCGCTTTAATTGGGGATTTTGATGTGGCCTCACTTCCTGCCAGGCTTCCCCACCCTCCGTGGGCCCGAGCCCTCTGAGTAAGGGTGGTTCCCACACATGGCAGTCCCGCCCTCGGGCCCACCCCCATCTCCAGCCCCACTTCTCAGGACACTCTCCCTGCTCCCTGAGATGGAGGAGAGCCTGCCCTCCTCACAGTGCCCATGCGGATAAAATCTGCAGTCTGGACGCACACATCAGGATCCACCAGCCACTTGACCTTGACAAGTTCCCAGACTCTGGACCCCTTGTGCCTCAGCTTCCTGCTCCATAGGATGGGAATGTTGTCGTCAAGTTGTCCTGAGGACGCCCTGGTACGATGCATGGCACAGACTCAGAGTCTCCTGCTCAGCTGCACGACGCGGCATGCACCTCTGTTGGGGTCAATGTTGCCACTTACAGGCAAAGGTGTGTTCTTGGTCCAGATGTCTGAACACATCGGACATCCCGGGAGGGCTCACCGTCTGATCAGCTACTTTCAGAGGCTTCCAAACTAGATATTGAGACAATTGGTAATTCAGAGGACAAATTCGAAGGCACCTGTTATCTGGCTCTTTGCAAAGACCACCCCTGTGGAGCAGTAGCAAGTGAGGGGCTGAGCTGTGGCGGCAAAGTTAACAGCAGGGGACTCCTGGGGCCCCATGAACTTTATGTGAAATAGGATTTTGGAGAAGCCTTTCCTTTACCTGAAGATGCAGGTTCACGTCCTCTCAGGGTGGACGTCAGTCCTTCTGCTTTTCTTCTCCAGATAAACCTGTTGAATTTCTTTTTTTTTTTTTTTTTTTTGCGGTACGCGGGCCTCTCACTGTTGTGGTCTCTCCCGTTCCGGAGCACAGGCTCCGGACATGCAGGCTCAGCGGCCATGGCTCACGGGCCCAGCCGCTCCGCGGCATGTGGGATCTTCCCGGACCGGGGCACAAACCCATGTCCCCTGCATCAGCAGGCAGACTCTCAACCACTGCGCCACCAGGGAAACCCTGTTGGATTTCTTTTATCACCACTGAGAATTACATGGTATCGCTTCCTCTCTTGTGAACTGGCTGCTAAAATCTAGAGAGGTGACATTTAGGTTCAAAATTATAAAAACTTTTTCATCCCAGGCTCTCTTCCTTCCTTGAAAATAGTTTCTGATATTACTTCCATTTTTAAAATCTGAACTGTCCTGTTTGACACATTTTAACATGAAAAGCCATCTTGATTATTTTAAGAAAATAGGTTACAGACTACAAAGTAATTGGGTTAAAAATGCATGCTTTCCTTTAGCAATAGAATTGTCAATAAAACATGACACTTTGCACATTCTAATCCTGTGGTTCCCGTGGCCCTTTGTGTTACGTGTATTAGCTCCTTTGATCTGTGCCCTGATCTCGGGGGAGAGTGGACAGGTGATCACCTCCATTTCATAAGGAGCCAGGGCAGAGGCTTTGGAACCGTCAGGTGCTGCAAATGCAAACATTTAACTTTTCTGAGCTTTTTTTTGGTCGGTATAATGAGGCTTGTAACACCTACTGCAGAGCTGTTGTAAAGTTAAACAAGCATGTTTGTAGTGTGTCCCTGTCATTATTGCTAGTGACAGCCCTCTAGGAGAAAAGCACAAGAGGCAGAGGTTAATGACTCAACGAGGCAGAAGAGCGGGGCGGCCTTGACCTCCACCCACGCTGCTTCCTCTGGGGCAGCTTCCAGCCGCTGGGTCACGCCCGGGGTCCGAACTTTGCAGACAGCCGGGCCTGAGTCCCTTGCTGCCGTGCCCTCCCAGTAGCCGTGAGGCAGCTGTGGACCTCAGCCTTCCAGATGCCATGGGAGCAGCTTGCTGGATTCAGCATCACACGCGCCTGCTGATGCACCCCTCCCCCGATGTGTTCCCTGTCCCTGGGCTTCCTGGGCTTTGGGGTCTGGGGAGTCATCTCCGGGTGGGTTTGGATGTGTCTTGACTTACACTGGAAATTCGCCACCAAGGTCTGTGACCTTGCTTGGAGATGTTATTAAATATTAAACATCGGTGGGGTTGACTAACTCTGTGAGTAAATATTATCGTGCGTGGAGCGAGATATAGTGAGATGCTACCTGCTGAGGAAGGATCTGGTGCTTTGCTCCAGAAGCTCTGCTTAGGGCAGCACTCCTGGGAGAGGACCCATCTTCAAGGGCCGATGGGTCCAGGGTGCCCTTTCCCTTCCCATTAACCTGCACAGGTAAAGCGCAGCAGGGCTGTACACCGTGACGCTAAATATTAACACTTACTATACAGCTGAGGTATGTAAACTAGATATCAGAGAAACACGGGCAGCCTCTCATCCTCCCCCAGGACTGAGACACCAAGTGACCACAGACTCGTTGAAGAGAAACGGAAACTCGTGACTCCCTGTGAATGACATTAGGGTTGTGTTGTCACATCATAAATCCTGGGGACGCCTTAAATTGTTTACGTATTTGTTTCACGTTCAAGAGAAACTCTTGCGCCTGTATCTCCAGGCAAAGTCTTAGGAATGCGCCGTGTTTATAAATGTCTTGGGGTTTTCCCCAGAAATGGAAACAAACAAATATAACCTCAAAACTAATATAAAGGGGAGGAAAGTACAGCTTTCATATTGAACGAGGTTCCTTTACAAGGCGCAATAATTTCTCTAACGTGTAATATCCGCCGATTATTGAAACTCAGGCAGAAGTAACCAGCTCACCGTGCTTCCTGCTTCTGGGACCCGAGATTGCAGGTGAGGCCCCGGCAGCTCCCCTGGAGGCTCCCCCGGCTGCCGGCGCGTCTGGGGACACACGTCCCGTCTCAGTCCCCCAGACCACACGGCCCCTCCCGGCCCCGCCCCCTGGTCCAGGTCCTCGCCCGAAACTTCAAGCTGTTGGACGGGCCAGTGTTGGTGCCTCTGGTGGTAAAGGAGGCTTTGTGAGGACCACGTGGAAGGAGTGAGCCTCTCTCCCCCGCATCCCACCTCCCCTGACCCCCTCACGCCCGGCACACTCACCTCCCGCCCGAGCTCTTGGTCTGACACCCGAGGGCTTCCTTCAGGGCAGAGGAGAGAGAGGAATGAACAGGAAAGTCGTGGAAGAAGGACAGATGGCCCGGGACCCCCGAGCACTGTGATGCCCGCTCCACCTGTGCAGCCACTGTCCAGCCCCGAGCATCTTCTCCCCTCCTCGGGCCCCAGGGGGGACGACCCTCCCGGGAGCCCCGGGCCCGCCTTCCCTTCCCTCCTCAGCGCCCCTGGTGTCTGTGCTCGTCACCTCCTAAGCGTCCTCCCGCCGCACACGGATCCCTGTGACTCTCCACAAGATTAATGCTCCTAAACGCCTGTCATACCATCGCTTCCATCCATGCATTTGTAGTGATGACTTAGCAACCGTGTCACTCGCCGGAGCCCAAAGCTCAGCTGTCCGCTGCCCCTCAGTTGAGGGAAGGCCCTGAACCGTGAGCCTGGCCCCCCGGCCTTTCCCACGTTCCTCCTTTCTGTACATCTTCTCGGCCAGGCCTGCCGTGCACTCGCTGGGCCCTGGACGTACGTTTCCCTGCAGGCCTGGACTTGGAGCTTGGCCATCTGGAATGCCACTGTCCGTCCGCCTGGTCACAGTCCCCCAGCCCTCAGAACGAACCCCATGGGGAGGAACAAGAGGATCCTGGGGACAGAGGACGGTGGGGGACCGTAGTTTTCCAAGAACGGGCCCTCGGTATGGCTGCAGAGGGGCCGCTCTGTCCTCCACTGCAGGCCCCCGGGCTTGGAGAGCCTGGTGTTGGAGAGCTCTGGCCCCATGCCCACACGTGGAAGTCGCCAGGACGCAGATGGCGACTCCTTACGGAACGGCTTCCTGACCCTCAGCCAGTCCACTCTGGCAGGAGCTGCCCGAAGACCACGTGTCCCAGGGGATGGGGACAGAGTTACAGTCCCCACCTGTGTCTGTTGGCTTCACGCACCTGCTTGGATTGTCAGTTGTGGGGCAGATGAGGGCATCTTATAGTTAAGTCTTTGACAAGTGTTGGAGGTTTTCATTAGCACATGTGGACGAAAGTACGAGATAAAATCGAGGCAATTCCTGGGTAGGAAGCCTTTCCAAGGATGACACTGAGCGCAGGAGTACTCATAAAAACCAATAGTTGACTTAACGTAAGAATCAAATTTCTACAGGTCAAAAAGACATTGTCAGCAAAATTAAAAGGCAAGAACACAGCAGGAAAAATATTTGTGATATAGTGACACGAAAATGTTAATATAGGAAAAATAAATCAATATGGAAGATACAAGTCAGTATCCCTAGAGGGAAAAAATCAACAAAGGAAAGAACAGTTATTTCACAAAGTACAAATTTAATAAGCCACGAAAAATTTCCAGTATTACTAGCAAAGAAATAAATGGAAATTGAAAAAAAAAACCTTAAAAAAAACCAGGTCCTTCTTCTACTTATCATGTTGTTATTTTTTTTTTTTTTAATGACAGCGGCCACCATTGTTTATGAGAGGACACATTGGTGCAGCCTTCTGGGGAAAAATTATATATCAGAAGCCTTAAAAATGTTCATTTGCTTTGAGCCCAAGATTCTGGTTCTAGGCATTTACTGTAAAGGATGTTCTCTTAGCATGAAAAGTTGAAAACTACCTAGATGTTCAACAGTAGGACATTAAGTGAAAGAAAGTATTTGAATAATGAAACGTGATGGAGCCACTCAGATGATGTTGCAGCCGAACGTGTGAAGGGTGTGGATGCAGCAACACAGGAAGCTTCGCGAAGGTGATCACTTTTGCGTGAGAAGGCGCGTGGTGTAGAACCTGCTGTAATGACCAGGGCCGAGCAGGGATGTCTCGAAGAAGTGAGGCTGTAGGAGATGCCCTTTCTCTGCCTAAGGAAGGACGCATGTCTTAAAATGAAGATAACATATTATTTTAAACCAATGCTCGATTGACTGGCAGCCACGAGCCCGGACGAGTCCCCGTAGGGCTCTGCGGCTTCCTGGCCCCTTCCCCCCTCCCACCAAGGCAGCAGCCCCCCCGACGGGTCCGTCCCCCTTGCTGTCACCCCCAAGTGTCAGACCGCGATCACGGGTTCTCACTCAGATTGGCCACAGGTCACACACACACACCCCCAGTACTCGGGGGGAGGAACTTCACCAGTGGCCCTTACCTGGGTGTCGTATTGTTTTCCTCTTTCCTCCACCCCCCAACCCACCCGTAAACCCCTTGATGGCTGGGGCAAGGTCATCGGTCTTAGCCTGGTCACCAGATACCACGCTCCCAGAACAGGGCAGCCCCCTACAAGGTTACAGTCCCCCTTGGGCTTGCTGACCACAGGCAGACATCCCTCGTGGCCTCCCCCCGGTGGCCCCTCCTGACACTTCTCCATGGCAGGAAGGATCCTGGGGAAGGCAGCCACTCGCCCGTGGGGTGACGCAGGCGTGTTTATCTGCTGGCCTCACACAGACGGTTGGATGTTCACGGCAGTGAAACAAAATCTCTCTTTTCTTGGTTTTGAAACTTCATTAAGTTCAGAATTCCAGCAGGAAAATGAGAAGTCTGAGGGGCGACAGCGGGTGTTGGGAGAATGGCAGCTCAGGGGTCCCTGGGGACGGGGCTCCCTGGACTCTCATTCCGGCCCCGTCTGTGCTGCGGCTCAGCTCCCGTCCTGACCTCGGGGCCTCAGCACCTGCACCCGAGAAGCGGGGGCTCCGGGGGCAGGCGGGCACAGAGCGCAGGGCCGGGGAGGCCTCCTGAGCACCGTGTTTCCCTCGTCTTTTCCGGACACCAGGAAAGTGGGCTCAGGAGGGGCTCAGAGCAGAGGCTGCTCTGTGGGGACCCCTCAGAGCCCAGGCGGGACGGGGGGCCATGCCGCGGCCACGCAGAGGCCCTCGCGCGGATGTCAAGGACCCCCCGGAACCTGGCGTCAGGCCTCAGGGGTGTTGCCGTTTGTGTACCTTTTACTGTTGTCAGAGCCGCAGGAGGGCCTGTTGCTGGGCTGACTGTGCAGATTTTACAGCATACACGCGATTCTCATCCAGCTTGACCTTGCTGGTCTGAGGACAGTGCACCCTGTTCCCTCTTATTATGGATGGAAGGATAGCCAGGCTTCACGTTTTCCTCCCTGTGGTTTTATGTCGGTCTTATGAGCTTCGCTACTTGAAAATGAAGTGCCCACCCCAAATTGGTTCATGAAAAAGCCTTTGCGTGTTGCTCTTGTGACCCGTGAGTGATCTAAGCATGCCTCTGTCTTGTGTGTTACCAGCAAGTCCCACGGGCTCCTAACACGGAGGGGCTTCCGCCCCCCAGCCACACTCTTCTCCTGAGTATCCTCAGGGTTCTAGCAAAGACCCAACCTGAGCGTGTGACAGTCCCTTGCCACTTTTCATGTCCTTATTCAAGGACATTGGAGAAAAGTGCTGAAATCCTTCACGTGGCTTTCAAGTGTGATGTGATTTCAGATTTACCTTTTCTATTGTTGTCTTCTGGCAAAAACACGCAGACCGAAACGAGCAACCAAGTGTTGTTCCCTTCGCCCTGAATGTGCTTTAAAAATTTTGCACGTGGGTCCATGTAGGCGATTAAAGGCATCTCTGTGCTGCTTTGTGTCGCCTGGGCTGGAGTGCAGGAGGACATCCCGGGACCGCACGTGTGCACCACCCCGTCCAGAGATCGGGGTCCGCGTCCCCTCTGGCTGCAGTTAGTCTTGGTCGTGACCCTCTGCTTCCTTTCAAGTTTCCATCCAGTCCCACCAGATGCAGAAACCTTGTCTCACACCCCTTCTGGGTCACGTGTGCTCCAGACACACGCACTGTGTCTAAAAGGGAGGCGTGCAATTACCCAAAAATGTCACCTGATTAAAAACCTCATCCTGAGAACAGGAAGAAAATGCTTCTCTGATCCTTTCTCTTGAAGCACCATGCAGTAGCCTGAGCTTGGGGCCAGAACCCAGGTTAACACTATTAATGGAACAGAAAAGTTAAAATAAAATGACCGTCACTGGTGGTACCCTCGGGGACTCACTGAGCAAGATTTATGACAGTGACTCTGCACTGTCAGACCCCGGCTCCCGCCCGCTCCCTGGAGGGCTGTCCAGACGAGCTGGCTCCTTCAGGGCCCCTGTGGCCCAGTTCTTTCGGTTGACGTTTCATGGATCAAATTCTCCTCCAACAAAGGACTTTGCAGTATTGAGGCTAGACCTTAATTCGTAGTTTTGACTCCAGATTGTATGTGAAGGACACGGATTTATCTTTCTTAATGATTTATAAAGATGACAACAAATGGAAATCCATGCGTTGCCTTTAGAAATTATTTTTCTCTATCGATATTTTTCATTTTTTTTCTTTGGTTATCACTGGGATTAGTCCTAACACAGGGCCCTGTGGACAGCTGTCTGGAGCTGGGGCTTCCTTCCGGTCATCGTGGTTTTAGGTCAGTGGTGTTAAATGAATTCTGACCCTTAGCTTGATTTCCTGACTCAGTTCACAGTTTGAGTAGAACCAGAAGTCTGTCCGGCGGCCCACCTGTGTCGATTATTAGATTTCTCAGTTTAGTGAGTGTGTGTCAAGCATCTTCTCTGCAAGGCATCCTCTCCCCTTCCAGGACTGCACGTTAGCTGGCGACTCCGTTTGTCCAGAAATGTCGAGTGCAAGCTGAGTCATCTCCCAGAACTTCCCTCCTTTAACAAAGTTCTTCAATGTCAAGGGCACCGTTACTTCGAGGAGCAGTTTCTTCCTCAGTGAGTCGGGAGGTGGAGCCTGGAGGTGGTGGCCGTTCCTTTCCCTTTCCAGAGATTTCTTTCTCTTCTTGTCTACAGCACACTCGCGCTGTCCTTAGAAGCATCCGAAGTTGTCCGAGGAGAAGTCCCAGGACCGGCCAGGCAGCTGGGTGGGGGAAAGAACCCCTGGTGGCGGGGTCTGCAGGGTGCTTGGCATGTCCGCCCCGGGGCAGGGTAGATAAAATGGGTCCAGGCCTGGATGTCGGGGGAATGACCTGGGTTTGGACCCAGACCCCCACCCCCACCCTGCCCAGTCTCTGTGTACAACCTCGAGCAAGTCACCCCAGCCCTCTGAGTTCAGTGTCCTCACATCACAAATGCAGGCGATGGTTCAGACTTCCCAGAATTCTGTGCGGAGGAGGTGAGGTGCCGGCTGCAGTGTCTGCTCAGAGGGGCTGCTGTGTCAGGGCTCATTTATTTCCTCATTTCCCCAATTTCTTGTCTGATTCCCTTGAGCCCTGGATTCCACACTCATAATAGTCAATTACGCGTCCCTAACACCCCCCCCCCCCCGTTACCAAGGGAAGGGGGTCTCTCCTTAACCCAAGAGCTTAACATCACCCCTAAGCTCAGAAAGAATTCAAATCCATTTTCTTCTGGTGTCTCTTTTAATTTGTGAAGCTAAAACCTTAGTTTTGAGAACAGCGCTGACTTAATGATATTCATTTCAGGTTAAGAAACGTGACCTCATGATATTCTGAACTTCTCTTAGGTAATTTAGCATGAAATTTCACGGTAGACAGCTAGTTTGCCTTGCCTTTTCCCTTTCCTTCCCATTTTTCAAGTCTCTCTTTATCCTGCTACCTTTCTGTGTTGAGGGGTGGCGACCCAGAGCACGCAGGGGCCGCGGGGAAGCGGGACCACCTCGGAGGGAGCAGCCCCAGTCCTGCCCTGGGAGAAGCCAAAAATCTGGTTTCTGTCTGAAGCTTCTTATTTTAGACGTTGGCAAGTAATTCATTAAAAAAAAATACTGTGACTCACGATTGGGCCAGACAAAATCCATCTGTAGGTAGAGTTGGCTGCCAGCCTGGAAGTTTCCACCCTCCCTTTTCAGGAGAGGAAATAAAACTGCAGTGGAAGAGCAGGTGTGCAGGGGCCAGCGAGAAAGACCCCCGCCCTCCTCAGGACGTCAGTCTCTTGCCCCTCGACGCTACATCTCTGCATCCAAACTAGAGGCCGGGGTGAGGCAGACGACTGAGCCCTTGCTCACCTTACCCACATCTTCTTCCCACAACCAGCCAGCAATGCCTCTTTTCACGGAAACAACACAAGCCACAACGGGGGATCTGAGTGGGTTTTAGTCCCGGGGATGCAGAGGTGGCAGCCTCTCCAGAGGAAGTCTGCACACCCTGTTAAAAAGCTCACGGGCGGCAGGAGGGGGTGGGCTCAGGTGCCAGGACCGCGGGAGCCCCAGCCTGGGTGAGCTTCCCTGAGCCGAACGCCCTCGTCGGCACGCTGACCCTAACACTGCCTCCTGGAGTTTTCTGTCCATCACGCAAATGCGTGTCACCGGGAACATCACACTGGACAGCTGGACGGCGAGGGAGAATTTGTGGGCCAGGGGTGAGAACGGAGCTCAGCTCTGCGGGGCTGAAGGGAGGGGGTGTTTGGGAGCCGGTGTGGGAGACCCCAGGCCACCCGCTTTTGCAGATGGGCCTTTCCCAGAGGAGGCGTGAGCTTCCTCTCATCTTCACGATGGCAGGTAGTTTTGCAACTGGGGGAAGGTGCTGCCGAAATCAGGCTCCTGGCCTCGGGCAGGGCCTGGGGAATGGGCCCCATCGCCCTGGATGATGACATTTCAGAGGACGGCTCCTGGGTCCTTGAGAAACACAGCCCTGGGCTGTGAACCTGGCAAGAGGCTTCTAAAGAGATTGACCCACATCTCCAAGGGGCGGAGAGAGGATTTGTAACAACAAGCGTCTAAAGTAAATGCACTAAGAAACGGGGCTCAGGAAGAGGCACATCTGAATCAGTCCTGCTCAGGGGACTGTCTCGGTCAGCACCTCTGGCCAAAGCCTGCGGGCTGGCAGATCAGACCCTCCACTGTCACCGGGCTTGGAGCCCCGTGGGCAGAGCCACGTTCCCACCGCTTCATTCAGGACCAGAGTGGCCTTGGCCCTGGAGGGGACACGCAGGTGAGTGGGGTCCCAGGGCTCAGGAGACACAGACAGCATACAGGGACATGGATTCCCCGCATCTCTGCAAGGCTAGCATTACCTCCTGTGGACCAGGAAGCGGGGCTCCAAGGTCGTGTCCCCGGGAAAATTCACAGATCGGTAGGAACACATTTGATGGTAAAAGAGAAAGTGCACATCATGGAATGGGTGCTCTGTGGGTCCAGGAGCGGAAGGTTGCTCACTGGGATAAAAGATTCTTGCTGAACTAAAAGCTGCCACCTGAATGTCCTCTTGCTGTTAATGGCATTGACCCGTCTCAAAAGCCACGTGTTCAGCACACAGATCTGGTCCCCGTGGACAGAGCCCCTGCAGCCACATTACTGAATGTCCTCAGGACCAGAGGGCAGAGGCGGGAGGGGCCGCAGCAGGGCCGATGGGGACGGGGCGCCCTGAGCATCAACGTCCAGGACGCCGTGAGCGTCTCGCAGGGGCGCAGATATAAATGTCCTGCCCCTTTCCTTTCACTGCCCAGAATAAATGTTTGCCCAGGAGCAAAAATACGTGTTGGCAGGCACCATGCGTGCGGTGAGGGATGAGCGCCTTGTGTGTCCTGCGTCAGAGAAATCATCCAGCCACACTTGTCCTTGTAAAACCGACCCTGCGCCCCGCTGTCAGAGCTGGTGCTGACAGATGCGCCCGCCGGGGGCGCTGGTCTGACTCACAGACCCTGTGCTGGGAACCCAGGAGGTCCTCACGGTGTTTAAAGTTTCCCATTTTCTTCTCTCTTCCTCCCTTTTCCCCTCTTTGTAACAGGATTTCTAACAGGTCATTTCCTGCATTGTCAATATCCTCGTGTATTTCTTCATAAAGTAAAAATCACCTAACTTGCACCAGATTCAGTGCCAAGGGCTAGAGAGAGAGAGAAATGAGACCCGTGTCCTGCTGTCGTAGTCTAGTGGGGGCTGCAGGCTGAGTGGCTGCTCATAGACCCCTGCAAGTCCGCCCACAGGGGTCAGGAGGTGGAGAGAAAGGACATCCACTGAGGCTTGAGGAGGGGCAATCAGGGAAGGCTTTCTGGAGGAGGTGGTGCCGGGTGAGGCTCAGGGGTGAGGGGAGTGGGCCAGTGCCAAGGGTGGAGGCGAGTGAGGGCCAGAGCTCCTGCAGGTGTCGGACGAGGCAGGAGCAGAGAGTCTGAGCAGGACGCCTCACAGCGTGTGCCCGGCATAGCCCGAACAGGCACGAGAGAGAGGGCTGTGGTGAGAAACAGGCCAGGAGGTGGCCCCGGCACCCAGGCCTGCAGACAGACGCCCACCCCCAAGGTGCGCACTTTCTAAGGTGTCCTGCAGCACGTTTTCTCAGTAGCTGAGTGAGGTTTTGAGCGATGAGACATCCGTTCGTAAGCAACTGCATTGAAATTTGCACAGGTTATTCCTCCCACACTTGGCCAGGGAACCCAGTCACCAGTGGGACTTACTAGCTGCAAATCACGTTGTGAGAAACAGTTCCTCCAAGGAGCGAGGGGGGTGGTCACAGAACCAAAATGTAAGGATTTGACCACTGCTTGGCTGTCATCCACGGGACTCGCTGGGCGATGCAAGGCCGAAGGAGTAAACCTGAAAACTCCCTCCAGGAACTGAAGTCTAAAGACCGATCTCTGGGGCTTCCCTGGTGGCGCAGTGGTTGAGAACCCGCCTGCCAATGCAGGGGACACGGGTTCGAGCCCTGGTCCGGGAAGATCCCACATGCCGCGGAGCAACTAAGCCCGTGCGCCACAGCTACTGAGCCCACGTGCCACAACTACTGAAGCCCACGTGCCTAGAGCCCATGCTCCGCAATAGGAGAAGCCACCGCAATGAGAAGCCCGTGCACCGCAACGAAGAGTAGCCCCTGCTCACCACAACTAGAGAAAGCCCACGCTCAGCAACAAAGACCCAATGCAGCCAAAAATAAAATAAATAAATTTATTTTTTTAAAAAAAAGACTGATCTTTGGGATTCTCTTCTGGATCTCAAACCTCTTTAAGAATCTAGTGAATATGTGGTCGGGTCTCTGGGAAAATTCACAGGTCGGCAATAACACAAAAACCAGCCCATGATCTGGGGCTTCCTGACTCAGGAGCTGAAGCCCCCGTGAGCCCGGCCCGGGAAACAGCCGGGACCCTGACCGTCCCGGTGCCGCTGGAGACTCCAGAGGAAAGTGGAACCTTCCACCTCCCCTCCCAGAGCTGTTCTCGTCATCCTAAAAGTCAAGAGAGGCATAGCCCACACACTGCTAATAAAAAGCACCTTGGTTGCTGTGCTTGGAAACCCTCTGTGTCGTAGGAAGATTTAATGCGTGTCTCATTGAACACCGCTTTTCACCAAAGTAGGTACTATTGTGTGTACATTCTTAACTGTGAGAATTTGCAACTCACCTGGACTGAGGGTCAGGTTTTGACCAGAGGTATCCAGTCGCTTGGCCTGGGTCCAGACGTGAGTCCCGTGTAAACGGTGGAGAGAGGGCACAGGGGCGGGAGCAGATGCCTGGGGTGCTTGTGTGAGCTCCTGCGCTTGTGTCTCCCTGGAGGATGTGACCAGCCGCGCCCTCTGCCCTGCTCTGTTCTGTGCACGTTCACTGTCCCTCACGTGTTGTCGTGTGACGGCCCACCTCGGGCTCTGGTGAGACTGCAGATTCTAACTGGGGTTTGGGTGGGACTGGGCTGCTGGCCCACAGGCCGCACGGGGTCCCGGGCACTCACATGCCTGCACTGAGTCCCACGCCCCCCATGGCGCTCCCCGCAGACAATCCAGAAATAGGGAGAGAACGTTTATGAAAGACGCCCAGCGTGTGTTAGGTGTGGGCCTAATGGGGAGGGTTAATGATTGAAAACAAGTAAATACAGATCTTTCAAGAAGCCTGAAATGTCCATGAGCCTCTTCATCTTTCTTGTGACTTTACATAATGTAATTTTTTAACGTTGGGTAAACTCCATCATAAACTTCGGAGTTAAACGATTTATTTGGTTATTCCAACAAAACAGGGCAGCCTGTTCTGCTCCAAGGAACCCGGGACCCAGGCACCTTTTCATGTTTAGTTGAATTTACCTGGGGCTCCCCTTGTGTCCACTCCTCCAGTACAAAGGCCGTGTGGCCTTTTGTGGCTCCTGTGGTCTCCTCCTTCAGTATGGCCTCCCCAGATGCTCTGTGCACCCATCTCCCAGCACTGGTATTTGCCACGTCCCAGGGTCACCCCCAGCACGGCTGCACGCACCTGGTACTCAACACTGCGGGTTGTGGTTCTGCATGGAGTGGGCGGCCCAGAGAGAGAGGAAGGCTGCCGGGCGGTGTTAGAAACCCCCCGCCCCCCAGCAGTGAAGGAACACACACAGCTTGGTTCAAAGCTTTGGTTGAAGTTGGTGTGAGTTTTCTGGGGTGGCCAGAGCAAAGTGCCACAGTCTGGGTGGATTGACAAACAGAAATGTATTTCTCCCGGTTCTGGAGGCTGGAATCTGGGGTGGAGGCGTCACAGGGCTGGTCTCCGAGGCCTCTCTCCTGGGTGTGTGGACAGCCACCTCCTCCCCGTGTCCCCATGTGGTCACCCCTCTGTGCGTGCCTGGGTCCTCGTCTCTTCTTATAAGGACACCCGTCATATAGGATTTGAGCCCACCCCTAGGACCTCATTATACCTTAGTCACCTCTTGAAAGGCTCTGTGCCAGCACCAGTCACATTCTGAGGTCCTGGGGGTTAGGCTTTGACGTAGACTCTGGGGGACACAGTCCAGCCCGTGACCATTGGCTGTGCTGCCGGTTACACACAGTGACACTGCCCTGTCCTTTCTTGCCCTGTCTCTATGCTTTGTCTACTTCATTTGGCATCAAATTTAAATTCTGGAAGTGCCTGCATTTTACAGGGATGGATTGTTCTGGTTCTTTCTTCTTAAGTGGATGCACGGAGCTCCATGTCTCTCACCTAAGTCCTCCGTCCCTCGAGCCCAGTTCAAATCCCTCTGCTATTACAAAGCCCTCCCAGTCTATCCGAGGCCAAACTAAGTCCTGCAAGCTCTGAACTCTTCACACTTGGCATCTGCAGTAGTCACATGGCAGCGATACAGGAAGATACCTTGGTTTTCCAGACATCTTCAAGTATTCCCCGTGGACTCGCAGAGGAGGTTCAAGACACGAGCCTGGCAGGGACTCAGTCGCTAAGGCCATAAGCCAGGATGCGGCTGCACACGGGGTCTGGGGAGTGTGTGTCCATTTAGCCCTGTTCACCGAGTGTCCGGTTCACACAGGCCACAGGCCCTGGGATTCTGTGCCCAGAGGAAGGTGAGGGATCTGACACCTGGTGGCATCTTTAAAGGATCCATCTGTTCTTCCCAAAGTGCAGAAGCGCGAGAGAAGCAAGATGGAGGTGAAATCGTAAAGCAACACAAAAAAGGGAAAAGTACCCACACGCTGTAAACCAAAAATGGCAGCAGGAGGGGAGAGACGGGTGTCTGGACATGGAGAACCTGGGGATCCTGAGCTCCCAGAAAGGAGGGAACCGTGACGCTTTCTCCAACCACATGCCCTCGGATTTGCCAGCTCACTTTCCAAAGGTGGTGGGTGCAGCCCTCGCTGGCCATGTCCTGGGTGGTCAGCACAGTCCTCGGGCAGCCGCCTACACCGACCCTGGACTCTCCTGCTGGGTGAGAGTTCTTCCCGGAAGGAGACCTCACCTTTCCCTCAATTCCCACCCCGTTTCTTAGCCCCCATGCAGAGTGGCAGACGGCGAGGTCAGTCTCCCTTCCAGGATCTTGGCCAGATGGACCGAGCCCCACAGATGGACCCGGCCCCCCGTGCAGCTGGGCCCACATTCACGCGGGGAGGCGGGTCCCCAGTGTCATCTCCACCCGCTCCACCCACCTGGGTCGGGAGGACCCCTCCTCTCTGTGGGTCCTACTCTCTTCACTTTCTGGTTTTCCTTTACCTCCTGTTCACATTAAACTGTCTTTACTCAAATAATAAGCCACATACTTATTCCTGTTTTCTTTGCTTAACATGAAAAAGGTAAAGAATAAATTTTTTAAGAAACAGGGAAAGCTGTATTCTGTCGCGTCCTCCAGTAGCGCAGGTGGAAGGAATGTGGGGAACAGAGCCAGGTGACGGTCACCATCCCTGGGACACACCCCGTGACACCTCCCGTCTGTTGGTTTCCCTTTCTGTCCTCAGCTTCACACTGTTAATAGCAAGCATGTTACTTTAGCTGCTTCTGTTAGTAATATTATTTCAATAATTGTCATCTGAAGCAAAATTTGTCCATAGACTGTCTTATTTTATTTCTCTGATTGCTCCGTCTGCATTGCTTCTCTCCCCAATACACATGCTTCCCGGGGGAGAGAAACGTTCTGGGTTTTTTTTGCTCCCTGCCCTGTGCCCGGCAGCACGGCCAGCACCTCACAGGCGGTCTGTAGCCAGACGTCGAACGGCACTAGAACGATATTCTCTTTTGCAAGAAACCTCTAATGCAGCCACGATTTGTGCTGCATTTCCATCTTCTCGTTAAACTTACTGTCGTGGACCCTAAAGGCAGGTTGGGTCCCAGTGCCCAGTTTACACCCAGAGATGCACGTTGTCGGCTTGACAAAGGTCAGCTGCGTTTCCCGGACTTGCGACGAGAAAAATGG
The DNA here is from genome assembly GCF_964341445.2 of Mesoplodon mirus. Lineage (NCBI taxonomy): Eukaryota > Metazoa > Chordata > Mammalia > Artiodactyla > Ziphiidae > Mesoplodon > Mesoplodon mirus. The sequence continues at coordinate 30,362,646 of NC_138996.1, forward strand.
ACAATGCAGGCGGGATGGTCCAGGCTGGCCTTCTGCTCCGTGTGCCGCCGCCCGGCGGCTGTAGGATTCATGTTCAGGGATAGTCTGCGGCTTCCGTGATTGGAAATCCCTTCAGCTAAGCCCTATTATTCTCTCACTTCCCGTGGCTTGATTGGAAAAGGAGGAATTTAAAGATCTTTTGTGGTTTCTCAAGTTTGATGGTAATGAAACGGGATGTTGAAATTTGAGGCGCATAAATCATTGCTCACAGGACATCTCAGGGCCCTACGTGGAGAGACTAGAATCGTGGCTGGAGAGTTTAGCTTCCGTGTCCTTTGCCGGGTCAGGAAGGAGACATGAATATTCGTAAACTTTTCCCATATTCTAAGTGTTTTGTTTTGGATCATGCAGCTGTCATACCAACCCTGGGAGAAGGGCATTTCTAGGCTCTGGACGGGGAAACTGGGCCCCAGAGCATCACACCCTAGCGAGGGAGTGTTCTCTTGAATATACCACTTTGCTCTGAAAGAGGAAGCACGGGAGACGAGGAAGGAACTTCTTACAGAGACGTGGCATTTTAAACAAGTACACTTGGTGGGGCAGATGGGCGCTGAGGCCCCGCTGGGGAAGGGACGGCCCAGTGACCGGCCAGCGCGTGCGTGAGACGGAGGACCTGACCTCGCCTGCAGCCCTGCCTTGGCCTTCTTCCCGCCCTGTCTCAGCAAGTGTACGCAGTAAGCCAGCATTTCTGCAATTAAAAATATTAGAATAACTGTCCGATGGGGCTCTTTTGCTGCTAGTTTCCTAAATACTTCAGATGAGTGGCATTTTTTAAATAATTTTTGTTCAAAAGAGGTCATGGATAAATATAAGCCGCTACATAGGAAAAGCCACTGGATTAAATGACATTTATCCCTCCCTCCCTCCATCCTTTCCTGTCTTCTCTTCTTCCTTCCCAGAGATCAAGACTCATGAAGAGTCTTTGTGTATCAGCATCCATCTCTCTCTCTTTCTCTCTTTCTCCCCACCCGCCTCCCTGTATCTGTCACCTCTACGTACCTGTGTCTAGATCTCCACCTGTCTATCTACCTATGTATATATATATGTATCTATGTATTCCTCTAAATTATAGGGATACTCTGTGTCTAGTGCCAGAATACAGGATTTACAAATGTAATTTTGACTCTATGCAATTTTTTAATTCCTTCAGAATATAAAACCAGGGTAAGACAGAATAAATTAGAAGAAAGAGCAGTCTTTTGTGGGGAGATGTCCCTTTAAAGAAGGGTGGTGTTCCCTAAGGGGGAAAAACAGTTATTTCAGAAAGAGAGAGCAACGTATGGGAAGGCTCTGGGGAGAGAAACATCACGGTGTGTTTGGGAAACCTCAGATGACAAAGAAAACCGCAGGAGTCAAAAGGTGATAGCAGGTCACTCAGGAAGCCAACCTCAACACGCTGCTCGGTTCCAGAGAAGCGGGGACTAGACCTGGGGTCTAAGGCATGTGATGAGTTAGGTCACTAAACATTGCTATAAAAAGAGCAATACAGGGCTTCCCTGGTGGCGCAGTGGTTAAGAGTCCACCTGCCGATGCAGGGGACACGGGTTCGTGCCCCGGTCCGGGAAGATCCCACATGCTGCGGAGCGGCTGGGCCCGTGAGCCATGGCTGCTGAGCCTGCGCGTCCGGAGCCTGTGCTCCGCAACGGGAGAGGCCACGACAGTGAGAGGCCCACGTACCACACACACACAAAAAAAAGAGCAATACAGTTTTTAAATTATTATAAATTGTATTACTCTTTTTCTTTTTTAGGTACAGTTTTTGTTCGCTTGTTTTTGGATTTTGTTGCCTTTTAAAACCACCACCTTTCATAGAGAAATACTTGACAGTGTACCGCATAATTGTCTGACTTACACATCTTGTGAAATGATAAGTTAATGCTAACAATAAGTTTAATTAGCATCCATCATCTCATAGAGATGCAATAAGAAGAGAGAGCAAAAAAAGAGAAATGTTTAAAAAATGGTGATGGGCGAAGAGACAGGAGGGACTGAGAATCGAGCAAGTTCCCAGCTGACAACGAAGCTGCTGGTCTGGGGATCACACCTCACAGCTCTAAGCCATAAGCAGCCATCAAGTAGCTGAGTGTTAAGTAGCAGAGTGATGGGAACAGTTTCACACTCAGGGAAAAATAAAATAAAAATCTGTTTTCAATGTTGAAGATAAATTTTCCAGAGAGGAGCTCTGGGCACAGGCACGGGTGGGAAGCCCTTGATTGCTCCGTTGACTGGGCGCTGCCTCTGCCGGTGAGCAGCCCCCGCGCCGTGCTGCTCCCTCTCAGCTCGGAAAGCAGGCGGGCCTCCACGCTTCCCATCGAGCACAGGGCTTCTCAGCTCGGCGCGTCCACGCATGGGCTGCAGAAGCCTTTGCAGCGGGGGTCGTGCTGCCCGTCGTAGGTCATCTAGGACCTGCCCCGCCTCTGCCCTCCACACAGCAGGAGCACTTCGTAAAAAGAGTACAGAGAAGTCAGGAGGCTTAATGGAGAGCTCATGTTCAGACCCCGAGCTCTCAACTCGAAGCCGATGATCCAAGCTCTTAGAGTAAATGGATGCGCAGGGCGAGTGGGGGGAAGACTGGGGAGGAGAGGTGTAGATTATAGTGTATTTCTCGTGTTTTATGACTAGTTTCTTATTTACTGTACTGCAATGGAGACAGTATATTTTCCCAAGTGAACACAGAGCTAGAAACAACCACATCAGAATGTAACCCAATGTGAGGATTTCTTAATGGCTGTTTCGCTTTTCAGCATGGAGCCCTAGGGGTTTCATTTAAACATTCATCCACGGCTTCCCTGGTGGCGCAGTGGTTGAGAGTCTGCCTGCCGATGCAGGGGACACGGGTTCGTGCCCCGGTCCAGGAGGATCCCACATGCTGCGGAGTGGCTGGGCCCGTGAGCCATGGCCGCTGAGCCTGTGCGTCCGGAGCCTGTGCTCCGCAACGGGAGAGGCCACAACAGTGAGAGGCCCGCGTACCACAAAAAAAAAAAATTCATCCACAGTGTTCTGAGTATGCTATTCAATGTTTCAGTGAAAGGAGCGTGGGTCACACGTTCACTTAAATAGTAATGTTTGCAGAATCACGGCATAGCTCATACTTTAACTGTACGTTGGGGCCACATTTGGATTTGTCCTCATCACTCCTAGAAGCCTGGGACTCTGAACCACTGGAACTGATTCCCATTACGACACGTGTGACCCCGGGAGGTACTCTGCACGCAGGGCATGGGACACAGCTTTAAGGATAAAATTTGGCTTGGCCGTTCAAATATTTCCATTTACCCCTGTTTGACTGATCCGTTAAGCGGTCAGTTCATCCCACAGGCAAGAGTGGGGTAGGGAAGGCCTGAGGGGCAGCCAGGGCGGCTTGCGGGCTTCCGCAGAGGTCCACACACTGGCTGACGTGCCCGCGGGTGTGTGCTCAGAGCACATGCAGATCCGACTCCGGGCCAACAGCCTGTCGGGGAAGGGCCCCCGCTGTCTCGGGACTGGGGGGTGGGGCGGGGATTGTCAGTAGAGACCCAAGTCCAGGACCCGGCGTGACCTGTGTGTGGAGACGCGTCTGCCCACTGAGAGATTGTGCCCTTGACGGAGCTGCGGGCTTCGTCAGTGTTTGCTGACATTATTTGTCATAAACTGAATGTGTGTGTCCTCTCAAATGCCTGTAGTGAAGCCGGACCGCCAGGGTGACGGTGTCAGGAGGCGAGATTGGGGACGGTTGCATTTGGACGAGCCCCTGAGGGGGGCCCGTGATGGGGTGGGAGCCTGTGCAGAGTCTCAGGAGAGCGCTTGCTCCCCCCTGCTGTCCCCCTGCGAGGACAGGGCGTCCGCTGTCTGGAGCCTCGCCAGAACCCAGAGCCCGGTCACGCTGCCACCTCGACCTTGACTCCAGCCTCTAGAGCTGTGAGAGATGAGCCTCTGCTGTTTATACGCCTCCCCTGCCCCGTCTGTGGTCTTTTGTTGCAGCCCCCAAAGGACTGAGACATTGTTCCCAAGCCAGTGGGTGGGCTGCAGGCTTCAGCACAGCTTGCTCACCTGCAGGGCGGGGCTCCGCGAGCCCCCCTGGGTGCGCTGGGCGTCCGCTACGGAAGAGTTAATCAGATGCAGCCTCGCGACCCTCCGACTCACTGGCTGGGCCCCCACGTATCTTCTCTGCACAGGCTACGGCGCCTTCACGGAGCCCACTCAGGATGCTGACTCTCCATCTTGGCCGCTGGGATGTTCATACATATATAACAGATGCACGAAGACTGTTTTAAACAACAGGTAAATCACTGTGCAGAATGGGTGAGCATAAAGGGCCTTCATCCCATGTTGGGAAAAAAATCATTCCAATTGGACGGTCAGTTATTTCTCCTCATCACAGCCCAGCAGGTCACGGACGGGACCTGAGATCTGAGATGAGGTCTGGGGACGATCACGGGAGACCCTGAGCCCGGGCTGAGCCACGCCCCAGTGCCACCCCTTCACCCAAAACTCCAGGACATTCCCGTGAACCCCCCAGACGCCAGACGCACACGGTAGTAACCGAGGCAACGCTACAGCTTCGCTTATCGGAAGGTCTCCTTGTGTTCCGGGCCGATGCTTATTTTTCATCCATTTTAGGACGATTGAGCAAAAAGTTACAAGAGTCATTTTGAAAACAGTGGGAATTTTGAAGCTCTCTGTTTGCGCCAATTTACTTAGGAAGGACATCTGGGAAGGGTTTGTTCCTGCTGTGCTTGACTGCATCTCGGAAAATTAAACTTGTTCCCATCCTGTAACTTACTGCAGAGAGTATTTGCACTGATTGGGGCCTTAGAGGTTTGAACTCTAAGTTCACCGCTGAGTATTTACGATCCTATAATTATTCATCTTGTTTAACTTCATTAGCTTTCCTTTGTGTTATCAAGACATTATGTCATGAAAGGGATGATTAGATTGTTGAAATCACTGCAAAATACTGAGTTATCTAATTTAATAGCTCAGGGGTCTGAGTTGCTCTAAGGACCGATGCCCCTTAGTAGAGCGACAGTGTGTGGGCCGCCTCCCCAGTGCCAGGTGCTAAGCGGGGGTGCTGGATCCTCGGATCACGTGTTTATTTTCCGCACAGGGATCTGAGCCCAATGTGGCCACCGGGGCCATTTCTTCACCTTCGTGAACTTCCTTACGACGCTCCAGCAATCAGATTCTTAAAGTCACCTGGCTGGATATCAGAATCTAGCCAGACCTCCTAAGTCCGGGGTCAGTGATTTTCAAAGAAGATGGACATCACCGTGAAGGGAATTTGAGGGACATTGCAACCCTGAGAGAGTCCGGGAGACCCGGGCTTCAGAGGCAGGTCACAGCAGGACTGTTTCTGTCTGCAGACCCCTGTGTGCAGTAACGACTCTCATTGTTATTATCCAGGGCCTTCCAGGCCCTCGAGATACAGAGATGGAGAAAAGAATTCCACTTCTCGTTAGGGAGGGAGAGGCACAGCACGTAAGAGACGGTGCCCCCATGCCATGATGGGGGTGCACGGAGGCTGTGATGGGGCCACCTGATGCGGGATGCCCTCCCTTCTGACCCCTGCTTGGTGAAGCCCGCCTTCCTCTGGGGCCAGCTCCCCCGGGGGTCTCTCCTGAGTCCAGCTCTGTCCTGCACACACACCCACGTGTGTGAGCTCCCCGGGCAGCCCCCAACACCCCCTTCACCCCTTCTCCTTAGACCCCGGGCCTTGCCAAACACCGATTCAGTGAACACATTTAAATGAGCATGTAGGAGACCTGTAAGACGTGTTCCGGGGCGCAGGAGGGCATGCCCTGGCCTTTCCTCCTGCAGGGCGTCTGCAAAGCTGGGTGTCGGACATGGTCTGGGCACTTCAGCCACATGGAAAGCAGCTACACCTGGGCGATGGTAGTACCACCTCTTCAGGACGTACGGGGTGGGACTGTAGGTTCTCTCCAGACCCTTGAGTGAGCATCACTGAGCTGAACGAAGCAGTCATCTTTGGAAGAACACAGCTCATGCATAGAACTCAGGCGTATAGTTGCAAAAGCTCATCTACCGCACAACAGACACGTTATAAACAAGCTTTCCTCCGAGAGGACGTCTACACCTTTTTCGTGTCACCTGCTTTCAGGTGACGTGAGTTAGTGCCCCATGAGGACCAACAGGAATAAGGAAGACTCGTAGCTCTGACTTACCCCTGAGGTGGGGACGCCACCGAGGGCGTTGTGTCCTGGGGACCTGGGGTGGTACTGCCAGCGCTTTGTGTCCTGGAGGAACTTTAAACCTTCTCTCGTCACCTGTCCCACTGAGCGTTCACTGTAGGCGACCACATGGGACGAGAGGCAGCTATCTGGAAAAAGGGACATTGGATTCTTACCTAATGTCTTAAATCCCAGGGGCACTAAATTTTAAACGTAAGGAAACAAAATCATAAGAATTTCGGGAGGTAATTTGGGTGACCATTTGTATCATCTTGGAATTGGTTAGGACGTTTTGAGCATGATTCCAAAAAAAAAAAAAAAAAAGACAGCATAACGGAAAAGCTATTATATTTGACTTCATGGAACAATACTAGAGAAATTCTTTTTTAATCAAAATTAGACTTAAAAAGGCAAGTTTAAAATAGAAGAATCACTAGCAGATATTGGTAAAGAGCTAATATCTAACATTGAAAAGTTTTATAAGATACTGCAGAAAGAGAGACAAGAGAAAATAGAACAGGTACTTTACAAAGACCCTCAGAAAATGAGTGTATACAGTCAGAAGGCATTCAGATCCACCACAGATAGCATCTGTGTGCCCTCCCATGAAATTCCCCTCTTCGCCTATCAAATAGGCAAAGGTTAATAATAGCCAACGTTAGCAAATTAGCAAAGATATAGGGAAATGGGCTCTCACTAGTTTAATATATGTATTATATGTATGTATATAGTATATGTACATACATTAAACATTTCTAATGTTCAGTGTGGCAAGTTAAAATAAGCATAATCCTTGAGATAGGAATTCCACTTCTGCAAATTTATGTTAAGGAAATGTAAAATGTAAATTCCTTGTTCACATCTGAACCCCAGCGCCTGGAATAGTGAAATACACAGAAAGCTTTAACTAGATATTTATGGAATCTTGAAAAAAGCCAAACAAATACACATAGACATATGTACAGAAACACATATAGTTTATTTTTGTAACAGCAAGAATTTAGAAGCCATAACGAATGTTCCATCAAAGAGAACTGGTTAAATAAACTTTAGTACATCTGATAAACAGAGCTCAGTGGGCAACTAAAATTGTGGCGGGGACACATGTGTATGATGAGCTTGTGTGTGTGGAAAGAGAGACTCCCATAATAAGAAATTATACCTACGATATTATGTTAATTAGGCTGAAAATGTAGCATAAGTACTGTTGTCTTACTTTTGTAGAGCATGAATCTAAGCATCTGTGTATACAAAGAAAATACTTAGAAGAAGAATACTAAAATATGAGCAGTGCCATATTTGTATGGAAAGGTTGTAGCAATAATCTCCTTTATATATATTTTAGCCAATTTAGAATTATTTTATCATGTATAATCACTAATTATGCAACCAGAAAAATAGGCTATTTTATTTAAAAAAAATAATGATGTACTTTCTGAACAGTGAAAGCAGGGAATAAAATATTTTAAATTCTCAAATATGGAAAAAGTGTTTAAAAAAATAGTACTGCTCCTACCTACTTTGTGCTGGATGCTGTAAAACATAAAAAGAAAAGCAACAGTAGAAGACAAGTTGATCAACATAGACTCAGATTGTATAGTGAGAGCCCTGCAGGATGGCGTCTTGTGTGGACGCCCTGTGTTCCATGGAGGGAACTGGGATTTTCCGGGTGATTGACCAACTCAAGGAAAGAAGCAACTTAGTGACACAGAACAGGTAGGAAGCTCCCAGTCTGAGGAGACTCGCTTGCCTGCTTGTGTCTTATTTTTTAGGAATTGCATCCGCTCTTTAATGAACGGCTAAATCTCACTGCTGTTTCACTCCCCCCGAGAGCTGGATGGGCGGATGGGCTCTGCCCGCCTTGAGCCCTCGGGGTTTCAGGTTCTCTCTCTTTAAGGGCATGAAAGCTTCTTGGTATTTGAATGACCACGTCGCAGCCCACATTAGCTGCATGGTGACAGGAAATATGAATTAAATTCCTGGCCAGATGACCACTGGCAGTTCCCAGCAAGCATTTTCCAACTGAGTAAACTAATCAATGTATTTATTCTTCATGGATGACAGTGCCCATTAGCTGCGGATGCCTTTGGCAGGAGATTCTGGAGACAAAAGGTCATTTGCTCTCCCTCTCCTCTCTTTAGATGTAATATGTTCATAAAGGAAGACTCATACAGCCCGTGTTGAGATTCAGTGTCCGTAGTTAGTGATGAAATATGTGGACGTCAGGAGAAAAAGCCTTCTGTTATTCAGTAGCCCTTTCAGATGCTAGGAGAGCATAGACTCTGATTTAAGCATCAGTTAATAAAGGACCCGGTCGGAATTCATTACGGTAGCATTTCAAGTATTTGTGAAAATGGATGAGTGCTGGTGGTTTCTATGACCCGAAATAAATTTGATTCTGAGCATCCAGGCCATCAGGGCACAAAAGAGGAGCCATCCCTGGTCACAAGATGTTTATGCATGCCATCTCTTCAGAAGTCATAAAGCTTTTCTCAATTCTCAGGTACGGAGAAATTTCTTACATAGGATTCATATGAGAGATACAGCGCCACAGTGTTTGAAGAAAGATCCTTCACCTGTTTTTAAAATAGAGATGGTAGCTGCTTTATGGGTGGTTTCTCACAGCCCCACCTCTCTACCTGTCCAGCAGTGGATGGTCCACATAAAACCCCTGGAGAGCATTTTTTTGCAGGAATCATTTGGCCACGTCAGTGGTGTGGAGCCAGGAACAAGGCAACAAAAACCAAACAATGCATCTATTCATTCAAGAAACATCTATTGAGGCTACTCAGCATCGTCGCTGCGCTAGAAACTGAAGCGACAAACAACAGACACTCTGCCTCTCCTGCCCCAAGTTCACCTTCTCCTTGTCCCGGGCCCTGGGGCTCGTGCAGGACTTGAGACGTCAAGGGAAACCTTTCGTGTCGGGCAGAAGTGTGCCCGTGGCCCCGTGGGATGTGGACACAGGCTTCCAAACTGCACGGGGGTCAGGACTGTCCCCGGAGGAGACGTAGAGCTGGGTTCTGAAGGGCGGGGAGGAGATGGCTACTCAGGAAAGGATGAAGAGGGAAGAGCAAAGTGCTCCAGGGAGGACGCGGGCACGTGCGGAGCCTCGGCGGGTACAGCCATGTCCACACTCGCTGTTGCACGTGGCCGGGACTTGGCGAGCGAGAGGGGGTCATGGGGGTGGGGAGGCCGGAGAAGTGGGCAGAGAGCAGACTACGGAGGGAGTTTAGTTGTATCCTGAAAACGAGGGGCAGTTTTTAGAGGATTGTAAAATGGAACATGAGAAGATCTCTGATTTTCACGTTGAATAGGCGAGGGAGAACGTGGCTTGGGCTGGGCAGGGCCGTGGTTCCACGTGTGCAGGGAGGAAGGGCTCCAGGGCCTTTCCCGCCAGACCTGCCTCTCCTTACACACGTGGATGCGGCCCCGTCCCGAAATCACATAGAGCAACGGCAGAATAAAAACAGTATAAACACACAGGACAGAGAGGATGTGGGACATGACGCCCGCCCGCAGAGGTGACAACATCTGGGGGAAGGGAAGCCGATCAGTGAATAATATGGGAAGTGGGTGAGGAGGGAGGGCCCCTCCCAGCAGAGGGAAACCGACAAGGAGGGGAACCTTCTCACACAGGGGAGTCTCCAGAAAGGCCCCAGGATGGAAACCAGCGGAAACCTACGGAGACAGAGACAGGGGCATGGACCAGGGCCGTGGGAAGTCTGGGCACCGACCCCAGTCCTCCACCCCCGGGAACCACAAGTGGGCCCCAGGCTGACCTGCAGCAGGTGGAGGGGGGCTCTGGAGACAAGTGCAAGGCCCTTGGGGGGCTGGGGGGGGGGCAAGCGTTCCCCCTGAGCTCTCTCCAGCTCTTCTCCTGGCTTCACAGGCAGGCTTACACCTTCCCAAGCCCAGGGGGGATTTGAGGGCTCCCCTGGGAGAAATGGGCCGGCTGCAGAGACGCTGACAGCGGAGTGCTCCCCGTACCGAGTGGGAAGCCGGATTTCCTCACCCGGCGCCCCCATAGCTTTTCCGTGCTTTGCCCCGATCAGTTGTAGCTCCCACCAGAGACTTGAGAAAAGCCTCTAACAGGACTGGCAGAGACTGAAAGAGATGCTGAAATACTCAGAAGTAACAGAAGAAAATTGCAAAACAAAACTAACAAAACCCACCACTTCTCAGAGAGATGAGAGAAATCCGAAGCATGAACAGGATGCTCTGGAAAAGGACCATCCAGTGAACAAGCAAGGTCTCTTGTGGATTAATATTTGATTTCATCCACATAAGATTTGGAAGAAAAAATTGAAAAAAAAATCTCCTAGAAAGTAGGAAAAAACCAAAACAATGGAAAATAAGAGTAAAAAGATAATATGCTTACAGTGATTCTCCAGAAACACCGACATATGTTGGAAAGGTTCTTGAATGAGAGTGGAGAAAACAGAGCAGGAAATTATCCCTGTGGCTATGGGGGGGATCTGAAGAAAAAAACTGGCAACTTTTTGGATAAGTTTGATCACATTCATAGAAAGAAATGTTATGATTGAGAATCTTGGGCTCTGTTAATAGTAGGAACCGAGAAATTATGCACACTAAAAAATAAAGTAATTAGGGCTTCCCTGGTGGCGCAGTGGTTGAGAGTCCGCCTGCTGATGCAGGGGACACAGGTTCGTGCCCCGGTCCAGGAGGATCCCACATGCCGTGGAGCGGCTGGGCCCGTGAGCCGTGGCCGCTGAGCCTGCGTGTCCGGAGCCTGTGCTCCGCAACGGGAGAGACCACAACAGTGAGAGGCCCACATACCCCCCAAAAAATAAAAAACAAATAAATAAATAAATAATAACTCCAAGGAAAGCAATAAGTTGTATAAGAAAAGATATAATATTACCTTATTATGTGAGTTTTCAGCAAATAATATTTACCTAGAAATAATGTGAATACTAAATATTGATTTTTTAAAATGATTTTTATTGGAGTATAGTTGATTTACAATGTTGTGTTAGTTCAGGTGTACAGCAAAGTGAATCAGTTATACAGATATATATATCCACTCTTTTAGATTTTTTTCCCATATAGGCCATTACAGAGTATTGAGTAGAGTTCTCTGCTATACCGTAGGTCCTTATTAGTTAACTATTTTATGTATAGTAATGTGTATATGTCAATCCCAATCTCCCAATTTATCCCTCTCCTCCTTACCTCCCCCTCCCCCGGTAACCATAAGTTTATTTTCTACATCTGTGACTCTATTTCTGTTTTATAGATAATTTCATTTGTACCCCCTTTTTAGATTCCACATATAAGCGATATCATACGATATTTGTCTTTCTCCGTCTGACTTACATCTGACTTACATCACTTACATCACTGTATGACAGTCTCTAGGTCCATCCATGTTGCTGCAACTGACATTATTTTGTTCTTTTTTATGGCTGATTAATATGCCATTGTATATATGTACTACATCTTCTGTATCCATTCCTCTCTTGATGGACATTTAGGTTGCTTCCATGTCCTGGCTATTGTAAATAGCACTGCAATGAATATGGGAGTGCGTGTATCTTTTCAAATTAGAGCTTTCTCCAGATATATGCCCAGGAGTGGGATTGCTGGGTCGTATGGTAGTTCTATTTTGAATTTTTTAAGGACCCTCCATACTGTTCTCCATAGTGGCTGTATCAATTTACATTCCCACCAACAGTGTAGGAGGGTTCCCTTTTCTCCACATCCTCTCCAGCATTAAATGTTGATTTTAACAAATGTTACAATATTGGAAAGACAGAGAAGAGGAAGGAAGATACCGGTTGTAATGCAGATGCAGCTCAAAAGCAAAAATTTAAGTACCCCAAAATAGCTGTCTAATCATGATCATTATAAATCAGGAGGATAATAGTAAAAAGGGGCTGCCTCTGGGGGGGGGTATTCAAGATGGGAAATAGGGCTGAGACCCAGGGTTACTGATTTTCCTTACAAGCCCTTTGGTATTTGATTTTTGTAAAATTTTATAATGTGCAAAATGTTATAAAGATGAAATTTTTCATTAAAAGAAGAGAATGAAATCAGTTTGAAGGGAGTGGAAACCCCTGAACTTGGGCGGTGGTGACGGGGATGGAGTGGGAGCTGGTGGATTTGAAACATCTGGCAGATTCAAAGGCTGACATCGGATGTCGGATTAGCGGGTTCAAGGTTTCAGTTCGGGAAGGTGAGAAAGTTCCGGAGCCGGTGCTGGTGACGGTGGCAGAACAGCGTGAAGGCACTAAACGCCCCTGAGCTGCACACGAAGCAACGGCAAAATGGTCAATTTCAGCAGGATTTTTAAAGGAAAGACCAGCTGGCTGGGTGGATGTTGGAAGGAAGGGAGAGAGAGGAGTGAGGTCTGGTCCTGGGCTGGGCTTGATTTACCTGGAGACCGACCCAAGGTGCGCTAAGAACCAGGAAGAGCTCCAAGCGCGTCAGGGAAGCAGCGGGGTCGGGCTCGCGGTCTGTCACGCTGGCCCAGCACATCCCACAGAGCTGCACGAGGGCTGTTTCACTCGTGGGGCCTGGAGCTCAGCAGTTAGGAATTGGGATGGAATTGGGATGGTCGGGGACGCGGCGTGTGCCCACCCGCACATGAACCATGGGGGCAAAACGCCCAGCTTCCTGGGGTGAGCGCTCGGGGCGGGGGGCTGAGGCCAGGAGGTGGGTGGATGGAAGGAGGTAGTTTCTTCCTAACAGAGGCACTCAGGCATCTGTTAGAAAAGCTCTTAGACAGGGAGGAAGTGGGCAGGGGGGCCCGCGGGAGGGCGGTGGTGAGGAGAGTGGCCTCGTCCCAGACGGAGACGGGGAAGGGCCGGGCGGGGAGGAAGGTGCTGCAGACCTCGGGGGCATTGGAGGACGTACAGAGGGAAGGTGGTAAAAGAAAAGGCGAACCTTTGGAATCACGGTGCACGAGAGGATGGGCGGAGGGCCTGAGCAGGACCCAAATGGACCGGGAGACGATGTTGAAGTGATAGTGGGGGCGGAGGCCACGTGCTACCAGTGACCCTGTCCCCATGGCTTCATCAGCTTCATCCAAGCCATGCTCAGCAGCCTGGACGGGAGAAGCTGAGTGACTGCATCCTCGCAGGCCTCCGGTTCTGCAGAGTGGATGCAACAGAAGACAAGCCGCTCGTCCCTCACAGCATCTTTCGGGGACAGCAGCTTCCTAGACCTTCCTTTAGGTAATGGCCGAGTAGCCGGGGACTGTGCGGTTACAGTTGGGCAAAGACATCCTGCAGGGGCAACATCCCTGCAGGATTAGAAGCAGGTCCGCCCCAGGTGGCACCATCTTCTGAAAACCAGGAGGCCTGACTGTAGCCACCAAAGAACAGCCAACCCACTTTGCATCCAGACTCAGTGAGCACAGGGAACCAGGCACGAGTCGTGGAAAGAAAATATGGACAATTCTCACTGAAAACATTAATGCTGGGGCACCAGAACCCCAGGCTGTGAGCACAGAGCACGTCCAGGTGGACTTTTCCATAGATGCGTCAAAGCAGGAAGGAGACTCAGATGCTTATGCCCGTTGATGGGCTCACAGCATCCTTGGCGGAGCATCTGCCTTAAAGGAAACGCCATCCCAACATCAGCAAGGGGGCTACCGAGACGTCAGCCAGTTCAGTCTGCAAGGATCTCTGCCACGAGCAGTAATGTTGGCGTAAAGCAGATGCAAGCAGTTTTCGGGGTGTCCTGGGGGAGATGCAGAAAACGCTGTCACCTACACGGCATCCTGTTTCCTTCATCAAAATCACACATAATCTCTTTTTATCTATTTATTAAAATAATCCTGCTTTTCTTTCTTCCTACCTCTTTTGCTGGAGAAAATGATTCCATTTTTGTGAAAGTTTAAAATGAAACAGCTTCCCTGGTGGTACAGTGGTTAAAAATCCACCTGCCAATGCAGGGGACACAGGTTCGAGCCCTGGTCCGGGAAGATGCCACATGACTTGGAGCAACTAAGCCCATACACCACAACTACTGAGCATGCGCTCTAGAGCCTGCGAGCCACAACTACTGAGGCTGCGTGCTGCAACTACTGAAGCCCGTGCGCCTGGAGCCTGTGCTCCACTACAAGAGAAGCCACCGCAGCTAGAGAAAGCCCACCCGCAGCAATGAAGACCCAACACAGCCAAAAATAAATTAATTAATTAAAAAAAAAGAAACAGCCATGACCTTTGTGTATGGGGTCGTATCCGGGGCCACCTCTGCACCCCTCCTGCCCCTCCCAAGACCCCGGTGTCCTGCCCCGCAGTTACAGAGTGTTGTGTCTGACCTCATGCTTCCTCTTCTGCGTGGCCCCCGCCTGCCCTGAGGATGAGCTTCTGCCCTTTCACCTCCTGTCAACCGCAGGGTTGGCCGCCGAGGGCTCCGGTGCGACTGTGGTGGGTGGGACATGGTGCTTGGCTGAGGGGTCAGCCTGAGAACACAAAAGGGGGTCTAAGCCCTCACCTCTGTATGAACCCAATATTCAGATCTGTCAGCCTGCAGATTGAGCCCATAATAAGCGTAAACAAACTGTGCTGCGCTCAGGAAGACACGTCAAGAACTGCAGGCTGGCATCACTGCCCTCATAAGGGACCAGTGAGGCAGGGGCCTGGGAACAGATTTCAACAAAACTAAGACGTCAGCTTGCAGACAGCAGGACCCCGGGGAGGGGACTGGCGGGACGTGTTTTGAGAGGTACTGGGGAGACCAGTCACTCCACATAGGGGTTATTTGGAGCAGTTCCCACAGATCAGTATAAACTAGGCGTCAAAAACGAGTTGGAAGAAACACAGTCAGGAGACAGGAGAAGGCATTCCAAGAGTAGGAGGAACCCTTAGGGCAGGGCGTCCAGGGCAGGACGATGGGGAACTCCCTTGATGGGTTGGGGGTCGTGGTGGGAGCTGGGGGTCACCTCAGAAGCATCCCCAGGCCTGGACCCCATGCTGTGCACTCTGAGTTTCCAAGTCCGGCAGGGGGACCACCTTGAAGGTTTGGGCGAGCGTGTTTGGGGTGCAGAGAAGACCGCAGGGTGCGTGGGCCGGAGCCTGAGTCCAGGGGCAAGAGGCCAGTTCCTGCCTGAGCAGAGACGTGTGTTCCATCTCGAATTTCAAGGTGGGAACAGATGGAGGCGCTCTGAGGAATGAGAGGTGAGCGTGGGCCATCCCGGACGCAGAGGTTCCGCAGAGGACAGGAGGGCCTGAGGTCTGACCCTGGATCCGAGCCGCCGTTCTGAGCACACGGTCGGCGTTGATTCAAGGCTGAGCTAGTCCGTCCAGGGTCCAGAGAGGTGCACAGGAGGAAGGAGGGTGAATCCCTGAAAGGTGTCTGGGGCGGGGCTGCTGGTGTATTTTCTCGTCTTCCTTTCACTGCATTATTTAAGGAGCTAACATCAGAAAAGGGGGAGTTTCTTTCTCTAGATGTAAGTGAAAGCCCTTCCTCCAGGCAGCTGACCTTTGGGAGTGACCCTCGCTCAGTGACGCAGCGACCGTGTGGCCCTGTTCTCCAATGTCGGTCTGTCCATCCCTCCCATGACCGCGCGTCCACCTTGATGGAGGGGTCACAGTGTCGCCCTAGGAACTGGGGAGAAAGAGGGGCAACAGATTGTTCCAGGGCTGCGACATCTTTCAGAAGAACCCGGGTCACGGGACTGAGCACAAAGAGCTGGCACGTGGTCTTACCCAGCCCCCGAATTTTCAGAGGGAAACACTGATGCCGGGGGGTTGGGGGGGAGGGGCAGAGGTGGCCACTCTCCCACCAGTCAGAGCCGGGATTGGGTCGGTGTCGACACCGGTTCGTGGTGGTTGCCGTGACCTGTGTTCTTGGGAGGAAGATTGCGCTAACTTCCCACGAGCTCGCAGTGCTCAGAAGAGCTTTTGGGTCAAGTCAGCCACGTTTTATAACAGAGTCCAGCCTCAATCTGCTCTCACTTTGCATGGCCCTTTTTTAAGTGTCATTATCCTGCTGTGCTTTATTGCCCTGTGTAACGATGCAGTGGAGTGAAAGTAAATAACCCTCGTCCAAAAATGCCTAAGATAGCCTGGTTATTTTCCTATTAACTTTGAATTTTTCTTGTGACCTTACATGGAGTGGAAGCCAGCAGAGACTGCCCAGACCCGCTAATGAAGAGCTAGGTTTTCTCTGCAGCTCCGGGAACGCGGCAGGTCCTGGGTCAGCGCTTCCTGGTTCAGCAGCCGCGCTGGACGGGGCTCAGCTGGACGGGGGCACAATAGCCCAGCCCCAGGCTCTGGGCTCCATGTCGTGGGGACGGCTGTCGCTGCTCCTGGGGGCTTTGCCTACGTGCTCACACATCTGCATGTCTGAAGGGGGCTTGAGTCTCCAAAAAATGTGATGCACTTCCCACAGCTATTCCCCAAAATTCAGACAGACCAGTTTTGTTATAAATACGGAACAAAGGCTTCAGGAAGGCATTTGGGCTGATGAGAATGTCACAGCACCGCTGTCACCCAGACTCACCGAGCGCAGCTTGCTGGGTGCTGAACGGTCCACTGCGGGCTTTCCCGACAGTCACACTATCAAGGTCATGACCCAGGTAGCTCTTGGTTAGGGGAAGGGCCGTCCCGCACACCTTAGGATGTTTCACAGCATCCCTGGACTCCACCCTCTGGTTACCTGTCAGGGCAATAAGCGTGTCTCCAGACGCCCCCTGGGGAAGCACCCCTGGTCGAGAGGCTGGTCTTTATTACGGCCCAGTTCTCCCACCCACCCTCCCCTCCGGAGCTGCAGTGGAGCTTTCCTCCAGGAGCCCTGTGTTCTTCAGGCTCTTCCTCACTCATCACACGTTCAGTTTCCCTCGATTCCACTTTCTTTTTAAAAAATATTTATTTATTTATGGCTGCGTTGGGTCTTCGTTGCTGTGCACAGGCTTTCTCTAGTTGTGGCGAGCAGGGGCTACTCTTCATTGCAGTGCTCGGGCTTCTCATTGCTGTGGCTTCTCTTGTTGCAGAGCACGGGCTCTAGGGCGCGCAGGCTTCAGTAGTTGCAGCGCGTGGGCTCAGTCGTTGTGGCTCGTGGGCTTAGTTGCTCCGTGGCATGTGGGATCTTCCCGGACCAGGATGAAACCCAAGTCCCCTGCATTGGCAGGTGGATTCTTAACCACCGCACCACCAGGGAAGTCCCAATTCCACTTTCAAAATTCTCTCTCCTTCTGAGAGTCAGGATGTGTTCCTTCCCCCTTAAGAGCTGCTGATGGTTTCCATTTGCCCTCCGAAGTACATCCACGATCCTTTCTGGAAACATCCCAGACTCGCAGCTCACCTCTGTCCCCCAGGACTGTCGTTTCCCCTCTGACCTCTCAGCTGTGCCGGGACCTGGGGTCATCAGTGAGGTGTGAGTGGCATCCTGGGGTCCCAGGGGGCTTCTGCCTCTGAGGTTCCGGAGGACGACGGCCCTGTGGTCCAGAGGATTGGGATGCTGCTGTGCATCGTGAATGCAGCCTTGTCTGGCAAAGACAGATACAATTCTGACCGGTTGTCTGGAGCAACCACATTGGATCACTTACAACTTTGAAAATGCCCCTCACTCATCTGATGACCTTCCTGTGTGTTTAGATGATAAGCTTCCACATGACAGCGCAGTTTTCTGATGCAGTTAAGTCCAGGGATGCTGGTGAACCCCACCCCTCTGACACCGAGAGACCCATCGCCTGCTACTGTCCCTGTGTTAGTTGGAAGATTTGATTTAATATCGAGGTTTTAAAGGCTCGGGCAGTAGAGCGCCAACAACTACAGTTCACGGCACTGAGTCCTGCTACCTGTTGGGCTCACGGGTCCACCGACATGGAGAAGATGGGCATTTCGTCTGTGTCCGTCGGTGACGCGTCAACTGATTCCCTGAGAGGTGAATCCACTTGTGACAAGGGGGGCACCAGGCCTGGTTCCAGAATTCAGTCTCCCTCCTGAAGACCCCCCGGGCCATCCCCGTTGTGTCGGGCACTGCCTCACCCTGATGGTCATCGTCCTGGGCAGGTATTTGTCCAGGAGAGACTGAGAACCAGACGAAATGGACTCAGGAAAGATGGATTTCCGAAATTCCCCAAGTTCAAGGGGCAAGTTCAGGAAAGAAGATGAGTGTGATTAGGTGCTGGACGCCCTCCCTGTCTGCATGCTCATCACTGCAGGTGTGCAGACCCTTGGCGGATCACTAGGAAATCTGTCTGGTCTGTACGCCAAACAGGGCTCCTTCCAGGTGATTTCAGGCTCTGACACCATGTGGACAAGAGGGCACAGCCCTCTGTGTAGACCGCCAGCCCCTCTTGGTGCCCGTCACTCGAGGGGTTGTCAGAGTCTGCATCAGAACCACTCAGAATCCACAGGCTTTGAGGAGACGGGCAGTGAGACCAGCACGGTCCAGACACACAACACAGCGTGGAATTTAAGGGAAAAAAATGTCATGAAGAACCTAGGGGTAAAACAGGAATAAAGACACAGACCTACTTGAGAATGGACTTGAGGATATGGGGAGGGGGAAGGGTAAGCTGTGACAAAGCGAGAGAGAGGCATGGACGTATATACAGTACCAAACGTAAGGTAGATAGATAGTGGGAAGCAGCTGCATAGCACAGGGAGATCAGCTCGGTGCTGTGTGACCACCTAGAGGGGTGGGATAGGAAGGGTGGGAGGGAGGGAGACGCAAGAGGGAGGGGATATGGGAACATATGTATATGTATAACTGATTCACTTTGTTATAAAGCAGAAACTAACACACCATTATGAAGCAATTATACTCCAATAAAGTTGTAAAAAAAAAAAAAAAAACAGTATCTTTGGGCTTGTTGTGGTCCCGCTAAGCCCATGGTGAAAGGTTACAACAAATGTTGATTAACTGTTATCCCTTTAAATGTGTATTTAGTCTCGTCCTCTTTATTTGATGCCCCCCTTCACCTGTTTCTGCAGAAATAACTTATTTTAACATCGTGCAGTTGAATAGGATGACTGAGGAAGGGCCTCCCTCAGGAGCTGACCTGCGGAATAGTCCGTTCACGAACAGCTCGGGATAGAAATGTGCTGAAGCCCAGGTATCAGATCGTCTCTCTTCCCGGAGTGAAGTGTAGCCAAGTCACGTTCGTAAACCCCCAGGATCACTCGTAAAGAAGAAGAGGTCACAGGACACACACTTCAGTGTCACCACGGCCGTGTGTGACCTGCCCCAGGCCCCACTTCCACATCAGCATCGTTAGAGCTGCTGGTTCGTGACCCCCTTTGTTCTGTTCAGGGATTTTCCCAAATCACCGTCATTCCTCATTCTAACCTCCCGGCATATACTCCGTAGCCAGTGTCTGGTTTCTTCCAGCCCTAAAGAGTCTTACCCTCGAAGGAACAGCGAGTGCCAGTGGCGTTGTAAAAACAGTTGTTTGAAGATATTTTAATAGCTACCTTGTTATAATTCTATGGTATTGTAACTTAATTCGACTCAGCAGCTAAATCGATATTTCTCTGGCCTTTAGTTACCGAGCTCCAGTATTTTACATGTCTCGCCAGGCATGATCCCGGCGTCACCACGAGAAATACCACCCACGTGTACTGACCTCCCACCCTGGGCCTGTTGACCCTGCAACTCCATGACTCTTAATGAAAAGCATCTTATGCTAATTGTTCTGCTTAATCGTTCATTTCAGCTATTCGGTTTGAAAATCTCTGCTTATATTTGTTTGAACTTTAATCGTGTACAACGAACAGCTAAATTATATACTATTCTAACTCGAAGAAAACAGACGACTATAACCAAAACACCAAAAAAATGTATGTAGTGTTGAAAGCAGGGAATTTTAGTGTTAATATATACAGGTTTTCCAGTTAAAACACCAGAAAAGCGAAAAGGAGCCCTGACCTCGGGGCCTGAGAACCCAGGGTTCACCCTTGGAGCCGCGATTTCTGACTCTTTACTTCAGCCAAGTTGCCGTCGCCTCTCTGAGCCTAGGTACGTGGTCTGTAAAGCAGAGTAAGAAAGCTAAATCGGCGGGCTCTGGGGGGGTTAAACAAGGCAACCAGGTGTCACACCAGTGCGTGCCCCGCTCTCCTCTGGCCCCGTCCATCCCCACCCCTCCCTCCCCTCCCGCTTAGAACTACCTGTTGAACCACAGTGTCTACACCACACGGCCCACAAGCTCAGCAAGATGTTCCTACCTGCATTTAAGTAGCTTCCAAAACTATTTTCATGAACTTTCCAGACCCTGAATTTATAGAAAGCTAAGCACTAAGTCCCCGCATCCAAAGATAATTTTCTCATGGTCGCCCCTGCCCTCGTGACCCGTTGGCTGTGCTTCTCTCGTTGTGTTACGTGTCCCCCGTCCGTGCGATGACTGGGGCACCCGTGCATGGCGTGTGTGCAGCCCCATCGGTATCGCCTGCTTCCAGTCTTCTGTTCCTAGAGCCCGACCGCAGGGCGAGGGTCTGGAAGAGAAGTGGGTGCTCTGGGGGATGCGCCGGGCTTTGATGGCGCCTCTGATGGGACCCATCCCACTCGCCCTGCACCAAGCCCCTCTCGGGGGCGGGGGGCTGCGCCTTCTCCCTCACCCGCATCCGGTCCTGACCCCTGCCCTCTGTGGCCCTCCCCTCCCCCAGCACAGGGCCCTTCTGCTAGGCGGCCCCTCCCCCTGCAGGACCTCGTTCTCGGGGCTCCTTCAGGCGCACCCTCCCTGCCACCCCACCATCCTCTCTAACGGCCCCTTTCACGGGCTGTTCCTCCCCACCCTTCCTGTGGACGTGCAGGCCCTGCAGGGTGGGTTCTGGAAATCCCACCCACCACCCCCGGCCCTCAGGCTGCCTTCTGCCCAGACGCTTGCTATGCAACTGTTGCTCGTATCTGATCTCACGAACTCAGTGCTTCGAGATCCCCGAAGCCCCGTGACCGGTAGACAGAGGGGGTGGGACTGCACGTCCTCAACCACGTCTGGCCCGCTGAGAACTCTTTGCCTCGGGTCCTGATCTGAGGAATGGTGGTAACAACTGAGCCTTCCCAGAGGGCTCCTTGTGAAGTTCAAGGGTGTTCACACGTGGAATTACTGCATCTGTGGCCCTGTTCTCGGGCATAGTACAAACTGAATGAGTTGAAAGCGATTATTAGCTGTTATCCCCATCCTGGCTCGGATACATCCTTCCTGCTTCACGGCACTTCCTGTCCGATACCCCACGTTTCCATTGCTCGGGTCCACATGCCGTTTCCTGAACGTGCAACACCTCATCAGTGCCACTCCCTTTCCCTGAATCCCTCTCCCCAGCCGGGAAGACCCCCCCAACGCCCATGCCAGGCCACCTCCTCTGTGGCACCCTTGCCCTCCCCATGCAGGTGGCGGCCTCCTCCGCTGGGTCCCCATGCTCCTTGCAGGCCTCTGCTCTCACGTTTCCCAGCTTATGTTCTGGTTTGCGCCTCTGTCTTCTCACTGGACTGTGGCTCCTACACAGTGATGGCACCTCTTGTTCATCTTGTGGCCCTTTGCCCCGTTCAGTCCCTCTACTATCAGTTACTCATTAATAGCACTTTTAAATGAATAAAGTCAATAAAAGAAGAAACACAGGGCTAGAAGGATGGATAGAAGAACGGACAAGTGGACGGATATATAAGAGAACAGAGGAAGGGATGGATGACTGTTCATTGTAACTTAAATAATCTTCACCTGTTAGAGGAAGTGCAGCTTCAGTGCTGAAATGGGATAAAACAGACTGTTTTCAAGATGAGTCAAATAAATTTAAGGACAAGCAAAAATCACTCTGCATATTTTATTTAGATTCTCAAAAAGCTGTTGACTGTTTCACATTAAATCTGTCAAATGCAGTTATAACAGAAATGAAAAAACGTTTACCTTAGAAAAATACCGTCTTACAGTCAAGAAATACGAAGTGTTGGAAGGCCCTTCTCTGGATGGAGAAATGATGTAAAGGGAATCAAATCCTCACTCACCAGTACTGGACTTACTATTTGTCATACTTATACATCATCTTGGACTAGGAGATATCCCCCAGTCTCTGACTCTGTGGTTCTCTTGAACAACCCAGGGCCTCACCAGGACACGTGAGCAGACACGTCTCAGATGGGCCTAAGTAACGAAATGCACGTACAGATATGTAGCACCAACTGTATCCCCGTGAAACTATGAGTTCTTATGTTCATTTTTTCCAAAAAGAATCTTGAAACTGTAATAAGCTGTTCCTCGAAGACACCAAGCATCAGGATGCTGAGATCGAAAGCAGATAATCCAAAGGTTCTACTGAACATGGATGTTATCAAGTGAAGACGTGGTAACCGTATGAAAACACTGCCCCCTCCTCTTGCTGGGAAAAGATGGGAAGTTCTGTAACGTTGGAGTTAGAGCTGGTCAAGAGAAAGAAAACGAAAATATTTAGGGTTGGAGAAAGGGACTTACATTAGGAAAGATAAAGTCAGAAAAAACGGGGAAAGATTGCACAGAGGGTTACGTGACCTTTCAGTGGGACTGAAGCAGTGTGGCTTGTGCGTGGTGCAACACTGTGGGTCCGCAGTTGGAGGCTGGTCTTGTTTCCGTAGCCTGTTGGTGGGGGGCAACTGGGGCCAGCGTGTCCGAAGCTGCAGCCAAGAGGGCGCCCCGAGGAGCTCTTCGTGGCCAGCCAGAACCAGAAGCTTGAAGGTAAGAGTCAGGACGAGACCCCACAGAGCCTGCCAAGCCTGGGAGACAGGAGCGCGTGGAGCGCTGGGTGCCGACGGGCCGAGATACAGCGCAGCCACGAGCTGGGAGCAGAAAGCCAGCGGGACGGGCACACTCGCCGGACCGTGCTGCGTGCTTAGCGGCCTCCTCAGAACGTTCACTCTCCCTTCAAGTCCAGGTGGCTTTTGTCCTCAACACGTCTTGACATGAAGGCAGCAGACGGCTTGCGAAATAAGTTCAAAGAGCCTCGGTCACTGTCTTCCACGTGTCCAGTCTGTGTGTGTGTGTATGCTGACACACGCACACGCACACACAGGCAGCTGCACTGCTTCTCCCTGTGTCTGTCCGTATCTTTTCTTCCGTCCATGAACTTAGCTTGAGTCCAGGCAGCCAGGAATTGGTTTTATGATACTAAACATTCATTTCTAGTTCTCTCCTTCTGGCTTTCTATTGTTCCTTTATGGCTTAAAAGAATAACTTCATGACCGAAAGCAAAGTGTTTAAAATAAGGATTGGGGACGCGTGATGGGTAGTAGAGTGCTGAAGGCCGAATATAAAAATAACTTCAAAAGAGTCTGAGATGCTTTTAGGTGATAGAAATGTCATGGACGTCTCATAATGTAAGCTAGAGGGACTGTTAATACTTTTCAGATTATTTTAAATGCTCACTTTGAACATCAACCACATGGTGCCCCACGGTGCCAGTGTCAAAGACGCAAGGGTTATTAACCCGACCTGGAGTGACGTTTGCCAGGTTCTTACCGTAGTCTCCATGGAAACTGATCTCCGGTGATTAGTGGAGCATTTGAAGTTTGAAGTTAACACGTGCTTTTTAATTTTTATTTAATTTTTATTTAATTTTTTAAATTTTAGGTCTTTTTAAAAATTTTTTAATGAAATATAGTTGATTTACAATGTTGTGTTAGTTTCAGGTGTACGGCAAAGTGATTCAGTTACACATATACATGTATTCATTCTTTTTCAGATTCTTTACCCATATAGGTTATTACAGAATACTGACTACAGTTCCCTGTGCCATACAGTAGGTCCTAGTTGGTTATCTCTTTTATATGTAGTGGTGTATATGTTAATCCCAAGCTCCCAATTTCTCTCTCCCTTTCCCCCACATTTCCCCTTTGGTAACCATAGTTTGTTTTTGATATTTGTGAGTTTGTTTCTGTTTTGTAAATAAGCTTATTTGTGTCATTTAAAAAAAATTAGATTCCACATATAAGGGATATCATATGATATTTGTCTTTGTCTGGCTTACTTCACTTAGTATGATCATCTCTAGGTCCATCCATGTCGCTGCAAATGGCATTATTTCATTCTTTTTATGGCTGAGTAATATTCCATTGTGTATATATACCACATCTTCTTTATCCATTCGTCTGTTGATGGACACTTAGGTCGCTTCCATGTCTTGGCTATTGTAAATAGTGCTGTTACGAATGTTGGGGGACATGTGTCTTTTCAAAAGAGTTTTCATCTTTTCCAGATACATGCCCAGGAGTGGGATTGCAGGATCATATGGTAATGCTATTTTTCGTTTCTTAAGGAACCTCCATACTCTTCTCCATAGTGGTTGCACCAATTTACATTCCCACCAACAGTGTGGGAGGGTTCCCACTTCTCCACACCCTCTCCAGCATTTACTGTTTGTAGACTTTTTAATGATGGCCATTCTGACCAGTGTGAGGGGATACCTCACTGTAGTTTTGATTTGCATTCCTCTAATAATTAGTGATGTTAAGCATCTTTTCGTGTGCTTTTGGGCCGTCTGTATGTCTTCTTTGGAGAAATGTCTATTTAGAACTCCTGCCCATATACCGATTGGGTTGTTTTTTTGACATAGAGCTGCATGAGCTGCTTGTATTGTATATTTTGGAGATTAAACTCTTGTTGGTTGCTTTGTTTGCAAATACTTTCTCCCATTCTAAGGGTTGTCTTTTCATTTTGTTTATGGTTTCCTTTGCTGTGCAAAAGCTTTTAAGTTTAACTAGGTCCCATTTGTTTATCTGGTTTTTATTTTTATTACTCTAGGAGGTGGATTGAAAAAGATATTGCTACGATTTATGTCAAAGCATGTTCTGCCTACGTTTTCCTCTAAGAATTTTATAGTATCCGGTCTTACATTTAGGTCTTTAATCCATTTTGAGTTTATTTCTGTGTATGATGTTAGGGAGTGTTCTAATTTCATTCTTTTACTTGTGTCTGTCCAGTTTTCTCAGCACCACTTATTGAACAGACTGTCTTTTCTCCATTATATATGCCTGCCTCCATTGTCATAGATTAATTAACATGTGCTTTATTTAAAGATTTTTTTGATGTGGACCATTTTTTAAGTCTTTATTGAATTCGTTACAACATTGCTTCTGTTCTATGTTTTGGTTTTTTGGCCCCGAGGCATGTGGGATCTTAGCTCCCCGACCAGGAATCAAACCTGCGCCCCCTGCATTGGAAGAGGAAATCTTAACCACTGCACCCCCAGGGAAGTCCCAATACGTGCTTTTCTATGGCCGTGAGGTTTCAAAAATCTTCTGCGCAGTGATACTGTACTTTACACTTGTGTGGTTATTACACTTTGACACAGTTGTGTCTGGCCCTCTCGTGTGCTGGTAGGCTCAGAGAGTCTGTATGTATCTCCTGTTTTGTGGGTAAAGAGGCGGAGTTGCAACAGCCCTGAAATGACCCCCCCAAGGTCACAGAGCTGTGGAGGGAGGAGGTGGGGGCCATGGTCTCCGCCGCTGGCTCCTTCTGTGAAAATGTCCACGGAGAGACAAACGCCAAGGCAGTTCAGCCAAAACATCTATTGGGCAGCAACAGAAGTAAAAAAGGAATGAGGACGTGGCGGCCTCTGGGCTGGGCCTCATGTGGAAGGAACATTTCTGGCCATTGAATTCCTTCCGTGAACATCCTGCTCGAGCCCCTCCTCCTGCACCTCCTGTCTGTCTTCAGGCATTTGTTCCAAAGTATGAACATACATCCGTTCTCTGCACGAAGCCTGTTAGTGTGAATGCTGCTCGAATCTGTAAAGAA
This sequence comes from Mesoplodon mirus, assembly GCF_964341445.2. Taxonomy (NCBI): domain Eukaryota; kingdom Metazoa; phylum Chordata; class Mammalia; order Artiodactyla; family Ziphiidae; genus Mesoplodon; species Mesoplodon mirus. The sequence goes on from NC_138996.1 coordinate 30,388,530, forward strand.
TGCACTTTTGTTCCCAGTAAGAGGCTTACTTGGTTAGGAAGCCCAGGTCCCTGGTGCTGCAGGACTTGGCCGCGTGGGGTCTGTTTGTGTACCAGGCGTGCTCTCCCTACCTCAACCCGGGCACCCAACAGAAGAGACCAGGACGGGGCAGGGAGGCCAGGTGTGCTTGGCACCTGTCACCTGCCGACGCCAGCGCTGCAGGGACCTCGCTACGCAGTCTCTACAGAACCCCCAAGCAAACGTGGTCATCCTGCCTTTATGCTGAAAGCTGAGGCCCAGATAGTTTCTCTCTGATTCCATGTCTTTTTGTCCTTCTGCTCTGAGGGGTTAGTATCGTGAGAGTGGTTCTGTGTATTTATTTTTTTATTGAAGTATGGTTGATTTACAGTGTTGTGTTAATTACTGCTGTACGGCCAAGTGACTCAGTGACACATACATATGCATTCTCAAGAGAGTGGTTCTAGCCAGGTTCACGCGGCCCCTTTTCCAGGTCAGTGTAGTAGGCAGACCACAGACGTAAATAATTGGAGGAAACAGGAGCCAGAAGGAAGGAGGGAGGGAGGAAGTGGGGGCGGATGAAGCAGCGGTGATGGGCTCAGAGTCTCGTCTGCATCGGCACGGGGGCAGCCCCGCCGCCCACTTGGCAGGGGTCTGTGTGGAGATGCCACGGGGGTCTCTGAACAGACCGAGAGGTCCTGGAACGATTTCAGGGAAGTTGATCGATGTCGACACGAATGCTGCTAATGTATTTCTGCCCCATCTCCACTGGCAAGAATTCAGAGGCTCACAACACAGGCGCTGTAGCACCAGGAGCCTTTGGCTCTCGTGAAATATTATATTTTCAGAATATAGACTGCTGCCCGCATTCATCCGTCATGAAGAACAGAATGATAGACCTGAAGTCAGCACGTGTTTGGGCAGCAGAGTCTGGGTCTTGTCAGGTCCTGAACATGGGATGGAGAATTCCCTGCCCTCGAGAACACTGTGACTGCATTAGCGGGAAAACTCCCGCCCCAACTCCGGTCAGTCAGCGTTGCCACAAGCACTGTTTCCCTCTTGAAATTCACTTTCAAAGACCTTGATCTTGGTTGGCCAAAAGGAACCCTACTGTGTAATAGTCTGCACCGCTGAACAGTGAAGAAATGGGTATTCAGCACGTTATAACTAAACCATTCGTTAAATTATATGCCCCCAAAATATTATAGGACCTTGCTTTCAATGGTCTGAAACCTGAACATTGTTCAATTTTAGAATACGTCCTCAGGTCTTTTTTACGAAATCTAGTGAATGGATTTAACTCTGCTCCTGTTGGAGAAGTCATTGTTTTTCCGGTCACGTAGCCCGATTCACGGCTGTGTTGCCTTGCTGTCTCTCTTAAGCCCCAAATCCAATGAGTTAAGTCTACTTTCACAGTGTTTTTGGTAAATGAACTTGAAACAAATCTTTCTGTCAACATTTAGAAAAATCCTTTCTCCCCTCCACGACTATGTTAGCATCTCCATTCATTTCACCGCTTAGAATTTCTCCCCGTTCGAATTCATCCCACATAAAAGGTCCTGAACTACAATTTCATGCACGCCACTACCCTACTCAAAATGTTTAAGGTACCCGCAGTACATCCTGAAGATGTCAGGGGTTCTCTGCTGGACTTAGTGAGGTTCCTTAGCCTCCAAACCAAGACCCCACACCATCCGGGCCAAATCTGTCATCCCAGCTGCGTTCCTTCCACCAAAACACCCTTTCTTCCAACCAAATCAAGCCTCCTGCTGTTCCCCAAACATCACATTCTCATCCGCTTTGGTTCTGCGTTGGTCTTGTTGGCAGTGCGCCTCGCCCCCGCACACACCTTGGTTGAAACCCCACAGGCATCCAGGTGCAAACCTCTGGGACCACTTCCGTGGCAGCCCTTCTGCTCCGTCCTGTTTGCTGTCTTCGCTGCTCACCTCCCTCAGCCCCGCAGGGAACTTGCCTGTCTGGGATTTGAGTGGCTCCAGCGGCTGCTCCAAGGCCGCCCTGAAAGGGAGCTTCCCAGGGGGAAACACCCTCCTGAGGAGGAGGCCAGTTGTCTTACAATCTTTTCAACTCAGAATAAAACACTCGAGAAAACTTGAGCCACTCCAAAAAGTGACAAACAGAAAATGGTAAAACAACTTGTCCAAGGCATGTGTTCCAGACGTGTTCATTTTGTGGTTTGTAAACAGGAACGCTGGCTCCTTTCCCTGGAAGATGGCGTGACGTCCAGCTCCTTTACGTCCCATGATGGGAGCTGTGATCGTCTGCGGCTGCGGCTGCCATGCGCTCCTCTTTGAATTTTGTATCCAGCGCTTTTAAAACAGGAAAACATGCCTATATGTCGCGCATGCGTGAGATGTTTTGAATAAAGTGTTGACCGCAGTTCATCCATCAACATCAAAATCAGAGGGTCCCAGAATAATGACACCTGAGCAAACCCACACAGCATCAGAACATCAGCCAACGAAACTTGAAGAGAGGATCAGATTTATGCTGTAGCTCAGTCGGGCTACACCACCATGATACTCCATTGTGGGGAGGGTAGAGCTCCAGTTATTAAAGTTGGGAATACGATGAAAATTCTATTTCCATATATGGAAGAGACCAAAGGTTGCAAAAAAGCCAGAAGAGAGATGAATGATGATCAAGAAGCAAGCCTGTGGATTTAGTGTAAATGATCGAAGTGGTGTGTGAGCATACCGGCAATCATAATCGCTGATGTTTATTTACTATGCACCAGGCAGGCACTGAGGGCCAGGTGTGTCCTTTATCCCGTGTAGTCCCCAGAACACCCCTGCAAGGTGAGCAGGATTCTGCCCCCATTTTACAGGCGGCGAGGCTGGGGCCCGATGGAGCTGATGGACTTTGGGTGATTCCCGACGCCACGTGGCCTCCAGGAGGGAGGACATACCCGCTCTGGTTCCAACAGCCTGAGCTCAGTGGCCCCGATGCCCCGGCACCAATGCGTGCTGAGGCTGGAGGCCCATAGCCGTTGCTCGGCTGTCGGCGGGCACAGTGGCCCCGGCACAGAGGCCTCCGGGAGCCGTGGGGCTCTGCCCTCCGCAGCCCCGCCGTGCACACAGACAAGGTGGAAAGACGCCTCTATCTCACTCCGCGTTCACCACTCGGCCAGCGTGTGATTGAATGTGGCTCCTTCTGCGTTCCATGCCTCCTTCCCTAGGGTTCAGGGTCAGATCCCCAGGGAAGCTAAGCCTAAGGGGTGATCGGACTGCTGCCCACGATCCTGAGTCTCTTCGGTCGGCCCCACTGCCCCGCCCGTACAGGCTCCAGCGGGGACCGTCCAGGGCTGGGCTGGGCTCCCTGACAGCTTCTGGGTCTTGCGTGCAAATGACCTTTGCAGAACCATCCCACGTACCTGAGACTGAGACCACAGAGTCTGAGTCACGGTGAAGCACAAAGCCGAGGCTCAGCCGGGCTCTGCCAGCCGTGGGAGCAGGGGTGGAGGGGCGGGGGGATGGGGGCCGTGATTCTTGTGAATCCACTGTCTCTGCCAAGGAGAGCGATCTTCTGACAGAAAGAGGGGAACCCATGTTTGTGGAGAGAGCTGAGGTCTGAGAAGGGCCAGGAGACTGTCTGACAGCATAATTGTCCTAAATGAGTTTGCAGACGAATCCGTCCCGGAGAGCTGACAAGCTAGTGGGTCTGGTCACTGACGCACCGACAAGGAGTCTGGAGGCACTGGAAGAGGTGCCCGGAGATGCGGAAAATGTGCCGCCCGGTTTTCAAACCAGGGAGGAAGGGGGTTCTAACAAGCAGTTATGTAGCGGTGAAGTCTGCGTCCACCGCAGAGTCACACAGCCTGCCTTTTAAGATGCAGTTTGTGAATATTTAGAAAGGAAAGCCACGATGTCCGTGATGGAGGTGGATTCACTCAGATCACATGATGCCGAGAATCCGCATTTCTGTGTTTATAGACTTACACACCTGCATCTTCCTTCCATGAAGCCGGAAGACTCCCTTTACCAAAAGGGGTGTGTGGGGGAGTGGACGTCCCGGGGATTGGGTGAATCAGAGGGCCTAACCCTCTGTCTGTCAGCTCAGAAGGCGGGCAGGCCCCGGGTGGCGTGGACCCTTCCCACACTGGTGGGGGGGACACAGCCAGGCTGCAGCCAGAACTATGGGAGGACGCGTTTCACTGTCAACCGAGGAAAAACTGAAGGCACGGGGAGTGCTTAGCCCAGAAATTGTTTTCAAGTACTAGAAACACTCCGGGATGAAGTGTGGGTTGCGTTGTTTCAGAAGCCGGTGGTTCAGAGTTCTCACGATCAGAAGTAGGACCACGTGAATGAGCTATTGGCAAGGGAATGAGCTGCTCTGGACGCAAGGAAGCCCTTGTTGCAGGAGTTGATCAAACCACAGGAGGGGCAGCTTGCCAGGAAGCTGGAAAGAGGCAGCTCCCTCAGGGCGGGCTGACAGGGCGGCCACCCTCGTCCACGGAACTGCATTCACTGATGGCCTGGAAGGGGCTGGGTGCTGGCTGGGGTGTCTGCACCTTGGAGTTTACTGTCCAGTGCAGTTCCAGCTGGAATGCAGTGGATATACGCTCTCTCAGGGTCACGCAGGCTGCTGGGGACACACCAGAAGGCTGTCCAACCAGTGCCGGAGCAGTCAGGGGAGGCTTCCTGGAGGAAGCAATTTGTAAATGAATTAGGTGAATTCACCTGCCAAGGGTTAGGGGAAGAGAGTCCAAAGTTGCAGAGAATGCAGAAGGTTTAAGGAACTGCTGGGGGGAAAGAGAGATGGAGCCACGTAAGACGAGAAGGGTCTTCCAGGAAGTGAAGACCGGGGTGGAGGGGGGTCACCAGGGGCCCGCAAGGAAGTCCTGGTGGTGACCTCCATGGGGCGCTTTGCATTTATCTGAGCTGAGGCTGCCGACGGGAGCAGTGGCGGGGCAGTGAGGCCGTGACCGTGGAGGGTGTTTATATGAAAACGGTTAGGGTTATTGTCCTCGGATAACTCACAATAATTCCATACTATTCTGTAACATGCTGTCTCTATTACAGTTTCTCCAGTTCTTCCAAGAATGTCTTTTATGGCGTTTTCAGTATTTATAGCTTCGCAGCTTTTACTTTGTTTTTCAAATCAAGACTCACTCAAGTCCCGTGTGTTTGCATTTGGTTATTTTATCACTTTTGTGTCTTTAAATGTGGGACCTTCTGTCAAGCTGTCTTTTGACAGAGCCCAAGCCAGATGTGTAATTTTCTCCTCTACCTCTGTGTTTCCACCAAACGGAAAATCATGTCTGGATTAGACTCAGGCTAAATGATTTCGGCAAGAATGCTTCTTAGGGACCACGTGTCGTTCACCTCACACCACACTGTGAGACACACGTTGGCAGGTGTGTGCACTGTCAGTGATGGTAAACCGTGTCACTCAGTGGTGACAGCTGTCTCCCTTGGAAAGGTGTATTTACCTGTTTTCCCTCAGTGGACAGTTGTGAGGTGATGGTTCAACTCTACATCAATATCCTGTTGGCCAACAAAGTTCACACAAGCCCTCGTCTGATTCAGTCATTACGTTGGTTTTGAAAATAGTGATTTTCTAATTGCACCCGTCCTTCTAGATGTATTAGCTAGCCTCCAACGGTCAAGAATCTTCCTTTATTTTCCCTTTCTCTTTTTCGAGTATTATTATAAACCCAAAGATTTTGAATTCTGAATTTTTGATTCCTTGATTTAAAGTATTTAATTTGTTCGTACGATGAGCACTGTTTCATTTCCTGATCACATCAGCTAAGTGCACGACGAAGATGAGAACTGTTGAAGTCTTGTTCTCACGTGGACCTGAGCGGGTACATAGACAGGTAGATGAACAAGACAGTTCAGGTCTCCCAGGGGGGAACAATGAGACATCTGGGCACAAGCCGTGTGGGTCTTCTGAAACGCCTAGATGACCCCAACACCACAGACTCGTGTCTGTCTTTTAGGGGGCACGATCTGTTTTCAGAATAATGAATGGATAAGTAAATCTCAGCATCTGACACAGAGGTCACAGGTCGGTTGGTGGGTTGATACATATTTTTTAATTAGATCAGCAGAGATTTACCATTTTAATGTAAATAGGTGTGTGGGGCTGTAAACTCCAGCTGGTCCTGATTCTCTCCCTCCCTTCCCCAGCTTTTCTCAGCGGGTGGAGACGGGTCTCCTGAACGGGAAACATGTGAGGGCTTCTATGGGTGCAGAGCCCTGCAGACAACCCCGGGGACCACCCCAGAGGTGCTCACTCAGTGGACGGGGAGTGGGGTTGGAACTGCACTTCCTGCCCCCCATGCGCCCCTTCCTGTGCTCACTGACCTCTGATGACTGTGCCCTGGTGTCTGACAGGTGGCCGCTCAGCCCTTCTTTACCAGCTCTTGGCCCTCAAGTCACCTGTCCCCAAGCCCTGGCTCCGTAGTAGTCTTGACTGTCAGAACCGCCTGAGGACTCTCAGGCAGGCGGGCTTCTGCGTGTTGAGCTCTGGTAGAGCTCGCTCGGTGGGCGTAGCAGCCCGACAACAACCCATGTGTGATGCCCCGTCTCTATCAACGTGATCGACAGGTGTGCTCAGAACCTGTGGCGCGAGGGAGGTGAGGCAGAAGAAATAGCCCCCTTGTTTGAGCTCCCCCTGGTCACTGAAGAATTTCCTGCAGGTTAATCTCTCTTCAAAAACTGCACCCGCATATACACGATCATTCCCCACAGTGAGCTGAGGAACGCGCAAGTATAACGTCTTCAAAATAGCCTGAAATGACCAAGCAGTGTTGAAAAATGGACGTACTCTTTCTGTAAACACATGGGATTTGAATGAGTTCAACAACAAAAACAACAGCCAGATAATTCAACGCTCACGTTAAGTAACCAGTCGGACTGAGGTTTTCCTTTTTTATTAGTTTCTTGAAGGTAGCAATCAGATGTGTCCTGTGAGTGTCCTCATTCACCGAAAAGACTCCACGTGGGTGACGGGAAGCCCCCCGGGAGGAAACACGAGTACGGCTGCAAATAATTCTGTCTTTACCCAAAGTCAGGGACTTCTGGACCTTGAGCTGATCACTGGGCATAAATAAGAAGTTTGCTCCAGTGAGAGAGTCCTGTCCTCTATCTCTGTTTTAATTCTTACATTTCAAGGAGACTTAAATAAGTTTATCAAAACGTCTGTACTGAGCACCTACTGTGTTTCAGTCCTCAGACACGCTTCCCTCCGGCCGGACCACACTGACACTTGGGGATGTGGGGTGTTTCTGGTTTCCAGATGAAATCATGACAATTAAAATGCTCAGTTCTTTAAACCCGTGCAGTCGAATACGATTCAGCCTGAAAAGGGAAGGAAGTTCTGGCAGGTGCTGCCACGTGGGTGGACGTTGAGGACATTTGCTGAGTGAAGTAAACCGGTCACAGCAGGACGACTGTTCTGTGATTGCTCCTCCACGCGGGACTGGAATAGTCAAACTCACAGAGACGGACGCAGCTGGTGGGGCTGGGGGCTGGGGACAGAGTGTCGGTCTTGCAAGGCGGACGGTGGGTGGTGGCACAGCGGTGTGAGTGGCGGTGGACACTGCTGACCTGTGCACTTAACCACGGGCAGGATGGCACATCTTATATTATGTGGAGTTTACCACAGTTTTTAAAAAATGAAAATGAAGTGTCCAGTTCTTAGTAAACTTGCACAGCACTTTGCAAACGATTTATGTTTTAACTAAATTTCAGCACTGATCAACAGAAGGACTTTTAAATTTATAAAACAAACCTAACTGTATGGCTCCGGACACGATACTATTGTGAATGCAGTCTTTGAACGGACTTCAATGAAAGCTAATATACATTATATATGAAATAGACATATTAAGTTAATGTGTATTGGTGCGTGTATGTGTGTATACGTGTACGTGCACATCTGTGTATTAAAGAACATTAATGACTCAGCTGTGGCCACCATCGGCAGAGGGGGAATAAATCCCTGCCCCCTGCTGGGTGAGAACATGACCTCGTGTTAACTCTCCAGCGGGTCCCTGGACACTTGATAAGGGTTAGAATGATGACTGGGTCACGAGGCAGCGTTGCCGGTGGTCACAGTGACCCTGCTGGTGACTCACTTCGGGCTGAGAGAAGGATAAGCATCTGATGGGGACCATGGGGTGCCGTGTACAGGTCACTCCCCTGCGGGCCCAGGAGGGAGGACGCATGTGTGCAGCAGGGTCGGGGGTGTTGGCCCCTCCGGTCCCGCAGCCCCTGCCGTGCCCAGCGTGCTGTCTCCTTGCGCAGGAGGCCATCCCCTGAACACCTGGCGTGGCCCACATGGCAAGCTGGGCTCCTGTCCTGCGTCCGGATGCGGCCTGTGCGGGTCGTGAATCAGAACGAGTATCTCCGTGTCCCACTGAAAGGATAAACCCACAAGGAGATGCCTGTGGGGAGGAGGCTGCCGGACCCCGGCGCCATCCAAGGCAGCCACGAGGTCAGTTCTGAGAGGGAGCGTGACCTGAGCCAAGGGCCAGCCCAGACTCAGGGCCTGCAACCAGGGGACGGCAGAGACGGGGAAACAAGACAAACCGCAGAGTCACACCTGAGGCAGGTCCCTGCGGGGTTGGTGGCCTTCCTGTGCCAGCAGGACAGAGCTCTGAGCCACCAAGGGAGGGTTAGGGTCCCTGCGGGAAGCAGCACGGGCTGCCGGATGAGGAGGAGATGCAGGCTCGTCAAGTGCAAGACAGGTTCACTGCGAACGCAGAGCCAGTGACGGAGGGACTGTAACACGGACCTAAAACAGGTCTGGGGAAGATCCGCACGGAAATAAAGGAAAGACGAGGGACATCCCTCCTAAACAAATTAAAATGATGAGGGAGAAAGAAGACGGGAGTCAAGAACAGGTACAAAAAAATGAGGGAACCAAATATGGTAAAGTACAGTCACTAAACTTAACGGTAATGCACTAGGCAGGATAAACTCTAGATCGATGTATGAAAAGTATGAAACAGAAGTTAAGAGACAGGGAGGAAGAATTTAGAGACTCCAAAGTACATGAGGGAGGAATTCCAGAAGAACTGATTCCAGGGAAGGACAAGGAAGCAGTGGCCAGTGAATAGTCGTCAGCCATCCCCAGACTGAACATGTTTACCTACAGCCTGGAAGGAAAACACTGCAAACCTGGACAGACTGTAGTTAAACTCAAGACCATCCGTGATCAAGAGAAATTCATACTATGAGCTAGAAAATCTCCAAAGGAACAAGGATCAGACCCCAGTAAATTCCTCATTAGCAACAATCACATGAGAAGATGGTCAAATTATAGCCCTTAAGTATGGAAGAAAAATAACTTCCCATCTAAAGCTTCATGTCTAGATAAAAATTTAGTTACTGTAGAATACTATAGTATCAGATATACAAAAGTTCAACCTTTTATTATACTTGAAATGTTGCTAAACTGTATATTTAAGCAAGAAAAAAATAACAGAGGGCAGGTACAGGGTACAAGCAATAATACCAAGCAGATAAACCAACAGAATTATCTTGTAAGCCTGATTAATTATTGAGGATTAAAAATAACCTTTTGAATGCTTACTTGAATAATTGAAAGAAATCATTTCCTTAGGATAAAGCGTTGAGACTCTTCTCTGTCTCAGCAAATAACTTTAATAAGGACAAAATGCATAAAAGGGTGATAAGAAACACTATGTAGGTTAACAGATACATTCAACCAGGAACATGTAATCAGCATGAGCTAATATGCTCTTTACAACATACATTAAATTCTGTAAAATCCAGAGGAGAAATGGACAGATCTACAGCGGTAGATTTTAATATATGTTTTAGAGACAAGTCATTAAGCCAACAACAAAAAAAATGAGGCTAGGGCTTCCCTGGTGGCGCAGTGGTTGAGAGTCCACCTGCCAATGCAGGGGACACGAGTTCGTGCCCCGGTCCGGGAAGATCCCACATGCCGCGGAGCATCTGGGCCCGTGAGCCATGGCCGCGGAGCCTGCGCGTCCGGAGCCTGTGCTCCGCAACGAGAGGGGCCACAGCAGTGAGAGGCCCACGTACCGCAAAAAAAAAAAAAAATTGGTTTGAATTTGAATGTAATCCAAATTCTCAAGCCAGTATGAATGCTTTAACACAGAAGCTGTTTTTAATGAACTGGGATACCAGAATACCTCCAGGCTCAGGGACTCGGAGTCTAAAATGAGAATCGGACTACAGATCCCAGCGCGTCATCGCTCTTCTGTAAGATCCAGGATAGTTTACAACCCGCCTGTGTACTCTGTTTGAGAAAAATCAAAGTTAATCATGTGAAGTGTGCACCTCTGTCACTAACACAAACAAGTTTGTTTCCACTGAGAAACAGCTTTCAACTGCAGGTTCCAAAGGAAAACAAAATCGACTCAGTGGTGATTCAAAGGCTGTTTGTCTTTAAAATAAATGACAACGTTCAGCCAGGAACGGAACAGCAACTTCGTAAATATCAAGCACAAGAAATAAGGAGAGGAGTGGACAGGGCTCGTTTCTTGCCCTGGACCAAGGATTTCTGTTCTTGGGCCGTCGGAGAGCCGGCTCTGTCTCTGGGCGTTAGGGGGGTCCCACAGGGTGAAGCCCCCGCAGCCGCCCCCTTCCTGTGAGGAGCAGAGAAGACGTGTGCCCGTGAAGTAAGGTGACCCTGTGAACTGGAGAACGCAAGCCAAGGTGGCGGTCATGACCCCCATCACAAACGTTCATTTACCGCTCTCGGGACTCAAGCGTAGAGCGCTCAACTGACCTGCCTTTTGTGCATCTTCAGGCCATCAATCAAAATTGCATCTCCTCTCAATCTGACACCCGGTTAGAACCATTGTGCTCAAGCCCCGATTCAAATGTTTAGGATGCTTTTAAAGGCTGGAAATGGCTCAATTTAACTTTTTAGCAACGAGTAGAGTAGGGCTTTATTTCCGGACTCAGCGATGTGTGCCCGACGGGCGTGGACAGCCGCTGTGTGTCCGACACCACGCTCACCCCAGCCTCTCCCCCTCAGGCCGACTGTGCCGCGAGCCGCAGTAACAGGGCAGCAGCAGCACCACCTCGGTGGACAGGACCCTCGCACCCTGGTTCTCACTCTGCGGGCAGAGCGGCTCCTGTTTCTCCCCCTGAAATGTGGAGGGGTTGGGTGAGGCTGGTACCTGCTGCCCCCGGGATGGAGCGGGGCTGAGTGTTTCCTCTCCCTGCAGACTCTGGGGTGTGCGGGCCGCTCACTCACCCTTTCCTTCTTCACTTTGGGGTTTTCATCCACAAAGTGCCAGAGGCCAGTGTAGCTCCATCAGGGACTGCTTTGGTGCTTAAATCCATTGATGATCGCAAAGCCCCGAGAAAGTGGTGGCACCAAGAGCCCTGTGCTGGCCGGTCACTGTTCCAGGGTCATCCGGGCTCGGGCAGGATGCTGACCGCCTGGTGCGGTTTCCACCACACACGCTCATGATGGGAACAGGTGTTCCTCTCCCTGCTTTTCCTTTTCTCCAGATCCCACTGGCATAGACCATTTGTAAAGGCCAGTTGCCAAGATCAAGATTATAGCACCTAAAAATTCCACATTGATTTGCTTTGCTTTTTCTACAAAACCGCTGCCAAATTTAATCTGAGAAGCTGCTCTTACGTTCAAGAAATGCTACGTGCCATGAAAGAGGGGGGAAGGATAAAGCACCAAGTTACTTTCAAGGGCCGAGAGTGAGAAGTGATTAGTCCAGTCAAGGAAACCACAGTTTTGCCTGTGCGCCTATTTTTAATTGTCCCGTAACGATTCCTGCGGCATAGTCTTCTGAAATTGTCGGCTGGGGGATAGGGAGAAAAGCGTGCTGGGTATTGAATTTGTGAAACTTTATTTCTTTTTATGCTTTTCTAGAAAGTCAGGGCCATTTTTTTCTTAATAGTAAAACACATATGAAATGTCCCCATTGAAAGAACTTACACCAAGCTATTTTTTCCCCCCTCTGTTGTATTTGGCATGCTCTTGAGTTTTGGAAATAAAATGCCAGGGTGGCAGTGGTTCACGCAGGGCCTGTTAGCCTGGAGAGCACGTTTATTTCCCCTTGTGGTGTGTTTGGCTTAAGCTGGGTTCAGAGGGAGTTGGCCAGCCCAGTTCAACTTTGGGGCCCTGGGTGATCAGGGTCCTGGCTGTGAATTCACTCATGGCCACAGGAGACTGCTCGTCCCTGGGCCTCTGGACCTCCCATGAAGATGACCCGGCCGCCCTCTCCCTTCTTGATTCAGGCGCATTTTAGTCCAAAGACTTCTAAAAGCACCTTTTAGGGGCTACCTTGGCTGGACCACACGTTCCAGAGTGATGCTCTGAAGAGCAGCAGATGCAGGGGAGCTAGAATGGAAAGCTCACGTCTCCTCCAGGAAGTCTGCCAGGCTTGCCTTCCACCAACGCTCAAAGGATTTAGTCTTGAAAATCGACCACTTAAGACGCTTCCTGCGTTCCTGGGGACAGCACCCATCCAGTCCTCTCTAGGTGCTCTGAAACTACTCTTGTACCCACCCAGCTATCCCTGTGGGTGAAGCATGTTGGTCACGGACGCACGTGATCCACAGCGGAGCATCAGCCATGGATGAACGGGTCCCACCAGCCCCCTATGTGCGCAGACCGCCGAGCCTGCGCCTTGAACAGCATGGTTTGGAAGTAAACCTTTGTGCAAGGCCTTGTTGCTGAGCCTGTGATTGCTTTGCTTGGCGCTGGTGTGATTGTTGCAGGGGTTCAGTTGCACCCACTGTTTCACGAGCCACCTGGGAAAGCCCTTCAGCCTGGCAGCATGCTTGAGGCACGTTCGTAATCAATATGGGAAAACTATCAAACACTGGGCAGTAAAAGCACAGACCTACTGATTCGGGAATTTTTTTCTGGGTCCACAAACATGCGTTCAGCCAACCTCTGAAGCCTCCTGAGGTGCCCACATCGTGCTGGCTGGCCCTGAGGGTGAACTATCCTGGCTTCTCAGCAGGGCTGTCGGACACAGGGATGACCATTGTCTCTGTAGGAATCCAGATTTTATCAGATGCTGCAAATGTTTGTTTATTTCTTGCTACCCTTCCCCCAGGACGTGTATGCGATCTAGTACAACGGACGAATGTGCTCCCCAGTCCCTGGGGCACCTGAAGCTCTCAAAAACGGAGAGAATAATGCCTTTCTGAGAGCCGCCAGCCAAGATTCGCCATGTAAATATTATTAGAGAGAAAAAAGGAAACAGGATGTCGCTGAGCCCCTCCATGCCCCCCCCAACAAAGACATTTTGCAGACTGTTCGAGCACCAGCACCTAATTAGGAGTCAGCTGGTCCGCGGCGGAGCGTGGGGAGAGGGCCGCATGGGGTCGTGTGTTTGCCATCAGGGGACCAATCATAACCGCCAGCAGCTCAGCTCTACGGGGAGGTGTCCTCTTGGCAAACACGGAACTTTCTTGGAGGCACCTGAGGAAATCGCACTTAGCTTCCCTGGCAGATTTTTTTTTTTTTTTTTTTTTTTTTTGGCGGTACGCCGGCCTCTCACTGTTGTGGCCTCTCCCGTTGCGGAGCACAGGCTCTGGACGCGCAGGCTCAGCGGCCATGGCTCATGGGCCCAGCCGCTCCGCGGCATGTGGGATCTTCCCGGACCGGGGCACGAACCCACGTCCCCTGCATCAGCAGGTGGACTCCCAACCACTGCACCACCAGGGAAGCCCCTTGGCAGATTATCAGAGTGCGTGAAGACGGGGTCATTGAATTGCAGGATAGGTGATGGGAGAAACCAGCCTGGACGGTTTCTGGATGGTGGATGGTGACCCATCGCTGGAGGCCAGCGCTTCAGTCCACCTGAGTGTCTTTGTCCCTGAGTGAGGTCGGGCCATTTTCCTGACATCGATCACAGGGCTGTTGAAAATACTGCTCGGCAAATTAAAGTGAAGGCATTTTGAGTGATAGAAAGTGCTGTATGAGTGTGAGCCGTGGGGATCGTCCTTGTCCTGCTGTCATGGGCAGGGGGACCCCGACGTGGGGCTGAGGACACCCAGTGAACGCTCACCTGCCGCTGGGAACAGAGCCGTGATGCTGTCCGTCCAGATGCACAGACAGATATTCTCTCTTTTCTTTTTGGAACTTCAGTGTTGCCAACATGGTAACAGCGACGGCACCCCCCTCCCTGACTGTTGGGATTTCTGATACAGAGACCTGGTGCCCTCCAAAGCTATTCTCTTACTTAGTAAACAGACGCCGCAATTTCAGGTCAGGATATTGGAGTTTAAGATTTCCCACATTAGGGGCTTCCCTGGTGGCGCGGTGGTTGAGAGTCCGCCTGCCGATGCAGGGGACGTGGGTTCGTGCCCCGGTCCGGGAGGATCCCACGTGCCGCGGAGCGGCTGGGCCCGTGAGCCATGGCCGCTGAGCCTGCGCATCCGGAGCCTGTGCTCCGCAACGGGATAGGCCACAGCAGTGAGAGGCCCGTGTACCGCAAAAAAAAAAAAAAAAAAAAAAGATTTCCCACATTAGCTGTGAGACTTAATCAAGTTCCTTGTACTGGGGACTGTGCACCTACTGCAACCCCAGGGTGAAATAGGGGTAACGAAGCCTGTTTCCTAAGCATATCTGTCTTAAATGAGATCGTCAGTGAGCAAGTGCTTTTATAATCTCTACAGCTGGCAGCAATATTAATTACTTCTAATACTGAGAAGTCGGATCCTCGTTGGTTTATGGCACAAGAACACAGCTTAAGTGAAGCCCTGTTTCATCCTGTTTCTTAGCAGGTTCTGAGGGGACCTCGCTTTGTGGAGGTCCCGGGATGCTGGGGTCCTCTTGCCTAGGGCTTCCCGCCTCTCCAGACTGGACCTCGGCCTCGTATGGCCGCCAGCTCCTTCCCCCGCCACCCCCAGTCCCTGACTATGTGAGGAAAGGTTATTTCACTGCCACCAACATTTTCAGTAAATATGCACCCAGCTTGGGCTTCCCTGGTGGCGCAGTGGTTGAGAGTCCGCCTGCCGATGCAAGGGACACGGGTTTGTGCCCCGGTCCGGGAAGATCCCACATGCCGCGGAGCGGCTGGGCCCATGAGCCGTGGCCGCTGACCTGTGTGTCCCGAGCCTGTGCTCCGCAACGGGAGAGGCCACAACAGTGAGAGGCCCACGTACCGCAAAAAAAAAAAAAAAATGCACCCAGCTTATGTAGTAAAAATAAATATTTTCACCCAAAATGGATACAATAAAATCCTTACTTTGTGCACAGGATTTGCCATATGATGGCTGTTTCCACTTCAAAATGCTTGTCTTGTCCCCAGAGGCCACTCTCGTCTTCCACCCTGAACTTTGCAGGATAGAGCTGCCACCTGTAGTTTTGTATTTCAGACACTGTGGTCCTTCTCTCTCTCCCTTTCCCTGCCTGGAGGGACAGGGCGGGGCTGTGTACTGGAAAACATGCAGATTTGGGGGTCAGAGAGGCCTCATGTACATCCCGGCTCTGCAGCGAGGTGACCGAGCGACTCTGCTTCCTGGCTGGAAGCCGCAGAGCCCTTCTTGATCTTAACGTTACTGAGAATTAAAACCACACCACGAGGCTTTTCTGCGTCGTCTCACCAGCTCCCCTGCTTAGATTAGGAGCCCATTTGCCTGGATTGAGAAGGGAGTTTTTCTAAAGGATAAAATTGTTGGTCTGTCTTAACCATACCCAGACCCAAAGAGCTGTGGTTTGTGAGGAAAACCCACTGCATATGTATAAGGGGTGACTCACCACTCAGTTTCAACCATGCAATTTTTCTTTATATATATATATTTTTTTTTTTTTTTTTCTTTTTTTTGTGGCACGCGGGCCTCTCACTGCTGTGGCCTCTCCCGCTGCGGAGCACAGGCTCCGGACGCGCAGGCTCAGCGGCCATGGCTCACGGGCCCAGCCGCTCAGTGGCATGTGGGATCTTCCCGGACCGGGGCACGAACCCGTGTCCCCTGCATCGGCAGGCAGACTCTTAACCACTGCACCACCAGGGAAGCCCCAATTTTTCTTTTTAAAAAGAATTAATTATGTTGAAAATATTTTAGGGAAACTAACAACAAAGGAAGAAATAGTTTGCACAAGGGAGCAGAAACAAAGCAATGCATATAAAGATCTTCTCTCAAGGGTGGTATTCGACCTCTCCCAGTACGCGCTTCTTGAGAAAAATCACTGCGTCTGTGGGCTGAAGACAATGAGGTTCACAGAAGGGAAGGCAGCAGCGCTCGCTAAAAATACGATGCTCGTTGCTATGGAAACTGTAGTTCACAACTGTTTCCTGAGCAGGGCCGAGCTGGAATGCAAATAGGGTCTAATACTGATATCCTGATATTAATCAATATTCTTTATTAGAAATAACATCACTTTCATGAAATATAGACACCAAAATAGGAACATTTTGTTAAAATATGCTTGGCCATTTAAAAGTAATTCTTGGTGATACAGAAATCTCAGCTTCCGTTTGGACTTGGATGAGAACAAACAAGAGAAATGGGAAATAATTATCTGTGCCAGAAAACTTGGTGGCTTCGTCTTCAATGATGACTGACCAGGTGGAGCATGTTTTTAGGAGCTCGGAATTAAAAGGATAAAGCAGAAGCTGCACAGGGTGTGGTCAGAATGGAGTTGAGGTAGGGGCCCAGCCAGGCACCTCACTGGTGGAGCCCAGGCTGCGGACCAGCCAGCGCGTGCGGAGAGGTCAGTGGAGTAGCAGGTGCTGACGTGTCCGGGCTCCCAGGATGAGCACCGATGCTGTCCCTGCTGACGGGGCTGCGGTCCCCCCAGGGACGCACCGAGCCAGGTGCTTTCTGTGCTCTGGTTTTAATTCCGTCAGCACCCAGGCAGGTGGGTAGGACTGTCTCTCTGCACTGATTGGGGACCTGGCCTCAGAGAGGTTCAGGCACTTTTTCAGTGTCCCAGAGAGCTTCAGGCACTTGTTCAACGTTGAACAGTCATCACTTGCAGAGCTGGGATTCAAAGGCTTCTCCAGTTCCCAATTCCAAAACCTGTGTGTTTTCAGGCACAGGGCATTACCCTGTTTTCTAGACAGATATTGAGGCCATTGCAGCAGAAGAATGGCCTGAGGGCTGAAGCGTGGAAACAAAAGTACAACGCAGGCAAAGTCCTGAATCCCACCTACCCCTGTCTACACTCTGGGTTCAGGTGAATGTGTGCAGACACCTTGAACAGCATGGTGAGGGCTCTGGGAGATGCCGGGTGTTTAGGAGAGATTTCTGAGGCTGCGAACCTGCTTCCTGTGTCCATTACTGGGCAATGAACCTGAATCCAGTTTTGTTTGTTTGTTTATTGTTTGTTAAAGTGTAGTTGATTTACAGTGTTGTGTTACTTTCAACTGTACAGCAGAGTGACTCAGTTGCACAGATATATATTCTTTTTCAGCTTCTTTTCCATTATAGGTTATGACAAGATATTGAGTATAATTCCCTGTGCTATACAGTAGATCCTTGTGGTTTATCTGTTTTATATTTAGTAGCATGTATCTGCTAATCCCACACTCTTAATTTATGTCTCCTCCCCTCTCTCCGCTTTCCCCTTTGGTAACCATAAGTTTGTTTTTTACATCGTTGAGGCTGTTTCTGTCTTGTAATCAAGTTCATTTGTATCACTTCCTAGATTCCACATGTAAGTGATATAATAGGATATTTGTTTTTGTCTGACTTACTTCACTTAGTGTCATCATCTCTAGGTCCATCCACGTTGCTGCAAATGGCATTATTTCATTCTATTTTATGGCTGAGTAATGAATCCAGTGTTTTTAAGGTGACAATATTTTGGTATATGAGTATCTGCTATGTGCAAGGCAGTGCTCTGAATGCTTTAGAGATTTTAACTCATTTAACACCTATAATACCCCCTGACGCCGTTCTCAGTTCAGATGGAGACGGAGGTCAGTAAGGCACTGAGGGCAGACCCTAGTGATGCGCAGAGCAGGGCTGAGACAAGCCCTCTGGCTCCAACCTCTGCTCTCAGCCGCTCTCACCTCTCATCCTGCTAAGAAGTGGAAATGTTGGCGTTTACCTCTCTTAGTTTAAAGAAGAAAAAAAGAAGTTGGTTAAAGTAAGAGGAAAAAAGACCCTGATACAACTTCCACCAAACATGTAAATTATAGACATGGTCCCAAATTGTGCTGTCAGTTAATTGGGTGCCTAGTTTGAGTTCAATCTCTATTTTAACATACTGTTGAATTCTGCGCCGTAAGGTCTGTTGAATCCAAGTTTAAAATGGACTCACAGGACAGACTATTTTATGAGCTGAACGTTTCATTAACGCTAACTTTTCAAGAACGTGTGCGGAAGCCAGCGGATGGCACAGAGGTGTCCTTCACAGCGGACGCTCTGCCATCCTCGCACAAGTGCAGAAACAGTGGGAGCTCTTCATCCACAGAAGGGAAAAGGGAGGAGACACGTTAGCTGGAAGATGTGCATGTGCTGTGAGAATCATTTAAGGGCAAAAGGGGGAAGTTTGCAGACATTAAGAGAGACGGTGGGCCATTCTGATAGGAGGGTGGCTGACCTGCCACCAGCTTAGCCTGAGAGCGTTGGTTTTCTGCTCCGAAGTGGGTCGTGGGTGCAGCTCGGGGCTCCATGCCCCCGTCACCCCAGCAGGAGGAGGGCAGTGTTGCTAGAAACCAGCTTCTGTAGATAAGGTACCAGGCGCCTCTTGACTTACAATGACCGATAGCTCTTTTTATGTTTATCCCTGAGGAATTCATTGGTGTGTGCAGTACTATTTTATAACACAGATTCTGATAACTGTTCATTTAATCACACATTTTAAAGTGCTACTTTTAGGCCCAGATTGGAGGAGTAACTTCTGAAATAGCTTTTAGAAAACGAAGCCAACGTAAAAGAACCTACGTCTACACGATAACCTTCCCCCCACTGGGATTTTCTAGCCAAATGGTGGGTGCTTATGCAGCAAAATGAAATAGTCAGTGGTTACAATTCAAGTATGTAAAAGCCACTGAAAGGAAAATTTTATATTAGAAATGTAATCTGAGGATAAAAATCAAGCTCAAAGAAACACAATTTTGAGGAAGTAATGTTTAAATGAAGAGATTATTAGTATAATTGATGTGCAGCGTTTATTTAGTGCTAATCTCTTCATTAAAATGCATTCCGAGGGCTTCCCTGGTGGCCCAGTGGTTGGGAGTCCGCCTGCCGATGCAGGGGACGCGGGTTCGTGCCCCGGTCCGGGAAGATCCCACATGCCACTGAGCGGCTGGGCCCGTGAGCCATGGCCGCTGAGCCTGTGCGTCCAGAGCCTGTGCTCCGCAACGGGAGAGGCTACAACAGTGAGAGGCCCGCGTACCGCAAAAAAAAAAAAAAAAAAAAAATGCATTCCGAGTTTTCATAGATTCTAGAGGTTTAATTATGGACATACTATTTATCATTGTTCTATATGACTGCATAAAATTATACCTTACTTATGTCTGGGCTTGTTAAATAACACAAGTGTCCTCAGCCTCTCACTTCAATGTGTCACTGTTGTAACTGAAATTTGTTTTCCAAGTTTATAACATAGAGTGAAAGTGGGCTTTACTCATCAACCAGTTCCTATGGGGACTGTCCAGGTGCCAAATGAGGACTTTCTTAAACTGGAGATGCAGAGTGACCTGTGGCTTTTCCTCAACCGGACCAAAGAGATGTCTTATCAGTACTTAGATCCTGCACGCTGTTGACCCATCAGCCATTCTGACTGTACCCCTCACCCAAGACTATCCAGCATCTGGTCATTTTTATCACGTAGATATGCTTAACCCTTTTTCCATAAATAATAGTTTTGAGAGTAAACACATACATCGGTGAAGGTTACTCTTCTAATTGTGATGTCCATTAACTTCATTGATCATTCGCTTAATATTTTGTCTTTGCTAGACAACCATTAATTATACTGTCATTTTAGTACTACAGATAATACTGGGCAGCTCGAATATATACTTTTAAAATAACATTTTTTCATGTTGCAGAAGTAATTCATAATCATTATAGAAGGTTTAGGTAACACAGAGGAACATGTAAAGATACAGTCTTTCCCCTCAGATGATCCCGGTCAATGTTTGGATATTTATATTTCCACCTCTCCCTCCCTTCCTTCAGCACGTAGTTAATTATAATATCAAACATCATTCTTTATTTCTACCCTTTTCACTTTATGTTCTAGGGGTATTTTTTTCAAATCACTAAGTCTTTTTCTGCAGCATCGAGGTGGCATGACTAAATGTTCAGGGTCACATTACTTAGAAGTGGAACAGATGAAAAAATAAAAATCTATCTTGATTTTTTTTAAATTGCAATCTTAGCTCTATAACAAAACAGAGCTGTGGCTTAAGCGTCATAGTCGACATACTTCTGACAGTTGTGTGGCTTTTCCCACGTTCCTGAACTCCCCGACCACGCTGAATTCGTGGTGGAGAAAAGCATGACCCCCTGCCCTCCCCCTACCCTACCCCACAGGTTGTTCGGGATCCATGTAATCTACAACAACGTGACGGTGTACTGGACCAAGCCCGGAGAAATGGGTGCTTACACTCAATTTTTAACTCCTAGCAATACTATTAAATCCTCCGATGATTATCTAAAAGGGAATTTGTGGAGGGGTTCCCGTTGCTGGAAGTATTTCCACATGTAACGCCTTCCCTAATCGGTTCTGTTTGACATCTTTCCTCTGGCACCATTTCTATGGTGGAACTTTGTATCCCTTCTTGGATTAAAAAGACAGACCCCTCATGGAACATTCTGAGGAGTCCTCCATGTCATCACCGGGTCTCTTCTTCTCATTTCTCAGGTTTATAATCCCATAATTTTTTTGTGTGTGTGTGTGGTACGTGGGCCCCTCACTGCTGTGGCCTCTCCCGTTGTGGAGCACAGGCTCCGGATGCGCAGGCTCAGCGGCCATGGCTCACGGGCCCAGCCGCTCCCCGGCATGTGGGATCTTCCCGGACCGGGGCATGAACCCGCGTCCCCTGCATCGGCAGGCAGACTCTCAACCACTGCGCCACCAGGGAAGCCCAATCCCATAATTTAATGACAGTTTCATTAACTACGGTCTCTTCTTTTCTCGGATGCTTACTTCCAACTAGCCTTCGGACTCTTTTCATAATCACACCCCCAGCAGTTGGGACTTATACACCCAAATATATGCCACAGCGCAAAGAAAATACGACCAAATAAACCTAAATGCATAAACTTCAGAGCAACCGTCTTGGAAACGTTGATTTTTTTTTGCTATTTTTCTTAAACCTATTTTTCACGTGGAGATTCATCTTTCTCATTTACCCTCACCTTTTCATCACTGCCTTTGAAAACCAGTGCGTTGCATTGATAACCCTGAAGTATTGGAAAGTTGGCGAAGATGTACTGAGAAGAGTATTGGAAAGATGGCAAGCCTGGGTTCCAACCTTGACCCTGACCTTTGACAGTATGTCACCTTGTGTACTTTTCAGTGCCCCCTGAGCGTCAGCTACACATCAAACATTATGGTGGGTTCTTGGTGTTCAGAGATCATCAGAACAGGCTCTGTGCCCTGGTGAAGTTCATATTCTCGTTCAGAAGCCGATACCCATCCTGAAAACAGTGCAAGCGTGAGGCTTAGCAGAGTCAGGGAACCAAACCCCCTGGGCGGGGGGGCTCTGTCTGCCATCCTGGTGTGACTGTCATCACTGCTCTCTTTCCCTCTCGAGATCGCCCAGGATGGGAGACTCGGCTCCGTGGTCACCCTGACCCCGCAGCACAGTTCTCAGTCCAGCCCGAGCCTTGGCGTCACCTGGGGAGTCTTCACACCTGCCCGAGTCCTGTCCTCACCCAGGGATGCCCGTGCACTTGTCTGAGACAGGTCGGGCCAGAGAGGGTGTCCCAGGCGCCCAGGTGATGCTGATGGGACTCAGGACGGAGGGCAGGAAGTCTTCCCAGGCTGACCGGAAGCTGGCCTTCCAGGGGGACTCGAGATGGACAGAGCTGCTGTGGGGTCAGCATCAGGAAGAACGGGCTGGGGAGGCGGCCAGGGAAGGCACGTCTGTGCGTCAGCCTGGATGAGTCCCTGAGCTCCGGGGACACTGAGAGTCTGCAGTCTTGTGAGCTCCCAGGACCACGGGCTGTGGTCCCAGAGCCACACTTAGAAATGGGACGTGCCACCAGAACTAGGCTCCCGCCCACTCTGAAGGATAGATCTTAGGGAAGGACACTGAGCCCCAAGTCCTGTGAAGACTCACGGGAAGAAGGCCTGGTTCCAGCAGTGAGCATCTCAGAGCACGGCTGGCAGGGGCAGGGGCCCATGCTAAGTCGGGGACCCGTAGGGCAGTCATTACTCCCCACGGTGTTGACAGAGGCCACCCGGGGGCCCCTCCTCGCACCCCTCCCCCTCACAGCGCCATTTCCCCTCCAGGCGTGACCTTTCCTCCCCACAGTGCCCCCCCCGTAATCAGTTGACGTCGCAGTTCTAAATAATGGATGTGCCAACTATTCTGGGGTGACAGAAATGCTACAGAATGAAGTTGGGTGAGGATGCCAGCTGTCACCGCAGCCGAGGGGCCAAAGGAAACATTCGCCTCATCTGACATTTATGTTTCTTTTTGCTCCAAAGCCTGAGAGGCAGAAAAATGCTATTTGGGCAGATATTTAGGAGAGAGAGAGAGTTAGAGAAAAGTAGTAAAGTACAAACAATAATTCCTTTTTATTTTAAGAGAAGCGCTATACTAAGCAGTCCTTTAAAAACTGCTTATTGAACACGTTCTCGTGATTTTTAAGTTAAGGCACTGATGTATTTATAGAATTACTTTCCCTATTTGAAAACTCATCACACCTTCAAATTGTAAACTTGCAAGTCCCAGTCGTTGTGAATTCCAGACTATTTGCTTCCCGTTGGTTTCCATGGCAGTTTTTAAAATGACATGAGTAACACGGGTCCTATTTGGTATCAAAAAGAAGAAACCTCACACAGACCCCATCAGCCTAGCGGTCAGCGTCGTGCTTTGTGTCCACCTCGACCTTTGTGCACACGCGCAGGTCAGCGTTCTGTACTGTGTCACCCTTCTGTACTGTGTCACCCTTTAGTCGGTGAATATACGCCGGTTTCCATGTCGCTGTGATCTGAATGCACAGCATTCACGGAACATCCCATACATATTTATATATGAAGGATGTGCGTCCTTTCATTTAATGTTTTCAATCAGCCAGCAAGGTACCTGTGATGACGGTCGCTGTTTTATATGCAAAGAAGCCAGAGCCCAGTGAGGTGACTGTTCAAGGCTGGGGAGCCGTGCAGGGATGACCCCCGTTCCAGCTCACGTCCACCCAAAGGTCACACGCGGCATCAAGCCTTTTCTACCCCTGTAGCTGCCCCCCCCCAGGACACTCTACCGGGTCGGGGGTGTTGGGAAAGTTGACTGAAATATGAAGAGTCAGTAGGTGTGGTTGTTCAGTCAGGAGCTCCTGTGCAGATGGCGGAGTGGTTGCCAGGGGTCCACCTCTTCCTCCCCTCTCCCTCTTCCTCCGCTCTCCCTCTTCCAAGGTCATTCGGTGCCAATGGCCGTGGACGTCAGGGTGGTCCTGGAGCTGCCTGCCCTTAGCCACAGACGGCTCTTCCTTCTCTGAGCCGACAGGGACGGTCAAAGCCCAGCGAACCTGCACAGCCAGCATCTGCCGTTGGCTCTGAGCTTCGCCCCCAGCCTCACGCACACGCACGCACATACACGCACACACGTGTGCACACACACGGTGATGTCAGGAAGGGAGAACCTGGGGCTTTTCCCTGTGTGGTGTGACGTCTGGGATGGTTTCAGAGGTTAGAGACCGTTTCATTTCCCCAGAGGACTTGTGCCGTAGAGGCGAGCTGCAGTGCTCATTACTCATTCAAATGCAGGTGAACAAAGCCAGTGATGCTCTCGCCTTCTTCCATTACGTGTTGTCAACTCCTTTCAGTCCATCACCCGCACATAGGAAGGACCTGACCTCCACGGAATCGAAATGATTCATGTACAGGACCCAAGTGCGAGTAGACCATCTTCTTTTTCCCTCTGACATCAGAAATAAGAGGGTGAAGCTGGGACCTCAGTGACGCAGCGGTGCAGGCGGCTGTGTATCCAGGAAGCACGGCCGACCGCAAACTCTCCCCGGGGCCTCTGTGCAGACCCAGCCCCAGAGCCCCGCCACTGGCCCGACTCTCAGGGCAGATCTGAGTTTGACCCACGCCCATCACTCAACACCTGGGGGGTTGATGACCATTTCGTCACCTTTTCAGTCCTAACTTCAGTGAAACAGGAATAAGAAGAGGCGCTAACTCGTATGATTACTTTGAGGGTTAAATGGGATAAAATGCAGGCACTTCACCCAGCCTCTGGCAAATAATAAAGGTTTAATATATGGCACTTGTCGTTTTGAGGTCTGGATCATTCTTGTCGGAGGAGAAGATATTGAAACATGATTTTGTATAAAAGTTTGAGCCCTTTCTAGATTAGGTTTTTCTGGACTAGTAATGCTGAGACTATATTCATCGTAGTCAAGGAGAAAATCAAGATTTGGGCATCAATCCAAAATGGTGCCCCACCCCACGTGCAAGTCAGGGATGCCCGCCCAGAGAGACTCCTCATCCTGGGCCCCTCTGTGGCAGCACAGCCCCCGACCCCGTCGTTAGATCCCTGTGCTGGAATGTGGGCTGCGCGATTTGGGAGAGTGTCACTAACCCACACGTCTGTACCAGCCTCATTTGTTGTTGGTGGTGGCATCACAGAGAAGACAGGCAGCTGAAACCACTGCAGCCTTGACGTTAGTGCTGTTGAGAGGGGCTGAGGTGCACGCCCCCATTCCGGGTCCACACAAAGGCTCCAGCCCACACCTGCCAGGGAGACACAGGCACGGCCGTGCCCTGGGGGTGGCCGAGCCGCAGGGTCACAAAGCCCTCGCCGCACAAGCCCCCTGCTCACAGCGGAGCCAGGCTGCACCAGGGCCGGGAAGCATCCACGGGCAGGGCAGGAGCCTTGCATCAGCCAACTGGGCGCCTTCCTGGCTCCGAGGGAACAAAGCCCGTGAGTTACTGACACTTCCTGAGCCTCAGGCTCTTATCTGTCACCCGGGGGAGTTGGAGGCTGGTACCGGCCTGGGGTGCGGCTCGGATGCGCCTCCACGAAAGAGAGGCTTCCTTTCTGTCATCTCTGTTCTGACTCAGCCAGCAACACGCAGAATCTGGGATCAATTTCCCTGCTGTGGACCCCGCATCTGGAGCATCGAGAGAGGTTGAGGCACAGCCGTGTGCTCACGGATTCGCAGCCGGTGACAATGCCTTTATAATCGGGTCTTTGCATCTGGCCTTGGCTTGGTGCCTTTGAATCACCTGGGAGACTTGTAAACCGTGGATGCCGATTCCGTGGTGGGGCTGAGATCACACACCCTAACGCGCTCCGGTGCGTGCCAGCGTGGCTGGTCTAGACTGTACTGGGCCTGTCCATGGTTCCCTCTTTTCATCATGATGGAAACTAATGGAAATCAGGAATCGTAACCGTGGAGCACACAGGTCTCAAGAAGTGAGAACACCGAGGAAATAGCCAGAAGCACAAGAGGAAGGGACCCAAGACAAAGGAGGGAAGCATCCCTGGGGCAGGGCGGAGCGTTCGCTCGAGCCGTTGGTGACTGTCCACGTGCCACCTGGTGATGGTGGTGGGCCACCCTCTGGGGCAGGGACAGGGGGACCAGAGCTGGGTGTGATTTAGGGGCAGGAGCCTTTGCCGTTGGTGCTGCATCTCTGCCCGCGTGTGGGAGCAGAAGGGGTTCAGGCAGGGGCACGTCTGGGACGAGGATGAGTTTGGGATGGTGTTCTGCCGGGTCCTCACGAGCCTTATAGCATCTTTAAGTCACAGTAAGCTTGAGTCCAGTATTCTTGCTGCCGTTTTACACAGAAGGAAATTGAGGCTTAGCCGGGCTGAGGCATGTATTCAGTTCAGACACCCAGGAGGTGGACAGGCCATCGCCGAGTGGACTCCAGCCCTTCCTCGCCAACCCACCTCTTGCCAGCATGGGTGCCCCGCAGCCCCACAGAGCCTCAGTCCATCTCCTCAAGTTGCCGTTGGGCACAGCTGCAGCCAACACGCTCGCCAGGCCACCCTGCCCAGGAGCCCTGTCTTGGTCACCACGAGGGTCCAGGAAAAGGGGCGGCCTCCACGTAGTAGGTGGCACCACCAGACAAAGGAGCTTATCAGACACAGGACACGGCGTGGACACTGCGTGTGTGATAGACTCAGCAGCCCCAGGGGGGAAGAGAAGGAGGCCAGGCTCCTGGCCCTTCAGGCGCAGACACAGGGAAGGACCACACTCACACGCGGTGGGACACGGGCAGGGCCTGGGGGCCAGGGTCTCCGACCCCCAGTCGGAGGGGCTGAAGCCGGGAACACGGGAGAGGACAATGGAGAAGCTGGGGGCAGACCCGGCTGGAAGGCCCTTTCTGCAGATTCCGGGCTGGGAAGCAGAGCTACAAGTCCCAGCTGGGGTCGGTGGTTCTCAAGTGCGGCCCATGGACCAGCACCTCCGGCATCACCTGGGCCTTGCTCCGCACGACCGGATCAGACCGTATGAAGCTGGAGAACCGCTCTTCTGGCACCAGGGGGATGTATCATCCACGGATGCAGACGGTACACACCTCGGATCGCGGAGCTTCAAAGCCTGCCAGGCGTGGTGCTTGGGTTCAGGTCCCAGAGGTGAAGGAGGCACGGGGAACCCACCGTTTAGAGGAGAGACAAGTTACAACGACATACGTGGAGCATTGGACGTAGGTCGAGAGTACAGAGGGACACAAATGGGAGGAAAAGTCTCCACGGAGGACACGGCCCTCAAGCTGCATCTCTAAGGAGGGAGAGACGAGCTCAGGTGTTTGCAGTGAGGACATGCCAGGGGTGGGATGGGATGCGGTGCTCTGCTGAGCTCAGGGAACCGGGAGTGAAGCTCAGCACCGCTGGAGAGGTGACGTGGGTACCAGCCGTGTGTGAGACAGTCTTCTTGCTCCATCACAGTTATCTTTGAGCAAGAAAGAGCACCATCTCTCTTGCGTTTCCTGTAGACATACAGGCCCTAATGAAATGTACGTTTCTAACTAGGTTATTGTCAGGGTCAATCTAATTCCTCTATAACGCGAATGACAAAACGGAGCGTATGCCGGAGGGTGTGTGTGTGTGTGTGTGTGTGAGTGCTTTGACAGTCATTATGTATTCTGAACGAAAGGCCCAGAAATTAAGTGGATTATTCTGGAGTGCAATCATTTGCAAACTGAATTTGGTGACATCTTACAAAACATCTCTTGGGGTCCCTTGAAAGGAGCAGCACATTTAATCTGTGCCCGTGGCACGCTGTTGACGCAGGCTAACCCTGTATCTGGGCCTGAGAAGGAACACAGAGCTTTCCCAGAGCCCAAAAGTTTCAAAAGCACCACCTTACCGTGTAATCAGCATTTGTAAGGGTCAGTGAGGCCATGGCAATGAAAATGAGCTGTCATCAATAATTCTCATTAGAATGCGGGATTGCATTTTAGCGAAGTGTGTTTAGAATAATAACCAGCTCACGGGCATTTCAACATACTCCAAAAATGTAAAGCATCAGGCTGGGAGTATAAAGAAAAATGTTTTAAACTCCTCTCATTAGTTCACTTTGATTTCCGTCTCCATAGAAACTGGATGTTCGGATGCATTAAGATATTTTTGTCTTTGGAGTTTTTGTGTGTCTTGGAATTTGGACACGTGCACAGACAAAAAGCCAGATGCAGCGAACAGGGTGTGAGGCGCCGATGGAAAAGGCTCACGTCGGCCGTGGGATTCATCCAAAAAACGGGGCACAGGTGGCTGCTGTTGAAAGGTTGACTCTGGGGAAATACAAAGCCATGAAACTTCCCAACAACCAGAGCACGGACACTGGCCGGGGAGAGGATGGAGTCTTCTCACAAGCCAGCTGTCAATGCCGGTGACAAGCATGTAAGCAAAGAGACTCCATGGGAACGTGGCCTTCTGGTTTCCCCAACGGCCTGGCTCTTCAGAGCACAGTTTCCTCTCTGCCAGCAGCATCCAGCCTGGGCTGAGTGAGGTTTCCTTCCCCTGTAGAATTTTGAGTTTTTAGACTATACTGAAACCTCTCATCCTTAAGTGTGTTTGAAGGCAAGGGCTTTGCTGGCTGTGAAATGAACCAAACACAGCCATGAGCCTGCGTTGTAGTGGGTGGTAGGGATTTGCTGAGGTGAGTGTTTATTTCAAGGGAAACAGATTTTTCTCAAATAAAATGCCTACACATTTCTGAGCTTCATTGCAGGGGGTGAAAAGGAAACAGTGAAGCATTTCCAGATACGCGATATGCCGCTTTTATTTCACGTCTTCCCTAATTTGTGTTCCAGTTGGGACTTGAGGCATTTTCTCTCCTCTGGGTCCAGTTTGGAGTCTGGAGAAGGCAGGGTGGAGAAGCAGTGGGAAGAGCCCCAGGGAGTCGGAGGCCGAGTCCTGCTTGGCTCGAGCCCCGAGCACCCTTGGTGCGCGTCCCCTCAGCTGCCCATGGCAGAGGGCACAGGGCCTCTAGACCATCTAGCCCAGCCCTGCTGTCCAGGGAAGCTGCATCCTCCTCACTGAGCTAAAGCTGCACCAGGACAGCGGGAGCATCGCTGGCTCCCAGCCTCCCTGGAGCTCCTGGTCCGGCACGTCTGCCCACCCATCGGGTTCAGCGCAGCCATCGCGTCCAGCAGCCAACCTGGGGCCCAGCATCCTGCGAGGAGGGCTCTGGACAGGCCTTGAGGTGCTGCCTGGTGTGTCCAAGGGCATACGTCTCCCCGGATCCTCTGGTCTTCAAGTCAGGAGGGATGCCGCCCAGGGCCTGTGTGAAGCCGGCAGAGTTCCTGGCGGCGACTCCGGGGAGACCTGTGGTCCCACCTCGCTTCCTGGCCAGCAGCCCCGTCAGAATCGGACGGGTCTTTTGTGTCCTGGGGGGACTGGCTTCAGGGATCTGGAGGCCAGAGTTGGGGGTTGGTGCCCGCAGAGTTGCCGGCTTCAGGCCCAGCACTCGGACGGCCACCTCCCAACCCCACAGGGGTAGACATGCCACAGAGAGAGAACCAAGGGCATCCCAGTCCACATGGGGCCCCAGCCCATCCATGTCTGTCGCGACTCCACACTGGGAAAGAGCTGGGATCCAGGTGCGAGTGTGTGGACACAGCGATCCCCATGGCCCTTGTCCTGCTTCCACGCCACCCGGCTTGGGGGCAAAGGAGGCGTCGGGGCTGCTGCAGTGCCCTGCAGTCCTTCTCCCGAGGCAGCGCTGCTCACCCTCCTTCCCTGGGCTCTGCTGAGTGGCGGAAGTCCTTTCCTCTTTGACCAGCCCTGCCCCCCCTTCTCAGGGCCTCCCCAGGCCTCCCACCCCCTAGGCCCAGAAACCCATTTTTTCTGGGAT
This sequence comes from Mesoplodon mirus, assembly GCF_964341445.2. Classification (NCBI taxonomy): domain Eukaryota; kingdom Metazoa; phylum Chordata; class Mammalia; order Artiodactyla; family Ziphiidae; genus Mesoplodon; species Mesoplodon mirus. The sequence continues at coordinate 30,417,917 of NC_138996.1, forward strand.
GAAATGGTCACCTCCTCAGGGAAGCACTTAGACCCGCAGCCTAAGCTGAGCCCCATTGCTAAGTTTGCAGAGCACAGTGCACCCTCCCTTTAGTAAAGCTCATCGGACGAGTCCTTTCTTGTTCAGCGTAGGCGCCCCGGCCAACCTGAGCGCCAGGAGGGCAGTAGCCGGTGTGTCCTTCCTTCCCGGCGTGTCGTTCCCGGTGTGGCTAAGACCATGTATGCGGTTGGGAGGTTCCGTTGGGGACCTGATGCTTCTCAGGCTCTCACAGCACATCCCACTGGAAAAGATCCAACTTGCCGTGTTGACTTTTAACCCAGCATTAACCCATTGCTTTGATTCTGAGGAACCCCTGCTGCCCAACCTGTAGGTTTTTCCAGTGGTTTCTGTGGATTAAGCTCCCGCTATCATCTTGCATTGGATTTGGAAGCGCCCTCCTCGATGGTTTTGGAAAAAGCTCCTTCCTGAGAATGCTGCAGGTTCTGCAGTATTTTGCAAATACGAAGCCTCCCCTCTCCTTGCAGAAGCCCCGTGTGCGAGGCACACTGCTTACCCTGAGGATGCGTCTCGTAATCACAGACGGCGCTGCAGGTTAGAAGGAAACATTTCCACACACCAGCCTCCTCCTTCTTCCAAGCTGCCAATGCTGCTTTTGCTCATTTTGCCCTTTTAAATATGACTGAAATTCTGTCAGTCTCGCTAAATGAATAACACAGTGTGGGTGTTACAGCAGTGTTTTCAAGACAATCACATAGCTGTTCAAAATTGACGGGTGCCTGTTCTGTTGCTTTCAAATAAGGAACTCTTGGGATTGTGAAAATGTAGTCTCGGAAGTGGCCAATTTAATAGTATAAATTGGTTTTTAAAAATTTCGATGAGAAGGATCACCTTTCTGCAGCAAACTAAGCTTTTTAATTTAAAAAAAAAGTGCTGCCAAAGAAACACAAACTGCATTTATTAAAAAAATAAAGTGAGACAGATTGTAGATGAGTCGTCTAGAATTTATGCTTGATAATTGCCAAATAGCAATTTCTCTGAAAGAGAACTTCAGCAGGATCTCCCTGATGAGCCCAGTGTTTGCAGTCAATCCAGGGAGCCCAGGAGCTACGACAGTCTCTGTGCTCCGGCCTGAGCCAGCCTGTCGGAGCTCCAAGCTGCCTCCACCCCCAGACCTGCAGACCACGGGCTTTACAGGACCCACTGTCTTTGTTCCCTCTGAACCTTGGGAGACTTGGTGAAAGACTCCCATCTCAGTGGAGTGATAGGATTTTTAAGGGCATCCTATCTTCCAGCAGATTAACTCAGGCATTTTTGTGTATTCTTTTTCATCCCCTTTTATTCGTCTTGCTTATTTACATTTTTAAAAGGTCTAAACCCAAAGGATTGTTCTCAAGTTATAGTCACAATCCATACAAATGGTCCTCAGTTGGCCACCATGGAAGTAGCTGCAGAGAGAAAACCAGGGGTTAGACCCCTTCCTTGTTCTTGTTCTAAGTGCTGTTCTGAATTCTTGTGCAGGCCGTGCACACCAGAAGAGAAAAAATGTAATGAGAAATGTATTCCAGCCTGTTAGTCCATACCCTGTCTCCTAGAAGCATAGGTTTATCTCCTTAATTAGTAGCTTTAAGATCCATTTCGAATACTAATAGGACAAGTTGATGGCACCAAATCAAGCCTTCAATTCTGATAAGACAGATGGATCCTTGCAAGTATAGTTTCAACCAGCTTCATTTTGAGACAGACTGAGATCTGATATTTACTGAAAATCACATCTTCCTTGCAGGTGCTTTCTCTGCATTTGCGGCTACCAGCCACGTTTCTCTTTTTCTACTGCAAAGTTTAGCTTCCTTGGTGAAGAGCCAGGGACCACAGCGCTGTCCCCAGCACCTCACCCCTTCCTCCTGAGAGACTTTTCTTCCAAGTGTGTCTTCATGAGAGCAAGACAGGACTGCTGTTACAGACCACACACTCTTGGTCGTCTTCCTCAGTAATCCCGTTCTGGAGGGAATACATGTTTCCATGGCTCGTGAAATGGATGCAGACGAGTGATACACGTGACCACTCCTGGGCTTCCCTGGTGGCACAGTGGTGGAGAGTCCACCTGCCGATGCAGGGGACACGGGTTCGTGCCCTGGTCCGGGAAGATCCCACATGCCGCGGAGCGGCTGGGCCCGTGAGCCATGGCCGCTGAGCCTGCGCGTCCGGAGCCTGTGCTCCGCAACGGGAGAGGCCACAGCGGTGAGAGGCCCGCGTACCACAGAAACAAACAAAAGTGACCACTCCTGTCAGTGCGTCAGTGCGTCTGTTCTCTGTTCTTCACAAGACCTACGTGTTCTTCCTCCAGTGTGTTTGGAAATATACAGTTTTTTTAAAGTTTTCTAGCAGTTTAGTCATTTGGTTGGTTTAGTGCTCTGAATAACTGAGCCTTTTCCCTCAGGATAAAAACGTACTACCTTTTCTGATTTCAGGTGGAAGTTATTCTGATATGTATTATTCCTCTCCTTTTAGTCTGTTGAACAAGATGAGATGACTGATACTTCACTGACTTTGACCTTTCGGAATGGCAGATCCTGTGGTTTAACCTCATATTTAGATGCGGGGTGTCGGTTGGCATTGGATAATGTCTCGGCTTCTGGGAGTTAATGAAACCCTAAAATTTTCTGCAAAATGCTGTGTAGATGTGTCTGTACTTTTTACCAGCCTGAAGCAATCCCCGACTCTCCCATGAATGTCCCCGAACCGTCTTGAGGTAGCCAGGGCTGGACGTGGGAGGTGAATTTCCGGGGAAAGCGTTGTGTCTCAGCTTTAGTAACTTGGCGATGATGGACGGGCTTGGCCAGAGGACTCGGAGGGTTTGCTCAGGACCCGGAGGTGAAAAGGGCTTTTCCTGTCTAGAAGACTGGGACAGGCCCTGGGACATCTCTCTGTGTCCTGGCCAATCTTCCACTTGCTTCCCAGATGGGAAGGGGCGCCGGGCTGGAGAGGTACCCAGCTGTCCTGATCCATCCACGTGAGGGCTCACAGCTCTCCTCCGAGCCTCGTGATGTTCTCTGGCTGTGTCGAGGGCTGTCGCCGGTCACAAATCCTGTACCTGTTTTGAAGGCTTGATGCCCCTCGTCATGGTCAGCTTTGCATCTGGGGGTCCCTGAAGGGGCTTCTTTCTGAGAGGGCATGTTTGTCACTGTTGGGGAAACTCGAAGTGAGCTTGGATTCATTTCTTCCTCAAATGAGCTGCATACCAAGCATGGATTATTTGTAAAAATTGATTGATGGGGTGAACACATGAAATCCGAGCAGACCTACCCCAGGGACAGAGCCTAGCAGCTTCATTTGGAGCCTCTCTTGGGGCTTTAAGTCCTATTGTTTCCTTCATGGGGGCAGACAGTTCTGAGGAGGTTTGCTGCCTTCAGACCCATTGGCATTGAATGGAATGAAGTGAGTGACAAGAGCCTGTCCTGGTGTTGACACAATGACTCTGATAGTAACCAGACAACAGGAAACGTGTGTGACGCCACCAGGAACCTCCTAACACGTTCCCTGAAACGGCTCCTAAATTCCGGGCATCTGTCCCCAGTAATTTTCCCTTTGAAACATGGAGTTACATGGGCTTAAGAACTGAGTCTGTCAAGTTCAAATTATTTTCTATTTAAGACCACTCACCCAAACACACCGTAGCTGTTACCCCTGTATGCAAGCAGCTTAGTTTTGATCTGGTGTCTTGTAACTGTTTTGATTAGCTGTGAAGGAACAGATCCTAATGGAGCTTTTAATCATTTTAATTTTTTAAAACTGTTTAAACAAATATTTATCCAGACACTTGCTAGGCCTTTTTCATCTTCTTTCACATTGTCCTAATAACAACACCTGAGGATTAACATCGTATTAGGATGATAAGAAAATAAACTCCTGCAAAGGGAAGTGACCTCCCCAGGTTGGAGTTAGGAGGTCCTCTTTAGGAGCATAACCCTGCAGACAGCGGGGGCCACGTCAAAAGCACCACGACTGACACTCATCCCCTCATGGCTTTCATGCTCTGGTTTTAGTTGTAGGAATGCTGGATTTGGTTGCTTTCTATAGACAGATAGGGAGATGCCATAGATAACGCCGATGCATTTTTCTTTACATTTTTGGATTTTGGATTAGGGCAGTATTTCCTGAACATTAAAGAGACAAAATCTCATAATCCACTTTGTGATACAATCTCTTTAGAGAACTTGAGATGGAATCCAGATTAAAGAATTATTACTAGTTTTTAAATCAGGGAATATACTTTGTGGATGAAGACTCCAGTATCCCACGCAGGAACTATTCATCTATTCATCTGTGTCACCAGTGCATTTTCTTATTCAGTATAATTTCCACACAAAAGTCTGGATTGATAGGGATTCAGGAAACACACTCTCTATGGAACGTAAACAACAAGCTAAATTTTGAAAACATAAACAACAAGCTACATTTTGAAATTGGAATCCCAGGCTAGGTTTCCCACCTCCATAACCAAGGAGTCAGTGAGCTTGGTGAAATGACAGATTCCGGTGAAGGACGGGAAAGAAGGGAGACCAGCTGGGTTCATGTTGAAAAGAACGCAGTTTTCAGTGGATTGTTGTATCAGGCAGATATAAATTAATTTAATTCGTCTGCTGCTGTAACTCAGCCTTCAGGACTTGGGCTAAACATCTTGGGTTGCTTGGCAACAGGTACCAGTGGGAGGGTGCAGGAGCCGGGACTGAGCAAGTCCCAGGGCCGGCGAGGGAGATGCATCCACTGGGCTACTTTCTGAGAAGCATTATCTCCCAGAAACACACCAGGCCCCCAGCCCAGGGCACAGCACCACGTGATTTATCAGAGCCATTTTATGTTCAGAGGGTTGATTCCAGAAGAAAATGCTGCTTCCCAGCAAATGACTGAAACAAATGCTGCTGCTCCTCTCATCACATGAGAAATTTTAAGCAACACTAAAAATCACTTGTGCTGTTGTCTAAAGGAGAGCCCCCAACAAGTGCTGGTTATTCGCTAACGATGACGCCCTAGTGCAGAACCACTGTGTCGTGTGTCTTGTCAAACATATGTAAGCAACTGAATGAGATAAAAACACTTGCGAAGAGAAGTTCTCCAACGTCCTGATGGATGGACTGCAGTCCCGGGAGTCCTTCTGGAGCCCATGGTGCTGGTTCTCCGTCCAGTCATAGCGAAGGGATAGTCTCACGGGAGGCTTTTACTTAGTTTCCTGATGCTTATGCCCAGTGACCCACTGGGTGGTGCAGGCATCACACCGAGGGGAGAACAAGAACCCCAGATAGCTCTGATCCTGGAACTGGCCCAGCGAGGCATGACACCGGGGAGACGGAGACCCAAGTCTCAACCCAAGTCCTGCTGGCGTTTCTCAGCAAGCGTCCTTGTAGATCGATTCGCTGACCGGGTTCTGGCAAAGCTGGACAGCCGGCCGCTCCTCCCCGCTCCTGCCCCAGGTCCACATCCCCTGCACCCCTGTGTCCTACCCCCATGGCCTTCCCACCCCGGTCTCTGCCGGAGAGCCCAGTTCAGCGGCCCCTCCTCTGGGACACCCCTCGGGAGCTCCAGACAGAGGGGGGCCCTCCTTTTACTGACTTGTTCACGGTCACCCAGGTGCACCAGTGTGGCCCCCTCCCCAGACCACGTCCCAGGCAGGGGTCAGGTCCCCGCCCGCGGCGCAGAGCCCGGCAGGGCAAGCGTGTGAAAGGACGGGAGTGTGTGAGCGCCCGGGTCTGGCCCTTCTAGTAACTACGGAGAGTGCAGCGTGGCTGCTGCCCACTGCCAGGGAGCCTCAGTGGGGAGGAAAGCCTACCCGGTTCTCAGACTGTGTCCTGCAGGGCCCGGGGATTCCACGCTGCACGGCAGGGTGACGCAGTGCTGGGGCTCTGAGACCCCAGATCCACTTCAGTCAAAAGGCCACCACGTTCACGTGTCTCATCCTACAAGTTGATTTGACCAAAAAAAAAAAAAAAAAAAAAAAAAAAAATTCTGCTGCTAAAAATTTTTGAAAATTGTCACCCAGCCAAGGGATGCTAATTTTCCCAGTGCCCCCTCCCAAGGGAGTGTCTCCTCCACACATACTTCTCTGCATAGCTGGGTAGTGGGGCTTTGATTTGCATCTTGACCCCTCGACAGAGCCGCCTTCAGAAATAGTTTGCCCAAGACGTAGACCCTGGGTCAGAAGGGCAGGTAAATCCAGGCTGGTCCCATGTTTCTCTAGGAATTTCGGTGGTTCTGAGAATCACCAGGTCTGTTTGGGTGGATTTTAGGCCTTTGGCGTCCAGTCCCACCAGGTCAGGGTCCTAGTGTGCTGTCCGCCCTGGAAAGGAGCTCGGGGGCCAGTGCCCTCCTGACCAGCTTTGTGTCCTAGGGCGGCCGCAACAAATGACCACAAGCTGGGGGCTTAAACAACAGAACTTGTTCTTTCACAGTCGGGAAGCTACAAGTCCAGAGTCACCGTGTGGGCAGCGCCGTGCTCCCTCCGAAGGCTCCGGGGGAGGCTCCTGCCCTCCCTCTTCCTGCTCTGGCTGTTTTCCCGTGACCTTCAGCCGTGCTCCGATCTCTGCCTCTGTGACCATGCGGCCTTCTTCCTGTGTCTCTGCCCGAAGCCCTGTCTCCTCAGAGGGTCCGCAGGCACTGGACTTAGGGCCCACCCTCCCCAGTGTAACGTGACCCCACCTGCAAAGACTAGCATCACAGGCGCAGGTGCCGGGGCTGGGCGTGGGGGCCACACGTCACCCCAAAGGAGTTGCCATCAGCCTTTCTCACTAAGAAATACTTGCTGCCAACGCCCTGCACAGCAGGCTCCGGGGCCTGAAGACCTAGCAGGATCCCACCTCCTGGAGCTCTGGAGGAAGGTCCTGTGGGTCTAGATCTGTGTCCCTCCGTCCAGCTCTTGCGTGGGAAAGAGCCGTGGCCAGGGGTGGCTGCCCGCAGACAGCCAGCAGCGTCCCCAGCACCAGGGGAGATAGGCTGCAGCATTCGGCGCTGAGCCGCGTGGTGCATGGAGAGAACCCCATCCAAGAAAGATGGGTGTTTTGCTTCAATTCCTCCCAGGAAGACCGCAGGGGCTGCCACCCACCCCTCAGGAGGCCCGTGAGCACCGGCCCCTTATGCAGCCAACTGTTGTGAGTTTTGCTTCCCTGTTTCTATCCAGAGATGTTCTTCTCAAAGATCATGGAAAGTAGCCCAGAGAGAAATCCCTGCTACTGAGGCTTTACCTGTCCTGCTGTTGTCAAGGGTTACCTTCCTCAGAAGATCTTTGACTTATGTTTACTAGAGGTTCTCTAGCAACTAAAGGATTCCTTCTGTGCCCTGCCCTAACCCAAGATGATTTTCAATGTCAGAAGCACCACCTCTGCATTTACCCAGGAATTTGTTATACTAAATTTATGATTTGTTGCCCTAAATAAAATTACCCCCGGCAACAGGCCTCGTTGAAGTGTTTCCACTGCACAAGAGGAAATAACTAACGGAAATCCATCTGTGACCCTCCTCAGTCCGATGGTCCACGGTCATTTCCCCAAGAGTTGCACGCAGAGGGAACCCTACGAAACTCAATCGCGGCGAGTCACTCCAGGCAGAAGTCCTGCCTGGTGGTGGCTCTCGGCCTCCTGCTGTTGGCCGACCTCTCCGCTGTGACCAGTCCACTGCGGGGGATGCTCAGCCAGATGCTTCCCTTAATCCCAAGGCCGTTTTCCAGCCTCTCTGCACCAGTACGGCCTCATGGACCCCTATGACCAGCAGCCGCCCCACCGGGGTTGGAATTCATTCTAAGTGGTGGACGTTGTGACATCACGGCTGATGAATATTTTTAATACCACGTCTGTGGAAACCCGGTATTTTGTCACGCCTTCCCTTCGAACCTTCGTAGAACAGCTCAGATACGGCCAAATCAGTGGATTGGTGGCCAACAGAAGCACATATTGGCATTTTATTCTATTTTCTCTTAAATATTTGATGCTTGACTAAATCCTCAAGCAACAGAATGAAGAGTTTAACAGAATAAAAGGGACAGTGAGTAATCATCCAGCACTAACCTGCCGTTCCGTGAGCTTTTAGTTCTGAGTTGTGCTTCTCACCTGTGGGTTCAAACTTATGGTTTAAAGCTGGGGGGATGTGGGAAGATCCAGCTCGCAAGCCTCGGCTTTAAAATCCTTCTGAAGCCTTATTTACATGCACATCCACGGGAGACAACAATGTAACCCTAATAATGGTCCTATAGCGCATTTGAAGCCATATTAAAATATAAATCTACTCTTGTGAGGCCAGTAAGTCTTTTCCTTTGCTCTGTGCTTCTAGGGTGTCCCTGACCCACTCTTCTAGGTTCTGTCTCATTTTCACAGTTCAGCTGAGCACAGCATGTGTGGTTTTAGCTGAGTCAAGCTAATTTCCGCTGAGACCAGCTTGGATATTTTGATCACACGCTTCCCCGCGGTTCCTCCCCCCGTGCGAGCGTCAGTGTCACTGTCATCGAGTGACACTTCTAAGAAGCCAGTCTCCCCTCAGTGCCTTGCCTTGGGTCAGACTCCACTCCTGATGCTCTGTGTTCTCCTCCAAATGACTAGCCCGTTTTTGCTAAGTCAAACTCTGCTTTGTGATCTGTGTGCTCCACCTGACCCTCGGGAACCCAAGTGCCCGGCTGCAGCTGGCTGCCGTCCCGTTCTGCTGCGTCCACACACGGTTCTCCCTCCCCACCTCCATCTGACTCTATTTTACCTTCCCTCGGGGCCCAACTCGACTGAACTCCCCGCGTTCAGTCTTCCCTGTGGGGAATCATGCTCTTTTGTTGAAACTCTGGCTCAGAGAGGCGGCTTTAAAGCCCGAGCTCGGGGGCCACGTCAGTCATCTTTGGAGCGTCCGTCTGATCCGGAGTCGAATTTCTCACAGTTCACCTGCCTGTGGTGAAGAAAAACAGCATCCTTCCCATCTGCTCGGAGGAGTTTACTTCCCTGACATTTATTTCCTCATGTTTAAACATATGGGTTATTATGGGTTCACAGACTCAGAGCTGACCCACAATTAGATGATGCGGCCCAGAAGAATTTGAAAGGTGGGGAACTAAAAACGATGCCTGATGGAATGAGAACCCAAACCAAGAGAACAGAGCTGGTTCGGGAAACAGTCATCAGCAGGGAAGAGTGACTTCTCGCTGGTTTTGCTCGCGTGGGCAGAGCCAGTGGAGTCTGGCCACTCAGAAAAGCATTTCTCAGGGTGGGAGACACAGAGGTTTCGTTTTTCTTGAGGTTCTGTTCGTCACCCTCTGTCCGGGTGGCTTAACTCTGTTCCTCCTTTGTACACAAGGGGTTAACGTGACCTTCGGAAATGGCCCGCCTTCCTTTTCCCCCAACTGCCGTCTTTTACTAGAATCACCGTGTCTTAACCCATCAGTTAAAATCTCCGTGGCCAAAACAAGCAAACAAAAATATCTCTGTGGCCATTTGAATTGACCCAAGTTGGTGGCAGCGGGACCACCACCATCTGACAGCTGGAAGAGGCCTGTGAGAAGTGGGTGGATGGTTCCAACCCTAGTTCCAAGTGGGATCTGCTGGTTATTATTGCAAGTCTGGCTAGCCAGGCAGTTGCCTACGCCATGAAGCGCTCAGATTTCAAGAAACGATTTTTGTTAACAGTATCTGAGCTGTCGCTCGTAGGACCTTAAATGCTGTTAGTGAAATAGCTTCCGTTTCATCCTTAACTACCTGTTCGTTTTCTTGCATTTCTCTTACGAAAGAGACTATTTGCTGTCTTTGCTTATTTCTCGTCTTCCTGGACACCAGGTGACTTCCTGTGACCTGTTCCAGGCTACAGGCTGCTGTCCCTTTACTTCGGGGACTTGTGCCCCGGAGGACGCTGATGAGAGTTGGAGGGTTGTGAGGAAATCGTCCCTGACGCAGGCAAAAAGGGTTGTGCGTGGACGTCCCTGTTTTCTCAGAGAGTCCATCTAAGATTCCCATAAGATTCTCCTAAGGTTCCCCCAAATGTTAAGGCTGCAGCTTTAAACGCTCACTTCCTGCGTGAGCCTGTAGGTGTGCAAAATGTATGGCCACTCTTTCTCCCCGAGGTTATCCTGGTTATACTCATCTCTCCATCAGCATGGTCTCCGGTTAAATTAGGCAGCTCCTTGATGTCAGAGCCATGCAGTGTTGTGTTTGGTAACCCAAGGGGCCTGCCTGGTGGAGGAGCTGTTCTTCCATCTTAGTCCTTCATGAAGACGCGTCGTTAGCCGGGTACTAAGAAGAGTTGTGAGGTCGAGGGACAAATCGAAGGTCAGAGTGCAGCGCTAGCCAAATGTGATTCATGTCACAGAAACTCCAAGAACTATTAATTTATTAACACTCCCTAAATAATGCAGAAACGATTAAATCTATCAACCTCGTCAGGCCCCATAACACGAAGTGATAGCACCCAGAACCCAAGATGGCCAGCCTGACAGTGTCCCGATGACAGGACGGCCCCCAATGACCCGGGGACTGCGGGGCTCTGAGTCTAAAACTATGTTCCCTTTCAAAACCCTGGAGGCATGTCCTGAATGTCACTCAGCCACCAGGTAACGCAGATGGGAATTGTAAGGGCGCGTCGGATACAAAGCCCATCAGACTGATCATTTGCATCTGGGCAGAGCGCTCACCCTGGGCCTTTTCGGGGCAGAAATGACCCCTGTCTTGGCCCGAGGAAGCTCTGTCCTGAGAGGTGGGGTCAGGAGCACTTCCTGCCCAGGCGCTAAACCACTGCGGTGCTGCAGCAGGTGATGAATCGGAAGTGGGGATCTGAGAATCGGGCCGTCCAGGGGGTGGGGTCCGAGCCTGCTCGACTCGGACCTGATTCCGAAGCAGGAGGCGGGTGACGTGCAGTTCACTTTCCTTGTGGGTTGAGCCTTGAAAGCAGTGACAGTTTCCTCCTCTGTGTTGCTCTGGCCAGTCATCGATTTCTGCCTCACTCATCGTGCCTGTTCTACAGAGGGTGTGGCCAGCCCTACGCTGAAGAAAATAGTCAGCTTTGTGGTGGTTCTTCCATGTGCTTCACCCGAAGGTCCAAGCTGGCTGTTAGTTTTTTGGTATCTCTGCGTCACTTTGCTTTGTAATAAAGTAATACGAGCGGCCAAGAGAATCCGCTGTGGAAACCTTTCTCTGGATGGAAGATTTGGGCAGGATTTACTGTGCAGGATTTATTGTGAGGACACCTCAGTTGCGTATCTAAACCGGGTTGTGCTGTTTGACTGTTTTTAAATAAAAGCCCCAGTCTGTACTCTAAATATTTTCCAAGTATTAATCCGTTTAATCCTCACATGAACCTGGGCGTCAGTACGATTATTCTCTCTGGCGCCCAGAGGGGACCATGATTTCCCGAGGACCCCCTGCAGCCGGGCATTTAATCTGCACACCGAGTAATAGCTGTACTAAATCTCCCCCCTCCGCCTCCGAGCTTTTGATGATTCAAGGAACACCGTGTGGCCGGTGAGAGTTTCAGAGTCTCCAAAGGTGCGGTTTGGCTTCTGTGGTGTGGCTCTTCAGAGACTGCCCATGACTTCGGTGAGGTTTTCCCTGTGTTTTCCTGAAAGAGGAGAGAGCGGGAGGTGGGAGACGGTCCAGGGCCAATTCAGTCTTTGCTCGCTTTTGCTCAGCATCACGTCACCACCAGGCTGGACGGGCCAGCACGCACACACATTTTGCTTTAAAACAACTTAAACCAAGGAAGAGAGTTAATTTAAGCAGATACGCAGGCAGGCAGCTGATCCTTTGGCAGCCCAGCGGATGGTTTATACATGATTTGCCAAATAGGAGAGCTGGTGTTAACAAAATAAAAGGACAACAAAAATGAAAGAGCTCCATCAGCGTGTCCAAAAGTCTCTGGGTGTGAGTTTCACGTGCTTCCTATGTGGTCATCGTGTGAGGCCGCGAGCCCGCGAAACCGAGAGATGGCCGACCAGCCGTGGCGCCCACCGGCCCGAGCGGGAAAGAGGAAGCACACTTTTCTTTCCAATGGCGCAACAGCCTTTCACAGAAAAATCTTAGGGGGAAAAGTCAGAGTTAGATGACAGTTTGTTGGATTTTATTGTCTAAGGCACTAAACTCTTGGAAAAAGAATTTTAAAAACCTCTGATTCCTCGGCCAGCCCAGAAATTAAACTCATCCTGGGCACCTCTGGGCCCCAGCTGCTGCCCCCCCAATGGACCTGGCCACGGTCACCTGGCCACGTCTCCACCATCATTGAGAATGGCCAGCTGGGAGGAGATTCCCGGGACTGGCCCCTGACCTATGACCCTTAGGGCCTTGGCACTTCCACCGGATCAAGTCCCTCTTCCTCAGGAGGGCAGCGCATGACCACACTCACACTCACAAGAGAAGAGAGCCATCCCTGCCCTGGTGGGATGTCACCCTAGCATCTGCTTACACGACAGCATGGGGGAAATTGTGTTCGTTTTACCAGATCTTGTGTGCTTCAGAATACATGGGCCTCAAAGATACTTTTAAATCCAGAACAGTGGCTTTCCCAAGACGTGGTTTTCCTTTTAAAAGAAACCCAAAAAGCCATTTGGTCTACTTCTTGGTGCCCAGACAGGACAGAGCAGAGATGAGTTATGATCCATCCTTACCTGTTACTAACCCGCAACCAGGCCTGCTTTGTACCCACTTGTGCTTCTCTACCCTCTGTCTCTTTATGCTTAGTTTTTGTGTTTATACTTGAAATACAGTTTAGCATTTGTTGAAATTCAATGCATTACTTTGTAAAGAATGTAGAGAAATCATAGGAGTTGGAATTTATTGAATATCTGCTTTGTTAGGCGATTTGTATACATTCTTCTCATCATTGTTATTCTCACAACAGCTGTAGGAGACACCGTGCAGTTAGCAAGGCGGGTCCGTGATTACTGAACCCCCCGCCTTTACTCTGATGGATGAGGCCCAGGGCGGTGGCCGCCCGGCCCCGCGTCCCTGTCCATCTCCTGCTGCTCTGTGGGCTCCTGGCCCCACTCCCACCACCAAACCAACGAACCGGGGACAGACTGCTGACCGGAGTGCGTCCTTGGGCAGCTGAGCCATGAGGGTCCCTGTCGTGAACAATGAGTGGAGGATCTGGTCCCCCAGAGTGTGGCCACCAGCGGGACGGTCATCTCCACACTGGACGCTGAGCCCAAGTCACAGGAGCGGGAGCTGGCAAGGCAGCAGATGCAGGGGAAGGCCTGTGGGCAGCACCTCGGGCCCCCAAGAAAGGCCGCCCAGGAGCACACGCAGCTATCCCTGCCTGGACCCCTCCCCGGGGCTGGAGAGGGTCCAGGACCTGGCACCAGGGCCGGAGGGCACCGTGCACGGCCAGCGGGCAGAGGCAGGCTCAGTGACCAGCAGGGACTTGGCCTTCCTAAGGCAGTTGGAGGAGATCGTTTGTGGCTGATGGGAGGGTCCCTGAAAGACCTGGAGAATTACGGCCTCGAGAATCTCAGGAGGTTTCCATGAGGAAGTGATGGAATCCAGCTTTGTGAAGTATGGCTCCAGCATCTGCTCCACCAGGCGGGGACGGGACCACAGTGGACATAGACCAGTTAGACGCAGGTGATGCCACCTGCTCGATCTCAGAATTTCCAGCTGCTACACGAGGTGATGTGGACCTGGCGGTCCGCCTTGACTGCTCCTAGAGGCTCAGCTCTGAGAAGAAGCCTCAGAGATGGATCTGCTGGGGCTTCTCCAGGGAGAAGAAAGACAAGGCAGGGACCATGTTTCCAGGACCATCGTGGAACAAGGGGTGATCTATGAGCATCTGGAAACTGTCCTTTGCTCAAGATTCCTGACTGATTAGGATCTATTAGATTCAAAACTAGCAGTAGCGATAGGTAGTAATCAAACTCCTTTTTTATACAAAGATGGGAGTCCTATATGCCTGGCCACGGGTGTGGCATGACATGGGATCAAGACACGGTGCCTGTCGCGAAGCGGCCGTGGTGTGGAGGGGGCAGCGGAATGAAGACGAGAGAAGAGGCTTGGCCCCATTGAGGAGGTGCAGAGAGACCAGATGGCGGGAAGACCCTGACGGTCTCCGTGGATTGCTGAGATTATTACAGTGTGGACTGGTGTCGTTTTTGGAGACCTCTTGTTCAGCAGTCAGACCAGTATCATTGCTCTGGTCCAGCAGGATAAAAGGTCTTGAGTTCTAGAATTCAACATTTCTGATTTGATTTAGAAAAGAAACATCAATGGTGATTCTTTTTTTTTTTTTTTTTTTTTTTTGCGGTACGCGGGCCTCTCACTGTTGTGGCCTCTCCCGTTGCAGAGCACAGGCTCCGGACGTGCAGGCTCAGCAGCCATGGCTCACGGGCCCAGCCGCTCCGTGGCACGTGGGATCCTCCCGGACCGGGGCACGAACCCGTGTCCCCTGCATCGGCAGGCGGACCCCCAACCACTGCACCACCAGGGAAGCCCCAATGGTGATTCTTTTAAGATGCTAACATGAGTGCCTTAGATTCTTATTGCCCAGAAATACTTGAAAAGAAGGAAAGTTCTAGACCTAGTGGCTTAGACCTACAGTGGAAGGTTCTGTCCCTGGAAATCCCAATGTCCTTCATGGGGCGTTAATTCTTTATCATCAGCGATAGTCCAGAACTCCGACCCAGAAACTCAAGGGTGTTCAAATTGATTCGGAAGCATCAGGGTCCTTCCTGCTCACTCCAGCCAGTGCAGCTAATAGAGACCCCAGGTATAAGCTGGGAGGGCATTTCTCTTCCAAATGGCTGTAGCATCTGATACAAAAACATTCATGTTGTTAGTACATAAACACTTATGGGAGCTCCATGAAAAATTAAACCAGACCTAACTGGCCATAAATATATGAGGAACGGGGACGATAGATCATTTTATGGTTTCTGAGATGCTTTCATTTCCTCTCAAACTGAGTCATCAGACTGTATCGAAATCTAACGGCAACGGAACACTGATTTGTCCCCTTAACAATTCACCACACCTTCCACCCTGACTTCCCCGCCCTTTTGTCTCGCTGACATCTGCCCTGCAGAAACTTTGTTTTGCCACCGTGGCTGCCATGTCAGTAAGGAGGCGTTGTCTTCAATTTCGAAGAGAATGAATAAATTGAGGGTGAAAATTACCCATTAACATCAGGCATTTCCACGGTCTCTTTCACGGAGCCTCAGAGAACTGTGTGGACGCTGAGTTCGCCTTGACAAGTGGTTTCAGAAATGACTTGGAAAATTGAGATGATTTTAATGCAGCTGCCCTGTTATTTTTCTGTAAGAAAAAAATGTATTTTTGTCTCATCTTTTTCTCTCATCTTGCCAGATAATTATGATAAGCTTTTTCAGTATAATTTAGATTGGGTTGATTAGCCAGACCCTGCTTGTACACTGTAAACACGGTTAATGAGTTGCAGGTTTTCTCTCGTTTTTCCACCTTAGAACTCAGGCAGGACTCACCTGTCATTCACATGCAGAAAGTGTGTTTGAAAGCAGCCATGCGTCTGCCAAGTTCCCAGGAGACCAGTTTAGAATGGACCAGCCATGATGCCCTACGTGGGGAGGAGAAGCAGGAGAAGCATAGATTTCAGGAACGTGATCACGGAGCAAACATCCTCCCGGTGGAGACAGCCAGTGAGATGTGGGGGAAGCTGGGTGTCCTGAGCTCAGGGCGTGTGAGCATGGCTGGGGGCGGGCACTGCGCTGGGCCTCCTGGAGACGCACAAGCTCAGCCGCCAGGGCCGTGCGCGGTCTGGTACTCAGCCCCTCTTACAGGTGGAGGACAGGGTGAGCCTCTGAAGGGCTCAGGTGGGTCTCAGAAAACCACTAAGCAGGCAGTGCCTGTCTTCAGGGTCTCTGCTCCGTCTCGTGTTCTTCCAGACTCCATCCCTACCCGGGCCCTTGGTACCAGGCCGTGTACTCCGGCCAGACCTCCCGGTGTGGCTCAGCTTGCACGCTGGAAGGGAAGGGACACATGAGCAGCATCCCACAAGAGCCCTTTGGATTTCCATGGAGAAGTCCAAGGTGAAGGTGTATTAGTGCCATATATTCCATAAGGGTCCTGGGCTCCCCTGGCGTTTGTAAAAGGCAGTGGAGCCCAGGCAGGTGGAAGGAAGTATGCTCGGGACCAGGTCGGGGCTGTCAGCTGAGAGCTGGGTGATGGCCAGTCCCTGTGATTTAGAAAGGATGGCAACACCATCGGCTGGCTGGAGTCCATTGTGTTCCCAACAGCTCTGAGAGTGGTCCTGCCTGGAGAGGGGAAGGTCCTAGGGGGAGGCTGTCTGCTCTGCGTCCCCAGGCAAGCTGACGCATGCCGTGTCCCCAGGAACAGGGACCCCTATGCCACTCTCCTTGCAGGCCCCGCACCTCCGATCAGTCCCCGTCATTCATCGCTTCTGGCTCTTCCAGCTCTGAGCCAGCGAAGCGCTTCCTGCCAAGTGGGGTGAGATTGCCAGGGTTTTTCATAATAGAAAACACAAATTGCTGGAGACAAATTCACTGCCAGTGAACCAGGAGGAGGTTGAGAACCACACACTTGTGTCACCAACACGGCATTAAAATGCTAAAATGCATGAGTCCTGCCGCTACTAATCTCCTGAAGCACCAACAGATGGGAAAGCTGGCGTCTCCACTCTCTGAATGTCAGCGGCTGACCCAGGAGACCAGCCATTTCGGAGATGGAAGCAATATGGGGGCGCCACTTCTGGTTGGGTTTCAGGTCAAGGACCACATCCTTTGTTAAACCAGAATCGATCTGGAACCCGAGGGCTTTAAAAATGCATTGCAATCCAGGTGCCGCTGTGAAACCTCGTACTTATTTGGTTTCCTGCGAGTAAACTTGTCGTGTGATGTATTTCAAAAACAGAAGAGTGATGCCTTGGACGTGATTTGTCGATGCATAATGGTTAACCGGGTTCATCTGTCATTTTCTAACACATGTGATTCACTTTGATTAATATCCAAAGAGGAATAAATGACTAATGGCAGGCCTCGGGATATAGATCAAAATTCAGTTTTATGGCGAAGGGACACTGAAAGTGGGTGTTTACAAAGATTCAGGGTCTGAAACAACCGACCACAAATCAAATTTCCAAATTTTCTTTCTTTTAGAAAGTAAGAATCATCATAACATTTTGGCTAGGAAATATTTTAATGTTTAGACTTATATGATGAATTCTGTATGTAATTGAGTTTATTCAAGTCTGTGTTGCAGCTGAATATGATACATCTAACTCCGGAATGACTGGAGTTAAAAATGTATTTTTAAATTAGGTGCCCTATGAAGTCACCGTCCTCATCCAAAAAGCCACACGGATGGCACTCGTCTGCACGAACACCTGTTCCTGCCCTTTCTGGGCCCTGCGGTCACTGTTTCATGTAATTTTCCTGCCAGACTGTGGGCCCCTGGAGGGTGTGGGTCCCGTCTCAGAGTCACAGTGCCAGCACTTGGTGTCAGCAGGCAGGCGTGGGGTGGAAGTGAAGGTGGGGATTTCAGGGGCTGAGCGTGGCCAGGTGTGGGACAGCGTCGTTCACACAGCCGGGGGGGGGGTGCGGCCGCCCCTGGACCACTCCCCTCAGATGATCCCTCTCAAGTCCCCTTCCAGGAAGCGCTAGGTCCAGTGAAACAGCAAATGTGAAAATGCTACCTTTTAAATGATGGCCTGGACCTCCCTGGTGGTCCAGTGGTTAAGACAATGTGCTTCCAATGCAGGGAGCCCGGGTTCCATCCCTGGTCAGGGAAGTTCCTCATGCTGTGCGGCATGGCCAAAAATAAATAAATGATATCTTTTTTTTTTAATTGAACTGTAGTTGATTTACAATGTTGTTTTAGTTTCGGGTGTACAGCAAAGTGATTCAGTTATATCTATCTCTATCTATCTCTATCTATCTATCTCTCTATATATATTCTTTTTCAGATACTTTCCTATTATGGTTTATTACAGGATATTGAATATAGTTCCCTGTGCTATATAGCAGGTCCTTGCTGTTAAATGATATCTTTTAAAAGGAATTTTAATCGGGGCTTCCCTGGTAGCACAGTGGTTGTGAATCTGCCTGCCGATGCAGGGGGCATGGGTTCGTGCCCCGGTCCGGGAAGATCCCACATGCCGCGGAGTGGCTGGGCCCGTGAGCCATGGCCGCTGAGCCTGCGCGTCCGGAGCCTGTGCTCCGCAATGGGAGAGGCCACAACAGTGAGAGGCCTGCATACCGCACACAAAAAAAAGGTATTTTAATCACTGTAGGACGAACCCACAATGAAGCAGGTTCAACCACAGAATGCCTTCGGGGTCCCGGCATGGCCGCAGCGGGGCTGGTGGACGGCCCAGGCCCTCCTTCCCTGCTGTGATCCGCGGGGTGAAACCCCCTGCGTGGTGGTGTCCGCAGCAGGCCCCGTCCCTCTGGGCACAGACCGTCCCTGGACGCAGAGGCCGTGTTCAAGAAGGCTGATGGGGTCCCTTTGCACTTTACTGGGAATGAGTTTAGCACATTGATCTTCTGAGCCCAGATTTTGATGCAGGAAAAGGAGTGTCTTGTAGAGGAACTAGGAGAGGAGAGCGGGCACATGAACACCCGAGAAAGACAGTGAAAGTAAAAATGCCGGGGACGCATGTTATCCCCGTCACTTTCCCAAAGACGGATCCTAATCCCACGCCCACCTAAGCCTGGAGGGGCCGCACGGCTCTGCAAGCAGAGGGGCGGTTAATGCCCACGCGCGGAATGGGAAACAAGGTGGACTGGGGACCCGGGCCGTCTAATTTCAGCAAAGGAGGAAACAGATGTTGGTTTTCCTGGAGACTGCTGAACACCGAGTGTTTTTATAATCCCCTCTGTATTTATAAAGCGCACACGGGCCTGTTGAAGAAAATCTGGACAGCACGAAAAGTTTAAAGAGAAGAATACAACGTGGCCATAATCCCTGCAACTGCAGACGGTCGCCCTTGACATCTTGGTCAACGGCCCCTGTCTTTTTTCCAGAGCAGACGAGGATCGTGAAGCGCTCAGCGTTTGCATCTTGCCTGTCTCACTTAGCATTACATCGGGAATTTCTAAAATGGCGAAAAGCTCTCTAACATTCCATGCTGTGATTGTTCCGTAATTTATTTAACCATTCTGCTTTAATTGGATATTTGAAAATCAAGGCTTGCCAGTTTTGTTAGAGGGGGAAAAAAATGGAGCATCACTCCTTACCCTCGAGTCACTTACACAAAATCCAGGAAAAGACACAAAATCACTGGAGCTCTCGTTCCTCCTGGGTCATCAAAGCCCCTCACACTCGGTGGACGTCTCTGGAAGGAACCAAGAGATGCCGGAAATTCATCAAGTGTGGAAAATTAAGATGATACGTTAAATGAAGAATTTAGAGTACGACAGAAACTAACACAGTATTGTGAAGCAGTTATACTCCAGTAAAGATCTGTTAAAACAAAGAATTTAGAGTGTTTAAAAGTTAACATTGTGGCTTTTTATAATGTTAAAATGCTGGAAAACTCCTCTCCAGAAAGTAGGTGGTATCACAAAAGAAAGTGGGAGAGGGTTTTCCAGGCAGAGAATCCCACTCCCTGTCTTGGTATGAAGTCAGCATCTCCGGAAGGTGCCTGCGGGGAGTAGGGCCGCGCTGGGCCTCCCAGCGGCCAAGGACGGCAGCCACCTGGACCCTATGGGCGCAGGGCGGTCAGGCTTCCTGTTCCTAGCTGGAGGAGGGAGGGTGGAATGGGGGCCTTGAATACATCGCGTTTGTTCGTTCTGTGAAGTTGGCTGTTCTCAACCCGGCTGCACAATAAAGTCGCCTCTGGATTGAGGTGAACTGGCCCCAGGCCACCCAGAACCTCCAGGATTGAGGCCAGAGCATCTGCATTCTTCTCAAAGCCCCCAGGACATTGAGGCAGGATTTAGCAAATAAAGATCCAGGATGACCTGGTAAGTTTGAATTTCAGATACACAACAGATACCGCTTGGGATATACTTCAATATTATTCTTTGTTTATCTGAAATTTAAATGCCTGGATGTCCTCTGGCTGCCCTACCCAGGGACTTCTGATGAACCAGCAGAAAACCACCCGTCAGAGATAAAGAAGGTGTCTGGTGTCAGAGATAAAGAAGGTGTCTGGTGTCAGCATCGTTCACTCCCATCTCTGAGGTGGTTACCTAACCCAGGGTCTGGCAGCAGTAGCTAAGGCTGCAAAGGACAGCTTTTTCTAAGCTTTGTAAAATGCCCTTTACTCTGTCCTTAAAACTGTATTTCCAGTTTAAACGTGGTGGACATATCTCCCAGCAACCTTAGGTGTAAAACCTTATTAAATACAGATGGCAATGCAGAAGATTTGACACTATGTTCATTTGGAATTTAGATTTAAAGCATATTATATAAAATATAATTAACGTCACTTTGAAGTGACTCATGTTCAAGTTTAACAGCAGACAGATACGTTTCATCCTGAAGCTTTCTTCCTTACATAAGAAAGTCTGCTTTTCACTTCAGCATGTTTTCCTCTTGTTTCCAAGTCCAGAGGAATTCAGAGTCAAGTGTGCGCTGCCCTTAGTCGCACGTGAATTCCTGTGGAAGACGATTTTGTGATTTGTTTGAATGTGTGGTGAGGCCCTCAAAGTTTGCAAACAAGGGACGCCACTGCCCTGCCAGGGTCCGAGGGGTGTGAACCCTGACACCCGCCATCGGGGCTTCCGCTGTTCCCTCTTGTGACCCCAGGTTTTCCTCTCACCTGAATGACACTTGAGTCTGAGTGAAAATTCTGCAGACTTTCGGGCAGCTTCTTCTGAGACTTGATCTTTGGTCCAAAATAAAATTATGAGCATTTTTATGTGTTTCAAAGGAAAGCCATTAGCAACGGTCCTGGCGGGGGCTAGATGCAGGCTGCAAGCACAGCTGTGAGGAGGAGGGACGGTCACACTAATCAGTGTCTTTATCCTCAAGGAGCAGAGATGGACCCTTAATTTGAGCAGCTTCAAATCCTGTCGTTAGGGAAACGGCTGAAATGGGGACTTGAGTGCTTTCTGCAGAGTAAACTTTTAAAGACGGAGAAGAATCTAGAAATTGGGCAAACTGTCAGATCGCCGAACCGGAAGTAGCTGCCGGGTGTCACACCTGGAGATTCGATCACTCTACCCGTGGTCGTCACCCTGACTCTGTGGCTCCGTGTTCTGTGCCCTTTCTATCCACCGGGAGGAGTTTCCAACCAGTCACACAGTCAGGAGACATTTTCACAAGCAAAAATTTTAACTGAGGAGAGGTCGGAGGTGGAGACTGGGAAATAACACACCACCTGAGAGCTGTGAGTTCAGGGTTATTCGGGGACTTACCGGGAACGGTGAGCCGGAGACAGCCTCCCGGTGGCTCTGAGGACCTGCTCCCCAGAGCTGGGGGAGGTGAGCACATGTGTGATTCAGGCGAAGGGTGCGTACAACCAAACACACAGCTGGCTGGAAGGTTCTGCTGGTCACAGGAGCACATGCCTTAGTTAATGGTCTTAGTGCTTTTCTGAGTGTGGGGAGGTGCGAGAACTTGGCTTCGTAATATCTCCTGAAAATACCTAACTATGTGAAGGCCTATTCACGTGTTCTCCCGGAGCACAGAGCGCCTCCTCCCTGATCTCTGCCCTGGACTCCTCTCACGGTGGGTTGAAGGTCAGTGGCTGCGGTGGCTTGTGGCTCAGTCCTTGTAGAGCCCAGTGCGAGTGACCTTCTTTAGTTGGCAGAGCATCTGGATGGGATCGGAGGTGTGAGTGAACTTGAAGTGAGCGGGTAGACCAGATGGATCAGGTGAAGTGAGGATGGAAAAGAGGCTGAGTGCATGGAGCCCACATGGGTTGAGCCAGACCGGTCCCCTGGGCTTGGGGGGAAAGGAACGGGGAAGAAATGACTGTCAGAGGGACCGATTCCAAGGGAAGAGCCAGAGATGCAGCTGGACTCAGGGTGGGCATGGTGGAGGGTCTTTGGTAACATCAGTCAGACTTTGGAACCTAGATTCAGCAGCAAAAGCTTCACATGCGGGGCTTCCCTGGTGGTGCAGTGGTTGGGAGTCTGCCTGCCGATGCAGGGGACACGGGTTCGAGCCCTGGTCTGGGAGGATCCCACATGCCACGGAGCAACTAAGCCCGTGTGCCACAACTACTGAGCCTGCGCATCTGGAGCCTGAGCTCCACAACAGGAGAGGCCGCGATAGTGAGAGGCCCGCGCATCGCGATGAAGAGTGGCCCCCGCTCGCCGCAACTCGAGAAAGCCCTTGCACAGAAACGAAGACCCAACACGGCCAAAAATAAAGAAAGAAAGAAAAAAGAAAAAAAAACCTGCTATGGACTAAAGCAGCAAAGAAATATGGAAAAAATTGTATAGGTTTGGTGGTAGTCCATGTGGTTTAAAAAAAAAAAAAAAAGCTTCACATGCTACTACCCTCAGCTCAGAAGGTATCATCCCAGCAACAAAAAGAAGTGAGAGTCACTCACCCCTGTGGTCTCCCTGGGTGGCCGTATGTCCCGGCCGCTCTGGCTTCTGCAGAGAAGCTCCGAAGGCTGCAAGAGAAGAAAAGGGGTGCAGACACCCCACCACATCCCCTTCGTAACCCAGTTCTCCCAAACCGCACCCATAGCAACCTTTCTTATATTTGGAGTTTCTGTGCAGACGTCATTTGAAAAGAAAAAAAACAAGGATGTGCTCCTGAAAATCTCCATCAGAAATCACGGTTCTGCTAGGGACTGTGGGTGAGTCATTTCTCTGCTCCAGGCCTGTGGCCACTGTGTCCACAAGGACAGTGATCTCTACCCCCTCACTGCCCACAGGGACACAGTGGGGAAAAACTGATTAAGCGCATAAGTAAAAACACCGTTTGGAGCAAGACATGCTGCAAAGTCCCGGGCACAGTGGACAAAGCGTATCATTTCATTTTCTTGGTGTTTATGAGGTAATAACAGTATTGTATTCCTTTACACCAAGAAATCCAGTATTTTCTTAAGAGCAATTTCCCTTTTCATGTATAAACATTGTTTTTCCTTCTAACGCTTTCTTAATACTGCTTCCAAGTGGGCATGATTTAGAGACAAGTTTCCCCCTCAAAAGGTATATAATGTGTACTTGTGCTTAAGAGGGTTTAGAAGCCCAAAGATTGGAAGTATGTGTTCTCCCTGCTCTTTTCTGAGCCTGGCAGCGGGGCGTTCGTGGGTCAGGTTTTTAAGAAATGAAGGGTCATGTTGCTGACGCCTCCAAACAGATGCCCCCAGACAGCGGGGTGAAAGAGCCGGAACTTCCATCAGGACAGGCTCAGCCTCCGGGAATCCGCCCCTAACGTGACGTCAGGGAAGGCACGGAACCCCCCGGGCCACGACTTCTGCATCCATCAGGGCAGAGGACCAATCGTGCCATAACTGCAGAGCGGTCGGTCGGGTCAATGAAGTGAGGTAATGGAGGCTTTCATGTCTCCATGAAGCAGGAGACACTCCCACGGCCACGCACTCAGCGCAGTGAAGCCAGATCTCGTTCTGACATGGTGCTGCCAGCACGCTTGGCTCTGACCCTCGCCGGGGGGTTCTTTACCCGGGACCCGACTTTGGTCTGCATTGACGTGGGGCCTTTGCTTCTCGGGACCTCGGATCCCAGCCTCCTTGTCTCCGCGCCCGCTGTGGGCTCTTGTACCCACGGCTCTCGTTTCTGTCCCAGCAGGGCCCCCCGCATCCAGTGTCTCTCTTCCCCAGGTGACACACCCGCCTCTCTGGTCCTCATTGCACAGTGTGGATGCCACAACCACCTGGAATGTGCATGTGAGGTCTGACCGTGAGGAAACCCCGAGCTGATCCCGTCCCCCTTGAGGGGGCGTGAGCGGTGTGTCCGTAAGAGGAGGCGGCAGACACCGGTCATCCTCTGAGATGGTGACCACGCCCTGGATCGTAGGATTCTCTCAGATAACTTCCTCAGCTCCCGGGTGCAGGGGACGAGGGTGGCGACTGTCTGACGTGTGCAGGCGATTTCAGAGACGGGCCCACGTGGTGTTTCCGTGGTGGCACCTCAGCTCCCTGTCAGCTCCACCAGCCGCGTTTGATCCTCCTCACCTGGATTTCCTCTGGGAGAAGTTCGGTGCACACGTGGAATTAGGCGTTGACCCTTTGAAGAAGCACCGTGGCCCAGAACCACAAAAAGACCTGCTTACAGTTCACCCAGAGGTGTTATCGAATCGCTAGGTCATGTGTTAGCGACTTGGTAAATAAGACGATTAATCCGTAAGGTGAACTCATCTGGAAGGTATTGTCGGCACCCAATGTGCAGGGAGGAGGGTCCAGAGCCCTAACAGCAAAGGGCCGAGCCTCTAATGAAGACCAGAACTCACTAGATGCACTCAGACGTGTCTGTGGATGATTTCCAAACGTTTTCAGTCTGTGACACGTTTCTATTTTTGCAAAGAAAACATGCTGAAATGTGACCATGGTGTCCGATGCAGGCACTCCTCATTTTACAGCGTGATTAATCTCACATGTGTGATCTGCACAGTGGCTGCCCGCCCCCCGCCCCCAACCAGGCTGTGGTGTGCTCGTGTGGCCGGGGAGGTGTCGCAGTCCCCGGGGGTCTCACGCGCAGCTACAGCTGCCGTCTCATTGCTCCAGCCGGGCTGCTCCCTGGTCCCACCGTTCGTCTGTGCAGCATTGGCAGAAGAGATGCTTCCTCTCCTTGGTGCAAGCTGGGTCAGAGACTGGAATCGGGAAGAACCCGTGTTGGCCCATCTCTGTGAGCCTGGCAGGGGCAGCTTTGGGGACCGAGAGGTATCAGAGGAGGAGACATGCCCTGCGCCCTACGTGCTTCCTTTGCCGGTCACCTCGGACGTTCTCGTCCCGCTGCGGACACAGGATGTTGGGTGACCGGCCTGCAGACCCCGTCTGTGCATGTGAACAGGACGGTGCCCAGATCAGTGCTCTGGGCTGTGAGTAGGTATCAGGCGGATACACAAAATGTGAGCTGCAGAGACAAAGCTGGTTGGATAATGACACCAACACACACTTTGAATGAGGCTCAAGTGGCTAAGAGGTGAAACCGGAAACAGAAACGTCTAATGCATTTGCCCTTAACCCACATTCTGTGTGTTTGACTCAAAGGTTTTCCCTAAGTGTAGCCGCTCAAGGCCTCACTTTATCTGATCTGAGGAAGGACAAGCAGAGGTGGAATGTGCAGCTAGTGGCTTCCACCCTCACAGTCCAGGGCTGGCCTCCTCAGGGCCTCAGGCAGTGTCCTTGGAGTCTTGTTCTTGGGATAATGAGACGCGCCCTTTTGTGAAGCTGCCGGTGGATTGCGCTGCGCTGGGCTCTGCGTCCGCTGGGCGTCTCTGTCAGTTCAGCGCGTGCTCGCGGTTCCACTGTGTGATGTCAGCTGCTCGTTCAGATTCAGGCTGGGAAAGCTTGTCCCTTTGTTTCTGTGTATGTGTGTTCAAGGGGAACAAAATGGGATCGAAATCGAAGGTTCAGTGTTTCGGTTTATTCTCCTCATTCTCTTCTACCCCACCTAACGTAGACGGTCTTCAAGTTAATAACGCTGACCACGTGAACACAGTCTCCGTGGCAACCGTATTTAATTAGCACTGTGCATCCTATTGCATTATGCTTCTAAACAAATGAAACACGGCATCTTCAGTTTCGTATTAGCCTTAATGTGTCACCTGACCGGCCAGCTTTGTCATCGATGGCTTATTAGCAGTAAAAGAAGACTTCAAATGTGCAAAAAGTACTCTTAGCCATCAAAAACGGGGCACAGCTGAATTATGTGAGTGCATTCGAATAAGCTCTCTCTAAAATACTTACCCCAATTCAGACATTTATTAGACATACATACATGTATATTCATATATATTGTATATATTTTAAAAGCAGTGCCTGAGAGACCCCATAATATGAAATTCCACCACAATTTACCTGAGATGTGGTAAATTCCACAGCTCCACAGCATCTTTCGTGGCCAAACCCCCTACCTTTCTTTCTTTTTTTTAACATCTTTATTGGAGTATAATTGCTTTACAATGGTGTGTTAGTTTCTGCTTTATAACAAAGTGAATCAGCTATACATATACATATATCCCCATATCTCCTCCCTCTTGCGTCTCCCTCCCTCCCACCCTCCCTATCCCACCCCTCTAGGTGGTCACAAAGTACCGAGCTGATCTCCCTGTGCTATGCGGCTGCTTCCCACTAGCTATCTATTTTACGTTTGGTAGTGTATATATGTCCATGCCACTCTCTCACTTCGTCCCAGCTTACCCTTCCCCATCCCCGTGCCCTCAAGTCCATTCTCTATGTCTGCATCTTTATTCCTGTCCTGCCCCTAGGCTCTTCAGAACCATTTTTTTTTTAGATTCTATATATATGTGTTTAGCATACGGTATTTGTTTTTCTCTTTCTGACTTACTTCACTCTGTATGACAGATTCTAGGTCCACCCACCTTACTACAAATAACCCTACCTTTCTTTCTTAACGTCCTGTAAACTTACTGAAAGTGGAAGGTGTCTATTTGCTAACTTGAAGATGGTGAAAATGTCAGTGGGCTGACCACAATGTCCTAAAACGAAGCCCCCCATGACTATAACATGGTAACTGTATTTAGTTTTGCTAGAAGGATGTCATACTAGAACATTTGCCCAAAGCTTATTTGCGAATGTTGGAAGCCTGCGTGAACGCATGTCTGACTATGTAATTATATTTAGAATGATATTTACGGACTACACACCCAAATGATGGCACATATATGAAGCTTCTCTGAAACTCCCTGTCTCTGTATGGAGACCTGCTGTCTGCCCCCCACCGCTCTCCGCGCATTGCGGGGCAGACAGTCCCTGGGCATCAGCAGGTCTAAGCTGCCTGGCAGCACTCATGGGGCCCAGAGCAGCCAGCAGACCAAGGCGCCTGGTTCGCTGAGCGGAGCCCAGGACCGAAGGCCACTGATGCGTCTGTGTCCAGCTCCCCAGGGCCAGCCGGACAAAGAGCCCAGGCCTTTTGTCTCTTTGGCTTTGTTGCCTCATCTGGGTAGGGAGGGCCAGAGCGAGATAACCCCTGAGACCTTGTGCAGCCGCACGATGTGTCCCTCTAAGAATGCCGTGTCTGCTTCTGCACTAATCACAGACCCAGCAATTGAAAATCAATGCCGGTGACCTGTTCTCACAACAGAAGGAAATGAGATGTGGACACAATTGACCTAAGGTTAACGAGTATTAAGATGAGAATGGTAACTGCAGGCTTCGAATTTTGCCAGATGAGGCCTCAGGTAGTAAAAGACTTTCCAGACGTCAGAGGAGTCCTCCTCAGGACCGTGTAGGGCTCACAGGGGACTCACCAGCCGGGAAACAATCGTGCGGCCAAGTTTACAAAATCCAGTTCACATGCAGACAAAGTCTACAAAGTCTGCAGGAAACCAAGGAGCAGCTGGGAATCCCTGGCACGGCGACCTAAGTCGGCACCTCCGTGGGGCAAACGTGCACCTGCGACCGCAGGACTGTGGTCAGAAAAGGTGGTGGTTCCTGGGCTTTGGCCCCAAACGCCAGCTCCGAGCAGTGGCGTAAGCCGGAAAGCATGGCTCATGCCTGAGCGTCGTGGGGGCGTGTAGGGGATGTGTTGTGATTACGCAGGGCACACCAGCAACATACTGAAAAGTGACTTTGTTTCTCTCTTTGCAGAGGAAGAGGCCGGGGACCTGGTCCAGCCGGGCATCAGCTTTCCGGGGCCGGCCGAGGAGGATCTAGGTAGAGTACACACCAGTGCTGCACCGAGCAGACGGGCGTTCCGGGAGGGGGGGGACATGCATGTCTAACACTGGTGACCCTCTCCGCAAAATGTTTTAAGTATACATTTGACTTTAGCGGGTCCTAATGAGAACTAAGTAAGATAGAGTGAAATTTTTTTAAATAGTGGTTTGTAAGCATTATGGAAGATCTAGATGAGAACAAATTGCTCCAGATCATCACAGATTAATCATTAAGGCAGTTATTTACATAATTAATATTATTAATTAGTAAAGGTGCATTAACATAATTGAGACTTGTCCGCACATGTAGAACGACACGTCTCTCCTTCCCTCCTTTGTCACTAAACCCTAAGTCAATCTAAGGGAGAGAAAAGCATTTTTCTCAGGTAACTCTGTTCCTTGACATAGAACAGCTGATTTCTCCAGGCAGGCCCAGCTCCACGTGGCTTGGGTGCTGAGTGCAACTCTATGCTTTCTTCCAAGGGAACTCCGAGTTACTCTCACATTCTGTCTTCCCCGGCGCTCATTGAAATCACGTGGAAGTTTTATCTGTGCTGCCACAGACACAGTGAAGCTGGAGCTGGATTTGGCCATCTCCATTTGACAGGGAGTTGGGCTTACATGAAACGGGGCAGATGCTCCTTTAGAAATGGGGAGTGCTGGATAAATTCAGCATCTGACAGCTGAATGAAATCCACATGGAATGTAACTGAGAAAAGACACCCTCTCTGCGGCTCTGGGTTCCTGGCCCTGCACTTAACATGGTTATTCGCCAGCCTCAAAGACTTCCAGCTGCCTTCTCAGCTTCTGATGGCCATCTGCTGTGACCGTGCAGAGGTTGTCTTATGGATCATAAGCTTGATTTCTATTTAAATTAGAATTTTTCTTAATTTATATCCGATCTTTAGCCAGTGAATCTGTTGCTCATTTGACTGGCTCAAAGAATAATATTGAAAATCACAGGAGTCCTTTTGTGTAAAGCTGCGCTTTCTTTTAAAGGAAATTAGAACCAAAAAAAGTTTGCTTTTCAATGTAAAATTATGAAACCAGGTATAGTCCTAAAAAAGTCACAGTATATTATCCACTATGATTGAGTTAGAAATTTATTTCTAACTAGCCAGTCTAACCAGGCCTTTCTCTACTTGGAAATAGGCAATAAAATTATTTTTACTCTTTATTTAGAAGGAATACTGGCTATCTCATTGGAATAAGCATGCGTTATTTTTTGTTTCACTCTGTGAAGCTTCCAAATGAATGGATGACTCATTTGACTTCTGTTTCATGAGACTTTGACAATTGCTCACCTGCATTTGTACTGGGTCTAAGACTTTTCAGCATCACAGTTGTGTCTATGGCACCAGTTCTTTTCTGTGACAGGCTTTTAGAGCAAGGGGGACCTGCCAAAACATAAGACCTATGCATCCTGAGGCCACGTTTCCATCTCCGTGGCAGCAGGAACCTGAGGCTGACTCAGAGGCTGCCGTCCACCTCTGGACAGCACGTGGCACTCGGGGTGTTGTGTCACTTGGGCTGGCACAGCCCGAGGGCGCCGAGGGCCTGGCTTTCATTCTTGGGGGGGATACCTAGAGGTGGAATTGCTTTGCCCTATGGTAATTCTATTTAAAAAATTTTTTAGAAGCCACCATAATGTTTAGGGACAGAAAGTACTTAGTGAGCCGTTCCTGCAGTGTGGACATGAGGTGATGGTTGGTGGTTATAATGAGAACAGTCAGGTTTTAAAGGACTTGGGAAGAAACTGACAGGAGGATTTGGTGACGTTGGCTACAAAAGAATTCTCGAAATGTTGCCCAGTTTCCCACTTGTGGTGGTGAGTGGGCAGGGGTGGGTTCTGATGGGAAGGGGAAGCCCTACATCAGCTGTCGGGCAAGGCAGGATGGAGCCAAGTAGCCAGTGGACCGGCCGGTGGGCTTAGCACTGAGGTGCCCCTGCCAGGCGCATTCGCACTGGGGTCCAGGGATCTTGAGCAGCCCCTTCGCTGGAGCATGAGGGTCAACCTGCCTGTCGTGGGTCACTGTCACCTGGGGGGGCATTTAAATACTGGTCCCTGGTGGGCTTATTATCTAGAAAAGTTCCCTACGTGATTCCAGCTCGCACCTCGGGTCAGGGATGCTGATGTAAAGTGTGTGAAAGGATAATTTATAGGAAGGTTTAAAAAAAAGAAAAGGAAGGAAGGAAGGAGGGTGGGGGAGGAGGGGCGGAGAGAAGGAGAGAAGGTACGAGTTATGTTCCCAGTGTTATTACAATAACTAGGTGGGGACAAGCACCATAATTTTAGACATGTTATTTTCCAAACTGCATTTTCCAGTTTCCTTATCTCTGAATCGAGAGGGTGAAACTGGACAGGTTTTCAACATCTCCTCCGAGAGTCTCTGATTCTACCGTCCCACATTAAAATTAAAAATGCTTTATAATGATGTTAATGCTCTTGCAGTGAAATGAGTCATTGTCATTTACAGAGCACGGAGGGACGTTTTGCAGCCTGGTAGAGGCTAAAGGCATAAAACAGTGCAGGAGCATATGCCTCTGGTCCCGTTCAAAATACCAATCTTTTCTTTCTTTTTTTTTTTTTCAACTGGCCTCCTTATCTAAAAACTCCAAGGAAGGGTGAGTGACATGTACTGAAACCCCTAAAATCTTCTTTAGTGACAGACACATGAGTAAAGTCATCTTTTTAGAAGTGACTATCACACCCCATGCCCTTACCATTAACAGTTCCATTTTAGGGCACAGACATTCTCTGAAGCTCATAGGGTGTAATGTATGAAGAGTAATTTTATGATGAGGAAAATGGCTATGGAACGGAGGAAGATAAAGAAGGTTTCTGTGAAATTAAAGTCAGTGATAAGAGTGGATTAATGCAGCACATTCAAAATGACGACAGTGGAAGAGAAAACCCACTTTTTCCAGGAGAAGCATTTTGAGGGAAGGCCCTCAGACACACTGAAATTAAATTGCCCTACCAGTAATTTTTGTGACATTGGCTCATTTATAGGAGGTGTGATCGCTAATAATGGGTTTTCTTCATGCCCACGAATGTTAAATTTAAGTCAGTTGGAAAGAGTTGATAATTTATAAGCATTTATGAGGACTGTTCTGTTGGACCAAATTTTGCACTGGCAAGTCAATTGCAAACTGAAGTGAAAAAAAGCAGACAAAATGAAGTGATCAATTAAAGAATATTAGGCAGATATTATATGAGACAGCACGGAGAAAACGGACACACTATGTAATTTTTAAAATACCTGAGTATAAAATACTACCTGCCAATACTTAAAGCCTTCTTCAGGACAGGCACATGTTGTGAAAATATTTTTATATAAAGGATGTTAGATGGCGTTGTTTGACGTCTGCACACCATCTAACTGCATGAATGTCTCCAAGTAATTATAATACGTAACTCATTTGAAAAGAACTCCCCTTTTAGACATTTATTTTTGTGTCCTTTTATTAACACCCCTACACGTACGTATAGATGTGTAACTCTATAACTTGAGGGGCGTCCACACTTATTTCCGTCAGAGAAATTTCTAGAAGTTTCTAGACATAGTGGACACGGTGCCTTGCCAAGGTTCTGTCTGGACAGTAACAGTGTATCTATTTACTGCATCCCCCCATCCTCCCTCCTCCACAGCGGAGACCCCTCAGGACGTGCAGCCCCCTCCTACCCACTGCCCCTTAGGGATCCCAACACCCCTCGGGGGACGCTCCTCCCAGCGTGTGACGTCGAGTCCCTGTCACGTGCTGCAGAGGAGGGAAGGTCACATGCCAGCCAATCAAGGGGACAGTCCAAAAGATGTATTTTATTTGACAATTTAATGTTAAAACTTTGTACAAACAAATCAAAATCAGTTTTAAAGCTACTAACACGTGTCTATAGAATTTAGGAGATTGGGATTTTTCATCTAGATTTCTGGAGTGCACTGCCTAGCTTTTATGCTAAATATCAGTGTTTAACTTGCACAGTTTCCAAGCCTGGCTGCTGCCGAATGAATTACGGTACCTTCTCCCATGTTGGTTCCCTTCCTCACACAGTACATCTTTATTTGATGCATTCACGCCTCTATCGGTGCACGTGTGGCTTTGTCTTACTACATTTGGGCTACTGTGAAAGAAAAAAAATGCCACAGACTGGGGGCTTATAAACAGCAGACATTTACTTCTCCCAGTTCTGGAGGCTGGAGGTCTGAGATCAGGGTGCTGGCATATTCGGCATCTGCCGAGGACCCGCTTCCTGGCTCACAGGTGGCGTCTTTTCCCTGTGTCCTCACATGGAGGAAGGGCTGGGGCCCTGTGGGGTCTCTGTTAAAAGGACACTAATCCCATCCTGGGGGCCCCACCCTCATGACCTCTCACCTCCCAACAGCCCCCCTGACACCATTACTTTGGCAGTTGGGAGTCAACACATGAATTTTGGGGGAACACAGACATTCAGTCTATAGCAGATTTCACTCAAACAACAATTACTGAGTGTTTTCTGCCGTGAAGGATGCGCCCACGTGCATGACCGGCTAGCTCCCTGACCCAGCGGCCTCCACACGCTGAGGAGTTAGAAAAAACCAAGTGCATCACCACTGTGTGTATAAGAGAGAAGAAATTCAGTGCAGTTAGAGAGGCACTGACAGTACTCTCTATACTGCGACCAAAATCAAGTTGCTGCAGACCAGGGACCCAGAGAGCCTGGTGAGCAGGGCGGCTTCGGTTGGAGCCCCAGGGACGAGCAGGTTTCCACACACAGAGGAGATGTAAGGCCATTCCTGCTGCCAAACATCTGAGCACCAAGGGGGCCACGCGTCAGGACCCGCACCTTTCCAAGGGGCTGGGGGCAGGCAGGGAGGGCCGCGTGGGCGCGGGGTCGCCCCTGAACTCTATTCAGCGTGTCCATCAGGGCAGCGTGTGAACTCGGGACCTTAAGGATGCATTCTGAAAAACCGTGCTCTAGTGATGGACCCAGATGCTGGCCTGGGCAGGGCTCCTCCTGGAAGGTACGGGGTGATGGGGGGCTGTTCCAAGGCCCCTCCCGCCAGGGCTTCTGAAAGGTCACAGGGTGACAGTCTGGAGCAGCGGGACCAGACAAGGTGCCCGGTGTGTAAATACTTGATGATCAGGAGTCAGACGCTGTCCCACCCTCTGGCTTCTGCAGATGGAGAGAAACAGGCTTGTATGGAATGTGCGGGGCTGTGAGCCTGACCCAGGGCTACCGGGGATGCATCAGTGGTCCAACCAGTGGAATCACCAGGCCCACAGGGAGGGGACAGACGGGTCTCGGGGGGAGGAGAAGCTCAGGAGAGGGCGGGAGAGGGACTCTCACGGTGCAGCCCACCAGCTGTATCCCATTCAGTCAGCTCCGGACCGGGGTTTCTCAGCCCCAGTCCTGCAAACCTGGAGGCTGCTTTCCATCCAGGAGGCTGCTCTGAGTATCCCCCAAACCCCAGGCAAACACGGCCACACGTGCCCTTGGACAGAGCAACCCTCACAGAGAACTGTGCTTCCAGACCCTCCCCTGAACAGCATGAAAATTGGGGGATTTCAGTAAAAAATAATGCAGAAAACAAAGAGAGACTTAACTCCCGAGATTACATTTTGGCTTTGAAATCATTTTTTTTTTAAACCACAAAGGATCAATACTAATCAAAAAGTAGCTAGATGGGGGCTTCCCTGGTGGCACAGTGGTTGAGAGTCCGCCTGCCAATGCAGGGGACGTGGGTTTGTGCCCCAGTCCGGGAGGATCCCACATGCCGCGGAGCGGCTGGGCCTGTGAGCCATGGCCGCTGGGCCTGCGCGTCTGGAGCCTGTGCTCCATAACGGGAGAGGCCACAGCAGTGAGAGGCCCGCGTACTGCCAAAAAAAAAAAAAAAAAAAAAAAAAAAGTAGCTAGATGAATTCATTCTGAGTAAAATAAGGCTTTTGGTTTTTTTGCAAATTGTACATCAAGTTTATTTTCTTCCAGTTTTATTGAGATATAATTAACACACACCACTCTATCAGTTGAGGTGTACAGCATAATGATGTGACCTACATACATCGTGAAGTGATGACCCCAATAAGTTTAGTGAACATGCATCATCCCATATAGATACAAAAGAGAAGAAATAGAAAAAGTATCTTTCCTTGTGATGAGAACTTTTAGGATTTACTGTTAACAACATTCCTGTATCACACACAGCAGTGTTGCTTCTGTTTATCATGTTGTGCATCATATCCCTAGTTCTTAGTCATCTTGTAACTGGAAGTTTGTACCTTTTGACCCCCTCTCTCACCATGCAAGGATACGACATTATTAGTGACCGTGTTCGCCACACTGTAGGTGTCACTCCCATGACTCATTTGTCGTGTAACTGTCTGTCCCTTTTAATCTCCCGCACCTATTTCTCTCCTCCCGTCTCCCCTCCCCTCCACCACCTGTTTGTTCTCTGTATCTATAACTCTGTTTCTGTTTTGTTATATTTGTTCATTTGTTTTTTGTTCATTTGTTGTATTTTTTAGATTCCACTTATGTGAGATCATTTAGTAACAGTCTTTCTCTGTCTGACTTATTTTTACTTAGCACAATATCCTTTAGGTCCATTCGTGTTGTCACAGAGGGCAAGATTTCATTCTTTTTTATGGCTGAGTACTATTCCATTGTATATATATGTACTACATCTTCTTTATCCATTCTTCTGTCGATGGACACTTAGGTTGCTTCCATCTCCTGGCTATTGTAAATAGTTCCGCAGTGAACATTGGGGTGCATGTGTCTTTTCAAATTAGTGTTTTCATTTCCTTTGGATAAATGCCCAGGAGTAGAATTGCTGGATCATGTGGTAGGTCTATTTTTAGTTTTTTAAGGAACCTCCATACTGTTTTCCATAGCGGCTGCACCAATTTACATTCCCACCAGCAGTGCACAGGGTTCCCTTTTCTCCACGTTCTCACCAACACTTATTTCTAGTCTTTATGATGACAGCCATTCTGACAGGTGTGGGATGATATCTCATTGCGGTTTTAATTTGCATTTTCCTGGTGATTAATTGTCTTGAGCATCTTTTTATGTACCTATTGATAAAATCAGCATTTCAATATGGGATTATGGCAAAATAGAATCACATTGGGCTCAGAGCTTGATAACTCAGTAGAGGTTGGACTTGGGTCTAGAGGACAGTGTGTAGATGTCACAGGGTACAGTGATGTGAGGTCAGAAAAGGTGCCAGGGACCTGGTGAGGATGCTGGGCTTGTCTAGTGGCCGAGGATAAGGAGACCCGAGCTGCCACGTGCTTCTTGCTGCTGGAGACCCAGCCAGACTCAGGGGGCGTCTCCTCAGCCCCACCTCCTGATTCTGCCCAGATGCTCTTGAGTCTGCAACACACCCGCTCTCTGGTCCGTTCTACAGAAATCCGTCTGTCTTAAAGGAAGCAAGTATTTCCACACGTGCTTTTGTCTTTGTATACACATGCACACCCGCGCACATTTGAGTAACACGGGAAGTCTTCATTTCACCTTTCAAAGCCATTCCTCCTGAAATGACACTTCTGCTGCAATAGCGTCTCAAGCCGTCAACTTCTACAACAAGTAAGCGATGGCCTTTGCGCTGGGTGACATGGTCTTGGGTGGAGGCAGATCCCGACAGGAAGGGAGGAGGGTGACGGATGAGCCATCTAATCAGAGAAGAGACCGTCCGCTCAATGGGCCGTTTGCTGAGTCAGCATGCAATTTTCATTTCGTTTCCTATCTCTCATGTTTATATTTACATGACACTGATTGTAAGACCGTGGGCTGCAATCCATTCAGTGGGTCGTGAATTCAAGTTACTGGGTCGCTACCAGCAATTTTTTAAATAAAAAAAGAACAGGAAAGTGTGGAATGTATAGAGTAGAAAATATCAAAGCGCGTCACACATAGTAGGGCAGGTATCGCTGAAGGAAACATCAGGGGTGGGTGTGTGTGTGTGTGGACTGGGTGCCAATGTGCAAGGCATCTCGTGTGTGGGGCGCGATGGACGTGGGCGGGCAGCTGCTGGCAGAGTTGCGCCCTGTAGAACCGGGCGGGAGATGAGAGGGATCCCGCCGTGTGGCTTGGACGGAAGCCCCGAGGCAGCCCCGAAGCCCTCGCATCCACCTAACCCTGCACCTGGGAACCTCACATCCACCTAATTTTACTGTGCCTTTGATTCCTTGTTTATTACAAATAAAGGGGAAGCCGTAAGGGGACTTTCCTACCTCCTGGGATTATTAGGATGATTAAACCCCAAAGTAGAAGACCTTAGCAAGCTTTATTAGCATTTGATGCACGTTAGCTTTCATCACCTTTACTGTCACCCTTGTGATCGTCATGACCACTCTGCTGTTACCCGCCCGCCTTCACTAATCCAAGCGTGAAAGGGTGAGGGATGCGTAGGCGGAGATCCTATCCGGGAAGATGGGCGCCAGCTCCCGGACGTCCGGTTTCCTCAGTGTTGGTCTAGAACACGATGTCCATGGCTACTAAATTTGTATGCAGATTGCAAAAGCTGAAAACACGGATTCCAAGACTGCTCTTTGATTCTGAAGATTGGTGTGCGTGTAAGGGTTTGCCGCTTCAACTGCAGGAGGCTCACAAGCACACGTGCATTCAAACGTGAGTCAGAAGCCATCCGGAGATGTGCTTGTCTTGTCGAGTGGATGCAGAATTAGGTACAAACGGGGCGGCGTGCTGATCTTTTTGGGTGTTAGTGCCTGTGAAGTCTGGCATCCAGGATATAGGAAATGAATGGTCAGCTGGCAGGGAAGAGAGCAGAATTAATCTGACCCACTGTTGGGCTTCTAGAGGAACTCTGTAGTTTGTGAAAAATGAAAGGTAGCAGATGCCCTGGGCTTTTGAGAAATTTTACCAATATTCCATGTTTATGGTTGGCATCAAAGTGAGATGGCCCTTGGCAATGCAAGGGACCAAATGGGAGAAGAACGGGAAGGGGACTTGGGTGTCTCCGAGGACCCTGCGGTGCTCCCTGCTCCCTCTGGGCACCCAGCCCAGTGAGTTGAACCCTACAGCATCCTCAGTGTACCTGTGCGGGGCCTGAAGCCCACAGAGGTCAGTGATTGAACAGGGTCACTGATGAATCAGCAGCTGCTCTGGCTCTGAGCTAAACCAGGGTGGCATCTTTCTACCCCTCGGATCTTCCTTTTGCAGGAAACCAAAATATCCTATATCTGGTCCAGTGTATCTAGTTTATTGTATTTGACACCTGAAATTGAATCGTTATGTAGCTGATAATAAGTTGCACCCAGAATAAACAGAGAACCAACAGGTATACGTGACTGTATATGTTTATCTGCTTGACTGGTTGGATTCAGGAATTGGATGCATGTCTGTATTTGTTCCAGCTTCTCGACCAGAAATTGCTCACCAGGCCATGACTTAATTCAGCAGAAAACCTTTGTTATATACAAGCATCCCCATTTTCACCACAAAACGGAGCTGAAAAGTGTTTCCACAGATGAGGGTCTTCCTTGGGATGACGGCTATATGGTCTATGACAATGTGCCACATGGACAAATTTGAACCCCCAAGTCTGTTTAGTAATTTAAAAGGGAAACATTATGCTTCGTCTTATCAAAATGAAATAAAGAGCATGCATATTTTGTGTCAGTTTTAGCTCGCCCAAATCACAGATTTGATTCAAATAAATGCTAGCTGTAATTAACATTAAACTTGTAACTAACAGTGTTGCAGAAGGCTCCTTGCATCAGTGCCCCTCGCACCTGCTCTGTGTCACCAGGCCGCAGGGTGAAGGCTGGGGGCCCACTCACCGGCACCCCGCAGCTCCCTGCTGCAGCGGGAGGGCCCTGGGTGGAGAGACTGCCGTGGAACTCCATGTGCAAATCGCAGAAAGCAGGCACTTAGTTACATTATAGGACAGGAATATGACCTAATACACACAAATTTTAACTGTAACAATGCCCTGTAGACTAAAAATAACCCAGGAATTGTATTATACTTACCCTGACAATATAATCAAAGTTGTTTATTTCACACAGTTTCCTAAACAGAACATCACTCTTCCTGCAAATTGTCATTAACTTACCAGAGGTTAGGGATGGAGGTTAAAGGGAACTTGCTCTGTCCGTGGGTGTATGGGAATTCTTCCTTGAGCCTTAATGCACTGATATACTTTAGCGTCTAGTTTTAGAAAATTACAGCCCCAAACCCTCGGGTTCCCCCACGTGCCTCACCACATACTCTTAAGTGAAGCCAAAACTCACAGCAAACCAAGCAGCCACACCCAAAGTTAATAATAATTAAAAACAAACGACGTAGCGATCAGTCTTGTCAAGCAATCTCCTTGCTGAAAATTCTGCAAACCAGCTGATTGCAAATACCCATGCCCACCAGCTCACTGCCATGGCCGTGAAGAGGAGACCAGGAAGCTCTAGTATCTTTTACTCATTCATCTGAAGACTCATTAGACAAATTGTGTGTATGTTACTAACATTTTCTAAAGAAGAGTCAACATCCAAGTTTCTAATCTGGCTTCCCAGTGACCCTGGCTCTGGCCTGGGAGGTGAGCATGCAACTGTGCTGTTCTAACTGTATGCGTTGGCATCTCAGGGGCGGCGTAGAGGAGGGAACAGGAGCGTCCACGTGGCCCCAGGCCCCAGCCTGTGCAGAGTTATTACAAAGATGC
The DNA here is from genome assembly GCF_964341445.2 of Mesoplodon mirus. Classification (NCBI taxonomy): domain Eukaryota; kingdom Metazoa; phylum Chordata; class Mammalia; order Artiodactyla; family Ziphiidae; genus Mesoplodon; species Mesoplodon mirus. Next base: position 30,456,267 of record NC_138996.1, read on the forward strand.
AATCCCTGTATCCTCCAGCCCAACAGCAATAGGAGGAGGGAGAGAGGAAGAAAGGCATTGTATTGTCACAAGGACATTAGGTGTCACCGACACCAGCTATCTGTGTACGCACCAGCCTCTCGTAACCCAGTGTACACCCACCTCCAAGACACAGATACAGGCTGGAGACAGACGAGACAGAGTTCCCGAACCCAGAAATGATGGCACTACTTCCCCACCTCATCTGCAGCAAGGCCTGGGAGCTACCGCCTTTCGCAGCAAAGGCTCCTGGTTACACTCCAGTCCTCAAAACTAGAAGGCACGCTCTTTAGTAAATACTCGTAGAACCAGGGGAAGTTACAGAACCCACGCCGAGAGGTCAGGGCCCCCGTCTCCCAGTGCCCTCCCATGCTCGCATCGTGATAAACAACGCAGCATCTAACTCTGCAGAGCTCAGAGGTCCAGCCAGCGAGCATCCCAGTCAAGTGTTTATTGAAACCCCGCTGCGTACAAAATGCTGTTTAGATGTTGAACCAAAGATGCAAATAACTCCACTTATTCTCTCAAATTCTTTCATTCTTTTAGGCCATGCAGGGTGTTAGATTTGCTTTCACCAAGCACATTTGGGTATCTCCCTGCAGAGAAGGGCTACGCAGGCATCCTGTGGGCCTTGCTGAGCGGGCAGCGGGAGACGTGGGGCTGGTGCCGAATTAGACAGTGAGCGGGGAGGAAGTGGAATCGGAGGGGGCGCAAGTGTCCATAATTAGTCAGAAATAAGATTCTCTGTCCAGTACAAGATGTCCTCTCCCTGCCCGATTTTAAATTCAACCTTCATTTTTTTGCTTACACCAATCTTCCCAGAAGGCCACGTACACCCTACAAAGTGAGGTTAATTCCAAGCAGCCCAGGGATTTTTAAATTTCATGTACATGTTTTCTGCTTTTTTTATATATATGAATTTAGTTATTTATATTTGGCTGCATTGGGTCTTTGTTGCTGCACGCGGGCTTTCTCTAGTTGTGGGAAGCAGGGACTACTCTTCATTGTGGTGAGCTGGCTTCTCTTGTTGTGGAGCATGGGCTCTAGGTTCACAGGCCTCAGTAGTTGTGGCACGTGGGCTCAGTAGTTGTGGCTCACAGGCTCTAGAGCACAGGCTCAGTAGTTCTGGCACAAGGGCTTAGTTGCTCCGGGGCGTGTGGGATCTTCCCGGACCAGGGCTCGAACCCATGTCCCCTGCATTGGCAGGCGGATTCTTAACCACTGTGCCACCAGGAAGCCCTGTTTTCTGCTTTCTATTACTCATCACACAGAATCTGCAAGTGCATTTGAAACTCCATTTTTAAAACTCGATGAAATGAAATGTTATAAAATTTAGTGTGGTTGCAGCTGTATCAAGAGAAGAGTGAAAACAATTTATGCTGGGTAGGAGGATGCAGCAGGGATTCACGACAAGAGCACTCACGTTTGAGTAAATGGTAGATGTGTGGGTCTGGGGAACCTGGGTGGCACCTGGGTCTACACTGAACGGGCCGGTCTGGAGTTCCAGGCTCTGCTTAAAGCACTTCACTTGTAGGACTGGTTTATTTGTCCTTCCCCCGATCCGCGCCGCCCCCCCGTGGCTGGTGTGGCTCCCCTCTCGTGATACGGGGGTGGGGGAAGGTGCAGTACCCTGGATGTGGGCACTGGCGCTGCGGCCTGGGAATCAGGTGATGGAGAAGAGCTGGGGGAGGGCCCGAGGAGGGACGGGGCGAGGACCACACACGGATGACACAGAGTCTGGATCGCGTGGGGACAGTGACACATCAGGGTGGGACAAGGGGATCTAGCTGCACACCTAGGGCGGAAGCCATAGAGGATTATCGTGTGTACGGATGGCGGCTGAACCCACGTTGGGCGTGAAGGTCTGCCCGGCTCAGGTGTCGTCCTTCCATTTCATAGGAAGAAGGTCCCAGCATGAGAGACTTGCACGGGCGGCCACCAGGGAGGAAAGGGAGAGACCAGGTCTTTGTCCCTTCCCCAGAGAGAGAGACAGCATGGCGGGCAGTGCACGTACCCACACTCATGTGCGCACACACATGCACATACATACGTACACGCACACGTGTGCGCACATATGCACACGCGTGTGCGCAGACATACGCATATATGCACATGTATGTGTGCGCACAGGCACACATGACCACGTGCATATACATGCACAGTATGCATGTACATGCAGACTGTGCACACACGCACACAGACACAGGATCACGTTCGCGCACACACGTGCCAGGGCCAGGGGGAGCGGCTGCAAGTGTGGGGAAGCCGCCGCGCCCGGCGTGCGGAGCAGCGTCAGCCGCGATTGCCGGGGGCTCTGTGAGGGAAGCCCCCAAGGCCCCGGAGGGGGGTGCATGTCTTGTGGGCGCTGAAGGGAATGTGCTGCAGGGGTCGGTGGCGTGTGTTTCACCCTGAGCACAGGGCAGACGCGTGTCTGGAAGTGCCAGCGGCCCCTGCGAGCCCCCAGAGGGCCCCTTGCACGTATTCTGTGGGGCCCATGTGATGTTCTTTAAACCAAGTGAGCAAACAAACAGCAAACGGAAGGGGCGCTTTTCCTTCATCGTCCAGATTTCTGGCTTCATTAGGGCGAGGGTGAGGGCCGCCACCACCAGAAAGCGTTTCCACGGGCCAGCACGCCCCGGCACCCGCGGGGCCCGAGCACCAGCACTCTGCACTCACCCCATCCCAGTGCCACGCAGGTGAGGCCGGGCTGACCGGGCGGCGGCCAAGGCGGCCACTTGAGGTTGGACCAACCAGCAGCTTGGATAGGCTTCCTGCGCACGGAAGGTGCCGGCGCCGTGAAAGTTGTGTCTGGTTTTGTCTCTGGAAGAACCGTGCTTGAGGCCTGGGGGTGGATTCTGGCAGCCACGTGGAGGAAGGGGGGCGGCAGTCTCGGTCCTCTGGGCTTCCGCAGCAGGACACCATCGGCCGGGCCCCTTAGACAACTGACATTCGCTTCTCCCAGTTCTGGAGGCTGGACGTCCAAGGTCAAGGTGCTCGCAGATTTGGCGTCTGCTGAGGCCTCTCCTGGTTCACAGACGGCGTCTTCGTGCTGTGTCCTCACATGGGGGAAGGGCTGGGGGCTCTCGGGGGTCCCTTTTATCGGGGCTCTGATCCCATTTGTGAGGCCTCCACCCTCAGGACCACATCAGCCCCCAAAGCCCCCGCCTCCTGACCAGGGAGAAGCCAGACATCTGCGGGGTCCGGGACCTATTTGGAGCAGTCAGACCTGCAGCAATGGGAGAAAGACAGGACCCGCAGGGTGAGCGCAGAGGCCACAGTAGAGGGGCTCACACCCCATCCCCTACCCCCGGTGCACACGCCCCCTTTCCCCCCTACTTCTCACACCCGTCCCCACTGCGTCTCTCCCCAGCGTGTACATGACTGACAGCACTGCCTGGACCACCTCCAGGAAAGGGGAAGAGTCGCTCCTCTTAGCAAAGGGCTAAGGAACGCTTCTCTGCGTAAACGTCCTGCTGGGGGACCCTCCATCCCGAGGCAGCCGCGCCTGCTAGAAGAAGGGATGCACCGTCTCTGGACATGACTGTCCTCGTCGGGTTGGGAGGTGGCCTTTGCAAGCCTCTCTTTGCTGTCACGCTTGGATTTTTGGTTCCATGAAAACCCGAGAAGTCAGTACCCACGTACTCGTTGCATCAGGAGCCACAAATCCGTGTTTCTTTTTCAAAAACAAGGCCTCACGTTGTAATACGGCCCCGGCTAGTGATGGAATATGGGTGGGGAATTAGGGGGCTTTGCCCCAAGTAAGCGTCCGGGGGCATGGGCTTCGCAACTGGGAAATTGCCAGAAGGAACGCCCGGGTTCACAGCGACTCCCTAACTGAATTCCACTCAAGGCAGATCTGCAGACTGTTTTGTTGAAATGACATCAGTAGAAACATTTAGGAGTGATTAAAACTGATGGCCCCACTCGATTACAGAGTCTGGTGTGTGTCAGACGGTGCTGATTTGGAGCCGCCCACAGATCCGTCCAGAATACTGAGCGTTCCCTTCCCGGGTTGGGTGACTTGTCCACGGGACTCAGGCACAAAATCGAGTTTGTTGCTGCCCTGCCCCAGTTGGACTGGCTGCTGCACCCAAATTGCATTCCGGTCGTAATGAGATCTGTCTGCTCTATCGTTTACTGGGACAGAGCCTATTAGCTATTGTGGGGTTTTGTTTGCTTTGGCTTCAAACTGTCTAATCTCTGGCTGTGGCAGACCAAGTCGAAGTTAAAAACGGCCTTTTAAATGCACATTATAAAGGGAGAAAGCAAATACATACTACATGTCTGGGTGGTGTGGACGTAAGGTATGTGGAAGAGAGCTAGCTGACAATTACATAACATTGGAGCTCACGGCAAAGCTATTGTGAGGATCCAGTTTTCCAATAAAGAAATTGAGTCTCAGCATCAAGTTACTTGTCAAACTGCTGATCAGCTAGGAAATGACCTCTAGATGGTTTGGGCCAGGACGGTGTGGAGTCAGATAAAAATTTTTATTTCTCCTTTTGCTATTTACTGTGGATTTAAGTAAGTTATTGAATCTTTGAGCTTTACCTTTTTTAGTTTCCAAACACTGTGATAGTAATATGTAAATTCTGTAGGGTTCTGAGAATCAAGCCAGGCCAATGTGAGATATTTCTATTCTAGCCACCTTCTTCGGCCACTGAAAAAATCAACTGTATTAATTATGTTTTAATCCTATGTATGTACATACACACGCGCACACACACGTTAACTATATGTCTGTGCGTATATGCTTCACAGTGCTGGCTGATGCCTAAATACTTCGTAAGATGAATTCTTGCACCAGGGCCCGTGGTCTTCCCACTGCTTTCCTGGCCAGGCATGGTGGAGGTCACTCAGGCAGCGCTGGGGAGGGGCTGAACTGGACTTGAGATCCAGACCCCACGGTTTTGACCCATCCCCACCTCGCCCTGCCTGTGACGTGTGTGTTCTAAGTCGTGGTTTCGTTCTGTGGAGGGACGATGAGTCACCCTGGGGTGTCTCCACCTGCTCAGGCTGGGTCTCATGGGAGGAAGGGGGCTTCTGCACGGCCAACACCATCCTGGGCCCCAGGCTGCGCACCGTGCAGGACCCCCTGTGCCCAGTGCAGCCGCCGGCATCCTCAGGGGACAGGAGAAGAGAGCCGAGTGAGACGGACTCACCGCGGCTGTGAAGACAGAGGAGGCCCAGCCCACGTGGTGGGGGGGTGGCCTTAGAGCTGGAGAGAAAGCAAGAAGCCAGTTCCCCGAGGAGCCCCCTTCCCCCAGCCCCCGCCCCGGGAGGACCCAGCCCTGCTGTTGTCCGAACTTTCGCCCACTAGAATCTAGTTCAGATTTCTGAACCCCGCAATCTAAGATAAACATGTGTTGTCGCTTGGGAGGTTCTGTTTTGTTCGTTTTCAATTCATAGACTTTATTATTTTGAGCAGTTTTAGGTGTACAGAAAAGTTGAGGAGAAAATACAGAGTTCCCATATATCAACCCCCCCCAGTTTCCCCTCTTATCAAATCTTGCATTAATGTGGTACATTTGTTATAGTTGATGAGCCAATATGGTTCCATTATTATTATTACAGATTATTAACTATAATTATTAACTACAATCCATGGTTTATATTAGGGCTCACCCTTGGTGTTGTACATTTTGTAGGTTTGTGAAATGTACAGTGTCATGATTCCACAATTACAGTATCATACAGAGTAATTTCACTGCCCTGAAAACCCTCTGTGCTCCACCTGGTCATCCCTCCTCCCAAACCTAAAACCCTAACAACCCCTGATCTTCATACTGTCTCCGTAGTTTTGCCTTTTCCAAAATGTCATATAATAGTAATCATACAGGGTGTATCTTTTTCATACTGACTTCTTTCACTTAAGAATATGCATTTACGTTTCCTGCATGTCTTTTCATGGCTTGATAGCTCGTTTCTTTTTATCACTGAATAATATTCCATTGTCTGGATGGCCCGTGGTTTGTTTATCCATCAACCTACTGAAGGACATCTTGGATGCTTCCAAGTTTGGGGAATTATGAATAAGTCTGCTTGTAAGTCTACCCTGTCAGCTGTTTTGTTCATGGATCATGTTTCTGGTAAAAACTCATTGTCTAACCCAAGGTCGCCTAGATTATCTCCTATGTTCTCTTATCTTCTAGGAGTTTTATAGTTTTGCATTAAACATTTAGGTCTACAATCTATTTTGAGTTAATGTTTGTGAAAGGTGTAAGGTCTGTATCCAGATCCTTTTTTTCTTTTTGCATGTGAATATCTAGTTATTCCAACACCATTTGTTTTCTTGTTTTGAGGGGGGGCGGTTTGGCCGCGCCATGTGGCATGCAGGATCTTGGTTCCCTGACCAGGGATCGAACCCACACCCCCTGCATTGGAAGCATGGAGTCTTAACCACTGGACCGCCAGGGAAGTCCCCCAGCACCATTTGTTTAAAAAAAAAAAACAAAACCTATTCTTTCTCCATTGAATTTCCTGTTCTCCTTTGTCAGAGATCAATGACTATATTTGTGTGGGTCTATTTCTGGGCTCTCTGTTCTGTTCCATTGATCTATTTGTCTGTTCTTTCACCAACACTACGCCACCTTGATAACTGTAGCTTGGTAGTGAGTCTTGAAGTCAGGCAGCCAGTCCTCTGACTTTTCAGCCTCTCCTTATAAACTTTATAATTGGTGGTGTGTCATGATCCACAAAATAACCTGATGGGATTTTGATTGGGATTGCACTGAGTCTATAGACCAAGTAGTGAAGAATTGATATCATGGCAATATTGAGTCTTCCAATATACATGGAATATCTCTTCATTTATTTAGATCTTGTTTGATTTCTTTCATCAGCATTTTGTAGTTTTCCTCATATAGATCTTGTATATATTTTATTAGATTTATGCTACATTATTTCATTTTTTGTTGGCCAATATAAATGGTTTTGTGTTTTTAATTTCAAAATCCTATTGCTCATTGCTGGTATATAAGAAAGCAGTTAACTTATGAATATTAATCTTGTATCCTGCAACCTTGCTATAGTCACTTATTATTTCTAGGAATTTTTTAATTGATTCTTTGGGATTTTCTACATGGAAAATCATGTCATTTGCAAACAACAATGGTTTTATTTCTTCCTTCCCAATCTGTATACTTCTTATTTCCTTTTTTTGTCTCGTTACATTAGCTGAGACTTCCAGTGTGATGTTGAGTAGGTGGTGAGAGGGGTCATCCTTACCTTGTTCCTGATCTTAGCTGGAAAATGTCTAGTTCCTCACCATCAAGTATGGTATTAACTGTAGGTTTTGGGTCAATGTTCTTTATCAAGTTGAAAAAGTTCCCTTCTATTCCTAGTTCACTGAGAGTTTTTATCATAAATGGGTGTTGGATTTTGTCAAATGTTTTGTTTGCATCTATCAATATGATCATGTGATTTTTTTTCTTCTTTAGCCTGTTGATGTATGGGTTATATAATTGATTTGTTATTGAAGTATAGTTGATTTACAATATTGTGTTAGTTTCGAGCAAAGTGATTCAGATAGATAGGTAGATATATAGACCGATAGACAGATAGACAGGTAGATAATGTATTCTTTTTCAGATTCTTTTCCATTATAGGTTATTAAAAGATATTGAATATAGTCCCCTGTGCTATACAGTAAATCCTTGTTGCTTATTTATTTTATATATAGTAGTGTGTATCTGTTAATCCCATACTCCTAATTTATCCCTCCCCGAACCCTTTCCCCTTTGGTAACCATAAACTTGTTTTCTATGTCTATGGTCTGTTTCTGTTTTGTAAATTAGTTCATTTGTATCACTTTTTTTAGATTCCATATATAAGTGATATCATATGATATTTGTCTTTCTCTGTCTGGCTTACTTCATTGAGTATGATAATCTCCAAGTTCATCCATGTTGCTATAAATGGCATTATTTCATTCTTTTTATGGCTGAGTAGTATTCCATTGTATAATGTGCCACAACTTCTTTATCCATTTATCTGTCGGTGGACATCTAGGTTGCTTCCATGTCTTGGCTATTGTAAATGGTGCTGCTATGAACATTGGGGTGCATGTATCTTTTTGAATTATAGTTTTGTCTGGATATATGCCCTGGAGTTGGGATTGCTGGATCATGTGGTAACTCTATTTTTAGTTTTTTAAGGAACCTCCATACTGTTCTCCATCGTGGCTGCACTAACTTACATTCCCACCAACAGTGCAGGAGGGTTTCTTTTTCTCCACACCCTCTCCAGCAACTATTATTTGCAGACTTCTTAATGATGGCCATTCTGAACGGTGTGAGGTGATACTTCATTGTAGTTTTGATTTGCATTTCTCTAATAATTTGCAACGTTGAGCATCTTTTCATGTGTCTGTTGGCCATCTGTATATCTTCTTTGGAGAAATACCTATTTAGGTATTCTGCCCATTTTTTGATGGGGTTATTTAGTTTTTGATATTGAGCTGTTTGTATATTTTAGAGATTAACCCCTTGTCAGTCGCATTATTTGCAAATGTTTTCTCCCATTCTGTAGGTTGTCTTTTCATTTTGTTTATGGTTTCCTTTGCTGTGCAAAAGCTATAAATTGATTAGGTCCCATTTGTTTATTTTTTGCTTTTATTTCTTTTGCCTTGGGAGACTGATCTAAGAAAACATTGGTATGATTTATGTCACAGAATGTTTTACCTATGTTCTCTTCTAGGAGTTTTTTGGTATCATGTCTTATATTTAATGCTTTAAGCCACTTTTTAATCTTTGTATATGGTATGAGGGTGAGTCCTAATGGCATTGATATACATGTGGCTCTCCAGCTTTCCCAACACCACTTGCTGAAGAGACTGTCTTTTCTCCATTGTACATTCTTGCTTCCTTTGTTGAAGATTAATTGACTGTAGGTGTGTGGGTTTATTTCCGGGCTCTCTATTCTGCTCCATTGATCTATTTGTCTGTTCTTGTGCCAATATCACACTGTTTGGATTGCTCTAGTTTTGTAGTATTGTCTGAAGTCTGGGAGGGTTATGCCTCCTGCTTTGTTCTTTTTTCTTCAGGATGGCTTTGGCAATTCTGGGTCTTCTGTGATTCCATGTAATACTTAGGATTATTTGTTCTAGTTCTGTGAAAAATGTCATGGGTAATTTGATAGAGATTTCATTAAATCTGTAGAGTGCTTTGGGTAATATGGCCATTTTAACAATATTAATTCTTCCAATCCAACAGCATGAGATATCTTTCCATTTCTTTGAATCATCCTCAATTTCCTTTATCAGTGTTTCATAGTTCTCAGCATATAAGTGTTTCACCTCCTTGGTTAGGTTTATTCCTAGGTATTTTTTAATGGGATTCTTTTTTCACTTTCTCTTTCTGATTATTTCATTGTTAGGGTAAAGAAATGCAACAGATTTCTGTATGTGATCTTGTGTGCTGCTACCTTGCTGAATTCATTTATTAGTTCTAATAGTTTGGGGTTTTTTTAACTTTTATTTATTTGACTGTGTTGGGTCTTCGTTGCTGCATGTGGGTTTTCTCTAGTTGTGGCAAGCAGGGGCTACTCTTCGTAGCAGTGCACAGGCTGCTCATTGCGGTGGCTTCTCTTGTTGCAGAGCACACGCTCTAGGTATGCGGGCTTCCATAGTTGTGGCTCACAGGCTCTAGAGCGCAGGCTCAGTAGTTGTGGCACATGGGCTTAGTTGCTCCACGGCATTTGGGATCTTCCCGGACCAGGGCTCGAACCTGCGTGTCCTGCATTGGCAGGCGGATTCTTAACCACTGTGCCACCAGGGAAGTCCCAGTTCTAATAGTTTTTGTGTGGAGTCTTTAGGGTTTTCTATATAGAGTATCAAGTCATCTGCATATAATGACAATTTTACCTCTTCCCTTCTGATTTGGATACCTTTTATTTCTTTTTCTTGTCTGATTGCTGGGCTAGGGCTTCCAATACTATGTTGAATTGATTTTTCTTCTTTAGCCTGTTGATGTGTGGATTACATAATTAATCTTAAAATTTTGAATCAAGTTTGCATTCCAAGAGGGAATCAATCCTGCTTGGTCATGATGTATATAAATGTTTTTACACACTATTGGATTTGATTTGCTAATAGTCTATTGATCTGTGTTCATGAGAGATATTGGTCTATAGATTCCCTTTACTGTCATATCTTTGTCTGATTTTGATATTAAGATGATGCTGGCCTAATAGAATGAGTAAGGAAATATACCGTCTGATTCTATTTTTTTGGATGAGACTGTAGAGAATTGATAATTGATAATTCTTCCCTTAAATATTTGGTAGAATTTACCAGTCAACCCATCTGAGGTTGGTGCTTTCTGTTTTAGAAGGTTATTAATTCTTGATTCAATTTCCTATAACATGTATAGGTCTATTCAGATTACCTGTTTCTCTTTGTGTGAACTTTGGGAGGTATATCTTTCAAAGAATTGGTCCATTTTATCTAGGTTGTCAAATTTGTGGGCTTAGAGTTGTTCATAATGTTCCTTTTCTGTCCTTTTACTGTCTGTGGGATCATTAGTGATGGCCCCACTTTCATTTCTGATGTTAGCAATTTGTGTATTCCCTCTCTTTTTCTTAAATAGGCTAGAGTCTAATCAATTTTATTCATCTTTCAAAGAATCAGCTTTTGGTTTCATCGATTTTCTTTTCTGATGTCCTGTTTTCATTTTTATTTATTCTTATTACTCTAATTTTTATTATTTCTAATTTTTATTATTTTCTTCAGCTTATGTTAGATTTAATTTGCTCTTTCTTTTCTAGTTTCCTAAGGTGGAAGCTTAGATTATTGATTTCAGGTCTTACATCTTTTCTAATATATCACTTCAGTATCATAAATTTTCCTCTGAGCATTGCTTTTGCTGCATCCCACAAGTTTTGATAAGTTGTATTTTCATTTAGTTTGAAATATTTTTAAATGTCTTTTGAGACTCATTTTTTGACCTATGTGGGCTTTAATGTGTTGTTCTCCAAATCTGGGGTTTTCCAGGTATCTTTCTGTTATTGATCTCCAGTTTAATTCCATTGTTGTCTGAGATTATGTTTTGTATGATTTCTGTTTTTTAAAAATCTTTAAGGTGAGTTTTATGGCTCAGTGGTCTGTCTTGGTGAACGTTCTGTGTGACCTTGAGAAGAAGGTGTGTCTGCTGTTGCTGAATAAAGTCATCTACAGATGTCAGATCCCTTGGACGGATGGTGCTGCTCAGTTCAGCTACATCTTTACTCATTTTCTCCTGCTGGGTCTGCCCATTCTGATAGAGGGGTATTGAAATCAGCTATAATTGTGGATTTATCTATTTCTTCTTGCAGTTCCATCAGTTTTTGCCTCGTGTATTTGGAAAGCTCTGTTCTTAGACACACATACACTAAGGATTGTAATGTCTTTTTGGAGAATTGACCACTTTATCGTTATGTCAAGCCCCTCATTACACCTGACAGTTTTCCTTGCTCTGAAGTCTGCCTTGTCTGACATTAATAGGGCCATCCCGGCTTTGTTTTGATGAGTGTGAGCATGGCATAGCTTTCTCCATCCCTTTACTTTTCATCTTTCTGTGTCATTATATTTAAAGTGGTTTTCTTGTAGACAGTGTACACTTCGGTTTCAGTTTTATCCACTCTGACAGTCTCTATCTTTCTTAGAAGGGTGTATTTAGACCATTGATTTTTTTATGTATAAATTTATTTATTTTTAAAAAAATGGTTCTGACAAACCTAGGGGCAGGACAGGAGTAAAGACACAGACGTAGAGAATGGACTTGAGGACATGGGGAGGGGGAAGGGTAAGCTGGGACGAAGTGAGAGAGTGGCATGGATTACTACCAAATGTAAAATAGATAGCTAGTGAGAAGCAGCCGCATAGCACAGGGAGATCAGCTCAGTGCTTTGTGACCACCTAGAGGGGTGGGATAGGGAGGGTGAGAGGGAGACGCAAGAGGGAGGAGATATGGGGATATATGTATATGTATAGCTGATTCACTTTGTTATACAGCAGAAACTAACACACCATTGTAAAGCAATTATACTCCAATAAAGATGTTTTTAAAATAAATAAATGAATGAATAAAGATGATATGAAGTTCAAAAATTTATTTTATTTTATTTATTTTTGGCTGCATTGGGTCTTCATTGCTGTGCACAGGCTTTCTCTAGTTGCGGCGAGTGGGGCTACTCTTCATTGTGGTGCATGGGCTTCTCATTGCAGTGGCTTCTCTTGTTGCAGAGCACGGGCTCTAGGTGCACAGGCTTCAGTAATTGTGGCACGCGCCTGAGTAGTTGTGGCTCACGGGCTCTAGAGTGCAGGCTCAGTAGCTGTGGTGCACGGGCTTAGTTACTCTGCACCATGTGGGATCTTCCCAGACCAGGGCTCGAACCTGTGTCCCCTGCATTGGCAGGTGGATTCTTAACCACTGCACCACCAGGGAAGTCCCTAGACCATTGATTTTTAACATGATTATTGATATAGTTGGATTAATATCTACCATATTTGTTACTGGTTTTGCCCTTATCCTTGTTTTTTGTTTTTGTTTTGTTCTGTTTTGTTTTTTGTCTTCCACTCTTTTTCTGCCTTGTCTGGTTTTAATTGAACATTTTATAGGGTTATGTTTTCTCTCCTTCCTTAGCACATGAGCTATACATCTTTTCCTACTTTTTTAAGAGTTTGCAACATACATTTACAGCTAATGCAAGTTCTCTTTCAGATAACACTATACTGCTTCATAGGTAGTGAAAATACCTTGTAACAGAGCGTCTGAATCTTTCTGTCTTATCCCTTATAACATTGCTGTCTTTTCTTTTACTTGTCCATGAGCTGTAATCACTGGTTACTGTTACTATTTTGAACAAAGTGTTGCCTGTTAGATAAGAAAAAAAGGAGAATTTACTTTACCTTCATTTATGCCTTCTCTAATGGATTTCCCTTGTTGTATAGACTGAGTTTCTCACCTATATAATTTTTCTTCTTCCTAAAGGATTTCTTTTAACATTTCCTTTAAGACAGATCCACTGGCAACAAATTCCCTCAATTTTTGTTTGAGAAAATCTTTATTTCTCCTTTACTTTTGCAGGATATTTTGCTGAATATAGAACTACAAATTAGTGAGATTCTTTCTTCTTTTTTCAACATTTTAAATATCCACTCTCTTCAGGCTTGCATGGTTTCTGAAGAAAAGTCCAGTGTAATTCTTACCCTAGCTCCTCTGCAGGGAAGCTGTTTTTTCCTGTGGCTTCCCTCAAATATTCTCTTTGTCTCTGATTCTGCATATTTGCATCTGATGTGCCTACCTGTATATTCTTGGTATTGATCCTGCTTGGTGCTCCCTCAGCTTCCTGGATCTGTGGTTTGGTGTCTGTCATTAATTTGGGGGAATTCTCAGTCAGTGTTGCTTCATATATTCTTCTGTTGCTTTTTCTCTCTCTCCTTCTGGTATTCCCACTATGAATGTGTTACACCTTTTTTAATTGTCCCACAGTTCTTGGATATTCTGTCCTGCCTCTTAATTAAATCATTTTGTCTTAGCATTTCAGTATTGGAAGTTTCTATTGACATTCCTTCAAGCTCACTGACTCTTCCTTTTGCATCAGTGTTCAGTCTGAAGGCTTTCTTCACTTCTGTCAAAGTGTTATTGATTTCTAGCATTTCCTTTGATTCTTTCTGAGGGTTTCCATCTGTCTGCTTCCATTACTCATTTGTTTTTGCATTACATCCACTTTTGCCATGGGAACCCTTAGTGTAATTATCATAACTGTTTTAAACCCTGGTGTGCTAATTCCAACATTCTGGCCATATCTGTCTCTGGTTCCAGTACTCTGCATGTCTTCAAACCGTGTTGTCTTTAGTTTGCCTTATAACCTTTGGTTAGAAGCTATAGGTGATGTACTTGGTGAAAGGTCTTTGGTGTGAGGTGCCATGTTTTTCTCTCTAGTAGTTGGGCTGTGCTCACTGACGCTACAGCTGTAGGTGTCAGAGGCTAAAACTTCGTGTTTTGTCGTTTTGGAATTTTTCTCCACTTAGGTGAGACAGGAAGGCTAGGGAGGCTTCCACCAGCTCAGCTGGGCTCTAACCAACCCCAGTAAGTTAGCTCTGGAAGAAGAGTTTCTGCCGAAGGAAGAACTTGTTAAGGAGAACAGCATGCTCTGGCGTATTTCAGTGTGGCTCCTTTCCCTCCCTCTGTTGGAAGTGAGGGGATTTTTCTCAGATCTTCACTGGGAGAACCAGGCAGGCTCCTGGAGGTAAATCTCACAAAGCCTGGGTCCCCCAAAATTTTCCCCTCGCAGACTTATCCCCACAGAGCCTCCAGCACATCCTCAATTACAGCTCAGTTTCCTCCGCCCCAGCCCTGGATTCTGCTCCAGTAAGTTGTGATTCTCTGTCTCCACCTGTGTGCATCTTCAGCTTTTGCATCAGTGACCTTGGTTCTCTGCTGCGTCTAAGAAGAGTCGCTGACGTTCAGTTTGTTACTCATTGTGAGGATGGGGGTGGCGACTTCAAGCTCCGTACCTGCCAGACCAGAGGCCAGAAGCCTAATGAGTGCTGTTTAAGCTCCTGATGGTCGTCCCTTGTCCCAGCATCCAGAGGAAACTAACAACAGGGGAGGGGCTCAGCCATACAAACGTGGTGGCGGTGAGGCTGGGGGACAAGCAAGGAAGGACACTGCACGCAGAAGGAGGGGTGCGAGCCCCGCCAGCAACTTCAGCCGCTGGTGGCCCTGCCCACAGAAGAGCTGATGTTTAGGCTGAACTGAAGGAGGTCGTGGGCAACCAGCCTGTGAAGGAGAAACTGAGAACTAAAGTGGAGGGTCCTTTTGAGGACAGACTGCAAAGGACCTTGCCTGTCTGGAGAGTTTGGATTTTACACTGAGCAGCTCAGAGGTCTTGGGGTTGGTTGTCTGTTTAACGAGGAGGGGCAGTGTCGGGGCTGTGCTTTTGGAAGAGAAGGCTGTAGGGATGCAGTATGGGTGGGGTAGGCGGGGGGGCCCTGGGGGGGCACAGGAGCTGCCGTGAGGGAGGGTCCCCGCGCAGGTGGGCAGAGGCGGGGGTGGGAAAGCAGGCTGGCTGCAGGGGGAGTCACAGGACGGCTGGAGCCATCAGTATGCTCTAGATTTCACAGCGATGGCTCGGGTGGAAGCTGCCAAATGCGGTGAATGTAGAGCACGTTTTCACAGAGCCGATGGTCATGGGATGCAGTCGCTCACCGTGTCCCTTCTCGACTCCTCCTCTTGTAAAAAATTTTGCTAGCGTGGTGTCTCCGGTAACACAAAGGTTTCTCTTCCCCACCAAACTGTGTTCCCTCGGCAGCTCCAGGTCCGCCCGGAGCGACTTGGGTCGGCTGCACACAGAGAAGGCTGGCCATGTTCCGTCGGCGGGCCTGGGGGCAGGTCAGGAGAGGTCGGACGTCAGGGCAGTTGTCTTGGGGACCTTCCTTTGGTTCAGCCAGTAAACACATACGCAGCTCACGCCAGGTGCCAAGAACACACAGCAACGCCCCGCCGCAGATCTTAGGCTCAGGTTTGGTGCCTGTGTTGCCTTGGTTTCCTCTTCAGTACACGGGGCAGGGACACCTTCTGAGCATGGCTGTCGGAAGGACTAAGGTAACCCATGTGAGGCAGCCGGCCAGGTGTGGGAGCTCAAAGCAGAAGCTTCTCTTTTGTCAGAGAGAAGAAAAATGAGCAAGCAGAATGAGGGGACGGAGATTACCTATTTTGGATAGTAATTCAAAAACTTTCAAGTTATATGACATTAAATGTTTCCCAAACAAATAAATCACATTAACTAGCAAACAGCAGCCATTTATCCTTTCTGCAGTCTTGTGTGAATTTTGGAATAAAAACCAAGGAATAGGAGGGGTGGGATGGGGAGGGTGGGAGGGAGGGAGATGAATGAGGGAAGGGATGTGGGAACAGATGTATATGTATGACTGATTCACTTTGTTATAAAGCAGAAACTAATAAAAAAAAAAAAAAAAAACAAGGAATAGCTCTGCAGACTGAGAAGGATACAGCTTTACATTTTCTCATCCGTCTTTCACAATAACTGTAGAAAATAAAGATGGGCAGGGGTGCTGGAAAGACCATTGTTCAAGGAACAATCATCATTGGTGTCCAGGCTCTGCCAGACACCAGCAGGGTGACCTTGTCATCCGTCCCGAGAATCTCCTCAAATAAAATAAGTTGGTGGGGGGGCTTCCCTGGTGGCGCAGTGGTTGAGAGTCCGCCTGCCGATGCAGGGGATGCGGGTTCGTGCCCCGGTCCGGGAAGATCCCACATGCCGCGGAGCGGCTGGGCCCGTGAGCCGTGGCCACTGAGCCTGTGCGTCCGGAGCCTGTGCTCCACAACGGGAGAGGCCGCAACAGTGAGAGGCCCGCGTACCGCCAAAAAAAAAAAAAAAGTTAGGGTACGGACCCCAGTCCCCCAACTCTGGGCTCTCAGGGGACACCATGACATGAAGACATGACCCTTCAGTGAAATGTTCAGGGAAGAATCCACTGCTCCCGTGGAGCCACCATGGGGAGAGCCGTATGTTGGGCCAGTGGCCGTGGCCCAGTTGAAAACAGCATCACTGACCTGCAGTTTAAGACTCCACGTAGGGCTTCCCTGGTGGCACAGTGGTTGAGAATCTGCCTGCCGGTGCAGGGGACAGGGGTTCAAGCCCTGGTCTGGGAAGATCCCACATGCCGCAGAGCAACTAGGCCCGTGAGCCACAACTACTGAGCCTGCGCGTCTGGAGCCTGTGCTCCGCAACAAGAGAGGCCACGATAGTGAGAGGCCCGCGAAACGTGATGAAGACTGGTCCCCGCTTGCCACAACCAGAGAAAGCCCTTGCACAGAAACGAAGACCCAACACAGCAAAAATAAATAAATAAATTACTAAACTCCTCCCCCCAACATCTTCTTTAAAAAACAAACAAACAAACAAAAAAACACGCAGATGTGGGGACTTGCTGCCCTACCCACCACGGGCGGCCCTAGGGTCTCTGGGCCGTCCTGGGAATCCCACTACAGATGTGCGATGGGGCTGTGGAGCCACATCCTGCAGAAACTGGGAAGGAGTTCTGGGTATGAGCCCAGCTCTCCACAGTCCCAAGGCAGATCCCAGACTTTGCTCAGACCACGGCTGAGGCATCCAGATCCTCAAGGGCAGGACCCCACAGTCCCTGAGTCCTCTGGGGCCTCCGTGCTTTATTTCTGTCGGTTTCAGCAGGAGTGACACCTGGCATCTAAGCGCTCGAGCCCATCTCCTCTCACTGACGTAGGACCAGCCCCCGAGGGCGCATCCATCCCGGCCTCTCTCAGCACTTCGTGAACTTAATAGGGATTCAAAAGAAATATACTGCATGAATCGACTGAATAAAACAACTCAGTTTCACAAATTCAGTCCGTGAGCTGAGCTTCTCTCGTGGCTCAGGAGGAATCGTATGGTAGATCAGGGCCCACGGAAGTTGCTGCATCGTTGGAAAAACCAGCGGGCGTGTGAGCACAGGCGTTGGCCTCCCAAGGACCCGGTGGTCTGAGTGGTGTCTTCGTGGCCAGGGTTGGGAAGAAAGGAAGTCGGGCTCTGGGGCTCCAGTAAACACTTCTCGTCTGTGGGAAGGTTCACTGGTGAAGCAGCTGCTGTCTGTGCTCTGATGGGCAGGGGTCCTCCCAGCGGAGGACCGCGTCGGCTGTCCCGGGGGGCCACTGAGGGATGGGACGGCGTCGGCCTCGGGCCCCAAGGCTGGGCCGGAGCCCCGCCTCTGCCAGGGACCCATGGTGGTCTTGCTGGCGGCCTCTTTACAGGGCCCTGGGGCCAAGCAGCAGCACGTCCCGCCACACTGCCGCAGCCCAGGAGAAATGGAACAGCCCTTCCCAAGTGCGCTTCTGAGCGCAAGGCACCGCGTCTGGCAGCTAACCCTGCGCCGTAGCTCGGCACCGCGGACGGGGGGCTTGCGTTTACTCTCCGGTCCTGCAGGCTGGAATCCGAGAGGGAGGCGTCGCGGGGCTGATCCCCGAGGCCTCTGTCCTGGGTGTGGACAGCCACCTCCTCCCCGCGTCCCCACGCGGTCACCCCTCTGTGTGTGCCTGGGTCCTCGTCTCTTCTTGTAAGGACCCCCGTCACACTGGATCAGGGCCCATCACTGAAGTGCTTCTCTAGTGTCCCCCGCCCCCAAATACAGCCACGTCGGGAGGCACAGGGGTAGGACTCCTACATATGAACTGGGGGGACACAGGAGTTCGAAGGGGGAACGGTCATTCCTTCCTGTGTTTCCCCCACG
This sequence comes from Mesoplodon mirus, assembly GCF_964341445.2. Lineage (NCBI taxonomy): Eukaryota > Metazoa > Chordata > Mammalia > Artiodactyla > Ziphiidae > Mesoplodon > Mesoplodon mirus. Next base: position 30,474,532 of record NC_138996.1, read on the forward strand.
AGGCGGTTTCCTTCCTCACACATCATAGTAGCCAGACCATCATCCGTCGGTCCTACTCACAGCTGTAGCCTCGGGGCGTCCCCCGCAGCCCCCCACCAGCCTTCTCCATCTCCCAGCCCCTCCGCAAGGGAAGAGAGTCAAGCCGCGACCGAGCCACGGTCCGGACCCCAGCGCCACCACCATCAGCCCGTCCCGACTGCGTCCCTCCCGCCTCTGGGGGCCGTGTCTGACTGGCCCTCAGTCCCTCTCTCTCCATCCTCATCCATCCAAAGAGGGCCTGAGGGAGCATCACATGAGCACGTGTCAGGAAACAGCAGAACCCACGAGGCACAGGAATCCCACAGCATGCGCCGAGTGCCCAGTGCCGTCTGCCCAGCGTCAGAGGTGAACACGGCTGACACCCGGCAGGTGTAAGGACGGATTTCGGTCAGTGTAACTGCGGCCAAAGGGGACAGGCCAGCGTGATCTGGACGCGACTCTGGTTTGTGCAGAGGTGACGGAGGGGGTAGGGGTTAAAGGATGCGTGACGGATCTGGGGGCTCGGGGGTACTCAGTAGAGTCGGAGCGAACGTCACAAAGCCAGGAGGGGGCTGGTCGGGGGGGACCCCGTCTACTTTGCTGCCTGGGGCTCAGGGAAGTCGGGTCCCCCACCACCAGAGGCTGGGACACGGGGCCCGTCTTCAGGTATGGCTGCAGCACCTTGTTTTCTCGGGCTGGGGTCTCCCAGGGATGCGGCCTTGAGCTGATAGAAACTGTGTTAGTGTTGGTCCGGGTGTTTACAGGCCGGGCGAGGCCTGGGGGAGAAGAGGGCCCTGGCCAGGTCCGGGAAGGAGAGGGGCCGTGTCACCTGGCCCCCCCGTTCTGATGAAGCTTATCGTCCAGCAGGGGCGACGGGCATTCGCCACAGGACCACCTAAATCCACGTGACAGTGTGGTGGCCGGTGGTCCCGGTCGTAGGCGGGGTACCTGCATTCTTAACGTTCTGTTTCTTTCCAAAATTCTGCACTGAAATAGATACAGAAAACTGCCCTGAGGCGTCAGGACTCCGACTGGGGAGCGAGGCTGGGTCTGCGGGCTTCCTCACGGGCAGGGTGGGTCACAGAGGCTGCCCCACCCTCAAGGTGGGAGGTGGAGAGAACTGACGATGGGGGCGTGCAGGGGGCAGGGAGGGGCACGTGCGGAGTCCCCGGCAGAGGCAGGAGGCCTACGGGGGGCCAGATGGGGGACGGGGTGTGTGCAGGGGCTGGGAGCAAGGGGACGGGGCCGCGGGCTGCCAAGGCCTCCGCCAGCCTCCCCATCCGGCGGGCAGCAGGGGCCCCCAGGGTCTGGGCAGGTGCAGTCACAAGGCAGCCACGAGCATCTCTGGTTTCCCGTTTAGAAATAAGAGAAAGAGCCAAGAAAGTTGACAGAAACAGGACGGTGTCACCGAGGAGAGGGCCCGACTAGGAAGAACGCAGACCAAAGCCCCCATTTCCTGAGTGACTTCCCCACAAGTAAATATTGATGCTAGGGAAAAGTAAGAACCTTTTCTCATTAAAAAAATAATTTAATTTTACTGAAGAATAGTTGATTTACAATGTTGTGTTAATTTCTGTTGTACATACATGTATATACATTCTTTTTCATATTCTTTTCCAGTATGGTTTATCACAGGATGGTGACTGTAGTCCCCTGTGCTCTACAGTAGGACCTTGTTTATCTTTCCCGTATGTACTAGTTTGCCTCTGCTAATCCCAAACTCGCATTCCTTCCGTCCCCCCACCCTTGGCACCCACAAGTCTGTTCTCTATGCCTGTGAGTCTGTTTCTCTTCAGAGATAAGTTCATTTGTGTCATATTTTAGATTCCACATTTGTGGTATCATATAATTTTGTCTCTGTCTGACTTACTTCACTTAGTATGATCATCTCTAGGTCCATCCATGTATTTAATCCCACTTTCTTCCTTATTGTTTCCCAGTATTTCTTCAAATGTTCATGTGGTTTAACTTTCCTGATTTTGGTCAAATTGTGATGTCAGGAAATGTTTATCATTTCCTTCACGTGTTGCCTCAGCGGTGGTCAGTGAGATGGACCACGGGTTTTGGAAGGAAGGTGACAATTTAGAGGATGGAGTGTTCATCTAATGCTGAGATAAATTAACGTTTATAAAAAGTACCAATTCCAAAAATATTCACTATCCACAGAGCACTTGTCACCAAGAACTGGGGCTGCTACAAACTCCAGACCAGTGCCAGTACGGTGAGCGGTTAAAAATAACAGAAGTTGATGTTGTACAGCGTGAAAAAATTGGCGAATAATTGCACCTTGAACAGGCAGTAAACGTGTCCGATATTGGCCCATCCAGCGTAAAAGTTGTTGTGACTGTGGTTTCAATGATCTCAGTGGACACGACGTCCCCTCTGGGAAGGGGCACTTGAGGGCTCGGGGCAGGGGTCCATGGGGAACTCAGCGGAAATGTCCCACTTTGAAGAGCATCTTTGGACTCCAAATATAATTGGCTAGGTACAACAATTCCATTTGTTCTCTAACGCTCTTTAACTTGACATTTCTTTCCAACTTTTTGTGTTTAACGAATGTTGAGAAACCCCAAATCCCCCAAAAGTATATTCTATAACTTCACTTTGCCCTCAATATGCTGAAAGTTTATTATTTTTAACTTTCTTAAAGTCTATTTTTGGAAGTAACTTAAATTCCCTCCCCCTGCATAAAAAGTGGGGCAGTTGATTAAAATTAAGTATGGTGACCTGTTCAATACTGAGATGATTAGAGAGCCCTGTGTGTGTATGCGAGTGTGTGTTGTGTGTATTCTTGACTTGGAACCAGTTTCACAGAAGGTGATTGTGAAATGAGACGATCCTTCTCTCTTTGTTCTATTATTTTTCTGGGACAAAGCTCCAGGTGCAACAGTTTGGTAAATGGGTCTATGCTTCTGAAAGATATTTTATTCTTGTGGTTTGGTGGTCTTTGATTGTTACCGAGATTAAAATATTTTACTAGTAATTTGTATTTTGTGTCTATAAAATTAGTTTCATTTTACCTGCTAATTTTTTCAGGGAATTATTTTTCTTACCTTCATGATTTCTTTAAACATTGAGGATGTTAGTATTTGGGATATTTCTTTCCTTTTTAATATTTTAATATTCTCTAAGAATTTTTATATTTTAATATTCCCTAAGAAGTGGGGAGATGGGGAGATTTTGTCCATTATAAACTCTCAGTTATAAGGTGACCGAGTTCGGGGGACATAACGCACTGCATGGCGACTATAGTCAGCAACACTAGATTGTATACTTGGAGTTGCTAAGACGGGAGAGTTTTACTGTTTTCACCGTAACGACAACAACAGCAAATGGTGATTATAGATGTCAGGGGAAGGACGTGTTAACTACCCTCCTTGCGGTAAACATTTCCCGATACGTACGTGTATCAAGTCATCACACTGTATACCTTAGACTTAACGCAATATGTCAATTATGTCCCAACAAAGCTGGGAAAATATATTCTGCAAGGGGACACAGAGGAGGAAATGACACAGGCAGGTCATGAGCAGTCAGGCAGCTGTGCCTTGGGGCAGCACACTGACCTCTTGTCCAAATGTGGATAGTTGGAAGAATAGGCAATGGATTTGGTTTAACTAAACCAAACTCTCTCTCCACATGTCTGGATTTCAAATCCTGTGATTTTGAAATTGCATTTTTCTGACTGACTCTTGTGTCTCTAGCATGCAGGTAACCGAATCGGGTGTTTCTCTCCTCGAATGGGCATCAGAATCAAGCCGTAGCCAAGACCTGAGGTTCTGGCCCCATCACCGTTCCTATGCTCCTTTCTCTTGCTTCATAGTTAAATATTTTCAGTTTAGTTCACTTTCTCGTTTGTATTTGTAAAAACAAACGAAATCCTCACTGGGACGTGTCAGCGTATAAACCAACAGACAAATAGGAGGTCGGTTTTCTAAGATCACCAGAAACATCCTTGTGCAGAGGTGACTTCATCATCTGAGATTTCTCCTTCTGTAGAATACTGTACGTATGCTTCCCTGGCTGTGAGATATAAAGATTCTCGTGGCTTCTAAGATTTTGCCTCATTTATTTCCCAGAAGGTCATACTAATTTATAAACACCCTCCCGCAGTGAAGGATTCATGCTTTGCCACTTTCTGGCCACAACAGCTTGTTTTAATTATTAATATACCTATTTGATTCATAGAAATGTGCAGATATATTTTGACTTCAATTTTATTTTTTACATGAGTAGAAAGGAGGGGCTGGTTTGTAGACACACCTCTCTCTCTCTCTGAGTTGTAACGCAATAAAAGAAGGTTCAGTTCTATTCGAAGGTTTCGAAAACGGATCTTTGTAGGAGGGAGAAGTATGGTCAAACAGAGAACAGGAAACGTCAGTACCACACCTGCTGCAGGTGGGCCCCGCGCACCTGCCCCTGCACTTCTCCCTCCTCTTCCCACATGTAAACTGTTTCCAGATGCGTCATTCACATGCTTAGGGCTGATCTGAATGTTCTCCAGTGAGACATTCTCCCCAAAGAAATGTTCCCTATTAATGAATCTTCAGTCGTAGCCATTGATACTGGGGAAAAATGAGCTAATGGTGTAAATCCATATTGGTGTTGCTTCCTTTATCATTTGATTTAGCAAAAGAACACTCTGCTCCTGGAAATTGCCGGGCACCGCTGGCGATAAATGAATCCTGTCTTGACGACTTTCCGGTGGAGAGCATGGAATTTAAATTAAAATGTTTACACCAGGGATTGTATTATGAGTTTCCATCATCTAAAATCCTAAAATGAATGTAATTTTCATAAAACTTCAAGTTTATAAATTGAGACATTTAAGGTAATCATCAACACTACCTTAAAATTTACTGTGAATTCCTATTTCAAAATTGCTTATGAAGTAATTGTCAAAAATCAAATATTTTAAAGCAAGCATTCTTTTACTGGATATATACATTGAGAATTGGCAACAGACATTTCTGACAGCTTATAAATTTTTGTCAAGGCAGAAATATAATCATCAAAAACTATGTAAAAGGAGAGAGAGAGATTGATTTAAATTACGGAGACTGATTTGTATCAAAGGAATTCAGGGAGAAAGAGACTTGGAAAACAGTTATAATTTTGTGAAGCTATACGCGTATTTCACAAGGCAAATTTCCTAATATAGAGTCAGAAATGACTTTGGGCCTCATGAGTAATGGGTTTGGGTTTACAACTGATAGCAATTTTCTTTTGTGCTTTGGAAGCCATTGTTTTTGAGTGCAGAATAAAGATCTGTTTAAAAGCTATTTATTGGGCTCCCCTGCCCAGCCGTTCCACGGCATGCGGGACCCCCCCGGACTGGGGCACGAACCCGTGTCCCCTGCGTCGGCAGGCGGGCTCCCAACCACTGCGCCACCAGGGAAGCCCTGGAAGCCATTGTTTTTGAGTGCAGAATAAAGATCTGTTTAAAAGCTATTTATTGGGCTCCCCTGGTGGCGCAGTGGTTGAGAGTCCGCCTGCCGATGCAGGGGATGCGGGTTCGTGCCCCGGTCCGGGAGGATCCCACGTGCCGCAGAGCAGCTGGGCCCCTGAGCCATGGCCGCTGAGCCTGCACGTCCAGAGCCTGTGCTCTGCAACGGGAGAGGCCACAACAGTGAGAGGCCTGCGTACCGCAAAAAAAAAAAAAAAAAAGCTATTTATTTAGCCCATAAATAAGAAGTCATTTGGTAATTAAGTATAATTAAGTTGCCAACGTGCTCACCATAAATGCTTAATGAAAAATATAAGGAAATTCTGAAAAGTAGCTGAAGAGGTTGGCACCTGAGTTTAGAATCACAAAACTCTGCATGTTGACATTGTCCTTTCAAAAGACATCTCGGTGCAACTTTTCTTTTAAAGTAGAACTTTGATCTGTGTGGAGTTAACAGGGGTAAATAAGAAAGCTACTTGCATGTCTTACAAATTATTGATTGAAATTGCCGATCTAAGAGCCAAGTTAAATCACTAGGGTGTGTGGGTGTGCAAAATCAACACTGCAGGATACACTATGGAACAAATTACAGAAGTTAATAAAATCCTAAATATTAGCTGAGATTGTGGTTTGAATGGGTGAAATCCTCCTTTGGTCAGTTAGGTTTGCAAGTTGGCAGTTTGCTTCCATTTGCCTGAGGTGCAGTTTTCGTCCCCCAAGTGTCCCCTTATGAAGCTCTTTCTGGCTGCCGGGAACAGATGCCTCAGGTCACCTTCAGGAAGGCAGTTTGCTGCAGAGGTCATGAGGGTTCAAGGAGACAGGACCCTGTCAGCATGTGCCCAGCTGCTGCTTGCAGGGGACCAGAGCATCCTTCCGATGGAGTGGCCGTGCAGATGGGGTCGCTGCTGCTCTGGGCATCGTGCCCTCGGACCTGGGCATCCCACACAGCCTCTGAGATGTCCCCCCGCTTTGCTGCTACGACACTGACAAACTCTGTCTCCAAATGTCTGGATTTCAAATCCCTGAGAAAGAAGGTGTGATTTATTCTCCCCGTCATCAACGCACCCGCAGCGTGCTGGCTTGGCCTCACGCCACGCTGGAACAGGAACCTCCCTCAATCCCTCATCCCCTGAAGGATGGCCGGGAAGCAGGGTTTATGGAAGGTCGTGTGACACGTGGGCAGGTCATGAGCGGTCAGGCAGCTGTGCCTTGGGGCAGCACAGTGACCTCTTGTCCAAATGTGCATAGTTGCAAGAATAGGCGATGGATTTGGTTTTACTAAAAATAGTGAATTGGGGTTGCACTGTTCCTTGACGTTCTTGTACAGACGGCCGTTTTTATCCACCTGAACAAGGCGGCCGCAGGGCTGCAGGAAGAGGTGTTTCTGAGAATCTCTCGCAGCCCCCCTGGGTGCACCGCGCTTGAGCACCCACAGTCCAGACGCCTGCAAAGTGTGGGCGGCAGCGCACGCCAGCTCTGTCCCCGTCCCCAGGGCCCCGAGCTTAGACTGTGAGTGGACCGGGCTTGGCTGGGAGGTGAACCATTTCTCCAGGAGGTGGAGAAGCAGGCTGTAGACAACACACGTGCCGTCCCGCACGGCTAGACCTGAGAAGGCTGGCGTCCCTGCCGGGATGCAACAGGGGTGCCGGGGGGCAGCTTCGGCCCCCGTTCAGTTCATCCGTCTATGGGATTAAACCTTTTGCGAGCATCAGCTCACGGGAGCAGGAAGAAGCAGCGTGGGGTCCCCAGCACCTGGAGCAGGCGAGGGACCGGTGAGCGCTGTCCTGGGTAAAGCTGCGGGCCGGCCGAAGGAGGACAGCTGAAGTCAGGGCAGTGGGGGTCTAGCCGTACTTGGACCCCCGAGCTGTTTGACCCTGGGAAATCGCGTTCTTAGAGCAGTGGTCTTGTCACGTGTCCGCTGTGGGTGATGACCCCTGACGCTTCTTCGCCGGCCCGGCTCCCTCTCACCCAACTCCCCGCCGTCTGCACGGGCCTCTCTCTGTCACAGAGGTTTCTGTTTGCTCACATGCTCGCTCCTCCAGTGGAATGAGCGTCTCAGGCATTGCTGCCCCAGAACAGGGACGGTCCCAACACCTGACCGTGAGCTGGTGCCCTGTAGATGCTGGGCGGCTGAGGGCGAGGATGGGTAGACGGAAGAATGTGTGAATGAATGTGTAACTGTCAGAGCCGAGACACTCTGTTTACACTCACAGGAGGGATGAGTGAGTTTAGGTGGAGGGTCTGGGGAAACGCCCGTGGGAGGAGAAAGCCCATGCAGTGTGTCTTCAAGGCTGGGTGGGGTCCAATAAAGTGCAGCGGGCCACGCAGAGAGAAGCACCGCCGTGGGAACAGGGGGGACCTTGGAAGGAAGAGAGCTCTTCACCTCGCGGGGAATCATGGACTCAGGCTGATGCAGGTCCCTGCGGAGGGCGTGGCCTTGCGTGGAGTGGGCGGGGCAGCCCCCCCCCCCCCCCCGCAGGCTCCTGGCAGAGGGAAAGCATCCCCTCGGCCAGGAACCTCTTTGCAGCCTGCAGGCTGCCCCCTCCTCTCTCCTCCCTCTTCCTTTCCTTCCTGGTTACCCTGCCGTCCATGCTGAATTCTGACTTCTCTTTATCTCCACCTAAATCCACCCAAAATACACTTCTGCACTAACGCAAAGCTCTACAGTGCGTTCGAAAACTACTTGATGTCTGCAGTACTCTTCGTCCTCCCCAGGCTGTGTTGTGCCTCAGAAAGGCTGTGCCTTCATCTCACTGCCGAACGCGCTCTCTCCACCACCCGAAATTCCCTGGAAACCAGACCAGAATTGAATGGAGGGAAGATGGAAAGCATGCTAAGTGTGTTTCGATCCCTGTGCTGCTCTCTGTTTAAGGCTCAGCGTACGATCCGGGAAAGCTCTTTGTAAGGAGAGGAAAGCTCTTCCCGGGTGGTGCTCGCCGTGCAGGGGCCGCGGGGGAGGGAGATGCTGTGACCCCCTCCTCCTGAGGGTGGGGGCGGCTCGCGCTGCCTTGTCCTACTGAGATTCTGCCAGGTGCTGTGACCCCTCCTCTAGGAATTCGTGATTCAAACCCTGTGGGACGAGACGGAGGCCCACGCTGTTCCCCCGGAGCTTCTGAAAGGGCCGAGCTGCCGGATCGCAGAGACTGTGTCTGCGGGGTCGGAGGACGGAGCCTAGATTTCCTGGCTCCGGCACACACCCTCCTGTCACGGAAGGGGTTCCTCATCTTGTCTTTCAGCCTCCCCAGGATGGGATCCGACGCTCGTGGGTTTTGTTTGTTTTCGTAACAAACAGCGTTCGTGTCCAAAGGGACCCGAAGAAGCTGAAACAACGTGTGTTCGCGGGGCCCTGGCTCGGGGGTCAGAGGTGGACTTGTGGACGTGTCGGTGTTGGTTTTCACACCCCCATGAGGCTCCTGAGAGGAGGACACCTTTGTATACGGGGACAGGAGTGACCAGGGGTTACAACATGGTTGTGACTCGGTATTACAGACCCCTCTTAGGACGGTCCTGGAGGTAGCGGGCAGCAATCGCGTCCACAGGAGCGGAGCCTGGAGCCCGCATCACAGGTGGGCAGGGAGGAGGCCTCCGAGCCATGCTGGGGCCCAGGCTCAGGGCTGCCACTGCCCCTGCTTCCCCTGAGGACACCAGTGCTGCAGGTCAGGGCCCTGCGGGGACCTCATTTAACCTTTAGCCCTCTCCTCACGGGCCCCGTCTCCAGACTCTCTGGGGGTCAGAGCTGCGACCTGTGAACAGGGCACGTGGGTGCAGGGCACTGCCTGTCGCCGTCCCCTGGGCTGGGGCGTGAAGGAGGCCTGAGCGCGTGGCCTCACCCCCTCCGCTGCTCACAGCTCCGGAGCGCTTCACACATGCCCCTGTGCTGCTTCTCGGCTCCGGGAAGTAGAACAAGTCCGCGCGGCCTCCAAGCCGCTCTGCCCGCAGATTCCACCCTGTCCGCGCATCCCCGCCAGGCCCCTCCCCGGCCCAGGCCCGACCCCCCGCAGAGCCCGAGGCCCACGAGAGGCGAGAGGCTCACACACACACTGTCACCCCTCCCGGGTTGGTTGTCCACGCTTCCCTCCGTCCCTGGCCTGCGGCGTGCCCCTGGTTTCTGTCACCTGTCACCGCCTGCATCTGGGCAGGTTCTGGGACATGCAGGGTGGACTGGTGACTGAACCACGAGGTCAGATCAGCACGAGAGGAGGAGGACGACAGAGGCTCTCACCGCGGACGCCCTGCCTCGGCCTCTCCCCCTGGGCCGCTCCGTCCGGGCATCGTGACCCCACGAGAAAAAGAAAAACACCTGGATCACGGCCCAGATGCACCTCCTCCCGGCCTGTCCCGTCCGAGGTCAGGGAGCAGCTGGGGACTTTGCTTCCACGGACAGTACCAGGGGCCCAGGGAGCTGACCTGCATCTGTAACACAGGGGAGGGTCTTGAGCCCCGCAGGCCCGAAGGCCCTCAGCTTAAGAACCGTGGCAGCGTTAGCGCCCGGGGGTACACGGCTGTGCCTCTGAAAACGGGTTGAAAGCGCACAAGCTTTGAGCGTTTTTGCCCTTGGGGGCCGTGATTTTACAGAAGCAGAATTTAAAAAAGAATTAAAGAACAAGCAGAGAGAAGGGCCAGAAAAGCTCGGCGGCAGAACCGTTTCAACAGTACCGCAGCCAGTGCTTCACAGTTTGGAGGCGGCGAGCGTTTCACCCAGAACCTTCCCTTCAGAAGGGCTCCAGCTGCTGGAAGGTAGTTCTGTGGTTCCAGCAACTCCAGCCTAGAAGCTGGTAGAGGACCTAAATGTTGCAGAAGAACCCTGGAGACCTGCCTGCGAGCCCTGCCCCTGGCAAAGCCCGGGGCACAAATCCTCTTTATTAGCTTCGCTTGTTTACATATTCACTCAGTTACCAGCCATGATGGAGACGTGCCAGTCGTTCAAGGCACCCCCCCCCCGCCCCCAGGTACACAGTGACTCAGAAAGGCGCTAGTTGGGGACACAAAGCCACAGGGGGAGACCCGACAAGTGATAGCAGCGCCCCGGGTGAAGCCGAGGGCAGCGTCTGACAGTTACGGGTTGGGGAGCTGCCGCGGCTCCAGAGACAGAGTCCCACCGTGTCGGGGTAATGCCTGGGGACTGCGCTTTGAAATGCTTCCCGGGTGATCCTGGTGCATAGCCCAGGTTTGAAGGGCTTGGAACGGTTTGGCAAATAAAGGCAAAACCACAAATGCGTAAGGAAATTCAAATGTGCGTGAGCTGTCAGACCTTGGATAAACAGGAGTGAGGAAAGCTCTGGCCCCCAGCTCGCTGGATTCCTGACCCGGCCCCCAGCGCAGCCGCAATGCCTTCGCGCTTCCCCAGCCGGTATCCAGCAGGTGATTCAACAGCTCTCAACCGTTTACTGTGTAACTTGAACTCATATTATCGAACCACTTAAAGTTAATTTATTCACTAATTTATTCCTCATCTCATTTTATAAGAATGTGACGCGTGAATAACACAAACATGTAAAGTATACTGATGAAATATAAATGCAAATTTGAAATCATGATCGGAGAACTTTCAGTAAGATGAAGGAGCAAAGGGAAACAAGTGACTGTCTGTGGACCCCAAATTGACCCTGAGCTCCCTAGCAGTCAAATTAATGGGACTCAGCTCAATCACATCCGTGCTACCATGGAGAGAGAGGGTGTTTAAAAGCAAACCAACAAGCATACTGCTTTCCTAAATTTTACTCAACAGGTCTTTTACGGAGTTCTAAACACATGAGGAAAATTTTTTAAAGCGAACTTTGTATATATTCAATTTTGTGTTTTTATGTCTTCTTCGTATATATTTATTCAGTTATAAGACGTTTATGGGGATATAGTTCACCTACCATACAGTTCACCATTAAAATGTACAATTCAGTGTTTTTTGTATTTACAGATGTGTGTGACCACCACTGCAGTCACTTTTAGAACATTTTCATCACCCCACACCCTGACAGTCACCCCCTATCCTCCTGCCCCAGCCCCTGACATTCAACAATCGATTTCCAGTCTCTATGGATTTACCTCTTCTGCACGCTTCATACGAGTGGAATCATGTAATATGTGGTCCTTTGTGACTACCTCCTTTCACTAGTATAATGTTTTGAAGATCCATCCATGCTGTACGGTGTTCCCATACTTAATTGGTTGTTATTGGAGAATAATATTCCTTTTGGATGGACGTAACCCCTTTTGTACATTCATTGATGGGCATTTGGGTTGTTTCCTTTTTTTACTATTACGAATAACACTGCTATGAACATTCACATACAAGTTTCTATGGGGACATCTGCTTTCATTTCTCTGGGGCATGTACCTCACATTTGAATTCCTGGGTCACATGGTTCCTCTGTGCTTACCCTTCTGAAGAACTTTCCAAAGCGACTGCATCATCTGACACCCCCCCAGCAGGGAATGAGATTCCATTTCTTCTGTATCCTCATCAGCACTTGTTACTTTGTCTCTTACTTAGACATCCTAGTGATGTGAAATGGTATCTCATTGTGGTTTCAATTGCATTTCCCTGACGGCCAGTGGTGGTTGAGCATCTCTTCATGTACTTATTGGCCCTTTGTATATCTTCTTTGGAGAAATGTCTGTTTAGATTTTTTGCCCATTTTTATTTGAACTATTTGTCTTTTATAATTACATCGTAAGAGATCTTTATATACTCTACATACAATTTCCTTATCAGATACTTGATTTACAAAATATTTTTCCCATTCTCTGGGTTGTCTTTTCACTTTCTTGGGGGTGTCTTTTAAATCTCAAAAGTTTTCAATTTTAGGGAGTCCATTTTATCTATTTTTTTCTTCTTTTCCTATGCTTTTGATGACATATCTAAGAAAGCATTGCCTAATCCACATTCACAAAGAAGTACATGTGTGTTTTCTTCTAAGAATTTTATACTTTTATGCTTTTCTTTGGGTCTTTGATCCATTTTATGTTCATTTTTGCATACAGTGTGAGATGGGGTACGACTTCATTCTTATGCAGGTAGAAATCTGGTTGTCTCAGCACGTTTTATAGAGAAGACTATTCTTTCCCTAAACATTCTTGGCACCTGTACCAGAAATGAATTGGCCATAGATGTATAGGTTTATTTCTGGGCTCCCAATTCTATTCCATTAGTCTATATGTCTATCCTTATACCAGAGTCACACTGTTTTGATTACTGTAACTTTTTAGCAAGTTTTGGAATTGGGAAATGTGAGTCCCCCAACTTTGTTCTTCTTTTGCAAGATGGTTTTAGCTATCTGGGGCCCATTGAATTTCCACTGAATTTAAGGATTGGTTCTTCCACTTCTGCAAAATCGCCGGCAGGAATTTCCATAGAGATTGCATTGAATCTGTGGGTCACTTTTCATAGTATTGAATTCTTAAAAATATTAAGTCTTCCAATCCATGAATATAGGATGTCTTTCCATTTCTTTAGGTCTTTTTTAATTTCTTTCGGCACTGCTTTCTCATGCTCAGTGTACAAACCTTTTACCTCCTTGGTTAAATGTAGACACGGGTATTTTATTCTTTTAGATGTTATTGTAAATGGAATAGCTTTCCTAATTTCCTTTTTGGAAACTGTTCATTGCTCATATGTAGAAACACAACTGATTTTTGTGTTTTGATCTTGTATCCTGCAAATTTGGGGTTGTACACAAAACCCAAATGAACTTTTAGGACAACCCAATAGTTCTGTCTTATAGTTTTGCCAAGATTTTCTGTTTCTTCTCAAAGTAATTTGTGTGTTTCTTTCAGTTTGTCCATTTCATCTAGGTTATGTAATTTTCTGGCATACAAAAATTGTTCTTCGTATTCCCTTATAATCCTTCTTATTTATATAAGGTTAGTAGTAATCCGCCACTTTGGTTTCTGATTTTAGAAATTTGAGTGTTTTTTTCCTTTTCAGTCTAGCTAAAGGTTTGTCAGTTTTATTGATCTTTTGAAGAACCAACTTTTTTTTAACATCTTTATTGGAGTATAATTGTTTTAAAATGTTGTGTTAGTTTCTGCTTTATAACAAAGTGAATCAGTTATACATATACATATGTTCCCATATCTCTTCCCTCTTGCATCTCCCTCCCACCCTCCCTATCCCACCTCTCTAGGTGGTCACAAAGCACCGAGCTGATCACCCTGTGCTATGCGGCTGCTTCCCTCTAGCTATCTATTTCGCATTTGATAGTGTATATATGTCCATGCCACTCTCTCACTTTGTCACAGCTTACCCTTCCCCCTCCCCATATCCTCAAGTCCATTCTCTCTGTCTTTATTTCCGTCTTACCCCTAGGTTCTTCATGCATTTTTTTTTCTTAGATTCCATATATATGTGTTAGCATACGGTATTTGTCTTTCTCTTTCTGACTTACTTCACTCTGTATGACAGACTCTAGGTCCATCCACCTCACTACAAATAACTCAATTTTGTTTCTTTTTATGGCTGAGTAATATTCCGTTGTATATATGTGCCACATCTTCTTTATCCATTCATCCGATGATGGACACTTAGGTTGTTTCCATCTCTGGGCTATTGTAAATAGAGCTGCAATGAACATTTTGGTACATGTCTCTTTTTGAATTATGGTTTTCTTAGGGTATATGCCTAGTAGTGGGATTGCTGGGTCATATGGTAGTTCTATTTTTAGTTTTTTAAGGAACCTCCATACTGTTCTCCATAGTGGCTGTACCAATTCACATTCCCACCAGCAGTGCAAGAGTGTTCCCTTTTCTCCACACCCTCTCCAGCATTTATTGTTTCTAGATTTTTTGATGATGGCCATTCTGACTGGTGTGAGATGATATCTCATTGTAGTTTTGATTTTCATTTCTCTCATGATTAACGATGTTGAGCATTCTTTCATGTGTTTATTGGCAATCTGTATATCTTCTTTGGAGAAATGTCTATTTAGGTCTTCTGCCCATTTTTGGATTGGGTTGTTTGTTTTTTTGCTATTGAGCTGCATGAGCTGCTTATAAATTTTGGAGATTAATCCTTTGTCAGTTGCTTCATTTGCAAATATTTTCTCCCATTCTGAGGGTTGTCTTTTGGTCTTGTTTATGGTTTCCTTTGCTGTGCAAAAGCTTTGAAGTTTCATTAGGTCCCATTTGTTTATTTTTGTTTTTATTTCCATTTCTCTAGGAGGTGGGTCAAAAAGGATCCTGCTGTGATTTATGTCATAGAGTGTTCTGCCTGTGTTTTCCTCTAAGAATTTGATAGTTTCTGGCCTTACATTTAGGTCTTTAATCCATTTTGAGCTTATTCTTGTGTATGGTGTTAGGGAGTGTTCTAATCTCATACTTTTACATGTACCTATCCAGTTTCCCCAGCACCACTTATTGAAGAGGGTGTCCTTTCTCCACTGTACATTCCTGCCTGCTTTATCAAAGATAAGGTGACCATATGTGCATGGGTTTATCTCTGGGCTTTCTATCCTGTTCCATTGATGTATCTTTCTGTTTTTGTGCCAGTACCATACTGTCTTGATTACTGTAGCTTTGTAGTATAGTCTGAAGTCAGGGAGCCTGATTCCTCTAGCTCCATTTTTCGTTCTCAAGATTGCCTTGGCTATTCGGGGTCGTTGGTGTTTCCATACAAATTGTGAAATTTTTTGTTCTAGTTCTGTGAAAAATGCCAGTGGTAGTTTGATAGGGATTGCATTGAATCTGTAGATTGCTTTGGATAGTAGAGTCATTTTCACAATGTTGATTCTTCCAATCCAAGAACATGGTATATGTCTCCATCTATTTGTATCATCTTTAATTTCTTTCATCAGTGTCTTATAATTTTCTGCATACAGGTCTTTTGTCTCCTTAGGTAGGTTTACTCCTAGATATTTCATTCTTTTTTTGCAATGGTAAATGGAAGTGTTTTCTTAATTTCACTTTCAGATTTTTCATCATTAGTGTATAGGAATGCCAGGGATTTCTGTGCATTAATTTTGTGTCCTGCTACTTTACCAGATTCATTGATTAGCTCTAGTAGTTTTCTGGTAGCATCTTTAGGATTCTCTATGTATAGTATCATGTCATCTGCAAACAGTGACAGCTTTACTTCTTCTTTTCCAATTTGGATTCCTTTTATTTCCTTTTCTTCTCTGATTGCTGTGGCTAAAACTTCCAAAACTATGTTGAATAAGAGTGGTGAGAGTGGGCAACCTTGTCTTGTTCCTGATCTTAGTGGAAATGGTTTCAGTTTTTCACCATTGAGGATGATGTTGGCTATGGGTTTGTCATATATGGCCTTTATTATGTTGAGGAAAGTTCCCTCTATGCCTACTTTCTGCAGGGTTTTTATCTTAAATGGGTGCTGAATTTTGTCCAAAGCTTTCTCTGCATCTATTGAGATGATCGTGTGGTTTTTCTCTTTCGTTTCTTAATATGGTGTGTCACATTGATTGATTTGTGTATATAGAAGATTTCACTGATTCTCTGTATTGTTTCTTATTTCATTTATCCCCACTCTAAACTTTATTATTTCCTTCCTCCTGCTAGCTTTAGATTTAGTTTTCATTTTCTATCTATGTGAATTTGAAGATCAGGTTTTGAATTTTGACAGAGAAGCCAGTTGGGGGTTTGATGGGGATTCTGTTGAATCTGTAGGGCATTTGGGGGAATATTCCCATGTTAACCATTTTAATTCTTCCAATTTATGTATATAGCATATCTTTATTTTTTATTGAACTATAGTTGATTTATAATGTTGTGTTAATTTCTGCTGTACAGCTAAGTGATTCAGTTATGCATTCTTTTTTGGGTATATCTTTCCATTTACTTAGAGCATCATTAATTTCTTTCAGCAATATTTTGTAGCTGTCAGGATACAAATCTTGAATTTTTCTGTTTAATTTTTGAGGAAACTTTTTAAAAGGAGCTTCAGATGGGCTCCTTTTGACATGGTGGGCCCCATATTTAATACCTTCACACGTTACATACAGGAACAGGTCCACTCGGCTCTTTCTTTCTGGGTTCCCTGACCTGCACTTGTGTCGCAAGGTCCTGGCGAGATGGCCAGGTGGCCTGCGGCTCCTGAGGAGTCATGAAGGGAAGTGGGATGAGCTAATGCTGCTGGGGCCAGCGGGGAGGACACAGGGGTGGGGAGGAGGACAAGTCAGCACACAAAGGGAGCGGTGGTTCCAGGGACCACCAGGGAGGCCTCACTGCTTTGCACCAGATCCAGCTGAAATTTCTGAGGAAATGTTGATAAGTTCCACTAGTTTGGGGAAAATACATCCTTCTTTATTGAGCAAGCAACACCGTGGTCCACTGGATAAAGTTTCTGCCCCTTTATTTTGTCTTCCTTGGGTTGTTCTTTCTGTTTAGTTGAGCGGCCCTCTCCCTCCTACAGGATTTTCCTTCCCAAGTGAGGGCAGGGGCAAGTGACACAGTGGAAGGTCTGTCCCTCCCCCTGATGGGGGATAAAATCAGAGGCAGATGCAGGCAGGCAGGCAGCTGGGATGTAAGTGAGCTTCTGGCAGAAGGAGACAAAGCTGGTTTCCTTGGGAGAAGGTCCTCCAAGCACCCACAGTGGGGTTGGGGAGGGCCTGGCCATGCCTGTCTGTACCCGGAGGCAGGGGCCTCCACGCTTTCCCCAAACACCTTGACCTGGGCCCCTTGCCGCAGTGTGTGTCCAGCCTGGGTGGCTCAGGCTGGGCTTGGTGTTGGAACCACAAGCCTGGTTTAACCAGAAAGGGCACAGGGGCCCCCTCCATCCTCCCCATCCATCAGCAGCCCAGAGCTGGGATGCTGGGGTTCCAATGCAGCTCTGATATGAGAGTGTACGTGTGCATGTGTGTGTCTATGTGTGGTGCCACCTGGGGAACCTTGCCCAACTGCCCTGCTAACCTTGGCCCCCTCAGCCTGCATTGGGGACAGGCTCTGCTTCCAGGGGGCTGCCAGGAGGGTAAAGCCTGTGACATGACCCACGCACAGTGAGCACTCCATCACATTAGCTGTATTTTAAAAGGTTTCATTCCACCACTCAAAATATATTTTTTAGACTGGGTATGCCAACAGTCTCATGAAATCCAGCAGTAAAATGTGCATTTACATTTTAGTTTGAATTTGGGGAGACAGTTAAAGACTAATGATGATAATTGCTGTTTTCTTTTGCTTAATAACAAAAGAGGGTTCAGTGAATAGCTGTAAATTAGGAAGCTAAGACGCCTTCTGCATTTTGTGTTTGTTACCTCACTTTCACAAAGAGAAATTACCAGCCTCTTAGGTATCTGTTATATGTTATGTAGACTTATTAAAAAACCTATAGAGTACAAGCCCTCATTATATGTTTGGGTATCACCATTATTTCCGGCAGATTATTATCCTGTGTGTTGTCATTGTTTTATTTTTGAGAGGTAATGTGTAAGCTTCCACGCATATGTTAGGGAATTCAAGGGAAATGACAATATTATCAACATGTGGCATAATCACATTTAATTCATTTCAGTTAAACTTTTCTCTTTTATGCTGTCCCTTTATGGAGCCACATTCATAGTGTAGCTTGCAGGCTAAACATTAGGTAGAAATGGGATACGTGAGTGGAGCAGTAATGGGCTGGCTTTTTAATATGGAGGAAGATTAGAATTGTATTAAATTACATGTTAATGGAAAAATAAAGCAAAAGATAATAGAATGCCAACTTTATGCTGCTGTAAAGTCTAGATTACAGAATGCAGTTTTTGCTGTTTATCAATTGAATACTGAATTTCCTTGGAAAACTCGCTTTTAATTATATTAAAATATAATCTAAAACATCCTTTTGTGATATATTGAAGTGCTCTAGTTATAATTTGGCTGTTGAGACGGACAGGCACTGCGTAGCTATTATGGGATGGCCACTCCCATGAGACAGCGAAGCACCTCACACTGGGATGAAGCAAAGCTCTGTTTGGAGATAAAGGGCCCACGGACCCTGGAACTGGGGACCGTTTGCTGTGAACGTGCAGGAGAGAGTGAGAGACAGCCCCTTGGGATCCTCAGAAAAGGTTTACTTTCTCTCCTGCTGTCAGTCGCTCCCAGGTAGGTCTTGCCCCTAACTTCTCAGGGAGCCGTGAAACTGGGTCCCTTTCTTATAATACATTCCCATATCTGAGCTGGCCTGACAAGTGGCAGTTCTGGAGCCTGAAAAGGGGACCTTTGGAACCCACACTGGTGTCAAACCCAAGTCCGTGTGTCAGATGCACAGTGAGGCCAAACAAATCGAAAGGTCGGAGTTTGGAGCAGTGGAAGGTTCACTGATCCAGAGGCAACAACCAAGAAGATGGGAGACGTAGGTTTGTCTCTGATCCGTGTTACTGGCTGGCCTGAGCATAAGGTTTTTAAAGGCAACCTCTGGGGTGAGGGCTGCAGGGACCGTGACTTGCTTCTGCTGGGTCGGTGGTGAGGCAACGGGGTGATGCTCCAGAAATCTCAATCCTCAACCTCCTGATTCCGACCCATCTGGGGTCTCAGCCTGTAGTCTCCCTCCTCCACCTGGGCAGGGGTCTTAGTTTCTGCAGAACAGCCCCAAGATATGTGTCAGATGGTAGGTACATCCCTCGAGGAGGAACTAGGACTCTGTTTTATCACTGAACTATTGTTTAATCTCTCATTACCTTTCTTGCTTGACTGATTTTCCTTGATTTCTGCAATTCCCTCACTTCCCTAACTAGTAACTGCTTGAGTCTGCTCTTTGGGACTTGGGGAAGGCCTAGGAAACGAAAGCCTTTTTCTACCAGCAAGAAACGGGGGACACAGCAGGGCCTGTGTACCTGGGGGGCCCCATGGGGTCCTGCTCCATTTCCACACCTTGGACCAGTCGTTGGGCCAGTGTCCTTGGCAGGCGTGGATCACCAGGAGAGCTGGGTTGGCGGTCATCAGGGAGAAGCCTCATGTCTCTCAGCTTTCTTCCCTGTTTCCCACAGTGGCCCTTGGAGGCCACTTTGGGGGTCAGGGTGGGTGGCTCTGTGCGTGTCTCAGGCGAGGCTTTATGAGTTAAGGGTGAGTTGGGGACACTCTTGGTGGAGGAGGACAGTGGTGCCGAGGCCGGCAGTGGCCCTGGGGAGAGGGTGTTGGACACTGTGGTGGGTCGGGGCTCAGACAGCTTCCTTCCTGAGGAGACGAGGCTCTCACGCGTTGAGAAGGTCCCCTTGTCCCTTTCTGGACCCTCAGCCTGAGGACAGCGCACAGGGGGCCCAGGCATTGCCTGAACTGCGGTGGATGGTGCTGGAGCCGAGTCTCAGAGAGCAAATCCTGGAGAAAGCACCCCAGCCTGGGTAGCAGAGCGTGGAGGGGACCCGCGGAGGACTTTTTAGAAGGAGCAGCAGTTTGACGTGACAGAGCACAGGGTACTTCCCAGGACAGCTGAGAGATGAACCTAGAGTGAGGGGCTCTGCCGGCGTATCTGGTCACCACGCAGCTCGGAGCATCCGCTCTGGGCCTGGCACGGGGCTGGGTCCAGCTGGTAACCTCAGGGAGCCTGCCATCCTGAGTCTGTGTTTCCTGCACATGCTATAGTATGTGCATATTATATACAAATATATGCATTACGTATACATGTTATGTGTGCCTATTATACACTATAATATAGAAGCTATTTCCTGTGTATATTATATGCATGCTATATACTATATATGCATCTTATATATGAGTATATGCACTACATATACATGTTATATGCGCATATTATACACTGTAATAGGATCTATTTCCTCTATATATTACACACATACTATATACTGTACATGCATGTTATATACAAATATATGCATTATACATACATGGTATACGTGCATATTATACACTCTAATAGGATCTATTTCCTCTATATATTATACGCATACTATATATGCATTTTATATATGGATATATGCATTATATATACATGCTATAAATGCATAGTATATACTATAATAGTCTGTATTTCCGGTATACATTTCATTACATGCCATATGTGCATATTATGTACTATATATGTATACTATATACCAGTGGTCCCCAACCTTTTTGGCACCAGGGACCAGTTTTGTAGAAGACAATTTTTCCACAGATGGGGGAGGAGGGGGGAATGGGGATAGTTTCAGGATGATTCAAGTGCATTACATTTATTGTGCACTTTATTTCTATTATCATTACATTGTAGTAGATAATGAAATAATTTTACAACTCCCCATAATGTAGAATCAGTGGGAGCCCTGAGCTTGTTGTCACTTGCCACTCACTGATAGGGTTTTGCTATGAGTCTGCAAGCCATTGATTTATGATGGTCTCTGTGCAGTCAGACCTCTCTGCTGATGATAATCTGCATTTGCAGCCGCTCCCCAGCACCAGCATCAACGCCTCAGCTCCACCCCAGATCATCAGGAATTAGATTCCCATAAGGAGCGCGCCACCTGGATCCCTCACACGTGCGGTTCACGGTAGGGTTCGCGCTCCTATGAGAATCTAATGCCGCTGCTGATCTGACAGGAGGAGGAGCCCAGGCAGTAATGCGAGCGATGGGGAGCGGCTGTAAATATAGATGAAGCCTCCCTGGCTCACCAGCCGCTCACCTCCTGCTGTGCCACCCAGTTCTTAACAGGCCATGGACCGGTAGCTGTCTGTGGCCCAGGGGTTGGGGACCCCTGCTATAGACTATAATAGTCTGTATTTCCTGTATATATTATATGCATACTATGTACAATGTACGCATATTATATACAATGTATGCATATTATATATGATATATGCATTATGTGTACATACTATATATGCATATCATATGCTATAATAGAGTCTATTTCCTTTATATATTATGTGCAAATTACATACTATATATACATATCCTATATGGATATAGGCATTATACATACATAGTATATAGGCATATCATATGCTATAATAGAGTCTGTATTTCCTGTATAGATTATATTAGATGCACATTATATACTAGGTATGCATATTCTATATGGATATGTGCATTATGCATACATAGTATATAGGCATATCATATGCTATAATAGAGTCTGTGTCTCCTGCATCTGTTTGGTGACCAGTTGGAAGCAACAGAAGCAGAGACGCTGGGACATCAGGAAGCAGAAGTGGAGCAAGGGGCCTCTCTAGCAAAGCCTGGAATCCAATAAACCCTGGACTTTGTACGTGCTGACCCAAGAGACTTGAACATGGTAACAATTACAATCATAATGTAGCTAAAAATAATCATTGAGCGTGTCCTCCTCCTGGACCTCTGCTTGTTGCCAGCGCACAGTTGAGGTGACAGAAGCCTGCCGAGAGTCCCACGCTAGTGCCGGCAGAACTGGGACCCTAACCCTAACTAGTCCAGGCCCAGAGGCCCCCGTTTCGACCGCTGAGCTCAGCTGCCTTCCTACCAGGACACCCAGCAGCCGCAAACCCAGCATCCTGCAGAGGTCAGCTCTGGTGGTTCGAGGGTCTGTGTTTAATAGTGCAGCTCACAAAATCAGACCTTTTTTTCCTGACGGTTCTCAGTAGCATCGTACAGCTCAAAATCAACAATCTGAAATAGGAAGTCAGGACAGCCTGGTTCCACCCTCGTGTTGACGCGGACGGTGGCCTTGAGAAAGTCACCTCTGCTGCTCGCCTGCATGGTGAGGACACAGCTTTAAATGATTCATGACCAACACCCTAGCACGTGGTGCGTCAGCCCACAGGCAGCATCACTGATGAAATACCAGGTGTGATTTCTCAGATTTCTTAAACTGAACCACAACACGCAAGTCTAGTTGAAATGTAACTTCTTTTTTTCCCCCAAATTGTTCATTTGTTTAACACCACAAAATCTCGCCGTCAAGAGACCTGATGAATGTATTAGGCATTAAGTATTCGTAGTTGTCGAACCACACCGGGGAATATCGAAGTTACTTTTAATGCCCTTATACTTTGGAGGAGGCGATGTGGTATAAAACAATGATCGTTCACTTGAGCGTCCAGACCAGGAGTGGCCACGGGATACAAACAGTCCACGTGTAGAGGGAAGGGTGTCAAGCGAGGGCTTCCGTCCGTGTTCCCACCGAGTCTGACATGGTGCTCCTGTGTTCTCTCAACAGACCAGCCGCTCTCATGGTCCCCGACTCCGCACTTCAATGAAGACAGGTACTCCCCTGCGCTGAGGACCATGAAAGGCTTGTCCGGGAGTCGGAACCCGCCCCCGCTGTGCTCCGGCCACACCTGTGGCCTGACGCCCCCCGAGGACTGCGAGCACAGCCACGGCCACCTGCACCGTGGCCCGGAGGCGCGGCAGCCCTACCTGCTCAGCCCGGCCGAGAGCTGCCCGATGGAGCATCACCGCTGCTCCCCGCGGACCTCCGTCCACTCCGACTGCGTGATGCTGCCGGTGGCTCTGGGAGACCACGTGTCCAGCAGCACCTTTCCCCGGATGCACTACAGCTCCCACTACGACACCAGGGATGACTGCGCCGTGGCCCACGCTGGCGCCAAGACCAACCGGATCCCGGCCAACCTGCTGGACCAGTTCGAGAAGCAGCTGCCCCTGCACAGGGACGGCTTCCACACGCTGCAGTACCAGCGCACCTCCGCGGCTGCCGAGCAGCGCAGCGAGAGCCCCGGCCGCATCCGGCACCTGGTCCACTCCGTGCAGAAGCTCTTCACCAAGTCCCACTCCCTGGAGGGCTCGTCCAAGGGCCACGTCAACGGCACCAAGGGGGACGGCCGGGCGGACGAGCACGCCCACGGCCACCACTCCAAGCACGGCAAACGGAGTAAGAGCCGGGAGCGCAAGGCCGAGGGCCGGCACCGCTCGGGGCTCAGCAGCTGGTGGAGTTCGGACGACAACCTGGACAGTGACAGCACCTACCGAGCCTCCAGTGGGCTCAGCCGTCACCCCGCCGAGCCCGCGGCCCACTGCTACCCCGACGCGCTGCCCGGCCCCTTCGGGGACCTGTCACTGAGGATTTCCAAGAGCAACAGCGACGTCAAGTGCTCAGCCTGCGAGGGCCTGGCCCTGGCGCCGGACGCCAAGTACATGAAGCGCAGCTCCTGGTCCACGCTCACGGTGAGCCAGGCCAAGGAGGCCTACCGCAAGAGCTCCCTGCACCTGGACAAGCCGCTGGGGCCCCCGGAGCTGAAGCCACCACTGCGGCCCTGCCACTACCTGCAGGTAAGGGAGGGCACCGCGCGCCGTCTCGGCAGGCCGAGTGGGGAGGGCCCAGGAGGACCCCCTGTCCTTCCTCCAGACCGTAGCCCTGGGTACGACGGGCCAGTCCTCAGATGCCTCTAAGGCTGCAGGATGTAGCACTGGCCGCAAACGTGTGTCAGCCCATGGTAGTGCTTTCCCATTTGAAAGTGGCTGGTTTGGTCCAGGAGTGAACTTGAGTGAGTTCACGGGCCTTACCCAGCAGTAGCATCTTTAAGCCAAGGAGCATGATTATGGAAACCACATGCATTCCCCTGGGGTGTGGATGAAATACATTCACCAAAGGCAAAAACAGATTAAAGGCAGTGGCTGGCTGGAGGTGGCATATTGTGAATTCTCTGTTTTAGATCATTCCCTTCTCCTCTGGGCCTCCTAACCATGCCACCCCCGAGGGAGCTAGGGGAGTGCCACCCACTGAGAGGCACCCACCCCTTTTAAGAGGCCTCTGCAATAACTTCTGTTAGCTAACAGTCCTGTTAGCAAAGCTGGAAAGTCTGAAGTTTTCCTTCAGTGTATGTATAATTTGTATTCCAATTCTCAATCCCTTCGACTTGGCCGACAGCAGTTGCTGTAGGCTGTGCTCTGGGTTAGAGAAATCCTCACGGAATAATGAGTAATAGCACTAAATGCTGGCTGAGTCATCAGACGGTCAATTAATGGAACAGATAAACAACTGTGAATCTCTTCGGGCGTCAGGTGGCTGCAAATCATTTTAGCAATTCCAATTGCCATCCTGGAACATGGTCCAAAACCCAGTGGTTCTGTTTTCAAAGGAAATGCTAACCGAATTGCTTTTATAGGAAGATTTATTCAAGGAGGCAAATTGGCAGATGGATAAAATATTATTTTTGTAGCAATGGGAGAGACTTAAATTTTGCTTGTAGTTAGCAAGTGCCAGTGATATATAAATATGAAATTTTTACCTGTATATCTCTAAAGAAATATGACAAATCCATCCAGGGCCCAGTCTAGTCATTGTGAGAGAAGCAAAACTCTCCTGTTTGTGTCCGTGTTTGGACCTGGGAAATCTCCAATGCAGTGTCCCCTGAGCACGTCAGGATGGACCTACAGATGGGGTATGGGGCCCCTGGGTGCCTGACTCAGTGACCTGACTTTTCCACGACACTTCTTGGGGCACCTCGTACCCCTCAGGGCCTCCCTCTCAAACGTTTTCTGTCACCTCTCCACTTACCGGACATCTGCTAATCATGGAAACTAGTAATCCGTTACAAAGGCAAGAGTGCAACACAATGAGCCCCAACACTCATCTCCCAGCCCCAGGAACGATCGATTCAGGGCCAGTCTGGTCCCATCACCTCACCTGCCTTCCAGTCCAGGTTATGTTGAAACAAAGCCCACACAGCCTAGGTAGGTGTTTCTGTATTTATCTCTAAAAGACCCACACTGGAAGGTAAGGGCTCTTCCTTTTGAAACACAACTGCGATGCTATTAAGACATTAAGGAATCACAGTTCTTCAGAGTGTCAATATCTGGTCAATGTCCAGGGTTCCCTGTCTTCTCGCAGTTCTCTCTCACGGTTTGTTGGCATCGGCGTCCAGATCAGGGGCCTGTGCCGGGTGGGGTCACCTGTCCGTGAAAAATCTGTTGGTTTCTCCTCTGTCTCCTTCTCTTTGCTCTCTCTTGCCACCACTGTCCTCCCCAGGGATTTTATTTTGGGGGGTGGTTAGGAACCCATTTGTCTGATGTTCCCCGCAGTCTGGGCTCCGACTGTGGGGTCTCAAGGGGGTCACGCAGCCGCATCTCGGGCCCTCGTGTTTGTCAGGCAGTGGTCGGGCCTCCACCATCAGCCCCCCACCCCGCCCGTGGTCCCTCACTGCTAGCGTGAGGGTCACTAAGGACCTTGCCCAGTGGAGGGAGAGGGTCGTCCCTCCAGCCGTGGCTCCAGCAAAACCCAGTTTCCAGACTTGGGACCATTCGTCCTTATATGATAGTGTGTGAGAAATGATAAGTGACTGGGTCCCGTGAAAAGTTGTGATTCGGTGGAACAAGCCCCGTGTTAAATAACATCATGCAGGCCCGCAGACCCCCCAGGGCCTCACTCGGAGTGGGCAGTCGTAGACCCAGCCGCGTGGTCCTCGTGAAGGGACACTCTGGAGGTGACTCACGATGTAGCCTCAGAACAGTCTGGACCACGGTTGCCTGCGGTGGGAGCCACATCGCAGGCAGGGCGGCACCACGGGGCCCCAGAGAAACGCGGGTGAGGCGCTCACTCAGGAGATGGGTTACCACCAAGTGCCCCCCCTCCCCAGGGCCCCACTGGATCACAGTGGGGGGAGATTTGAGGCCAGGAGCATCGCAAGCTCCACCTCCTTCCCAGGCTCCTTTGTCCTGTTGGGCTAGGACTTCCAGGACCTTCTGCTACAGGGCTTCCCATGCTGACTGCATTACGCTTTCTGGGGAAGGATACGAATCCCTGGATTCTCACCAGCGCAGAGTTTATTTCACAGCCAGAAGGTATGGGGATCGGAAGAATTTGTCTGTAGATGCTACCGTAGGAATAAGATTTAAAAGAACAGAGGGAATCAAACTACCACTGGCATTTTTCACAGAACTACAACAAAAAATTTCACAATTTGTATGGAAACACAAAAGACCCCGAATAGCCAAAGCAATCTTGAGAACGAAAAATGGAGCTAGAGGAATCAGGCTCCCTGACTTCAGACTATACTACAAAGCTACAGTAATCAAGACAGTATGGTACTGGCACAAAAACAGAAAGATAGATCAATGGAACAGGATAGAAAGCCCAGAGATAAACCCACGGACATATGGTCACCTTATCTCTGATAAAGGAGGCAGGAATGTACAGTGGAGAAAGGACAGTCTCTTCAATAAGTGGTGCTGGGAAAACTGGATAGGGACATGTAAAAGTATGAGATTAGATCACTCCCTAACACCATACACAAAAATAAGCTCAAAATGGATTAAAGACCTAAATGTAAGGCCAGACACTATCAAACTCTTAGAGGAAAACATAGGCAGAACACTCTATGACATAAATCACAGCAAGATCCATTTTGACCCACCTCCTAGAGAAATGGAAATAAAGACAAAAATAAACACATGGGACCTAATGAAACTTAAAAGCTTTTGCACAGCAAAGGAAACCATAAACAAGACCAAAAGACAACCCTCAGAATGGGAGAAAATATTTGCAAATGAAGCAACTGACAAAGGATTAATCTCCAAAATTTATAAGCAGCTCATGCAGCTCAATAACAAAAAAACAAACAAGCCAATCCAAAAATGGGCAGAAGACCTAAATAGACATTTCTCCACAGAAGATATACAGACTGCCAACAAACACATGAAAGGATGCTCAACATCTTTACTCATTAGAGAAATGCAACTCAAAACTACAATGAGATATCATCTCACACCAGTCAGAATGGCCATCATCAAGAAATCTAGAAACAATAAATGCTGGAGAGGGTGTGGAGAAAAGGGAACACTTTTGCACTGCTGGTGGGAATGTGAATTGGTACAGCCACTATGGAGAACGGTATGGAGGTTCCTTAAAAAACTACAAATAGAACTACCATATGACCCAGCAATCCCACTACTGGGCATATACCCTGAGAAAACCATAATTCAGAAAGAGACATGTACCAAAATGTTCATAGCAGCCCTATTTACAATAGCCCGGAGATGGAAACAACCTAACTGTCCATCATCGGATGAATGGATAAAGAAGATGTGGCACATATATACAATGGAATATTACTCAGCCATAAAAAGAAATGAAATTGAGCTATTTGTAATGAGGTGGATGGACCTAGAGTCTGTCATACAGAGTGAAGTAAGTCAGAAAGAGAAAGACAAATACTGTATGCTGACACATATATATGGAATTTAAGAAAAAAAAATGTCATGAAGAACATAGGGGTAAGACAGGAATAAAGACACAGACCTACTAGAGAATGGACTTGAGGATATGGGGAGGGGGAAGGGTAAGCTGTGACAAAGTGAAAGAGCGGCATGGACATATATACACTACCAAACGTAAGGTAGATAGCTAGTGGGAAGCAGCCGCAGAGCACAGGGAGATCAGCTCGGTGCTTTTGTGACCGCCTGGAGGGGTGGGATAGGGAGGGCGGGAGGGAGACGCAAAAGGGAGGGGATATGGGAACATATGTATATGTATAACTGATTAAATTTGTTATAAAGCAAAAAAATATATATAAAAATAAAAATAAAAATAAAATAAAAATAAAAAAAATTAAAGAGTGGAAAAAAAAAAAAAGAACAGAAGGGAGAAATAAATGCTCATACGCTTTTCTTTTTCCACCAAAAGCTAGAGAGATTTGGAGCTGAACAAAAGGATTACTTTTCACTTTCACCTTTGGTTTGTACTGAATACATAGTTAACATTAGAGCAAGAGTTTTTATGTTTTTAAGTAGGTCAAAGCAGACAATAGGCAGAATTGAAAGAAAATCATGATCCTTTTTATTCTTTGAAAGAGCTTGTTTTGGTAGTTTCTCCATCAGCAGACAAAGCATCTAAGGCCAGAGTGTTAAGGAATGTCACGTGAATTGGGCGGGTGACCTGCGGGGGGGTTAGCTCAGGGAACAGGTGGCCCCCTTGTCATGTGCTGCCCTGGGTTCTAGGGACACGAAGGTAGGAGGTGCCCTCCCAGCCCTAATGGGAGGACAGGTGAGGGCAACTGCGTCGTCTAGAGAACACGGTGGGGACACGTGGGAACATGCCAGGAACGCAGGCCTTGGCCCCCGTCACATCGCACTCCAGCGGCACGTAGCCCGGGGCCAGCGCCAGCTCGGTACCGCCTTCTCCCGTCCTGGCCTCCTGGCCTCTCCGCAGGCCTCCTTCACTCTCCCTCCCCCCTTCCTCTCTCGACTGTCTCCGCCCGACTGGTGGTCCAGACCCGCAGGGTCTCTCCTGGCGACTGGGGGTCTGTGCTAATGATGCTGCTGTTCCAAAGGCAGCATCTTGTTTGGTGTTTAGTGCAGGAGGAGTTCCCGTCCCAACATGACCCTCCAGGGAGCCGCCAGAGGGGAGGAACAGAAGGACCGTGGGAGGCGTGAAAAGCTTCCCTCACTTGCGAAGTGTTTCAGCCCCGCTCCCGACCTCCACCCGCCGAGGTCCGCACGCCCCCGACCTGGGCACCGAGCCTGCCCCACTGTCCTTCGCGGGAAAGGGCTCCAAACGCTGCGTGAGTCGTGAGCATCCTGCATCCCAGAGCGGAAGCTGGGTCATAAAGTGGATGCAGTACGCAGCGTGCGCCCAGAAGTACATCCTACAAACACTGCATTTCCCAGTGACCTTCGTTCAGTGGGTTCTGTTTGTGCTTTAGGAAAACCATCCACCTTTACCAAAGGGGGCCTCTTCTGGTTTCTGCAGTAAGTACTTCAAGGGACCTCAGGCTTCCAGAGCCCTGGACGTGTGCTTCCACGCGATCAGAAGTGAAAGCTGACTTCTAAGAGCTGAGCTCTGAGACTGACCACCTCCCACACCCTGGCTGAAGTGGCCGCCCCAACTGTCCTGAGTGTGTCTCGTGTCCCCGTCCCTCCCTCTGCCTGCATTGCTCTGCTCGCTGGTCTACGATCTGTCTCCCCAACAGGACTCCGCACCCCCGTCACCGCATTATTCCTGTGTCTGGTGGGGTCGGACTCGTAATAAAGCCCCGAACGAAGGAAGGAGGAGGCTCGTTTGTCCTGTGATGCCGCAGGAGACCTGGAAGCAGTGAAAAGATACTCAGATGTCAGTTCAACAAAGCCAGCGTCTTTCCAGGCACTGGAGGCATATGGGTGGTTCTGGAATCGGGGTGATCAGGAGGATGGATGAGCCCCAGCCTCTTCTGCTCTCACGGGATCCATGACTCTTCAGGATGGTTGGAATTAGGGCTCATAAAGACCATCTAACTCCAGAAAACCAGTAATTCTGATAAGCTTCTCACAAACTTAATTGTTTCACCCAGTTCTCAGCCCCCCAGAGCCCCG
Organism: Mesoplodon mirus; assembly: GCF_964341445.2. Taxonomy (NCBI): domain Eukaryota; kingdom Metazoa; phylum Chordata; class Mammalia; order Artiodactyla; family Ziphiidae; genus Mesoplodon; species Mesoplodon mirus. The sequence continues at coordinate 30,504,132 of NC_138996.1, forward strand.
GGGCTGTCCCCGCAGGGAATGGCTGACATCGCGGCCACTAGGAGATTTCTCTGGCCCCTCTGTGGGTTGGGTTACTCCCCAAACCTGCTGAGGTGGCAGGTCCCTTCCCCCGGAGTCCCTGTGGAAACCCTCGTCCCTCTTCCGGGCGCTTCTCACAATCAGTCTCTTGTGTCTCCACGTGCACGTCCTGGCCAATTTCATCAGCACATAAGACACGCTCACATCGTGGGTCATTTTGCCGTCTCTGTTCTTTCGTGACAGTGGACGGGTGGGTCCTGCAGAGCAGTGGCACCCCCTGGGAAGGGTTTGAAAGGAGCCGTTCCCAGAGCACAGGGGAAACCATTACCGTCCTAGGCCTGTGGGCAGGGTCTGGAGAGAGGGGGCCCGTGGGGGCAGGACCCCCAGCATTCGGAGGCCTGGTTGAGGCAGCTCCTGGCAGACCGTGGGCCCGAAGCTGGAGAGAGCTCTGGAAGGCGCTCCGCACCCCTCCCCACTGCCCCCCGCAGTGCAGCCCTCGGCAGAGCCAACCAGAACCGGAGGCTAAGGGACCCGGGCTGGCGAGAGGCTCCCTCAGTGTCAGGGCACAGAGCAGGGGCTGGGGGGAGGAGACCGGGGACCAGAGGGGAGAGGAGAGGGCGTGGGGAGCATGACCAGCACGTATGGACAGTGACCAGCACACGGGGACAGGGACCAGCACATAGGAGAGTGACCAACCCATAGAGACAGTGGCCAGCACATAGGAGAGTGACCAGCACATATGGACGATGCCCAGCACGTAGGAGAGTGACCAGCCCATAGGGACGGTGCCCAGCACATGGGGACAGTGCCCGGCACACATGGACGGTGCCCAGCACATAGGAGAGTGACCAGCACATATGGCTGGTGCCCAGCACATGGGGACAGTGCCCGGCACATATGGACGGTGCCGACGGGACTCATGGATGACCAGCACACAGGATCACCTCCAGGAGGCCGCGCCCCATTCAGTGCATCGTGTTGAGTCCCTCGTATGGTCTCAGGCCTGTGACACGCATTTGGGAAATGTTGTTGAGATAAATTCTTCACTGAAGGCTGCTGGGGTTCGAGTATTTGCCAGCCGGGAGCCCGGTCAACCTTTCTGCCTCATTGATTTCATATACATCACCCTTTGTGGTGAGACTCAGCACAGTGTGAGAAAGGCGCTGGGAAAATCATCAGTCATTATATAAACCTATAATAATACTGTGTGGGTGAATATTCTACTCTGTCCACGTTTACCGGTTAAGAAGGACGAGGTCTGTGTGTGACTGGGAATGTGCGCGGTAGAAATCACCTGGGCTGGCGGTTCTCTCTCGTGCACGGGGGTCGGGGAAGGATGTTGAGCAGCATCCCTGGCCTCAGGCCTCCAGCGGCCAGGAGGCAGTGCCCCCACCTTGAAGATGACCAAACTTGTCTCCGGACGTCACCAAGTGTCCCCGGGAGACCACATTACCCCCAGTGGAGAACCACTGGGGTCGTCCCAAGAGCATGAGGGTTAGAACTAGGTGGACTTGGGTTCGTCAGAAGCCGACTCCCCTGGGCTGGGGGCGGGGACCCCTCCGCCTGCACCTCCTCCCGGGCCCTGCCTCCCCGCCCTCAGCACCCCTCCCAGCACCACCCACCTCCCAGGTATCCGAGCTCAGCTGGGAAGCCTTCTTAGGAGATGCCTTCCTTTTTTTTTTTTTTCATTTTTTTGTTTTTATTTTGATATAATTTTAGATTTACATAAAAGTTGCAATAATAGAAAAGAAAACTGAGGTATACCCTTCACCCCATTTCTCCTGTGTTAACAACTTAGATAACCATAGCACAGTTATCAAAATCAGGAAATTAACAATGTTATAATATTATTAACTTAAAAACAGATCTCATTTGAGTTTCACCAGTTTTCCCCGATGTCCTCTTTCTGTTCCCACAATCTTTTAGTTATTGTGTCTCCTTAATCTCCTCCAATACGTGGTGGTTCCCCAATCTTTCCTTGCCTTGATGACCTTGACACTCTTGAAGAATAATAGTTATTCCATAGAATGTCTCTCAGTTTGGGTTTCTCAGATGTTTTCATGATTAAAGTTATGCATTTTTGGCAGGAATACCCAGAAGTGATATTGTGCCCTATTCAGTACATCATATCAAGGGGTACGTGATGTTTATATGTCGTATCAGGGGTAATGCTAACCTTGATCCCTTGTTTAAGTTGGTAACCTCAGAAAGTTGTTTTTCTATGCAGTGGTTCTGGAACATGTGAGACGCCTTCTTAGGAGACGCCTTCTCAGGTCCTATGAGGCTTGTTGATAGCTAAACCACACCCTCTCCAAAGTCCACGCATTTATACCCATTGTGCGATTGTTTAAACAACTTTCCTGCCTGTAACCATGGCTCCTAAGCATGTCAAACCAAGTATCCCATTTATAGCAAATATCTCACGGTGTCTCCTGGACTCTTCTAAAATGAAATTCGTGTGTAACCGACCTACACATACTATTCTGAGTATAGATTTGACCCTTGAACAACACAGGTTGGAGCTGCGTGGGTCCACTTGTAGGTGCAATTTTCCAGTAGTAAATACTCAGCACTACACGATCCACGGCTGGTTGACCTTCAGATGCTGAGCCAAGCATGTGGAGGACTGACTACAAGTTATACTCGGATTTTTGGCTGCATGGAGGGTCAGCACCCCAACACCTGCATTGTTCAGGGGTCAACTGTATAGGTTTGTTTACGTGTATAATGTGCCCAAACGCTCATAAAACAGAAATAAAAGGAGGATCACTTTTAACTAAGAACATGAATTTTAATATAAAAATGTCTGGGCATATGACAAACGTGTACAGAAGGAAGTGTTCGGAAGCTTGTTTCTGGATGAAGACACAATAACTTAGACCCGTGGAGGGAATAGTGATGATTCACACACCATCAGCAGATTCACCCGCCAGATGGGATTTTCGGCAATGGTAAACAGTTCTCGGTGAGGTGTCACACCAAACAAAGTTCCCTCGTCCCTTGATTTACATGGTTAGTTGCATTCCTGAAAAATCCACTGTTCATTAAAACCATGCAAACGAAAAACGAAAAAAGCAAAAAAACTTTAGTTTACATACAAAGAAGAGTTAGATTCAAGGCTCAGGTCATTACAGACAGAAAAGCACACAGCACACGAGCCAGTTCTTCATGGGGGTGGGATTGTGTCTTGCTTTCCTGAGAACGAGCATCTCTGGCCCCCAGGATGCTGGTCGTGCCCCCAAGTATGTGGCACTCACGGCTGCCCCCGATGGATGTCTTGGGTGGCCCTAGAGGGTGTCCCCACTTGGAGCCGTTGCTGTTTACTGTAACAACCTGGAACTGAGAAGTCCAGCTGTCTCCCTCTCAATTATATTCCCAGTGGCGAGCGTGCCTAGCATGCATTTACAACAGAACAAAAAAACTTTTTGGAATGAATGGAGAAGACATTTCCCTACAGGGACACACAGCGTTTGATGACATTTTCTTCCTTGGTTTCAACACCTGAAAGAGAACATTATTACAAAACCCCAGCCCTTGTCACCTGTGCCTTGCTGCTTGAAAGGAAGAAAGGACATTTTAATCTGCCGTGTTGAAGTTTCCTTCAAGCAAGAAGCAGGAGACGCTGAACTGTATACTCAACTCAACCTTAGGAAAATGCCTATTTAGACATCATAAATATCACTCTATGCAAGTAGGAACTAAAGTAATAATTATGGCTAAATGCAGCAAAGATCACGCATGAATTTGCAGAGGTCAGTGGTCACTGTGAAAGGAAGTTCATTTGTTCGTTCCATTAAAGCACTTGTTTGGGGGCCAACCCTGGCCACCCTTATCTGCCATTGCAGGGTTTGACACTGTAATGTACCCAAGAAAGAGTTATTGACTCAGGCACGGTGGCATTTTCGTGTCACTCCCTTGTTCTTTTGATAGTCTGGAGACATGTGCTTTGGAAGCGGTATTCAGAGCCCACGCTTGACTCTGGTTTACACTCCTTCTGTATTGAAATCTCTCCTGTCAGAGACTGCAAAATTGGCGGCTTACATCAGAAACAAAAAACACACAAGCTGCGCTCATTTGTTAGTTAATTCACAAGCTGCTGGGAAAAAATCTTTGTTTCTTTATGGAAACATGTTTTTAATTCACAAAAACTCCATGAAGCTGCCAGTGGGGACGCATCTTTCCCGGCTCCTCTCCATCTGTCTCCTGCCGTCTCCAGCCTCCCTCCCTGGAGCACCCGGCCTCCTCCTTCCTGGGCCTTTGTGTGCCTCTCTCTTCTTTTTTTTTTTTTTTTTTAACATCTTTATTGGACTATAATTGCTTTACAGTGTTGTGTTAGTTTCTGCTGTATAACAAAGTGAATCAGTTATACATATACATATATCCCCATATCCCTTCCCTCTTGCGTCTCCCTCCCACCCTCCCTATCCCACCCCTCTAGGTGGTCACAAAGCACTGAGCTGATCTCCCTGTGCTATGCGGCTGCTTCCCACTAGCTATCTATTTTCCATTTGGTAGTGTGTATATGTCCATGCCACTCTCTCACTTTGTCCCAGCTTACCCTTCCCCCTCCCCATATCCTCAAGTCCATTCTCTAGTAGGTCTGTGTCTTTATTCCCGTCTTTACCCCTAGGTTCTTCATGACCTTTTTTTTTTTTCTTAGATTCCATATATATGTGTTAGCATACGTTATTTGTTTTTCTCTTTCTGACTTACTTCACTCTATAGGACAGACTCTAGGTCCATCCACCTCACTACAAATAACTCAATTTCGTTTCCTTTTATGGCTGAGTAATATTCCGTTGTATATATGTGCCACATCTTCTTTATCCATTCATCTGTTGATGGACACTTAGGTTGTGTCCATGTCCTGGCTGTCTGCCTGCTGCTCAAGTCCCAGGAAGTTAGAGCCCAGACCCCTCCTCCAGGAAGCCTTCCCAGATCACTTCCTCTCTGTCCACAACTTCCACTGGCTGCTTCCCTGTTTTCCCTCCACACCTGCTTCTGTAGCCCTAATTAAACCATAATTCACTTTCTTTTATGCCTACCTTCCTACTGAAATGTACTGTCATTCGGGACTAAATTTTCTAAAGTTTACTTTTTATTACACTAGCAAGATATATGGTCCATGTAGAAAATTTAGAAGACATAAGTATAAAGAAAAAGCATTGAGAAACCCGCAGTCACTGTCTCCCAGGGATGATTCCACATCCTTCCGGCTACGTGTGTATGCATGTTGCAGGCATATCTGTCGTTAAAGTATAAGAACACGGAGTGCATACTCTAAACATGCTCCCGCCCATCAACACCCTTCGTCAGCTAAATATCAATTCTTCTGCACAGTATCCATGGCACGCTTGTAGTAAATATTTCCCGCCACCCCATCAGATATTAGTTTTCCTCCTTTGACCCTAGTGAATGGTTCACGGTCCCTGGCATGAATCCTGTTGCCTGGGGACATTGCTGGGTCAGAGGCACCCACAGTCTGAAGTCTTCTGATACGTGACTGTAAATGTTGGACCCACATTACCATCTGGCGTGAAATGGCGTGGAAATGTCTGTGCCCACATCTGTCTCCATCCTGGCAATTTGTTCTGATGGTGGAAAACTGACTTTTGGTAAGAAAACCCATGGATGAGGATCTAAATGCCCAGAGAAGCTCAGTCTTCCTTCTTCCTTAGTCATTTCTCCCTCGTGCCCCAAATCCTGAGCGTCAGGAGATACGTTCTATGTGCGTAAATCTACGCCTGTTTCCCCGGGGGCTGATTGCTTGCCCTGTCGCCGGGCCTTTCTCTCCTCCCACCGTGTCTCTGGCGGTTCTGCACTGCCATCTGTGGCCTCGTGCCCGCCCGCGCACTCTGGACCACCCCCCAGGATCACTGCCCTCTTGAAAACCCCTGGAGACAGGCACTCAGCACCCAGCGACAAGGAGCTTGGAAACGCCACCCACACGGCCCCTGCTCTGCAGCTGCAGGGACTCAGCTGCGGATCCCCCAGGGCCACACAGCCCTGGGGGTCACGGTCCACTGAAGACCTGCAATCTCCATCCTGTTAAGCTCCCTCCTCTTCCTGTGTGTGGCTGCGATGTCTCCACATGCTTCCCATGGACCTAAGCCAGCTCGGGGTGGGCGGGGGGGAGCTGTTGTAAAACACAAACTGCAGGCAGGACCCACGACGTGTCACCACAGGGCCTGGAGGGCCTTGATGCCCACCCCCTCGCCTCTCAGTGAGGGGCCGCCCCGTCCCTGCTTGTCTTGGCCGAAACCGCAGAAGGTACATCCTGTCCCATCCCCGGTTTCCCCTCCTGGGTTGTAACATGCAAGATGTCTGAAGATGTGTTTTAAGAAAATGGAGAAAAGGTGCCTTCAGCTGAAAACTCTGCCTTTCCATCCAGGCATGCGCGTCCCTGGCAGGGATGGTGACAAATGGGCCCACTGGCGCCGTCAAAACTGGAAAGATGACAAAGGAACATATCTACGAAACAGAAACAGACTCACAGACACAGAGAACAGACTGTGGTTGCGAAGGGGGGCTGGGGGAGGGGTGGATTGGGATCTTGGGGTTAGCAGGTGTGAACTATTATATATAGGATGGATACACAACAGGGTCCTACTGTATAGCACAGGGAACTATATTGAATCTCCTGTGATAGACCATAAGGGAGAAGAAGATGAAAAATATACATACGTCTATAACTGAGTCACTTTGCTGTACAGCAGAAATTAACACAGCATTGTAAATCAACTAGACTTCACTAAAATTTATTTAAAACCCTGGAAAAATGGCAGGACTCCTCTTAGGATGATCTGAGTGTCCGTAAGTCTCTGAATAGGAGTCACCATAGGAGGAACCCTGTCTCTGAAGACTGTCAGTGCAGACTTGCAACGTCCTCTGTCTCGGTGGCAAACAGTCTGGGAGATCCCGTCCTGCAGCACGGAGAGCACACGTGTTAGGTCCTAGGACTGCAGAACTCCGTGTGACGGTGCGGGCACGTGTGGACTCGTGCAGCCCTCTACCCTCGGCCGCTGCTTGGCGTCGTTTGGGTCTTTGTAAGGGTCACGGCTGGTGGAGCGTGAGCTGCACGGGGCAGGCACATGTGGTGTAGACACTCTGTGACTTGTGTGTGCTGTGTGAGGACACGGGGTTTCCTAGATCGGGGGTGGACACGGAGTGCAGGCCCGCCTCACCCTCTTCGCGGCGTAGCCCATGCACCCCGGAAGTGACACAGAAGCGTTGCTCTGCTGGGACCCACGCTGTGGACAGTGTTCGGGGTCCGAGTCCCCGCCCAGCACAGTGTGTTTCCCGGACGTGCAGGGCCCTGGCGTGGGGGCCATGACCCGACTGTGGGGTGTGCCCCTGTCAGCCCTCACCACACAGCAGGGCCTCCTCCTTTGGTCTCCTTCCTCTTCTTTCTTCTTCTCCACACTGGAGACCTCTTTTTCCAGTTTTCTCAAGTTTCAACTGCTTTCCTACCAGAAGGAAAGAAATCTAAATGTTAGTGGTGCTTTTTTCCAGGTTTTGAGACTACAAACAGGTTTTTCTTTCTACATTTCTAACGTTGTCTCACTTTTCCCATAACGTTTATGACTTTTATAACGGGAGAAAACAATAATTGTGTATTAACGTCCTTTTGGGATTTGAATGACAGACCCCTAAGAAGCGTGTGACTTTCAACGCTAAGTGACTGTAACAAGCTGTGTCTTCACGAGCTCCGAGGATTTGTCCCCAAAGAGGCAGTAACGGGACTCTGACGCCAAGGCTGACGCACGCCCTGTCTGTTCTCTCCTAGGTGCCCCAGGACGAGTGGGGAGGGTACCCCACTGGGGGCAAAGACGAGGAAATTCCCTGCAGAAGGATGAGGAGCGGCAGTTACATCAAAGCCATGGGTGACGAGGAAAGCGGGGAGTCGGACTCCAGCCCCAAAATGTCCCCCAAGGCGGCCCTCCGGCCGGAGCCCCTGCTCAAGTCCATCGGACAGAGGCCGCTGGGAGACCTCCAAACGTAAGCCCCCCACGCGCCTCCCTCACCCCATCCCAGGGCTCTTCTCACACTAACCGCGGCCGGTTGTCCAAACACCCTAGAAAAAGTCCTGGGTTGAAAATATTAGGCTCAATGGCCGTCAATTTTCAAGTCCTTAAAAAAAAAGCAATCAGACCTTCAGTTATTTACTCGTTGCATAGTAATTAAGGAAATACACTTGGGCAGTTTCTATGTCAAATATTAATTTTCTAGTACCTATCATAGCCAGTGACCCATCCGTGTCTTCTCAGATCATTCCAGCTATTTATCAGGAGCACATCTGTGTGAGTGTGTGAGTGTGTGTGTGTGTGTGTGTGTGAAAATCACAATGGGGAATTTTTTGTTTACTATAACTTTACAAGGGCACATGTAGGCAACAAATTTTTTGCAGGGTAGGGGCAGGAACTGGATTAATTTTACAAATATCATAGCATATGCTTTATATATTTGTCCAAAAATACATTGGGGTTTTTTTTGTTTTTTCTTTAATTGAAGTGTAGTTGACTTACAATGTTGTACCAGTCTCTGCTGTACAGCAAAGTGGCTCACTTATACACACATAGACATTCTTTTTTGATATTCTTTTCCATTATGGTTTATCCCAGGAGACTGGATATAGTTCCCTGTGCTCTACAGTAGGACCTTGTTGTTTATCCAGTTTATATATACTAGTTGCATCTGCTAATCCCAAACTCCCAGTCCATCCCTCTCCCTCCCCCTTGGCAACCACAAGTCTGATCTCTATATCTGTTAGTCTGTTTCTGTTTCATAGATAGGTTCATTTGTGCCGTATTTTAGATTCCACATGTAAGTGATATCATATGGTATTTGTCTTTCCCTCACTTACTTCACGTAGTATGATAGTCTCTAGGTCCATCCATGTTGCTGTAAGTGGCATTATTTCACTCTTTATATGGCTCAGTAGTATTCCATTGTATATATGTGCCACATCTTCTTTATCCATTCATCTGTCGATGGACATTTAGGTTGTGTCCATGTTTTGGCTATTGTGAATAGTGCTGCAATGAACATAGGGGTGCATGCAAAGACACATTGTTGATAAATTTAACTAATTTCCAAAATATAAACAGAGGAAACTAGGAACTCGGCTATTCATTTGAACTATGAAAATATGACTGTAATTCTTAGCAGTCACCTTGTGTGTTTTTGGTCCTTCCAGCTAAGTCTGGATGTAAGTGCAAAGAACTGTCTGCTTTTCCCACCACAAGCTGTGGCTTCTCTGGTGTGAAGGTTCAACAGGAGGGTGAAGCAGCAGCTCAGTGCTTTGCCAGTGTTGCATCCAGAGTTGTTCTTGTAACATAGTGAGAGGTTGAGGCTGTGACCAGGGTGTCACCTTTGTGTCATCCCCCACCCGTGCCCCGTGCACATGGCGACATGTGAAACTGTGGTGTGATTTCTCCTGATAAATCCAGTCATCCGTTAAATGTTACCTCACAGGATGAAAAATTAAAATTTTGAATTGAACCATATCCTACATTTGACAAACGTGAACAGTACCTTTATGACCTCGGTCACTTAAATCCCTCAGCAGTTGTGTTGGGGATGCCAGGCAGGAACGGGTGAGGCAGGCTGCGACGTCTGTCTCGTTCCTTACGGGTCCCCTAAGGTAAGGCGCTGCCTTACACAAAGGAGGTGGTTATGGGAGGTTTGTGAATCAGTGCCTGGGAGCCAAGCCAGAGGCTCGCCCTGTGGAACTCACAGAGGGATAATGGGGAGGGGGCGTGTAAGCAAAGAAAGCAAACCGTTGGAAGAGGTTGTCAGTGGAAGGTTGGGCTGGGAACTTAAGAAGTGAGGGGTTAGGGGTGGGGAACCAGAGGCATCACCTGACACAGGCATCCAGCCGTAGAGGGCTGGACCAGGCATCAGTCTCCCCAGCTTGATTTGGGGTTGCCTGAAGACACATATGAGAACTCTGGGTTATCTGAAAACCCCACCCCCCTGGGCAGCAGTTGTGCTTAGCAGGTCTTGGGGTTCTGATCCACTGGGTAGGGCCACCGACTTAACTCCTCATTTAAAAAGTTCGTGATTCATTTCATGATTGTGCACATTGAAAGCAAACCACGAAAAAGAAATCAAAGCAATCAGTGTTTGAACTGTGAGCAGGGATCCGGCCTTTTAAGAATTACGCACTTTGGGGCTTCCCTGGTGGCGCAGTGGTTGAGAGTCCGCCTGCCGATGCAGGGGACACGGGTTCGTGCCCCGGTCCGGGAAGATACCACATGCCACGGAGCGGCTGGGCCTGTGAGCCATGGCCGCTGAGCCTGTGCGTCCGGAGCCTGTGCTCCGCAACGGGAGAGGCCACAACGGTGAGAGGCCCGCGTACCACAAAAAAAAAAAAAAAAAAAAAGAATTATGCACTTTGTTTTCCTATTGACAAGGTCCCTCCTCCCTGTGTGCTGACCCCAGACAGGTCGTGCTCCCTGGAGCCCTGTCCCCAACCCTTGACTCCTCTCTGCGGGACCACGATTCCCTTCTTCTTCAGCGGTCAGCGCCTGCCTCTCATCCCTCCCCTCATCTGTACCAGGCGCCAATGCTGACGATGTTCAGAAGATATTGTTAGTTTACATTTGTAAAACCCGCATCATTACCCACCATCATAAAAATTCCCTCAAAAACCCAAGAGAGTCATGGAGAGGCAAGGCCACCGGACAGAGTAACCGTTCACCACCCGCGTGTGGAAGTGGAGCTGGGAGTTCATCCCCAGAGGCTTCTAACCCCATCACACCCACTGCACTTCATACCTCGGGAAGCGTGGGGGGAAATGAATAGAATATGCTGCCTATCGCCTGCTCCTGTCCTCAGCTCACTTAGTCTGCGCTGGCCTTGCAGACGCTGCCCATTCTGTCTGCAGAGATAAGCCCTCGGTCGGGCGCTTCTTCCCCTTATCCTGTGTTTATCACTCCGTTCATCCCTCCGACACGTGCCAGGCACTGTGCTAAATTCTCCTTACACGTGTGTGGATTATTCTCTTCCCCCAAATCTGACACTGCAGTGGAGATGTGAAGGGGGAGGGGGTGGCACCCTGTGACATGTCCAGACGACACCGTGCCCTGCAGGACTCCTCTGCTAATTCGCAAAGTCCGTGAAACTCCCATAACAAGTCGCTCTTTGTGTTAACATATGAAATTTCGCTTTAAAATATGTTACTGGGAGGTATATCAAGTAAGTTGTTACTATTGCCTGTTAGGATCTTAGCACATCTTAGAATTTTATAGATTTCAATATAATTTCACTTCTTTTCGTCCTAAATGGCATCATGAAAACTCAACTCTTTACCCAGGGAAATAAAAACTGTGCCCATTTTATGGAATAGCACCTTGAGTCAGAGGAACAAGGTACTGAAGGCCACGTAAGGGACCAGGGGTTTGAAATGAAAAGTTCTTTTAATCCCATGTCCAAGGAAAGTATTTCACCCAAATAACAGGATCCTGTGCCTGGGGACCAGCATGATCTCTGAGGGAAAGGAAGTGGTAGTTCTCAAGCTGTGTTTAAAATAGGACTGAAAGCCATCAGATTTAGCAGTGCATTGAATGTTTTCCCTCTGACACCACAGAACTTCACCAGCAGGAGCTGACTGACAGAACAGTTTAAGAGTCAAGTGATAAACGTAAGAATTAGTGTCTGCCATCCTCCTTTAGGTTTTATTCTCAGTATGCACAGTTAATTCTATCCACATTCATAATGGTATTTAAGAATGCAGATAAAATAGCCAGATGAACCTAGTAATTATACTTTAGTTTTAATTTAATGGGCTGATGGATTTATGTTCTTATCGTTGAATTATCATATGGGCATACTGAAACCTTAGGAATTTTACGAGCCTCCCAAGTTACAGTAAACACTGGTATAAAATGGACTTTCCCAGCAGCCGTTCTTCAATCTGCCCAGCTAAGACCTGAAATGAGATTGGGCGTTTAGTTGCCTGTTACCAGCCCTGTTGAGCCGTATAATATAAAACCCCTTCTGTGAAGGCTGCACGTACTCGAAATGCTTGACCTCTGGGAACAGTGATTCTGTTGAACACTGTCTTGTCTTCCTTCTATTAAACCGAGAAAAAAGTCAGTCTTCTCATTAATAACTGAGTGCATGTCCTTATTACACATATAAGGATTTTTGCTTTCACCTTGCTGTGTTCTCTATAGAGTGCAAGGTGAGAGAAAGTCTTTTCACTCTCGAAAGAAAAATGAAACAAAAACAGACATGCAAAGACCTGTCACAGCTGTCTTAATGCTCAGAATTCTCAACAGTTGTGTTGACTGATCAGGAAAATCAGACCCCCAGGCCGGGGATAGACCCTGTCTCTCTGTGGGGCAGACCCTGCCCATAGGCAGACACCATTTAGAATGATTTTAAATGAAGTGCAAATTTCAAGATGCTACTGAATCTAATTTACTGGATTTTTAAATTAGCTTATGTATTAGTATCTGGAGAATTCACTTTTTATAATTATGAAAGGTAGACCAACTAATTTAATTTGGGGGCTTTGAGGTATTTTTTTTCTGCTTAGTTGAATTGAGAAGTCAAAGCTTTAATAATTTTGAACATCTCTGAGTCATTATCTCAAGAAGGTAGCATTTTAAATTTATAGAGAAAGGAGAGCTTATTTTAAGAACTACTTCATATGTAAAGATAAACTCAGGTGGGTTACAGATATAAGCATAAGAATCATATTTGTATGTGTGAGTATATACAGGTATGTGTGTGTATATATATATATGTGTGTGTGTATACATGTATGTGTATATACATGTGTATGTATATGTATATGTGTATATATATACATGAATATGTGTATATGAATATTTTACAATCTTGGGTTGGAGAAGGCATATCCAAACATTATTCCACAGTGAGAAACTACAAGACATTGACAGATTTTAATTCATAAAACTAAAAACGTATTCATGGTAAAAGCCAACAAACAAATCAACAAGCTAAAAGTACTGGCACCAAAGTAAAACAATCATAAAAACCTGGGAAAATCTTCCATAATACAGGTGACACATTTTCATACTCTTAATATGAAGAGATGCCTTACAAATCAGTAAGGAAAAAGTGAGCACTGTAGCTATGAAAATGGACAAAGGCTAGAAAAGACTGTTTATGGGACTTCCCTGGTGGCACAGTGGTTAAGAATCTGCCTGCCAATGCAGGGGACACGGGTTTGAGCCCTGGTCCGGGAAGATCCCACATGCCGCAGAGCAGCTAAGCCCATGTGCCACAACTACTGAGCCTGCGTGCCATAACTACTGAGGCTGCGCTCTAGAGCCTGCGAACCACAACTACTGAGCCCAGGTGCCACAACTACTGAGCCCAGGTGCCACAACTACTGAAGCCCACGCACCTAGAGCCCGTGCTCCTCAACAAGAGAAGCCACTGCAATGAGAAGCCCACGCACCGCAAGTAGAGAAAGCCCGCGTGCAGCAACAAAGACCCAACGCAGCCAAAAATAATTTAATTTAATTTTTTAAAAAGACTGTTTACATACCTTATCAATAATTGAAACTTTTAGAGAGTATTTTAGCATTCCACTTAAAGCTAAAAATCTAAAATCTTATTCTAAAGAAATTGCTGTAAAACATGCAAATATGTGCAAAAATGTAGTGATGTGCACAATTTCATTGTATATCACTGTAAGAAATTGTACATTGCCTACATGCCCATCCATAGGCCTTGGGTCCCACTTGGGATGATCTAGCCTCTGGATACACCTGTAAGCAGTGACACAAGTAAAATGTTGTTCATTGCAACATCATCAGTAATAGCAAAAGTTTAAAACAAGCCGAAGTTCACCACTATAGTACTGATTGAATAATAGATATACAAGTATTAAAATAGTAGAATATTATTAATCGAATATACTAGAATATTAGGCAGCTATAAAAAATGAGGAAGATTTCTATGTACCTATTTGGAGCAATCCAGGTTACATCACCTTTAAAAAGCAAAGCATAGGACATTATTATATAGCTGCCACTTTTCTATAATAAAATGGGAAGATAAGATTAAAACTCATATTAGTTTATATTACATAAAGAAACAATAGAAGAATAAATAGAAATTAGTAAAAATGTTTACCTCTAAGGAGTGAAGAGGAAGTAGGTGCAATAGGGCTGGGACCAGGACATCTCAATATGTCCCTTTTCTGTATATAGTGTTAACCTTCATTTATGCAAATGTGCCATCTATTCAGAAATATCAGAACTTAGAAGACACAATAAAAGAAAATAAAACCCACTCTCAAAAAACAGAGCAGCCAAGAAGAGATTTAGAGATAACCACTGACAGAACTATCAGAGAGAACCTAAAAATAACGAATTAATGCCAAAGGCTCTAAGGGAAAACGTGGACTACTCACATACACAGAAGGGAAGGTGGCAGAGAGAGAAAAATTAGAAGAAAGAGGTGGCTAGAAATACTACAGATGAAAGTCATGGTGTTAGAAGTAAGGAAGTTTGCTGCTGAGCTCCTCAGCAGCCTCAGCATAACTGAGTGATAATCAGTGAGCTTGAAGATAGGTCCACAGAAATCACCAAACTGAAACGCAAAGACAAAAAGGTAAGAAATAAAAAGTGGAAACGAGCATTCAAGAACTGTGGGAAAATATCAAACTGTCCAACATACCGGAATCCTGGGAGGAAAAGAGAAGGGGAAGCAGTCAATAGAAGAAACATTTGAAGACATAACGCCCAAGAATTCATAAAAATAATGAAAGACATTAAATCACAGATTGAAGAATCTCAGAAGATCTCAAGAAAGATAAGTACCAGAAACAAAACAAAAGCCACACGTATACACACATCATTTTCAGACTACCAGAAACCAAGGATAAAGAGACAATCTTAAAGAAAGCTGGAGAAAAATTAAAGACACATTACATACAGAGGAACAAACAATTTTCACAGACTTTTTGTCATAAAGTATTCAAGCCAGAAAATAATGAAGTAACATCTTTAAAGTGTTAAAAGAGCAACCTATTCACCCAGAATTCTAGACTTAGAGAAAGTATCTTTCAAAAATGAAAGTGAGACATTTATGTTTATTTCTAAGTTCAAGAAAAAATGCAAATGTATTTAGCACAGATTGGAAGACAACAAGAGCATAATAAATTTTAGCTTTTCTTAGTAAAAAAAAAAAAAGTGAAATAAAGACTTTTTCACAGAAACAAAAGCAGAGAAAAGCATTGCCATCAGACCTGTACTAGGAGAAATATTAAAGGAAGTTCTTCAGGCACGACTATGGGATAATACGAGGACAGACAGACATCTGGGGCTGTGCAAAAAAAGGACACTTCCACATCTGCGTTGTGATGATAGCTACAGGACCACGCGCCTGCCACCATGCCCAGAGCTGTGCGGAAAGGGAGGGATGCTGACAGTGGGCAACTGAGCCAGAACTGGAAAACCCAATCCTGCGAACTCAACACCAGAGGGCGGTAAAGTGGAGTGTGTGCAAGCACCTCCTCTGTGGCGAGGCGTCAACGTTAATCCGGGACAGGAGGAGGGGAGAGCCCTGCAGCTTCACCCCCTTTTTGCTGGTTCACATCAGGCAACATAAGACACGCCCCTTGGCCGCTGGTTGGAGAGGAGATCGAACGAGTTACAGGAGAGAACCCCGGCTCGGAGGTGAGCGCCGGAGAGGAGCTGGGGAGATGGGCTCAGATGGTCCCTCTGGCTGCTCACCTGCGCTCGGAGAAGGGAGCTTCCTTTTCTCCTGATGTACACTGACTCGGTCGTCTCAATGACCTAGACACCTGCCCTGTGACTCTCCTAGAATTCACTGGCCGGTAGCAACCGGTCGTGCCCCTTGGCTGCTGGGGAGGGGTCAGGTCTGCTTTGGGGCCACAGTGGGGTCAACCTGAGAAACCCCAAAAGGCACAGGGCGTGCAGGATCCATCTAGAGCGGCTCACTGAGCATCCCGCGAGGCCACTTTCCCCATTTCTAGGGCCATCAATCTCGGCTTTTCTGCTCTTTCCTGATGTGGGGCTCCCTTTTGAATTTGGCAACCCCCCGCCAGCTCCTAGCATGTCTCACATACCGACCCCAGGCCCAGTGTATCACAGGCTCATCTCCCCTCAGCGTCCCATTTCTGAGCATCCTCGCACCCAGGGCACCTGGCTGAGCCCCAGGGCAGATCCCTCACCCTCCAGCCCCTTGCAGCTTGGCAAGCCTTTCTTCTCACCCTTCCCAAGGCTCCTGGAAATCTGCCTTCCAGCCCTGCTGAACTCCCTGCCGTCTCCTGACTGCACCGTCGGCTCACACTTCTGCGCTCCTGTTCACCCTTCAGTACCCGCTCAGGGTTCCCTCCTCCTGGGGGTCTTCCTGAGTCAGTGCCCCGCCGGGCGCTTCCCGAGTCCTCTGCCCTGGCCTCTACCGTACGCGTGTCTGCTTTCCCTAACAGAGAGATGTCCTGTCTATTACAGCCATCGTATCTTCACTGTGTGGCATTTTATATGGGCCCCATACACACTGAATGAATGAAGAAAACTGACTTCTTATGAATCCCTAGTCAGGGATCATGGTTCATTAACTTAATAAGCGAACTTCTATTAAGGGCACCAGTAAAATCATCATTTTTGAAGTTTCTAAAAATAAAAATTATAAGTTGAAAAGATGTGTGAAAGCCCATTCACATTCACTCAACTCCTTAAACTCTAATAATTAGTCCCAAAAGGACCAGATGCTAGCCTCCTTGAAAATATCACACACCTTAAATGTGAAAATCTTCAACCAATAGGGAACCATATGCTCCATGGAGAGGTATTCTCTTTCACAGTTTCCGCTGCTACCCATGGTCTGGTGACTTCCACGCCCTCCATCTCGGCTAGAGGAAACCATGGGGGTTTCTTCTGTGCCAGGTAATGTTAAAGCTGTCGCCAGCACTACGAGTGTGTATTTACAGCTCTGAAGGGTGTGACCTCCTGGCTTCCCAGGTAGCTGAAAATGTCTCTCATCAGAGACTGAACAGAAGGTAGGGACCAAGGGACACCTGGCGCTGTGCCCCTCAGGTCTCCACCCACCAGCAAAGCAATCCCACTGCAGGCTTTGCAGACTCAGTAGGCATCTGTCTGTGAAGGAGGGTGGACCTGCTTAGCACTGTGGCCTTTTTCTATCTCTGTTCATGGATGTCACCAGGATCTCACCCTCACACCTCTTCATTTATTTTGATTGTTTCTCTAGTAAATCCTCAGCTTTTGATTCTCAGACTGTGGAATCAGCTCTGTGTTGAGTTATTATTCTCTACTGTTTTCTTGTTTTCTAATTCAGTTATTATGCTCTTATTGTTAATTTTTTCTTTGTATTTCCTTAGACCTAATCTGTTATTTCTCTCATTCTTCAGCTGAATGCTTATTTAGTAGTGAAAGTGTTTAAGGCTATGAATATTCCTAAGGGTGTGCCTATACCTGCCTCACACATACCCTGATAGCTGATGCTTTTGTTGTCCCTACTTTCTGGATAGTCTACAATTTTGTTTTGATATTCCCCTTGATCAAGGGTTTGAATGAATTAAATGAAGGAAAGATCAACTTACTAGGATAACTGTAGTAGCCACTAGTAACTGTTTTTCTTCCTTTTAATTACTTTTTGAAACTTCAGTATTGTGTAGAGTTTTTAATACTGACCACCTTTCCTTTCCAGCCCTTTGGGCAGGGAACTTGATTTTAGAGAAACAGATAAAATATTGTTCTTTTTTCCAATGTGTTCCCATTTCTCGTGGTATGAGCTCTCGATTCCCCCAAAAGTCGTCATTCCTGATCACTCTCACAGCTGCATATGCACTTACTCACTCTTTAGTCTACCACAGAGCTACTTTTGGCCTTTTTGCTCCCATTCATCTAAGTGTGACATGTGCTTTCCTGCACAAAGCTGAGGACGTTTCCTCAGTTCACCTCATGCTGAACTGCCAGCGTTCAGATAGCATAATGGACAAAGAATTTGTCACACTTGAACAGTAAAGAGTGTTGAAAGCAGTCACTCTTTAAACACAAGTCACTGTCTTTACCTCTGTGGACTTCAAACGTCTAACAGTGACACACAGATGGATCAGCTGAGCACTTGTGAGAGGTCAGACAGGGCTTTCTGTTAATAAACCAGAAGCCAGTGGCTGTCAAAGCACTGACTGTTTCCAGAGAATGCACTGAATAAAGAGATTAGAGCAAAGAGAGGCAAATCTGTAAGATGTGGGTGCAAAATTAAATAAAATTAAGCCGAAGAGTAAACCTGAAGCAGCAGTGACTTTTACTAAGTCACATTATATGCAATTCTCCCAAATGTAGTAAAGATGATTTATTCTGTTGAAATCATTGTCTTCCTTGGTGTATGATAATTAATATATGGATTCTCCATTTATTTGTCCATCCAATAAGTAAGTGTATGTTAAGGGCTGGGTGTGTAAATAAGATATCAAGTAAATAAATGAATAAATGTACAGATTGCCAGGATATTAACTAGGCATCTAAAACTAAACAGTTAATTTTAAATGACAGAAATCATTTTCACAGAGTTTAAAAAGTGAGGTTTTGATGAACTAAACTGCTTTTGAAATAATCATTTTATCATGGTTAAAAGTGTTTTTAAAATCTCTCTTATTGGGCTTCCCTGGTGGCGCAGTGGTTGAGAGTCCGCCTGCTGATGCAGGGGACACGGGTTCGTGCCCTGGTCCGGGAGGATCCCACATGCCGCGGAGCAGCTGGGCCCGTGAGCCGTGGTCGCTGGGCTTGCGCGTCCGGAGCCTGTGCTCCACAGCAGGAGAGGCCACGACAGTGAGAGGCCCATGTACCGCAAAAAAAAAAAAAAAAAAAAAAAAAAAAATCTCTCTTATTGCGAAATTTGGCAATATATATCAAAAAAACACTTATGTTCATTCTTCCCAGAGCCTCCAGTGAGAACTCAGTCTGGCTGGAGGCTTGGTGTCCGTCTGTGATACCGTGAGCAGAGAACCCGGTCATGCTGGGCCAGACTGTGACCTACAGTTCTGATGTGAGCTAGCCCTTGAGTGTTGCCTTAAACCAGCAAGTTTATGGTAATATGTTATGCAGTGTATTAGTCAGGGTTCTCCAGAAACATAGGGTATGTGTGTGTGTGTGTGTGTGTGTATGTGTGTGTGTGGAGAGAGACAGAGACAGAGAGATTAACTGTAAGGAACTGGCTCTCGTGATTGTGCAGGCTGGCAAGTCCAAATTCTGCAGGGCAGACTGGCAGGCTAGAGGCCCAAGGAAGAATTTAGGATGTAGCTTGAGTCTGAAGACAGTAAGGAGGCACAATTTCTCTTCCCAAGGAGGTCAGTCTTTCCTCTTAAGACTTTCACCTGATTAGATGAGGCCCACCTGTATAATGGAGGGCAATCTGCTTACTCAAAGTCCACCAATTTAAATGTTAATTGCAGCCAAAAAAAAAAAAAACCATCACAGCACTATCCAGAATACTGTTTGACCAAATATATGGGTCCCACACTATAGCCAAGTTGATGCATAAAATTAACCATCAGACACAGCAGTGGCAAACTAATACAGGAAGTCACTAGGGAATTTCCTGGCACTCCAGTGGTTAGGACTCCACACTTTCACTGCCATTGGACCGGGTTCAATCCCTGGTAAGGAAACTAAGATCCTGAAAACCAGTGGCACAGCCAAAAAAAAAAAAAAAAAAAGGAAGGCACTAAAATATTAGTAATGGTTATCTTTGGGTGGTGGATTTGTAGCTGAATTTTATTATTTTTGTAATATTTTTAAACTTTTTCCAAAAGCATATATTAATGTTAAAATAAGAAAAGATATTGAAAATCAGTTGTATTGTCTTCTAAGCCCCCTCGTAACCTGTAATTACTGTCTCTCCAATAATAACACTGCATTTAAATGAATTTTCCTTGTGTTGTAAAGTTACAATAGTAACAAATTTATGCTCAGTGACTTTATTAGACTTTTCAGCTGCAAGTGGAATTATAATTTTATGTGGATTTTAAAGCCATAAAATGAAATTTATTCCCAGTAGTATTCCCACATTTTGTGTCTCCAAGGCTCACGTTAACATGAGACTTACAGTAAGAGATGCTGGTGGAGAGATGCGTATCACTGGGAGTCGTTGTGGCTTGGTGTTGTCACCAGGGAACCTCTTCCTTAATGGAGTGAAAGGGATGAGTATTTGAGGGTTACTTACCTGGAGTCTCTCTAAAATCACTTCTAAGTCCAACACCACAAGGAGTACTTGGAAAAGGAGCCTCCAACATACCCCTGGTCCAGACAGTCAAGGGCTTTCCCAGCACAGATGCCCCTCCCAGCATCGGGCCCCCTCCCAGTATCGGGTGACTTTCAACTATTGCAGAGTTCCCATACTGAGAGTTTTCCATCTGTCACTTGCCTGCACAGTTGATGTCATAATTCTTCTTTTTTATCTTCTGTGTTTTTCTCTACTTATTGATTAAATTATGACCTCTTCGAATGACAATGTACGCTCATTTCTTTTTATTATCCCTGAAATTGTCATCCAGAGAATGTTCAACAAACATTGCTAGCTGACTGGGACCCCATTTATGATCTCTTTGTGGTACAGTTACACTCTTATTTTTATTTCAAATGGAGGTACATTTAGTGATTATCTCCTATCACAACAGGGTAGTAGATTCTACTGTTGATTCTTACGTTTGTACAGTGAGTATCAAATAGTTATTAAATTCAGCATTTGTCATTAAACACTGCAATAGTAAAAGAACTCTTTCTTCTTAAGTAGCGTGTACCTCTTATTTTATACAGTGGTAGGTAATCAAATATTTAACCTATAAAATCAAGAGTCAGAAAATATAATGGAGTGAGAAAAATGGAAATCCATATTTAACTGCCTCAGTGGTATTTAATCTCAGGTGCTAATAGGGAAAATACTGGAAGGCAGCTATTTCAGGGTAGAACAGAATGTGTTCTCCCTACATACCCCATTCTCTGCGCACACCAGCTGATGTGGAATTTATTTATTTGATGTGGTCTCCATTACCAGACTTCCCTCTAAGTCTCCTGAGAGCACAGAACACGCTTCGTTATCCTGACACAGAGCAGGTGCTTAATAATATTTGATGGATGGAATCACTTATAAGGAAGTTTTAGCTGGGGCCAATTACGTGTGGTTTTTAGAGATAATTTTTACTGTAACTCTGTGTCCCACTCATCTCCTTTGTGAGGCTAATAATTCTCTTTAAAAATTGTTCCTGAAGGTCATACAGAGCCACTGAAGATTTCAAGGAAGCAACAGATTTCTATACTAGAGAGATCGGTCTGTCTGGGTGGACACGATTAGGTGTCTATCAGGAAATCCAGATGACTTGTCAGGGGCTGCCTTAGTGATGGCAGTCGGGGTGGAGAAAATGTGTTGGGAGGTACACATGTTAGGGACAGAGCCGGACACAGGAGCAGGCACAGGTGAACCCCCAAGGCTGCGACTTGGGCGGGGCTGGGGGTGTGAGTCAGTGAGAGGGGGAGGCTGGCAGGAGAAGCAGACATCGGGAAGGTGCTGAGTCCAGCCTGGACACACTGAGTCTACAGTGGCGGAGAGGAGTGGCCCCCGCAGTCCTGGTGACCAGGTAAGAAACCAGACCTCCCAGACCCGGTGCTGCCTACCTGCCGAGTGCCCTCTCTCTCTGCCTTCTGGGCCTGGTGGAGGGGTGGGCACAGTAGGGACATGTCAGGAAGACACAGACTAAACTGAAGGAGCCCTGGTGGCCAAAACTGGGACAGTTTGAGCCACAGAAGAAATAATAAAAGTATTGGATTGTCATCCACAGAAGAAGCGCCCATGAGTCCATACTGATATTTGCAAAGCACTGAATAAATAAATGATGGGGAAGCAGGATAGTGCTTTCTTGCAGTAGAATTTTTTTTTTTTTTTTTTTTTTTTTTTTTTTTTTTGCCGTACACGGGCCTCTCACTGTTGTGGCCTCTCCCATTGCGGAGGACAGGCTCCAGACGCGCAGGCTCAGCGGCCATGGCTCACGGGCCCAGCCGCTCCATGGCATGTGGGATCTTCCGGACCGGGGCACAAACCCGTGTCCCCTGCATCGGCAGGCGGACTCTCAACCACTGCGCCACCAGGGAAGCCCATTGCAGTAGAATTTTTAACATAGGAGGATTAGGGGAAAGAAAATAACACCTGGGCCAACACCGCCATGTTAACTGATGCAGCAAGAGTGACGGACGGGCGAGCGAAGGCTCACGTCTGCTTGGCCTCAAAATATCTGCCTACAAGATGTGTATTAGTTATCAAGGGAACAATGGAAATGTCACAGTGGAGAACCAGCAGGACCCTCCCCCACTTAACCAGGTAATTAGGGTTGACATCAACCCTCTGAGATGCAAAGACTTCATACACCCTGGATATGATGCACACAGCAAGCACATCACTTCTGAGGGCTTCTCACCAGAAATACATCACCTCCACCTGATGATGGAAAAAGTCCACAACCCAAGTGAGGGGATAGTTACATAATATGCGATGAACACTCTTCCAGAGCATCCGTCATGACAGACAAGGGCGGACGGGGGAATCGTCACAGGTTGGAGGAGATTCAGGAACCAGGACAACCAAATGCAGCCTGGATTCCTGGGATGGGTCCTGGGCCATGAAAAGATCACTCGTGGGAAAACTGGTCAAATTCTAATAAGTTCCAATTTCCTGGTGTTTCTAATTATACTACAATTATGTAAGATGTGAACATTAAGGAGAGGTGGGGGAAGGGTGTATGGAAACATTCTGCAATATTCTTGGAACTTTTTGTAGGTTCAAAATTTTTGCAAAACGTTGTTTGTAGTTAATGATATGCTGTGGCTGGTAAATGTCACTGAAATCAGGTCTTTCTTTAACAATTCTGCCATCCGTTTACACATCACTGCTTGGAGGTCATGTCTGATCCAGGATCTTTGGCTCTGAAGGTGAAAGGCTCAAGCAAAGTGGGGAATGTGCTGACTGATAAAACCAAAGTGTCCCGGGCTGGAGACACCCTGAGGCCTGCATCCGCCAAGTCCAGGCAGCAAGCCTGCAGACTCATTCCTGCTTTGCTGTGTGTTTGCTGCATCCAGACTCTCCCAAGCCAGGGAGGGATGGCCATGGCCCATCCGGGCTGGCACTGCCCAGTCCATTTCAGGGCATTTGTTCATTTCCCGTCAAGCACATACTGACCGAGCTCCTGTGAGGTGTCAGGCACCACTTAGGTGCTTTAGAAACATAATGAACAAAACAGACAGAAATCCCAGGCCTTGTGGTTCTTCGTCTCCAACAGAGGAAGACACACCATTCATGTGATAGCTTATCAGTAATAAGTGAGTGAAGAGCATCGCATGCTAGAGGCGGGAAGTGCCACAGGGAAAAATGATCCGAGTCTGGGGGTCTGGTAGGCCTGCGAGTGGGGGTATGTGGATGGCTTGGGGAGCGGGTTGCAGTTGAAGTGGCCCGGTCAGGGTGGGCTTCCCGGGAAGGTGACAGCCAGGCACAGGTGTTGGCATGAGGACCTCTGAGAGGATGTCTGAGTTCCTGGTGGGGATCAGGGCGTGCTGCAGAGCCACGGGAGAAGCAGGGTCCAGTGAGGCTGGAATAAGTCGCCAGGAGGCGAAAAGTCGTCAGAGAGGCGAGAGGCGACAGGTTGGGTGGGAGGGCAGGTTAGCGGGGCCCCACCATCCATGTGATCGTAAATCCATTGCTGCATTACTTTGGGGGACAGAGGGAGCCAGTGGTTTGAGCAGACAGGTGGAGTCCTCTAATTCATGTCTTGACAGCCTTAAGGAGAAAACTCACCCATGATCCTGATTAGAAGGGTGAGGCCGACTTTGTCCAGAGCCATCACAGTGGGTGTGGCCACCACTGCGATGGGTGTTACAGGGGGAGAGGGACCAGGCTCAACTGTGAACACACAAGGACAAGCAGGGGTTCCAGCCCCGGAGCAGGGTGGGGTCGCGGATGGAAAATCTCCAAGAGGAAACATCAGGGCTCAGGGATTCTGGCCAAACCCACCTTACAGGATTCTTGGCTGCAGGCGGGCAGGTGGTCAGACCTCACCTGGAGGAGAGTGGGGCACAGGGAACCCCATCGGAACCGGGAGTGAGCAGATATCGGGGGAGGGATTCTGGCTACTCCGACTTGGCAGGATTCTCCCTAAAATTGGGCTCTTCGGGGGCAGAGTCAGGAGGCTGGGGCTTGGAGGGGCCCAACTGAAGCCTGTCAAGGAGAAGTTCTTTGTCAGCAGGAATGCTGGCTCCAGGGTGGAAGTCGGCCTGGAGAAGCTGCAAGGTCAGAGGCAGTGATGCTGCAGTAACCAGCCTTCCTGATGCAGGTGACGGAGGCCACAGCAGGGCGGAAAAAGCCAGAACAACAAACAGTCAGATTCTGGGTGTGAGGCGGCAGAATTTCCGAGAAAGTCACCGTCCTCACAGTAACTGTGCTGGATAATCCAGAAATGACAGGGGTGCTGGACCCGTAGCAGTGCTTCCCGGGGCGGCCAGCTGTTTCCACAGCTGGCTGATTTCACGCTTCACTCACAAATTCTCTGGGTTTTCCATTTTCTTCAAAACTGCCATTATCTTGCTTCCTTTTCCCAACTGTACGATGGAGTCATTGAATGTGGACTCTGACTCTTCTTTGATCACCACGATCCAAAGGTATTTAGTGAGTGTTGATTTTCATCGTTTGTGTGCAGTCTCTTCCCCCCGAGAGTGTGAGCTCCATGCACATGCAGGCGAGTTCTGTGTTTCACATCTGTGCCCAGCGTGGTGGCACCCGAGAGGTATAGTAGTTAAATACATAGGTAACAAGTAAATCAATGGCAAGGTACTCATCCAGTGTACCAGTTAGCGTGTTAATGGAATTAACTCCTTACTGGACCGCCATTACGTATAAGCCATACAGGTTGGTTAGCCCGACCAGCAGTGCTCGTTTTGTCCCGTTTGGTGGGCTTCTTCTGAATGTTTACGTAGCAGAGACTCGGAATGCTGGTCACTGGACTGCACACCACCTCGGACGGGCCCCGAGAGTGCCTTTCCTGAAGGCGCAGGTCTGTCTGACCCACACCCCTGATGTCCTGGCCGTTGGTAAAACCGTTGGGCCCGGCAGTGACATCTGTATAAGCGTCACGTCACTGATCTGGTGTCCGGTTTCCCCGCCCTCGGATGAGGCACCGAGCCCAGCTCAGGGCTGAACAGTCAATACGTCCTGTCGTGGTGATTATTTGTCTAAGGGACCAGGCCCAGGAAAGGGTTAGGATGCTTCTAAGCCAGGCTGCACGTTCCCTGATTGTTCTCCGGGCAGGAAACGCCGGTCAATACATGACCGTTTAATGTTTGATGAGCTCCAGGGCAATGATTACACTCAAGTCTCCTCCACGAGAAGAGTTCCTGACTACAAGGACCTCAGGGCCTCATTTCTGCATCCCCACCTGCCCTGTGTCAGGGATTCCACAGTCACACGTCACCATTCTCAGTGCTCAGAGCAAAGTTGGCACAGGGGTGCCCGAGATGTTTAAACAACGACCACACTGGTGACCAGACGCTCTGGACTCTGATCGGAGGTGGTCAGCATCTGTGTGGGTTCAGGCTTTCTCTCCAGGAAGCAGGGCTGAGTGAACTGTGCCCTGGGGGCCCTGCTCTAAGTGCTCGGCGGTTGCCCGTCACGCAGATACAAACCTTGTCTCCCAGCACCAGTGGAAAGACTTTTCAAGAGTGTGTTTATTATTGTTTGTCGATGAAATGGATAAAAATGGAAAATCCAGATTCTCTAAAAGGTCCCTCAGGGGGGTCCCCTCTTCTTCTATCCAAGTAGACCTGCGTTTCTCGAAGTGTGGGCTGGTCCATAGACCACCTGACATAGAATCACCTAGAATGTTTATTAAAATTCGGATTTGGGGCTGACCCCACCCTCTAAATCCGTCTTGGGAATGTGATCTAGGAATCTACATTATTGGCAAGCCCCCAGGGGATTGTGAGACAGGTTAGAGCTTGTGAAACCATTAAATGGATGTTCTCCTGCTGCCCCGACACTCGCCTTCAATATAAACCGGCAACTGTCAGAAATTTTAATAAAGAGAAACGCTCTGTACTTGCTTAAAAAACAATCTCAAACGTAGAGGAAGCTGTGGATGTCAATAGCAATGAAGGGATCTCAGGCCAGAGCAAAGTTCCCCTGCGATGGTCTCAAGAATAGTCGCTGAGGGCTTCCCTGGTAGCGCAGTGGTTGAGAGTCTGCCTGCCGATGCAGGGGACACGGGTTCGTGCCCCGGTCCGGGAGGATCCCACATGCCGCGGAGCGGCTGGGCCTGTGAGCCATGGTCACTGGGCCTGCGCGTCCGGAGCCTGTGCTCCACGACGGGAGAGGCCACAACAATAAGAGGCCTGCGTACCGCAAAAAAACCAAAAAAAAAACAAACAAAAAAAGAATAGTCGCTGAGCGGAGCCCTTTCCCAGCACTGCTGGAGGGAGGTCTAACACTCTGTACAGGGCTGTACAGGGCTGGTGGTGTGACGAGATACATACCGCGGTCGCCTCTGTCTTTGAAGCCCTGGGAAGAGAAGTGGGATGGAGGGCATGACTCGGCAGCAAGCTTCTCTGAATCTTTGCCGCGGCCTGAGTCACTGAACCGCCTGCACGACCCTGAAGTGCGTGGGGCTGGGCTGGTCATTGTCACAGGGAGAAAGTCTGGGTCAAGCGCGTTAGCGATGCACTCAGCCTCACACTGCGAGGATGCACAGAGGGAAATTCAGACCCCGGACCCAGGTCCCCCAGCTGCAAACCTCTGCTCTTCTCGGCCCGCAGCCCCTCCCTCTTTGCAGGGGTTGGTTGGGGGGCGCATGTTAAGGTGAAGCTGAAAGCCCTCCTTTTGCGTTTGTCTCCGTTCACGTGGATGGTGACGTGCAGGTCCTTTCAGAGGAGAAGGTTTATCACAGCCAGGAGAAGGGAGGCCATTTCCATATTCTCCTGAGGTCTTTTTGTTCACAGCTCAGAAAGCGGATGGTGGCAAGAATTTCTCCTGATCGCACCAATCGGACCATCTAGTGAGACCGGACTGTACTTTTTCCATTAGCTTTACAAACTTTCCCCATCCTTGTTTGCCTAAGATGCTGCTTCAGGGTAGGATTTTTCCATTTAGCAATCTGAGACCTTGCACTCTGCTCATTTCAGCGACCACCCCCAGCCCCGTGACTTAAAGTTCTCTCATCTAAGGGAGGAAACAAAGCATGAGGCCCTGTGCCGGCTCTGAGGCCCTGGGTCAGTGTTGGCGCCAGAGCCAAAGCTGGCAGCTCTCTGCTCTGGAGAGAAACGGTTGCACGGTTTTGTATTCTTCTGAACTATTATTTTATCACACAGTTGTAATAATGCATTGCAAATGTTTTAAAATATATGTATAATACTAAAGTAACACGTGCAGGCTTTGGAGGTAGCGATCTTTGTGCAGCGCCTTTCTGTAGCGCCTGCTCTGGGACCTTTGAGCCCTGGGTCCCCTCTCAGGAAGGATCCCCTTGCCTTCATGAAGTCAGTGGGTTGTCATCCCTTCCCCAGAGAATCATAGACAGCCTCAAAGGAGATGAGGACAATGAAACCGTTTTGTGGTCACCTGTGCGGCCTTGGGGCCTCCTCTCCCCTCTCAGTGATGCCCAGGGCCCGTGAACGCACCGTGAACTGGTGAGTGAGGCCTCAGCTTCCTTTGGAAAATTCCTCCCAAGTCATCCTTGTGAACATACATTTCACTTCAATTGACAAGTGACAGAAAACTAAATATTGTCCTTTTCTTATCTGATTCCTAACAGCTTTACTAAGATATAGTTTATAGATCATGCGATTCATCCACTTGGCATCTACAATTCAGTGGCTTGTAGTATATTCACAGAGGTCCTTGTGATCAATGTCAGGACATGTCTTCACACTGAAGGAGCCCCGCACCCACCGGCAGTCACTCCCCAAATCCCTCCCCAACCACAGCCACCAGTGTGCTTTCTGTCTCCGCGGGTTTGCCAGTTGTGGATGTTTCATGGACGTGGACTCCTACAACGTGTGCCCTATGTGTCCAGCTTCTTTCACTCAGCATGTCTTTAAGGTTCCTCCACTTTGTGGGGGGTGTCAGTTCTTCCTCTCTTTTTCTGGCTGAATGATATTCCATCATGTGGCTACATCACCATTTATCCATCCATCACTTGATGAACATTTAAGTTGTTTCCACTTTGGGGCTCTTATGAATAATTCGGCTGTGAACATTCTTGCACAAGTTTTTATATGGACGCTTATCTTCATTCTTTCATACCTGGGGGTGGAGCTGCAGGGTCATTTGGGAACATCAGATGTATCCTTTTGAGGAGCTTCCAGACTGTTCTTTTTTGTTTGCTTGTTTTTTGTTTTTTAACATCTTTATTGGAGTATAATTGCTTTACAATGGTGTGTTAGTTTCTGCTGTATAACAAAGTGAATCAGTTATACATATACATCTGTTCCCATATCCCTTCCCTCTTGCGTCTCCCTCCCTCCCACCCTCCCAATCCTACCCCTTTAGGTGGACACAAAGCACTGAGCTGATCTCCCTGTGCTATGCAGCTGCTTCCCACTAGCTATCTATTTTACATTTGGTGGTGTATATATGTCCATGCCACTCTCTCACTTCGTCCCAGCTTACCCTTCCCCCTCCCCGTGTCCTCAAGTCCATTCTCTACATCTGCGTCTTTATTCCTGTCCTGCCCCTAGGTTCTTCAGAACCATTTTTTTTCTTTTAGATTCCATATATATGTGTTAGCATACGGTATTTGTTTTTCTCTTTCTGACTTACTTCATCTGTAGGACAGACTTTAGATTCATCCACCTCACTACAAATAACTCAGTTTGGTTTCTTTTTATGGCTGAGTAATATTCCATTGCATATATGTGCCACGTCTTCTTTATCCGTTCCTCTGTTGATGGACACTTAGGTTGCGTCCATGTCCTGGCTGTTGTAAATAGAGCTCCCAGACTGTTTTTAAACGGACTGAACCTCATGTACTTCATAATGTAAATTTTCAATGTATTCTATACTATATTGTGCTGTATGTATAAATATAAATATGTTTGTATAAAATGTGTCCCTCATTTTAACTTTTTAATTTTCTTATTTATATCCATTTATGCTTTCATCTCTGAAGGCTTACAGGCACATCATTTTGTAACAAGAGCAGATGTTTTCATGAACCTTGATACATTTACATCCATTGGTGCTGATAGAGTGTCATAACATGGGAGATAAATAATTGGAGCTTTTCCTTAATACTCATCGTTCTTTCTGATATTTTAATCTCTGCTTTCCTTACAGTGGAATCTAGTTCATAATCCTTTGAGCAATAGTGCCACCTTTTCCTTAAAACACATTTCATAAGTTGAACTATAAGGC
Organism: Mesoplodon mirus; assembly: GCF_964341445.2. Lineage (NCBI taxonomy): Eukaryota > Metazoa > Chordata > Mammalia > Artiodactyla > Ziphiidae > Mesoplodon > Mesoplodon mirus. Next base: position 30,533,556 of record NC_138996.1, read on the forward strand.
ACTTTGAATGGAGAAGAAGAGGATTTTTCGAAAGACATTGGGTCTCTTTAAATATGTCCTTCGGAAAATCGAATTCTATTAAAATTTATGTGCCACCCAGCAAGCTCCTTGAGAGCAAGGGCGAGTATTCAATCATCTTGTTTCTGTCCTTGGTGTCCAATAAATGTGTGTTAGATGAATGACTCATTTTGCTGGGTAAACATATTTGGGGAGAGCATTTTAACACCAAAAAACACCTCCTAAGAGGGGTTGTTCTGCTGTGGTCCTTACCGATGATGCAGGCCTCTGGGTTCCTCTCTGTTTATACGGACTCTGCATACACAGTTCACTAATACTGACTTCTGTTTTGTGTCTCTTTGGAAAAATAAATTATAGTGAAAGATGCTAGCAAATTGAATTTCAAAGAATAAACCTCAGAAATGCTGAATGTCAAAGGTTTAAGTGGATACCTTCTATTCTGGTTACACTCAGCAATTTCTAATACAAATATGGGTAGTAAGGCCAGTTTTGAGATATGTGACTTAGAGGGTCTTGGGATCAACAGTGTTTTCAGTAAAATGGACCAGAGGAGCCTTTCAGTGGAGCCAGAGGGACCCTGGGGGGACACTGTTCTCTGTAAAAATCCAGGTGTGGCTTCAGCTGCCACTTGGAATACTCAGCATCCAGGAAACACAGTTTCATCATCACACAGAGGGCTTAGAGGGTCATAAACTCAACAGCGGGCTCTTTAAATAAGCAGAAAGGACATGTATGAGAAAATAAGGAAGGATCTCCAGCAGGGAAAGAGCCTCACTGGGAACTGCCGTAGTGAAGCCAGTGCCTGCCAGCCCCATTGTGCAAACACCTCTCGGTTTGACACCCCCGGGCTGAACCCCGGCCACATGACCTTGTAAACGAGATACTGCTGTTAGTATGGACTCTGCTTTGTGATCCTGGCTTTCACCCAGGTCTGGGGGAATGCATCTCATCAGAGGAGCGTAGGTCATGTGCCCTTCCCCCGGCTCCAGGGGAGTCTGAGAAAGGAACTAGTTAACGTGTGTAGTCCTGCAAGAGGAACCCACCTCTGCCTGTCACAGTGGCGAATTCTCTAAACAAACAACAACAAAAGGACTGAGACGTCTGTGAGCCAAACAGATGACAAAGACCATCACCACATAATGTAAAAATAAAACGCCCCAGACAGGAGCTCCAGAGAACTAACTCTGCTACAGAAAACCGCGTACACTCTGGAGTGTGTTATGTATGTGCTAGATATCTGTTTGAGACATTTATCTGTGAATTCACTGTATATGTATGAGATGTGCACGTATACATGTAGCATGTATACATATAATTAGACCAACACAAATGGAGAGAGAAATTGTGATGGAAACTGCAATGTTGCTAAGATGTTAATTCTCTGCAGATTGAGGTGTCATTTCAATGCAACCTCAGTCAAAGCTGATGCAATTCAAAGCAGCCTCACTTTTTAGAGAAACAGACAGGAAGATTCTAAAATGTGTGGGAAAATGCAAAGGACCGGGTCTTCCCTGGTGGCGCAGTGGTTGGGAGCCCGCCTGCCGATGTGGGGGACACGGGTTCGTGCCCCGGTCCGGGAAGATCCCACATGCCGCGGAGCGGCTGGGCCCGTGAGCCATGGCCGCTGAGCCTGCGCGTCCGGAGCCTGTGCTCCGCAACGGGAGAGGCCACGGCAGTGACAGGCCCGCGTACCGCCAGAAAAAAAAAAAAAAAAAAAAAAGCAAAGGACCTTAGAAGAGCCTAAAGAATCCTGACAAAGAAGAACAAAGTTGGACAACTCACACTGTCTGATTTTTCCGGCCCTAGAACCAGCTGTCTCTTCAAGGATCCCTGCTGCCTTTCAGGAGAATGGCGTTTAGAAACCAAGATCTGGCACTGGCCGTGCTCCCTGCTGGTTTCCTTAGCAGGCAGAGCTGGTATACACGCTTATATCTGTAATTATGTACTTTGTCTACCCATCTGCATCTGTACCAAGCTGAACATGAATTCATACCGATGTCTCTGACTATAATCTAATACAACATGGTTCATGCTAGCTTTTCTCCCTCCCCTTGCTTATCTGTACAAGGTGGGTTTAATTTTCCATTGAGACTTCCTCTTTGAACCAATTTAGAAGACTGATGTTGTTTTGTTTTGTCTTTGTCTTTTCTGGCTGAAACACTTTATTGTCTAGTGATTGAAATTTATTGTACTAAGGTGCTGTAATACTGAGGTGCTATGCTAGTCAGTCAGCAACGTTGTTAGCATGTGTCAGACCCTACTGACTAATTCACACAAAGATTTTATTTGATCTTTTACCCCTTTGTCAAAGACAGTAATGATAGCTTTACTTGATAGAGAGCAGGCATGTGAGTATAGCAGGAGATCCAGCTCCTTGGTCTGTTTTATTCATATATTTTTAAAAAGTTTGGAAGGTTGATAAAGGCATTTCTTTAATTAATGCTTAAAACAACTGAAACCAAATCCATGCCAAAGTTCCTGCTTGACACGTGTTCCTCAAAAGATATTATCTCTTGGGCTTCCCTGGTGGCGCACTGGTTGAGAGTCCGCCTTGCCAATACAGGGGACACGGTTCGTGCCCCGGTCCGGGAAGATCCCACATGCCATGGAGCGGCTGGGCCCGTGAGCCATGGCCGCTGAGCCTGCACGTCTGGAGCCTGTGCTCCGCAACGGGAGAGGCCACAGCAGTGAGAGGTCCGCGTACCGCAAAAAAAAAAAAAAAAAAAAAAAAGATATTATCTCTTTCAACATATACAAAACCAAGAAAGGCATAGTTAAGGGAAGGAATATTACCTACATAGTTATATATATCAGCTTTTCAGCATGACAGAGAAAAGGCAGAGTTCCTTCATGTAGAAGCTGAGTCTCTTCTTCACGTACTCTGCCAAAATACATAGTCTGACCAAAAGATAGTCTTGATAATCTTCTCATCTTTTTTTTTTTTTTTAGTTTCTGCTTTATAACAAAGTGAATCAGTTACACATATACATCTGTTCCCATATCCCTTCCCTCTTGCGTCTCCCTCCCTCCCACCCTCCCTATCCCACCTCTCCAGGCGGTCACAAAGCACCGAGCTGATCTCCCTGTGCTATGCGGCTGCTTCCCACTATCTATCTACCTTACGTTTGGTAGAGTATATATGTCCATGCCTCTCTCTCACTTTGTCACAGCTTACCCTTCCCCCTCCCCGTATCCTCAAGTCCATTCTCAAGTAGGTCTGTGTCTTTATTCCTGTTTTACCCCTAGGTTCTTCCTGACAATTTTTTTTCTTAGATTCCATATATATGTGTTAGCATACGGTATTTGTCTTTCTCTTTCTGACTTATGTCACTCTGTATGACAGACTCTAGGTCTATCCACCTCATTACAAATAGCTCAATTTTGTTTCTTTTTATGGCTGAGTAATATTCCATTGTATATATGTGCCACATCTTCTTTATCCATTCATCCGATGATGGACACTTAGGTTGTTTCCATCTCCGGGCTATTGTGAATAGAGCTGCAATGAACATTTTGGTACATGTCTCTTTTTGAATTGTGCTTTTCTCAGGGTATATGCCTAGTAGTGGGATTGCTGGGTCATATGGTAGTTCTATTTGTAGTTTTTTAAGGAACCTCCAAACTGTTCTCCATAGTGGCTGTACCAATTCACATTCCCACCAGCAGTGCAAGAGTGTTCCCTTTTCTCCACACCCTCTCCAGCATTTATTGTTTCTAGATTTTTTGATGATGGCCATTCTGACTGGTGTGAGATGATATCTCATTGTAGTTTTGATTTGCATTTCTCTAATGAGTAAAGATGTTGAGCATTTTTTCATGTGTTTGTTGGCAGTCTGTATATCTTCTTTGGAGAAATGTCTATTTAGGTCTTCTGCCCATTTTTGGATTGGGTTGTTTGTTTTTTTGATATTGAGCTGCTTATAAATTTTGGAGATTAATCCTTTGTCAGTTGCTTCATTTGCAAATATTTTCTCCCATTCTGAGGGTTGTCTTTTGGTCTTGTTTATGGTTTCCTTTGCTGTGCAAAAGCTTTGAAGTCTTCTCATCTTTTAATCCTTGCTAATAAAGATGAACAAATACTCATCACATGGACATCGGCTAGTCTAATCAGATGGACCAAACAGGTCACTTTTCAGAACCTGTTTTCATATCTAAATTGAGTCACTGCAGACCTAACTTTCAAATATTTGGGGATTTTCCAGAAATCTTTCTGTTATTGATTTCTAGTTTAATTTATTTTGGTCCAAGAACATACTTTGTATGATTTCTATTCTTTCAAATTTGCTAAGGTTTGTTTTATAATATAGCCTATTTTGATGAATGCCCAATGTGCACTCAGTTGAGGAGAATATGGATGATGCTGCTGTGGGTTGGAGACCATCTGCCCTTAAGACAGAGAGCTGTTGGTGTCCGAATAGACCAGGGTTTCTCAACCTCAGCACTAGTGATATTTGGGGCCAGACGACTCTTTTCAGTTGACGACTGTCTGTGCACGATCGAGTTTTGGTAGCATCTCTGCCTCTGCCCAGCGCCCACCCCCAAGTTGTGACAACAAAATATCTCCAGGCATTTCCAGTTGTCCCACAGGAGGTGAAATCTCTCAGGATAAGGAAAACTCAAAAAGACAGGATATATCAACGTGACAGAAGAGTGAGTGTAACCATCACAATTTAAAACTTCTCACCAAGAGGCTCCAGTAAGAAGGGCACAAGGCAGGCCACAAAGTGAAGGAAAATATTTGAAATGCGTATCTGACAAAGGATTTGAATACAGAATACATAAAGAGCTCCCACAAAACAAAACTATAAAGAAAAATAACGCGATTAAAAATGGGGGGAAAAAGTTGAAAAGTCACTTCACAAAAGAAGATGTACAAATAACCAATCATCACATCATTAGTCATCCAGGAAATGAGGAGTAAACTTTAAGGAGACACCACTTCACTTTCAGCACAATGGCTCAGCTTGAGAAGAATGACAACCCAGAATGCTGATGGGCGTGTGGGTGAGGGTTACAGAAAAGAAACTGTCAGAATTCATTGAGTCCTGAATATGAGATCTGCACATTTCACACCTATCAGTTTGTCTCAATTTATAACAATGTAGTGGTATTTATTTTTCTATTCCTTGATTTCTATTTTAGAAAAAATTATGTTCTTTTGATGACTTCACCTAGGTTTGTTCTTTTCAAAAAAAATCAAATGGTTGAAATGTTTTGTTCGGACAAAATCTGACCCGGAAAAATGGGGGCCCCATCTGAGCGGCCCCCCTGTCAGCTCCCCCAGGTGTGTCCTAAGACGTTTCTACCAAACTCCCAGACATTGTGCATTAGGAACACCTACGCTCCCGTCTGCGTCCCCGACACCATGACCCTGAGGACACCTCCGTTGTAGCACTGCCAGAGGTAAGAAAGACAGTGAAATTTGAGTTTCAGGTAAACAGTGCATATTTTTAGTATAAGGATATCCCATTTGGGGCACATCTGGAACATACTGATATTAAGAGTTACTTGCTGTTCCTCTGAAGTTCAAACTCAACCGGGTGCCCTGCGTTTTTATCTGGCAGTTATTCCTCTATCTTTGCTGTCTTCCGTGCCTGACGCTCTTCCTGGAACCCGCTCGAGGAAATCTGCAGAATTTAGTGGGAAGGTACAAAGGCCTTTCCCCGCAGGGGGTGCCGGCCAGTAAAATAATACACGTGAGCAACAGAGGAGCAGAACCAGAGCAGCAGGTGCAAACGGTCGAGCGAGGCACGAGGGGAAAGTGCAGGACGCGAGGGCAGCCTCGGCAGAGGATAGGAAGTTCACGGGCTCCGGGCTGCAGGCAGCTCGTCCCTAACGAACCCCGGAACCCGGACGTCAGCCACCTCCTCTCCGGATGCGTTTCCAGCCACGTGACGTGAGCCATTCCTCCGTGAGCACCCCCAGCCTTCAACTCAGATGAAGGAACCTGATTCTGAGCCTGTTTCCTGACCCATTTCAGAAGCCCCCATAGAGGCAGGAAGGTCTCAGCTGTACCCAGGCCCTAAGTGCCAGGTCCTCCAGTGTCACTTTTAGGGTCTGAGCGCTGACATTGTCCCCAAAGACACCCCGGCCCAGCATGGTGTAATTAGGGCACAGGCACACCTTCATCTCCTGCGACTGCAATTAAAGCTTAAAGGACCCTTTTAGTCTAAATATGGAAATAATCTGGAAAAAAAACATTTTCTGAAATCACTTAATTGCAAGCTTATGTGACATGTGTACTGAAAGACATTAGAATAATTTCCATTTTGTAGGAGGAATAGCACACACACATCTATATCTCTCTCTCTCTCTCACACACACACACACACACACACACTCTCTCACACCCCTATGATGTAATGATGTTTAGAATGTTCCATTCTCCATGTAATGCAGTGAAGACAGTGGTCATAGATGCACGCCATTCCAGTCAGATTCCATTTATAAAAATGTGGGGCTTCCCTGGTGGTGCAGTGGTTGGGAGTCTGCCTGCCGATGCAGGGGACAGGGGTTCGTGCCCCGGTCCTGGAGGATCCCACGTGCCGCGGAGCGGCTGGGCCCGTGAGCCATGGCCGCTGGGCCTGCGCGTCCGGAGCCTGTGCTCTGCAACGGGAGTGGCCACAGCGGTGAGAGGCCCGCGTACCGCAAAAAACGAACAAACAAACAAACAAACAAACAAAAAATGTGAAGTTGCCCTCTGTATCTAGAATAAACACATTTAGTTTGAAAAAGAAAATGTTTTCTTTTATTTCTCCTTCATACAACCTACTTAAAGCCTTTACTGTTTTTCTAAGGTGACAGAAATAAAGAGAATTGTTTATTTTGTCTAAATATTCAAGCATATCCACGTGGATCTGAATAGCTGAATACAGAGGCCTGGCATGTATTTTGTTACGTGAATTTGTTTTTACAAGGATCCGAAGTCACAGAAGAGGTTTGTGAGCCTGTGATCCAGCAAACAACTCTGACACAGTCTGCAGAGGGAAAGGAAGAAGTAGAAAACTAGGAAACCGCTTTTATACGACTCCTTTTCACTCTTACAGCTTTCCAAAATAGGTTTCCAATCTCATTTACACACATATGACTGTCTAACGTGGGCATCATTTTAAAGGGGAAAAAACTGGAAAAAAATGTTTCATGTTATTTTAGAAAACGTTCTATGGTTTCCTCTTAAGAATTTCTGAGCCACCGGAAAGTCTATACATGAAGATGTATTTCCATGCCTGACAACTGGGATGTCGAAGTAGGAGGGAATAACTGAGGGGCTTCAAAGGAACTTCAAAGTGGTATCAACTCCCGAAGACGGATTTCTGAGGAAGAGCAGAACTCCATCGTCAGGAATTGAGGGAGAGGGACAGGTCCTGGGGTGCCGGCCCCAGTTCCTGTGGGTCCCGGCAGCCCTGCCCCTCCACCGTCGACTCTCCTCCCCATCTCAGCTCCTGATCCATCTGGGGTCTGTGATTTGTGAGGATCGCTGGCCTTCCTGGGCAGTATTAGAAGATGCCAAGCTATTAAAATGTTTAAAGTTCTATTAACCCTAATGAGGCACAGTTGGTCTTTTTTTTAACTGTTTAAAACATTTGGTGATAGAGGACCAGACCTCGTGGGCCCTTCTGCTCCTGTGACTCAGCAGCTGCAGTCTTGGGGCTAAAAGTGTGAGTTTCGGAGCCAGGCTGCCTGGCCCCGGAGTCTAGCTCTGAGTTCACCCCGGGGGCACCTGGGCAAGGTGCGCCTCGGTCTCCCTGTTTGCATGATGAGGCCCTACTGTGTGGGGTTCCCGCGAGCGCTGAATGGGTTGGTACCAGGTTAGAAGCTTACAGGGATCCAGCATAACAGTGTATAGCAAACGTTAACTGTTGTGAGTCTGTAAAAGAAAACAGCCTGATTAGCTTTCTATAGTGGAAGCTCTTCTTTAAGAGGCTACCCTGTGTTGGAATAAGGAGATGGTTGGGAGTTTTTAAAATGTATTTGAAATGTAGAATCACAAATACATGGAATCGTGTGTGGGTACCACCCAGCTACCACCAAAGGGGCATTTACTGTAGTTCTGAGTCACCCCCCGGCTCATGGCGCCAGGCTCTGGTCTGGAAATCTGGATACAGAGATCAAGAAGACACAGGCCTTCTAAAGATTCTCAGAACTTCAATTTGAGAATGTTGAAATGATGAAGAGCGGTGTTAATCAGCAGAGAAAGTTCTTCTATCGGAAGGAAGGAAGATAAAAGTGCTAACAGGTAGAAATCGTAGTGTGAGGTCAGCGATTCAAGGGAACAGAAGGAGAGGGGAACCCAGAAAGTTTTCATTTTTGCAAAAACAAACATGAGGCCGAGAGCCTGAGGGTCCGCGCAGCACACCTCCACACACACCACCGAGGCCACGATGCTCAGGCCCCTGCAGGTGACCTTGGACTAAACACGGTGCAGGTGAGGCTGACGAGGTCACGTCCAAGCTAGCCTGCGCCCCACGTGGCGGCCGTGGGCGCTGTGGGTGGTCGCACATCTGTCTGCTCCCAGCTGCGGGCCCACAGAGGCGCAAAGGGACCCGTGGCCGTGCTGGTGCAGACCCCGGCCCGGAGCAGTGGGGCTGACGAGGAGTTGGGCAGGAGCTTGCACCCTTTACGAGCCAAGGTCAGAGCTGGCTCCACACTCACTTCTCTCCCATTCCCTTTCCTTTCTTTTCTTTTTTTTTTCTTTGTTTTTTTGTTTTGAGTAAAGAGGAGGAAGGTAGGAGCTGGAATATGTTATACACCTGGTTTTAAAACAAAAATTATTATTATTATAATTTATTATATAAATTGTATTCTATTAATATCTAAAAATACATATTATTAATTTTACCCAAAATAATGACTTTATAAGAAATGGGCTCTGCTTAATCAGAACTTTTCATTGAGCCCATTTTTTTTTCTCTTCTGCCCCATTTCTAAAGAAGTAAGGCACAGAGAAAACAATTTACATCAAGAATTTACTTTGAAAAACAAGGGAACATTCTTCAGCCAAATATGGAGTCAGAATTAGCAACCTCATATTTATACACATTTTTATACACAGGCCTGTGCACTGATCCTATTTAATGTTCCCATTGTGATCTGCAATGTGAAAGAAGAATAAACTCATTATTTGTGTCCACATTATTCCAGTTTGGGGTCAAATAAGAGGAATTCTTACTATATTGTGGAAAGTCTGTCACCAAAACCTGAAAGGAGTTCAGTTAGTCAGAAACGCAAGCTAAGCCGAGCCTTCTACATGCCAGACACCCTCAAGGTTTTCCCATACTTTTAACATTTTGCAAAATAACAAGAAGGGATACCAGAGGAAATAGATTTTTAAAGCTGTTTGAGAGAAAATGATCATTATGATAACAACATGGATTTGACTTTTCAGTCTGCTCTCTGCCTGTATTGCGTGATCTGCACAACTTCTCATAAGTTAAAACTGAAGGCAAGTCTTTGATTTTTTTCTTTTATTTTTCTGAGTGTGTAAAGTTGCTAAAAGCTACCATGATTTTTGCGAGACTCTCATGGTTTTTTGACCCCAGTTCGCTCTTATGGTGTGTGAGTTACCTGTGCTTTCAGCACTTTTTTATTCTATGTGGAGTGATCCTGATGTCACTACCTGATCATAAAAAGTCAGGTTTCAAAACAAGTTTGTAAATAGGCTCCCCCACTGCTTTTGAGGAAATCGCATCTGTGCGAGTGTCTGTCAGGAATGTTTACATGAGGCAAAGGTGTCCACCGCAGGACGAAGTTTGGTAACAGCCTCTGGGCGATCCCTGTGGCGATGCTCATGGAAGCCTCTTCTCTTCTCTCCGTGTCTTTCCTGTAGCCAGAGCTACCTGCAAGCTGCCAGCGACGGGCCTGCCGTCCACAGCCTGGACCCCTCTGCCAACTACAGCTCCCCGAAATTCCGCTCCCGGAACCAGAGCTACATGCGGGCCGTCAGCACCCTCAGCCAGGCCAGCTGCGTCAGCCAGGTGGGGTCCCTCCTCCCTCCCACACCGCCCTGAGTCAGCCCCTGCGAGGGCCGCAAGCAGACGCACATTCCAGCCTGGAGTCATCCTGGCCTGGGTGCGCCCCTGGGAACTCTATAAGATTAATGGCAGGGGCAGGGGCTGCATTTATGGCTCCGTCATTCTTTCTCCCACCTGCTCTGAGGCGGGGTGGCTGACTAGCTGGCCGTCTTGGCCTCCGTCCCCTCCGTGCTGAGCAGCCTCCTTCCCTGTGTCACGCCCCCCATGTGGAGGGTCTGGGTCCCACCCCGAGGGGACACACAGGGTCTCTCCCAGCGCCAGCTGCCCAAGTTTGCTGGTGTTTCTGGGGACAGACACCCTCTCAGCTCCAGGAAAGCTGGCAAGGTCACAGCCTCCCTTATGCTTTGAAGAGACCAGGTGGCAGGTGTGTCCACACCTTCCCCTTGGCTTCTTACTGCTTGAGCGAGACAGAGGCCCCAGATGGAAGAGGGGGACGTGCCGGGGGGCCTCGCCGCATCCCTGCAGACCGTCTCCCTCTTCCCCACGGGACCCGGCCCTCCTCACCCCTCCCATCCTAGTCACCGCTCCGTACACGCCGCTGCCTGGTTCTCAGTGTCCCTATGACCCAACGTGTGGCTAGTGCGATGAAATATTTTCAGTCTCGCCCTGGGATCCACAAGGTGGCCATTGTCATGGGAGCGGGCAAGCTCTGGGGACGGGGCAGCTACGCCCGCTCCCTGGGCGGGAAGACAAAACGGTCCCGAGGGGCTTCCCTGGTGGCGCAGTGGTTGAGAGTCCACCTACCGATGCAGGGGACGCAGGTTCGTGCCCCAGTCCGGGAAGATCCCACGTGCTGCGGAGCGGCTGGGCCCGTGAGCCATGGCCACTGAGCCTGCGCGTCCGGAGCCTGTGCTCCGCAACGGGAGAGGCCACAACAGTGACAGGCCCGCGTACCGCAAAAAAAACAAAAAACAAGCTAACAAAAAAAAACGGTCCCAAGGCCGAGGGCCTGAGTGAGGCTCTGAGCTGCTCCTGTTGCCCCTGGGGCAGCATCTGTGCTAAGGCTCCGCCCGGCCGAATCTCCTGAGGTCACGGTCCCTAGACAGTCTCTGTGTTTACTTTGTTTCTGCTCATCCACCATTCGGATAATTCTGACGATGCTCCCTTTTCCCAGGAACCCGGGAGGCTCAGGGCTGCGGCGGATGCTTTGTTGCACATCAGGACGGGTGCCGGGGCGGGGGGATGTCAGGTGACCCGCACGGGGACAGGGGGGCCCCTGCATCCTCACTCACTGAAGGAAGGCCGTTTGCCTTCCTCCGTGTCAGGTCCTGCCGTCGTCTCTTATCTCTTTCTCGTCTTTGAAAAGCTGTTTCGGTGTGGTTGTAGCTTCTTTCTGTCATGCATCCTTTTCTTTTTTAATTATGGCAAAATATACATAACATAAAATTTACCATCTTCACCACTCTTCAGTGTCCAGTTCAGTGGCATTAAGTACATTCACATCATTGGGCAAACACCACCATCAGCTGCAGAAGTTTCTCGTCTTCCCAAACTGACACTGTCCCCACTAAACACTGACTCCCCTTTCCCCTCCCCCAGCCCCTGCCCCATCGTCTACTTTCTGTCTCTGTGGACCTGAGTCCTCCAGGGACCTCACATGAGTGACTCATACAGTATGTGTCCTTCTGTGTCTAGTTTATTTCACTTTCCCCCAGGTCCATCCATACGGCAGCCTGTTTCAGAATTTGCCTCCTTTTTAAGGTTGTGTGAATGGACCACATTGTGTTTGTCCATCAACAGACACTTGGGTTGCTTCCCCCTCTTGGCTACTGTGAGTAACACGGCTGTGAACACGGGTGTACGAGTGTCTGTTCACGTCCCTGCTTTCAGTTCTTGTGCACGTAGACCCAAAGGTGGCATTGCTGCATCAGACAGGGGTTCTAGTTTTAACCTTCTGAGGAAACTCTGTATGGTTTGTCACAGCGGCCGCCCCATTTTTCACCCCCAGCAGCTGTGTGCACGTCCCAGGGCCCCCATACCCTCACCGTCATGCTTACTCTGGAATTGTCATCCATCCTGATGCCCGAGCGGCCCGCCCCCAGCTGTATGTCGACCTCTCTGCTACCAACGGGACAGTCACCTTTCTCACCATCTTCCCAATGTTCTCTTCTTTGGTTTCTCGGTGCCCACATTCTCCAGAAGCACTTTCTAAGTGCTTTTCTGCGTTTATAGTTCACAGAAGAAGTTGGTTACTTCAGCCCACACTGGTTACTTACCAACCACACTGGCTTAACGTCCTCCTGGGATATTTCCAGTGGGCCTGAACTGTGGTTTGAGTTGCCAAGCAAAACACCCACTTTTCCAAATGTCCCTCAAGCTAGTGAACAAATCAGCTCTCAGAGGACAGGTCATTTCAGTTCCTGTCCAGACCAGTTTGAGATCCTTCTCAACTACTTGTTTGGGTGAAATGAATGTCCCCTTCATTTCTAGAACCTCACTGATCAGTTTTGTAGCTGGAAGCACTGGCCGAATGGTCCTCACGGAAATGTCCATCCCTCATTTGTGAAATGCACGTGCAAGCTTGATAGTGTCTCTTCCCGGTGGAGAAGCTCCTGGGCGCAGGCGGGTTTGCAGAAAGGGAGGGATCCACCGAAATCCTGCGTCCTGGAGCTGGTGGACGCTCGCAGCATCACTCAGTTTCTGGCTTTTTCAGGTTGTCTAACGTGGATCTTTGACATAAATGACATAAAACAATCTGCGACTTTTTGATATAATTCCACATAAGGGAAAACTTAGATTGAAAGGAATTTGTACTCCAGAAAATGTCATATTTCAGACCAGTGCGAGTGTTTCAGATGCGTTTCCCTCACTAGGCACCCAGGGCGATCATGGTGGGGTGTCATTTTGTCTTTGCCCTGAATTTGTGTGTCTCTTTCCAACGTCAGACACCCTCAAACCATTCGGATGATGCAGTCGCCCATTAATTTTTCTCTGGTCTTTTCTGACTGAACAACCTGAAGTTTCTCGTTCTTACCCTGGGCTTCGGGCCAGCAGTCCCGCCTTTAAATTCCCCTCAGCACCTTCCTCCATGGGCTGTTCTCACTGGGATTTGTCCAGTGAAAGGAAAGGAGCCATTATTCTAGCTCCTGAATAATCTCAGGTAGAAGCCGGGGAATCAGGTAAAGCATCTCAGGTAGAAGCAGGGGAGCCAGGTAAAGCATCTCAGGTAGAAGCCGGGGAATCAGGTAAAGCATCTCAGGTAGAAGCCGGGGAGCCAGGTAAAGCATCTCAGGTAGAAGCCGGGGAGCCAGGTAAAGCATCTCAGGTAGAAGCCGGGGAGCCAGGTAAAGCATCTCAGGTAGAAGCCGGGGAGCCAGGTAAAGCATCTCAGGTAGAAGCCGGGGAGCCAGGTAAAGCATCTCAGGTAGAAGCCAGGACCCATAGCCAAGTCTGCAGTTAGAGGTGGGCAGAAGGTGTCTTCCCTATTGAAGGGGAAATCTGATTCTTTTACCTGCTTTTACTCTGTGAACAATTAGAGGGAAAGGATTAATTTGGTGTTTAAAACAATACTTTTTTATTTACCTGTCAACATAACCGGGGGTGTTCCGGAAGTTGTGGGTGACATTTCAAGCAGTGGGATGAATGACTATTAGACGTGCTGGGCTGAGACAGTGACCAGGTCGTGGCAGCTGTAAGGACACAGCTGGGAGGAGTGACTGGGTGCTGGGGAGCAGACGGGGTCGGAGGGCAGAGCCTGCCTGCGCAGGGAGACCAGCCCAGGTTTCCAGGCCCTTCCGTGAGCCCCGTCTGTGGCCTCTGCCTGAGCCCTGATTCCACTCACACCTACCCATGTACTCCAGAGCCTTAGCCCTCCCGTGTCAGGGTCACCGCAAGCATCCCCACACACGCTTCCGTGTTAACATGTACGGTGCCCCCCGGGGGGTGGGCCCTAAATACAGGAGCAGTGAGGGCGGGGCCGTTCATCCAAGTCCCCTCCAACCACGGGGCAAACACCAGCCCCCCAGGCCCACCCCCGGCTCTGCCCACGAACCCTGGGCCTGGGAGCAGCTGCACATCACCTGCCCAACTGGGGCTTTTCGTTCTTAAAATTCCCATCCCTCCCTGACCCCGTGCTCTGTAACCTTGCCTTAGCGCTCTGTGTCACTTTATTGGGTTTCCATTTAAAACCTCCAGACTGGGCTCCTGGGAAATACACTAGCGTCACCACCTAGAAACCTCAGAAGGCATGTCCCGCCATCAACTGCACACACGGAGACCCTCAGCTCACCCGACGGTCAGGCCCCTGCGTGCACACCTCCTACGACCCCTCCACTAGCCAAAGCCTGATCATTTCTTTTTTAAATACAGTTAGAACGTTTAGGTTCCCAGGGTGGCTCTCTACCTGGAAATTAAAGCTCAGGCTTGAAAATAATGACTTGACCTGCGGAACCATCAAACAAAGCGCAGGCACTACCATCCCAGACTGAAGGAGGGAAACAGCATCGCCGGAGTTTAGGTGGTTCCCATGCTGTGTGTACCCAGCAGCACCGTCCCGGACACGGGCCTGTGCTGCTGTCCTGGGACAAGGATGTGAGCGTGTTACCGAGCTGGGCGCTAGTTTCCAGGACGCTGAGAGGAAGCAGAGTGAGATCAGCTTGAGCCGTTTCCATGAGTCTCGCGGGTACAGCCTCCACGCCTGGGGTTGTCTGAGCTGTAAACAGTCCAGGACGCGAAGGCATCACCTGGAAATGGAGAAAGAGGAAAGACTAATATTCTGAACAGCGTGCGAAACCCTTAAGCTCCCCGTCTCTCTTGCACTGGTAATAACTGCCAGCCATCCTTTAAAGTTCCGCCTCGGGGTCCACGGGCTTTCAAGGACATCTTGGGAGTTGGCGGTGTTCCTTAGTGTTTGTAAGAAATAACACAATAAGCTGTTTCCCAAGCGTAGCGATTCCCAATGCTGATTTCAAATTAATTATGCTGAAAACGGAAGATGGTAAGTGAAGGTGGGGGTGACCTGTGCTCTCTTTTCTTTTGCGACGTGGCCGTGATGACCTTGGCTGGGTCTCGCCATCACCCGGGCTGTCGGTCTTTCCAGATGAGCGAGGCGGACCTCAATGGGCAGCTCGAGTCGGTGTGTGAATCCGTCTTCAGTGAAGTGGAGTCTCAGGCCATGGATGCCCTGGACCTCCCGGGAGGCTTCCGCACACGGAGTCACAGTTACCTGCGAGCCATTCAAGCTGGTTACTCCCAAGACGATGAACGTATCCCCATGGTGATTCCCTCTGACATCAGCTCAACTGCCAGACCCACGGCAGGTAAGGGACACCCTCTGACCTTACGGGGGCACGTACAAGCATGTGCCACCTCTGTCCTGCAAGGAGTGGGTGTAAGTTACCCTCCAAATGTTTGGACACTTCCCAGTTACGCTTGTGACATGGTCCTGTTTGCAATGGTGTTTTGAAACATTTCTTTCATAGATAACCTTTCTTCTTCTTAGGATGAAATCTGTTGCTTGTCAAGGTACTGTACAATACTCAAGGAGAGTCTTCATAAAGTTTTATATAGGAAAATTTGGAAGGTGATTGTGTTTCAAATACCAAAGATGAACAGATTGCAGGAAAGCCTCAGCTGACGTGCGATGACTCCTAGGGTCCTTCAGCGCGGGTCCAGCCTGAGTCTCTGTGGCCTGGTGAGCAGATCCATAACCACGATTCAGTGCCACAGAGCAAATGGATTGTTCATGTAAATTCACTCATCTTCTCGGGGCTGTGCAGGTTCAAGGTCACAGTTTCCTTCAGTTCTTAGGGAAAACCACATCCACCCCTTTGAAAATTTACCACCTAAACTAAATATCGCTGCACTATGGTTATTTATACAACACAGTGAATAAGCACGGCCTGGGGACACCCCTGAAACAGCCAGCATCGAAGTCGCCGAGCCGCATAGAAAGGCCAAGCCAAGCAGCTCAGGCACAAGCAGCAATGCGAGGAGTGTGAGATCTGGACCTGCGGTCGTGTGGGGTAGGGGGAACAGGGACAGTTCTGGGAAGGACTGGAGAGAAGCTGGCTCAGGTGACAGCACTGGGGACCAGAGTGGGGGAGGGCCCGCGTCACCACGCCATGGACGGAGCTGGCTGTGTCTGAAGCCAAGACAGTGAGCGCGACTTTGGGGCGACTGCGTGTAATTACAAGTTGCAGGCCTCAGGCCGCTGCTGTAAACCTCTGCTGCCCCACGCAGCACCTGTAGGTGGGACGCAAGGCGAACCAGATTCCAACCCGCTCCATCATCCCTCTAAGACCTTGGGCAGGTTAGCTTTTCAGATTCTCGGTTCTCCGTGGTGTCCAAGAGAAGCGGTAGCTCTGAGTAACTGATTAGGTCAGCCTGAGGATTAGTGAGCAGAGCGCTGTGGGCCTCGGTGATCTTTTTATGTTGTCCTGTGGCCCAGGGTGGAGGTGGTGATGCCCTCCAACGACTGAGCCCAGGGCCTTCTGAAGAAACGCCGGGAGTCACCGTGGGTGCTGTTCTGGAAGCCCGGCCCCGCGGGAGCCACACGGGGCTGCAGGGGCGGCCGTCAGGGGCTTGCGGGCGGCAGGACTGCACCCCTTGGGGACCCTGTTGTCCGTGAAGTTGGGGACCGCCCCTCATAGGGGTGGGAAAAAATGTGGAAAATGAGCAAACTCAGGGAAGTAACGAGGCTTACAGTCCTTGCAGTTTATAAAAACACACTTAAGGGGTAATTACTGATGTAGTCACCCATATTCGCTGAGTGTCTCCTACGAGCAAGTGACAATTAAGCACTCTCCTGGTCTTCAGAAATGCTTTGAAACAATAATTACCTAGTGGGAAATGACTTTATTGTTTACAGAGCTGTGATTCCAGGGAGAATAAAAATAAAACAGGTTTCATAGAGAAAATACAAGAACCAGTGCAGAACTCAGACTAAAATTCTAATTTATGTACATATCATTTTACCAAGTACATTTTTGTATTCCCATCATGTATGCACCAAAAAAAAAAAACCCAAAATGCTTCTCTTCAAAGTTTCTCCTGGATCTTGGCCTAGTTATGGAGTCACAGTTTCCTGAAGACTGTGGTAGAGCCAGAGAGCAGGCGTGCCTTCCAGAGTTAGGGAATGGTCTGGGAAATAAGAGAAGAGATGGAAAACCTTAGGAAAAATATCGAGTTGCCTTGAAATAATTGAAATATCGAATTACAAGTTGCCTTTTTGAAGAAATGTAGGTGCAGATGAAGCCTTAATTCCTCCCTTCCCCTGTTTTACTCTAAGCATTGTAAACTGAGTATTTATATTTCTTTCCTAAATAGAATTGAGATGGCATGCAACAATAGTCTACTTAATAAGACTGTGAAAAATACCAAAGAAATGAGAAACTGTCTGGAAAAATGTAGAAAAACAAAAGCATCCAACTGAGCAGGATGTACATGCCCACTTTCTATTAACGCTGAACTTCCAGTTAGATTCAGAGTCTCCTGTCAGAGAGGCAAAAACAGGGTTTCAATGATTTTGTGTTAAAATACTGCTTGGAAGATCATATAACATTTAAGAGCTATCCTTGGTTGACAGTGTGCATATGTGTTGAGAGAGAGAGAGATTATTTTGACACATTGATTTTCTTTTATACTTCTAAAATTAGCTTTTGAAAATAATTCCCCAAAAAAGTTATTTTCAAAGACATTCCCAGTGATTATTTTGAAGAATAAGATTTATTTAAATGTTTCTTTTTGAGCTTGAAACAGGAAAGTTGGTGTTCTTTTGTTGTCTCACCTATATGAATGCAAATATGTAATATTAATACAAATACGTAATTATTAATATTAATTAATAATATTAATTCTAATAGTAATTAAATATCAACCATATGCATGAAAGGCTCATTAAGAGCTTTAGAATATGTATTAGGCATTCTATTTTCATTTTTTAATTTTTTTATACAGCAGATTCTTATTAGTTATCTATTTTATACATATTAGTGTATACATGTCAATCCCAATCTCCCAATTCATCCCACCACCACCATCCCCCTGCCACTTTCCCCCCTTGGTGTCCATACATTTTTTCTCTACATCTGTGTCTCTATTTCCGCCTTGCAAACTGGTTCATCTGTACCATTTTTCTAGATTCCACATATATGCGTTAATATATGATATTTATTTTTCTCTTTCTGACTTACTTCACTCTGTATGACAGACTGTAGGTCCATCCACGTCTCTACAAATGACCCAATTTCGTTCCTTTTTATGGCTGAGTAATATTCCATTGTATATATGTACCACATCTTCTTTATCCATTCGTCTGTCGATGGGCATTTAGGTTGCTTCCATGACCTGGCTATTGCAAATCATGCTGCAATGAACATTGGGGGCGCATGTGTCTTTTTGAATTATGGTTTTCTCAGGGTATATACCCCGTACTGGGATTGCTGGGTCATATGGTTGCTCTATTTTTCATTTTTTAAGGAACCTCCATACTGTTCTCCATAGTGGCTGTATCAATTTACATTCCCACCAACAGTGCAAGAGGGTTCCCTTTTCTCCACACCCTCTCCAGCATTTGTTGTTTGTAGATTTTCTGATGCTAGGCATTCTATTTTCAACCTTGCCAGGTTCATGCTGCTAGTAAATGTTTTGCTTGTTTGGGGGGCTTGAGTTCACTGGTTTTTCCCTCAACCCTTCAAGGCGGTGGTGATTCAGCTGACACAGACGCTTGCAATCTAACCTCCAGGGAGCTGAAATAGGACCAGAATCCACTGCTCAGCCCTGGGACCTGCAACCATGGGCGTATCTCCATCCCACTGTTTCTCTTGTTACGAAAAAACCCACTTACTGATTAGGGTCCTCTCACTAAATGAAGTGGCTTTGAAAACATCTACTTTCATTTCACACATGGTTTCTTTCTCATCTGGAAATGATTTATCAGATAGATTTACTTGTCTAAATATGCATTTCACCCGATTTTCCTAGGGAGAGAAGGTTATTGATATCATGGAGGAAAACTCTATAAAATTAGATTATACTGATTTTTCTCTGGGTCAGAAATTGTCTCAACATATGTCAGAACTGATTCCAGAAGTCATTACAAGGAAGGGAAAATCCATACAAAGCACGACAGAGGAAACAGCCATAAACCTTGTTTTATTTGGTTGTTTGTTTGTATAGTACCTTGTCCCTGAAGCATACATCATGATTTCCAGTTCCCAAGACAGCCTCCATTGTGTGCAATCTGGCACCTTCCTAAGCTCTGGCCACGTGACTCCAGCCTGTTCCCCCATGACGTCCCCTCCAACTCCCACCCTCCTTCCTTCCTCGAGCCAGGACCCTTTGGGATTCCATGGGGCCATCATGATAGCAGGAGTGATCAGTCACTATAAGAAATAACTGTTTAACTTGTGGAGAAGTGAACCAGTCAGACTTAACATTTAACATCCTACGCCCTGAATAATCAGTGATTCAATAAATGAATTCATGCTTGCATAAAGAAACGGATGGATGAATGAATCATTCAGCTGGATTTTAGGATCCTGCAGAGATCCAAGCTCCGTGGCGCCGACCCCTCAGGCCTCCCAGGCAGCCCACCCCCTGCACCTGCGCCCCCCTCTTTGCTGCGCACCTGGCCGTGCTCACCTGGAGTTCTGCTTAGCCCTCCAGCTGGTCCCCTAAGTGCCTTCTCACCCACCCTCCACCCAACTTTCTGAAAATTCAGCCTGGCCCAGCACTGCCCACCTGGTACCCCCATGGTTTTGTGGTTTCCATGAGCCGAGGCGACAGTGTCTGCAGCCAGTGTGTGACCTGGATGACCCGGCCCGGCCCCCAGCTGCCCTCTCACCCCCTCCCCTGGCACTCACCCCTCCTCACAGTCTCTCACTTCTGGGCTTTGGCATATCCTATTTGCTGAGACCAGAATTTGCTTTTTCGGATTTTTTTTTTTTTTTTTTTTTTTTTTTGCCTAATTCTTAGCTATGCTTTCAGAGTCAACCCAGGAATCATTTCCTCCAGGAAGCCTTCACTGATTTGCTCTTCATCTCATTCCTTCCCTCCTACCCCCCATCAGGTGCGTTCCAACAAAAGTACATATTTACTAAAACAAAAAAATCCTAATTTTCATTTATGTTTAAAATGTACTGGGAATTCCCTGGCAGTCCAGTGGTTAGGACTCCATGCTTTCACTGCCGAGGGCCCGGGTTCAATCCCTGGTCAGGGAACTAAGATCCCACAAGCCGTGAGCTTGGCCACAAAAAAATAAAAAATAAATAAAATGTACTTCCCTTTTAAAGATATAGAGATATGAGATGGCAAAACATTTAGGCCACGGTAGCAAATTATATTTACTATTTGCGTATACTTACATCCTCTCATAAATATGTTTAGAAAGCATCGATACTATGGCTTTTATTTCTTAAAATATGTTAGTTAAAAAAACATTAAATTAAAACAAGTTATTTAAATTCACAAAATTACAAAATATTCTAAGAACTTTGAAAAGAAAATAATTTTGCTCTCAGGAAGAAGGTGTGTAGCAATGCTTTTCAATCAAATCACTCACTGTCAGGATTTAGTTTTCTTTCCTTGCGATGAGGTAGAAAAGAATTAACACTGGAAATCAGAGAAATGTGTCCATAAAGTCCTGTATGTACACAGAGTTTATTATCTGGACTTAATAATTTTCCATACATTATCTTTAAAATGCACTAAAAAGTATAATGCACTTGTTACTTTTGCAACTTCAGATTTTTCTTCTTTGCTTATAGTTTCCAAGAAACACTTTGACAATTTAATGTGGTGTATTTGGACTTATACAAAATGGTTTCCTGTTAGGTATTTCTATTTTCTGGAGAATTCGCCTTTAAGAAAAATTATCCTTTGAAGCATCGTTCAGAAAGGGAAGAGGAGACTCCCTGAAACCTGTTTGTCTTATGCTATCACTGTCTTTCCCATTCTGTTTGCTAGTGGTTGGTTGATTTTTGCTTTGGACTAGTGGTTGAGGACTAAGGCATTTCCAACTGAGGAACGGTGGAAAATTCTGTGTGTGATACCGGTGATGGTTAAGTTTATGTGTCAACTTGCCAGGCTTGGATGTTTAGTCAAACGTTATTCTGGGTGTTTCTGTGAGGGTGTTTCTTTGACAAGTTAGCTTTTGAGTGAATAGACTGAGTGAAGCAGATTGCCCTCCCTAATGTGGGTGGGCCATGCCCAATCAGTTGAAGGCCTGAACAGAACAAAAAGCTGACCTTCCCCTGCGTAGGAGAGGATTCCCCCTGCCCGACTGTAGGAAATCTGCTTTTTCCTACCTTAGAACCTGAACTGAAACATCAGCTTTTCCTGGGTCTTGGGCCTGCTGGCCTTTGGACTGGAACTTACCCATCAGCTGTCTCTCCCAGCTGGCTGACTGGCCCCCCAGACCTCCGGTCCTGACAGCCCCCATAGTCACATGAGCCAATTCCTCACAATAAACCTCCTTCTCTATGTATGGATACATTCTCTTGGTCTGTTTCTCTGGACAGACGTGACTAATACAGTATCTCCAAAGAATATTTCTTCAGGTTCTGTATTTTAAATGGTCAGAGTATTTACACAGAGAATTTTCACCAGCAGGCCTTCTCCCTCTCTGGCAAAAACCTGGACTTTAATGAGATGGATCAGAATCTTCTGTCCTTGTGGCTGGGGGGACGGGGCAGCGGGGGAGGGTTCATTAAGATGAAAGGTGTTTTCACAGATGTTGATAAGCTACATTTGAAAATGATCAATCAGGTAGATCTAAAAGTATGAAAACACTGTTCGTTTCAGAAAGCCGGCGGTTACCAACAATCACATGACAGGTTTTAGGCACGTCCAGGGAGCTGGCCTACAGGACAGTGTGCTCCCTGTGGACATGCGTGGCCCAGGCTTACACCCAAGGCAGCAAATGCTACCTTCTGGGGGCCACACCCTTCCCTGGGGCCCGGGAACATCAGAGAAAAGAAGTCCCACTTGGCGGTTCAGGTGAGTCCCTGAGAGTGTCCCCGCTGCCGGGACTGGGTTGGCATTGGATGAGTGACTCGTTAACCAGGGCTGTCAGCGTGCATGAGCCAGAGGGCAAGTGAAATTCTGGTCTAGGAAGAGAACTGAGGGTGGCAGCCAGAGAAGCCAGTTTCCATCACCATAAAGGAGGGAGTGAGAGGCCCAGCATCAGAAGCAACCAAGAGACAGTCAGCTGGCTGAGGGAGGGCCCAGGACTCAGCAGAAACAGAGCTGCAGGGCCCGGAGCTCATCCTGACTGCTGGGTTAAGGGCATGTAGTTCCAGGGAGAAGGTTCCCATCCTCACCTGGTGGGTCTGCAGCTGACGCCCTGCAGGAAACTATAACAAGGAAGCTGGCAACAGTCTCCCCACAGAGGCCACGGGCTCCAGAATTGAGGTCCCCAACCTGGAATCCATGGGCCCCTGGGGGTCCCTAATATATCCGGGAATTCGGGGCCACATGAACTGAGCTGGGATAAAAAGTGGACCTTTATTTTTTCTGACGTCTAACTGTTACTCACAATGCCCTGGGTTAGGAATGCCACGAAACACGCTCACATTAGCAGTGCGTCTGACTCAGAGTGCGGGAGTGTCAGTTCAGAGTCGCCCTACGATTCCTGCAGGGATCTTGAAACACCGTTTACGCTCATCAGGCTTTGAAATTACGGTAGTTATTAGTCCCGTTGCCGGATCTCATTGTGTACTGCATTAATAGACGCGAACACATCACAGACATTTTTAACATTTTGATGATTATATTTTGATGTAATTGTTTAATCCTCTGCATTTTAGTTTTTGAGTTTAAAACGTTATCTTGAGAAGGAGGGTGTCGGCTTGACCGAGCTGCTGACAGGTCACAGCCCAGCGTTAGGTATCAGGTGGGATTTCTCTGCTCGATACATGCAGTTTTCAGTATTTGCAGCATTGGGTTTTCTTATAGATAATCGATATCAGAAATTATTTTAACTTTTACTGTTGACTGTCTTTCCTCCACTGCCATGAGAGCAAAGCACCCTTAGGGGCTGTTACACACTGTATCAGAACCTTCTAGAACAGGGGCCGGAGTTGACCACCCACGAGTGTTCAGTTTGCCTCAGAGGACACAGCACACAGCAGGGGGACAGTGTGCACCCAGAGAGGCCCCTCACTGCTCGTCGCACAGAACACGCCTTCTGACAGCAGCAGCAGCACGTGTACAAACACCGCGGGGCGAGAAGGCCCGAGGTCTGCCCGGGGTGGGGTCTTTCATGGCGCGCTGGCCACACGGGCACCTGCAGCTCTATGGCCAGTCCGACCCCACCAGGCTCTGGTGAAACCAGCTGGAGATCACAAATGCCACTGTCACTACTAAGCAGGGCTGCTGCTCACAGGCTGGCACATGCTGCCCAAGACAGCGCACAAAGCCATGGTTCTGGGGCATCGTTGGTCTTTAGTTACTGTATTTCCTAGTATCAGCCAAGGTCAGGACCACACTTGGGCACTTTGGGATTTGCTGCAGCTGAGTTTAGATTTGCCCAGTCTCCTGATCTGTACCCCTGGGCTGTACAGGACTCAGTAAATATTTGTTGAATGTAAGAATGGTTGACTTGAGAATTTACAGTGTATAAAATATTTAAATCTATTTGCACTCACTTAATATTTAAAATTCAGTATTTAAACTCGCCCTCTGCTAAGCCCTTCCCTCAGACCTCTCGTTCAGCTTTTTCTCTCGGATGTTTTTCTTTTTTTTAACATCTTTATTGGAGTATAATTGCTTCACAATGGGGTGTTAGTTTCTGCTTTATAACAAAGTGAATCAGTTGTACATATACATATGTTCCCATATCTCTTACCTCTTGCGTCTCCCTCCCACCCTCCCTATCCCACCCCTCTAGGTGGTCACAAAGCACCGAGCTGATCTCCCTGTGCTATGTGGCTGCTTCCCACTAGCTATCTATTTTACATTTGGTAGTGTATATATGTCCATGCCACTCTCTCGCTTTGTCACAGCTTACCCTTCCCCCTCCCCATATCCTCAAGTCCATTCTCTAGTAAGTCTGTGTCTTTATTCCCGTCTTACCCCTAGGTTCTTCATGACATTTTTTTTCTTAGATTCCATATATATGTGTTAGCATATGGTATTTGTCTTTCTCTTTCTGACTTACTTCACTCTGACAGACTCTAGGTCCATCCACCTCACTACAAATAACTCAATTTCGTTTCCTTTGATGGCTGAGTAATATTCCATTGTGTTTTTCCCTGGAAGGTACCAACTCATGGTACCCACCGACTTCTTTATCAGATATTCAGTGTGACATGTGAGTGGATCACCTACAGCTTAGCTGTGCAAGAAATAACACAGTAGTTTATTTTTCTTAAATCAGTTTAATACCAGTTCTGAGTGTCCCACCCCTCCTGCCTGATATTCAGCCTTGGTCATTTGGGGGTGAACCCAGGGCATTACAAGGCCAGAACTCCCATGTGGCATCAAGGCATCTGGAGGCCCCCGGTCATGGATACCCGCTGCCCTACTGTCTCCGTGTCCCTTTCCGCATGGCCTCAGGGTTCTTGGGCCTCCACTGCATGGTCAGGACTCAGCTTCCCAGAGACCCACAGGTTCTCCTCCTGCCGGCATTCTCTGCAGACCTCTGCTCTCTGCCCTCTCCCCGCTGACCCCTGGGCAACCTCTACTGAGTCTAGGATTTTACCAAAGGCAAGGCAAGGTTAAGCTGGAGTTGCCTTCCCCCAACAAAATCTTTGCAGAGAGGAACCCCAGAGCTGCTTGCAATGGCAAAGGATTGCGGGAAAAAACATACAAATAATATCCCGAAGTTTTATCCTGCAATGTAGGTCAAGTGCAGAGGTTTTCCCAGAATGGCAGCAACCCATGCCTGTTAATTACTCCTCATATGACATCTGAGCACTTCTGAAAAGAGGTCCTTAGTGGCCCGCTAATTGCAAAATCATTTCAGGTGATCCTTCCAATTTTGATTTTGATTCCCTGAAAAGGTAAGAATTATTCAGGCATGTAAACTGAATTTGAGTGAACTGCCTTTCTCTAACACTGAGGATGTCCAAAAGCCAAGTACACATAGCTCAAAATATTTTTTAAGTGAGGAAAAAATTCCACCACTAACTTCCTTTTGCCTTTACAAAGATACTGGAGCTATTCGAAACTCAACCTTATAGTTAGTGCTTGCTGGTTATCATTTATTTTCAGTAGAGGTATTAGGCCAAAACAGAATTTGTTTAGGCCATTTTAACATTCCCAAGTTTGGAGGAAGAGATTGAATGAGGTTGAGATTAATCTTTCAACCCCTGTTCAGAAGCCAAAAAAAGTAGAGTGCTACACACATATACATAGTGGGCTTGCTTTATGGTTTTAGGGATTTGGGTTATATCTGCCTGGATTCCTTTCAAATGACAGATAGGTGGCAGTGAAACATAGTAAGGAAATAGTTCTATAGAGCATAGGAAACACATATTCATATGTGTAAATCATTCCTTTATAAAATAATTAATTACATGGGATTTATTTCATCCTAACATAGCCACTAAGCTGCAGAGCCATGCTGTGCTTTTTAAACACAAATAATGGGAGCGCTTTGAAATTCCCAGTGGATTTATCATAAAGAACATTTGTACTTCTGTTTACCCGTTTATTACTTTTTGGAAGCCAAGAAGGAGAGGGATAAGGATTGATCGTATCCAGTGTTACCATGAGTGTAAGATATAAAAAGGAAAAGGTTCGCCAGCTAAGGAACAGTGCTCGTTTCTGGCATGAACAGGTGTAGGTCCGCTGAATTCCTGGAGAAAGACCCATACGGCAAATATGGGGCAAGGCCACCTTTCCAGTTCTTTAAAATGTCTGTGTGTGCTGTGATCACTTTCTCTAATGGACAGTTGGTGTTTTCTTTATCGGTTTATGGGTTTATAGCAGGTCTTTCCTGCACTGCCATTTTGATCAGTCACACAATCAACGGAATCAAATCCACAGATGTTTATTTTGTGTCTAATGTCTCTAAAGTACTAAAGAGCTGCTTCATGAAATGAAGGGAAACAGAATTTGAAATAGATTTAGAAGCTCTGGACACATCTGCAGATAGCTAATCACCATGCTCAAATTTTCTCTGCTAATACTTGGTAGTTAATATTTGATCCCTTCTACTTATTAATGGCGAGTTATTACAAAGTGGGCTATGATTCATGAAATGCTCAAAGTTCTCTTTTCTTCTGAATATTTACGGCATGAACTTAGATCTTAGATCTTAACTGTGGGACAGAGAAGTCTCCTCCCACATACTCCTTCCTGAAGACTGAGGCTTAGTTGTCACTGTGAGGGAATTTTCTAAAAGACTTGTACTAGGTGGCAGACGGTGCCGAAAGGAAATGAGTTACTTTGTCACTTGCGGTTATTGAAGAGGCAGGTGCTGTGTGCTTCTCAAAGGATGCTCAGAGCCTACATCTGCATCCCTTGTATGTAGATGACAGGAGCATGGGGACAGTCTCTGAAGCAGAGATACTGGGGAAAGGACAGATACAGGCTCCATTACTATTGCTCCAAATCTAGGTCTCCATACCCACTTCCGCCAAGAAAATCCCCGCCCAGCCTAATTCTGGCCTCACACGGCAAGTATCTGGGTAGTAGTGCTAACAGAGAAACCCGTTCACTCTCTCAAACCTACAACCCAAGGTCCAAGTGCTGAAGCCAATAGGATTGACAGGTGTCCTGCGTGGCTGAAACGGGGAACCAGCTAGGTTCCATGTGCCGTGTGTTCAGTGGGCAGCCCTGAGGCTGGCAGAAATGAGCGAGACCTGTCACAGCAGCAGGAAAGTCCCCTGGGAGTCCAGGGTCCTCAGCGGCAAGCCGAGAGCATCTTCCAGCTCAGCTCAGCTCAGCTCTTGATCAGCGACCCCAGCGTCCCTGGTCCTCAGTCAAGCGTCAGCTCCATCGTCTGGGAGGCCCAAAGCCCCAGGGTGCCCAGAGGGTGGAGGCCACAGAGGCAGCTGTGGGCAGCTGGACCTCCATCCCTCCCGAGGATGGTCTGCGTGGCCCTTTGGCTCCAGCCTGCAGTGCTCGGCCACCAGACGCCTCACACGCAGCCCTGATGTCTTTGTTCACTGCGCGAATCCACAGAACCACTGATGCAGGTGGAGTCTTCTCCCCACTGAGAGTTAAACGCAGGAAAATGCCTGATTGACTGGGCACCTGCCAGGCTGCAGAAAAACTTCTGTTTCTAGTCTCAGTCTGGATTTGCGCTCATCAGAACCAAATACGAAAGGTTAGGGAGAAGAAAGATGGATGCTGTCCTGCAGGTGTGGACGCCCACGGCAAGCCCCGCCCACTGTCCTGCAGGTGTGGACGCCCACGGCAAGCCCTGCCCACACTCCAGGCACATAGAGGCCCTGCCTGTGGCTGGAGATCAGGGAGTTCCTTTTCTGAAGCCCCATTTGAATGACTCCTCTTTTCCCTTCAGTTAAGTTGGCTTTTTTTCTAGTCATACATTCATTAACATGCAGGTGTGGAATTTAGAGATGTTTGTGTTTCTTTCTCTCTCTCCTTTAGGAAAATAATTCCAAGAACCTGGTGCTAACTGAATATTAAACTAGACCCCAGGTTTAGGCAGAAAAGTCAGTTGGGTTTTATACACATCGTGGTACTTTTCACAAACATGTCATGAAGCTGCACTTGGAGTCTGTCACCTAGAGCATCCTGTGTGTTTTAATGATGCGTCTGGCTCAGCGTCTGCTCTCCTGGGACAAAAGACCAGGAAAGCCGGGATTTCCTCACTGTTGGGTCCCCAGGGCCTGGAATGTGCTAAACATTGAAGAAATACTTGCTGAGTTTTTAACAAAAACAATGAACAAACGGGTTAATTAGTAAGGGATGTTTTTCTCTCTGAGCTGCCCTCAGGTGGTAGCACTGTCCCCAATGCAGGTGCTTTTCACTCTGTGATTGATGTTACGAGTTTAGAGCTGAGAATAAAACTTTTTATGTAACGCTGACAGCACACTGCAGTCACCAGCAAACATCCAGGGACCCATGGATCAGCAAACCAGTCCTTTGTGGGGACTCATTTAGAACTTCTTTGTGCTTCATTACAGACTCTGCATCATCTATTTTCCAGCTCCAGGTGTCAGGACCAGGTTTTCTTTTTAATAAAGAATGTCGTGGGAGGTGGAGCCCAGGAATGGCAGGCAGCTGGCAGACCGACACGTTGCCAGCCGTTTCTGAAAAGCACAGTAAATGGCCACTTTGGTCCAGGTCTCATCTCCTCCCTGTTTTATCTCAAGGCCGGGCTCGGGGATGACTCACTGTGCAGTCTCCATGCCAACCTCTTCTCTCAATGCACCCTCTCCTGCAGGCCAGGGAGGGACATGATTTCCTGGAGATTGGAGGCTGCAGTGAGCCCTTCACGCTGTTAGAGGCCCCTGGTTTTCAGGGTCCCATTATTAATGGGGAATTCAGAGCAGATATAGTTCCATGGCCAGGATGAAGCAGGAGTTTACAGACACGTTGTGTTTGCACAGTAGTTGTCCTTGTGCTGGGTCTGCGAGCTTTGTAAGGGAGTAGGATCCTTCCCTTTGCAGAAGGTGAGCGGGGCCTGGAGCCCCATGGCCGCTGACAGCGGTGCCAGAATAGGGCCAGGGTCTCACTGCATCCAGGCAGAGCCACTGCAGCCCATCCCACGCCCCTAGTGGCCACCAGCATCCTGGCCACACGAGCTGTTCATGTTCAAACTGTTAGTGGTTACTGATTCAAGCAGGCTCAGAAAGGTCACCGGGAAGCCCCCAGCCGGGAGCTCTGATTTATTGGCACAGCTGACTGCTTGATCTCAACACGGCACACACAGAAGATGCCTCTGACGCTTGTCCTGTGTGTCAGGATCAATGACTGTGTATCTGTTTCTACTACAGTCACCTTGAGATTGTGACTATGTTGTCCATATTAGAGGTTTGGGGGTCTTCCAACCTTCTTATGGAACTTTCTGGGAGAAGTAGACAATATTTAGGATGTATTCATTAGACGCTGAGCATCAGTAGGTGTAACTAGCTCAGAAGTTATGGGTTGATTTTACCCTTGCAAGTAGCATCAGCTTTATCATTTTATTTTTTCATTGGAAGGTCATTTTCTTTCCTTGAGTCAAGAGACAGTAGTGTGGTAACTCTGGATACTTCAACTCCAGTGGGTCACAGCTACATACTCCTTATTTGCCATGAGCAGACATGAAAATCGGTGATTTCACCATCAAACAAAACCCCACCCAAGAATTACCCCCTCCCACATCTTGATGGTAAAAATACAATTCTGGCACAACTTTAATGTAGACTTTACTCACGATTAAACATCCCAAGTAAAACAAAGAGCAGCCCACATATTGCTTGTGAGGACAGGACAGTGCCACCCACTACTTGAGCTGCAAATTCTCCACAAACAGATTGACCCAAGTCACCCAGTTGTGTCCCTGTGATTGGCCTGTCAGCTTTTCCACTGAAACAAATCATTCTTTTCAAAAATGTTTTTCATCTAAGTTTAAAGCCTCCCATTCTCAAAAGACGTGGGACACAGTTGTGTCACACTGGACACTTGATTTGGGCGGGGGGGAGAGACACCCTCTGCTGCCCGTACGTTTTCATCATTTTGTCTTGTTATCTGATCTCTATAAGCTCAGCGCTTGCCATCATTATAATCAATTCCCTGTTGTGTTACCCTTTTGTTTACTGCCTGGGCCCTTGAACACTCAGAATTCTGTACTTAGAAACTTATCTGATTCTTCACATCCTTAAAAGTTGGCTCATTCTCAGTTTTTCTTCAGAAAATCCAAGTTCTTCCTGTGGAAAGTGAGTTTTAAATATTTAAAATGAAAACAGGAAGTGTCTCAAACCGTGAAACAGCTGTCATCACTTCATTTTACTGTCTGCAAGATGTTAGATGCTGGTTAGACTATAATTTCTTGCTAATTAACACATCCGAGGTAGATGTCTGTGCCACCAGCCCATCAATGTTGCCCCAGAACTTGGGGGACCCAGGCAAGTTTTTGTAACTTTAGGGAAACCACTGTGTGCACGCCAGTGGGATAAGACTTCTGTGTCCTGTTTGATTTACACTTATGTTTTGAGACTAACATTAATTAAAGTGTCAAAATAGCTTTAATCTTTTATGACGAATCTTTGCCTTTGGTTTGGTTTCTCCAATATCCAGACTCTCATTAGACATTCATGGGCTTGATGACTATAATTCCTTTTATGCTCTTATCTTTGAAGTTCTAATTAAGAGTGCAGTGAATTTAAGTGTCGCTGTTATATTCAAATAGAACGGCGATGCCTGACTTTTGAAAAATATTTTATCTTGATTATGTATTTATATGACAGAATGCTAATCTTTAAATTTCCTTTTTGGCTTGCAAATGACTTGTAAGGACTGAATTCAGAAATGGTGTCCAGAATTCCAGGTGTGGAGGGGTAACTAGGCACGCATTTAAAGTAACGATGTATTCACATTTGAGATTACGCAGAGCCGTGTAGAAGTATAGACTGAGCAGCAGTGTATTTCATCCCATTCAAGTTCGTTTACCTCCAATAAAATGTGTTTCTCCAAATTCTCCTTCAATAGATTTGCTAACCCAACACTTTGAAGACCTAAAGGGAAGTCCTTATGATTGATGTCCTCTGCTTTATGTCATCTGTTGAACAGATGGGGGGTTGCTCATACTGATTCGACTTTGCCTGGAGAAAACCTCTAGACCAGCACCGTCCAGCAATGAGAATGTTCTCTGGCCTCTGTCCAGTACTGTCCCCATTGGCTGTTCGTGACTTTTGAGCAGTTGAAATGCAGCTCAAATCGGAGGAACTGATGTTTAAGTGTAGTTGAGGTGTTTAGATATTTTAGAAGTTTAGGTCATTTAAATTTGGCTCCGGGCTATGCTATTGGACAAAGCCGTCTGGAATGCGGCCCTTCTCACACAATCAGGATAAATCATCTACGAGGTTTTGGGCACAGTTCGCTTGGCAAGCAGGGTCAGCAGCTGCAGCCTCTCCCCATCTGCCCAGCTCACACCCTTCTGACCAGGGCTTTGAGCCATTTCTTCAGAAAGGGTCCCAATGAGATTAACTCAGTCCCGCATATATGTACCGCGTATATCTGGAAAAGTATGGTTTTCACCTGCCTCTGCTGTGGTTCTCATTCAGCTCTAACAGGTCCCTTAAGTATGACTACTATTAGTTTAGTACAATTTTCATAGAAATCTCCCTAAAATGTATTATATGCATGGCTCCTTCCATCTTAAATAGTGTAATTAACCTTTTCTTGGTGGCACAAAGTCTCATATTGGTATCAGTAGACTCAGGAGAGAAGGCACGTCACAGAGCCGCTGCTTTCTGTCACCCCCATTATTTTCAGGGTGAGTCTCACCAACTCATCTGATCCCCAAGACATAAGCAGAATCCAGACTAACTCAGGAAATGGATTAAAACACAAGTGCATTTTAATCTCTCTCCCTAGAATCAGGAAGCCACTTGAAAATCTCCAGGGATTTTCACAGTATTAGACACATGGTGAAAGAAATCGATGACAGGCTTTTAAAACCAAAAGAATGTTCCTGCCTGGACTCAATTAAAAAATAAAAATAGAGTAGTCAGGCCGTCAGATACCTAAAGATGTTAAGTAATCATTTCATTTTTTACTTTAAAATTTATATTTGATCACTTTTATTGAAACAAATCTTGGGATGTTTAGAAATCTCTCTGTTGATTCATCTGCTTTTTGAAGCTGTAGACACTTTGACAGAATTACATTGCTAAGTTAAAATTAAAATTTTCATTCATATATAATGTTTGTCTGACCTACATGTAGAAAATGATAGATGATACAGCCTGTAACTAACAATTAGCTCAATCATTATTACCTAAACTGTTCAACTAAATAATCGAATATTTTTCTTGAATGTGTAAAATGTTACCTATAATGGTTTATTTTAATCCATGGCAGCAAATTAACATGCTCAAATGAGCATTTTTAATTCTTTCTTTACTATATTTCCCAGCTTCTAATTCTAATTCTAAGGAGGCGTTTAAGAATATACAGTTCTCCTCCATGAGATTGTAAGTACCAACATGTATTTGTCAAAAGAATGGACTTATGAATGAATACATTGATATACTTTATTTTTCAAAAATTCTGTCACAGTGTTATTTTACTTATCTAAAGTAGTTTGTATACATTAATTTTTATTTACCCAAGACTGACAACTGACACTTAATTTTTAAATTATCAAATTCAAAAGCATACAGTTGACCAAGAATATAAAAGTGTTGCATTGTCAGCAGTAAACAGCCTCATTCAAAGTCACACGAGGGATCACATCGTGTGCATATAGGGCCTGAGAGGGTGGCAAAAGGGACATTCAAAATGTGTGTTAAACGCCTGTCTTACGTCTGAAACTACAAATTCCATTTTGACTTCTGTACTAATGGGTACTAATGGATCTGATATCTGGGTGCCTGGAAATTTTTATGTGTGTTTTCTGAATGTATTTATTTAACTTGGTAAATTTACTCTTAAAACATTAGGTAGCGCCTATTTATTTCATTATAAACGTATGTGTTGGATTTTCACTGGAGCCATTTCAAGGGGAATCAAGGGACAAGTGATAAATACATTCAGGGACTTAAAACTGTCCCACGCTTGCACATATTTCCCCCATCGAGAAGATGGTGATTGGATCCCAGGGGGTGGGAAATCCTCACATGTTCAGCCAGAATGTTCCCTGGGCCACTTAACTAAACGTCGGCCCACATGTCTTCAGGGGAGCCCACGTTCTGGGGGGACGTCACGTGGTCGTCCCCTGGAACAGCTCGAGGAAGCGTGGCAGCCCTGGAACTCCACAGTCAGTGGTGCAAACCAGCCGGCAAGGCTACCGGGACCTGAGTCTACACTGCCTGCCTGAGGACAGCTGCCTCAGAGGATGGTGGGGGATTAGATGCAGGGGTCCCATCCAAAATACCCCAGGAATTAAAGCAGGCTGAGCCGGGTCGAGGTCAGGGAAAGGAGGAAGGAGTCTCTCTAGTCAGCAGCTGGGGTGGCGTTGGGTCCCGTCCTGCCGCTGACTCTCTGGCTGTCCTCAGGAAAATGTTTAAAGATACTGGAACCTCCATTTTCTCATCTGGGAAATGGAACAACAAGTGCCATCAACCGGCAAGGTTGTTCTGCAGCTTCCGTGAAGCTAAAGGATGGAGAGCTCAGATGGCCACAGAGACACTCTCCCAGTCGTAGCCGTGCCCCTGGGGGTGCTCCTGGCGGGGTGCACAGTGATTGTTCTTCCCCGAGACTGTGTCTCGTAAACACCCCTACGGTGACCTGGTAACAGCCTCCAAAGAAATGAGGGGGTGCTGAGTGCTGGTTGCTGTTGGTGTTTGTCTTTCTATCCACGGTGGGAGGAGCCATGAGCAGCTCTAAGTGACACCGCTGTAAGGGCCGCCCTTCCCGAGACTGCGCTCCGCCCGCCCCCGCGTGAGCTTTGTTCCCCATCATCCTCCCGACAGCAGTTAAGTGACTGTGGCTGCTTCCCTTTTACAGATGAGCAAACTGAGGCTGAGAGAAGGCAGCTTCTCCCAGGTCACACGCACGCTTACATCACTTTATGTCTGAAGCAAGGAAGATTTACTGTAGCTCTAAAAGAACCAGAATGGAAATATGGGAGACTTCCCTTTCTTTTTTAAAAATTTATTTATTTTTTATGGAAGTATAGTTAATTTACAATGTTGTGTTAGTTTCATGTGTACAGCAAAGTGATTCAGATATATATACATATATATATTCATTTTCATATTCTTTTCCTTTATAGTTTAATACAAGATATTGAATATAGTTCCCTGTGCTATACAGTAGGACCTTGTTGTTTATCTGTTTTATATAGAGTAGAGTGTATCTGCTAATCCCAAACTCCTAATTTATCCCTTCCCCTTTGTTAACCATGAGTTTGTTTTCTATGTCTGACTCTGTTTTTGTTTTGTAAATAAGTTCATTGTATCATATTTTAGATTCCATGTATAGGTGATATTATATGATATTTGTCTTTGTCTGGCTTACTTCATTTAGTATGATAATCTCTAGGTGGCAAAATTTCATTGTTTTTTATGGCTGAGTAATATTCCATTGTATGTATGTACCACATCTTTATCCACTCATCTGTCAGTGGACATTTAGGTTGTTTCCATGTCTTGGCTATTGTAAATAATGCTGCTCCTAACATAGGGATGCATGTATCTTTTCAAATTAGAGCTTTTGTCTTTTCTGGATATATGTCCAGCAGTGGGATTGCAGGATCATATAGTAGCTCTATTTTTAGTTTTGAAGGAACCTCCACACTGTTCTCCATAGTGGCTGCACCAATTTACATTCCCACCAACAGTGTAGGAGGGTTCCCTCTCCTCCACACCCTCTCCAGCCGGTGACTTTGGTGCCCACGGGGAAGAAGCTGCAAACTCCAAGCATCCAGAGTCACAGCATCCACAGCAAGTCTTCAGGTTGACGGCGTGTTTTTTTTTTTTTAACATCTTTATTGGAGTATAATTGCTTTACAATGGTGTGTTAGTTTCTGCTTTATAACAAAGTGAATCAGCTATACGTATACATATGTCCCCATGTCTCCTCCATCTTGCGTCTCCCTCCCACCCTCCCTATCCCACCCCTCTAGGTGGTCACAAAGCACTGAGCTGATCTCCCTGTGCTATGCGGCTGCTTCCCACTAGCTAACTATTTTACATTTGGTAGTGTATATACGTCCATGCCACTCTCTCACTTCGTCGCAGCTCACCCTTCCCCCTCCCCGTGTCTCAAGTCCATTCTCTATGTCTGTGACAGCATGTTTTTATAAAACATTCACCAATTAACGTTTTTGAAGAGGCAGGTTTTCTTTGCTTTGCAGTTTTCTTCTCTTGGAGCAGTTCCCTAGCCTGGTGATGGGGCCGGGCTCCCTGACTCCTAGGACCTTGTGTCCTAGTGACCTGAGCCCCATGGGAACGATGCTGGGCTTTCAGCAAGCTCGTTCAGTCCTGGCTGTGCTCTGAGGGGGCCTGGCAGGGCCGCGACGGTAGGTGTGTGAAGGAGGTTAAAAGGCTGCGTTGAGCAGGTCTGGCGGCCCCGAGGCTTTGCAGGCTTTAGAGGACAGGACAGAGGGCGGGACCAGGGCAGGAGGGACCGCAGCATCGGGGGTGGATGCCTTGTGATTGACTGAACCTGGATGGGCAGAGGTCTCCTTAAACCAAAGTGTTTTAGCCACTAGGACATTGCAGGTGGACAGGCCTGCTGAGGATGTTGAAGGTGCCCTTAAGAAGTCGACTTGACGGGCTTCCCTGGTGGCGCAGTGGTTGAGAGTCCACCTGCCAATGCAGGGGACGCGGGTTCGTGCCCCGGTCCGGGAGGATCCCACATGCCGTGGAGTGGCTGGGCCCGTGAGCCATGGCCGCTGAGCCTGCGCGTCCGGAGCCTGTGCTCCGCAGCGGGAGAGGCCACAACAGTGAGAGGCCCGCGTACCGCAAAAAAAACAAAAACAAGAAGCGGACTTCAGGCACAGGGACCCTGGGTTGTGGATGACGGTCTGGGGGAAGCAGGGAGAGCCACTCACAGCCCCACCTCCAGGAGGGCCACTTGCTTCGGCTGGTGACACAGGCTCTGGGCTCAGGCTTATTTAGAACAGCAGCTAGTGGTAAGTGCTGGAGGTTGGGAGCCTTTCCTTAAACACCGGAATCTCCCACAGTAAAGCCCTGAATAAAGTCAGCTTTCCACAGTTTTCCTCTAGAGCTTGATGAGAGTCTTTAAAGAGAGTGCTTTTAGAGGTTTCTCGGGTGTAAACCATATTCAAAGCCCATTTTTCTAATAACCGTGTGCCCCCCCTGTGTTTCCTACCTTTCAGCGCCTCTTTCCCATTCATCCTTTTGAAAATGTGTGCACTTCATTAATTTTCATGCAAAGTTGTTATGCCTTAAAACTCAGATCATCCTGACGTGACAAACTCATTTTGTTTTATTTGCCTGTGTTCATCCGGGATGACATTTGAGGCTTTATTTCTTGGGAAAATCCATTCACGCAGATTTAAAAATCACTGGCGCAGAGGGTAAGGGTTAGGAATGTTGGTTGAAGTCCCCACAAACCGGAGAGGAAATGGTTCATTTCCACACTGCAGCAGGCTGGTGATCCCCGGGCACAGTGTCTGGAGGCCCTTCAAGGAAACAGCTGCTCCGTCTGTCCTCACGGACGAGGCTTGGCCCGCCCAGGCCGTCCTCCTGGGCACGTCTGGTCCCCAAGCCAACAGCCCCCGACGCCTGCACCCTGCGTGGGTGCGCATGCTTTGCGTGGTGATGAGGGCACCCGCGTCCCTCTCGGAAACACTTCTAGCCAGTCCTCCCTTCCAGGTAAAGAAACACGACCAGCACCTATGGAAAACCCATTTCTTCAGAGCGGATGTGATACATTCCTGCTGTGAAAATTAGTAACACCCAGAGCCCAGCATATATATCTGATGAATTTTGGGTGCCTTCTAAGAGGCATTTAATATCAATTCATGTCGAATTGCACTTATTTTCTTTGGGGGGTTTACTGTCAGTGGCGTGTGTAGAACTCCAATGTGTGCAGGGCTCAGAGAAGGCGAAGTGGTGGTTATGAACCGGGTAGACGTGGAGACCCGGGTCCATTCTCAATCGGCTCCTACGGTTTGTACCCAGGGAGCATGTACTTATGGGGAGCAAAGAGCTTTCTGATACTGTGTGTTTTTCTCCATGATTAAAAGAGTACCTATGCGGGCTTCCCTGGTGGCGCAGTGGTTGAGAGTCCGCCTGCCGTTGCAGGGGACACGGGTTCGTGCCCCGGTCTGGGAGGATCCCACATGCCGCGGAGCGGCTGGGCCCGTGAGCCATGGCCGCTGAGCCTGCGCGTCTGGAGCCTGTGCTCCGCAACGGGAGAGGCCACAACAGTGAGAGGCCCGCGTACCAAAAAAAAAAAAAAAAAAAGAATACCTATTCATTAGAAGCGTTGGTAGGATATACAGAGACCTGTCAGCCACACCATCACTGAATGATGACCGTGGTTAGAATGTACTTCTCAATTTTCTTCATTCACAGGTTTTCTTTACAATATATTCCATCTTAGACTGGATAGAATTGAGTAGGCCCTGCTTTTTTCGCTTGGAGTTATAAAATGAGTATTTCGCCTGCTACCAGGACCCGCCTGAAGACGGTGGTGTGGCTGCCTTCTGTCCTGCTGAGTCAGACGTTACTTATTCTGCTGGATTTGGGGGTGTTTTTATAGTTTTTCACTGTTATACACACATCCCTGTCGACTCTCTCTGAGCATAAAGTGTTTTCCCCACACTCTGCCTCAGTTTCCTAGGCTAGACGTCGGGGAGAGACCTGCCCCGTGGCCATGGGAGGGCTCGGTCGTGGACCAGATTCCCTGTGGGCGGCGGGGACCCAGCCCCGCTGACGGGCCTCTGTGTCTCTTCCAGCCGTGTCCTACACCAACTACAAAAAGACGCCGCCGCCCGTACCCCCCCGCGCCACCTCCAAGCCTCTGATCTCGGTGACAGCGCAGAGCAGCACTGAGTCCACGCAGGACGCCTACCAGGACAGCCGCGCCCAGAGAATGGCCCCGTGGCCCCAGGACGGCCGCGGCCTCTACAACTCCACGGACAGTCTGGACAGCAACAAGGCCATGAGCCTGGCCCTGGAGACGGCCGCGGCCCAGCGCCATGCCGCCGAGGGCCAGGGCGGCTCGGCGCGGACCAGTGACAAGGCCACCATCGTGTCCAAGGCCGAGGGCTTCCTCCAGAGCCGGCGTTCCTCCATCGGGGTCCAGGTACCTCCCGCGTGCCCCCCACGGTGACACAGACCGAGCACTGCCGACCTCGGCCCGGGCCCTCGCAGGGACCCCGCAGGGGCCGGAGGCTCCAGAGCCTGGGCCTGGCCTTCAGGGGAGGCTGGCCTGTGGGTGCAGCAGGCGGGATGCCCCGGCCAGGCCCACCCGCCACCCGGAGGGCCCCCCCCCCGGGCATTTCCAGGGGCTGCCAGCTGCTTGGAGAGTATGGAAATAGGTTATTCTGACACTTAAGAAGGAGGTTTTGTGGTTGAAACCTGATTTTTAGTCTTGTGGCCTAACAGTAGAGTGGGGAGAAAGGGCATTGGGACCAAAGGTGAATGACAGGGAAGGGCTGCTTGTACGAAAAAGGGGCTCACAGCCACTCGAGGTGACCCCGAAAGTCCCCGCGCCGACCCCAGGACGCTGCTGGGTTAGCTCTGGTCACTGTGTTCTGAGCACCGAGGGCCGAGCCACCTCCGCTCAGGCCTCAGAGGCTGCCCCTGCGCCAGCTCCCACTACCGCATCCACTCGGGCACAGGGGCAGGGAAGGCACCCGGCTAGGAACAGCACCATCCAGCTCCTGCCCCAACCCAGGGACGACCCAGGACAGGCCTTGCGCGGACCACGTTTCCCAAGAATTCTGCCATGACTCCCTGCAAGAGGTGGTGTCGGCCAGCCAGGCAGGTTCCCCGTGTCGTCCTCGGCAAGCACGGGCGCCTCCACCAGCCCGAGTCCAGCCGAGGGCTTCCCTGGCGCCAGGGAGGAGGGCCTGCGAGCTCAGCAGGTGTGAGAGGGGAGCCGTGTTCTGGGCGTCGGGGGCCGGGGGACGCAGGCTGGGGAGACTGCCCGCTGGTCTGGGTCCTCTGAACCCGGTCTCCACACTGTGGCTTCGTTGTTTTGTTTAGGATTCTGAATTCCCAGAGCATCAGCCATACCCAAGGTCAGATGTAAGTACCAAAATATACTCCAAAGCCAAGTACGCATGAATTTTATTTTTTCTCCCTTTTTGGATTATTCATACCACTGCTCATGTCACCTCTCTCTGTCCTGATTCTATATGCCAGGCTCTATGCTAGGTGCTTCCATATTACTGCAGGGAACCCTTGCATCCCCTGATGACACAGATTCAGCCCCACTCTGATGAGGACGAAACTGGGGCTCAAACGGGCAGGCGACTCGCTGCAGCCGAGGCCTGGCCGGGCCGGGGGTACTGGTACGGGGGCAGCTGGCGTTCACTCGGGGGTCACTCTGCCGTTAGACTCACGTCTCCAGATGAGACTTGTGAGGCCCCCAAGCTCAGGAGGCCAAGGTCACCTTCCTGGGTGCGTGTGCCCCCCGGTCTGCCCACCCGCCCCCTGCCACAGGGGCACAGCCCACCCAGCCACAAACAAGGCTGGAGGGTCGACTTCCAAACACGAGGAGTTGCCAACTTACCCGAAAATAGCGGGAACTTTCTAGGTAATTCAGATAATTTCAGGTAATTCCAGAAGCCCATAAAGCGAGTTTATCCAGCCACCACTTCCTGCCTGCAAGTCACCCCAGGAGCACCCCCCCCCACGCCCCATTCTGCTTCCGGCTGCCGTGCCTCTCCCCAGAAGGTCCCCCGCTCTGCCCGGGTCACCCTCCCTACCAGCCTCGCCGGACCCGCCCCCAGCTGCGCATCGCGTGCCGGCCGGGCGCACCTGCCGCCTCTTGGTACCCAGCGCCTAGCACAGCGCCTGGCACATAGCGAGCTCTCGGTCAGTGTCGGTGGGCGAGTGTGGGCGAGCGTGCGAATGCAGGGGTTCCGCTTTCCTCCTGGTGGCATGTCACAGCACGATGTGAGCTTGTCACCTCGCGGTGGCCAAGGGAAGTGAGCTGGAAGCCAAAGAAGATGTCGTCCAAGAAACTCGAGTGTCAGGATAAACGGGAGACAGATGGGTGTGGGGCGCCAGCTCGAGAGCACAGGGGGGAGAGGGATGAAGTGAAGACGGAGCCGATGGAAGGACCACCCTAGATGCCTAGAAAGCTCTAGAAGAATGCTCGAGGGCGTCAGGGTGGTCAGGGCACAAAGTAGAGGTGACGCTAAGGGCGAAGAAGGGGGCTGGTTTGGGGCCACGTGTGGATCTGCTGAGTCTGCGTCCCAGCCCCTCCCCGAGCTGCCCTCATCCTCACAGTAACCCCACGGGCCAGCTGGAGCCACATCCCTGTCAGGGACGGGGAACCTGAGGCTGGGGGTGAGTGACTTGCCTACAGGTTGACAGCCACAGGGGGAGGGTGGGACCCCAGCCTGCAGTCTCCTGCCGCACACGGAAGGGGAAGAAATGAGGGTCCAGTGGTGACCCCCCCACCCCGGGAGCCTGCTGTGATTCTCACCCCATGACCCCGCGTGGAGGACGGCAATGCCCCCGACCCCATCACGCTGTCCTCAGCTTGCAGGGCAGGGTGGCTGGTGTTCTGAGAGCCCATCCAGCGCTGGGGGGACGGGTTCCCGCCTGGCCTCCCAGAACCAGGACCTGACGGGCTCCCAGAACCACAGCGGTCAGGGAAACTTAGACAGTGCAGAGTCTTTTCATTTTACAGACGCTGTCCTTCCCCCCGAGCAGAGTGCGCCCTCCTGCCTGCACCTTCCCTGGAGCCCGGGCCCAGGATGAGCACTGATGTGTAGGGTCCTCAGGGGCTCAGCTCAGGGCTCCTCCCGTGACATCCTGCCCAGGCCCTGCAGGTGTGCGCCAGACCTGGGTCCCTCCTGGTGACATATCCCAGCCAGCACACCTGTCTTCTCACCTGGAGCCCACACCTGGCCCTACCTCACTTTTCCTCACGATGGTGGTGACAGTTAGCTATTTTCTTTGTGCTCATTTTTGTTTTTATCTGTGATTTGTCTGTTATTGCAGTTTCTACTTGTGTGTGTGTGTGTGTGTGTGTGTGCGCGTGTGAAACTCTGTAGAACACGTTTACTGTTCCCAGACCCTGTGATGTAGTTTAATGTCAGGGATCCTTCAATTCCGTCTGCCTCAGTCACCCCATCTCTAAAATGGGAGCGATTCCCACTCTGCGGTGTCACCAGCTGGTTACTGGGTTTAAACATCCTCTCTGAGATGCTGCTGATTTACTCTGACCCAGGACGCCCTCGGAGTCCCAGCCGTTTCACGTTTCCAGCAAGCCTTCCCTCTCCACCCCACCTTCTTAACTGCTTCTGCTGGGGCTGCGAGCATCTCACGGAGCAGGGTTGGCAAATCATATTTAACTGTTGGACTTGTAATAGGTCCCTGAGGGAACTGCGGGGACTTTGTATGGGAAGCAACGTACCCGCTTTGCTATGTGTGAAGTTTTGAAGGCAGAGCCTAAAATGAGCTCAGTTTAGAGCAAAAACTTGAGATTGGAGCTCCAGCAAATATTCTAGTAACAGCTTGCTTCTCTCTGGTGCCTCCAACTACGGGCGATCAGCCTTCACCTCCTGAAAACGCGGGCCACGCACACACATGCACAGTCACACATGTGCGCTCACGGGTACACGCATGTGCTGCACACATGCACGTGCACACATGCGGACAGGCATGTACACGCACACGTGTGTGCACTCACACACACAGCGGCCACACCAAACTCCTTGTTCCTTAACTGGCCTGTGCGGGACCGTCCTCCTTCCCACTGCTCTTCCTGGCCCGAGGCTCAGTATCCGTCCCTCCACTGAGGCCTGGGAGAGTGAGGCGGGGGCTTCTGGATCCCGGCGCCCACCACTCACTTCAGCGATGGGGTGGTCCTTTCCCCTCTCATCAGTGAACACCTCCGGTACAGCATTTGCTTCACAGAGAGTTCCTTTAAAAGACAGGGATTTTGCTGATTTCATCTTTCTTCGCAATGCCTGGAACACCGTGGATCTTGTAAAAAAAAAAAAAAGAATGTACGCATATATTTCTCAAAACCTTTACAATCCTTTTACCCTCCTAGGCAGAATTTTCTCTTGGGAAAAGAGTCCTTTGATTTCCTTTCCACTGTGCACAACAGTAATTCCTTTTCTTTGTCCCAAACTTACTTTTTTCCCCATCTACATAAAGCTGACCCAGGATTTCTGAAATGATAAATATTTAGCTCATCCTGGCCTCGTACCACTGGATCATATCCCCCCTTCACCTTTACCTCCTGAAAAGTAGAGCTATCTTCATGTTTTTCTGACAGAGGTTTCATATGACAAACACTGTAAAATCTAAAAAAGTCATTAACTATAAACTCCTTGAATTTAATACCTTATTGTTAATAGAGCTGATGATCTTCAAAGCGGGGGTGAGAGGGCAGAGCATTAGATGTGCTGTGCAGAAGCTGACGTCAATCAGACCAGGTGCCCAGCGCTTCCCTCGCTTTTGAGAGTAGGAAGAAAAGACTCCACTGAATTTAAGAGATTTACCCAAGTACCACACGGCCAGCAAAGAGGCAGGATTTGCCTGCCTCCAAAGCTGCTTTTCCTCATTCGCTGTAAAAATAAGAGAATTATAAGAGAAAACGTACACACGAGAGAAAGGAAGAAAAGGGCATTTTGTGATACCTTGGTTGTATTTTTTAGTCACTTTATGGCATGTTTACGTATCTGTGAAGATGCGCATGTTGTATGTGTGCACACACGTCTTGTGATAGGACCGCTCACGCCACCTGCTAGTCTACATTCCTTAGTGGACATTGGATCGTAAGCATCTTTCGTGGTGTCATCCTTAAACCATCACTTTCATAGCTGCACAGCTATTCTGTGTCATGAGAAATGAAAACTCACCATGTGTTACTATTATCCTGCTTTCCTAGCCTCCTATTGTCCCTACGTGTCACCTTATAACTTGTTAGAATTCGAGGTAACTTCTTTAGACCAGAATCCTAAGACTGGAAACAGTAAGGCAAATACTTGGAACATTTTTATGAAGAAAAGCTAACGCCCTTTCCATTACAGATACCTCTCTAAAACTATACGAATGAAGCAATTTCACCCATGTTATGTATCTGTCAAATTCAACAATACCTACCAAAATTGTAAAATGGGATACTTTTGCCTCAGCCACCACATGGGGGCTGTGAGTATAGTCACCAAAGTACATGCACGTGCAGACGTGTATTTATAGCGGCGTCATTGACAATGTCAGAAAACTAGTAATAACCAAATTATCCGTCCACTGAAGACTGATTAAATAAATCAGGTTATAGCCGTAGAATGGAATAGCAGTTAAAGCACAAGGTAGCTCCTTTTGCACTGACATGGGGTAACATTTTTAATATATTAACCTTTATTGCAATCTTTTTGTGTCAAACAATAACAACAGTCTCCCCACCCAGCAAGGTAACATTTATGTGAGCCATGACCCACTTGAAACTCAAAAGACGTGGTGATTAACGGCAAGGTTAGGAATTTTATTCAAGCATGTTTCCCCCTGCAGTCAACCTATTTCCTCTTCCAGCCGCCAAAATATGCGACACAAATGAGAGACGACTTCCGTGCATGTTTTCAGAATTGCACCAATAAATAGTGGGGAGCCCCCGGCTGCTGTCCCCAGCTCCGCAGCCCACCGGGAGCTGCAGGGTCTCCATGTGGCCGTGTTGATTCTGGCCACAGCGGATCAGTGCAGAGCATGGCTCTGCCCCCCCCGACAAGCTGTGCACCCCTGGGCAAGTTACTCACCTTCTCTGATTCCTCAGTGTTGGATGTGGCTGGAAACGACACAGGGCATCCTGTGCACCAGGTGTAGTAACACTTGTCCGCTCTTAGCATGGTACCCGGTGCGGGGTCAGCGGAAAACAAATGCCAGCTCGCTCTTAGTACCATGACTTTTACTCTCCACAAAATGAGTCAGCCCCCAGTGACGAAGGCTTAGCCGAGGGGCATCCCAAGTTACAGGCACAATTGTTAAGTACACCTTTTTTCTCACAACTCACAGGAGAGCGTCCTGATTATTCGTTTAATGGTTTGTATCTTACCCTTGCAGCGATCATTAATATTTTTTAGAAAAGATGTGTTTGACAGTTTCGTTATGACGTTTGTGGATTGGGGTCAAACGTCCTTTTGAGACAGTGGGCAATATTCTTTGTGAAAAGGACAAGGGACAGTGTAGTGGCTGGGATAATATGTGACTAAACGAACCTTTGGTTTTGCAGACTTCATACTGAGAGTTTGCGGGGCAGCTGGGGGGCTGTTTGTTTATTTGTTTGTTTGTTTTTTTAGAAAACCTGCGCTACTAGAATTCTCTCATGAGTTAACTACACCAGTGATGATCATAAATGCTTCTTTGGGGTTGGGGAGAGTTTTCGGCAAACGCAGCCGCCATAAGGATTGTGTGTAGAATGCACGATTTCTGTTCTGACATCGCCCTGCTCTGGGCACAGTCGTTAGCAAAAGAGAGACAGCTCTGTGTAGGCGCAGATGGAGAGGTTACCTCGGTGTTCCTGGTAAATGCTTAAATTCCTTCCGTGTGTTCTTGTATGTGGATGCAGCCATCAGCACAGTCCTATCAAATCGCGTGTGTGTTTTGTTAGCTCTCTGGTTCATGCTGTACCTGTAGGGTGTGATAAGAGCTTTTAAGTCCTCTCATAATGCAAGCTAACAAAGCCTATTTT
Organism: Mesoplodon mirus; assembly: GCF_964341445.2. Taxonomy (NCBI): domain Eukaryota; kingdom Metazoa; phylum Chordata; class Mammalia; order Artiodactyla; family Ziphiidae; genus Mesoplodon; species Mesoplodon mirus. The sequence continues at coordinate 30,577,961 of NC_138996.1, forward strand.
TGCCCGAGCTAAACAAAGCAATTATATTTGCATACATTTAAAAGACTGAGGCGCCGCGTTGAGTTCAAGTGGTGACGCAGAATTTGACGAAACACAGTAGCAACTTAACTTACACCAATATGAGTGCATTTCCCTCTCTCTGTCATTTTCCTGGGTCAAGTGCATCTCTGCATTAATTAAGCAAATACATAATTAATTACCACAAATGAATACACACACACAGATAGTCCCTGGCCCAGGTCCCATGTCTCGGTTCTAAAATAAGGTGTTCTGTGTTGAATTAGGTGGAAACAGCTACCGACTCTGACACAGAGAGCCGTGGCCTGCGGGAGTACCAGTCTGTTGGCGTGCAGGTGGAGAACGAGAAACGGTAACCAGCCCCCCGCATACCCCCCTCTCCCAAGCGGGGCTCTTGGTCTGTAACCTGACTGCAAGTGTCTAGACCACACTGACCATCAATAATTCAGGCCATTTGACCATCAATAATTCAGGCCAGGAAACAGGGTCATATCTTTATACTTTTCAACGTATATCATTCAAGTGTGAATTAACATCCTCCCATGCCTTGTTTCTGCAAGCGGCAGGGGACCCGCTTCTTCTAAAGTAATTTACCACCTACGAAAGCAGAGGGGCTGGCAGCTCTGAATGTTAGAGTCCTTTATCCAAAGGGAAAAAACAGGCTGAGGGTGAAACAAGCACAGGCTTTCTCACCTTATCATGTTAAAAGTAAAAGGAGGGCTTCCCTGGTGGCGCAGTGGTTGAGTCCGCCTGCCGATGCAGGGGACACGGGTTCATGCCCCGGTCCGGGAAGATCCCACATGCCGCGGAGCGGCTGGGCCCGTGAGCCATGGCTGCTGAGCCTGCGCATCCGGAGCCTGTGCTCTGCAACGGGAGAGGCCACAACAGTGAGAGGCCCGCGTACCGCAAAAAAAAAAAAAAAAAAAAAAAAAAAAAAAAAGTAAAAGGAAAGACAGAGAGAGAGGGAGGGAGATTGAAAGAAGTTTAAGACCTTAGCTGTGCTGGGATTGTGACACTTCAAAGGAACCCCTCAAACTGTCAAACACAGAGAAGTCCATTACAGGAGTGTTGTGTTTGTAACAAAAACAGGGTGACTATTTTATTTTATATTTAAAATAGCATATCTTGTAAATTTCATAAGAACAAATTTTGATGAGCGCATTACATTGTGAAGCCCCGGTGATTCGCTCACGGTGGAGGGCCTTAGGACCAACCTGCAAAGGTTTTGATTGCCAAGGAATTCAGAACACAAACTGATGGCTTCCCCAGGACGCGAGCTCTCAGAACCCGCACGTCGTCGTCTGTACCTGGGGACCTGGGCTGGCTGTCTCCGTCCCCCGCAGTGTCTTGTTCTCAGCTCCTTTGCCTCCAGGGCAGGAGATGGTGGCAGGTCCATTAACCAGCTGTACTCATAGCTGTGTGCCAGCCAGGGGCCAGTTTCTGCAGAGCCAAAACATGTAGCATGGGCAAAGTTTGGATGTGCAGACACACATGCACGCGCGCACACACACACACAGATACACATACACACACCCAGAGTTCTCACCAGCAAAATCTGCACTCCTGTTACAAGCTCACTTCTGCCAGTCATTTCAGTAACTGGCTGTGTGGAATGACTGACATTTAAATACATGGAATGCAAATGTTTTTTAAACACCTGCTGAGGTCAGAATTTGGTTTCATTGTTTTGCATAAAAGACAAAATCGGGATGATATTACATTATTCAGATAGGAGAAGAAACTCATGTCCTGAGCTGTGATAGGAACAGCCACCCAAACTCAGTAGGACACAGATGTTATTACTTAGAAGACTTGTAGACATAAAAGAAGCGGCAGGGCTTCGTTTGACGTGTGTGCCACAAACAGAAGAGAGTAAACTTGTAGCGTCTTTCTGAAAGGCAAGTGACCACTCCAAGGTAGTGGTTTCACGGGATACATCAAGCCTCCTTGTGTCGTGCAATAAACTTAAGTCTTAAGTGGGCATTATTTAGACATTGAAACTTAGGTAGAAGGTAGAGGTTCATTGTTTGCAAAGCCAGATGGTGTTCTGCCATAGATGAAGTACCAAAGTGCTTGTGATAGAGATGAAAACACTCGTCTTCCCCGCGAGGTGCCGGCTTGTGGCCCAGGCGCGCTCCTGATGAGTGCATCTAGGTTTTGCTGCACGAGGTCACCTCGCAAAGGCCCCACTTGTCCCCTTTGCCTCCCTTGCAGGTGCGGACGCTTTAAGCGTTCCAACAGCGTGACGGCCGCGGTGCAGGCGGACCTGGAGCTGGAGGGCTTCCCGGGACATGTCGCCACGGAGGACAAGGGCCTGCAGTTCGGGTCCTCCTTCCAGAGGCACTCGGAACCCAGCACCCCGACCCAGTACGGGGCGGTGCGGACCGTCCGGACCCAGGGGCTCTTCAGCTACCGAGAGGACTATCGGACCCCCGTGGACACTGCCGACCTGCCTCCTCCCGACCCCTGGCTGGAGCCGTCCATGGACACGGTGGATGGCGGCCACGTGTCTCCGTGCCACAGGGACGGCGCTTGGTTTCTGAAGCTGCTGCACAGCGAGACGAAGAGGATGGAAGGCTGGTGCAAAGAGATGGAGAGGGAAGCGGAGGAGAACGACCTTGCGGAGGAAAGTAAGGGCCCAGGTCTCCTCTGAGGCTTGTAGACACGCGTGACGTTGCCGTAACACAAGTGGCAGAATCCCCAGGGAAAGTCCCTGGGTCCCTGAGTAAATTTAAATGAGTGGGCTTCCTACGGCCTCCCACCAATTCTAAGACACAAGTAAATGAGCAGAAAAGCAGTCGTTAAAATATTAAAGGGCATCCTTCTGTTTTGTTTTGTTTGTTGGATAACAGGATGGCTTGTGCTCACAGGGATGTAGTTTATCTCATGTTCCACGTGCCGGTTCTCTTGAATTCTGGCAATGACTTGATATGGAGCAGTTCAGCCGTTTTCTAGAATCATGACTGTCCCGTGTTTATAAGAAATTGCTTTGGCTATATGCCAAAGAAACGTTGGTTACGGTAGATAACTTACCAGCCAGCTGGTGATGGCGGCTCCTGGTTTCCCATCCCCGGGTGGGTGGGGATCTAAGTTCCCCGACCTCGTGTGGGCAGTGCAGATCTGCTCCCAACCCTTTACTCCAGGTGGGTCTCTGGCTCTTGCACAGAAAAGCACCAACCTCCCCTTTCCCTGAAGAAACTTATTTGTCAGGATTGTCCAGAAGCAGCATCCTTTATGAATTGCTATGTTGATTTCAAAACAGATACCTCCTGACTTTGTTTATAGACCAAGAATACCACAAGAATGATTGCAAGGTACATACAACTAACACTTGTCTTTACCAAATACAGTTTCACAGAGGCGTTTCTGAATGTGTTAACTCGACAAAGCATACTCTTTTTTTTTTTTTTTTTCTTTTTGCGGTATGCGGGCCTCTCACTGCCGTGGCCTCTCCCGTCGCGGAGCACAGGCTCCGGACGCGCCGGCCCAGCGGCCGTGGCTCACGGGCCCAGCCGCTCCGCGGCACATGGGATCCTCCCAGACCGGGGCACGAACCCGCATCCCCTGCATCGGCAGGCGGACCCTCAACCACTGCGCCACCAGGGAGGCCCAAGCATACTCTTTTTAATGTTTTCTTTTTCCATGAAGTCCTTTGTACAATTGCTAGATCACTATAAATCCTGAAGTTCAAAAGGACACCTGATGTCCTTGGCAATGTCGCCCTGACATTGCATGTCCAGAAATCTGCTGTAGGAGTATATGTCAATAATCCCGGCAGTGGAAGCATAAGGATGAAAGTATCAGGACGGTAACTTATAGACACAGTGGCCCTGGCCCGTGAGAAGTCCAAGAAAACAGTTGGTGTTTTTTTTTTGTTTTTTTTGTGTTTTTTTTTTGCGGTATGCGGGCCTCTCACTGTTGTGGCCTCCCCCGTTGCGGAGCACAGGCTCCGGATGCGCAGGCCCAGCGGCCATGGCTCACGGGCCCAGCCGCTCCGCGGCATATGGGATCCTCCCAGACCGGGGCACGAACCCGTATCCCCTGCATCGGCAGGCGGACTCTCAACCACTGCGCCACCAGGGAGGCCCAACAGTTGGTGTTTTGATCCTGAGTTGTTAAAACGTACATTGTTAACTTAGGAAGAAAGGGGGAGAGTGCCATGCCTTCAAACCCCCAGTTCTCTTCTCCCACATTCCTCTCTCAGTCATCACCCCCCACACCTCCTTCACCGGAGCGGGTACTAGATGCTGAGGGTTTTGGAGGAAGTGTAGCTGGTGCCCCGGCCATGCGGCATCGGTGCATGTAGCTGCCAAAGTCACACCGCCCCCCCCGCGTTTGTCCACACATGTCACCTGTTGAGGGCACAGCCGACGGTGACTGCGCTCAATCCGATGTTTAAAACTCCCTCGTTTCCCGCAGCTTTTCTTCACTTGTCAGTATGTGCTTCAACGGGGCGAAACCGTTTGAATTGTAACAGGGATTTATCCTCTTTATCCCGAGTTGACCCGGGATTTGAAGGAGACTGTCAGCTCCCGCTCTGTACACGCCCCCGCGTTCAGCCCGGGCTTGGTGAGCGGTCCTCGGGGCTTGTAAGACGTGAGCCTGAGGTTGATGAGTCGGGATGTGTTTCCTACACCCTGTGGCTCCTCCGTGAAATGCCTTTGAAGGGGAGGAGATGGGGGGACAGTTCAGCAAGAGGTAACCCTTGTCAGGGCTTACCCCACAGTATGTCTGCAGCATTTTATTCTAGAATCATGTGGATTTACACCGTTGAGGACACATCCTAGACCAAAAGGTTCTGGTCTCCCTCTGTGCGTGGAAGAGATGGAGGTTAGTCCTTAGTCCTTGCTGTGTTTGTAAGACAACACAGAGCAAAACCTGCCATGTCATGATTTTCCATATTTAGTGTGTACCTTTAATTCAGTTATTATTTTATCAAGGATTATAGTTTTTTTTTAAGAGACGTTTTTTAAAAGAAATCTCTAAGCCATCATGTACTGGACACAGTGCCAAGGGCTACGCCAAGTGCATCACTTGCATCTTCAAGGGCTGAGCGTATCGTGATACCTAGAAAATACTGTCACCTTTATGGAAGTAAAGAAACTGAGGTTCAGAGAGATTAAGATCTTGCCCCACGTTCCACAGAGGAGAGCAAGGAATCCAGGCTCGGAGTCAGAGCTGCCTTTTGTCAAAAGCTGTGCTTTCCCACCACGCTGCCCGACGTTCTTCAATCCAGATGTTCCATTCCTGGGAACTTGTCCTTCTCTGTATTCTAACACTGTCTTCTTCTGCTCTTTTAGAAAATGTTGAGCCTCTATCCCTGGCCGTTTACTTCATTCTGATTCTCTGAATCTCTGACACCCATTTGTGGTCCAGAGAGAATCCCTGAGCCTTAAAATACATACTTAGGTTGTGCCTCAGCCCTTGGAAATTAAGAGGTGAAATTAAAAGGCTTCAGCGCTGAAGCATTGTCATACGTTAGGATTTTCTTGCCACTGGGGCGTTCCATAAAATTCTGGGAGTCATGCCGTAAGTGTACTACTGTGTCTGAAATCCGATTTGACAATCTACAGTGACCCACATCAACAATAAGAGTCCATCACTTAGGAGGTTCAGTTGTCTTATTACTGGACATCTGGAGAACACGTTTTTCCTTCAACAAGGCAGAGCGGGAAGGGAGTTTCTGCCGTCCCTCAACTGTATTTCCATATACAAGTTTTTTTCTATCTTTTTGGCACCTTTGGGACCTTCTTCTGGACTCTCTCCGTCTTGTAAACACACAGCAGATGTTTGCTGAACCCATACTATGAGTCGTTCGGTAGACTGCAGGTGGATACGCAAAGGGGTGTATAGCACAGAAGCTGCGGTGACCTAAGAAAGGGTCAAGTGAGACCAAGGCAGAGCTGCTCACGGCGAGTGAGAAACATGAAGTATAGCAAGAACAGTGCAGATCCAGTGCTTTAAAAAGTGCTGCCCAGGGCTTCCCTGGTGGCGCAGTGGTTGAGAGTCCGCCTGCCGATTCAGGGGACACGGGTTTGTGCCCCGGTCCGGGAAGATCTCACATGCCGCGGAGCGGCTGGGCCCGTGAGCCATGGCCGCTGAGCCTGCGCGTCCGGAGCCTGTGCTCCGCAACGGGAGAGGCCACAAAAGTGAGAGGCCCGCGTACCGCAAAAAAAAAAAAAAAAAAAAGTGCTGCCCAGTGCTTTTAAAAGACTCTCTCAGGAGCCTGAGAGATGCTGCCGGCAGGGAAAGTCTGAGAAGGCTTCCTGGTGACAGTGACATCTGGGCTGGACCTTGAGGGGAGGTGGGTTTGGTCAAGCAGGTGGGGTGGGGGCGATGGTGATGAGAGAGAATGGTCAAGGGCACAAGCAGAGGCAGAGAACTGGCTGGGAGACCCTCCAGGAAGACCCTCCCTTAGACGTGGACTCTGCACCTGACCGAGGGGGAGGCTGAGCCACTACCTCTCGAGTCCCTGGGCTCTGTCATCCTCCACTGCCTTGGGGACATGCTGCTCAAAGGCGGGGACGGCTCTGCGTTTTCCCAGAGCTCTTACCGCCCGGCCCCCGCTGTCGTTTGACATCTTAGGCTCCTGGAAGGCTCACACTTGGTACATCGATTATCCGCCAGCAGTGCCTGGCAGAAGCCCTGTGCAGCTGAGAGTCAGAGAGAGGAAGAAGGCGGGAAGAGGTGCAGCCTTCACACCCGGGGGGTGGTCACAGCCCTGCTCACGCCTTCTTAAAGCGTAGCATCTAAACCCCACGCATCCTGCAGTCGCCCTCGGCCAGGCTGGGGAAGACCCCGTTCCACAGGCACCAGCTCAATAATCGTGACTCTGCGTGGGTTTTCCTACCACCGTTTAATAACTACGTGCAACTGCATTTCTATGAGGCTCAGAGGCAAAGAACAGAGAATAGATCTGCTTGATCCTTTTTATGATGTTCTTAATTTCTTCTTTTATTTGCCTGGCTTTATTTTTTTGTGGACAAAGATGACAAAACAGTTGTTTTGAACCTCAACTGTATGCTTTGCCCACTAAACTAGCACCATATTAGTCACATTTAGCTGTTTCCCTAGTAATGTTTAAAGGTCAGATAACCTTCAAGTCTAGTCCTCATTTTAAGAACAGATACAGGGTTATTGATTACGGCCCTTTCAAAAAGAGAAGCTTAAATTAAATGGCTGTTGAACCAAAACCCTGAGCTTGGAATATTGAAATTTCCATTCCATGAGATAACTTTTCTCACAAGCTGTAATTTTATAATCACAGCTCACTGAATTGATTGGACAAATTTAGATTCGTTCAGCCCTCTATGGTTAATAAAAGCATCGTGAGCCCAGTTAAATACTGGTTTAAGTTAAGTCATGTTAAAGCAGGCTTCCTATTGTTAATACATAAATAGATATATTCTGAAGGGATTGTAAACCGTCACTAGACTAGTGTTTTGGGATTTTTGTGTTAATTATGTTAAACCAAACGGCTAAGTGGCATAAAGTAAAACCAAAACAATAGTATGTTTTCTGAAATAAAAGAAACGGTTCCAGAACCACAAAGATCTTAGCAGGTCTGTAGAAATATGAATGGTATAAGGAACTCAACAGTGGGGTCTCTCGAGAGGTGTTGGGACTTCCTCTCGCCCCCAAAACAGATCTGCCCAAAAGCTAATAACCTGAACATCACCAAGTCCGATGCATGGACCCACAGACTCACAGAGCTGGGGGCTTTGGTGATTTCCTTCCTCATCGGCTTCACTAGTCATGTTAACGCTGGTGTCGGGGTTCGGTGTCCAGCATGGGTCCCCCATTCCTTCCATGCGGAGGGGCGATTATCCCTGGATGGCGGCAGTGGCAGGCGGCGTGGCTCGGTCGCTGTGCCGTCGGCCCAGGGAAGAGCAGACAACAAGTAGAGTGACCCTGAGGATTCGTGGGCCACGTGGCAATGCAGGGGACGAGGAGGACATGGGCCACAGAGAAACTGCCCCTGGGTCTGCAGTTTGCCCAGGAGTCCCCATCAGCAAAGACAGCACATTGAAGACCAGAGCTAATGATGATGCTTCTGAGCATCACAGCTGCTACAGCCTCTGGGATCTGACCAGTCCTCCAGGGAACGAACAGCCACTGCTTCCAGACCCCTGCCAGGACACACAAGCCTGGTTGTGTCCCGGCTCTTGCTAAGGATGTGGTAAATGCCCGACGGAGATGTCCCCACACAGCCCAGCCACCCAGTGGCCGCAGGCAGACTGTAGCGTAAGAAGAAACGTGTGCTCAAGAAACACAAAACGAAACGAAAATGATAAAGCCAGAGATCCAGAGCGAGGAGGTTTGTGGAAGCAGCCGTGTCCCCCAGCCTGCTCTACAAAATGAGCCAGGATGGAATCCCAAGAGATCCCGGAGTAATACATCTTCAAATGATCATTTCAGGGCTTCCCTGGTGGCGCAGTGGTTGAGAGTCCGCCTGCCGGTGCAGGGGACACAGGTTCGTGACCCGGTCCGGGAAGATCCCACATGCCGCGGAGCGGCTAGGCCCGTGAGCCATGGCCGCTGAGCCTGCGCATCCGGAGCCTGTGCTCCGCAACGGGAGAGACCACAACAGTGAGAAGCCCATGTACCGCCAAAAAAAAAAAAGATCATTTCAAACAGTCTGCAGATTTTAGAAAAACCCACCTCGAATTTTGAAAGAAAAGAATAGTGTAAATGTCCTGGCACTTCATAGCAAATTTAGATAGAATTGAAAATTGTGGAACACGCATGAAAAATAAATTAAAGGAGCAAGTCAGTTAATCAAATTTCTTTGTACATCAAAGACCAGGGTTGTCCCAGGTTGTTTGTAAGTTTGCATTCTGATGAGCATACGTCCTAATCTGTAGCTCTTGAAAGAAAGTGTCTAAACTATGACAAACTTAGGGAAGGATAGTGGAAAAGAATAAATTGAATTTTCGCCTCAAATTCTTTGCAATTATAGGAAGCTATTTACATTATAGGTATCAGATAGAATCATCCCCATTCACTGAGCAGCAAATTCTCCTGCCATTCGCAATCAGGTCATTAGCTACAGTCTCACAGCCATTATCTCTCTCTAGCAATAATCAATTTATACCCTTTAAAATAAGCCTCCACTGCATTAAATCAACACCCACAGATCACCCACCTATCCATGCTGTGCTAAAGATGATAAACTGAAGTACTTTATATTAACACTTCCGTTGAAGTACGTTTTAAAAAGAATATGAAAATTGGGGATTAAAACCTCAAAATGGGTAAAACTGATTGACTTTTTAAATTGGGATTGACATATATACACTAATATGTATAAAATGGATAGCTAATAAGAACCTGCTATATAAAAAAATTAAATTTAAAAAAAACCTGAGGCTTAGAGAAATTAACAATAAATAAATACCATTTCAGGAAGCATAGAGTCAGTGAAAAGAAGTGCACTTATACATGAGTCACTTCTATATATTCCTGCAGTGACAGCTTGGTTAAAACAAGTCTCTTGAAAGGTTTTCATCAGTCATGCAAGTTATAGGGGTTTACAAGTGAAAATTCAACTTTTCAAAAACAAAGCTAACTCTTCCACTCAGCAGCAGTGGGACCAGAGCTGCAGAAACATATTCAGTTTGGGGAATCAAACTGGGAACCAAGTAGGAAGTATTTTCAGCCCTTCCAGGAGGTGCTCCAACCCCACTGCCCTCCTGCCAGGCTGCAGGCAAAGCAGACAGAGGAGGTGGGCGGAATGGGGGGGTCTGGGGGAGTAAGCCCCTCTCGCAGTGGATTGGTAGGAGACACAAGGGCCCAGGTGTCAAGATGCTGACAAGACAACATTTTTTTTTAAGTCTGAAAGGATGCCAGAGTGTTATCCAGTTAACTCACTTGTATTAAAAGGTACATTTAAAACTCTTCTTCATATTTTAGGAGCCAGCTAGAATTGGATGATATTAAGGAACTATTCATTTCTTAGGAGTGGTCATGGCACTGTGGTCGTACAGGATGATGGCGGATGGGGCTTTGGCCACAGCTAATCCAAGTGGGTCAGGAAAATAAACGCACTCCGAGACTGGTGATTCTAAGGGATGGGGTGGAGTTGCTTGTGATACTTTCTTTCAAGTTTTCTGCGTGTGAAATTTGCCATAATAAAACTTTGGGGAACAACAATCTGGACAAGTAAGAAAACACAGGCAAACTAAGAAGTGTTTCAGTCCATTAACTTCCCCAGGAGAGCATCATGTTACGAACATGTCTGTAGGGCCACATCCTCACCCTGTAAAAATGAAGGCTGTGCTATCCCTTCTGTTGTGTGGCTGATTTCTGTTACATTAGGATGTGTCCTCAGCACCCCTCACAGCAATGGGTTTATTTCTGGGACATCAGTTCCAACATGTGACACTTGGTTACATGGTGTTGAGGCCCTTCCCAACGGTGTCTATGACTCCGTTCCCTTCGAGGGAGGCCAAGGAACACGGTCTCAGCAGCTGTGTGGCCAGGCTCAGGAATCAGCCTTTGATGCCAGTTTCTAATGCACGTTAAATGTCTCAAGTCATTTTATTGAAGGCTGCCTGTCAAATTTACTAATGTTTGGGAAATTGGGGAGAAAAGTAACGAAATTGAGTTTACTTCTCTGGACTCAGGCTACACCTCTGTGGAAAGGCCAGGTCTCAGGCGCCACCCCAGACCCCCTGAGTCAGAATCTGCCTGTAACCAGACCCCCAGGTGACTCGCGGGCTGATGGGGCTGGCCTTTGTGGGCTCTTCTCCAGATAAAACCTCAAGGACGTAAGCATTCCGTCCAGAGTAAGTACTTAAATAGCCTGTTAGCGGTGATGGCTGTGTCTCTGCTTCATGACGGACGAACCTCCAGGCTAAAACCCCCTTTTTCCTGAAGGCTTGCCCGCAGGGCACTGGAGACAAGCTTGTCCTGCTCTCCTGAAAGCCTGAGGGAATGGCCAGACTAGCAAACTGGCCCGACTTTGAGTTTCAGGGCGTCCGTGTGGCTGGTTGTTATCTGTGTTCTGCACAGAGTCTTGAGGGGGACCCAAAAGAGAAGATGCTTCTGGCCATCAGAGGAAGATGCTGTGTAAGCTCAGTGAACTAGCTGGGGATTGTTGCTTATAGACAAAACATCAGAGATAAGTGGACCTGGGTATAGTCGCCAGAAATGTTTTCCTACAGATTCCTGTGTGCTTTTGAGAATCATGGGAGCTGGGATCCACCAAAGCTATTATTTCCAAATTACTGACAACGTTTACACAGGCTAAGGAAGACTGGGGCAGAAAGATGGGAAGTATGGAGGCCCCTGGAGGTAGCAGGTGTGGGTTTTTCCCAGAAATTTCATGCCCAGAGTCTTTTATCTGCCCAGTGCAAATCCCAAAGTTGTCACAGCTATTGGGTAATTGGTTAAATCCTTTCCACTGACAAAACTCTTATTATTTACATTTTTTAAGTGCTATTTGATTAAAGTCTTACAACTTAGAAATTGGTTCTGGATTAAACTGACACTTCCTACCCCCTGAAAGCGGAGCTGGCCCACAGGGTGCCCCGAAGCAGGATATTCTCACTACCACCAAACGTGGCGCTTCCACGGGTCAGCGGATGGTGATGTGAGCAGGTCGGGGGAACTGGTCACCTGCTGACCCCCGAAGGGCTTGGTGATGTTAGCAGTAGCTTTCTAAGCTAAATTTCCCCCAACACTGAAGTATCCTGGTAGCTGGCATTTGGTCGTCTTTTTTTTTTTAACATCTTTATTGGAGTATAATTGCTTTACAATGGTGTGTTAGTTTCTGCTTTATAACAAAGTGAATCAGTTATACATATACATATGTTCCCATATCCCCTCCCTCTTGCGTCTCCCTCCCTCCCACCCTCCCTATCCCACCCCTCTAGGTGGTCACAAAGCACCGAGCTGACCTCCCTGTGCTATGCAGCTGCTTCCCACTAGCTATCTGTTTTCCATTTGGTAGTGTGTATATGTCCATGTCACTCTCTCGCTTTGTCCCAGCTTACCCTTCCCCCTCCCCGTGTCCTCAAGTCCATTCTCTAGTAGGTCTGCGTCTTTATTCCCGTCTTGCCCCTAGGTTCTTCATGACCTTTTTTTTTTTCTTAGATTCCATACATTTGTGTTAGCATACAGTATTTGTCTTTCTCTTTCTGACTTACTGCACCCTGTATGACAGGTCGTCTTTGAATTTCCTTCATGCTCAGGAATGGAGCAGATGGAAAGACAGTTCAGCCCGTGGCCATAATAAACTCAACAGTTTCACCTCCAGTGACAGAGATGATAGAATAATGGCTTTTGCCCTTTGGGTCATATCCCCTCTGTGTGGTGCTTTTGCTTGTGTTCTGACTGACCCAGTTTCACACCTGTTGTGTTTTTCCAACAGTTCTCGGGAAAATCAGGAGTGCTGTTGGGAGTGCCCAGCTTCTGATGTCGCAGAAATTCCAGCAGTTTTACTGGCTTTGCCAACAGAACATGGTAAGCGGATCCTCAGGTAACCTCGGCCCCTTGTAACCAAGCTGAACGTCCGTCCTTTCTGTGCTCACCGCCTTCCCGCCTGTTAAAAGACTCCTGCACATGTGCAGCCTGGTGAATGAGTAGCGGGACACTCCCAGCTTTGGGGGTGATTTAAAAGTGCAGCCAGGGCTTCCCTGGTGGCGCAGTGGTGGAGAGTCTGCCTGCCGATGCAGGGGACACGGGTTCGTGCCCCGGTCCGGGAGGATCCCACATGCCGCGGAGCGGCTGGGCCCGTGAGCCATGGCCGCTGAGCCTGCGCGTCCGGAGCCTGTGCTCCGCAACGGGGGAGGCCACGACAGTGAGAGGCCCGCGTACCGCAAAAAAAAAAAAGTGCAGCCAAAGCAGAGAGGCTGTGGGGGTATGGGCAGGGGAGGGGCAGGGGTGGGAAGGAGACAGGTGTTTCCCCAGCCGTGAGGGTTGTCCTCCGCCACCTGGCTGTCCCCCAGGGGACCCGAGGAAGGAGGGGAAGCGTAAATCACTGTCACGGTGGATGTCACAGTGAGGACAGTGCTAGGAGGTGGCTTGAAAGAAACACGTAAACAACCACAGTGCAAGAGATTAGGAAGAGATTTTAGAAATAATTTGCACTTTATATGTTACAGTCAGGAGTGAACAGAAATACCGTGAACTAAATTAGGTAATACGGTTGGCATTAAACTTGGTTCTGATCTTCCTGAAAATCAAGGGGACACTCTTACCTATATGTGTACTTATATGTATACTATACTGTGTATAAATAAATATAAATACATATTGTTACACACACACGTTTCCTTATCTGACTAAAGAAAATATTCACTTGATATTATTTGGAGAAATAACTAAACAGTCATCACATTACTTTACAGGTTCTTTTATTTATAATCCATACACTGACTTCTTTCAGACCAAACATTTTCATTAAAACACAAGTAGGTCTCTGCAAGGTCTCCCATAGCAATGGTTCAAGGTGATTTGATTTTGTTTTGTTCTGTTTTTAAATTTACAAGGAGGTATGTGGATTTACAGAATGTTCTTCCACATCAAAGGCAGCATAGCCCGTCAGAGTTGCCAGTTTATCCCTTTTAATCAGGATCATTAAAAAGTATGTTTTCTCTAATATTTTCAAATTAATCCCATTCAAGTTCATCATGAAATTGAAAGAGTTACCGCCTGGTTGCCTATGACGTGAAGTTATAATCAACATTTAAAAGGGGAAACAGGCAGGTTTAGAGTCCCTGAAAGAAACATACAGCTGTGGAAACATTCAGTTATCATGTTTACTGGGCATGTTCTAGCCTCCTCCGTCGTGTGTATTTAATGATCATCTTTAAGGAATTGATTTAGGCCATTGGAGAGTGTGGTCCGTGTTCCACCGAGTCTGGTGGGGAGGGTCGTCCCCATCTTCAGGACCCTACACTCAGCAGAGGAACATTATTCAGGCTTATAAAATCTTCATGTCTTCTCTGCCAGAAGCAGCTGATACTAGACTTAAAAATTATCCACCCTAATAGTTTTGATTCCTCTTATACATGTCAGATTGCGTTTTGTGTTAACCTTAAAAAGTCTGGCGTGACTGCTTCCTTTCCTTTTGACCTCCGTCTAGGATTAGACCAAAAGAGTCTGGAGCGTTTGTTGGAGGAGGTCAGGTTGGGGCCCTAAGCAGGCCTGTCAGCAGAAATGCTGAAATGCTGACAGTACAAGCAGGGGCCTTGCTCAGCAAAGCCACACTGCCCACACTTTGCAGCTTTAGGCCGGTGACTAGTTTTCAGTCAAAAAGTGGCCCCAGGTGATACATCAAGAGCCCACCAGCTGTTTAGGAAGGACGACACCGGGCAGGACCCGCCCTTGAAGCTGGCGGGTCGATACCGGTACCTCTCGGGCCAGCAGCGGCTCAGCACCCCAGAGCAGGGAGAAACGGAGTCACGCTCAGACCGGCCGGTCTAACAGTGTACTTGAACACGACCCACGGTCTCTTCTCAGCCTTTCTCAGGACACACAGCTCCCAGAGAATGTTCCGGAACATGGAGCCTCAGAGCCCACATCCCACCTGGACCCCACGGCCTGCAGTTAGCAAGGATGGATGGCTCTGTACACGTTGCTGGGGTAGGGGACTGGCCTGGCTCACCACTGACATGAAAAAATGAGACTTACAAACAGATCGGACATCTGAATGTCCAGTGGACACAGATGCAGCCACCTCCCGTGCAGAGCCAGACCCTGGCCGTGCCCAGTTCCACGGACGCCACGGCCTCTGCTCCCTGGGAGCCCAGAGGACAAAGATTTCACCGGTCCAGTGGGGAGGGCAGGTGACCACAGAGTCCACTCTCAGGCGACATGAGGCTCAGCACAGCCGTGGGGCAGGACCAGGGCCCGAAGTCCCACCTGGGAACCCATTCCATCCCTCGGACATGTTCAGGCCCCATCACGCCTGCACCTGCGGGAGAGGACATTGTACTTGTGTCATCTTCCAGAAGAGCAGCTGAGGACCCGCCTTTGGCGGGAGGAGTCCCCCCCAGCCCCGACTGTCCAGGGAGCCCCTGTGCATCCCCGTCACCTGCAGAACACGGCCCGGAGGCAAGACCTTCACTCTGCTTTTCTTCACAAGCAGTGGCTGAGCTCAGACAGGCAAGTACATGACAACCCAGGCGACTGGATGAACCCTCCTGCCCCTGACCCTGACCCTACCCCTGAGCCTGAGCCTGCACCTGCCCCTGCCCCTGAGCCTGCACCTGACACTGACTCTGCCCGTGAACCTGCCCCTGACTCTGACCCTGAACCTGACTTGCACCTGCCCCTGCACCTGAACCTTCCCCTGACCCTGCACCTGCCCCTGCCCCTGAGCCTGCACCTGACCTTGCACCTGAACCTGCCCCTGCCCCTTCACCTGACCCTGCCCCTGCCCGTGAACCTGCCCCTGACTCTGACCCTGAACCTGACTTGCACCTGAACCTGAACCTGAACCTGAACCTTCCCCTGACCCTGACCCTGCACCTCCCCCTGCCCCTGCCCCTGCCGTTGCACCTGAACCTGCACTTGGCCCTGACCCTGCACCTGACCCTGCACCTGCCCACTGGGCTCCGCGATCCACACGCCCAGGTCGCCTCTTGGTGGCTCAATGGAGAACGGGCTTCAAACCGCAGACAATGGCCCCGGGGTTGCAACTTTCACTCCAGACGGAGAAGGAGAAAATGAGGGCGTTTTGTGCAAGTAGCTTGGACCGTGGTTCTTACCCTCTGCCCTCAGGTCAGCACAGCTGCCATCTGGCTGCGTCAGCAGAACGGACGGGACTCAAAGAGTGACCTTGTGGATGTGCATGTGGAACCAGGACTGAATGTCTGTGTCCCCCAACATTCACATGAGGAGGTCATGAGGGTGGAGTCCCCACGCTGGGATCAGTGCCCTCATAACAGAGACCCCAGAGAGCCCCCAGCCTTTCCTCCACGTGAGGACACAAGAGAGAAGACGCCGTCTGTGAACCAGGAAGGGGGTCCTCACCCGACACAGGATCTGCCAGCACCTTGACCTTGGATGTCCAGCCTCCAGCACTGGGAGAAGTAGACTGTGCTGTTCATAAGCCCCCAGTCTGTGGTTTTCTTGTTCTCTCAGCCCAGATGGACTAAGACAAAGGTTAAAGGAAGTTTAAACCCAACCAAATAGAAGTTCCTGATGTGCTTCATGGAAAGGACTTATGAACAAGCCGGAAATGGCACATTTTAAGCAAATTCAGATAAATGTTTACCTATCAGAAATTTCTCTGTCTGTTTAACCTGAGACAGCCCCACACTGAATCAAGGGAACCACACCCAGAAAAATCCACACCCTTAACCCGAGGGTGGCAAACTCAGGGGCTTGCAGGCAGGTCACACGGCCCAGGGAACTCGAGGCTGCGGTCACCAGCCAGCGCTGGACGCCGGGGACGTGGCCAGGCCACTGGCCCTCTATTCCTGTGAAGTCACCCAGCTTTAAGTAGAGACAACTCATTGAAACTACACATACCTCAGGTGCCGCGTGCAGAAGCAAACCCACCTTGGGGCCACGTGCGCCCTTGGCTGCCCGTGTGCCGCTCCGTGGCATCACCGGCACCTTCCAAGGGCAGGGACCTGTCCCCAAGACAGTTCTGTCCTTTCAGGAGATGGACGTGCCTGCCCTCCCTCCGCGTGGGAGCAACGAAATATACATGGTACATTTGTAGGGCATCCCTGACCTTCAGAAGCAGGGCTGAGACTGCTCAGAGAACAAACAGAAACGGCCGTGGCTCCAGGCCCATCTCCCCAGCGCCCATGACCACCAGCACCACTGCAGACCCTTCCCGGGCACCAGCTTCCCAGTAATCCCACAGGCGACCAGAACCATGGGGCCTGCACAAACTGTCAAGCGGCTGGAGCCTTGACATGTGCCACCATCCCCAGGTTCCAAGAAAGCGTTTTCAAAATGAAACGGTGAAGGAATGTCTACACGTGTATTCTTCAGTAGACTTTATTTTTCTTCTTCTCATTTCCTCCAGTTGTGTTGTGATATAATGAACATACAGCGCTGAATAAATGTAAGGGGTACCGCATAATGATGTGACTTACATACATCATGAAATAATTATCACTATAAGCTTAGTGAACATCCATCATCTCCTATGGGTACAAAGGTAAAGAAATAGGAAAAATATATTTTCCCTCACAATGAGAACTTTTAGGATTTACTGTCTTAACAGCTTACCTGTATAACACGCAGCCGAGTTGGTGGTATTTATCATGTTGGGTATCGCATCCCGAGCACCTGTTTATCCTGTAACTGGAAGTTTGTACCTTTTGACCCCCTTCCACCACTCCCCACCCCATCTCCAGTAACCCCAAGTCTCACCTCTTTTTCTAAGAGTTTGTTTCTTTGTTTGTTTTTGAAATACAACTGACCTACAACACTGTTCGTTCCTGTTACACAACATAGTGATTTGACGTTTCAAGCTGATCATCACAGTAAGTCTAGTTACCATATGTCACCACACAAAGGTATTACATAATTATTGACTATATCCCCCACACTGTACATTTCATTTATTTTGCAACTGGAAGCTTGTAGCCCTTAATCTCCCTCACCTATTTCTCTCTTCCCCCCACCCCCTTCCCTCTACCACCAGCCGTTTCCTCTCTGTACCTATGACTCTATTTCACTCATTTTGATTTTTGTTCACTCGTTTTGATTTTTAGATTCCACATATCAGTTAAATCATACAGTATCTTTCTTTTTCTATCTGACTTACATGTTGTTTCAAATGGCAAGATTTCATTCTTTTTTATAGCTGAGTAGTATTCCGTTGTATATATATATCTTCTTTATCCATTCATCTGTTGATGGACATTTAGGTTGTTTCCACGTCTTGGCTAGTGTATTGATAAATAATGCTGCTATGAACGTTGGGGTGCATGTATCTTTTTGAGTTAGTGTTCTTGTTTTCTTCACGTAATACCCAGACGTGGAACTGCTGGATTGTACGGTAGTTCTATTTTTAATTTTTTGAGGAAACTCCATACTGTTTTCCATCACGGCTGCACAAATTTACATTCCCACCGGCGGTGCACGACGGCTTCCTTTTCTCCACGCCCTCACTAACCCTGTTATCTCTTTATCTTTTCGTTGGTAGCCATTCTGACAGGTGCGAGGTGACATCTCATTATGGTTTCAGTTTGCATTTCCCTGATGATTAGTGATGTTGGGCATCTTTTCATGCACCTGTTGGCCATCTGTGTGTCTTCCTCGGAAGACAGATCCTCTGCCCATTTTCTTAATCAGGTTAATAGACTTTATTTTTTAGAGCAGTTTTCGGTTCACAACAGAATTGAGTGAAAATACAGAAAAATACAGAGACAAATCCCATACACCCCCTGCCCGCACACGCCACAGCTTCCCCACCATCAGCATCCCCACCAGGTGGTCCTTTATTACAACTGATGGACCTCCAGTGACACGTCACCGCCCAGGGTCCGTGGTTCCCATCAGAGCTCACTCTTGGTGTTGCACATTCTACGGGTTTGGACAAAGTTATCAGGACACCCGTCCACCATTACAGCATCCCACAGAGTAGGTTCGCTGCCCTAAAAATCCTCCGTGCTCCACCTCTTCACCCCTCCTCCCCTCAACCCCCATGGCCACTGGTCTTTTACTGTCTCCACAGTTTTGCCTTTTCCAGCAGGTCCTAGAGTTGGAACCATACAGAATGTAGCCTTTTCAGACTTTTTAACTGTCAGCAAATACTTAAGGGAACGGTTCCTGAATCGTGGTGGGCCCTCGGGAATATCTGCACCCGATTCTGAATTCATGGGGCTTCTCCCTAACCCGTTTCCTTGGGAAGAGCAGCCCCGCCCCCGCCCCCCACCCCGAGTTTTCAGCAGCTCTAACTGCGCATGTGTCTCGGCAGGACCCCAGCGCCATGCCCAGGCCCACCTCGCAGGACCTGGCCGGGTACTGGGACATGCTGCAGCTGTCCGTCCAGGACGTCAGCATGAAGTTCGACGAGCTGCACCAGCTGAAGCTCAGCGACTGGAAGGAGGCGGCGTCCCCGGAGAGGAAGGTAACCCCCCACCTGCCGCTGCCACCTCCCGGCGTGCAGGCCACCTGCTCCAAATGACACGTTATTATGTGTGTCTCAGTCTTTGATTAACAGTACGGGATCCGATTTTCAGGGATAAACCCATGTGCGCGTGATCAGGGTGGAGCTAAAGTCAGCGAGTGTAGTGAGTCCCTTTCTTGCTGACAATTCCCGGAAGACACCAACAAAAATCACGTTGTCCGCCGCGGTCTGGTTTCCGGTAGGGTCTGTCCTCTGCGTTATGGCCATCAAACCTCTGTTTGGATTGTATTGAGATTGGATTGTTTGGATTGAGATTTGGATTGTTTCCCACCGGGGAAGTTTCAGTTCAGTTACAATGCCTCCTGTGGAGATAAACTTTCCGGTTGCGCAGCTGCAGTTGAAAACAAGGAATACTTTAAACTTTCCTGAACAATTTGAGGATGTAAACGTCCTGGCCCTGAAATAGGCTGAAAATGTCCATTAAGTTTGAACCTATGGTTTCACCTCTTCTCTTTAGAGATCATCTTTACTGGGGCTAATAGATAGGTGTGAATTAGCTATAAAGACATCGACTTCCTAACACATTTTAGAGAAGTGTTACGTAATCATACTGATTTTTCTGGACAGACGTTATCAATTAAAATGATAAAGAAAATTAATCCAACATACTTGGGACAGTGGTGTTTAATATGTAGTCCAGGGTGTGTATCTAGATAGTTAGAATGAAAACATCATCATCATCATCCATCTTCCCAGAAATGTGCTGCCCACCGTCGTTGTGGGGCTCCAGGCTGGAGGCCATCGCTACATTGTGGGCGGCTGAAAAAGTCCCCACCGCAGATAACGGGGCCAAGGGGCCCGCACACCACCAGGTTGTACATAAGCAAGTCCAGGAAATCTATGGTTTGGTTTTGAAGGGAAGGAAATCATAAGTAATGATTCCAAATGAAAAAGTTCTTCAAAGAAATCACTAAAACTACAACTTATTAAACTAGTCTAATGATATGCAAAAATCCTCCCTATTGTTCACTCTTCGGTAATTGACAGCTAATACAATCCCTTCCACCTCAACTGTACACAGAGAGTAGTCCTCAAAATGAACGCGGTTCCTGCTGAGGGTACAGCACCCCGTCCAGAAGGCGAGCAGCCCTTGAACGCGATCAGGACACAAGTCCTGAGCCTCTGCCTCATAGATCTGCTCGGCCACCTGCCCCCCCCCTCCACTGCAGGACACCTGTGAGCCTCTTGAAAACGGAGACTCACAAGAATGGTTGACTTCTTACAGTCCCATATTTCAGAGGCTGCGAAAGGAGAGGAGAGAGAGAGATAATCACAGTCAAGCACTTAAGGCAGGAGTTAAATTTTGAAATAGCTGGAAGTCTTCACAAATTAATTACCCCTGATTGTACCCCTGCCAAAAAGCCAGGAGGGACGTTGCTTCTGGTCCAAGTCATTTTAAAATAAGTCATGGGAACAAAGTTTCAGACACCAAAACGAGCTTCCTGCCAAAAACAATAGCACACAACATCAGGATTCTGCCATGTGTTCACCTGAACCTGTGCTAATGTCCAAGCCCGGGCCCATCTAGTGCCCTTCGGATTCTTTTGGAGGCTGAAGGGAAAGAGACAGAGGAGTGGGTGCCCCCCTCAACAACTGTCTTCTCAGAAAAGGCAGCATCCGGACCCCGTATGTAACATCCCCTTTCCTGACAAGGATACTGGTTGCGGAGTTCCCGCCCTCCATCCACTGGGAAGGTCCAGCCTTGTTAGGGAGGGGCCACAGCAAATAGAGAACACAGTGTGGGACACAGACCTTCCACCAGGACCCCTGCAAGCATTGTGTGTTGCTTTGCTGCAGAATTGTGCCATTTCTCTTTCTGGAAGAGGCATACACGTATCTTGGGGTGACTTGTTTGAGAACACGAGCTAAGGGTCAGAAATAGTTATTTGCATCCTTTTACCAAGTAAGCGAAACATCATGTGTAGTTCATGTCAAAGGGCTTAAGGCCCATAGTAGAGAATCTGGACATCAGTTCCCTGGGACACCCTGTGAGAAGGTTTCCATGGCCTTGGACCTCGGAGTCTGTTGAAAAGACTGTCGCGTAGGACAGGGCTGTCAGCGGCATCTTCCGAGACCCCTGGGAAACTCAAGAACGTGAGCCTGTGAGCACTTGCCAAGTGTTCACCCAGCAACAGGGTCAAGATAACTCTAAGACTAGGGCGGCATCCCACGCGCACGTACAGGATGGATGTCCTCGTGTGTAAACACTTCCCGCCCGGGGGATCTGGGGGCAGGCGCGGCAGGCCCACCCCGGGCAGGGTCACGCGGCATCGGGTGGGTGCGGGGCTGTGAGCGGGGGGGACGGCCGGGCTCCTCTGACTGCCCCAATTTTGACTTGTGATGCTTTTCAGGAGGAAAGAAAGGTCCCCCCTCCAATACCAAAGAAGCCCCCCAAAGGGAAACTTCCCATCACCAGAGAGAAGTCTCTGGACCTGCCGGACAGACAGCGCCAGGAGGCCCGGAGGCGTCTGGCGGCGGCCAAGAGGGCAGCGTCCTTCCGCCAGAGCTCGGCCAGCGAGCGGGCCGACAGCATCGAGATCTACATCCCTGAGGCCCAGACCCGGCTCTAGGGCTCCGGTCCCGCCCCTCCCTCCCCTTCTCCCCATCACCCGTGCCGTGCATCACATCCCTGGTCACTCCTATGTCACTCCTCCAGCGAGCTCGCCCCGGCTGTTGTGTTTGTGCCATAAACACCCTGGAACACCCTGACGTCCACGGTTTGCGAGCTCACAGCCACGACGACTTCTCCCCGGATGGCCTGGCTTCCCGTCAGCAGGGACGGAGAGGCATGGGGACACCTGACATACCCACTCTGTTCTCAGAGGGGGGGCGAGGAACACCTCTCGAGATGGAACCCAGTTCACACTTTGTTATTTATATTTTTATAAATTGTGTGATATTAGAGGCAAGAATAACAAAAAAACTATGAATGGGTGCATCTCACCACTCACTCGAGGCATTAGACACCCAAGAGGAAGGTGCTACAGCTTGAGTGCAGGAAAGAAAGACCCCACCCGTGGCCTGGGGTCACCGTGCCCTGAACCCAGCTGACCCCTCACGTGGTTCTCTGTGCCAAGTCTATGGTGATGAGAAGTCATCTCTCCAGCCACCAATCTCCCCGCCGTGTGCTTCTCCAGAAACCTGGGGGGTGAGAAGTCTGCCCCCCACCACAGATATTCAGCGCAGCATCCACACAATCAGAAAGTCAGCTGAATGTTCATTCACACAGGGAGAGGCAGATGGAAACAGAGCAGCGTCTTAAGAAAGGCTGGCACTTGTGTAGCAGGAGTAGAAAAGAGCAAAGAGTTGTCCTCAGATAAAAGAGTCATTGATTTTTTTATTCCTTTGTAGCTTAAAATGTCACACATGGTTCTGTCTTTAAGTTTCACCCTTTGTGCACCATGTGATTTTTTTTAATAGATGTATATATATTCTCAAATGCTCTGTCAGTTGACTTGCCAGGGTATCCTTAAAAAACAGAACAAAACAAAAACAAGTTTGCTTGTTTAAAATGACAGTTGTGATGTTATAAAAAGTTTAAGAAACATGAATGTGAGTGGTAAGTATCTCTCAGTTTAAATGGTAAAGAAGAAACGTCGTTTACATTTGTATTTTTCCAGAATTCTTTTGTCCTATGCAGTAGAGCTCAAGTCAAGAATATATTTCTTGCCTGTTTTAGACAAAAAGAAAAAGGGCACATTGTGATTTCCAGCTGTGGACTTGAGCAAAAGTCCTTCGTTTTCGTGGTTCTGATTGGCACCAGAGAAAAATAGGAAGGTCTCTAACAGAAGGTTTCCCATTCGTCTCATGAAATTTAGATGCCGTGACCGTTGTTCCAATCCGACGGTGTGTGTGTCTGTTCAGACATCACTTCAGAGGAAGCGCCTGTGGATGTATCCATTTGACCCCATACTAGAGTCCTCGCTGTGACTCCAGGTAAAAGCAGGTGACGCGGCGTTTCTACCCGAAAGCCGGGTCCCCTGTGGCCCCAGGAGTGCTGTGCCCCCAGCCCAGCAGCACAGACCCTCCCCCATAGCACTTTGTATTCCTACCTTGACTCGCACTTTAAGACGCACCCAGCTCTCCTGATAATGTATGAGAGCCTTCGGTGAGGTCCTTACACAGCTGGGGCGCGCCTTAACGCCTGCAGCTTTTCTTTTTCCTCATATTCTACATTTCACGAAGCATGGGGTTCGTAGGAGCACAGATGATATTAAAGCATGTTTAGCTTCAAAGTTTTACTTTTTTATAGCTGAGTAGTTAAGAATTCCCTGTAAGGACAAAACCCTGTAAATGGAACCTCATATCTGGTATATATTTTACCAAACAGCCTTAAAATATATTTGGAAGCAAAAATCAGTACGAATGTATATCCTTGAAAAATGCAAAAAAAAAATATTCCCTGAAATATTCTTCTATAAATGAATCCTATTTCCCCCAGAGTATTCTAAACATTTTTTCTACCTAAATAAATACCTAAATCCTGAGTAGTATACAATAATGATGCTTCTTCCTATATTCAGTATACTATGTTAAAGACAAATGTATTTGCAAGCATTGGCATTTTAAACTTTAAACATGATGTATTATTAAGATGAACAGTTCTTTAGGAATAACCACAGAGAACTCGGTGTGTACTCGTTCACATGGGGAAATGTAAACTGCATACGTGTTTGCCAACCTACTCACGTGGGCCTCGCCTGGAAGCTGATGGGTTTTATCTCATTTCCTTGAACTTGTACAAAATATATACCAACAAATTATAAAATTAGACAATAATGATTTTAGATCCCAGATGCTCTGATGCCGACTTAAACCAAAGTACTCACTGGATTTGGATTAATTTTCTTTATGTTTTGTAGACTCATTTTTATCTTAAAATCCCCAAGAGTCTTGGCCTATACCATCCCTTGGTGAGCAAATTCACCTACAACTAAATTTGACATCAGTTGATGCGAAGTTGGGAACGTGTACGAACCCGTTTGGTCCACGTTGTTCCACAGAAGGTCGTGTGACGGGGGGCAGGGGGGATGCTTGCGGCTGGGTCTGATGGAATGGTACCCGTTCGTGTGACACGACCAAGTGCAATATATCCGTTCTCATGGTGACATCCCATCATGAAATGCAGACGATAAGCCATGTTTACACATTGTACATGTAAAGAAAAATAAAACTGTTTATAATACTTGTGTTAGTCCATCACACTAACTTATTGCAGTCACTTCTACAGACACAGAACTATCCTGTGATCGTTTCACCACGTCGTGGATATAATTTTACTAAAAGATTATATGAAAATTTGAGAATATGGTTGAAAATGATAATGCACGATGTTCTAGGAACATTATGATGGAAAGTGCCGTGTTCTTTGTGATCACAGACTTGTATTCCCTGAAGATACAGCCCATAACCGTTATAACCCAGGTACCCCTTTAGAAATCATTTTCCTCACAGCCAACAAGTTGATGTTGCCATGCTGAAGGCCCTACTTAACTTTCCAAATCAGAACACAAGTATGATAAACAGGGTCCTAAAGTTTAACAAAACCCAAACAAGGCAAATGTCACTTGTTCACAAGTGCGCTTTCGATGTACTTCATCTCATACATCTTCTTGTGTTATTGTTGTCTTTAACTTAAAAGTAGTTGTTCCCAGTGACCATCGTTACCATTTTTTTCTCAGCAAATTTATAGAACCATCTAGAATGGGGTATGAAGAGTCGAACTGTTGTATGATACCAAAAAATTACATTTTTGTTTAAAAGGAAATGTTGATGTTTGCACCTCAAGATTGATACTGTAGACTTCCAGCAGTAAATAGAAAAGTGTATTAGGAAAAATAACAGATTACATTTAAGATTCCCTCTTTAAAAAAAAGTAACCAGGGCTTCCCTGGTGGCGCAGTGGTTGAGAGTCCACCTGCTGATGAAGGGGACACGGGTTCGTGTCCCGGTCCGGGAAGATCCCACATGCCGCGGAGCGGCTGGGCCCATGAGCCATGCGCTGAGCCTGCGCGTCCAGAGCCTGTGCTCTGCAACGGGAGACGCCACAACAGTGAGAGGCCCGCGTACCGCAAAAAAAAAAAAAAAAAAAAAAAAACCCAGCAAGTCAGTGACCCTAAAAGTAGAGGGACTCTCCCTGCTACATCCTGTAGAAGTGGCAAAGTTTATGACCAGAAGACAACACGATTCCGGAGCCCACAGACGCGTGGGGTTTGAACATTTCTTTTGGGGTCTGTGCTCCCGTCTGCCTTTCCCAATACCATGTGGAGCAGCCACCGTATCCATCACTTTAGTTCAAAGATCCCGCGTTGCATATTCACTCAAATCCACGGCCCAATCCAGGATGGACTCTGACTGGAAAGAAAAGTCATGTTGCAGACATTTGGTCCAAGTGCCTGGAGTGACTCTGAATGTGGGCTCTTCAAAGCAGCTGCCTGATTTAGGCCAAAGCTTTCAGTGGCGAGTAGGGAGCAGAAGGAAGGAGGAACGGTCCTCATCAGCCTTTTCCCGTCGGCAGTAACTGGGTCAAATCGGACAGACCTCGAGTGCCCTGAGGATCTGGAGGCCACTGGGGCATCTCAAGGGAGACGTGGCCAAGGCTTGAGCTGCTTTTTGCTGGCAGAGCCATCAGCCTCGTTCAGGGTTCTGTTGGGTTCCCAGAAGGTCCCACGTGCCTCATCTGGAATCAGCCTGGGAACGTGTGGGCCCCCAGGCTGGCCAGAGTCACCAGCACCTGGTCCAGGGGAGTGGAGGCCTCCGAGAACTTGGGCCAGTGAGGCAGGGACGTGCCCACCTCGGATGGAGAAGAGCAGCCCCAACGGTCCAGCCTGGGGAGGGCACCCGGATGCCCCACCTCCCTGCCTTTCTGAAACGTGGGACATTCCTGTCACGTCTCCCAGCAATGGGCCAAATGGCTCCATCCCACATCTTTCACCTGTGCACGTTTCCCAGGCACCTCCTTTCTTCTCAAAGCCTGAACCGCTGATTTTTTTTTCTTTTTATTGCAAATTTAACATACTAATCAGGTAGTTGAAGACAGTGGTTTTCATACACTAGCCCCTGAGGTTCTCCTTTGTTTTTATCTGCATACTTGTTTACACTTGTTCGAAAGTTTTGGTTGAATACAGGGTTCCAAAATTTGAAAATAAAATAGAAAACCTCAAGCGTAAGCAACCAAGACTGTAGCAACTGCTGGTTAGTAGGTATGTTTCACCACCAGGCTGGAGCCATGGAAGTGGCTTCATCAGCACCCCTGCACCATTTGTCATAAAGCTCATGGCATCAGGTCACATCAGAGCCCTGTGCCTTCACAGCAAGAGCTCCACCTGGTCCCTTTACTAAGTTGACAGTTGTGGTAAGTGTGGGCAGTGGACACAATGCTGGGAAAGGTGCCCTTTTACAGTATAAGGAAACGCCCTTTAGCACAGAGTGGCTGCAGAGGGTTCTGGAGTCGAATGAGAAGCCCGGCTTCTGTTCCTACATCAGCCGCAACTTCTCTTGACCCCGTGTCTCAGTTTTCTCCCATCCCCGTCGCCCTCACAGACATTTTGTGAAGACTGATGACATTCACGTCCTCTGAGCTCCTTGGAATCAGGTGTGAAAGTGTCCGTTCTTGATAAAGCTGATGCCCACGGCCCCCTTCTGTGTGGCGGATGCTTGCGGAGGTCAAGTCACATCCTGAGCATCTCAGAGACAATCAGGACCACCAAACGCAGCGGTCCCCTCCTGAGAAGGCCGTCTGGGCTCGGCAGGAGGCTGCCAGGAGCTCCGTGAAGGCTTGGAAATGGAGAACTACCGGGGGCCTTTCTCCATGTCTTCTGGCTTTGATGGCAAGTGCTTCTAGATGTTTCCACGAACAAGGACCAGGCACCACCCAGAATGAGGTGATGTTTTCACCACTGCTTAAGCACAGCGTCATCTTAGATGAAATGACGAGCTCTTAAGTGAAACATGAACGTGAGAAAGAAAAACTAACGTGGAAGCAGAAAGCTGAGCATGTGGGACAGTGCCAAGGATGGAATCAGACATATCAACATCACTGAAGGTTTGTGAAGGTGGCCCCTCTGGCCTGGCTTTTTATAATGACCCCGTTTCACACCTCAGAGAACGTGAAGTGCTCCGTGGGAACGCTCCGAGGAAACTCCCATCTCTTCATCCTTGCAACATCGAGAAATCCACATAATTTGCTGAATTGCTGTCCTAACCCTGGCATTTTGATCCAGCATTTAAAGAAATTGTTTCAAGTTTCAATCTCAACTCTTGACAGATGACTTCTTTGCAGAGGAAATGTTAGTTACCTACGACAACACTACTTTTTAAAAGATTTTGTATATATACACACACACACAGGTAACGGGGTTACCTCCCTACTTTCTTAGATTTTGACTCTTCATCATGGGTGCTTATTCTGAACCTGAAAGCCTCGGGAACGCAAGCATTCACATCCTCAGTGGAGGAGAGGCGACAGTGAAAGGAAAGGTCTCTGCCAGATCTGTGTACACATTTCTGTCTTTCAAACAGACCAGGGAGAGGATGTCGGTTCGTGCTGGCGCACAGGCCAAGAAGGGAGCTCCAAGGCTGTCTGTGGTACCTCGCAGGTGCCATTCACCCGCTCTTTGATTGACACCCCCTGCCCATCTCACCCCGCCACGGCCCAGCCCATGGCTTGACGACTATCACATCACTTAAAGGGCTCAGTTCGTCTCTCTCCCTCCACTTTGTAACTGGTTTGCTGAATTCAAAAAGCTTCCCCTCGCCGGTAGTGCATCCTAGGCTACTTTTGAATTCTCATTTTCAAATGTTGTCACTTTCCTCCCGTGCGGGTCCTCCCCGCCCGGAGAGCGGTCCACACCCCCCCCCCCATGTCACATGCCAAAATACCCAGGTGTGGCCTAAGGACTAAAGGAAATGCCTCCTACAGAAATTCAAGGAATGTTAGAACCAGGAAACTAGCTGTTAACTTTTTTTTTTTTAAAAAGTCTATAAATATACATATAAATATATATACATATGAAATCACATCAACGAGGATGAACAGAGTGCCAAATGTTCAACATCTGTACAAATACTCTTCACTGGAATTAAACTATTTTATGGAATTCTCTTTCTCATGCTTTTCTGGTTCTTTTGATAAATGCTATTTCCTAGCATGCAGGATGCCTACGCTGAATGTACAGGACGGAGTCCATACCACACTTTCTTTCTTCTTGTCAGTAACTTCTGATCAGAATGTTGGGCCTTACTTTAAGGCATTGAAGGATTGTGTGCTTTGGGTTCTTTTTCCTCCTGACTTTTTTTTCACTCTCCGCTGATTATAAGAAAAACGCGCTCACCTTTTCTTCCAGGATAATGCCTCTCTCACCTGATTTCTGTATTGCTGATGTTCACCTCCTGTAAATAGTTCTGCAATTAAATTTTTTGAGAAAAGGAATGTCTGCTTTTTATTGGAGTGAGTTCTCGTGTGATTTTAAACTCCGAATAACTATAGAGACCGAAGAGTTTTATCCGGAGAACTGTACCCTTCCCCCAGTGTATACTTCCTTGTTGAAATAGCCTCACCTCCTCTACCTGCTAAAAAGAAATGAACATTTATTAAGGCGACAGGTTTCCTATGGATGCAAAAACGGCACAGATGAAAATGAGCTTAAAACTAGTAAGTGCGACGGTAGCCAGTTAATGCTTGTTTTAGATTCTCTTGCGTTGCAGGACAAAAGGCGTGTCAGGGCACGTGTGGGGTCTGCCCTCAGGGTCAGGGAGCGGGGGATGCCGTCTCCGCGCAGCCCCCAGGCCGCCGCGGGGAAGAGCCCCTCGCTGGGCGCCGGCTGGACGCCGCTCTGCTTGGGTAGCTCTTCTCGCATCAGCCTGATCGAGGGCACCTGTGCTTGTTGTCAATTACCTACAAGCCTGTTGCCAATTAGTCTCGCGCTGCCTTCTGGGAATACTTGCTTTCCCGTGGCCTCCGTGCCTCTGGCCGCTTGGCTTTTGCAGGAGGTCAGTGCAGGCGGCTCCCCCTTTGAGCCTCTCCCTCCAGCCCCCCAGGAAGCATGGACAGTCTGTGGGGGGGACCAGGCTCCTCCGCACCTGCCCCGCGTTCACCCCGGACGTGCTTCCCGCCTCTCTCCAAACCGCTTTCTTCCTTCCAGCCGCTCTGGCCTCGCTGAGGTTTTGAGGTAAGTTGATGGCGGCGGCAAGATGGAGAAAACAAGCCTTTAGTGACCGTCAGGGCAGGTGAGGCTGGGGTCGGATTTCGCGTGAGTTGTGAGCCGTCTGTTGAGAATTCCTGCCGAGGCTCGTGAATTCCGCGTAAGGACTGTTCGGGAAACTGAACCCATTTACGAATCCTTTCCGTTCAACTCGCCTGCGAACAATCATTATTTATAAGTTTTCAGTTAAGAGAAACCATTTCTAAATAACTGAGAACGCGTACCTAATATTTTAGCCTTCACTCACCCTACTTCTTTCTGGTTTTTTTTTTTTTTTTTTTTTTTTTTTTTTTTTTCGGTACGCGGGCCTCTCACTGTTGTGGCCTCTCCCGTTGCGGAGCACGGGCTCCGGACGCGCAGGCTCAGCGGCCACGGCTCACGGGCCCAGCCGCTCCGCGGCATGTGGGATCCTCCCAGACCGGGGCACAAACCCGTGTCCCCTGCATCGGCAGGCGGACTCTCAACCACTGCGCCACCAGGGAAACCCTCTTTTTTTTTTTTTTTTACTTTCTATTGCAGTATAGTTGATTTACAATGTTGTGTTAGTTTCGGGTGTACAGCAAAGTGAATCAGTTATACATATACATATATCCACTCTTTTTTAGATTATTTTCCCATATAGGCCATTACAGAGTATTGAGAAGACTTCCCTGTGCTACACAGTAGGTCCTTATTATTTATTTTATATAACATATTGTGTATATGTCAATCCAAATCTCCCAATTTATCCCTCCCCTCACACCCTGGTAACCTTAAGTTTGTTTTCTACATCTGTGACTCTATTTCTGTTTTGTAAATAGGTTCATTTGTACCATTTTTTTAGATTCCACATACAAGCGATAACATGATATTTGTCTTTCTCTGCCTGACTTAGTATGACAATCTCTAGGTCCATCAGTGTTGATGCAAATGGCATTATTTCATTCTTTTTATGGCTGAGTAATATTCCATTGTATATATGTGGTACATCTTCTTTATCCATTCCTCCGTCAATGGACATATAGGTTGCTTGCATGTCCTGGCTATTGTAAATAGTGCTGCAATGAACATTGGGGTACATGTATCATTGTGAATTATGGTTTTCTCTGGATATATGCCAGGAGTGGGATTGCTGGGTCATATGGTAACTATTTTTAGTTTTTTAAGGAACCTCCATACTGTTCTCCATAGTGGCTGTATCAATTTACATTCCCACCAACAGTGCAGGAGGTTTCCCTTTTCTCCACACCCTCTCCAGCATTTATCATTTGTAGAGTTTTTGATGATGGCCATTCTGACCGGTGTGAGGTGATACCTCATTGTAGTTTTGACTTGCATCTCCCTGATGAAGAGTGATGTTGAGCATCTTTCCATGTGCCTCTTGGCCATCTGTATGTCTTCTTTGCAGAAATGTCTATTTAGATCTTCTGCCCATTTTTGGATTGGGTTGTTTGTTTTTTTGATATTGGTCTGCATGAGCTGTTTGTATATTTTGGAGATTAGTCCCTTTTCAGTCGCTTCATTTGCAAATATTTTCTCCCATTCTGTGGGTTGTCTTTTCATTTTGTTCATGGTTTTCTTTGCTGTGCAAAACCTTGTAGGTTCAATTAGGTCCCATTTGTTTGTTTTTATGTTTATTTTCATTACTCCAGGAGATGGATCAAAAAAGATCTTGCTGTGATTTATGTCAGAGAGTGTTCTGCCTATGTTTTCCTCTAAGAGTTTTATAGAATCCGGTCTTAGATTTAGGTCTTTAATCCATTTGGAGTTTATTTTTGTGTATGGTGTTAGGGAGTGTTCTAATTTCATTCTTTTACATGTAGCTGTCCAGTTTTCCCAGCACCACTTACTGAAGAGGCTGTCTTCTCTCCACTCTATATTCTTGCCTCCTTTGTCGTACATTAGGTGGTCACCCTGCTTCTTTCTATAACATACCTATATCTAGCAAAAAGAAAGCTTTATACGTTTTTCTTTTTTAATCCCATAATCCTTCCGTGAAAGTTTTAATTTACTCCGCATTTCATTGAAAACTTTACGCTTTTATCCACATACAGTTTAATGCTGTTTTCCCGGGTGTCAGTAAAAGTGCATGGAAAGTTGCATGATATTCATTTTAAATGTATTCATATTAGTTCATCAGTTGTAACAAATGTAGCACATCCATGAGGATGTTAACAGGGGAACTGGGAGGAAGGGTGAAGAATTATGTGGGAACTCTGTACTTTCCACCCGATTCTAATGTAAACCAAAATGTTCCCCAAAATAGCCTATGAACTAAAACAACAACATCAAAGCAAGAAGCAATGATTAGAAAAGTCAGATACCACAGTTTGGATGTTTTCAGCTTGCTTTCCATTATTTGAAGTTTTAAATGAGTTGCTTTGTGAAAAGTAGGATGTTGGAAAGATTTCTGTTTATTTTTGTTTTGTTAGCTCTTCACTTATCATCACTTAATACATTCAGAGAATTGTTACACAGATGCTGTGTCAGGAAAGAAACAAAGGTTTTCAAAGCTTTAAGCTTTGGCCTCCAGACAAATAACACCCCCTTCGAATTCCCGGGAATGCTTCCTGCAACTTTTGTGGTACTTTAAAATCGACTAGACGGGGCTTCCCTGGTGGCGCAGTGGTTGAGAGTCTGCCTGCCGATGCAGGGGACACGGGTTCGTGCCCCGGTCCGGGAAGATCCCACATGCCGCGGAGCGGCTGGGCCCGTGAGCCATGGCCGCTGAGCCTGCGCGTCCGGAGCCTGTGCTCCGCAGCGGGAGAGGCCGCAGCAGTGAGATGCCTGCGTACCGCAAAAAAAAAAAAAAAAAATCAACTAGATGGATTTCCCCCAAACAATTAGAGTCCAGTGCCCATGAAAATCCATTTCCAAACCATCTCATTCCACTGCTATGGTCTTCTACAATTGAGAGTGTGAAAATACCCACAACAGATTTTGCAAAGCCGAGACTCAGGGACGATGCAGACCACATTCAAAACACGGGGACCCTCGTGTGCATCCCCGCGGCCCCCTTTGCCTCTCCCCGGGCCCAGTCTCACAACAGACACCCCAGTGCTGAGAGGCCCCGAGGACGCCTCCTCTCTCTGAGGTCCAGGTCCTCCAGACCCTTTCTCCGGTCTGCCCCTGCCGCCTCCTCGGTCTCTCCACACGCAGCCCCTGCTGGAAGCATCCAGCCTCTTCGGGAGCTGAGGTCCTGCCTGTGTCGGCACAACTTTTATGCCCTGGGCACCGCGCTGGAGATACTGTCATT
This sequence comes from Mesoplodon mirus, assembly GCF_964341445.2. NCBI lineage: Eukaryota > Metazoa > Chordata > Mammalia > Artiodactyla > Ziphiidae > Mesoplodon > Mesoplodon mirus. Next base: position 30,610,521 of record NC_138996.1, read on the forward strand.
TTAAAAGAGAGAAAGAGTTATGGGCCTAGCACTTATGTTCAACTGTCAGATTTTCTCTCAAAGGGTGTTGGGTCTGTGACAGGTCACAGATTTTCTTTGCTTACAAGCTGGTAACTAGCCTGTTACTGGTTCATCGGTGCTGCTCAAATACGAAACTTCGTTACTCCCCTCATGGGGAACGGCGTGAGCCCTGGCCTGTGGCTCCTTTACCCCGACTTCCGAGGGGCCATGCGAGGTGGTGGGTGGGTGCTGTGTGTGCGGTGTTGGTGGCACAGCTGAGGGACGGTGAACTGGGGGCCCTGGTCCCATAGACAGCGCTCAGGAGGGATGCTCTTGGTCCCGTGGGAGACGCTGCCTCGCCCCCCAGGTTGTGGACAGCGAGCTGGGCCCTGAGCGAAGGCCCCGGAAGCAGCAGTCAGGGCATCGCCCTCATGGCACACCCCACACGTGGGGTGGGGGGGACGGGCCTGGTGCGTGGCTTCCCTGCTGTGAGCGTTTGTTCTGCAACTGCCAGGATACCAGGTGCCCCTGCTGAGATCATTGGGTGACAGGTTTTTTTACTCTGTTTCTTCCATTGCCTTTTCTCTGTTTCAAACCCCACTTTCCCCCATGATTCCCTTCCTGTGGTCTCTGCCAGGTCGAGTCTGCTGGGCCCCTGTGATCTGAACCCCAGGGGGAGGCCAGACCTCGCGTGCAGGCCGGGTCAGCTGGCCCCCAGCTGGTGAGGCTCCCACACCACATGGGTGGGAGAGGATCCTTGAACAGAACTCCTCTTACATGTGACTTTCCTTCATAAACATTACAGTCCCATCCTGATGAATCTTTGACCTTCTGTGGTGCCCCCCAAATTCTCCACATCCAGCCTTTCTAGGTGATCCCATGCTCACTCAGGATATTGGACCTGTAATTTCGTAAAAACTTAGGAAATGTTTTAAATGTTTAGCTCTCGTAAGATCTTGTTTTAACTATGCAAAGAAGAAAGTAGTTTCGTAAGATATTAAAACAAGCAACGTTGTAGAGCCTTCCACAGCCCTCATCCCCACAGCAGTCTCCCTGGGAAATAGCGTCAGGGCACCCCCATTTGAAGCAGGATGGATGGAAGCTTCCCAGGGTGACACAGGGACTTGGCTTTTGAGGTTAGCAATTTGCTGCACACACGCAAGGCTGCTTCCTCCATAATAACCAGGAAGAGACTGGACAGGCGTCTTCATTTGAATTAAGTAACTGACACCCAGCAAATCTGCTTTGCATATTTATGCATAATAAGGAGCTGCACACACCACAACTTCAGCAACAACTCATTACAGTTGCTGGGGATACGGGGGTATTTTTGGCTGCAGTGAATGGAGCTGCATTCACCAGATCACAGGTGAAGAGCATTGCAGTTCAAGGATCGTCCACTAGATGGCAGCAGGCCTCCTGAGGCTCAGCTGTAAACACTGAAATTAAACACTGATTTTTTTAGTTAAGTACATAAAGCCAGTGTCATTTTTATATCGATCTTTGTTCAAGGATGTTGAATAAACAGGGGTTGGTAAAACAACATTATACTTCAAAATGTGAGCAGTTTGATACAAGCTGCCACAAAGTTATAGTCACCCTGGAAAAAGTGAAATAAGGATTATATTCTGTAGCTAGCAATTCTCTGAACTGACAGGAGATGACTCAGAAAGCAAACCCCATGTTGGATTAATAAGAAAATTAATACGATCGGTATAGTAGGAAATGACAAATCTTTTCTTTTAATCCCTAGTCAAAATCAACCAGTGACTGTTGCCTCTAACCAGCCATGTCTTGTGCAGAAAATATTCAGTTGACACTGGGCCAAGGTGTTCACCCCACAGGGTCTCTTCCACGAACAGCCCTCTTACTCCTGCTGCAGAGAGAGCGTCTCTGGGCAGAAGGCATTGTAGACGGAGATGAATCGGGCACCCATGCTGTCCAAAGCTAGTCGGGGAGTTTGCACAGTACCTTGCGGGTTATATATTTCACAGATTTAATTCTTGTTTTTTTTTTTTTATTAATTAATTAATTAATTTTTGGCTGCATTGGGTCTTTGTTGCTGCACACAGGCTTTCTCTAGTTGTGGCGAGTGGAGGTTACTCTTCGTTGTGGTGCGCGGGCTTCTCATTGCGGTGGCTTCTCTTGCTGCGGAGCATGAGCTCTAGGCACGCAGGCTTCACTAGTTGTGGCACGCGGGCTCAGTAGTTGTGGCTCGCAGGCTCTAGAGCACAGGCTCAGTAGCTGGGTGTGGCGCACGTGCTTAGTTGCTCCGTGTCATGTGGGATCTTCCCAGACCAGGGCTCGAACACGTGTCCCCTGCATTGGCAGGCGGATTCTTAACCACTGTGCCACCAGGGAAGTCCACAGATTTAATTTTTGGTTTAACTCATAAACTATTTCACTATTTCAAGTCCACATTCATGTTTCAAATTTTTTTGTTTTACTTTTTTTAAAATTGGAGCATAGTTGATTTACAATGTTGTGTTACTTTCAGGTATACAGCAAAGTGTTTCAGTTATACATATACATGTATCTATTCTTTTTCAGATTCTTTTCCCATTTAGATTATTACAGAATATTGAGTGGAGTTCCCTGTGCTATACAGTAGGTCCTTGTTCATGTTTCAAATGTTTTAATCATTCTACACTTCGGGGGAAGAAAGGAAAGAAAGAGAAATGGGTGGGGAGGGTAGAGAGCAGATGTAGGCACAAAATGGGAAAGGTTAGGATAACACCCAGTTCCTGTTTTACCTGAGCCCAGGCTGGGTCTCAAGGCCGGAGATTAACAAGGACCATTCCCCACTCTAATTTGGTTGCTTTGTTCTTGTAAAAGAAGAAAAATTAGAACTCCTAAGGAATTGTGCTGAGCCTTAAGGTAACGTAGGTGACACAGCTGAGTCCCCTCCGGCAGGTGCTCAGCACCCCACAGCTGGTCCCGTAGGCTCACCCCCTCAGCAAACCTCCTCCGCCGTCTGCGAGCCTGTGCCCCCAGCCCCGGGGCTCTGACTGCACAGCTGGGCTGATCCTTCGCTGACATACTTGCTGCCACAATTTGGGCATGTTAATCTCTGAGCTCGCATTCCTCCAGTCTGTCTGAACCAAGTGTACAAAGTAATTTCCAATTCACGATTCTAAACACAAAACATACGCACTATTCACTATCTGAATAGTTCACCAAAAACAAGATACAAAAACCCTGAAACCCAGCCCCTGACTGGATTAAATCCTGATTGGATTAAAACGATTTGCCCCACCCACATGCCTGCCAAGAGTGAAAGAAAAATACATCCAGATCCTCAAACTATCTCTACAATATTTTCAGATGCAATAATCAACATTCAGTTAAAAATTTGTTGGCAGAGATAATACCAGAAAAAAATTATCAGAAACCAAGAGATAAGAACAGACAGTAGAAGCAGTTTCATGGGAGATTCCAGAATCAGAGTTATGAGATGTTGCTTAAAAAGTCATGTGAGGGCTTCCCTGGTGGCGCAGTGGTTGAGAGTCCGCCTGCCGATGCAGGGGATACGGGTTCGTGCCCTGGTCCGGGAGGATCCCACATGCCGCAGAGCGGCTGGGCCCGTGAGCCATGGCCGCTGAGCCTGCACGTCCGGAGCCTGTGCTCCGCAACGGGAGAGGCCACAACAGTGAGAGGCCTGCGTACCGCAAAAAAAAAAGTCATGGGAGTCTGTGTCCAGAGCAGATGGAGAGTCTCGCTAGAGAAAATCATATACATAGAATCACGTGGAAATTCTAGAAAGAAAAAAAAATGTAATAACCGAAAAGGAGAACTCTTAAGGCCGATTACATGTAGCAAAGGAGAATGTATAGGGTCGCAGACGCGGAGAAAGAGCTCGGGGAGCCGAGCAGCGCGTGAGGGCCACCGCGCGGGGGCGGGGCGGGGCGGGCCGCGCTCAGCGCCTGTGCGGGCGCTTCCGGCCGGGGGCGTGGGGGTGGGCTGGCGCCCCAGCAGTTCGGTCACAGACGCGAGCTGCGCAGAAATACTCGAAGGTCCTGGGTTTGCCAGGGGCTGGCGGAGAGAGGCGTGGGCGTGAGTGTTTCACTGGGGCAGAGCATCAGTTCGGGAGGGTGGAGAGTCGTAGGGGTGGTTGGCACAGGGGAGGGGTCACGCCACGGGAGAAGGTGTGGAGACGGGGGCCCGGCCGGCGGCGGGGACCTCTGAGACCCCGGCACAGGGAGCGAAGTGCAGGCGTGACCTGTGAGCGCCAAAGCTCTCCCTAAAGGGCCAGGAGAAAAAAAATCTCAAGAAAAGCCAAACAGCTTCTCGGGGCCCCGAGCCGGGCCCACAGGAAGCACCGAGTGACACTGGGTGAGCCCTGGTGACTTAGGGGCGAAATGCATCGTCCTTCTTCCCCAGGATGATGAAATGTTTTCCCCAAGTAGACCCAGCGCTGTGGTGGATAGAGGAGGTGGAGACACTCCCTAAGTCTAACCCTCGTGGCCGAGATGCAGCCCCGGGACAGGGTGCTCAGTCAGCGCGGCTGGAAACTCTCCTTTCATTTCTGGACGGTGTGTTGCTGTTGGAACTCCCAGGTGACGGCCCGGACGTGAGGCTGCGCCTGCCTGCTCCGGCTTCCTTGTGGGTTGATTTGATGCTTGAAGGGGTTTAAATCTTAAGTCTCTGATAGTTTGTAAGATCATCGCACGGCACTCCCTCCAACCTAATACTTTCTGCAAAACAAAACCAAAGTCCTGACTCCGTAGTTCCAAACATTTTTCGAGGGTGACGGCGACCTCGGCTGTGGCCTCAGCTATCGTGCTCTGGGGTGACCCTGTGGCTGGATTACCGGCCACAGCTCTCTGTGCCCCCAGCTCTCAGTGTTCGGTGCCTACAGGGTACCTGGGGATCCACACGCTGGAAGTGAAGCTTGACCAAAACACAGGGACATTCCTGACATTCCACACGTGGGGAGGGGGCTCCCCGCCCCCTTGAGCTGCCCGCCGTCCTGAGTCACCAGTCCAGTCGCCAGGGATAACTGCTGAGAAGGCACTGTTCTCAGGAAAGCCCCATTCCTGCACTTTCTCTTGTTTCTGTTCATGCCCACCCAGATCTTTTCCTCTTGTTCTTCCTCAAACCCCAAAGGAAGAGAACTGACCACCTAGAGGGGTGGGATAGGGAGGGTGGGATGGAGGCTTAAGAGGGAGGGGATATGGGGACATATGTGTACATATACCTGATTCACTTTGTTATACAGCAGAAACTAACACAACAGTGTAAAGCAACTATACTCCAATTGAGATGTTAAAAAAAAAAAGAAAAAGAAGGATATCGAGGCCGATAGGGAGGGAAAGAGGACAGGACAGGGATCCCTAACGTCCCCCAAGACATGAGAGGCTGTAAGACCACAAACCAGAATCTCCCCTCCCCTCCCAGGACTGACTGCAAAGTGCTTCCTGCTTGAACCAGCCAGCATTACCGGCCACCCTCCCCTACCCCCAGCTGTGAGGGCCTGGGGCCCAGCAGCAGGGCAGCTCCCACCCCCCCCCCCCCGCCCCCAGCTTATGACTGTGAGTCATGTCTCTGCTGACTCCACGGAACCAGCCAGAGACGAGCACGCCCTCTTGGCTGGCTGCCTTGCGGCCCAGCTGGGTGAACCAGGCCCTGATACTCACAACAACCCCAGGCAACGCGTTCATTCATGAATTATTTTCATATAAAATGAAATTCCAAGGATATTTGGAATTGACTTAAATTTCTATGAATTCTATATAGTCCAAGGATATGGTGCAGTAGTTAAATGTTCTGAGGGTGAAACCATGAAATTGAAACACAGTCTTGATGCTTCTGAAGTTTGCCAAATGCATGCAGCCACGAAAATTCAGTGGTAAAGCTAGTCTCCTGGGTAGGAAAGCTTTGTTCTCAGCATCATCTAGTGATGAATCGATGGAATGAGGCCTTAAGAGACGGGATGTGGATTAGGTGGGATCCCTGGGCTTCTGTGAAGGATCCCGTTACAGGTTGAATTGCCCCCCCTACCCCCCAGAATAGATATGTTGGGTCCTAACCCCTGGCACCTCAGAATGTGACCTTATTTAGAAATAGGGTCTCTATAGAGGTAATCAAGTTACAATGAAGTCATTAGGGTGGGTCCTAGTGCAATAGGACACGTGTCCTTATGAAAAGGGGGTCTGGACACAGCACAGAGGAGGGCACACACAGGGACACAGCACGTGAGGGTTGGCAGTGTGCAGCCACCAGCCAGGAGGGAGGCCTGGAGCAGACCCTCCCCTGCGCCTCCCAAGGGAGCTCGGCCCCCAGAGCTCTGAGAAGATAAATCCCTGTTGCTCTAAGCCACCCGGTTGTAGCACTTGGTTACAGCAGCCCCAGGACGCCGACAGGACCCTAAAGCGAGAGGGACTGTGTCCTGGGTGCAGGCGGGCGGGCCTGAGCCTGCCTCCCGGCTGGACACTTCTCAGCAGTGTGAACACACAATCTCTCTGCACTGATTTCCTTATTGTATGCAAATATTATACATACACATTCTAAATAGAATGACAGGTACAGAGAGAGATGAGGTCATGGGTGCACTCTGGCTGCACCCATGTCTTAGCTCCGGCTGCTGTAACTACCCCAGAGGCTGGGGGCTTAAATGGCAGACGTTTACTGCTCACATTCTGGAAGCTGGACATCCAGATCCCGTGTCTGGTGAGGACAGACAGACCCCCTTCCAGGTTCATCAACGGCATTCTCTCCCTGTGTCCTCAGGTGGCAGGGAGGGGACAGGGATGGGGAGAGAGAGCACTTATCAGGGCACTAATCCCATCATGGGGGCTCCACCCTCGTGACCTCATCAGCTCCCAAAGGCCCCCTCCCAACACCACCACCTGGTCCACATATGAACTTTGGGGACACACACACTCAATCTATAGCAGGCCGTATGGGATAAATGGGTAGAGGTGCCTCTTTTTCTCCTTGACCAGGAGCTCTTGGCAGGCAGCGAGTGATGCGGAATCATCACTTCACGTTTCCACCCCAGCGACGGCCTAACCAGCATGTAGTGGACCCTGCACGAGGGTCTGAGCCGCTGGGCTCAACCGTAACCCTCACACGGAACCCCTGCGACAACCCGGAGCACCCTGCATGGGGCCCGGGGTGCAGCGCCTGCAGGGACGCCCCACACGGTGGTAGTTGCCTGGCCCCAAGGTGCTTTATGTGCGGAGTTTACAATTTAATGTTTAAATTCTTCCGTATCTCACATGACTGAGCTCAGAGTGATTTAGCCTAAAACAGGAGTCTCTCCACGGATCCAGGCAGCCCCCGCCCTCCCCCACCGGACAGGTCCCCAGTGGCGCCCAGATTCATCACATTGCCCCCCCCAGCTGCACCCCAGTTCCAGGCCAGCCTTGGGTGCCCCACAGTCTTCTCCTGCTTCCTGCTTGTTGATAATTGAATGTCTGTTACCAAAATGGTCATTAAGAAGCTAAATTAAAGCCTGGATTTGAGATGGATGGTGTCAGCGTCTGGGTAGCACCCTGTCCCAGATTCACAGATGAGCCTTTGCATCATTGGCTCATGGGTTTACTTCACAGAAAGAACTTTCAAGGCAGCTTGACTTGAATTTACAATTCATATGTCAACAGGATACAGGAGGACAGAAGCTCTGCAGACCTTATCTGTTCCTCTTTTTCTTTTTTTTTTAACATCTTTACTGAAGTATAATTGCTTTACAATGGTGTGTTAGTTTCTGCTGTATAACAAAGTGAGTCAGCTATATGTATACATACATCCCCGTATCCCCTTCCTCTTGCGTCTCCCTCCCACCCTCCCTATCCCACCTCTCTAGGTGGTCACAAAACACTGAGCTGATATCCCTGTGCTATGCGGCTGCTTCCCACTAGCTATCTATTTTACATTTGGTAGTGTATATATGTCCATGCCACTCTCTCACTTCGTCCCAGCTTGCCCTTCCTCCTCCCTGTGTCCTCAAGTCCATTCTCTACGTCTGCGTCTTTATTCCTGTCCTGCCCCTATGTTCATCAGAACCAATTTTTTTTTTTTAGATTCCATATATATGTGTTAGCATATGGTATTTGTTTTTCTCTTTCTGACTTACTTCACTCTGTATGACAGACTTTAGGTCCATCCACCTCCCTACAAATAACTCAATTTCATTTCTTTTTATGGCTGAGTAATATTCCATTGTATATATGTACCACATGTTCTTTATCCACTCCTCTGTCGATGGACACTTACGTTGCTTCCATGTCCTTGCTATTGTAAATAGAGCTGCAATGAACATTGGGGTGCATGTGTCTTTTTGAATTATGGCTTTCTCAGGGTATATGCCGAGTAGTGGGATTGCTGAGTGATATGGTAGTTCTATTTTTAGTTTTTTAAGGAACCTCCATACTGTTCTCCATAGTGGGTGTATCAATTTACATTCCCACCAACAGTGCAAGAGGGTTCCCTTTTCTCCACACCCTCTCCAGCATTTGTTGTTTGTAGATTTTCTGATGATGCCCATTCTAACTGGTGTGTGGTGATACCTCATTGTAGTTTTGATTTGCATTTCTCTAATGAGTGATGTTGGGCATCTTTTCATGTGCCTCTTGGCCGTCTGTATGTCTTCCTTTGTGAAATGTCTATTTAGGTCTTCTGCCCATTTTTTAAATTGAGTTGTTTGTTTCTTTGATATTGAGCTGCATGAGCTGCTTGTAAATTTTGGAGATTAATCCTTTGTCAGTTGCTTTGTTTGCAAATATTTTCTCCCATTCTGAGGGTTCTTTTCATCTTGTTTATGGTTTCCTTTGCTGTGCAAAAGCTTTTAAGTTTCATTAGGTCCCATTTGTTTATTTATGTTTATTTCCATTTCTCTAGGAGGTGGGTCAAAAAGGATCTTGCTGTGATTTATATCGAAGTGTGTTCTGCCTATGTTTTCCTCTAAGAGTTTTACAGTGTCTGACACTACATTTAGGTCTTTAATCCATTTTGGTTTATTTTTGTGTATGGTGTTAGGAAGTGTTCTAATTTCATTCTTTTACATGTAGCTGTCCAGTCTTCCCAGCACCACTTTTTTTTTTTACAACTTTATTGGAGTATAATTGCTTCACAATGGTGTATTAGTTTCCGCTTTATAACAAAGTGAATCAGTTATACATATACATCTGTTCCCATATCCCTTTCTTCTTGTGTCTCCCTCCCTCCCTCCCTCCCTCCCTATCCCACCCCTCCAGTCGGTCACAAAGCACCGAGCTGATCTCCCTGTGCTATGCGGCTCCAGCACCACTTATTTTTATTTTTTTAAAGAGGGAGATTTTCTTTTTTCTTTCTTTTTTTTTTAAAGCTGTGAATTTCTTTAAAAATTTTTATTTATTTATTTATGGCTGTGTTGGGTCTTCGTTTCTGTGCGAGGGCTTTCTCTAGTTGCGGCAAGTGGGGGCCACTCCTCATCGCGGTGCGCAGGCCTCTCACTATCGCGGCCTCTCTTGTTGCGGAGCACATGCTCCAGACGCGCAGGCTCAGTAATTGTGGCTCACGGGCCTAGTTGCTCCGCGGCATGTGGGATCTTCCCAGACCAGGGCTCGAACACGTGTCCCCTGCATTGGCAGGCAGATTCTCAACCACTGCGCCACCAGGGAAGCCCTCCAGCACCACTTATTGAAGAGGTTTTATAGTGTCCAGTCTTACATTTAGGTCTTTAATCCATTTTGAGTTTATTTTTGTGTATGGTGTTAGGGAGTATTCTAAGTTCATTCTTTTACATGTAGCTGTCCAGTTTTCCCAGCACCACTTATTGAAGAGGCTGTCTTTTCTTGCCTCCTTTGTCAAAGATAAGGTGACCATATGTGCATGGGTTTATCTCTGGGCTTTCTATCCTGTTCCATTGATATGTATTTCTCTTTTTGTGCCAGTACCATACTGTCTTGATTACTGTAGCTTTATAGTATAGTCTGAAATCAGGGTACCTGATTCCTCCAGCTCCATTTTTCTTTCTCAAGATTGCTTTGGCTATTCGGGGTCATTTGTGCTTCCATACAAATTGTGAAACTTTTTGTTCTAGTTCTGTGAAAAATGCCATTGGTAGTTTGATAAGGATTGCACTGAATCTGTACATTGCTTTGGGTAGTAGAGTCATTTTCACAATGTTGATTCTTCCAATCCAAGAGCATGATATATCTCTCCATCTGTTTGTATCGTCTTTAATTTCTTTCATCAGTGTCTTATAGTTTTCTGCATACAGGTCTTTTCTCTCCTTAGATAGGTTTATTCCTAGGTATTTTATGCTTTTTGTTGCAATGGTAAATGGGAGTGTTTCCTTAATTTCTCTTTCAGATTTTTCCTCATTAGTGTATAGGAATGCAAGAGATTTCTGTGCATTAATTTTGTATCCTGCTACTTTACCAGTTTCATTGATTAGCTCTCATAGTTTTCTGGTAACATCTTTAGGGTTCTCTATGTATAGTATCATGTCATCTGCAAACTGACAGTTTTACTTCTTCTTTTCCCATTTGAATTCATTTTATTTCTTTTTCTTCTCTGATTGCTGTGGCTAAAACTTCCAAAACTATGTTGAATAATAGTGGTGAGAGTGGGCAATCTTCTCTTGTTCCTGATCTTAGAGGAAATGGTTTCAATTTTCCACCAGTGAGAGCAATGTTGGCTTGGGTTTGTCATATATGGCCTTTGTTATGTTGAGGTAGGTTCCCTCTGTGCCTACTTTCTGGAGAGTTTTTATCATAAATGGGTGCTGAATTTTGTTGAAATCTTTTTCTGCATCTGTTGAGATGATCATATGGTTTTTATTCTTCAATTTGTTAATATGGTGTATCACATTGATTGATTTGCATATATTGAAGAATCTTTGCATTCCTGGGATAAACTGCACTTGATCATGGTGTATGATCCTTATAATGTGCTGTTGGATTCTGTTTGCTAGTATTTTGTTGAGGAGTTTTGCATCTATGTTCATCGGTGATATTGGCCTGTAGTTTTCTTTTTTTGTGACATCTTTGTCTGGTTTTGGTATCAGGGTGATGGTGGCCTCATAGAATGAGTTTGGGAGTGTTCCTCCCTCTGCTATATTTTGAAAGAGTTTGAGAAGGATAGGTGTTAGCTCTTCTCTAAATGTTTGATAGAATTCGCCTGTGAAGCCATCTGGTCCTGGACTTTTGTTTGTTGGAACATTTTTAAACACAGTTTCAATTTCAGTGCTTGTGATTGGTCTGTTCATATTTTCTATTTCTTTCTGGTTCAGTCTTGGGAAGTTGTGCTTTTCTAAGAATTTGTCCATTTCTTCCAGGTTGTCCATTTTATTGGCATATAATTGCTTGTAGTAATCTCTCATGATCCTTTGTATTTCTGCAGTGTTAGTTGTTACTTCTTTTTCATTTCTAATTCTATTGATTTGAGTCCTCTCCCTTTTTTTCTTGATGAGTCTGGCTAATGGTTTATCAATTTTGTTTATCTTCTCAAAGAACCAGATTTTAGTTTTATTGATCTTTGCTATTGTTTCCTTCATTTCCTTCATTTCTTTTTCATTTATTTCTGATCTGATCTTTATGATTTCTTTCCTTCTGCTAACTTTGGTTTTTTTTTTTGTTTTTCTTTCTCTAATTGCTTTAGATGTAAGTTTAGCTTGTTTATTTTAGATTTTTCTTGCTTCCTGAGGTGGGATTGTATTGCTCTATACTTTGCTCTTAGAATTGCTTTTGCTGCGTCCCGTAGGTTTTGGGTCCTCATGTTTTCATTGTCATTTTTCTCTAGGTATTTTTTGATTTCTTCAGTGATGTCTTGGTTATATAGTAGCATAATGTTTAGCCTCCATGTGTTTGTATTTTTTACAGTTTTTTTCCCTGTAATTGATATCTAGTCTCATAGCATTGTGGTTGGAAAAGATACTTGATATGATTTCAATTTTCTTAAATTTACCAAGGCTTTATCTGTGACCAAGATATGGACCATTCATGGAGAATGTTCCATGAGCACTTGAAAAGAAAGTGTATTCTGTTGTTTTTGGATGGAATGTCCTAAAAATATCAATTAAGTCCATCTTCTCTAATGCATCATATAAAGCTTCTGTTTCCTTATCTATTTTCATTTTGATGATCTGTCCATTGGTGAAAGTGGTGTGTTAAAGTCCCCTACTATGATTGCATTACCATTGATTTCCCCTTTTATGGCTGTTAGCATTTGCTTTATGTATTGAGGTGCTCCTATGTTGGGTGCATAAATATTTACAATTGTTATATCTTCTTCTTGGATTGATCCCTTGATCACTATGTAGTGTCCCTCTTTGTCTCTTGTAATAGTCTTTATTTTAAAGTCTACTTTGTCTGATATGAGAATTGCTCTTCCAGCTTTCTTTTGATTTCCATCTGCATGGAATGTCTTTTTCCATCCCTTCACTTTCAGTCTATATGTGTCCTTAGGTCTGAAGAGGGTCTCTTGTAGACAGCACATATATAGGTCTTATTTTTTGTATCCATTCAGCCAATCTGTGTGTTTTGGTTGGAACGTTTAATCCATTTACATTTAAGGTAGTTATTGACATGTATATTCCTATTACCATTTTCTTAATTGTTCTGGGTTTGTTTTGGTAGGTCTTTTCCTTCTCTTGTGTTTCTTGCCTAGAGAAGTTCCTTTAGCATTTGTTGTAAAGCTTGTTTGGTGGTGCTGAATTCTCTTAACTTTTGCTTGTCCTGTGTGGTTTACATGTGGTCTGCTCAGCCTGGGAGGGGCAGTCCTCCCTGGTCAGACAGGCCCCAAGATATCAAAGCATCGTAAATACAGACAATAAAAAACATCCTTAATACACAAACACAACGCTTTAAACCAAGATTGACTTTCTCAATTGAGAATACATTCTGTTTTATAGCAATATCTCTTCTTCTTTTGGAATGGATCAGGGTTAACTGAAATGGCTGTGGTTACTTGTTCACTTTAATTAATATTCTTAGAGCACATGCTGAAAAAAAATTTATGAAACAAACTTTATAATCTAAAGCATTATCTACATGGGTATTATTGTTTTCTACAATATAGTAACCACCCTGAGCTTAGGCCCTGTCTCTTCTCTCGGTATTTGTAAACCCTAGCACAAACCATTCTGTTATTTTCTTAAGTAAATTGTGTACTAGCAAGAAGTTCACTCCCAGGTACCTGGAGGTTGAAAGCACATTGATTTTCGGGGTTAATATTTATTGGTAGAAAAGAGCAAAAGACCAGTCGGCAGCGTGCAGAAGTAAAGCCACCCTGTCTGCACTTTTGTTGGAAAATGTGACTCTTAGGTCAGCGCGTGTCAATGTCACCCCAACACAGTGAGTTTTACCTGGTGAAGGCGAGTCCATCTCCTGTCGGACCCACTGAAGGCTTCGTCCTAAGTCTTGCTGCCTCTCTTTACCTTCAAACGACTTACACTAAACAGGTTTGCCAACTGGACTCCGGTTTGGATGTGGTGCCAGGCCATCCTGCCCCATACCAGGTGTGACCACGGCCCAGGTGTCACGTGTGGGCGTCCTGTGGTCCTCGTGCTGGGTGACTCTTGTGCAGAGTGACTCAGACCTTGTTTGTAACATGCCTCATGCCTACCAAGTAATTATTAAGACCAGAGTAGCTCTGCCCTGGTCTTACTGAGCAGAGGGTGTCATGAGAAGAAGTGATTGTCTAGTTATCGGTGGCCCTCAGTCCATGGTGAGCTGGAGAGCCTTGGGATCTGGCTCCTTCACGACGACTTTAGTTCAGTGACTTTAACAAGAGAGAAAGACCTCAGAATCGGGAGTGTGTTTCCTAATTGCTATTGATGGTTTCTGGTCAGCTGATCCGAAGTCTCACATCCTTGTCTCTGCATCAGACAGGGCAGTTCCCAGGGAGGAAAACTGAAAACTAGGTTTTCGTCATTTGGCGATTTCGCAAATGTCCCATCTCAGTGTGTGGCTTTTTGGATCTGCCTTACAACATTCTACCTGACATTTTGGAAACACTAAATTCCATTTTCCTTTATATGCCTATATATTTGATCTGTGTATCACATTGTGCTGTGTTTGGAGGGTGGGGGAAGGCAGGGCGAATTTTGAGCCTGTACATTTGTTTCTAAGATAGTAACCGAGGTGAAAGATCAAGGGTGTTAATTTCTCTGTGGATATGAATTAAGCCTTTCTCAAAGTTGCACTTGACCCTCCAGGTCACCTGAATACCATCTGGTACCAACCCAAGAGATGGAACTGGACCGACTAGTTTGGGGGCCTCTCTGCAGGGTTTCAGTTTGTAACTGGGGCACTTTCTCCCCCGGCACCCCGACGGCTGACATTTCTCTGTTGAGAGCTCCGCCCAGTGCATCATCGTAGGGCGTGTAGCATCATCTCAGGCCCCAACCCACTAGATGCCCGTGGCACCTCCGCCCCACCCCCACCTGCTGTGAAAACCAAAAATGTCCAGACTTGGCCCTGAGGGAGGTGGTCGACCCCACAAGCACAGCCTGGCTCTGTAGCCCTTGAACCAATATAATCTTATCCAGGCGTTTTTAAAAACTGGTTGTTCCTGTGTTTGGCCAACTGAGATTTAAGGATTCTTTGTGTGCCAAGATAATTACAGCCATTAGCTTCAAGGGCATCATTTGCAACAGGGAGAACCCGGCCCTGACTTACGTGACACTCAAGGAGCAGAAGCCTTGATGCTGGAAGAGATTTTGGACCAATCTCATCTTTTCGTGTCTGTGGCTCAGAGAGGTTAATCCACCCTTCCAGGGTTACAAGCCAGTAGGAGTAAAATCTGGAAGAGTCGAGCCCCCAGTCTGAGCCTTTAGCACATTTTGAGACTCTTGGATCCAAGCCATAGGCACCATGTTTTGTGGTTCAAAATATATTTTTCAGAAAAAGAAATGGACGTAATGAATACTCATAGGAGCAGGAATAATTCTAAGAAGACATGTTTTTCTATGAAAAATGTTTTTTCTTTCCAGGAAGCTTTCATTTTGCCACAGTTGTGGAGGAAGGCGTTTTCGTGGTACTGGTTAAAGCACAGTGAGGCAGCTCTAATTCAGGGCGCCACGGGAGACTGGTGCAGGGACCAGCACCACGGCGGGGGAGGGGGAGGGGAGCGGCTCAGCTCCGAATACAACAGGGACAGGTGGGGATCACAGCCAAGGAGCAGGGTGTGTGTATGGAGTGGTGGTGGACTGGACGTGACTAGGAGCAAACATCAAGGCCAGGGGCATCCTGAACAGGATGTACTCAGCAGGATTCTTGCTGAAGGCAAGCTCAGGTGATCACACAGCGAGGTGGGGCAGGAGGAATTTGATCAGATATCCAGGGTTGGGGGCGGGTTGCTAAAGTTGAACTAACCATGCAGGGACAGACCCAATGTCACGCCTTGAGGATGGAGAGAAGCCCGGCTAGCGCTGGGTCAGGGAGAGAGACCCCGCTCACTGGTATTGAGAAAGCCAGAGGCCTGTGCTTGTTTAGGACCCATCGTCCGCAGATGGCGAGCCTGGGTTCCAGGGCTTTGGAAGCAGGGTGTGGGGACGTCTGTGCTCCAGAGCCAGCCATGCTCTCTTCTGAGTAACTCTCAGGTTTAAAACTGGGGAGACCCCTCCCTCCCTCACCAGCTTATTTCTTAGAAAGAAATGGGCACAGAGGAGAAATCGCACCACCCATCTGCTAATGTCTTTTGAAAGCCTGTTTTTTCTTAATTAAACAAACAATGAGCATGTATTACTTATATGATCAGAAAAACAGAGATGCTGTCCTGGCCGCCTCCTGGTGAGTTATTAGTCCTTCTCCCAGTCCTCACGGTGTAAAACCCAAAAACTCAGCCTCATCCTGAGCTGCTGTAGGAAGCAGGACAAGTCACAACCTCACCGACGTGAACCTCAGTTTCCTCATCTAAGACACATGGGTAAGAGCGTCCAAGAGCGTGCTGTGCAGCTGAGGTGGGAATGGACCATTTACAGAAAGGGCTTAGCTTGATGTCACACACACAGTGACCTTGCTGTTGGGCAGGGAGAGGGATGGAGCCGGGAGGAGATGGACCTCAGGAGGCCAGCGACCAGGCTGGAAACATGGGTGCCTCACTGGGGATGACAGGTTGTGAGCAGGAATCAGGGTGCATTTCATTCAAAGTCTTCTCAGTTCTGCTGGGTTATGTATCACCAGTTATACCTGTAAATTTTGAAAAAAAATGATTGTTTTTATCAGGATGCTTTAAAGATAGCAGAGCAGAAAGACACAATCCTTGAGCAAGCTGAGGAATTTACCGCCTGCGTGACCAAGCAGGTCATCACCTGACCCGCCTGAGTCCCAGTGCCTCCTTTGAAAGGCAGGCCTGGGCACCACAGAGGAACCGAGAATGGAGGCAGGGACCGTGGAGGTGGTGGCATCGCGAGCATTTACGTCTATTTTCACAGGACACTAAGGACTCGGGGTTTAGCCTCAGCCTAGACGAGAATCAGAAAAGCAACCTAATTTGAGCGTGAATGTAAACCTCCGCAATGTGCTGAATTTTCAAGGGGCGTTGATCATTTAAACACCTTATTTCGCTCTCAGAGAAGTCCTGAGAGGTAGCTGAAGCAGTGGTTCTCTGCACCACCTTACAGGGAAGGGGACAGCACAAAACAAGCGCGAGCCTCAAGGCTGTCATGCTTTTAATTCAACTCTGTAAAACGCCTGCGCGCCTCTCATACAGGAGGCTGGGGGGGAGGTGCGGGGAGGGGAGCGGGACAAAGACGACCCGCGGTGCGATTTCACTTGTTCTTTCTGCAGACGTGCACTGGGCACCAGTGACGTGCCGGCCCGTTCCAGGGATGGGGATAAAAGACTGACAAGACCACGTTCCCCTCTCATGCGGCTGGCATTTTAGTCAGAGGACACAGAAAATCAACAAATAACTAAGACAAACCCATGAAAGTATAGAAGGCCCAGTGGTGAAAAGTACCCTAAAGTAAGAAAGGCTGCGGGGTGAGACCATGGGGACACGTGAGCTTCGGGGCGCCCCCGGCCAGGCGGGCGTCCACCTTCACACCCGAGGCCGGGCTCCAGGTTAAGCAGGTTCTCTCAACCTCTCCCAGCTGGCGGGTCTGGAGCCCAGGGCTGTCCGACTCCAAGCCGGGGAGGCTGCGCCACGTCTGGGCCCCTCGGCTGCATCTTCTGCGGGCCTCGCGGGCGGGGAGGGCGCCGGCTGGCGGTTCACACGCCCATCCCACACCCCGCGGGACGCACTCCGCCGACCACAGGCGCCGCCTGCTGAGCAATGCCAGCTGCTGCCCCGTCACAACCAGAGACCCTCGGGCAGCATGCCCAGCCGGCGCCGTGACAGCCCCGGGGCCCAGATGCGGTTCCGAGCACGGGGCCGGCCTGGGCGGAACAGGGTGGAGGGGAGCCGGGTCCCCTGCCCACGGCCGCAGGGAGTGGGGAAGAGAAACTGCACTTGACCCTGCTTCCCGGGCGCCGTGGCCTCAGGCTGGCCTCTGCGCGTGGACCCGGCGGGGCCGCAGGGCTGAGTCACGGCCGGGCTGCGCGGCCCATTGGGCCTTCCGGGGGGCTGGGCTTCGGGATCACATGGGGGCTCTGCCGGGTCCTGCCGGGTCCTGTCCGCGGGCCGGGGCGGTGGGCACAGAGGAGTTGCCGGGCCGCGTCCCCCAGGGGACCCCAGAACCCCAGCGCGTGTGCAGGCTAGGGCGACCGCTGCCTTGCTCATCACTGTTCGGGAGGAATCGCCCTGGGGCGTGAGGGGTGCGTTCCGGTTTGGCTCACTGTAGAGGCGGGAGAGGCGGGGCGGAGAGCGCATCGGGTCCGCCTCCGCCCCGCCCCCTGGCGGCCTTGGTAACCTCCCACGACGCGTCCGCGCCCCCGCGTCCGAGCTGGTGGTACGGCCCGGGAACCCCCCGGCCCACGCTTTGGTAGCGCCCGACCGGCGCTAGGCCCCGCCCCCGGGTGCGCATGCGCGGCGACGCGCGCGCCGGTAGTGACACATCCGTGCGCAGGTAGGCGCCGGGCCGGGGCGGGGTCTCCGCGGCCAGTCGGCGTCTTCTCCGGGAGTTGAGAGCCCCAAGTCCTGGCGCGGAGGAGCCCCGCGTTCCCCGCGTGCGGCCCGCGGTGCTTGGCGGCCCTGCCTGGACTGTGGGCAGTGGGGCGGGGTCCGACTCTCCGTCCTCAGGTGTGCAGGGCAGAGGCTCAGGTCGCCCCATCTGCAGGTGGGTCGGGCGGGGGTCCGGTCGCTCCGTCTGCAGGCGGGGCGGGCAGAGATCCGGCAGCTCCGCCCTCAGGTGAGCCAGGCGTGGGCTCAGGCCGCGGTTCGGGCTGCGGTGGGAGGGGTGCAGCCGGCCGGCCCGCGGGCAGCGGGCCCGAGAGAGGACACTGGCAGACGGGCCGAGACCGTCCATGGCGTGCTCTCCGTGGGACTTGTTTATGTTTTCTGAAGTTTGTTTGTTGAGCGTGTATTTTAATTTTGGAAAAATATGTTTACAAACTGTCGGAGTATAATTCTCAAAATGTTAGAAACGTAATTCCTGAGCAAACAGGGAGCACAGGTCAGGTTAAATCGCTGAGGAAGGACCCGGCGGAGGAAAGAGCCCGCCGGAGGCTGCCGCCAGGAATGCTGGTCGGGGCGGGAGCCACTGGGATTATCCTCTGGGGCGAGAGGGGCGTTACGGCCCCTCATCACCCTATCAGTGTTGCTGGGTTGACCTCACAGACTGAAGTCTGGGCCAGTCCCTGCTGAACCGAACTCCTGTCTCCCCTGGAAAGTCAGGTGACCCTCAGGGGCTTGTGAGCGGTGACCCACCGCGACATCAAAAAGCGTGCCGTTTCCCTCTTTCTGACCACATTTCCAAGTTTGGATCTGGTTAGCCCCCAGTGAACGGAAGGAGCTCACAGATGCTCGGCGTCTGTGTCAGAGCTGAAAAGGTCCTGGTGGCCGGACTCCCGTCCCCGGGTCGGGGCTGCCTGGCCACTGCAGCACTGGAACCCATCCTCTTGTTAATTTCTTAAAAATGCCCGGTTCAGTTAAGTAGAACAGCTGAAACTACCTAATCTTGTAAAACGAAGAGCAAGATGAGGTTTGTAGATGGACTTTTTCCCAGGGAAAATGGAGGCCTGTGGAGCCGGGACGGGCTTTCCAGCCGCCAGGAGCCCGTTCCCCCACGGCCGCGGCTCCACCACCGCTGAGACGCAGGGGCTGCGGTGCGGGGCTCCGAGGTCCCCGGACTGGAGGAGCGGGGGTCCTGGCTCTGCGGCTGTGCGGGGACGGGGATGGCGGCCTCAGGTGACACGAAGAAGCCCTAGGGCTTGGCGCGAGGTGAACGAGGTGACCCAGTGCCCCCGTGCCGGGACGGGTGAGGGGTGTGGTCAGGGTGGGTGGCTGCCCAGCCCTGGAGCTCTGCCTGCCTCTGGTCTGTGCCGCCTTCCGGAGCAGGGCCTGGCTGCGCCCTGGGGTGCCCCCTAGCCACGGGGCAGCCGGGCCACCGCAGGGCTCCGGGGGGGCCGCCTGGGTTGCTGCGGACCCCCACCCAAGGCCTGGCCTCGTCCCCTCATGGCTCAAGTGGGTCACCCACCTCGCCTGTGTGTCCCCGAGACCCAGGGCGACAGGTTGGACCAGACCAGCCGGCCCAGAAGCTCTGTGGAAGCGGCTGTGTAGGAGGGTGTGTC